>NC_134154.1:6262500-7512500 GCF_033958435.1 Carettochelys insculpta
CTCCTGCCCAGCCAGCCAGCCAGCACGGGCGTTGCTTTCACAGGAAGGAAGCAGGGTGCCAAACGACCCTTCTCTCCTTCCGCTGCAATCCTCGACTCTGCCTCTAGGAATCTTGGTATAATCAAATGAAACATGCACGGCTCCTGAGTTTTCATTAGCCGGCTCATTGACTTGTGGCTGCTTTTTGCATTTTTTAAAATCCCTTGACCATGTTTCTTTTGTAATATTGTTTTTTTTTTGTTTGCTTTCCATGCATGAGCACTGGGCACTTGTACAGCCTTCCTCTGCTCTAGCTCACTGGGGCAGAGTGGGAGGCAGGGGCTCTTAGCTTCTTAATTAGGGCCAAATGAAAAGGTTTTAGGGGCATAAGAGACTGCTTATGTCTATATGTATGAACCAGGGTTGAAGCCCTCTGTGGACTCATGCTCCCGCTGCTGTTAGATGATACACACTGCACAGAATATTAAATGACACAATCATAACTTTAAATGGTCTAATTATTTTTGCAAAATGTCTTGGTAATAAAGCCATAAAGAACACCGCAGAGGCAGAGATAAATTGCAAAACAGCCTCGTCTCCCCCATTCTGTCTAAATATTTCCCCTTTGCTGCCATATGATTTAATTAAGTATAACCCAGCATTAACTCTGGATAATATTCAGCAAGAAATAGCAGAGAGGTCTTTGCAAAGAGTGCAGCTCTCTGCTCCCTTTGTCTCAGGCTGGGCTGTCAGAACTTAGTTTCTGCAGCTCTGTGCTGGAATGGGATCGGTGGGTTTTCCTAGAGGCTCAGGCACGTCTTGTGGTTCAGCATGGGGCCTCACGCCGCTGTGTGCTACCTTCAGCATCACAGTGGCGAGAGAACAGAACGCCCCGTTAGAATTCTGGGTAGCTCCCAGTTCTTCCTTCTAACAGTCTCACAAGGGAAGATGGGCTGGGCCGGTACGTTCTTGGTGCAAAAAGTCCAGATGGTTCAGATAGCTCTGGGTGACTGGCTGGGTATCACCATGATGCCAACCCCCCAACATGACACGAGCTGAGATCTGCATGGGCAGGGATCCCCGCTGGGGGTGAGAAGCAAATCAAGTTGCCAGCTTGTGGCCTAGATCCCATGGGACTTTTCACAAAACCCTGGAATAAATTGCCTGGGGAGGTGGTGGAACCGCCATCACTGGTGATACATCAGAGCCGGTTGGTTAGACATCTGTCGGGGGCGATCTAGACAGTTCTCGGTACTGCTGTGAGGGCAGGGGGCGGGAGTCGATGACCTCTCTAGTCCCTTCCAGTTCTTGTGTTCTGTGGTTCTGTAAAAAGCAAGGAGGCCGCCTTACCTTACATTCCTCCTACCGAAACTCCTTAGTTGCTCTAACCAGCTAAGGTTTCCCCCCATTTCCCCACCTTTAAAAGACCCTTCCTCCTGCAAGGATTCACCTAACGTTTCAGTGAGGATGGGCCCCGCCCAATACTACGCTGGGTTCAGTTACTAATGAAAAGGAGCTGGGAGAGTAAGCAGCAGCACATGAGCCTATTGTGTTGCAGGAGATCTCTGGAAAGGGGAGAATGGAAGCCTGGGAGAACATCTGGCCTGCGAGCCAGGGGAGGTGCCCTAGAGCTGGAGACGTCATCCTTGGCTAGCTGAAGGAATATTGGGAGGGGGGAGAACAACTAGGTCTTGTCTACATGAGGGGAGGGTGTCAGTAACCACAAGGTGACCCTGTTGCTTGGAACCTTGGAAACTATTTTTGGCTATTAAGCAAACACCTGCATTTCTGTGCTGGGTGAAATGAACCCTGGCAGATATCACCAGTTCTCCCAGACCTGTGGCTATCTGAATGGTGTTTTCCTCCAGGACGCTCCAGTCATCAGAGCTGTGCTGGGTCCTTCACACGCTTGCCCCCGAGATATCTAACCTCTATAGGCATGATGTGCCTGCACGGGACTGACTCCCAACAGGGCTGAAGCTGGCCTCTCCCATGGGCTCTGCTGGTGTGGGGAGGGGCTTCATGTCTGGATGTAGTCCTCTAGGACCCTAGAAAGTGGACTCTGACTGGGAGATTTGGTAAAGCGGTGCATCATCTAGGTGCCTTGTCTCCTCTGTTCTAAGCCAGTGCTCCCTTGTTTCTGGGAGAAGCACCTTCTACTGATGCTACCTTCCGGAAACCCTTCCTATCGTTTGGGACCTGCAGCTCAAGTTCCACCAGGGGACCTAGTGCAGTGAACCTAGTCCCAAGCTTGGATGAAAGTTGCCATATGGGTGCATCTGTTGAAGGGACAACGGCAGGATCGGGTGAGCTCCTTTTGCTTGCCGAACACAACTGAGCTGGCAAGGCGGCACGAAACGAACGTTATTAGGAAACGAGCTCGAGTTGCCACCCTAGGTGCAAAAATCATTTCTTTCGGCATGAATGATCCCTTGTTCTCAGCTGGCCCACCGGTGACAACTGGCCTTCCCCGCCACCCAGGGACGGGAGGGATTGGCTTTTCACATTTGTTTTTCTCACTTCTTCTCTTAGGCTAAAGTGCCACAACAAATGCACCAAAGAGGCCCCGCCCTGCCACATCCTGATCATCCACCGCGGAGGTAAGAGCCCCTTCCCCAGCTTCAGCTTCCTGGATGTTTTTGCTGGGTTAAAAAAAATTTTTTTTTCGAAAGCGCCTAAGTGACTTAGGAGCCTGAATCCCCCTGCCCAGCTGATGGGACTTAGGCTCCTACCTCACGTAGGCACCTTTGAAAATGTTACCGACCATCTTTTCCGCTTATAGGGAGACGGGCTGTCCGATGCGAGGCAGATTTGCATTCCAAACCACTTCCACCCACCCTCCCCCTGCCACCTTTTCTTTTCAGATTCCCCACAACGCGGGGTAAGTGCAACAGGTTTGAGCCTTTTGCTAACGTTGAACACTGGCCTGGGTGGACGTGTGGGACCCTAGTTCTGCAGTGGCTCTGTTGATGCATGCGGGTCTCATTTCACGACATGAAACAGCAGCGTTAATGTCAGGCGGCGGCACATTCAGATGCTAATTGGTCTATTGAACTTGCCTCCTTGCGTTTCCGCCAGGAGCGCAGTTCATACATATGAAAAGGAGCGGGGCACATTTACAAGTCCAGAAGGGAGGGTCTGCACCAAAAAGAGTTTTTCCTTTACATTTGAATTCCGGCTTCATGTTCCCAGTGCAAAAGGGGGTGGGGGTGATTTGAGATTACCTAGGGGAATGGCTGTTAATTAAATTTAAATAAATTGAAATTAAGATTCCAAAATATGCATATAATTTGAGATCTAATAAGGCCGTTAGTGTATGTTAAATACCGTCTGATTATTAAAAATGCATTCACTGAGAGAAACCCTTTTGGTTAAATTTCTTTGGAAAAATAAGTTACTTCTTGCGCCTAACGAGGCCAGCTGTGCTCTGGAATCTAAATTTCCGAACGGGGGCCAGCCGAATTGAGAGGTGGTTCACGTCTTTTCACACGTGGGCTGCCCTGTAGCGCCCCCCGGAGGTCGGGAAGAGACAGGACTCCTCTTAAGATCCGCTGGAGAGGAGAGTTCTGTACTGTGGCCGATTCCCTCTAGTTCCCAAGCTGATGAACGGCCGATGCGGCCTAGCGTCTTCCAAAAGCCTGGCCTGGAGCAAGCAGTCTTGGGACGGGACAGGTGATTACCTGCTCTTTCTCAGAGCTGCTCTGTACACCTAGCTGCCCTTCTAGGCGCTGGCTTTGCCCACTGTTTTTGTGCCAACCTTTCAGTGGGTTATTGCCTTGTTGATTCTAGGCAGACCGCCTTCCTCTGTCCCCGGGCACGGTTGGTAGTGACAGAGGGTTCATCTCCATTGCAGGCATGAGAACTCTAGTATCACTGTCAAATGCTGTCCTGGGAAACATTAGACCTGGTTGAGGGCTGTGTGTAACAGCACCATCACATCCCACGTGAGGAGTCCTTCCCGGCAGAAGAGCGCTAGGGTGCTGCTCAGTAATTTGTCATAAAACGCACCCTTGCGAAAACTACGCCCTAGTCAAGTGGGGGAAGGGAAGGGCTGTTTGCCCCTTGCGGGGAAAAGAAGAAACTGCTATACATGGAGGCTGGGGGTGGGGCATAGTAAAAATAAGTTGAGGAGGAACAAGGAGGATAATGTACAGACATTGGCTAAGACTGGCCGAAAAGGGTGACAGACGGTCTTGAAATAGGAGTGATAGTCCCATGCTAGGACTCATTAGAGCCCGGGGCTAGTAGCCTTCTCAGCTAGGACATGGGGATGGGATTCTGGAGACATGGGTGGTGGCAGGGCAGAAGTTTGCATCAGGATGAAGTTCAAGACAGAGGCCTATGACAGTTGCCTGGCTTGGCCACCTCTAGGGCATCTGTGAGCTGAGCAGTGGGAGAGGGTGGAGCGATTCTGCTGGGCTAGTGCTCACAGCCAGAAAGCAAAAGAATGTCACAAATCAGCGAATAAACACAAATGCTCTGCTGACCTGGGGCATGGGGCTCCACCTTCCATAGGCAAGGGGGCATGCTAGGAGCTCACGAGAAGGGGAGCAGAGGTTGAGTTTAACTCCTCCTGCCCTTTAGCTCAGAGAGCACCCTTGCTAGAGGCAATGACAAGGCCTGATCTTCTCACTACTACTGATCCAAAGTAGAAATGTGTTGAGAACTGGCGGAAGGCAGAGAATCGCACCGCAGATGAAAAACTGGGTCTAGTGATCATGGTGCAGAACGGCTCATGTGGGTTTGTGGAAGGGGATGTTGTTCACAAATGTTTTCTCCTCTCCGGGTCAGGAGATGTTTACCTTCTGCACTGAGGACATTAGCCATGGGGTCAAAATAAACCACCTCTTTCCTTCTTGAGATGGGAGCAGCCTTCTTCCTGGATGAAAGTCACCCCAGGACACTACTGAAGTCTGATTTGATCCTGAGTAGCTGTGTCTACACGTGCACGCTACTTCGAAGTAGTGGCACTAACTTCGAAATAGCGCCCGTCACGGCTACACGTGTTGGGCGCTATTTCGACGTTAACATCGACGTTAGGCGGCGAGACGTCAAAGCCGCTAACCCCATGAGGGGATGGGAATAGCGCCCTACTTCGACGTTCAACGTCGAAGTAGGGACCGTGTAGTCGTTGCGCGTCCCGCAACTTCGAAATAGCGGGGTCCGCCATGGTGGCCATCAGCTGAGGGGTTGAGAGACGCTCTCTCTCGAGCCCCTGTGGGGCTCTATGGTCACCGTGTGCAGCAGCCCTTAGCCCAGGGCTTCTGGCTGCTGCTGCCGCAGCTGGGGATCCATGCTGCATGCACAGGGTCTGCAACCAGTTGTCGGCTCTGTGGATCTTGTGTTGTTTAGTGCAAGTGTGTCTGGGAGGGGCCCTTTAAGGGAGCGGCTTGCTGTTGAGTCCGCCTTGTGACCCTGTCTGCAGCTGTGCCTGGCACCCTTATTTCGGTGTGTGCTACTTTGGCGTGTAGACGTTCCCTCACAGCGCCTATTTCGATGTGGTGCTGCGCAACGTCGATGTTGAACATCGACGTTGCCAGCCCTGGAGGACGTGTAGACGTTATTCATCGAAATAGCCTATTTCGATGTCGCCACATCAAAATAGGCTACTTCGATGTAGGCTTCACGTGTAGACGTAGCCAGTGTGTCCTGATTGGCTGAGAAAGGTTCTAGGTGCGGGATGGGGTGGGAAGATGTGTAGAGACAATCTGGCTTCAGCTGGCACTCTGCGTTCCAAATGTCTCAGGTCTTTATGGTCCCAGGGAGGGGCAACTTACGGCTTCAGGAGGAAGGGGCAGCTGTATAGGAAAGTGGCTTCTCTGGAGTTTAGCGTCAGTATTTCTAGAAATTCAAGAAGCAGATCTGAATTGTCTTCCAGTGAAGGTCTCCTCTGGAGACCAATCTGCACTCAGACCTGAAGTGCTGGTTAAAAACTTTGATGTCTGTGTTTCTCTCTCTCTCTCTCTCTCTCTCTTTATTTCCTTCCCCCATCTTCCTTCTTGATCCAGCAAGGTTAGTCCGGACAGAATCTGTGCCGTGTGACATCAACAATCCTTTACGAAAGCCCCCCAGGTATTCTGACCTGCACGTCAGCCAGACCCTTCCCAAAACCAACAAAATCAGCAAGGTGAGGCACTTTCTTCTTCCAACTGGGCCGTGCAGTCCCGCAGAGCCCTTCTCCACCTTGGTATATTGTGACTTATGCACAGGAACAAATGCAAATGTGAATCCCAGGTAACGAGCAAGATGTCAATGGCTTCAAGGCATGTGGGGGTAAGGGTGGGGTACCATCCCCCCTCCCTATGGTCTCCATAAGGACCAGCAAGGGGGCACAGTGCTGGTTTATCCATCTCTTGAGTCCTTGTGATCCTGCTGTCTGGGGAGTGGATATCAGGCACAGACAAGCTGTTGAGAGATCACAGTCCTGCTTCTGTGCCAATGTGCTTACTTCTAAAGCATCGGGGATGAGAAATGCTGAATGCTGGTGAAGGAATTCCTTCTCCCCCAAGTGAGCTGCTTATCGGTGTTTTCCAAGAGGTCTGGGCAGCTGCTGCAGCGTGGTTGTAAATGGGACTTGGAAAGTTGCTCAGTGCGTAATCCTGGTGGGTCAGAGTGCCTGACGTGACACCAGCTCAGTGCTCCTGGGACAGACGTTGCTTGAATGCAGAGCAGAATTTGGCCCAGGCGCTTTACTCCAAACCACAGTAGACCCCCTACTTACATGATTTCGACTTGCACGATCCTTGGAACAACACGAGTCGAAATCAACCAGTGCGACGGTCCCAGTCAGTTTCCTGACTCCTGTGAGCGGTGAGGAGCCAGGAACCAGGCCCTTGTGCTCCTGGTTCCCAGCAGCTGCACCTGGCTCCCAGCTCCCTTCCACTTGTGGGAGCCAGGAAACTGACCAGCACTGGTGCACTGGTCAGTTTCCTGGTTCCCATGAGTGTCAGAGAGCTGGGAACCAGGTGGCAGCCAGGCCCTGGAGCTCCTGGGTCCCAGCAGCTGTGCCTAGCTCCTGGCTGCCTTCTGCTCACGGGAGCCAGGAAACTGACTGGCGCTGCTACAGCCAGCTCCTGGCTGCATATGGTTCCCAACTCCCGTGGTTGGGGCCGTGGGTAATAACACCATCATATCCCACGTGAGGAGTCCTTCCTGGCAGACGAGCTCTAGGGTGCTGCTCAGTAATTTGTCATAAAACCCACCCTTGCGAAAACTGCACCCACGTCCAGTGGGGTAAGGGAAGGGCTGTTCAGGGAGACAGCCCAGAACAAGGAACGCAAGGGAACATTGGGGGACAGACGCACCAGGGAGTTCAGGGAGCCAGGCACAGCGATGCTGGTCAGTTTCCCGGCTCCCACAAGTGGAGGGGAGCCGGGAGCCAGGCAGCCTCTTGAGCACCATGATCAGGCACAGAGCTGCCCCCAACTTCACTCTAGCTCCCGAGCCTCTCTGCCGCTCGCTGCCCTAGCTGGGGGGACCTGAAGGTGGTAGGGCTCCTCCCCGTCCCTGTCCTGACATGCAAAGTTGGACTTATGCGTGGTTGCCCAGGAATGCAGCTGAGTCAGGGGTCCACTGTACAGCCAAACAAGCATCCCCCATGGTGAAGGCCTGGCTTGGGGGGCAAGGCACCGCTCTGCCTCTTCCATGCTCACCGCAGCCCAGCCCCCTGTTGTGGATGCTGTTCCCTGTGCCACACAACCGGTCCCCTCCTTTATGGCTGCTGTCCCCCTCCTCCCCACCAAAGGGCAGCCTGTGTCCCCAGCCTTCTCGGTTGGCTGGAGCACTGGTTAGCTGGGCAGCCAGACCCCCAGCCTTGCCCTCTGGCTGGACCGTGGTCTTTTGGCGAAGGCAGTGCCTTCCCTTGCTTTTACCACCCGCTGCTCGTGCCCCTCCTTGAAATCACATAGCTCCCAAGGGTGCAAGCGAGAGCAGCTCTTTGCCCCCCGGTGTTTGGGATCTCACTCCTGATTGCTGTTCCTTAACTGGCCACTCTCTTGACTGGGCCCAACCATCTCGTGCTGGGCCCTTTGGGGAAGGGAAGACAGTCTCAGCTGTGGTTGATGCCCGGGACTCTGGGAGTCACGTGCCCCGTGTTTCTAGTCCTTGTTCTGTCACTGACTTGCAGTGTGACTTTGGGCAAGCCACCGAACCTCGTTCTGCTGCGGTTCCCCCGTGCGTAACATAGGAAAGCTCCGGATTCCCCACTTCCCAGCAGCATGGTGAGGCTTAATCCGTTTCGAAAGAAGACTCCTTCAAACTCAGCCTGCCGTTGCTGTTTGTTTGGCTCCTTTTTAGTTCAGCCTTTGACCTCTTTTCCGCAGCAAAAACGAACTAGTAGGGCCATGGGAGCAGCAACTCCCTAACAACTTCTCCCTGGAGGGCCACAGCTCTGGCCTTCCTTTAAAACCTGTGAGACAGTTGCAAGTGGCCACCAGCTGCCTGGAAGCACCACTTTGTTCGCAGGGGCTGATCCGGTTGGGGAAGGTGTGTGTGCTTTGCTGGCCGAGGGCCTGCTTGCCTACGCTTCAAGCTGTTGAGGAGAAGCTGGTCCCAGGGAAGAGCCTCACTGAACACCCTTGTTCTGGGATAAGTGCCCCGCAGGAAGCTGTGCTGGGTCTCAGGCAAGTGGTTCGTTGCCTTACCTGGATATAAGGGAGGTGGGAGGAGCCACCTAGAGAAATGAGGGATTTAGAGCATGGACAGTGCAGGTCCCATAGAGGAACCATTGGAACAGTCAAACCTGAGATTTCCCATCACCATCAGGTACCCACACAGAGCTGTGTTACGGAGCGCCCCGGAGCCCGCGTGGTGCATCGCTTCCAGGCGCGTCTCCCTCTGGAAGAAACACGAGCACAATTGCTCCAGCAGCAGTGCAGGGCTGGCAGGGTGAAGGCGTGCACCTGGTTTTAGAGTCGCAGCGACCGTTCTGCTGATGCACGCGAGCAGTTAGAGTGGATGAGTTGCTGCAGCTCCGTATCAGGGGTAAGAAGGACCCAGCCTGAGGACAGGATGTCTGGCTCTTTAGAAACTGCCTTCTGCAAGTGCAGCCCTGCCTTAGGGCTCCAGTACTTGAGTTTCAAATGAAGTTAGCTGCCAGGAAGTCTGTTTTCATGGGAGGAAGGGTGGGAACTGGGTTCTTAGGTCCAGTTGTCTTTCTTTCTTCCTTCTCAGACTGCTAAGTCAAGTGAAATCTGCAGTTCTCCCTGGGATTTTACCTGCCGTTAGGTAACCCACGATAAGAACACGCCTTTTTCTCCTAGCAGAGCAAAGGCTGAAGAGAAAATGTCCTGATGAGCGTGAGAACTCCAGCCAAACATGATGCCCCAGTTGTGAACCTGCCCCCTCAGCCTGGGTGGGCTGCACTTACGTCCCAAAGAATATGTAGCATGCACTTGCTTCTACATCGTCTTCTCTCCTTTCCGTGCTCCCTCTGCTCTGCTCCATTGGGTTGCTCCACCTTCTGGCCTCTCCTCCATCAGTTTAACAGTCAGCCTGTCCTCTTAAAGCCGCGGCGTCCAACCATCAACAGCGCAGTAGCCACGTTATTCTGAAAATACATTTATGGTTCAAGCCAACTGGCCCCACTCAACCGGTCAAATAGCCACATGTGGCTAGTGACTAGTGTGTTGGACAGCACAGTTAGGGTCGCACAGGTCATGCTGTGGGTGCACAGCATGAGGCCGACCTGCGGGGAGGTGAGGAGCGGTTGCTGTTTATGCCTCGTTATGCTCAGAAGTGGGTGTAACCTTACGACAGGCCTGCAGGAATGCAGCGGGGCCTTGGGAACATCGTGGGACAGACACACCAGGGAGTACGGATGGGATATGTATCGGTTACAGCCTGCAAAGATCTCCGCGGAGCAACAAGGCTGGCTACCGTACATCATGCGTCTAATCATCTGTGCTTACAGCTCCTCGCTCCATCTAACATGCCTCACCGACATTAATGAGTTCAATCCTACAACACGCCTCCATTTTTCACAGCGCAAAGCTAATGATGCTGAGGCACGGGGGGAGGGTTATGATTTCAAATGCTCAGTCCCCTGAGGCTCCTCAGTTCTGGGGTGCCTAACAACCCCAGGGAGGAAGAGCTGGGTGCCCACAACTCCTAGTGAGTTCAGCTGGAGCTTCGGCCGTGCAACACCTCTGCGAAACAGACTCAAGGAGTCTGATGCTGCCCAAGGGGCTTCGGGAGCCCTTCTGCAGCTGTAAGACTTGGGGACCATTCTGAAGGAGGAAGTGGCCTGGCCAGGTGTGGAGTCCAGGTGTCCCTGAGATCCTGCTCCCTTAGGATGTTAAGTAGACCCCTTGTCTGAAAAGGTTGAGCAGTCGCAACCATGGATTTCTTCCCCACCCTGCACTGAATGCTTAAGACGCCACATCCTCGTGATGGGGAAGAGAGGAAAGTGAGCTCTCCCCAGACTGGTCTGCTGGGTTCAGCTTGGATGAAGGGTCTTCCGTCTCAGGCTTTCAACCAGGAACCGAGCGTCTCCACCCTTCTCCGAAGCACGTGTCTTTGCTGCCATTCGCCACTAGAAAAGCAGGGCCAGAAGCTTCAGTCACTTGCCCAAGGCATGGAATGAGTGAGCAGGTTTGGGCCCACAGCCCAGACTGCCCGATCCCTGGTGCTCTGCAGTAACCGGTAGGCTACACTGCCTCTCTGGCCAACTAATCTGATGATTCCTGACTATATATTGCAGCTTTAAGGGAGAGGCTCCAAATCTCTGACCTGAAGAATGAAGCTGGACTCGTATCCAGCTCCCCGCTGATTCATCTCCATGTCGTATCTCGTAGACTGGAAGGGACCTCCAGAGGTCATCAAGGCCAGTCCCCTGCCCTCTTGGCAGGACCGATCGCCATCCGTAACGGATTTTTTAAAAATCTATTTGCTCCAGATCCCTAAATGGCCCCCGCAAGGGTTGAACTCACAACGCTCAAACCACAAAACTGCCCCGATTAATCCTCACATCCTGAAACTCTCCGGGCTGGTTTCTTCAGGGCGCTGCACCTTCCCGTCTAGGCTGCTCACCGGCACTGCCTGCAGATGCCAGCCAGGCTCATTCCTCTCTTTGCCGTGGAAACAGAGTTACTTGTGGGGGAGCGGGTAGAAGACCTGGCAGACTCTCCTCTTTGCAGTAACACCTTCCAGTTTGCTCCGTGGTCTGTTCAGCCATCTGCTGGGGCCAAACTTCACAGATGGCTCTTTGGCTTTCCGGTCACGTCTGCTCCTCCAACGCATCCGAGGCTGAGCTATATATCAGTGCATTTGGTAGAAACCAAATAGAAACCTGTTTAGGGGCGTGTAAACCAATGAATCGTGCAGAGCGGCACTAATTCACAGGCCCTCATGAGCAGGGCAGCTAAGACCACTTCTCTAATGAGGTCGGTAGTTATGCGGCAGAGCAGACATTGCAAATACAAAATGGACCAGGCTCTTTTATTTAAGTGCTTCCCCCGACTGCTGCTTTTATCTCCTAGAAACAATACAGACTTTTCTGACCGTCTCCTGATCCAAATATTGCTCTGTTACCCCGGCGTAAATCTGGAGTAGTTTCATTGGCCTCAAGAGTTACTCCAGATTTACACCGGTGTAACTGAAAGCAGTTTTTGGCTCACCACCTTGCCACCCTACCTGTCAGAGCTGCTGTATATAACCACCAGTAAACCGGAGGTGAGATTAGCTGGAGCTGACTATCTAACGCTCCACCTGTTGGGCTTTTTTCAGTGTGTTTTCACTCAGGGGAAAGGCGGCGTTGTCAGAGTTATTTTCTTTAACAGCGTAAGAAGAAAATGGAAGCAGTGCTTTCGACGTAGCTCTTTTCCCACTAGTTCTGCTCCATTTCAGCTTGTAACTCTCCAGAGGCGACAAATCGAAACAGGAACTTCTGTGAACTCCCAGCTCTCGAAATCTTTGGTAAAACATGTTAAAAAAATAAGCACAGCAACTTAATCATATTCCTGCAGGGTCTGGGAAAGCTGACAAGACCAGACCTGTCAATGCACCTGGCTTGGTCTTTCTCCTGCTCTGTGCTAGTAATAGTAATAGTGCACAGTTTTTATTTATTTATTATTAAATTTGACAGAGGCTGTTAGTTCTGGTTAACAGGGAATTTAGAAGCCCCCACAAGTGATGGCTAATAGAAGCACGAGGCTTGTCATTCACAAAGAATGGCAAATTTCAAAACCAGGCTGGTTGGCTGTGTCCACACCCAAGAATTTAATGGCTGGATTTTCAGAGATGTTGAGCACCTTTGCCAATCAGTCTAGGGACTCCTCAGTTTGTCTGGAGCCTCCTTTCCTTCATAGTTGTGCTGGTCCAGTGACTGCTGGATTTGGGATGATTCTTTCTGGGATGCAGACTCTAAACCGAAGACTCTTGGCAAACTCCAACTGGCAAAATTAGCTGATATTTTTTATCTGGCTTGTTGCAAGTGGTTTCTGAGATTCCCCATGTGACAGCAAATGCACAGTGGGAGCTTGCAAGTGGGGAGTGCAAGAGTCGGCAAGAGTTTGCAAGATACTGTCAGCGAATTGCCATTTTGCACCCATCATGCTTAATAGGGGTCAGCTTGGGAAGCAGGCTTTGCAGTGGGTTCTACAATGACCTGCAACTCAGGGGCCGGGGGCTGTAATCCTGGCCCTGCTGTTAGCCTGTGAGGTGACCTGGAGCAAATTACTTCACCTTGGTTTCCCCCTCTATAAATGGGGTGTTGTGATGTCCATCATGTAAAGTACTCTCCTAGCAATGAACAGGGTTAGGTACCTAGTTTGCACTTGTGAGATCACAAGAGCCATAGCCAGCGTGCAGAAATAAATACAATATGTCCCATTTTGCCCCCTACGTCTTTTGAAAAAAACGGTCCCCCACGCTCCTATTGTCTTTCCACTCCAGGCCAGCCTCCTGCGCCCGTTACTGGGGTGATACCCGTTTTCAGTACGAATGGGACTGAGAGCTCCTGGGCAGAGGGGCCTTCTCTTTTATATCTTGCAGCAGGGCCCTGGTGGCTTCCGCCCCTGCTGTAGTGACACAGTCACCTGAAGGTCAATAACCTCAGTACTGCTTGTTTACAGACTGTGCTCCCCCACCTGTTCCCTGTACACAGCTTGGGTTCTAGTGTCTGCTCCCCGGAGGGAAGAACTACCCTTCTGCTCCCACACTGTTCCCCTTCTGGGCTGCCTTCATCCCAGCCCTAAACGTAGCCCCAGGCTAATTGGGCAGGCGCCTGCCTCCCATTCTCCAAGGAGCTGCAGGTTGTCTCTTGCCAGCTCCACTTTGCTTCTTCTAATGGGAGCTGGCATGACAGAGGGCTAAGTCAGCCACTCTCACCCACTGCGATCAATAAAGCTCCTGCCCTCTAACGGCACTCTATAACTGAGTGTGCAGAAGTCATCTCGCTCTGCTTCCGGAGCAGACATGGGAAAACCAAACTGCTTTGGCAGCAGCATCACACAGGACGAGGCGTCCAAAGTAAAACAACGCACAGCATTCCCTGAAATACCTCGTGCCCTTAAGCGCGTTTGATCTGCAGGGGACTGTGACCAAGGCTTTCAGAAGTGACCTGTGCTTTGGGGTGTTCCATTGGAGACGCCCGAGAGAGGCCTGATGTTCGGAGAGAAGGGGCTCATCAATTCTGGAAAATCAGGCCCTTTTAAGATGCCTTGAGTAGAACAACAAAATCACTACAGGTTGAACCTTTCTCATCCAGCACCCTCGGGACCTGACCGGTGCCAGACAAGAGAATTAGCGAGACAACAGGAGGTCAATATTTCCTAGCACGTTACCAATGCTTCCACAGTTTACTGGGCCCTTAGAATACATTTGGGGGTCAATTACAGCTAAATAACAGCACAGAACACTGAGAGCCAGGACTGGTGGCTGTAAAGAAACTTTATGGGACCACAGAAAACCTGGCCGCACCCAGGATAAGTGGTTGTCTGGCTTCCTAACATCATGCCGGATTACAGAGTTTGCCGGCCAAGAAAGTTCCGGATTAGAGAAGTTCAACCTGTAACAGCCTTGGCCTCCAGTTTCCCTTTGCGTAGATCAAGAGGAATGTGGACACAGCCAACGTGAAGAAATTCTTAATATTTCAAGGCAGAGCCTACCACGTTGGTGGAATCTCCATCCCTGGAGGTTTTTAAATCCTGGCTTGACAAAGTCCTGGCTGGGATGATTTAGTTTGGGTTGATCCTGCTTTAGGCAGGGGGCCAGATTTGATGATCTCCTGATGTCCTTTCCAGCCCTAGGATTTTATGATTCTGTGTTCCTAGTTGCACAGATGTCAATATTATGGAGGGGCTTTCCCTTTTCTAAGCCATGTTTGCTGGGAGGTGCGTGTGGGAGCGGTGGTGGTGGAAGACGTTCGTGCCTTTTTTCAGATCATGGCTGAGTTCAGACTTGTTCTGCTGGTTGTGAATTTCAAAACGATTTGGTTTTAAATAATTGAAATAAGATTTGCCCGTTATCCAATGGTACGTTGGAGATCCCATTTGTGTAATCTTTCCAGGCAGATCCCCCTCTCTCCGGCACATCTGCATGCCACCGATTGCAGTCAGTGATTCCTTCCTTGCTGGTTGGCGCGTGCTGTGGGAACCAGCAGTGTTTTGTGTGAGACAGGACAGGCTGTGCAGAGACTGGGAGACTGGCTGGCTCAGGTGCACTGTCTCCTGGGGAGCCAAGCTAAGAAAGGGAGCAGTGTGGAGCAGGGCTGGGCCATAATTTTTGCCAGGGGAGCTGCTCCATGAATTTTGGAAAGGTGCCAGGGGCTGCACGTTTCATATTAATGGCACTTCTCACTGTCTGTTGCAGGGGCAGGTAAGTTACAGCTGGATGGCTGGATGCTGCCTGCAGGCTGCATCTAGCCTGTGTACCATTTATATCCCACCTCTGCGGTAGCAGTGGGGGCAGTGAGCTGTGGGCTTTTTAAATAGCCACAAGAACCACAGGTGGCGGCTGGGCAGCATGGTAGCAGTGAGGGCTGGAAGCTGCGGTTTAAAGGCCTCCCTGCTGAGTGCTGCTACCGCACCTCCTGGCTGCCACCTGGGGTTCCGGCAGCTATTTAAAAGCCCGCGGCTCCTGGTCCTCGCTGCCACCTCAGCAGTGGGATATAAATCATATGCAGGCCGCATATAGCCTGTGGGCTGGATCCAGGTGTGAGGTGGGCCAGATGCAGCCTGCGGGTTGTGTTTTGCCCATCCCGGGTGTCGAGCCTTTGTTTGTCGCTCCCTGAAGCTGCGCCTCCTGACTCAGTTAAGGGTCTGAGGAGGAAGGATCAGTCGAGGGTGAGGTTTAGTCGGCAGGAGCAGGGAGGGAGGAGAACAGGCTGCTGTTTTGTATCGGGAATGTTGACCAGTTCTCGCAAACATTGATGCGGATGCGTAAAGTTAGGCACCTCTGCGCCAGCTACGTGCCTACCCAACAGTCTCATTTCCAGGCATGCCAAGGCTCCGGAATGGCTGCAGCAAGCCAGTGGATCCTGCCAGGTGCCCGGTACCCTTGGACCCCTCCGTGCCTGACTTCCCAAGTGACTTGTGATGTTAGATGTTTTCGGCTGGGGATGCCGAGCTTCAGCATGGAGTGATTCACAGGGAGGAGGGGTGATTCAGCGGCCTCACTCGTCCTTTGGAAGGGGCAGGCTCATTCTTCGGGCACGGCTGCCTCTGAAGCCGCTGGAAGCTGCAGGCTGTCCATACCTCTGCAAATCGGGACCCTCCGTCTGAAAGGCTGGCCTGGGTAGAGTGACCAGAGTGGGTCAGCTGGCCCTGTTTCACCGCGTTCCTGGCTCCCTGCTGTGCTGCACAGAGGGGCGCCCAGCTGTGGATGCGCCATAAAGCGGAGCATCTGCGGGGACTTAGGGACTGGGGGTTTGGCAGTGCCTGCCCAGGAGGGACTGGGGGGCAGTGGTTGCTGTAGCTCATTCCCAGCAGGCACTCAGAAAACGCAGATGCTCTTGTGCTAGGAGGTTGCCTGCCGTGCTGGGGACAGCACAGCCAAGTCTGTCTGCCTGCACTGCTCTCAGAGGCTTGTGTTGTTTTTCCTTCCTCCTCTCCCCTCGCCCTCCTTGTTCCTGCAGGACCATATCCCGGTGCCCTACCAGCCGGATTCCAGCAGCAATCCCTCCTCAACGACATCCTCCACACCCTCCTCGCCGGCCCCTCCGTTACTGCCCAGTGCGACTCCGCCGTCTCCCCTCCACCCCTCCCCGCAGTGCACTCGGCAGCAGAAGCAGTTCAACTTGCCAGGTACCTTGCTGTGGGCAGGTTGCCCCCAACCACGGGGGATGCTGAAGAAATTGCTGTGTAACACGCAGGCAGGTGACACTTGCTGAGTCCCCTGTCCATGAGGCAGGCCGTTCCCAGGGCTGGGCAGGGATCTCGCCGGTGTGCGATCTTGGGGAGGGGAGCCCAGCTTCCCCTCTTTCCCTGCTGTGGAATGCTCGGACCCTTTCTGTGATCCAGGCAGAAAAACTTGTGGAGGGCTCAGAAAAGAGCGGCAGGACCGATTCTAGATCTCGAAAACCTGCCCCATAGGGAGAGAGTGACCAAGCCCCACCTGTTTATCCGAGAGAAGGTTACAGAGGTGACTTGATCGTCATCTACAAGGGGAAGACGTGTCCGATAACAGAGGGCTCTGTAATCTAGCAAAAACCACAATGTGAGCCAATGGCTGGAAGTGGAAGTGAGACAAATCTAGGCTAGAAATACAGCGGGCGAGGGGGTGGCATTCCCTTTAAGCTGAGTTCTTGGGAGGCAGAGCCTTCACACCCACCCACATGGGCATCCTCTGCTTCTATTACTGGTGCACACCAGCACATGCCTTGGTGCATATGACAAAATTTATTCTACCTACGGAAGGAAAAAATTGGCTGGAACAAGTGGCATGGCGGGAAGGATTTGCCTCGAGAGTAATTCAGCACCCGAACGACTGACCGAGGGACAGGGTAGCTTCCCTCTTGCAATTTTCAAATCCAGTCTGGGTGTCCTTCTAGAAAAAGCTGCCCTGGCTCAGCCAGAAGTTGTGGGCTCAGAGCGACTGAGGGAGGACCTCTGGCCTGTGCGACATAGAAGGTCAGGCTAGATTTCCATGGTCCTTGCTGGCCTTAAGATCTGACTCAGCTTGTCCCATTGCAACCTTCCCTGACGGGTTTCTTTGCCATTCGCTGGCCCAGCCAGCCAGTGGGAGGCTGTGTGTGCATTCAGGTCTGGTGAACAGCTCTTGAGTGGAGGGTGGTATTCTCAGCTGAGCTCCGTGATTTGCAGAGTGTGGACAAAGGTCCGAATGGCTTTCTGAACCAGCACCTCCAACCATGTTCTAGAAGGACCAGGGATTGCAGGGGGCGGGGGGTATTAGTGGTATCCTGCCCAAACTAGCTTCCCCCGTTTGAGGTGACAATGTGACAGCACAGTTGATCATTCATCACAGGGTGGCTCCTTCCCTTTCCCGTGCACGCTTCCAGCAGGGAAGCAGTGAACAGGGTGGACACATCCATGGTCTTCATTAGACTCCAGGGCTAGTGGTGTATTAAAAGAGACAGGGGCAGTTCGCCCGCCACCTGAGATATTCCTTAGGGTGTTGGTTCCATACCATTCATGGTCTGAAGCTCAACCTCACGGCCCTAAGGGCAAGATGTCTGGTAAATGAAACCTGGGCTCTGGCAGTGGCCACCTGAAAAGGGGAACAGTCACTGACCCCCCGCTCACCCCAAGTGGCCTGTTTCAACCCTTTAGGGAAGCACTGGCTCTAGGAGTAGGTATTTGTTCCAGGCCCACCCTTTCTCTAGGCAGGCAGCCCAGGCAATACATGTGCATTCTGGTGACGCTGCCTATTGTCACAGCAGCCCATTGATCGGGGTCAACATCTGTTTTCCTGTTGAAGAGCTCTAAACAGCCACCCATGATCACTCCGGTCACCTCCTGCCGGCCAGGGCTGGAAGCAGACCCGTGGCCCCACAGTGTGGCCAGTGGCTTCTGAGCCGCACTGGTGGTTTACTTTGTGGCACGAATGCTCAGCCTGGGGGGTGACCGTCAGGCCGCGAGGGGTCGTACCCACCTCGTTATCTTTAGGGAAGCAAGGTCGCATTGATGTTGTGAAGGCCAGGACTATGGCTAGTCTTGAAAACAGATTAGATAAGCTCACAGAGGATAGGTCTATCGATGGCTATTAGCAGGATGGGGAGGGATGGCGTTCCTGGCCTCTGTTTGCCAGACGCTGGGGACAGGGGATGGGTCACTTGGTAATTGCCTGTTCTATCCATTCCCTCTGGGGCACTTGGCAGTGGCCAGTGTCTGAAGACAGGCTATTGGACTAGAAGGAACATTGATCTGACCAGTATGGCTGCTCTTGTGAGTCTGAGTAGGGAAACAGTTGGGTACAGCTGTCCTAAAGAAACCAGGTCTTACGCCTGGCCAAGTCCCGGCTATGTTTGATCCACCCCAACCTCACTGAACAGCCTGGAAAGGCTGAGAGATGGCGGGGAGGGAGATTTGTGTCTTGAATGAGTAGTGGTCACCACAGAGAGAACACACTTTGCCCAGTGAGGGAGTAAGGAGAGCAGCTCACCACCAGCAGGCCAGTTTCCCCTCTCAGCCCCTGCTGAACTGCGTCCTTTGCAGCCTGACAGGAAACTCCCATGCAATTGCCATTTCGGGAAGTCAGAATGGGCCATTGAGGGACACAATGCAGCTCTGGGAAGTGCTGAAGGAAGCACTTGGAGCACTGATGGCCTTGTTGAGAGCTGCTTGGGAAGGAACAGCTTGTGCTTAGGACAACGTGCTGGGCTGGGTGGCAGTTGTTTTCTGCACAGCACACTCTGTGTAAGACAGTTCCCTGCTCTGAAATCGGTAAGTCAAAGCTTCTGAGCTACATGGAGGCCCATTAGCAGCTCCTCTCTCTCCCCAGGCCATTGGAAGCCGTGTTAAAAAGATGTACATGGAAGCAAACGGAGCCTCCTGATTCTCCAGGTGACAGATACAGTCTGTCCCCCTTATTCCTCTTGAGTAAATGGGGAAGCTCAGGGATGAGCACCCGGCCAGGGTCACAGAACAGCCTCTGGCAGAGCTGTGATTTCCAGTCCCCAGCTCCAGCTGGAGCACAGAACCTGCTGAAAGCAGCCAGCCAAGGGCATCAGTCATGGCCAGGGCCTGGGACCAGACACAGGAGCAGTGACCTGAGCAGTGCAGAGACTTCTATGTGGGCTCCCAGGCCGGGCTGCTTCCCCTAGAACCAGTGGCTTGGCTGGGTGGTAACACACCAAGCAAGTCCTGTCTCTAGGCTGCCTAATGTCTGCAGTCTGCACTGTGGGAGCCAGGACCAGGCAGGGACTGTGCACACTTTCTTCATGCAGTGGTACCAGGCATCACAATACAGGTGTGCAACAGTCCTGGCTGTGCCGTTCCTTGGCCTCCTGTGAGCAGAGGCAGCCGTTGGCGCTGACCTGGCCAGTGGCTTTACATTTAGGATTAAAAAAGGCTCATTGGTGGGGGCCAAGATAAACGCAGACTCTTCCTCTGTGTTTGACCTGTTGTGTATGGTGCTCCTAGTGCATGGTGGGAGGCAGGCAGGGCAAGCTTTGAAACCCCCTCCTGGCTCATGCTGGCTGTCAAGGAACAACCAATGGTTCCCTGAGATGTCCTGTTGTAGGTGCCCATGTATATTTGCCATAGCACAGTGGCTGGGGTGTTGGACAGGGTTCTAATCCCAGCTTGGCCATTGACTTGGGTGAGTCCCTGGGCTTCGATACCTCAGTTTCCCCATCTGTAGCCTAGGGGGAGTGATACTGACCCTACCTCCTTTGTGCAGTACTGTGTGGTCCGTGAGTGCAAAGCAGGGGATAAATACCATTTAGTGCTCTTACGTCCAGTAACTGCAACAGCAATGGCTAGCTGCTGCACTGACACAGGATTTAAAAGCACCTGCGTGTTGTCATTTGAATCAGAAATTAGGTGAGAATTTGCCAACGTGCCCTGTGCCCCAACACAGATGTTCCTGGTTCTCAGGAGAGGCTTGGTGGAGCGGGCATAGGTTATGCCAAGGCAACGCAACTAGGGAGGGAACCAGCCCTCTTGGCCTGGGGTCCCATTCACTCAGCTCCTTGCTGCCTCTCCTGCCGCTGGAGATAGCTTTCTCATCTTTCCTGACTACCGATGGGACTGGCTAAACAGACCCGGTATCCAAGAGCAGCCCGGGATGTTGAATTTTCATTCAAGGTCCCATTTTTAGCTTCTGCTCCACTCCACTGGCAGCTCCTTCTTCCCACCAGAGCCCCAAGGTCTAGGACCTTCCAAGTGCCCCCGAGAATGCTTCTGCTGCAGCTTTGATCTGCAGTATCCTAGACTGATAGTATCGTAGAACACCAGAACTGGAAGGGACCTCAGGAGGGCATCGAGCCTAATCCCCTGCCTCACAGCAGGACCAAGCCCCGTCTAGACTGTCCCTAAAGGCAAAGCTCTTCCCCTTCTCTGATGAGTGTGGTGTGGGAGGCTTCTTACCCTGGCATAGCCTCCTCCTTCTCCTGGGAGACGTGAGCGCCCCCTCCATGCTGTCTGCCTGGAGGAGTTTGCCACACGTGTGTTTTCAATTGTCTGTGTTTTAATGGTGATGCATTTTGTTTAAAGTGGAAATAACAAAAAATAAAGTCGGCAGCAGCAGCGCCTTGTCGGAGGCATATGGCCGTTAGAGCCGCCAGCTTGCAGGGGTGGCACAGATGCCCACAGTGTGAGTCATCGCCACTGAATCATTCCACTCTCCTTCCAATGAGTTAATTAGACAAAGCGGCATTTGCACAGCGTGAACTCTGGATCGCCAGTCTGCAAGGCACTCCAGCCTCACTTCCCCTGCGAGGAGGGGAGAGGCCAAGCCAGGCGAGATCTAACTCCTGAAGTTGCGGCGATGCAGAGGAGGGATGCTTTGTTCCTAACAGGTTTCATTAGCAGCCTCACGCTGAGTGAAACGGCACAGAGCGGTGCTAGTCCAGCTTTCTTCTGAAACTTTAGACAGGGTTAGGCGGCTTGAAATGCAACTATTTCCTCCCAGGAGTCCAAGACAACTCCGCTTTGATCTCCGCTCAGTGGAGACTAGTTCTCCTAACACTGTAAACTGTGGTTTGGGGGAGTTAATAGGGAGGAGCTGAGACTGATCCTAAGCTGGTGTCAATCAGCAGAGCTGTGTCGACTGCAGTGGAACGCTGCAGACATAGACCAGCTGTGCATCAGGCCCCCTGGATCAGTTCAGCCCTTAGTGTAAATGGGTTGAGCTCGAGCAGAGCTTCACACAGCTCCACTGTGGCTTACGCCTGTCCTAGTGCCAGCCTTCCTGGATTTGTGCTGCAGGAATGCTCCCCCAGCGTGAAGGCCTCCAGGGGACATTGAGGGAATATTATGTTGGCGTACGTTATTTTCTTCTTGTGTGGTGCTGTGGCTTGCGGTCTTTGAAGAGTCCATGGGGCCCTTCGTGGTAACACGGGGGTCTAGTCTGATGTCAGATTCCTCTGTCTAATTATATTTGGGCTCCCTGAGGATCCCCTGTTGTTTTTATCGAATTCGATGTTCTTTGCCGCCACGCCATAGCCATGTGTCGTTCTGGTGCATCGGTGACTCCAGAGGTACCTGCATTCTCGTGGTGGAAAAAGTGGCTCTTCTGCCCTATGGATTTGATTCACTGTGCTGCGCCCCATCCCCGGCCCTGTGGAAGCCTCTTGGTGTGGGGCTGGGATTTCTGCCAGGAAGAAGGCAGGGTGGGGCTGCTGCAGTTCTGCAAGGCGGAAGAAGCTTTGAGTTTCAGCCCAGGCTCCTGAGAAGCCTTGCTGTCTCTTTGTGCTCAGGCCAGGCAGCTGCTCCTGCTGAGCCCACGAGTGTGTGGTTGTGTGCTGCTGTGACTGGGGTCTCCTTCCCACAACCACCAGCAGATTTTCCATGGCCAGCGAGCCTCCGTTTGGGTTCTGCCTCTTTGAACTGGGACGTGGCTGAATGGACAAGGATAAATGGAGGCTTTTCAGTGACTTGTACCATTGTGATGTTGTGTCCTAGCCTGGGTTTTCCTGGCCCCGGCTAGCTGCTGGAAAGCTGGCCGGTGGCGTGGGGGGCACTTCCTTTTGCAGAGATGTTTTGCTGCAAGTGCAGTGAGTCTGTCTACGTCTCCCCTACAAAATTTAAAATTAAGTTGATGCAGCGCTTTCGCGGTAAGGAAATCACTTTTGCACATCCATGTGATGCTCCTTGTGTCGATGGTGTGCACCCTGGACAGAAGCGCCTGCACCCACTGAGCTGTCAGTATGGGGCCTTGTGGGATAGCTTCTGTAAGGCAGCAACAGACAGCGTGAGCAATGTGGTGTGTATGCTGACGCTACATTGACCTCATTACTATGCCTCTCACAGAGCTGAGGTTCTTATGCTGGCACAGCGGGGGAGTTATATTGGCAGGAGGGACATTTTAGTAGGGATCTGGGATTCCCATTCTATGGGTCAGGACCCACACATGGGTTGCCATTAGATTTTCTAAGGGTCACTGGCTGGGCAGCTCCTGGCTGCATGTGGCTCTTTAAGGAGCCATTTGCGGTTCCCGCTGACTCCTCCGGCTCACACTCCCTGCCCTGCTGTCCTGGAACAGAACTCAGTTTAATTGTTTTGATGGCCAGCAGGAGGGATCCAGCCAGGAAACCAATTAAACTGAGTCCCATTGCAGGGTGGCAAGGCAGGGAACTGCCTGCATTTCAGGTGGGCGAAGGGAGTAGGAGGGCAGAGGGGAGCTATGCCGAGAAGGTGGCGGCAGCCTGGTGAAGGAGCAGCAGTGGTCGAGCTCGTGTGAGGTAGGGTCAGCGAGGGAGCAGTTTGGGGCTGAGAGGTGTTTAAGCTGGGGCCTGAGGGGATGCATTTTTCCTTGGAGAGAACCTCCTCCCACCCAATTTGAATGGCCTTAGGTCACAAAGTCTTACCGCATTGTCAAGATGGGTCACCTTCTCAAAAAGGTTGGGAACTGCTGATGGACGCTTATCGAGTTAGGTTGACGTAAGCTGCCTCGCATCTACCCAGCTCTGTCATGTAGAAGAGGCCTGAGACAATGCATTTCTAGAGCTTAATTGCATCTCTGAGCTGTCTAAGAACACGTGGCTCTAGCCTAACACCTGCCTGACGTGTAAAAACCACCAGGAAAGGGGCCATCTGTTCCGCATCCTTGGTGCTCTGTCACCTGAAGGGTGAGCCATCTGTACCTTCAAACAGGCAGACTGAGGAGCATTCCTGAGAGCCCTTTTCTGGGAGGATCAGGACCTTGGTTTAGAAGCACTCACCTTCCTTTAAGACCTCGGGTGTCTGCTTTTCGCGGAGCCAGGACCAAGCTGGAGAGCTCTGCACCCCTCGGCAGGTGGGGAAGATTACGCACCACAGGCTGTCAGAATCATGGGGAATGGCCCTGTCTGCTCTTGCACCCTCTTTCTCCTCAGAACTGAAGGGAAGGCTCTGGTTTGTAAAGGGTCAAGTGCTTCCTTTCTCACCCTACCAAACACCAACCAACTTTCTTCCCTTCTGATTGTCAAAGTGTCCCTCGAGGTTTGAGGAAAGAGGCTCCCCTGGTCTTTGTGTGCTCACTGTTACCTTTTGCCTGTGTGTTGTGTGCCTTGGAGTTGACATGAAAACTTTGTGTGTAGACATTGTTCTGAAGTGGCTATCATGTACCACTGGGATGCTGGACCGTATACACGCAGAACATCTATCTTTAAACAAAATGGCTCCAAATGGTGCCGCTTTGGACAAATTCGATAAAGTGGGTGAGGCCGATGAGACCCCTGCCTAGAAGGGCCAAGCAGAGGGTTCCTGCAGGCCAACAGTGGCTTGCAAAGGCACTTCTACAGTCTGACGTGACTCAGAACTGAGAAGGTCTTTCATGGGCCTGATCCAGTTGGGTACCTTGAGATGGAAGTCAAGGACAGCTGGGCCCCTCACATCCCTTGTAGGGACAGAGTGTGTGTGTGTTCGAGCGTCTCAGATGTAAATCACTAAGGCTGTCAGGAAGACCTAGAACCAAATTCAGCTGAGCCCCTTAGAAGCTCCTGGACTTGTTAGATGCCAGCTACTTCCCTGTTGTTCTCTAAAGGTGTACGCAGTTGTATTGAAACCTGAGAGATGCTTTGCTCTCCATCTCCCCCAGGACCGCTCAGATCACCTGGCTGTCAACAACCATCCTGAGACTGATCATTTAAGGAAGTGTGAAGGGCATTTTCACTGAAGGGTCCTTGCTTAGAATTCACCTCCCCCACGGTTTAGGCACAGACATAGTCCTCTATAGCACAACTACACTGCTGTCAGAGGTGTAGACGTATGCAAGCTGGCTGTGCTTGAGCTTGAAGAAAAATGTGAGTGAAGCCAGTACATACCTAGGGCCTTGTGTTGGGATTGACTAGATTGTGTCACAACTACTACTGTTGTTACCTGAGCTAGCTTGGATGTTTCTACTCGTACCGTAATGGAAGTGTGGACCTACCCTAAGGTCTTTAGGGGGTGGCACAAGGTCCATTTTTCTCAAGCTGTTGCCTGAGGGGCTTGCTCATGCGTTAGGGCTGAGGCTGGTTGTGTTGGTTTTGAGTAATGTGTCAGTGCGTCTGCTGAAGACAGTCCGTGGGTGTGGGTGCGGGTGCGTTCGCCGGGGGTGTGTGACTGTGGTGGGCACCCCTTTGTAAGCTGACCCGCTCACTTCCTCTGTAGTGAGCTGTACAGGTGCAAATTCCAGGCTGTGACGGTGCTGAGAGGAATGGGAGAGGAAGGGCTGCCTGATCTCCAATAGGAAAAAGCAGCAATAAAAGGTGCCGGAACAGAACTTTCTTTCTGAAGAGCCAATCTTCGGTTGTTAGCTGCCGAAGATTTATCAGATGTTTCTCCGCTGTGCGGTGTTCATTGGCAAATCAATTGCTTAACAAGTGCACAGTGTCTTAGACCCATCGGCTAGAATTTTGAAAGGAATTTAAAGGACCCAGATCCCTCTGGCTTTCAAGTGGGTGGTTAAATCTCTTGGTTGGCTTTGGAGATGTCACAGCAAAATGCCGTGTAACTGCTCAGTGCTGAAGGCTGTGGAATGAAGGAGGTAAATTTGGATCGATACCACGACTTCTAAACAGAGACTGAGGCATTTACTGCCGTCAGCTGCGGGCCTCGCTGTGTTGTGACTCTTGCTGCTGGAGTGCTGTCCACAGAGCTGGCATTTGTACAAGGTACATAACATACAGTCCCTGCCCTTAAGAGCCTCTTCAAGGGTGTGTTTGTGCTTCCAGTTGGAAGTGTGAATTCCAGCTGGAGGAGCCATACCCTCGCTGGCTCCAATCAGGCTGGTGTGCTAGAAATAGAGCATTGCTGCAGGAGCATGAGTGACAGGAGGGGTAGTCACGCCCATACAATGTCTGGGGCTATGTCTAGATTAGAGCAATCCGTCGACAGAAGTTTTTGTCGGAGGGTATCTTCCGGCAAAACTTCTGTCAACAGATCACAGCCAGATGGCTAAGCTGTTCGCAAGAGCGATCTGCTCTGTCCACAGAAGGCAAACGAACTGCCCGGCCGCTTTATCAGCAAAACGGCCAACCGCAAGCACAGCAGACAGGGCTGCCTGGTCAACAGAAGCCCTGTCAACAGAAGGCCCCCCAGAATGTGCAGCCCGGCTGTTTGCGGTCAGAGCTTTGTGGACAGAGGCGTTCTTCCTCGTGGCAAGTGGGATACGGCTGTCAAGGAAAGTGCTGTGTTCTGTCGACTTACTGGCAGCAGAATGCCCTTGGGAGTCCGGACGCTCTGCAGGTTTTGTCAGCAAAGCCCTCTAGTTTAGACACGGCCTGGGACGCCTTCGAGGCAGCTCCCCCTCGCACCCAGCTGCAGCTCTGTCCTTTTTGCGCATAACAGCTCAACCGGGGTTAGTGTGAGTCCGTCTCATCAAGCTGGAATTCACCTCTGCAGCTTCAGGCGAAGACGTACTGTAAATAACAGGCCGTGTCTGGGAGATTTAACCGTAGATAAGGGGCTGTGTTTGTGTGAGGTTTAACTGAGGGCAAGTCCATGCGTTGCGTGGCCAAGTGAGACAGAAGGATCAGGTGCTGTCCTGGGGTCTCACTCTCTGGTGTCCAGCAGAAGCTGGATGTTCTGGGAGGCAGGAGGCCGAGGTGTGCAGAGGTGTCCCTTCTAGTCTGATTGTGCTGCATTGTGCTGATGTTGTTCACTTTTTAAACTTCTTCCTTTTTCCATCGCAAGCCTCCCACTACTACAAGTACAAGCAGCAGTTCATTTTTCCAGGTAAGTTGTTTCAAAGTGATCATAATCAATTGCTGTAATGTAGAGCATGCAGGGTGACCTCTCTGATTTAACGGCAGCATTATGTTCTCTGTCCTGAGCTTCACTCTTTACTGTCATCCTTTAGGGCAGGGGTGCACACAGTGAGGGCTAGCCCCCCCGCTCCCCCCCCCCAGCAGGGCATGAAATTTCGTAAGGAGGGTGCAGCACGGTCGGCTGCTGGGTCTCAGTCTCATCCGTCTCCTTAAAAAAGTTCAAAACCAACAAGAAGTCCTGTGGCACCTTATAGACTTACAGATTTTGGCACATAAGCTTTGGTGGGCAAAGATCCTCTTCGCCAGAGAGGTGAGTGAGGGGGTCCAGAGGAGAGTCTAAATTTACGGGCTAATGAGAAGGACGGAGTCCCCATCAAGAGGAGGGCCAGAGCTGACAAGGTCTGTTCAGTCATGTGTGGCCAGCTATCAGCAGCTAATGTGGAGTTGTGAACATCAAGAGAGGAGAAGCCAGGTCAATTCAGTCAGGGAAGATGTGGCCCATTATCAGGAGCTAATGTGGAGGTGTGAACATCAAGGGAGGAGAAACTGCTTTTGTATCTAAAAATGTTGAAATCCGTTACTGGTTTGGTGTCTGTGTATTCAAATTAATAACAGTTTTACATTCTACAAACTTATTTTCTTGTTGAATAGTAACAGAGAGGAAGCCGTGCTAGTCGACACACTATCAAAACAAAAAGCAGTCAAGTAGCACTTTAAAGACTAGCAAAATGGTTTATTAGGTGAGCTTTCCTGGGACAGACCTCTGGTCTGGCTATGGTCTGAAGAAGTGGGCCTGTCCCACGAAAGCTCACCTAATAAACTCTTTTGCTAGTCTTTAAAGTGCTACTTGACTGCTTTTTGTTTTTATTTTCTTGTAAATGTCAAAAGGTGTTTTTTTAATATAAACAAAACCAAAATTTCCATTGTAATTTCCAGTGGTTTGGATTACATTACAGGGACAAAAACAGGGGCCTGGCATAAAAAGTTTGCTCACCCCTGCTTTTGGGGACCTGGATGGTGCGTGGGGGAGGGGTTTAGGCGTGTTCCTTCAAGAAATGAATCATAGAATTCTAGGGCTGGAAGGGACCTCAGGAGGTCATTGCGTCCAGCCCCCTGCTTCAAGCAGGATCAACCCCTACTAAGTCATCCCAGCCAGGACATTGTCAAGCCGGGACTTAAAAACCTCTAGGGATGAAGAATCCACCACCTCTCTAGGCAATGCATTCCAGAGCTTCACCACCCTCCTGGTGAAGTAATTTTTCCTAATATCCAACCTACTCCTCTCCTTCTGTAACTTCAGATCATTGCCCCTTGTTCTGCCCTCTGTCACCACTGAGAACAGCCCCTCCCCATTCTCTTTAGAGCCCCCCTTCAGGAAGTTGAAGGCTGCTATTAAATCACCCCTCCGTCTTCTCTTCTGCAAACTAAATAAACCCCAATCCCTCAGCCTCTCCTCAGAGGTCATGTGCTCCAGCCCCTTAGTCATTTTTGTTGCCCTCTGCTGAACCTGCTCCAGCACATCCACATCTTTTTTATACCGGGGGGCCCAAAACTGCACACTGTATTCCAGATGTGGCCTCACCAGTGCCGAATAGAAGGGAACAACCACTTCTCTAGATCTGCTCACAATGCTTCTGCTAATACACCCTAGTATGCCCTCAGCCTTCCTGGCTACAAGGGCACACTGTTGACTCATATCCAGCCTTTCATCCACCATAAGACCTAGGTCCTTTTCCACTGTACCACTGCTTAGCCAGTCAGTCCCCAGCCTATAACAATGCTTGGGATTCTTCTGTCCCGAGCGCAGGACTCTACACTTCTCCTTGCGAACCGCATCAGATTTCTTTTGGCCCAATGCTCCTATTTATCCAGGTCACTCTGGATCCTGTCTCTACCCTCCAACGTATCTACCTATCAAAGGATGATGATTTGACTGAACTACTCAGGGTGAAGTTCGCCCCAGTGTAGCGAGTTAGCAGTGCAGCTTGGGAACTGCACAATGTCTGCGCCATGTATTGGCTTTCTGCACAGGCATGAGTTTCACCCTACAGCGAGCACATTCACCTGAGAGTTTGCAGTGTGTTTCAAGTGGCCCAGCCTCCTCCGAGGCTGTCCTTAAGGTGGGCTTTTCTGTGGGGTGGAAGGGTGTGGTATTTGAAGAGGAAAAGGAATGGGTGGAAAGCCCTGTCCGTATAGCTGAGATCAGTGGTGCTAGTGCCTGTTTGAGGGTTTCCCCCTGCCTCGATCGAGGGCAGATGGAAGATGGTTTGGGAAGTCACGAACATAGGAATCAGGCTTAAATGCATCCACAGGGAGGTCTGGTTTCTGCTGCTGTTTGACAGCAGGGCTGTTGAGCCTAGGGAGGAGCATCATTGTGGCTTACAGCACAAAAGGCTGCGAGCTATGGAGCGGGAGGGAGGGGCAGGTTGGCCACAGGACACAAGGAGAAACTTGCCAAGGGTAAGAAGTAGCAGGGGAAGCATCTGCTTCCTGGCTGCGGCTGTGACCATGAAGGGTGAACTTTACATTACACCGTAGCAGCCAGCCAGCTGGAGCAGCTCCTCATTGCCCTTGTTGACACACTGCAAGGTCTGGAGGAACTTGTAGAGGTCTCCTGAAGGCTTTTGGCCTTCATCTGGGGGTCTCTCTTCCACACAAATTCCACCTGCCTTTGGACTTGTCTCTCCCAAGCCCAGAAATGGCCTGGTTCACCAGGGTTTTCTGCCGCATGGAGTCACAGGCGCTTGTGCAAGAAAGTGCAAAGGGCCGAGTGATTTGGAGCATCCTGACTTGGTCATTTTTTCTCTCTGCTTTGCTCAAAGGCCTGTGCCCCAGTCAGTGCAGTGCCACGGGCAAGTAGGCCAATAGGCAGCACTCAGTGGGAGCCGAGATGTACCACTTCATCTCCTATTTTCTTTTTCCTGACAACCTCTTTCTGTTTCCCAACCAACCTTCTCTGCGTTCTTCCCCCTCTTCTCACTTTCCAGGGCCCTTGGCCTCCCATACTTTGAAATAGGGCTTCCTTTTCTCCTGCTCCGACTTCCCCAAATGCTCCATCCTGGTCTTCTGCCTCAGGCAGGGCCTTCTCCCGGCAGAGGCGGTTCTTCCTCATGGTGTGTGGTTGCCTGACTGGAGGTGCCAGCTGCTGGCACTGGAGGTTCCACCGATATCCACGTGGCCTGGGTGTGGGTGCAGCTCTGAGGTGGGATAGAAGAGAGGCTGGGCCCGAGCACCTCTGTCGAAAGCAGGTGTGACACCACAGAGCTAAGACAGTCACTCCTCGGTGAGCCGAGGAGACGGGGGGGCCAGCCACTTGGGGAAACCCCAGAAAATAATGGTGGTCTTACTGCAAACAAACTGCTCTACCTCCAGTGTCTCTCCCTCTCTGAGTGCTCCTTTTTTTTTTGTTCCAGACATTGTGCCTGAGACACCGACCCGAGCACCTCAAGTTATCCTTCATCCAGTGAATTCCAGCCCAATGTAAGTGGGTCTCTTGCCTTGTCTTTCTACTCCCACTGTGCTTTGTGTTCTTCACTCCTTTGTCCCCCTGGCTCTTGAGGAGGGCCTGCTAGGGGGGCAGGTGCCTTCGCTGGTTGCGTGGTTGACGCCTGCCTGCTTGCTTTGTGCAAGGGTCATCCACAGAGGTGGTAATCGGGCTTATTTTGGTAAGCAGACCTGTGCCGATGGATCCCCCCAGCCGACTCAGACCAGAATTGCAGGGAAATGATCAGAATGATCACAGTGGAGATAGGAGATCGGTCACCTGCCTGGGCGTTAAACGCACACAGAGGTGATGATAGAGCTCAAGAGGCACAGAGAGGAGTAGCTGCAGCCTCCTCTTCCATCCCAGCTCCCAGTCTCCTTGCTGCCCTTGTAATCTACTCCTGTCACCTCCCACGGAGGCTTTTGTTCCCTCTGCTTTTCAGGCAGCTTCATCCACCGTGCTGCGTGGGGGGCCAATGAGAGGCTGAGAGAGAGCAGAAGAGGGACGGCTTCCTTGCTCTGTGCTCCAATGCCCGCACTCGAGCAGCTGTTACAGGGAACGTTGGCTTTGCCCGGTAGCCTCGGGTAGAGCGTGCGCAGCTGGTCTGTGGGGATGAGGCATGTGCAGTAGGAGCTGTGAGAGGCCTGAGCATGCTCAGAGAAGAGGAAATCTGCAAAGGTGCTAAAAAAAGTCTCTTCTGGGCACGTGCGAACTATCAGTTTTCCGAACATTTATCATTTGGCCACATTTGGGTGGATTTTTTTGAGACCGCCAAAGTCACAGAGACCAGACGCCTGCTAAATTTCAAGCTCCTCTTAGAAGCACAGGGCTGCTAGAGCTGGTCCAGAAGAAGGTTGCAGTGTCTTTTTTAGCATGGCCAAAACATTTTCCCCTAGCCTTTTTCTCTGAAATGGGTCTGCTGTTTTGTCTCAGGCAAAAACAATCCAATGAAAGACCAGTCCGACTCAGACACCTAGCAAGGAAAACTTCAGCCAAAGGGGTAGAGTTTGGCAAAATTATCGACAACTGAAACCAGGAAGCCCAGGATGTCTTTACTTTGCCTCTCCCCTTTTCTGGGGCTCCAGTGCCCCTCCCTCCATGGCTCGCTTTCCCTGGGCTGTGACAGGGATACTTGAGGGGCCGAAGGCTCCAGGGCAGGGCCAAAAAAGAGGCATTTGGAGTATGAGTGGGCTCAGGGCTGGTGAAGGGCTTGGAGTGTGGGCGGGGGATGTGGGCTCCAGGCTGGGGCCATAGATAAGGGGATTGAAGTGCAGACAGGCCTGCCAACCAGGGGGCGGCAAAGGGGCCAGTTGCTGTGGGGCCTGGTATTCCACAGGGGCCTGGTGCTCCAGCTGCTGCTGCTTTGGTAAGCTGCAACCAAAATAGCAAAAGAGGTGGGTTTTTTTTTTTTTGGAATTTTGGCAAAAACTCAATAATTCAAGAGCCGCAATGCTTGTGAAGACGAGACGCTCCTTAATAAATAACCTCAAAGCACACATTTTGTAACCCCTCTTTTAAGAACAGCGCACGCACAATGATTTGGAACACAATCCATGTTTCCTGCAGAACATTCACAAACTTTTTACATAATCTAGTGCCTCGCGCTTCACAAGTGTGCGTTCGTCCCACTGTCTCCCTGACTTCCACTCCCGAACCCACTGGAATTATGCCAGTTTTACTTCACTTTTAATCTCAGTTTTCTTACTTAAAATGCGTGTTGCCCTTCACAGCAGGAAAGCCGCAAGCTTCCTTTTCCTTTTGAAAATCAAGACCTTCATCAGCAACACGATCAAAACACAGATGCAATATCATATCCCACAATGCACTGCGCATATTAAATGGAGAGTTAGCCAACTTTTTGAGATCACACATCAGTTGCTATTTAGATATGAGTTGCTCATTTTTGGGTTTTAGACGTTCCCCGTTGATCGAAAGTAATCAGGTTTTCTGGTTTTTAAACTTTGCAATTATAACGCCGGGAGCCACAAAGACGTCCTTAAAGAGCTGCACATGGGTCCAGAGCTCCAGGTTGCAGAGCCCTGGGCGAGGCCAAACAAGACCTTGCTTTCCTACTCTCACCAACAATCTCCATTGTGACTATTTTCAGTACTGTCCTACTTTGGTGCTACAGCTACCCCTGCTGTTACGGCTCATGCTCCCTTGAGAATTCCCTACTATGGAGACTTACTTTTTGCCGTTGGCTTTGTGGTAGCAGAGTCTGTTGTTCGCCTGGACGCCCTTGGGGCAGGGTGGTCATTTGATTCTGTGTTAGGACAGTGCTTAGCATCCCAGGACCCTGGTCTGTGCCAGGCCCTCCCAGTTCCTGAGCCGAACTCTGACTTGTCCAGTGAGTGTTGGTTCTGTCCTCGTTCAGGCAAACTCCCTCCAGTCAATAGGCGCTCGCTTGTGTAACCTCACCGAGGGGCACAGGTTATGGTGCAATAGTCATCTCCTGTCATCCTGTCTTGCAAAAGCGAAAGCACATGAGGAGCTTTACTTGCTTCAGTGGTCCCGTTAGCTCTATGGGGCTCCAGCTGTGCAGGATCGGGGCCCTTGGGAGCAAGCATCATTGAGGATGTCAGACTTGGGGCCCAGCCTACAAGAGATACCCTAGTTAAGTAATACACTTACAGTGCTACAAAGGCTCTCTGTTTTCCCACGGCCTGCTTACTGTGTGCAATGGGGAGCTGCTATCCCAGCTGTAGCGGCAATCTTTAAAATCCTTCCCTGTTGGTGCTCAGATCTTCACAATTAATGACAAAAAAAACCAATCCTCTTTTCCCTTACCTCAGATAGATGGGTTCACCTGCAACTTCATCTCCTAGCACCTTTGCTAGAGAGCATGGTCCTGCCTTCCTAAGACTGGGATGTCCTTTGGGTCTTAGATCTCCTTGTTCTATTAACTGGGCTTGAGCCACAGACTTGAGGATGGAGCTTTCTTAATGGGGGAGGGCAGTTAATTGGGACCTGGTGACCAGGAGAGAGTTTGTTCAGACCTGTCTCTGAAATTAGCTTGTCTCCAAGGCCTGTAGAAAGCCTGGCCTTTCTGCCTGCTGGTTTCTTTTGTCTTAGTGGAGGCTGAGCTGAAGGGAAGGCACATGGAGGCATATTAATTTGTTTTATTTTCAACAGACTTGAAGGAAATCCATTGCTTCAAATTGAAGTGGAACCGACATCTGAGGTAAGAGACAAGCTGCTGCAGGCTTTATTTCCTTTGGAGAACCAAAGAAAAACTTTACAACCTGAATTTTGTTAAAATAAGACCCTGCTATGGCCTAATGCTTTGGCGTCTTCCCCACTTATGATGTATATCTCTTCTCAGAGACAATTATATGGAGCTGGCTGGCCTTAGCATTGTGCTTAATAGACCGTTATATTATGTACATCTCAGAGTGCATTGCGCTGAAGCTGGCATAAAATCTGCATCTCCAGTGTGAACTGGCCTGTAATTGAATTAATGGATGGATCCTATTCGACTCCTACCTTTGCTGATTTTAATGGGATTACTGCCGCTGAACATCAGGGGGAACAAATGGCAAATCAGGACAGAGGGGGAACTGGTGGCCTGCTAGCCACAGAGGCAGGGCATAAAGGGGTAAACACAGACTTCATCATGTAATAACAGGCACCATGGTGACGGGTCTCTGCTTGATACAAGGGGCACAGCTGAAAAATCGTTTTAAGACCCTAAGTGATTTAGGAGCCCAGGTTTCGCTGACTTTCAATGTCACTTGTGCTCTGAAGTCATTTAAGTACTTCTAGAAATCCCATCCTGAAAGCTAAATGGCCTGATTCTCAACTCAGTGCAAGAGTTTTACACCAGCGTGAGTCCGTCACTTCAGCAGTGCTGCCCCAGTGCAACAGAACAGAGGGTCAGACCCACAATGTGGCTCAGCACTGAAAGAAATGCGTAAAATCTCATGGATACACTCTGACCTAAATCTCTCTAGTTCCTCCTGGTAATCTCTAAGACCTTGAATTCCTCTGTCTAGCATAGCGTTAGATACTGCTCCACACCACCACACTGTTTGAGTGCCTTCCACGTAAAAGCAACTTCAGTATCGTAGTCCCTCAGGGTATTCACCTCTGCCTTCCATTCCAGCTGTACCTCACAGTGGTGTGTGTCTCTGGCAGAGAGCCTGAATGGATCAAAGAATTACAATAGAGAGTTGCATGCGTCTTGGGTTAATACGACTCTGAGAGGTGCCCGGATCTGGGCTGCCGCCACTCAGGGGACCAGGGAAACTAAGCAGTGCACGGCGGGCAGCCGGGAGCCAGGCACCAGCCCTCTGCCTCTCATGGGAGTGTGGAACCTGACCAGCACTACTGCGCTGGTCAGTTTCCTGGCTCCTGTTGGGGAGGGGGCAGCTGAGAGCCTGACTCTTGGCTGCTGCCACTGACTGGAGACAGGAAACTGACCAGCAGTGCTGTGATGGTCAGTTTCTTGGCTCCTCCCAGTTATGTGAAATTTGATTTAGGCAGGGTTGCACAAGAAGGAATGAAATTAATGAACAATGGCAAAATTCACAAGTGAGTAATATTTGATCAGCTCAAGTATCTGTTTGTCTCATCTTCTACTTACTGTTCATCCAAGGGGCTATTTTTTAATATGGTTCAAATTCTGCTTTTTTTTTTTTAATGTTGCAACGCTACCGACAGCAGTTTACACCAGTATAAAGAGGAGCAGAATTTAGTTCAATAATGGATTTATATTTCAGTGTAGTCTGTTGGGGGATGTTTGTGTTGTGTGCGTGAGTGGAGGGGATTCGACCCTCAATCTACACAAAACTTACTAGGACATTTCATAAAGAAACCAGCTCAGGGAAGTTCAGAGTGTGGCAGAGGGAAATGCTCTCAGGGTACTGCAGTAATGATGGGGAACCATAGCTAGGAGAAGCTGAGTTCCGTGGGCTTCTACGCTGGTGTCAGATGAGCTCTCCAAGAGAATGTGCTGTTGCATTTCAACCGCTTGCTTTGAGCATTCGCTTTGCGAGTTTCCATGGTGACTTGCTGTAAACAAATGGTCTCTTTCCCCCTTCCAATGCCCCGACGTACAGAGCAGCTAGATCTGTGCAGCTGATAGTCAACTTTCTGGTGCTTGCATGGCGCAGCTGTGTAGGTTTCGTCCCGTCTGAGGGAGTGCTAGAGATTGGGTGAAGGCAGCTTTTCATGCACTTGTGGGCTCTGCTTGTGTTCCCTGCTAACCCTAATCCCCAAGCCCCTCGCTCTCAAGAAGCCCCCAAGAAGTGCTGCCACAACACTTGCCAATCCCTTCCCAGCAGAGACTTGGCACCTGCTCTCCGAGCTCCCGTACCATGTGGTTAGTAGAGTGCCTTGGTGGTGTGATGCTTTCCAAATCCTCCATCGGCCACCTCACTGGAGGAGGAGAAGGAATCGGGGGGGGAAGGCTTCGCCCAGGCCCAGAGGTTTAGAAACCAGAGGGCAGTCGAAAAGCGATCCTGGGAGGAAGTGGGATCACGATGGACATCACTGAGAGCGGCTCTGCCTGGTTCAGTGGCATGTTCCAGGGGCCAGTAGCGGAAGCAGCACAGGGGCTGCGAGCGTGGTACTGACTGGTATCCCCTCTGACAGTCCTCTACGCTTGTCTCCCTGCAGAACGAGGAGGGGAACGACGAGGCCGAAGAGTCCGAGGATGACTTTGAGGAGATGAACCTCTCCCTCCTCTCCGCTCGCAACTTCCCCCGCAAGGCCAGCCAGACCAGCATCTTCCTCCAGGAGTGGGACATCCCCTTCGAGCAGCTGGAGATCGGGGAGCTGATTGGCAAAGGGCGCTTTGGGCAGGTGTTCCATGGGCGCTGGCACGGCGAGGTGGCCATACGCCTCATTGACATTGAAAGGGACAATGAGGACCAGCTGAAGGCCTTCAAGCGGGAGGTGATGGCCTACCGGCAGACGCGGCACGAGAATGTGGTGCTCTTCATGGGGGCCTGCATGAGCCCTCCCCATCTCGCCATCATCACTAGGTAAGCCACGGGCTCTGCCGTCAGGGCGTGCAGCTGCCGCTGATCGATTGCGGAACGTGCGGAGCAGGCCGTCGAAGCTGTGCTGTAGCACGGGCAACCGTGCGGGGGGCGGGTGTGTTGGTTTGCCTTCTTGCGGCTGAGCTGCTGGAGGTGATGCTTTGGCACGCGAGGGTGAGGCCTCGGCTGCAGGAAGCTGTATCTGCGGCTGACAGAAACAGTGATGTCTAAGAATAGAGGACCTGGAGGCTCTGGCATCCCATATGCCTGTCTTCTCCAGGAACCACGCAGCTAGGGACCAACCCTGCCGGCATCGCTGTTGATAGCTAAATGTGGAGCGTAAGGGGAAGCAAGGTGCCATTGGTTCGTTACTGCTCTCTCTACGTTGCTCTAGAGGCAGGTATGACTGAGCTCCTCGGGACAACTGAAATTCCCAGGAGAGGCTCTGCTGATTAGCACCTTGTAACAGCTTCTGAATGTGGTCCTGAGTGAGCAGTGCTGTCGGTTTGAACTGGAGAAGTGTCATGCTGGGTGTGTGAGTGTGCCTGTGTGGATCTCTCAATGCAACGGAGGGACTTGCTGCGTTATCCGCTTGTCTTGCATGTGAAGCCCTGTGACGGCAGGTTCTGAAAACTTGTATCCGAGCGGTGCTTCTGTGTTGGGAATGGGTCTAATTAAGCCAGCTGAGCAATGACTGTTTGCTGCTGTGTAAGGACAGCAGACGGCCTACTGGCTTGACAGGGAACTTGGTGTTAGGCTGGTGCTGTGAAATATTCGCGAGCCCCTGAGGCCTTGAGTTTTAAGTGGCTGGGCCTCAGGAGCGTAGGACAGGGACCTAAGTGATAATTAAAAAGCTAGTAAATGGCATATTAGGAGCGTTGCCAGTAGAGCCAGAGAAGTGATTATTCCTCTTTATTTGGCTTTGGTGAGGCAGCATCTGGAGGACTGTGCCCAGTTCTGGGCCCCCAATTATAGGAAGGATGTGGATACACTGGAGAGGGTCCAGCGGAGGGCGACCAAAATAATTAGGGGGCTGGAGCATATGACTTATGAAGAAAGGTTGAGGGAATTGGGCCTGTTTAGTCTGCAGAAGAGAAGACTGAGGGGGGACTTGATAACAGCCTTCAACTTACTGAAGGGAGGCTGCAAAGAGGCTGGAGAGAGGCTGTTCACAGTGGTCACGATGGCAGAACACAGAACAATGGTCTCAAGTTGCGGTTGGGAAGGTCCAGGTTGAACATTAGGAAAAACTTTTTCACTAGGGGGGTGGTGAAGCAGTGGAATAGTCTGTCCAGGGAAGCAGTGGAGTCTCCATCCCTGGAGGTGTTTAAGTCTCGCCTCGACAAAGCCCTGGTGGGGCCGATCTGATGGGTTTGGTCCTGCTTAGAGCAGGGGGCTGGACTTGTGGCTCTTTTTAGGTCTCTTCCAGCTCTATTGTTCTATGATTCTATGAAATGCTGTCTATCTGCATTCCCCTGTAGTGCTCTGTGAACTGTCACAATTAGGGTCCAGCTTAGAAACAGGGAAAATAAATACCCTGTAACATGTAACCTGTGTTTACCTGATCGGTGGTCAAGTTGTTGTGTGGACAGACAGTTACACAATTATTGATGCCCAGGTTCGATCAATTTCTTTGTCCTAAGGCTATAGCAGGGTCAGGGGACTGGATCTGATGACCTCTCGAAGCCCCTTCCAGCTCTATGAGGTGTATGATATACGTATATCTCCAGGTTTCTCCACTCAGTAATAATACATTTATGTAGTCAAGGCACTGAAGGGACATTAACCAGTGAATCCTCACACCATCCCAAAGGAATAGGTCTGTACACAATGTTCCCATGTAGCAGATGGGAGAAGTGAGGCATGGAGGTGAAGTAATGTGCATGAGGACATGTAACAAATCAGTAGCAGAGTTAGGATAAGAATTCAGGTCCTCCAGAGGCCCGGCCTTGTGTTCATTTCCTCAGACCTCTCTGACACGAACACAGATTCACCTACGAGAAGTGATTCTGCCTTGGAAAACCCGACGCTTTTCTTTCAAAGCCCGTACTCCGTGGTCATGAAATCGCACTGTGCAACAAGACTACAGAGTTTCTTTTGGAGAGTTGTTATTGGAGAGCTCCCGTCATGTGACAGCCTCCACAAGGTTGCTCTGTGAGCAGCCACGCAGGGCTTCATCATCAAATCTTTCCGCAGGTTAAATTGTCATTGAAAAGTTCCTACACGGTGAAGCTAAATTTCCAGACGTCTCTTGGCAGAATTTCAAAAGCCCAGGTTAGGCACTGACATTGGAAGGCTTTGCAAACCCATTAGCTGTGAAATATTCCATCAGGTCTGTCCTGATTTTCCTGGAAATGGCCCGTTCCCAGCTTGGCTGATCCCAGCTCAGCAGGATAACCAGGTAGTGGGGAGAGAGGTGGTGCTTTCTGGCTCACCTGGAGTGCTGCAGCCAAGGTGATGCCAGGAGAAGCAGGCGCCGTACCACACGTGCTGGAATGACTCTTCTCGATTGCCGCTCTTGCTCTGTTTCATTAAGCTGTTGTTTGCCCAGGCCCGCAGATGCGGGAGGGGGGAGAATAAGAAGGGGCAGCAGTGGCACCCCATTAAATTGCCGCTGGAGTGCTGAGAGGGACAGTGGGACATTGCAGTCCAGGTAGGGTGACCGTCTGCCTTGTTTGTTCCCCAGGACCATCCCTTATTTAAGCTGTCTCCCAGGCATCCTGGCTTTTTCAAGAAAATAGGCAAATTGTCCCATATTGCCCTGTTCACCAGCACCTGGTATCCTGGGGCAGCAGCCCCCACCGCCAGGGAGCTCGTCTGCTGGTCAGCTGCCCTCTTCCCTGGCAGCCCAGCTGGCAGCCTCTGCTGCTAGCAGGCTCTGCCACGGGGTGGCTGCCTCATTCCCTGGCTCCCCATGCCTCGGAGGGCAGCTCCTCCGTGGGGCAGCTGCCCCATTTCCTAGTAAGACAGCCCCTGCTGCCAGGGACCCCTGCCTCCAGGAGCTCCCACATTCCCTTCCCCAACTGCCACCAGGAGTATGGGGAGCCTCTATTCTCAGCACACACGCGCCCCACTTTCAGAACCTCCATCCTCCACTCCACCTCATCAGGAGGATGCAGAACCCCCTTCCTTGTGCCTCCCCATCAGAGGCTGCAGAGCCCCCATCCCTTTGCTTCGCTGGGGGGCAGCAGCCCCCATCACCGAGGAGCCCTGACATGGGATAGCAGTCCACCAATCCTGAAGGCCAGTGTCCCTTCTTTTGCCATAGGCCAATGTGGTCACCCTAAGTCCGGGTGGCGTTGAGGGTTGCCTGAGCCAGCCCCACCCCTTTTGCCCAAGGTCTTGCCCCCCACCTGGCCCAGGGGTCTGCCGAGGCTGGCGGCCCTGCTGCTTGACTCAGCGTCCTCGTTCTGAGACACTGGTTTCGTGGAGCTGGAGCATTTCCCAGGGGAGAAGAAGAATTCTGTGCAATCCAAAGAGCTGAGTCCTGGGAGGTACAAACTAAAGCAGAGACAACAGAGAGGAAGAACAGAACAATTAATGGGTATAATTTCTTACCTGAGGGCCTTTGGGCTCCTCTCCCAAGGGAAGCGTTGGGAGCCCGATTGCAGAGCAGCCACGTACAGTAGGGAATTATCCTTGGAGGATGGTCTTGATCTTGGATCTCTGTGGTTTTCATGTGGTCCTAGAGGGGCTAAGGCAGAGACTCAGGCAGGTGAGGGGCCTCTGGCCCCCACTGATGTCGCCCACCTTGAGTTGTCACTGTGGATTGCTGAGCGGTAGGTCCTTTGCTGGTGCTGGACATGTCTGGTGGGCCTGTCCCACGGCCATGCAGCAGGTATGGCCTATTGACCGCCCCTCCAGAATTGGGCTGCTGGAGGACTGAAGCAATGCCTTGTCCTTCTGCTGGCACGCTGCACAGGGGAGCCCATCCTGCAGTACAGCACTTGTCTTGAAGTCGGGGGACAGCTCGGATGGCTATGTGCTGCCATTCAAGGGCCAGAGGGCTGCAGAGACAGAAAAAGACCCCGAAGTTGCTGAGTTGGTGCTAATGACATTTCTACTTCCTTGTGGGCCTGGGGACTTGTCTGTCCCAGTGGCTGCTGATGAAAGCAGGGTTGCGTTTTAGCTGCAGAAGGTATAAAAATCATCTCTGGGACGTGAAAAGCAAATGCCTTCCCCCTGCCCCTTCCCTGGTCGGATAATCCTCCTAAACACTGGTAGTGAAGTGAGACTGGATTTCAGCTCTCTGACACCGTCAAAAATTCAAAACCAACACTGATCCATTTCTCTTGTGTCCAGTGCCATGCCGGTGTGTTACGTTGTATGGACTTGACCGTTCCAACCACAGCCTGCCTGGGTTGTCCCTTTGGTACAAATCCCGTTTCCTGAAACCCTTTTGATGCATATTTGCATAGCATTTCGATTCCATTTAACACCAGGGTCTGTGTGATATTTTTCTTGCTACAAAACATGTTCGTTGTAATGCCTTTTTATATAATTCCAGCAAGGTGCTGTTTTTGACAGCTTGACAAAATAAATATGTGCACCGTGGGAGCTTGATGCATTAATATTGAGTCTGGAGAGCTTTCTGATCTGCTTTTTTCCATATGTTTCCATCCTCTTTAAGGTCAGAGTACAGCTTTATTGGATTGCCCTAAATAGAACTCTTGCCCTTCATGTCTGCAAGTGCTGAAAGCTTCTGGAACTGACATTACGCTGGGTATATATGAGGCTGAATTGGTTTGCATAGTTGTTTTTTAAATCACAGCTGGAACCATTTCTTGTTTTCTGCTGCTTGGAATGCTGCTGCATTGTGAACTGCTCCAACGCCCTTGTGCATGTGCTCTGGAAACATGCTTTGTTATGACTTCGCTGGCTAGTCGGGGTGGTGGAGTGAGGGGTGGGGCAGATGAATCTCGAAGAATTTTCATTAAGATGCTGGATTTAATCATTTTGCAACATATTCATCGTTTCCTCCATTGCTTCTAAACTTCTCTGTTCTCCTGCCCTTGCCTCTCCACGTTGGGCCCCTCTCCAGGGTCTGGAGGAGTTAAGTGGGGCCCTGCCAATGGAACAAACGGTGTCATACAATGCAGGAGTGAGGCTTGTTAAGGGATGAATCTGACCCACACCCACCATAAGGCTTAGGAGATCTGGGGGTTGTCCACAAGGTACTGGCATGTCAGCCCTCGCTGCCTGCCTGCCGCTCTCTGTGGCTTCTTGCAGACGATGGGAAGGGCAAGGAAGGAGCTGAGCCTCAAGGGCCTTTGCATGGGAAGGGGCTGGAAGGGTGGGCGCAGTTGCCCAGGAAGAGTCTTTGGGTTCAGTCTGGGAGCGCCTACACTTGCATTCCTCTTTCGAAAGAGGTATGCAGATGAGGCAAATCGAAAATGCAAATGAGGTATAAATTTGTGTATTTGGCACCTCATTTGCATACTCTAATTTCAAATGAGCTTCTTTCGAAGGAAGGAAGCCAGTGTAGACGCTGCTCTTTTGAAAGTAAACCCCATCTTCGAAAGAATCCTTCTTCCCTCTATTTAATGGGTAGAAGGATTCTTTCGAAGATGGGTATTACTTTTGAAAGAGCAGCATCTGCACTGGCTTTCTTCTTTCGAAAGAAGCTCTTTTGAAATTAGAATATGCAAACGAGGTGCCAAATATGCAACTTTATACCTCATTTGCATTTTTGACTTACCTCATTTGCATACCTCTTTCGAAAGAGGAATGCAAGCATAGATGCACCCTCTGAGAGGCAGGGCTGGTGGGTGAACTTGGGGATCAGATAGGCAAGCACCCAGCCCCTCCTGTCCAGGGAGGCAGGCCCCCAGGCGCCACTGTAGGGGCCGCCTCCTGGTGCAGCTCTGCCACTGAGAGGGTGGCGCGTGGCCCCAGCCCTGGTGCACGAGGAGGGCACCTGGCCCCAGAGCGTGGAAGTGTGTGCAGTTCATGGCCCCAACCTTGGAGCGTGGGGAGGGTGCACTCTCCCAGCTTCCCTAGCCCAGAGCACGGGGAGTTTGTGTGGCCACAGCCTGGCCAGCCCCAGATCACAGGGAAGAAGAGCGGCCCCAGCCTTGGAGCTGCTGAAGCCCAGGCAGCCCTGGGACTGGAGAGGGCTGGAGGCGAAGCGAGGGCAGGGCAGTGTGGGAGAGCATTACCTCTTCCTGCCTCTCATACCCACCACGAGCCAAGAGGAAAGCCCTGGCATGGCCATTGCCCGAGCACCCTGCCTCCTGTGCAGGTCTGGACAGGGGTTTAGTGGTCCATGGAGATCAATGATGCAGAGAGGCCAAGTCAGCGAGTTGGAGGGAGATCATCCACTGGGGAGGGGTCACAATGGGCAGGATCCAGGCAGTAGACAGGGGGTGCTGAAAAGTACTTGTTCTGCGCTAGCTTTGAGGGGAGCCATTGTCGGAACTTCCTGCTTTACCCGGTGCTACTGCGTCAGGGCCTGCATTGCAGGGCCGGTGCCTACGTGCGTTGCCTGTGTGTGGGTTGCAGGAGTGGGGGGCCTGTGTGCATTGCCTACGTGTGCTTTGTAGGGACCTCCATAGAATCATAGAATCCTAAAGCTGGAAGGGACCCGGGAGGTCATCCAGTCCAGCCCCCTGCTTCAAGCAGGATCAACCCCCACTAAGTCATCCCAGCCACCACCTTGTCAAGCCAGGACTTAAAAATCTGCAGGGATGGAGAATCCACCACGTCTCTGCGCAATGCATTCCAGAGCTTCACCACCCTCCTGGGGAAGTGATTTTTCCTAACATCCAACCTAGACCTCTCCTTCTGTAACTTCAGACCATTGCTCCTTGTTCTGCCCTCTGTCACCACTGAGAACAGCCCCTCTCCATTCTCTTTAGAGCCCCCCTTCAGGAAGTTGAAGGCTGCTCTTAAATCACCCCTCCGTCTTCTCCTCTGCAAACTAAATAAGTCCTAATCCGTCAGCCTCTCCTCAGAGGTCATGTGCTCCGGCCCCTTAGTCATTTTTGTTGCCCTCCACTGAACCTGCTCCAGCACATCCACATCTTTTTTATACCGGGGGCCCAAAACTGCACACTGTATTCCAGATGTAGCCTCACCAGTGCCACATAGAGGGGAACAACCACTTCTCTAGATCTGCTCACAATGCTCCTGCTAATGCACCCTATTATGCCCTCAGCCTTCCTGGCTACAAAGGCACACTGTTGACTCATATCCAGCCTTTCATCCACCATAACCCCTAGGTCCCTTTCTGCTGCACTGCTGCTGAGCCTGTCAGTCCCCAGCCTATAACAATGCTTTGGATTCTTCTGTCCCGAGTGCAGGACTCTACACTTCTCTTTGTTGAACCACATCAGATTTCTTTTGGCCCAATCCTCTGTGTGCATCACCTGGATGTATTTAGACTTGTGGACCCTGAAAGGAAACTAGTGTTCCCTGATAAAGAATTCGATTCAATCACAGCCATTGTTTTTAGTCCTGGGCTTGTTCATACAAACAGGTGACGGTGTTGTATAGCTTAAGTCTGCCTTTCCTGACTGTTTGGGATAGGGTTAGGGCAGGTGTCATCCCTAATAGCAACATAATACTTGTGATTTCTGTGCAGGATATTTCCCCTTGCCAGGTAAAGAGACAAGGTTGTATTTCTTCTTTTATCAGGCTTACCTAGAAGCAAGTACAGTCCCTATAGGGCCTTCAGGGAGCGAGTAGCTGGTACATTCAGGGGGGCTGGAGGCACATCGCGTGGCTTGGGGATGTTAGCTTGACAGCTCGACCTGCCACTGGGGGCTCATTAAAGATAAAATCAGCTGAAAAATTCTGAATTTCCTAACCTGACTCCCATATCTAAGCAGTCTGGTGGTGACCGGCGGGGGGCGGGGGGCGGGGGGCGGGGGGCTATGTCATGTTTGCAGTGATACGCACAACTCCGAGACACAGGCTGCCATCCATAGAGTGCAGATTGGCTTCAGCTGGCCTCCTTCCCCTTGTAGAACCATCACCCCCGACAGAGGACTCCAGGCACCGGGTGGGTGCCGGTTACAAACTCCTTTTTCTTCCTGGTCACACAGCGTTTGCTGCCCAGAGAGGAAACGTTTCTGCACATTTGAAAACAAACTTCTTCAAGCTCTTAAAGAAATCTCGGCTTCCGACCCCTTGTTTTCTGGCCTGCTCTTCAGAGCACTTCGCTTCCTCGCAGGGCTGCTCGACAGGGAGGAAGTAGCTGAATGTCGGTGTGATTTCCATGGCACATGGGCAGGTGTTGTTCTAGGGTTGTCTCGCCAGCAGAAAGGGCTGCCCTCCCTCAGCCAAACACCATTGTCCGGGGCACACTTCACCACCAAGCCAGGCGGGTTTGCAAGTGCTGGGCATGTGTGACATTGCAACAAAGCTCCTGCAGCCTAAGGTGCTTTTATTGGACTGTCTCAGAAGCAGGGAGAAGTGAAGTGATCTGCCTGTGAATACATTACGTGTCAGTCAGCAGAGCAGACAGCCCCTGTGGGCGCCAGGGCAAGGTGAGAGGGGGGCCAGCTCTGTGGCCCCAGAAGGGGCGGGACCAAGGACGGAAGGGGCGGGGCCTAGCTCACTGCCAGGACTACAGCGCTGGCCTTCCCCTCGCGCCTTCTCAGCTGCTCAGAGCGCTGCTGTGGCACTTCAGAAGGGCCCGGAGCTCCAGCCGTCACCCCACTGCCAAAGTAGCATTGGTGACAGCTGGAGCTCTGGGGCTCTTTGAAACACCAATTCCCTGTGCAGCTGCCCCCTTTCCCCTGCCCCCATCGACAGGTCTGGTGTCCGCGATAGAGATTGACTCACTTCTGTGCCTCAGCTTCCAGACTCTCCTGCTTCTCTCACTCTTTCCTGGCATGTCTCTGAATATATCCAGTCTAACAAGGCGACCCGGGTACCCGTACAGGATAGGAATTGTACTCAGCTGTTTCATGGCAGTTGTAAGCACCAGCATTCTGATTTGACACCTCTCAGAAACAATGTAGTGGTAATTCCTAGGAGAGTTTCCATCAGAGCTGCTAATAGATTTTCCCTGAGGTAATGAACGGTGTGGACAGTGAGCATTCATCTTAATTTGACATTAGAAAGTAGGAACGGGAGTCGTACTGTCCCGAGTGCTGCATAATAGATGGTGTGAAACCACAAAAGAGAAACAGCATCAAACTCTGCAGCCCTGTGGGACAGGAAGGTCTTTTTTTTTTTTTTTTAAAGCAAATATGTTTATACTGCAGATTAAAAATTCCAAGTTTTTTTGCAGGTTTGAAAGAGAGCGTCTGCGCCATGAAATCTTTAATGCCGCCGCACTACAAATGCATAGAACATTCACTCGGAAGGGTTGTCTAGTAGCGAGAGCCAGCTGGAGGGCAGCAGAGAGGCTCTAGCCGTTGAAATCCTGCTGAACTCTGCCACTGACTTTCTGGGGTGACCTCAAGCAAGTCACTTCACTTTGCCACTCCTCCATTTGTCAGTACCTTCCTATCCAGCAAGGGGTTTGGGAACTCTGATTAATGGTTCTCAGGGCTTGGATGTCTTTAAAAGACAAAGCCTCGCTCTTGGATGATGGTAATGACGTTGATTCATTCCGGCCTTCCCTAAAGGAGTGTGCCTCGCAGGAGTTGTAGAGCTGTAGGGCAGAGTTCCAGGTTCTCTTAATCAAAAAAAGAAGTGTATATTTACTGATCCCTTCCCATTCTGTGTCTAGTAAAGCATTGACTCTAAAACTAGGGGAAATAGAATATTTGTGCACCCATAGGCCTTTCTGTGACTCTAATGAGAGCTAGCCCCAGGTCTGAAAACTGCTTGCAGGAGGGAACGAGCCTATAAGCAGCCGATCATAAAAGTAGAAAAGATAAGATCTGGGCCAAAGAAAGCTGAGCATTTCTAACCCCCAGTGGCTTGTGTGGGAGCTGCAAGTGCTCAGTGCATTGAAAACAAGCCCAATTTTATTAGGAGCCAGCTGTAGTCAGCCAGGTTTGAAACTCTGAAACTTCAGTTCTATGCACCAATGCACATGCAGAACTGCTCTGGATTTTCAGGAGAGTAGCAGAGAGCAGAACTGACTGCTGCTTGTGTTTCTGTCAAAGACTGCACACCACTGAGGGTGGTGTATGCCAGTGTTTCTCAACCAGGGTCACGAGTACCTTCTCGGGTACACTGAGGTCTTCCAGGGGGTACATCAACTCACCTAGATATGTGCCTAGTTTTACAACAGGCTGCATAAAAACACTAGTAAAACCAGTACAACCCAAAAGTACATTCAGACAATGACTTGTTTCTATTGCTTCATAGGCCATACACAGAAATGTTAAGTACAGTATTTCTATTCCAGTTGATGTTTTTGATAATCGGATGGTACAAAGTCAGCAGCTTTTCAGTAGTCATCTTTTGTGATATTTTTGCATGATTTTGAAAGTAGATTTTAAGTGAGGTGTAACTTGGGAGCATGCAAAACAAATCTGACTCCTGCAAAGGATACAGTAATCTGGAAAGGTTGAATGGCCTTGTTTCAAGACCTCACCTTACATTAGGACCATGCTTCTCAACTGGTGGTGTGCATGACAAGTGTAGGGGTACTTATAATTTTTTTTAAAAAATATGGGTACTTTATAAAAAAAGGTTGAGAAAGATTGGTGTATCCTGCTTTCTAGTCCAGGTGCACCCCCAGTGCGAGAGCGGAGGTCCACAAGAACAGTAATAAGTAAACCTTTTAGAGAGCGCGCCTTTCACCAGCAGGACTGCCAGCATGTTTTGGGGTAGAGAAGGCAGCCCCACAGCACTCTCCCGCAGTAGATGGGTGCTGGTTATTCCTGTTGATGTGTCAGGAGCTGAGGCACAGGGACATGAAGCAAGTTGCTCAAAGGCAGAGCATGAGTGGTAGAGCTGGGAAAGGGAATCCCACTTCCCACCCTTGTGGTCTAATCACACATCTTCCATTTCACGGTGGCAGAGATTTTCAAGGGAGCGTAAGGGAATTAGAGTCCCAGAGCCCAGTGGATTTGGGTGCTCTGACCGTTCTTAGAGAACCTAGCACTGAGTCTCCTCATTATGTCTTCCTCCAGTGAGTCTTTCTTGGGGCAGCTCGATATCAGTAGCTACCATCAGCAGCCTTTCAGCCATTCAAGCATTCTCCTCTGCGCTCTGCCCCACGTCGCTTCACTTTACTGGGCAACAGTGGGTGCACCCCCTACCCCAGGCTTGTTTGAGGAATTTCCGTATGATATCTACCCCCTGACCCTGGCTGCAGACAGAAATTCCAGCTCCTCTGCCCCCTAAGCCGTGCCTTAGACCCCCGTGTCTGTAGGCCTCGCAGCACTTGTAACAAAAGAAAAGAGGGTTTATCTGTGAAAGAATAGTAGTTCCTCTAGAAACAAGAAAGAGTTGTGGAAACAAGTGGTCTGTAGGTTCTTATCTAATACAGTCCATTTCCCCATTCCATTCTGTCTGTGGCAGAGCTGGCTGGTTTCTTAAGCACCAGGAGCCAAATGTTCCTGAAAGCATCCCCGTTCCCTTCAGTGAATGGATATGGAGTGTTTCTCCTTCTTCTACTCGCAGGGCAAACAGCTTCTATGCACAGGCAAGGCAAAGTCCTGTCATGGTGTAAAGTTTCTTGTTTTAATACCATCAGGTTATTTTGATTGCAGCCGGTTTCCCCTCCTGAATTTTAGTAGCTTAAGAGCTAAGTTGAGCCTTGTACTGTGTCACCATCCAAGCAGGGCAGAGCAGCAATTCCCTGCTGGCCAAATAGGCCACCAGTGAGGTTAATGATCTCCTGGGGACATTATTCCTTAAATATTACCTGCACAGGTCTCTTGTGGGGGTTATGGGTCTTGGCTAGTTACAAGCTTTTGGTAGATACCTGACACGTTCTCTTTGTGGATGAAAATCCTGTCAGTCATGTTGGTCAGCTCTGAGATGATAAAGGTCTGCAAAGCCCAGAGGGCCCTTTGCCAAGGGGAGGCTGTCACAGGTACCTCTCGCCGTCCAGCTCTTTTGAAAATCCCGGTCCAAAAGCAGATCAATGGATGTGTCGCTCGGCGCTTTAGCTGCACGTTGACCCTGCTGAGAAGCACATGGACTGTGAGCTGGGTTTTGAAAGGAAGTTTTAAAGAGACAATTCTTTCCAGAATCCACTCACAGCAGACTCCACAAAACCATGGTGCAGTTTGGCAAGCCACGTCACAGAAGCTGGAAGGAGGGACGCTGGGGGTGTACTGCCATGCCCGTGGCTTGAAGTAGTTTCCATCGTATACAGTGTTTAGGGGTGGAGTCAGTGGTTCTCAGCCCCGCTGCACTCAGGTACAAAAAATTCTTCCTGCAACCCCTGGCCCACCGTGAAGTCTGTAAAGAAGTTTCTGTCCTGTAATCCTGCAGGTCCTGGTGATGCTGATTAAATAATCACAGAAGGAAGTGTGGTGTTTAAACCTTGAATTTTCCTTCAAGCAGGATGGGAGCGGGCTATATCTTCTCACCCTGGGCTCCCACACTAGCCCCGTCATGAATGAGGTCTCTTTCTGTAGAATGATGGCAGTCAGTTCAAAAGAGCCAATCACAGTCAGGGATCTTACGCTCAGGTTCTTCTTACTGTTTCCCAGTTAATTATGGATGTGCCTGAGAAATACCAGGAGACCGAGGCCTCCTTCTCTTGGGTAAGTAAACCGCCAAAGATGAAAAGAGTATTTGCTAAGTTCTTCCCTTATGGCAAAGCAAACATGTTTTAATGACACAGAAATCATTATGCACCACTAATTAGAAGTCAGGATGGGAGGCAGAATGACAGATAGGAGATCCCAGGAAGTATTTCATTAGTATCTCATCTAACTTCCATGCACTGCCTGGCTAGGTGGTAACTTGGATAGACTTTATTCTGAGGCCTGTCATGAAGAATCCTATCAGATGAAATTAATATAAAAATCATGTGGGATTTTTTTCCAGAGTTAAGGGCCTTAATCATTTCTTCCCCAGCCTGGCCTGTGCCTCCTTTACATGCCTGCGTGATATTGTCACTTTTATCATTTCCTAGGGTGAGCAAAAAGCATGGGTTTGGCCTGTAACCCAGGCTTTCCGAGGCCGAAGCTTTGGGATTTAAATAACTGTTCTGAACAGCTGCGCTAGTCCTAAGGGTTAGGCTGGTGGAAGTGGTTTTCAAAGAACATTCCACATTTTTGGAAGGTATCTAAGTTCAACCGGGGGCAATTGACTAAATCGATTGTATCTCGCAAAGCTGGTGCTTAGACGCCCTGCGACCTGATCTGCTAATTTAGCCCTTGATCTTTGCCCGGTACAGGAGGTGCCAAGCAAGCTACTGTGGGGGTTCTTCACATGAGATCTTCTCTGGGGTGGGGTGGGGGGGAATCAAGACCGTCCATGCTCTGAGGCTTTTAAAGTGCCATGCCTGTACTATTGGAAGCTGCTTGTAGGGTTTTATTGCAGTGCCCTGTGCTCCTGTTATTTGCTCAGCAGGTACCTTGACTCCACCAGACGGCTGTATTTTAGCAGTGCTGCTTCCTGCCTAGACGTTTTCTGAAGCCACTTGGAGAGGAGCTGTATCTGTCTGAAATCCTGACACGAACCAGCACACCCCCAGCCCGCCACTGTTCCCTTCTGGGTTTATTAGGTTTTTTCAAGCAGCGAAGAAGAAGAGCGGTGCTCAATTAACAGTTGGATGGTGTGCGTCGAGATGTCAGAGTGAGGCATTCCAGCGCGCAGGAGGCTTGTAAATCTCCAAGCTGGCTCGAGTCGCAGGGTCATCCTCCTCCAGGAAATGTTTGCAAACGAGATGCCGTCTGGAAGCATTTCAAGTCTAACATCAGGGGAGGGGGAAGCGTGACAGCCTCATCACCAACTCCCCTGTCAGGACCCTGAGCTTTTCCTCCCCGTCTTGCCTGGCTTGGCCCCTCTTACACCCTTTACTTGCTGGAGAAGGCAGATTTCCCCACATGTCTTTCTTCTGGAGCTGTCAGGGACCCTCTCGGGTCAGCTGGAGGGGTCATTGCTGAGTGACGTGGAGTGTTCCCTTACCTCCGTCGCCTGGGAGCTCAGGCTCTTAAGAGCTCTTGCTTGCATCGGCTTGGAGATGACCAGGCTGCAACCCTGTATGGCACTGTGTGGCAGCTGGACTCCTTGGAAACCTTCCCTCTTGCTGGGATTCAGCTGTCAGGGCACTAGGAAGGAGCTGCTTTCCTCTTGCATGGCCTGCCACCCTCCCTGCCAGTGGGACTTGGCCCAGAAGCAGCCCTTGTTTCTCCCTGATTTTGGTTTTCCTAGTGCAGTCTGGGCTATAAGCAGCTCTCGGACTGTCTGGCATCTCCTGCCTGGCGGAGCTCCTTTCCTTTCTCCACCCAGACAAATGTTAATGCTTGGCCCAGCCTGGCTTTCACAGTCCTCAGCAATGGGGCAACCACCACGCCCCATGGAGGATGCTCTGAGTTCTTGCTTTCGGGAGGACTTTCGATGAGTCAAGTTCAAACTTTCTCTTTTCAGAGTTGTTCCATGGCTCCCCCTCAGGCTGCCCTGCACCACATTCAAGGCCAAGGCCCTGGAAGTTATGCCACCAAGGCTGCTTGTCTCCCTCAGATAGTTTCCCATCCTTCGGCCGCTCCCGGCTGGCAATGGCCTCTCGCTGACCATCCCGTCCTGCAGCATTTCCTCTGAAGAAGAAGAGTCAGAAGAGGCTCCATGCCTGTTGGAGCCAAAGGGAATGACTTAGCACACACTCACCTCCCTGCACGCATGACTAGCCACAGCAAGCACCCAGATGGAGGTAACTCAGGTGTGGAAAGCAGGCAGGTGCCAGTGTTCAGCAGGCTGGGATACACATGGTGTAAGCTTGTCGTGTGAGGGGCATGGGAGGGAACTCAACCGTTCCCTCAAGGCAAACACAAAGCTGTGTGGGAGCTCTCCACCGAGACTTGAAATTTGCAGCTCTTCAGTGCCTCTTTCTGGGCCTGATCTGCTGTTCACGTCTCCTCCATTCTGGTTGTAAATCTTACTGCGTAATGGGCAGTGGGGGAAGGTGCATTTCACATATTTAGGAGGGCAGAAATGTAGACATCTGTGGCACACAATTCAGAAGCTCTTTTGTGTCTTTCCTGCACGGGTCCTTTGCAGGGTCAGTGTGTGATCATGTTTGGAGATAAGGGGTAGTAAGGAGCAACGCAGGAAAGTATCCAAACCTGTAACTGCTGATCTGAGGGGACTGGTTGCTCTGCTGAATAGGACATCTCAGTTCAGAGGTTTCTTCTATGCGTTTTTGCTTTTCCTTAATGCGTAGCAACATTTGCCCACTCTGGTGCTTTTTTTCTGAGGATCTCAAAGGACTTTCTACACTTTAGGCCACATCTACATTAGGAGGTAAAATCAATTTTAGACAGACAAATCCAGTTACCAGAATTGCGTCGCTGGAGTTGACATATCGAAAACTGATTTTTGCCACCGTCCGCACAGTGGGAAGTCAACAAGAAAAACCTCTCCTGTCCTCACGGCTGCCAGGGGCACTGGGGTTGATGGTGGCACCATGACAGGTTGATTTAGCGCATCCCCCCAAGTGTGCTGAATCGAACCCTGGAAGATCGACCACCAGCTCGTTAATCTTCTCCGAAGCGTAGATGTAACCGTATTCTCAGTAAGCCTGCAAGATTAGGGTAGGACTTGTTGTTTCCACTCTCCCAGTTGGGAAACTGAGGCATAACTGGGGTAAGTAACTTTCCCAGAGACACACAGGGAATCAGGGATGGGATCCAGAACCCACGTGTTCTGAGTTGCCGGTCCCTGCTCTGCCTGCAGGACTGTGCCTCGCCCTTTTTCCTCAGGAAAGTTCTCTTTGGAAGCCTGCCACAGGCTTGGTGTTTGATGAAGATTTGCAGTGTGGGAAGGAGAGTTCAGTGTCTCCCTTCCAGCTTTGGTTGTTGTCTGTGAGCTGGAGTGAGTAAGCCATTGACAGCCTGCCCTGGGTTGCTTTTGGATGTCTCCAGTGTTTGGGCTGGGGGACAAGGTCCCCACCCCTCCTTGGATTTTAGTTGCTTTTCTCCCCTGGCCTTCTGCTGGGTCCCCTGCACCGGCACTTTTCAAATAATGAACCCCATAAATCACAGCCTAAAGAGCTATTGATGGCCTGCCCTGGGCTGAATCACGATTGATTGATTTGTGGGAAAACTGTTTTCCTCAATCAATAAGAGGCCATGAGGGGGAATAAATCTTGATAATGAACGGCAACGGAAAAGTCAATATGTATATTAATATACACGTTAAGTGAGCATACATCTTCCACTGACAGACAGCCCTCAGGCCAGGTGTGAGAAAAGGGGCAGAGACGTACCTAGCTGGGGAGGCGGGGTAGGGGGAAGGATGAAGGGGAGTAGAAATTTGCTACTGGAGAAAAAGCATCCAGGCCTCCCAGACCTGCATCCAGTGGTAGTGACGGGCACAGAAAGGGAACTCGTGTGATCAATAGAGCCCCACCATCCTCTCCAGGGAGCAGTGATTTTTGGCAAGGGCCAGGAAAGTGCTTTCGTTTAGCCGGCTTGTTTCAGTGTTTTGGGACTTCCAGGGCGTTTGTGGAGACCAGCCGTGGAAGAACATTCCATTTGTACTCGTCCCTGCCCTCCTAGGTGTGTTTCTCCCGTCATGCCCTGGGCTTAGAAAGGCATGGAATGGGGAAGAGAAAGAGGTTGTGTCTCCTACAGATGAGCGTGTCCAGTGCTTGTGCTTGGCTGTCTCTGCTTGGCAAGTGAGCCCTGTGAAAGGCTTTTCCCCTCTTGCAGCCCCAGTGTAATCTGAGCTGCTCTGACCCACTTTGGCTTAGTTTCTTCCCAGGCTGTGCTGAAATGAAGATTTCCTGGTGGCAGTCCCTGGCTGCAGAGGCCAGTGCTCAGTGAGCAATGCCAATAGACACATGCAGAAAGCTTGCCTAGCTGTGCTGCTTGCAAAGCACCGATTGCATCCAGGCTTTGTGATTTGCTCTGGCTTCTGGGCACAACTTAAGGGGATGGATGTAACCTGCTAAGCCCTTAACAGGTTTGGGTCCCGAGTTGCTCTGAATTTCCTCTCCTACACTGTGACACTCAATGGAGGCAATCACTCTACCAGACCCCCCAAGGGTTCAACCTCGGGTCCCAGATCCCTGAAACTCCCTATACCCATTTCTGAGCCAGGGCCCCAAGTTGATGACTTCCTGGATGCTAGAGCTGTCAGGAGGGTGACAGTTCTGTTCTAGCAACGAAGGGTCCTGTGGCACCTTATAGACTAACGGAAGAGTTTTGAGCATGAGCTTTCGTGAGCACAGCTCTGTTCTGCGTCAACTTTCAAGATCTTGAAAACTGTTGAACAAGTTGCCAGTGAAGCCTTTGGAACCCAAGCATGCAGATGGACCTGTGCTGAAATGATCATTTTCAGACTGGTCGCTGAGCTTGCTCATTAGAGCAGCTTGTTGGGAGTAAGACAGAAGTCCTCTGCCATGTTCTAGCCCAGCAGCTGGGACATCAGCTCTGCCCCCTTCCAAGGGATCTAGGATGAAAACTTCTGCTTTGAAAGAACAAGGAACTGAACGTGGTTTTCTACATCTCAGGCCAGTACCACAGCTACCCAGCTAAAGAGCATGTGCACAGCACACTCTTCCCCCTCGCCCTTCAATGTAGATGCAAAATTAACCTGGGTGATTGACAATGAGGTCCGAGCATCCCTGTTGCAAAACCAGACCATGTCCTCACTGGGCAGTGTCTGGAAGCAGATCCCCTGGTCTCTTGTGTGGACATGGTCTAGGGTTCTTTCCCAATCAAATTGTCTCTTGGGAAGAGCTGCAGGGAAGTTTTGGAGGGCAACAGGCACTTGAGAGGGATTTTAGCTGAGTCCTCACGGCAAAGGGGGTGTGCTATAGCTGAGCCTGAGTTGTTAGCCACACCCTCAGCCACATTAGTTGGGCTAGGCTTAAATCGCTTCCTAAGGCAGGGCAGAGGATTTTCTGTGCGTCCAGTAAGAGGGTTTGGATTAAAAGCTAGGTAGGAGCCCGGATTAACTATGCAGTGTAGGCATGTCCTGCACCACCCCGCAGAACCACCCTTGTAACTCTCTTCTTTCTTCTGGTTTGGGAGGGAGTCTTCATGCGAACGCTTGTGCATTGTATTATTTAAATGCCCCACAGACTTGTGCACCCAGCACTTGACTGTGTCGGCAACTTGTAAATGTCCTGACTTCTGACTTCTTTCCGAAGCAGATAAGACGCTCTTCTCCGACAGCACCAGGGGAGGGAATGCTGATACAAGCTTCACTCTAACAGTGCTAGAATGCTGTACTTTATTTTAAATCCCTTCGGGCAGCCACTGGCAAGGATTGTCTGAAAGTAATCTAAATTGCTGCCTGATGTGATTGCAGGGTCAGCTGGATTCTGCAACAAGTGTGTGTTTTATCTAACACGAGTGAGAAGTGACATTTCGCTGGTTCATGCTGTCTGAGCATTCCTTATGCTCATCCAGGGTGAGGATGGTGAACCCAGTCAGAGTCACTTCCTTGTTAGCACACATTAACACAACGCTGTTGAATTTGGGTTTCTAGCACTTCAGGGGAATAGTCAAAGGGAAGCTTTTTTTTATTTTAAAGCTTGTTTAAAAGTGTTCATACTGGAGGTGGCAAACCAGGCTCAGATGCAATACAGCACTTAAATCAGCATGACTTCTGCGCACCTCTAATGGAAAGCAATTGCTGGAGTAGAGTGTTTAAAGGTAAGCCTGTGCTTGAGTGCTTTGCTGAACTGAGTCCTGCTCAGGCTTCCTTCTCACACCAGGGAAATTAACGTTCAATGTTGCCATTAATCCTTTCCTACCTCTTCTACCCTATACATCTGCCTTCAGAAACAGATTGACAGGGCCAGATGAATACCCAGAACCAGCTACTTCAAGACAGGTCCAAGGTCAATAACAGAAGACCATTACCTACAGCCCCCCAGCTCAAACCCCTCCAGTACATTATCAACAACTTATAACCTATACTGGAACGTGATGCTACACTCAGAGAGGCTCTGGGTGAGAGGCCCGTTCTCTCCTATGACAACCACCTAACCTCAGGAAAATTCTCACTAGGAACCACAGGCCATGCCACAGTAATACTAACCCTGGAACTTTTCCTTGCAGCAAACCCCGTTGCCAACTTTGTCCACATGTTTGTTTTGGGGACACGGTCACTGCACCTAATCACATCAGTTATAGGATCAGGGGCTCATACTTCTATAGCTCAACCAATGTTATGTGTGCCATCATGATGTGCCAGCAATGCCCCTCTGCCATGTATATTGGGTGGACTGGCCAATCACTTTGCCAAGGATAAATGGACACAAAGGAGACATTAGGCATCTGAATACACATAAACCTGTCAGTGAGCATTTCAGTGGAGTGGGCCGTACTTTTAAAGACCTGAGAATATGCGTCTTCAAACAAAGAGGCTTTAACACTAGGGCTACATCTACACTAGCACACTACAGCGAAGTAGCCTATTTCAACGTAAGAACATTGAAATAGGCTACTTCGACATGTATCGTCTACACGTCCTTCAGGGCTGCTGCCATCGATGTTCAACATCGAAGTAACGACAGAGAATGTTGAAAGGAGCCGCCCTGGAAGGAAATGTGGAGCATCCACACACGCAAGGGCTCCCCATCGAAATAAGGGGCCAGCAAAGCCCCAAGCCGCTCCCTTAAAGGGTCCCTCCCAGACACACTCGGCCTGCACAGCACGAGATCCACAGAGCCGACAACCGGTTGCAGACCCTGTGCACGCAGCATGGACCCCCAGCTGCAGCAGCAGCAGCAGCCAGAAGCCCTGGGCTAAGGGCTGGTGCACACGCCAACCATAGAGCCCTGCAGGGGCTGGACAGAGTGTCTCTCAACCCCTCAGCTGATGGTCGCTGTGGAGGACCCTGTTATTTCGACATAGCGGGATGTGGATCGTCTACACACACCCTACTTTGACATTGAACGTCAAAGTAGGGCGCTATTCCCATCTTCGGATAGGAATAGTGATTTTGATGTCTTGCTGCCTAACGTCGATTTCAACGTTGAAATAGCGCACGGCACATGTAGACTCGATGCGTACTATTTCGACGTTGTGCCAGCTACTTCGAAGTAGCTGGCTAATGTAGATGCACCCTAGATTACAAAGGGAAACAGCTAAACTAGAGTTTATGCTCAAATTTGATACTTAGATACTTGGCCTCAATAGCGATAGCGATTACCTTATGCGTTACAAAGACCGATTCCCCATCTTTGATATTTGTAGTGATCTCAGGCAGGTCACTTAATAGACACTTACAGTAGGTGATTTTCTCCTCCTTCCTCATCACCCTGTGCCCCTGCTTCTGTCCTATGTACCTGATTTGTCAGTTTTCATTTCAACTTTTTTTTGTTTGTCTCTCTCTTGTTAGATAATTGTCATGCCCCTTCACCGTCAGCACTATTTCCAGTACAGCACTATCTCTCAATCTGAAGAAGTGGGTCTGCCCCATGAAAGCTCATCACCTGATACATTATTTTGTTAGTCTTCCATGTGCTACAGGACTGCTTTTTTACCTGCCCTCAGAGTGAGGGTTCTTATCTGCAGGCTTTCCCAGCAGGGGGATTCTCTTGTAAAGAAAGCTGATTGTTGGGCCAGGCGGGCAGGCGTACTGAAGGCAGAGAGCAGAGGGGTTTTGCGTGGGACCTTGTGTGCCAGTGGGAGAAGTACGCACTGACCAGAGAGTGAAATGTTCCTTTCTGCGACACTCTAATTTTCCAGCAGCTGCTCAGATGATCTGTCTGTGTGAGGATGAAGTACTAGGGAACAGCTCATCAATCTTGTGAGGGCTGCTTGGTTTCGCTGCTTACTGTAAGGAGAGGCGTTCCAAGCAGGCCGCTTCTTTAATCAAAAGGTTTGTCTCTTCTCTCTCTTCAAAAGAAAATATTTTCTTTTTCTTCGTCTTCCTAAAGTTCAAAAGAGCAGGAAGAACATAGAGCAAAGAATTTATTAGGCTCTTTCAAAGGGAAGGAAGGGGTCAAACCTGCTTTCCATATCCCCCATATATCCTGTCAGCCCTCTCCAAGCCAATTATAAGCACATCTTTTCAAAGGCAAACGAGAGCGACAGGAAGCATCAAGCGTTCTCAGTTGACTTGTTTGTAACCGTGAGTTGAAATAAACCACTTGGGACTGTGGCTTTGCTCCTTGATTTTAGCAGGTTTCCAAATGGCAGGAGAACAGCTTGTCCCCCCAACAGTATCTCAGACTGGGAGAAGCTCCTTGAAATAAAAATGCATTGAGTTTGCTTCCTCTAAATAACTTGTTTCTTCTAAAGCCCTGACAGAATTGTAGCCACTTTCTGGGGAGGTTGAGCTTTGCCTTCCACCCTCACTTTTGAGTCACTGGGCTTTCTTCTAGTAATCTGGCATGCCAGCTGTTCAGAGTACAGTCAAGAAAATTCTGCTGCTTAAATAATATCCATCAAGGGATGGCATTTCATCAAGTGGAGGTAGGCAAGGTGGGGAGATAGCGGAGGAAGGACCAGGAAAGTAATAGTCTTGAGAGCTGTTCTGTTCCTCTGATTTCCCCTGCAAAGGCTCTTCCGTAAGTAGCTGGAGTTGCTGAGTGGTTGCAGGTTTCCAAACTTCAGGGTTTGCTGTTGAAGTGAAAATGTTGCACTGGAGCTTAATTAAATCCCTATTTGCCCTTGGCGTTGTTTTGGCCGTTCCCAGTTCTGAGCAGGTAGCGTGAGTGTGGTCTAGTTGAGAAGACTGGATTCTGTGGTACAACTTGTCTGTTGGCTGGTTAGCAACTGTACCAAGTGTTTGTGGATAGGACACAGCCATACGAATCATTCTAAGCCCCCGTCCTGGATGCATTCTTTGGTAACATCACTCAGGAGCAGCACCTTCTGATGAGTTAAGCAATTTGCAGGGATTTGGAATTATGTGTGTGCAGCCGCAGCCATGTTCACCCCTGGGGGTTAGACAATGTGGGTGAGAGAGGGACAAGCTTTCGACTACACAGCACTCTCCTGCGCTTCTAGGAAAGGTACTCCGAGTGTCACAGCGAAGGTGGAACAGATCGTTTAAGCAGTTAGCGCATATTCCAAGGAACCATTCAAAAGAAGGTTAATGCCCCTTTAGTTGTGGGACCAAAACAGGGGTTAGTGGGTTAGAGATTGTTGTAATAAGACATAGAGTCCGTGTCTTTATTAACAGCATTATAATTTGGGAGTTACGTAGCATTTTCTGTGAGCTCCACAAACATTTCTCTCAATGCTTCCCACTTCTGTGCCCATAAATATCCAATCATTCTACGTTAGAGGTAAATGTTGTGTGCCTCCATCCCAACTATACCTGTCTAGGATGGAGGAAATAAAGCAAGGTAGGAAACGAACACCTAAGAGCTGCTATTAAATCATACTCCTGTCAGAATCCTGTAGTTATCCTGGAGACCCAGCCTACCCCTTGCTCCCCTCCCATAGCTCCTGGAGCCATAAACAGAGAGCTTGGACAGCAGCAGGTGCAGAATGGCGGCAGTGTCCGGGGGGCTGGGGAATTAGAAAAAAAAAACTTTTTGAAAATTCCCTGAGCAACTCAGAAAACTCAGTCATTCCATCCCCCCCAATCGACATAAAGGTTGATAAACACACACCTGGCTGCTTTCAATGTGGCATGGCCAGCAATAAAATTAAGGGTGTATCAGACTAGTGATGTAATATAGGCAGTCGGATCTCTTTCTCCCCACTTTATTGAAATGCCAGTTAGGAATTAAATCCTTTCTTGTTTCTGTTAACAAATTTCAGGTCACTCCTTCCCAGATTCATCTAGAGACTCTTTCTCCCTCGCTCGTATCTGCAGGTCTGCTCTTTTGTGTTACAGTAAAATAATAATAATGAATAAACTCTCAGTAAATATCAAAGCAGTTTAAATGTCATTTATAACCATATAACTCTGGGGGTCTCCTTTCTCTTTGTTGCATTGTCTACGTCTTCCCGAGCACCACTCCACCCTGCTGGTACTGTAGGGACACAGTGGACTTTTTAATTTAAAATGCTTATTAGTATTAATTTTTTTCTCTGTCTCTGGGTTTTACACTCCTGCCCATCATCTGGATAACTGAATTCCTTCCACATAAAGTTGACAGCAATAGCAAAATTGCTAGTGGGGGAATCTGTGGCACATGCCGTTTTTGGGGGCTAAAAGTCTGATTTTTGATTTGCTCTCTGTTAGACTGCTTTGTTTTGGGGTCATTTTTATTTGGCGTTTGATTGGGATTTTAGGGTAGAAAGGGGTGTCGTGGAGTGTCATCGTTAGGATGGAGAAAGGTATTTTCAAAGATGAAAATCTTGTGACTTTTCTGAAGGACAGTCGGGCTGGAGTCACCTAGCTGTGCATGGGATTTACGTTGTAAGCAGCTCTGATCTCCATTCCTCTGTTGATTGTGGTTTCCCTTTTCCACAGATAGTATTTATTGGCTTGTGCTTCATTGTGTTTCAGTGCAATTTCACACGCGGTATAAAATCTTGAACTCTTCCGTTAGTCAAGCTTTAGACTTCTTAAATGTTTGCTCCTTGTGTCTGCAGGATCCATCGTCTGTCGCTTTGTAAAGAGAAGGAATGAAATAGTAACACCTGGGGTGAGAGATGGAGGGGGTGTGGTGTCTCCATGGTTTATCTTTGTGAGATGTTTTGAGATGCTTGGATAGAAGACACTCTAAAATTGTGAAGTATTATTCGCTAGTCAAATTCCAGCTTGGGGAGCTTCATTCTGTCCCTTTAATATTTTTTGCAAGTTTTGCTCTTAGGAGAGTCTGCCCTTATGCTAGTTTGCACTGGTAAATGGTTGCTGCATTACACCCTGAAGGTAGCTGTAAGTCTGGGGTGGTGTTAACTAGGGAGGGGATGGTCCTGATTCTCCTTTTACCTGTGGCAGCTCTATAACTCCCCTGACAGCAGTGGAATTATTCCTGATTTACATTAGAGTGAGCGAGGGAGGACCGGGCTAATATATCAAAACTAGTGCAGATGATGGTAAACAATGTTTAAAAAGATGCCCAGTTGCACTGACTTCACTGTCAACTGGAAAATTATTGATGGGAAGTGTCCCAGAGCTGCTTCCAAATAGATCCTCTGCAAGTCACTTTTGCTTTTATCCCTTTGCTGATGTCTTCAGTGCCCACCTGGTGGAATGTTCATAAAGCAATTTGGGATTTGGTGAGCTTGGCTGAACAGTTTGAAAACTCATTTTGAATGGAGAGCACATCTGTAATGATCTGGTTTTAGTAGCACTGGGAAGTTTCCTGTGAGCTGGGGAAGGAAGTAGAGTTGAAGGCTGTTAGGAAACTTTTTAAATCACAATTATTTAAGTGTCTAGTTCAGAGTTGTTGATGGTTATTCCGGCTGGCTGCTTGTCTCAGCCATAGTTGCATGCCTGGACCCATGAATTTAGAGGGTTTTGATTTAAAAAAAGAGCTGGGTGTTTTTTCACCCTGGCCACCTTGCCACTGAGTAAGACTCCAGCATGAAGTTTGTTTGACAAGCTTGACTCTTCTAGTGCTTGATATTTGTACATCTTGGTCTATGTTATCTGTCTGGAAGTCTGCATGGCTTCATCTCCATGGCATGTGAGTGATTTCTGTTGTGAAATGCAGGGCATTTATTTCTATCTGAGGTCCCTCATGTTACCCCAGTAGCACAGAAAAAGCAATAGGTTCTCTGCAAACTGGCTCAGCCACAGTCCATGAGAAATTCTGGGCCAAACTCTGGTAGCATTTTACACCAGTGGAAATCTGGAGTTACTGCAGATTTACTCTGGAGGCACTGCAACCTGAATACAAGGCCATGTCATTACTTCTACCCTCTCCGTTTTTTCCACAGATTCTCCATGCTCTGCACTTCTAGTTTGCTGTCCGTTAGCTGAGTGTCTTTGCAAGGAACTATGGTATATCATGTTCAATTGTGAAGAGCAGAGTAAGCTAGATGCTTAACTGACAGAGTGCCCTGGCTGTCTGAGCACATACCTTTCTCCTCCTGTCTTAACTTGGCAGGTGAAATCAGCTTGAGCATCTAGGGACAGGAATCTCCCAGTAGAAAGGTCTTAACCCTGGAGTTTACTCTCACTCTGCTTTTCAGAGAAAACCCAAGTCTGTTCATTAGGGGTGTTATTTCACTGGCTGAGCTAACACTGAATGGGTGATGCATTGTGCCGTTGTTTTTATTGTAACAAGTCCTGAGGTTTGACTGGGCACCTCATTTAAAAACACAACCAAAACTTTTGCTCAGCTCCCTGTCTCCATACCTCTAGTGCAAAGTTCCATGGGCAGCCGCAAGCACTCAGGCCGTCCCTGTTCGGGGGGCTAACAGGAAGAAGCTACTGTTTGTATGACTCATAAGTGCACCTTCTCCTCTAGTATACATGGAGCTGAATGTCTCTTTATTGGCACATTTAATGGCACCTCAAATCCACAAGAAGTGCTTGCTCAACACAGTACAGTTGGATTGTATTTCACAAGCCTGGATCTTCTGTTAACAAACACAAGTGCGTGATTACAGGCAGCGGGTGAGGTGAAGCAAACATTTGGTTATGAATACACACTTCAGTAGTGAATAAGCCAGTGTCTCTCAAGAGGCAAGTCTGCACTCCTTTTGTTCCAACTGTGAAGCACAGTCAATCTTTGGCCTCTTTACCTTGATGTACCCTTGTGATGTGGAGGAATATCTGCTCAAGGCTGGGTAGATAGCTCTATTTTGCATTTCAGCCCAGGTCCCCAGATGGAAGACACAAATATGGTATCAGTGCACCCTTGAGGTCACTCTTTGTCTGCTTCATAAACATTATTTGTGCTCTGATGCGGGGGGACTATTCAAGTCAGACGAGAAGTAGGAGGAAACAAAATTGTTGAGTGTTGTCATGAAAAGATTCTGCAGGTGGGTTGTCAAGTGGCTCAGGTGCCGTATAATACTTGTAAACAAGGCTTTGTGTGTTGGGGACTAGCTGTTTCTTTACCGAGCAATCTCTGTGGCTGCAATATTTGCTAGTTTAATTCATTTGGAGGAGTTACTCATCAGCCAGTGGAAAGCGTGGACAGCTGAATCACCTGTGCCAACGTATTGTTAGTTCTCTTGGGTCCAGTGAGCTCTTGTTGCAGCATGTCCCCCCTTTAGATTGCATGGTACTTTGCCTTGTGCCAGGCTTGACTTGCACCTGGTTTCTGCTGCCTTATTTAATATGGATCTGACTTCTAATGTAATGGGCTTACTGTGTTTGAAATATACTACGCGCTTCTAAAAGACTGAAATGATATGATCCCCTCTGAATAGGGATTGGGCAAAATCTCTATTCCCAAGGTTTATGCCTGAAGTTCACACATACTGGAAATATGATTATTTAGAAAGGCTAATCATAACCCACTTAGGGGCTGATACCAGAGCCACCTCTATTAACCTCTTTGTTTTGTTTCTGATGAGGGTTCTTTACTTATTTCACTTCCTTACCAAGTTTTTGCTGTGGTCAGTTTTTTCTGTGGGAAAATATGAATTACATCGCGAAGGATGGGGAGGATGGGTAGCTACAATAACTTAAGGTGTGCTAAAATAGCATAAACCTCAGGAAGCAAGTTGTGTAGTAGATCATGTTATCCTGGTTTCTTGAACAGATCTGTATAAAGGATTCCACATCAAAAGGGTAGCAGGGCCAGCTTTTTAGAATATGGCTTTTCATTTTGCACCCACAAATTTCAGTTACAAAAACTGAGGGCCTAATTTTTTTTCCACTGGTATTTATTTGCAGGTGCAGTTTAGATCACTACATTTCTAAATGACAAAGATAACCATGTTTCAGCATGATTGCAGCCAAAGTATTTTAGAATATAATTTAATTTTCTTTGTTCGTACAGAATAAAACAACTTTAAAATTGTGTTAGGCCTGGTCTAGACTTACCCATTTTAACGTATAACTCTTTTGATTGTTAGAGGTATGGGCTTTTTTTTTTTTTTTAAACCAAAATAGTCAGCCCTGTTCCAAGGAACAGTCAATCACAATATAAGACAATATGCATCTGTGACACCAACAGGCCAGGTACCACACCAAGGCCTCCACGTCTCAGCTAGATACTGATAAATACAGAGCTGGCATCAGTCTGGCTCACCTGTGTGTTAGTACTGAGAAAAGAGGGAGTAGAATAATAAGACTGCATTTAGTGTGTAGACTTTACGGATGCTTGTAAGTCTCTGCATGCATTAATCTCACTTATACCATCTGCATCCAGTACTATAAAGCGTTATCGAGTTTCTGTGCATTGCAAGCTTTCATAACCATGTAAATCACTAGACAGGAGAGAGACACCAGCTGGCATGATTGCTATTCTCCAGCAGAAAGTGTTCTGTCCTGCCCAACAGGGATGGCCCACGAACAACAGCCTAATGTGAAACATTAAAGAGGACAGAAGTCTTTGTTATTTACTCTACCTCTCCCCTCCCGCCCCCAGATGAATCATGCAAGTGAATTCATCCCTTCAGCTCCTATTGCAGCTCAGCAGAAGCGGGGAAGGGAATCAAAATTCCTAGGAAAAAAGGAGATGGCTCTCCATGCAGCTTGGACTCTGAGAGGCTAGGTTCTCTAGGCATAAGCAAAAAAATCCTCAGCTCCTAGGCCTGGCTCAGCCCTGCGAACATATAGAACTTGCTTCTCTTACACTCTGAAACTAAAGCTTGTAACTCTTTTGTGTCTGTGTGTTTACCTGCTTTAGTCTTGTGAAGAGCCCTCTCGTTTTCTTTTTCCCGTGTAATGACTCTTTAGGTACTTCATTGTAGGCTTGGCTACAAGTGCTGTCCTTGATGTGAGAATTGAAGTGTGATTGACTTTGAGTACTCCTTTGGCACTGGGAGTAATCTGTATGTTACTGTGGTTTGTGGCTGAGACAAGGAGGGTGAGAGAATATCTGTTATTGCAACGACTTCTGTTCACGATAGAGACGTGCTTTGGAGCTGCTCTTGAAGTTATTCACGGCAAGGCACGCTTCTCTGGGCAACAAGATGCCTCGGAGGGCTCCAGGGCAGCCTGTGACTCTGTGTTAGGGCTACTACCATGTCTGAAGCGTTTACACTAGAGAGTTGGTTGATGAGAGTTCAGAACAGAACAACTAACTTGGGGTTTGTGTCCTGGTTCTGAGCTGCCTGTGCTGACGAAGAGGGTCTTTGCCCACGAAAGCTCATGCTCCAAAATATCTGCTAGTCTATAAGGTGCCACAGGACTTCTTATTGTTCTTGAAGATGCAGACTAACACAGCCACCTCTCTGATACTTGTCCTGAGGTTGGCACTCATGCTATGGAGCCGCTGCTGGGCAGCTTGACCACAACACATGGACACCCAAAGGAGACTGGATAGTCCCCGCCATGATGGGGTCCTGATTCGTGACTGGGACGCTGAGGTGCCCCAGTAATAATCATAGCAATTAATAAGGAGGCAAAGCTGGCCAGCGTGATAAAGTACCTGTCTAATTACTGTCACGTTATCGTGCATTCCACCTCCACGGTAACGAGCCCAGCTGTGCAGGGGGTTCCTGGCCAGCGCTAGCTCATGGGAAGGCCAGAGGAGAGGGTGGGCCGAAGAACATGTTGCTGATTATCTCTGGTGGCGCTCTTTCCTCCAGTGGTGCCTGCTCTAAGACTGTGCTGCAGCTGTTGGGCTGGTGTAGACCAGGAGTGGCTACCAGTACTGTTTGCGGACATGGGAGGAGGAGCCCTGCTGGTTTTCCCTCCAACACTCAGCCTGCCCAGTCGGACAGAATGTGGACCTCCTGGCCTGTTTCTAGATGCCAAAAAAGTATCTGGACTTTCCTGGGGCAGTGGCCCTTAGCACTGTGCTTCGTGGGGCTATTCGTGCTTCTCCCTGGCTTGTGTCAGACTGGAATGGGACATGCCTTTTTCCTTTCCAGCCATCGCCGAGCCCGTCGTCACTGACATGGACCTGCTCTGAAAAGGCCAAGAAAGAGGAAACGTTTCCATTCTGTTCAGAGCTCCCCTTGCTATTTCCGCCGGCGCTAACGGCCGAGCTGAACTGAAAAACGTCCGGAGCCTCATTGGCCGCATGATTTGCAGAGGCTCGCAGGAACAAACTATGGTGCCTGTGGTCCAGGGGAGGGATTAATCATCCCCTCGCTAGCCAGCTGACATGTTGGTGTGAGGATGTGGCTAGTGGACCCCCTGGTTCCCCCCCTCCCTCATCCACCTATCACCCACCAGGGCACTCCAGCCCTGTCCTTTGCTCCCCGCCCCGCACTTTCAGAGCCACAAATCGCCTGATTTGCTCTCGGTCTGTGCCCCGCTCCAGCTGGAATGCTGTGAATCAGCTGTCTGATGCTGTTCCAGCTCTGGGCGGGGGCGCGGCAGGAGTGGGACTGGAGTGCAAATCAGGTCCTTCGCTACACTCCACCTACGCTGGGAGGGTGGGAAGGGGCAGGGAAATGCAGGGCTCCAGCACCTTCGTGCGCAAGAGGTCTGTGAGGGAGGGGATGCTGTAGCGTTGCAGCTGGAACCCCAGTGGGCCACGAGTTCCTGAGGCCCACTGAGGCGAAAGAGGGACGCTCGTGCATCCCACCCACCATGTGTGGTTGCCCACTGATGCTCTAGATCTTCAGTCTTCCCATGTAGGAGGACTTTGACCCACCATCACCCCTCACAGTTCGTCCATCCCAGCCCTGCTGGGCAAGGCAGCCATCCTCCCAGGTCCCGGGGATCAGGTACTAGACTGATACTTGGGTGGCCATAGTTCTGTTCCTGGCTCCCACCTGCCACAGACCTACTGTGTGACCTGGGTCACTTCACCTCTCTCTGCCCCTCCTCACCCACCGGTCCTTTGTCTGGTCTGTTCCGATGGTAAGGTCTTCAGAGCAGGGACTGTCCCCACTGCAGTGTGTACGGGGCCTAATGCATTGCCTCCCTGCTTTCAGGCTGCGGCTTCTTGTCACCAATGACTTTTGACTCTGACCTTCGTCTAACCCCAGTCTATGCGCAATGCCAAGCCCTACAAAGGCCCTCCTCTCTGCTCTGGACTGCTGCATCCTCGGCCTCTCTGGCCTTGGGTATTACCACCTCACTGCCTCCTACTCCTTTCAAAACTCTGCTGTGAAGGTCGTGTTCTCAGCCCATCACCTCCCCCTCCCCTGCCGTAACAGATAGATGCTTCTTGCCCTTTTCTGACTGGCCTTTCGCTCTCAGTCCTACCCGACCCACTAACCTCTTTCAGACCCCTCCTTCAGCCTCACCAGTGCCACGAAGCCTACACGGCCCTGGCAGCTGATCTCAGCTTGGCAGAGTCAAGGTAGGGCTACTGCTACTCATCTGCTTCTTGGCCTCTGTTGAAGTCTCTCCCGACCTCTCCAAATAAGCACAGCTCTAGTTCAGTATTGTCCATGCTGCCAGTCTGTGGGAAACAAAGCTCTGTTTGTGTTACTCTGGCGCCCAGTACCTTCCTTTGGGTGGGTCAGGTACACCTTGTTTTAAATCACATTTGTGAGCTCTTGAGGCAGGGATCATGTCTTTCTGCATCTGTACAGCACCTACCGCAATGGTGCGTCAGGCTATTGGGAGCCTCGGGCTGCTACTCTCATAGAAATACAGATGATTTGATGAATAATGGTGGATTCCCCTAGCTGAAAGTCAGCTCGTTACAGTGAGGTCTGGATGCGCTATGGCACCTGTGCTGGCAAAGCCTTGCTTTTATGCAGGTTCATTCTGCTTGGCCTGCCCTTATTATAGCAGGTGGGAAAGGCAAGTCTTTGTAAGATTCCTTCCAAACAGCACGCAGCTGCAAGCGTCATTTCCGTGTGATCCTGTCTGGAAGTTTTTGAGCATTGTTAGTGTTCTGCCTGCAGTGTGAGGGCGAAGGAGGAGGAAGACAGTGAAGAAAGGAGGAAGATGTGGTGGGTGGGATAAAGGAGTAATTAAAAGTCCAAACTTTCGTTAATTTGATCTTATTCTAGTTAATGAAACATCTGTGATTCTTGAAGCCGATTTAAATAGAGATTTCTTTTCCCCCCTGTGCTCTATTATCCAGGCACAGGTATTTAGTCTGTTCTCTCTCAAGTTGCCTGTAATGAGCGTAGGTGGGTATAGACAAGGAAAAAAAGCCATCTTTGGTGGGAAGAAGTTAAGGCAGAATCCGCCCCCATACTCCATTACGATATTCAAATGTCAATATATTTTTAATTGGTTGATATGCCCCCTTCCCCCTGCAGCTGCTGCTATCAACTGCCCTTGGTAATTAAAGCCCTGTAAATAGATTTTACTGTAACTGGTACAAGAAGGAAAATTGGAGGCTATTGTACAGCGTGCAGGCTTTTCTCCTTCTCTTTTCCCTTCTGTCCTCTTTTGGATCATCTCAGATCTGTGACAGTTTTATCCCGGAGAGGACGAGGCAGTGAGATAGGGAGAGTTCTGTCCACAGGTGTAACACGACAGGGCCAAAAGTATCCCAGACGTCACCGTGTTAGTCTGTATCTTCAAAAACAACAAGATGCGTCTGACGACGTGGGTCTTTGTCCACGAAAGCTGATGCTCCAAAGTACGTTAGTCTGTAAGGTGCCACGGAACTTCTTGTTGTTTTTAAAAGGCCAGAGACTGTCTCACAGCGGGGAAACGGGGAATAAAATAAGAGAGAGAAGAAAGGATCATTAGATACTGCTCAGGATCAATGTGGTGCTATCAAAATATACTAGAGAAATAAGATATTTCCCTCCCAACATGTCAAAGTGGGGGCGAGAGCTCCAAAATGTATTCCAAAGTTGTAGTCATTGCTTTGGTATGAAGCCAAGATATTGCATCTATTTTTAGCCCCCTTTACAGCTTCTCTCTTTTGCAACCGTGTTTAGCTGTATTGATGTTTCCTGGGGTTTTTATACATGCACATGTATTTATCTCCCCCTCTTTTTCTTTCAGTCTGTGTAAAGGACGGACACTCTACTCGGTGGTGAGGGATGCAAAAATTGTCCTGGATGTCAACAAAACAAGGCAGATAGCTCAAGAGATTGTGAAGGTACAGTATGCCCCACGGGCACCCTGGTCTCACAGGGTGAAACTCAGCTGCTGTGCATAACTGGAATTAACAGACCCTGCGCTTGTTAACAGGGGCTTGAATGTCCCCTCCTATTTTAACCCCAGATTATGAATGATTGAACTCTGGCACAAACATCTAAACTGCTTTTTGTGGGCCCGAGTCCCAAACTTCCTAGCCCCTTTCCAAAATGGGGCTTCACTAGCCCTTTGTGCATGGCACAGTGAGGAGGAACTTGACTGTCCATCAGACATGACTGTCCAGAGAGCAAAGTAAGTCAGAGGCTACGGCTACGCTAGCAAGTTTTGCCGACAAAACCCCGGTTTTGGCAACAAAACTTGTGGAACATCCACACACAAAATGAGTTTTGTCCACGGTACGTCGACAAAAGTCTGGACTGCCACCCACAACCTTCTGCCTCTCCCAGAAGAGGAAGAGCGCCTTCTGTCAACAGGTTCCATTGACAACAAAGTTGTGGGGATGCTCTGGGAGGCCTTCTCTGGACAGATAGGGCATCCGGGACAATGAGCTGCCCTGTCTGCTGTGTTTCCATGTGCCTGTTTTGTCAAGAGAGTGGCTGGGCAGTCTGGCTGCTCTGTCGACAGAGCAGAGCGCTCTTCCAATTGGCTTTTGTGTGTGGCTGCACTCTATTCACAGAAGCTTTGTTCAGAAATCTCTTCTCACCGTGACTTCTGTTGACAGATTGCTGTAGTGTAACCGTAGCCAGACTGTTTAACTGTGGGGTGCTCTAGGTCAGTGTTTCTTAAACTGTGTTCTGCAGAAACTGGTGCTTCAGGAACAACTTGCAGCTGTGCTGCAAGTGTGCGGCTTTTTTTCATAACATACACTGATGGTCTATATGTCCTGTTATTAAAACCAGATAGAATGTTACTTCTTCATTGCTGTGATATCTGATTAAATTACTTCCTTTTGTTTTTGCTGTTTGTTGGGGTTTTGGTTTTTTTTTTTGGGGGGGGGGGGTTGTCTAACAATTTTTTGAAGAAAATTTACATTGGTGTTCCATGTTAAAAATAATAATTTTTTGTGTTCTGTGATCTCAAAAAGTTTAAGAAACATTGCTTTAGTTGGACTCCCAGAGTATATATCAGCGGGGCTATATCCACCCTGCAAAGCAGTAGGTCTAGAACCCTGGATCCCAGTTTGACTCAGGCATGGATCCTCTGCCTGAAGGGGTCAGCATGGTTTGCAGATAGGTAGAAGGATGGCTAGGCTGGAGCCTAAATTCAAATCCTGGGTTTCCACTGCAGTGCAGACATACACTTAAAGGCAAGACAGGATGATCACCATGGTCCCTTCTGGCCTTAAAGTCTATGAAACTGAAGTCCTACTTGAACTGTTAAATTGGAAGTTATGTGGTGCCTATGTCTTGTGCTCTGTGTCTGCATGGCTGTGATCTTCACCCAACTTGACCAAATTGATTCTCAGCTTAAAAGAGAACAAAATTTTAGGGGCAATGTGAAATACTAACTACTCTGATATTGTCAGCCCGAGCCTCAGCGAGGGTAAGTGGGAAGTTTGGATCTTACTGAAAAGTTCTCTATTTGAATGTAATTCTCTGTGGTCGCTTGTCTAGAGGGAACATTTTTTACATTATTAAAATAAATTGGAAGTAAATCAGTGCAGCTGCATTTGAGGTAGGCATGTATGTCATGCTCAAAACTACAGTGCAAATAGACTTCTCCAGCTCTGAAAATTGCTTGCACCTTTTGCTTTCATGGTGGGAACTGAAAGCTCAGTTTGGACATTTGAAACTTGGCCGACAGTTCGCAGTGAGGAGCAAGGTGATGGTCAAGCTAGGGGGGAACTGGGTTGGCAACTAAAAGGTTATGTCTTCACTGGGCCTGGAAGACATCATTTCCAGCTTGAGATGAGATCTAGCAGAGAGAGCTCATAGACAACAGTCCCTCTCTTTGGCCAGCACATGCCAAAGGATGTGCACGGAGAAGCCGAGCTGTAAAGTAATGTATGTGCATGTCTCTCTATGGGAGAGATTTGAGAGAACGTTTTTAAAAAATGTGCAGTGCAGGCTCAGTAGAAAGCTTCCAGCCATGTGAAACGGCCTCTTGGTATGCCTGTGCTGAAGCTGGAAGGTGTAAATTTCCAGCTTTGCTGGGCACACCCATGTGAGCACTGGCCGCACTAGCATACTACGAATGGAGCGTAACAGCGGTTGGGGCTAGTTGTCTCAAATATGACCCTCTCCAAGACCCTAGGGGTCTTGTCAGGCATCTGGCCTCTCCCATTGCTGAGGCTGCTTTCAGCCCGACGGCTCAATCAGAGCGAGCACATGTGTGCCAGAGAAGATTCCGAGCCCTTGGAAACTTAATCCTGAGTGGATGCAGCAAACTGTTGTTCAAAGATCACCCTCTGAGCACTCTCATCCAAAGAGACGTGCACCCACAGGGGATGGATCACTCCATGATTACCTCCTCCGCTCATTCTCTCAGCACCACCTGATGCTGCCCTCTCTCAGAAGACAGGATGCTGGGCAAGAAGCACCTTTGGTCTGGCCCAGAGTGACTGGTCTTATATTCTTCAGCACATCCTTAAGTGTTTTGCTTAATAAGTGGCTGAGGTTAATGGCCGTGTTTATCCGGGCTTCTCTGAAGTGGCTTGACCCATGCTCCTGAGGCCTAGTCTGTGATATCTGTGCAAGGAAAGGAAGACTTGTAGCTACAGACATTAATTCTTCGATCTCTAGGATGCATCATTGGCTCTTTCTTACCACGCTCATGGGTGGCATGTCAGAAAGGCTGGGGAAGGCTGTTCCTTCCCAAACACCCTGGCCTGGCCCCACCCCTGCTCTTCCCTGAACCCTCTTCCTGCTTATCCTTCCCCCTGGCCCCATCCCAGGCAAGCTGCTCCTCTTCAGGGAAGGGCACTGGGGTGGGGGGCTAGGGCAGCTGAGAGTTGGGGTGGTTGGGGCCACCCAGTGCTGGGGGGTTCCAAGTGCTGGGTCAGTGCCACCTGGAACTTGGAGGAAGGGGGGCTGTCTGTAGGCACTGTGGCTGTTCACCTGGCACTGGGGATTTTTGGGGGCACATACTCAGAGACACAGGGTGTGTGTGTATCACCCGCTCCGTGCTCAATGGCCATGTGGTTAACGCATCACCCCCTAGGACTGGGATGGGTGTGGGGAGCTGGTGGCCCTGGGAAGGAGGCAGGGCCGTGGTTGCCTTGGTACTAGCCTCTCCCAAGCAGCAGTTCACACTCTTCCCATGACTAAACTTAACGCTTGTGGACCGTGTCTGATCCCATTCCAACAAGATATCCGTTTCCTTCCTTCCTTCCTTTCATTTGCCTGCTGGGGTGCTTAATGTGTCGTTTCACTTTGACGCACATGCCTGTATTCTCGAATGTGGAGGCCTGACATTTGACATCTGTGATATACCCAGGGTACAATCCAGACAGACCGATGAGTAGATGTGTCACCCCTGCCCTCTAACCTGGAACACCTTTTACAATGTCTTGCCTGCCATTGTCTCCGGTCCAGGCCGCTCGTGAACAGCCTCCAGCAGTGTTCACTGTAAGGTGCATGCTTGGACAGCCAGCCAGGAGAGATTCAAATACTGCCCAGTTGATTATCAGAGCACCCAGCAGAAACACTCATGCTGCGGTGGTGAAGATGCACTCATACCTCAGTGCACAGAACAAAATGTATTCCATCCAGGGATGGAAAATAATGGAGGGCAGCATACAAGTCACTTACAGCTGTGTCTCTGTGCGTGCTGCAGCCAGCCACCCCTTGGCTCTTACCAGCCTTGTTATACTGCAGGGTGACCTCAGCCTAGACCCAAGCATTAGATTTTCCTCTTGCAGTGTATGTCCTGTAGTGCCCAGCTCACTCCTGGGCAATAAATGTTTATGTGTGTGTCATCTGATCAATAGAAATGACACACACACATCTTGTTACCCCAAATGAAGGTTCCCAGATGCTTCAGTTCAAATACACCAGGTTAGCTAAAACAAATAACTATGAAGGGAGAGAGTCTGAGTGAGTGCAAGTAATGAGGCATAAAATTCAGAAATAGTTACAAGAAAAATAAAGATAAAGCTTACTCCGTGCCTAGCTTAACAAACTCTTTAAAACTCAAAGCAAAGCTTTCTCACCGCATGCTTTCAGCAGTCTTACAGATCAAACTTCTTAAGCCAGTTCAGCACCTGCTTCCTTTGTCCCTTCTGATGCAGAGACTCAATGGGCAGGAACAGAGAAAGGTCAGTCCCTTGTAAAAGGCACTCGATTGTCCCTCCTTTTTATAGTGTCAGTCCCCCTCTTAGAAAATATTCACAACCAAGATTCAGAAGACCAAGCCTATAGGGAAGGATGTTCCCTGTGGCTTTTCCCTCACCTGACTGAGCACCCTTTTGTTGCCCTTCATTCTGGATGACCCTGTTTACTGCTGAAACTCATTTGGGAACATGAGAACACCATTCAGCAGAAGCTTCAGACTTCACATACAATGTTGCCACACACATTTTATCAGGACAGTAATAACCAGCAAATCATGAGTTTTCAAATTATCCAAAGGCATAATTTGCCCAAAGATTACAACACTGTGTAGTGTAGGGACCGCAGGAGTGCGCTAACACCTAGGCCTCATTTACAGAGGCTGGCCATCCATAGCTCCTATTGCAAGAAAATGGGCCTACCCCCAGCCTTAAAATATATCTGCCTCTGCGCATGTGTCCTTGGCATATTGGCCAAACTGTGCAGTGGTCACCAACTGCAGGGGGGTTCCATGCTGTAACCCCAAACCTTTCCAGCGTAGCATGTTGTGTTGTGCAGCCTTGGCTGTGCCTCTGCATTGCACTGAAGCTTTCGTTGCTAAGCCAGCCTAGAAGAAAACTCAGTGTGGCCTGGACCAAGGTGGGAGAGGTGGCTCAAGTAAGACCAGACAGGGATCCCTGCCGGTACTGTATTTGGCACGGTAGCTGAACACCTCTATCCTTTTATTTGCATTACTTGATAGAAAATCCTTTTAGCTCATTGGATTATTGGGTGCAAAGTTTCCTGTTGCAGTGTGATCCTACCTAGCCTTGGGTGAGTTCATTTAAAAAGCTGAGCCAGCAGGGGGAGCTGACTTTTCATACACATGGGACGCCTGAGACAATGAAAGGTGCTTTTATCGCTATTGATGCAAAAGGCTGGGGAGAGTGGAGCTGTTGGAGTCTGGCCTGTGATCTGGGCGGACCGGTGTTTGGGAGAGGTGACGAATTTGGGCTATGTGGCAGAGACACTGTTTGCTAGCCCAGGACTTCTTCCAGCTTTAGAGAAATGACCTTAGCAATAAGCTGGATAAATTCCTGCCTCTTAAAGTGCAGCCACTGATTGCTTCAGCAACAGGTTCAGGATCAAACAAATCATGCAGAGCCACACCCTCCCCTCAGACACACAAATACACAGCTCCCAGGGCAGTGTGATTATGTGCCCAAGGGAGGAGTTTGGCCTCCAGTGTAGGTTCCTGTCCTTGGATTTGGGAAGTATCTGAAACAGCACCTCCCTTGTGTGTCACACGACAACGCTCTGGTTGCAAAGGGCTACTCTGAGGTTTTACACATACAGCATGCGTGCTTTTCTTTCAGGAAACTTTTAGCCAAAACTAAAGCTATAAATAACAACTCTGCAAAGCCACCTCTTCCTTTCATTGAGAATCAGCGCCTCTTGCATAAACACATGGGTGGTGCAAAGGAGCAGGGAGAGAATGACCCTTGTGCAAGCACACCCAGTGACTAAACATGGATTAACAATACGATGTCTTCTACTGGAAAAACACCGTAAAAATCACTGCTGTGTGCTCAGGCCAGCTGTGGCCAAACCCAATGTCAAAGCCCTTCGCCCCAATATCGTCCTTTTTGGAGTATGGAACAAAACCTTGAGTATGAACTTTTTGCCCAGCAGGGGCATCAGAGTGGGCAGCTGCCTTCACAGTGCTTCAGTATAAACCTTTCAGTTCCCAGTCCCTGGGTCCTGACTCAACTTTTGCTCTGAGAGTATCCCTGGAGGGTTTGGCCTATAATGAACAGTCATAGGCGGTGATGGCTGGTTTAAGGTAACTGGCTTCCACTGCATGGACCATTTGGAAACTGATTGCCACGGTAACATAATCGATGTGCGCACATGCACAAGTTTGCATGTATGTGGTGCCTAGCTCAGTGACCTTGATTGGGAGCCACTCAGAGCTGCTGCAATGAAAACAAATTAAATTTACTTTCTTGCCCTTAGTTATCTGGCAACATGATATGGAATTGAGATATGGCATAGAATGTCACTATGTGTGTTGGGATTTGTGGGTCCATCTTTGGCTGTGATTCCACTAATAAGACTCATGTTCACCTCAAATACTTGGCACTTCCAAGGTGTCTTCCCTCAGAGGCTCTTGGAGCAGTTAGCAGTTGTTGGTATAGTACGCCTGTGTGGGTTAAGAAAGTGTCTCTTCTACAGATGGGGAAATGGACATACAGGTTGAACCCCTCTCATCTGGCACCCTCAGGACCTGACTGGTGGTGAACCGGGGAACTTGGCAGACCACAGCAGGTCAATATTGTCTAGCACATTACCTACACTTCTACTGCTTGCTGGGCTGTTAGAAGACAGTTAGGGGTAACCAACAGCTAAGCAATAGCACAGAACACTGATATCCAGGACTGGTAGCTGTAAACAAACTTTATGGGACCACGGGAAACTTGGTCACACTCATGGTTAGTGGTCATCTGGCTAACTAAAATCATGCTGGGTTACAGTTGTTGCCAGACAAGTGTGTTCCAGCTTAGAGAGGTTCAACCTGTACAGAAAGCAGAAGTGACTCCTCCAAGGTGCAATGAAATTCCAGGTAGAACCCAAGCATCCTGACTCTGTCCTCTGCTCTAACTTGTGGACTATAAAAGATCTTATGCCCTGGCAGGAATGAGCTGTATACCTGGTGTGTGGTGGCGGAGGAGAGACTGTTTGCTGGAGAACCAACTGGCTTCTCCTTCCTTAACCATGCTTGTGGATTCTTCAAGTGGCCGATCTCTTTATGACTGGACATTTCCCGTGGCACCAATCATCTCATGCCGCTTGCGTGCTCAGGCTTGGAGTACATATAGGAGTTGTAGTTGTATTGGCGTGTCTGTATTGGTGAGGAAGGTGATGACACCCCTGAGCAGCAGAGCTTCCGTCCTCCAAGAGCTGAGGTTCTTACACGGAACAGCCGTTCAAAAGCCCAGTAATCCCCTAAATTGTATTACTCCTGCTCTCCATGTCGTGGGAAATTGTGTTCTGTTGATGTAGGCTGAGTCTACACTAGGGAATTATGCTGGAATCACTATTCTAATGTACCTACGGCAGCATAAGCACCTTCATTTGGCCCTTACCTGAAAGTGGGGTTCAGTGAGTGGGTTCTTCCCAACAAAACATTTGTATCACAACAGTGTCACTGCCCAGAAGTCTTCCTAGCAAAACTCCATCATTGGGTGGCTTTGGCCATGTCAACAGACGTTGAGATCTCCCTTCCCCTGTCTTCTTTATGTCACTGGTGCTAATTATAATTTTCAAGCACATCATTCTCAACAGGCGCTAAAGGGAAATCAAGACTTTATGTGCCTCCTACACAGCTAAGGTGTCTAGACTATTAGAAATTATTTCTAATTATTTCTAGACTAATCTTGGGGTGAATGTAGGAGGAAACCTGTATTAATTAATCTATTACGAAGATGGTAGCGGGCATAGAAAGCTGTGAATTACCCTCCAGTGCCCCAAATGGAAAAGCAAATGAGTGCAAAATTCATTGAGCTCAGCTGTGTCTCAGCAGAGGATTGTGAGAAATGGAGCATTATTTCTTCCGCTGTTGTTTGGATGGGGGAGGGGAGGGCTGGCATAAAATTCTATTCAGGAAGAAGGATGTGGGGCCAGTTTGGCAAATAGCCATAAAGGGATAATCGAACGGCTCTGCTTTGGCAGTGAGCAGCCAGGGGTCTTGAAACACTGAGTAAATTAATTGATTCTCGCTGTGCGCCTGTGAATTCCTGACTTATCCAAGTCACTCCCCAGTTTACGGATGGGGAAACTGAGGCAGTGTGCCTCAAAGTGAGGCACCTAAGGCTTGGCAGCAAGTGTGTGGCTGGATGTCTTATGACTACCTGAGGCAAAATGGTTCTCAGAGCTTCTCCTGGGGCATGGCAGCTCCACACTGCCCATGCACAGGCAGTGGCTAGTGGTGGTCATTTAGCTGACAGTAGCTAGTGAAGCTGGCCCCTCTGCAAGCGCCTGCTAAATTCTTAATTGCTAAATGAGATCCCCCCATGTCCCTTCCCTGCCAGTCTGGGTGGACTTCCCTATGCAGCGCCATTCGCTACCGCGGCGAATAGAGCTTTAGGGTGCAGGGAGGGGGCTGACCAGGACAGAGTGGATCCATGTCACCTGAAATCTTAGTCGCATGCTGCTTGTGCTTGTCTTAGAGCACAAGGGTCCCAGTGCATCTTCCTGTGCACCAGCCACGGCTTGTGTGGAGGGGCAGGAGCCAAGACCTCGGAGTGAAACGGTGCCAGTGAAATGCCATTTGGCAAGTGGAAGGATGATGCAATGTGTGCACTCCCCCGCTTCCTAAACCCCTCACTTGGACTGGCCGCACTGCACTCACGTCTCAAATTCCTTCCGCTCTCCTGGCCTTCGGTCTGTATAGCAGCGGTCCTGCAAGTCACCTGTAACCGTACGGCATGTGAGCAAGAGCTGTGGCTGTCTCCTCGGGGCTGATGCTGTTCCAGTTGTTTGTGCTCCCTCCCAGTGCCTTCTCTCTCCTTTCTTGCAGGGAATGGGGTACCTGCACGCCAAGGGGATCCTTCACAAAGACCTCAAGTCTAAAAACATTTTCTATGACAATGGGAAGGTGGTGATCACGGACTTTGGGCTCTTCAGAATATCGGGAGTTCTGCAAGCAGGCAGGTAGGACAGAGCTGAAACCGGGAATGTGCTACAAATTCTGTGTGAGCATTAGTCCTCCACAACTTGGTTTGTCTCTGGCAGCTTCCTTTCTCGGCTAACATCGTCCTTTTTTGTTTGACATGCGATAATCATTCCCTGTTCATTAGATCACACTATGCCCCAGGGTCCCAGCCACCTGCCACCCATCCAGGGTCCCAGCTGCTGCCCAGGCTCACGGCCTTTGGCCCCACTGCTGCTCCCTGGGCTCCTGGCAGCCGCACACCAGTCCTACTTATGGGCCGGGGCTCTGCAGCTTCCCCCCTCGCTGTGGCCTCGGCCCGGGGGAGGGGAGTGAGAGACCTGGACAGAGGTGTGGGGGATGCAGCTCAGCACCCCCACTTCAAATATTGTTCCGGTGCATCTGGAGGCGTGTTCGTAGCAAGCTCCCCAGGTTGTGTGGATGGAACATACATCCAGTTTTGAGCAACCAACACAGTCTATAGTTGCAGTTTGGAACTGTGAGAAATGCAATTCCCTGTGATTTTGGTGCCGTGTCAGAGGGCTTTATATAGAGATATATTATGCTCAGATTCTTCCCCCAGGTCAGAGGGAAGGCTGGTCGATTTCCCTGCCCCCTGGGGAGTTGAGCTCCTTTCTGGATACTGTCAAACCAGATGTTCTTTGGAGCACCTGTTGAAGTGATTATAACGATCATCATCTTTAAAGCCTTTTAATCATTCAGTCCTCACAGCTAGAACTGAGTAACATTCTTTGGGCAAAGGTGTTGAGAAGCTCAATTCTGAGTCAAATTTGCTAAATAATTTTGCTGGTGAAATTTGGAAAGTGGTGGGGAGGGGTTTAGAGTCACAAGGGCCTTTGGCTCATCTCCATGCATGTCCCCCTTCCTGCCCCCATGGAATAATAGGACTGGAAGGGCCCTGGAGTGAACATCGAGTCCAGTCCCTTGCACTCAAGCACCATCTAGACCATGCTTGACAGACGTCCATGTAACCTGCTCTTAAAAATCTCCAGGGATGGAGATTCCACAACCTTCCTGGGCAATTTATCCTGGTGCTTAAGAAGTTTTTCCTCATGTCCAACCTAAATTTCCCTTGCTTCAATTTAAGCCCATTGCTTCTTGTCCGATCACCAACAGTTGAGCAGAGTAATTTTTCTCTCTCCTCTTTGTTAACAGCCTTTCAGATATTTGAAAGCTGTTGTTATGTCCCCTCTCAGTCTTCTGTTTTCCAAATGAAAATCACCCAAAGTTACCAGGTTGGTTTGGCGTGGTTTGTTCTTCACAAATCCATGCTGTCTGCTCCTTATTACCTACTTATCTTCTAGATGTTTGCAAATAAGTTCCAGAATAATTTGCTCCATTATCTTTCCTGGTACAAAAATTAAACTGACTGGTCTGTAGTTTTCTGGGTTGTCTTTATTTCCCTTTTTATAGGTGGTCACTATATTTGCCCTCTTACAGTCTTCTGGAATCTCACCTATCTTCCCTGGCTTTTCAAAGACAAGAGCTAATGTTTCAAATAACTCCTCAAACAGGTCCTTGAATACTTTAAGATGCATTTCATTAGGTCCTGCTGACTTGAAACTATCTAGCTTGTCTAAGTAATTTTTAACTTGTTCCTTTCCTATTTCAGTGTCTGACCCTACCTCATTTTCACCTGCATTCACTAACCTTAGCCCGGTACCACTCCCCTGTATGGTGGCTGCCTGGGTTCAGTAAGTTAGCATCCCATACATGAAGCTGAAGGTTATATGGGTGCCAACACCACCACCTCGTTTGCATCTATGAAGACTGGCAAAAATGCCAAATGTTTTGTTCCTTCCAAAACTAAGAACATAAGAATGGCCATACTGGCTCAGATCAAAGGTCCATCTAGCCCAGTATCCTGTCTGCCAACAGTGGTCAATGCCAGATGCCCCAGAGGGAGTGAACCAAATAGGTAACAATCTCTCTCCTTTCGTTGGCAAAGACCCACTTCGTCAGATGCGTGAGTCGTGATGAAGTGGGTCTTTGCCCATGAAAGCTTATGCTCCAAAATATCTGTTAGTCTATAAGGTGCCACAGGACTTCTTGTTGTTCTCGAAGATACAGACTGACACAGCTACCTCTCTGATAAAGCTCTTTCCTGCCATCCTTCTCCAGCTTCTGACAAACAGAGGCGAGGGACACCATGCCTACGCATCCTAGCTAATAGCTACTGAGGGATCTAACTTCCGTGGAATTATCTAGCTCTTGTTTAATCCCTCTTATAGTCCTAGCCCTCACGGCCTCCGCTGGCAAGGATTTCCACAGGTTGACTGTGTGCTGTGTGAATTTTTTCCAAATTTTTGATGTGATAAAATTTCCCCCAAACCCTGATTTTCACTCCAAAAACCCTTTTTGAACTGCAGGGAACCAAAAAATCAGCCAAAGCCTTGGGGGAAGCGATCACTGGGGGGAAGGACTATGTTTGCTTGCTGTCTGATGTAGCCCTGGGCACATTGCAGACTGGATCAGTCACATCATAGAGCTGTGGCTATGCATCTCTGGGTTGGGCATGGTGTCAGGCTGACTCCAGGAGAAAGATTTAGTCTCCTTGGTTTGGCAGTTGGCTGGTTTTAAGACGGTGAACCGCGAGTTTAGTAGAAAGGCATGAATTCTGGGCTGGGATGTTGGGAATAATCCCTCAATGGTGTCAGTGTTGCCTTAAGAAGAGGGCAATTTGTGTTATGGGGGCAGGTGTTCCTCCAATATCACTTCCATTGGTAAGTGTTCTCTGCATACTCCTGCTGAGCATTGTGTTCTCTGGAGAAGTTTTATTTGTGCACCTGATGCATGGCTGTTTGCTGGCTTCTCTGATGAGAAGCACCAGTCCAGACAGGACTGTAGGGCTGCAGCAGCTGGTTCCCTTCACCTAGGCCAAAGGAACATAGAACAAAGTCTCTCTGAAATTCTTCCTTCTTTTATCTCTTGGTCGACTATTAGAGATCAGCTCTAGAACAGTTTACGCTGCAGTTGAGTTAAGATGAGAACAGATGAAGGCAAACTCCCCTTCAGGTGCCTCATAATTTAGACTGAAATTACTGTATTTTTTTAAACCTTCCTTTATTTTTTAAAAAAATAAAACTCTTGGTATTGCAGAAATTTGTTGTGGTTAATTATTGCTTTATTGCAAAGCCACCTGTGAGATAAGCTGCATATTTTAATCTTTTTGTAATTATAGCGTGTCAATGTCAGAGAATTAAAGAAAGAGATAATGGGACACCTATTTCTATCCTTGTCCATCTCGCCAGCGTATCCATTGTCAAATTAAGTGGTTAACTGTGTGATGAGTGTTTTTCTTACCACTTGCATGATTAGATCATTGCCAATTTTTAGCAAAGTTTTAAAAGTCCCAGGAATACTGCTGTATCCACACTGCATCTGCAAAGGTGATACCACTAGCAAGTTGTGTTTCATATCCCACCTTAGTGACTGGGAGACTGGAAGATTACAGCTTAGTATAGCTACCAGCTCATGGGCTTGCGCACTCGGCCGAAGTGGGGGCTATTTGTGTCCTCAGACAAAAGATTCAGAGTTCAAGCCCTGCTGTGATTACAAGGGGTTCTTACAGAACTGATCACCAATGCAGTCTGCCTCTTAGACTTTCACACTAGGTGTTCTTCTGTCCCCTTCCTGGGTGGTTGATGTCTTACGTGTATTAAAATAATGCCCAAAGGTAAGGTGGCAACCAGTGTACAGAACCATGGACCACTAGAAGTGGAAGGGACCTTGAGAGACCATCAAGTCCAGTCCCCTGCCCTCAAGGCAGGACCAAACACTGGCCAGAGTCTCTAGACCTATCTAACCTGCTCTTAAATATCTCCAGTGATGGAGATTCCACAACCTCCCTAAACAATTTATTCCAGTGTGTAACCACCCTGACAGTTATGAAGATTTTCATAATGTCCAACCTAAACCTCCCGTGCTGCAGTTTAAGCCCATTGCTTCTTGTCCTATCCTCAGAGGCCAAGCAGAACAATTTTTCTCCCTCCTCATTGTAACCCTCTTTTAGGTACTTAAAAACCTCTGTTATGTCCCCTCTCAGTCTCCTCTTTTCTAAACTAAACAAGCTCAGTTCTTTCAGTCTTCCCTCATCGCTCATAATTGGGATCCTGGAGGAATCACACACAAACTGGGGATGTTTGATCCCTTTGGTGGTGACCAGGCAGTATATAAAGAAGTTAATATTGCACAGATAGATTGACTCACAACCATTTTAGTTAAATGCGGGTGTGAGGGTTTTGTTATATATTTACAAAGTGTCTGTCTTCCCAAAGGCTTTCAATACACTTCATTAGCTGTACCTGCTTGTTGAGGTGAGGACACAGTGGTAAGAGGGGGTGGAGGGAGGTTTCAGCCAGGACAACAGCTCAAACCTGCTTTTCTGCACTGGGATTTTAACTGTGCCAAGCAGAAACATATCCTTCACTTGGAAAGATGACAGCTGAAAGACCTACATGCAATGTACTCAGTGCATCACCCCATGAAAAGGAAAGGCTGAGCCAGCTCTCCCGAGATCCCAAGCATCCTGCTTTCATTAGGGCTGGGTGACTTCATACCAGAAGGTGGGACAACGAAGCTTCCAAGGACAGGTCAGATCTTCAGAACAAATGGGATGGAGGAGAAATACTTCTTCATTCCTCTGAAGCCCTCTCACCAAACCAGGGACTAATATCCAAAGCGGAATGAATTCCGTGCCCTTTTTAAGGCATGGGATGACAAACCTGTCTGCCTTCCAGGGCTCCCCTGGAAATTTGCCCTGAAGATGTGGCCACCTGTCCACACCCGGAGGTGGCACTAAAGGAACCTACCCTGCTCCCTGGGGCGAGTGGTCTTGATCTCACAACCATGTCAAGACTGTGCCCTGTGACTCACCATGGGCGTATCTCAATTGTGTGCGAGGTGGCTTTGCAAACGTCTGTGCCCGCGCAGCCCACCCCCACTCCCTGCGTGACTCAGCCGTGCCAGAGGGCTTTGGCACCTGGCTCTTGCTGCTGTTTCAATGCCCTATTGTGTTTGCTTCTAGTGGGCTGTGCTAATGCACCTCTCAGCACACATCTTTCCAGTTATCTGTTGTTGTTTTTCCTCCGAGGAGTAAATTGTAGGTTTCATCTGCCGAGGGCGGTGTTGTGACAGAGCTGAACGGAGCAGGGAACACTAACAAGCTGTGGTGTGGGGGTTCCTTGTAGTTGATGTTCAGTGACTGCATGAAAGGAGCCAGGAATGACTTCTCTGTTCTCCACCTCCAAGTTGTTTGCATTGTGGCTGTTCCTAAGGGTTCCCGGGAGAAATGGGGTCGCGGTGTGCGGGGGAGGGCATAGCAGGGCTTTGACCTGGGCAAATACCTGTTTAAAAGACAGTCTCTGCCCCAACGAGTTTCCAGCCTCAACAATTGCAAGGCACAGTAGATGCATAAGTAACAGGACTGGAAATAAAGGAGAAGCTCAACTCCGTGTGGAGGGACAGTCATTTTCAGTGCCTGGTGCAGCTGGTTCCCAGTTTGATTGGTTTCCGTGCCCTGCCACAATATCGAAGTCCAATAAGAAGTGCAACCAAACAATGAGCTTTGTGCTACGTAAATGCACAAGGTGGCAGGATCCCTGCCCCACAGGACTTTCAGTATAGATCAGGTGCCAGGTCTGAAGTGCAGCCCATAAACTGGTTCTGAATTAATTCTCTGTTCTCAAAGGCACAGAAAACATCCAATTACATGAATCCATTGTCACCAGACACTGCAGCAGGGAAGCGGTGCCCAGCATTCCCGGGGTGCGACAGTCTCTGTGCTCGTTGGTTATGATCTCACTGCAGCAGTTGAGGTAGCTCCCTGCTCCCTGCAGGCCTCTCACTGCAGCAGTTGGCCAGGTTCAGCTGCTGGGCCCACTCACTCACCTTTCTCCCCGACTGTGGAGCAGCAGCCGCCCTCCTCTGCTCAGGTGTGCTGAGGCATTTGGTAGGGACACTGTGAGGTGTGACCTCCTGGAGTCTGGCTCCCTGGCTGCAGAAGGAGAATCATAGTTACCCAGCTGGCAGATCTTCCAGAACAGCAAGCAAGGTCCAGTGAGTCGGCACATCCAACATCAGGGTGAACATTGGTAGAACATGAACTGTGGCTTTTACAAGTGTATAACTCAGGATTTTTTTTAAATCACCAAGAACCAAACTCAACAGGCTTTGTGTGTGCCATTGACTGGATCTGCCCAGTATGGGGTTGAGGGGAATGTTCTTCCCCTCTTGGACACCACTTTGCTGAGAAAATGGCTTTGGGAGCACCTCCAGTGGAGCTTGGGAGCAGGTTCAAGAGATGTGTAGTGTCTGTTGCCTGCAGAGTTTTCCTGTGTGATCCCTGCTAGGCTGTATCCTCCATGGTGACGGGGGGGAAGACACAACCTGCCCGGCCTACTCGTATCATCCATTTGCTATCTACGTGTATTGGTTAGCTGAGACTTCCCTCTCTCCATCCTTGTTACAGCCCCCCTTCAGGAAGTTGAAGGCTGCTCTCAAATCGCTCCTCAGTCTTCTCTTCTGCAAGCTGAATAACCTCAAATCTTTCAGCATCTCCTCGCAGGTCATGTGCACCAGCCCCTTAATCATTTTGGTAGACCTCCGCTGGGCCCTCTCCAATGCGTCCACATCCTTTCTGTGCTGGGGGGCCCAGAACTGGATGCAATACTCCAGATGTGGCCTCACCAGTGCTGAACAGAGGGGAATAATAACTTCTCTAGATCTGCTGGAAGTGCTCCTCCTAACGCATCTCAATATGCCATTAGCCTTCTTGGCTACAAGGGCACACTGTTGCCTCTCTTATCTCTCATCTACTGTAATCCCCATGTCCTTTTCTGCGGCTAGTTAGACAGTTGGTCCCCAGCCTGTAACAATGCTGGGGATTCTGGTCTGTGGAGTGTCTCTTTGTACAACACCTAATGAGGCAAATTCCCTGACCAAAGGCTCAACAGTCGTCGAAGTGAAAACATATACATGGCACAACTGCTTGTGCTAGAAAACAATGGAGATCATTGCCACGGAGGAAGGAGATTGTATGCAGCAGGTATCTTCTGCTTCCATTGTTAATTTTATGGATCAAGTGACCCTCCAGACTGGACTGGGTGTATGTAGCAGACGACTGTGGGCCATAGATGTGAACTGATTATGGTCCAGGTGGCTTCTTTGGAAATGTTCCCTTTAGCATCCTGCTAGAAAGAAGCGAGGAAAATTCTACTTATTGGGGAAAATGTCAGTCCAGCTTTACCACTTCTGCATTTTATTCTCTGCTCTGAGCTGGAATCTAGGTGCACACTTGGCTGGGTCCTCCTCCCTGGCACCCCAGGAGGAGCATTTTGGGTCCTTTCCTCTGACAGCCAGACTACTTTGCAGCATCCCCACTCCTAGAAGGTGGCACTGAGGCTGCCTCCAGTTTCTCCTCTGCAATTAGAAGGGATCTTGTAGCAGTAACATCAATCTTGTCTTTATCCCAAGTCTCTGAGTCTCACCTGTTCAAACTCAGGCCTGACCCTGCTGACATGGCTGGCAAAGCTGAGCTCCGGGCACACACCCCGCCCATTTCACTTTACACAGCCCAGGTAACTAAAGGTGCAATTGCTGAGCTCCTGGATCTCACACCTGACTTCCCCTAGCCAGAGGTAGAAAGCAGGACATTGGTACTCTGTGTTTGTCACTGCTTGTTAATGCTGACCAGCGTTCACTTCATTAGCTAGCCATTGTTTAACTGCTGTCGGTGATGGTGTCCCTGGGGTTTATTGCTGACTGTAATGTGGCATCTGTTTCTAATGAACAGGACTCTAGCGAAGAGACGGTGGAGCTCAGGGTCCTAGGCTGTGCCCTGGCTGGGAACTGAGTGATGAATGTTAATGATGGAAGTGCCAGGCACAGTCATTGCTTACTCCTGGGGCCAGTGCAGGTTACAGAGTGTTCTTTCAGGCCAGCCAGGGTAGGTCTAGGCAGCAAAGTTATTTCAAAGTAACTTTGCTAGCCTCTGCACAACACAACTGCTATTTCAAAATAATTTCAGAATAGCGGTTGGCTTATTTTGAAATAGGTAAAGCCCATTCCATGAGGAATAGCACCGGTTTTGAAATAGAGCCTGTGTAGACAGGGAATAGCACCTATTTTGCAATCAGCCATAGTCCAGTAATGAAAATGTTTGCCCTGAATTGCTAACAGTGCTAGAATAGCTCTCCTCAAAAACGTCTCCTCCCAACTTGCAGAGAGAATGTGATTTTTCCTTGATTCACTAGTTGCCTCTCCCATATGGACCTTTCTGCTCTAATTAGAGTTCTTGATGATTTCCCTTTGGTAATGTGGTGTCTTTTCACCCTGTACCAGAGGCATGTAAAGGTCTTTTCTGTCGTTCAGTTGCATTTTTGGGTCAAGGAGGAAATCCTAAAATTTTTCTTCTGTGTCTTGTTGGCTTATTTCCTGTGTAGGCTCACAGAGATAAAGGCCAGAAGGGACTATCTTGATAGTCTAACCCAGTGGATCTTAACCTGGGGTGCACACACCCCCTGGGGCTGCATAATGCCTTTTCTGGGGGTGCAAAACGTGCCAGATTTTTTTAAGAAGGTAAATCATCGAAAACACAAATTAAGCACAGGCATGTAAGTACAACTACCTAGTTTCATCAAACCTCTGTTTTTTATTAACATTATACATTTTTTTAACAATTACTGTAATATACAAACACAAAATTATTTTCAACTTCTGAAGTTAATTGTAGCGAAATGATCTCGTTACAAAATACAGGGTACCGCCACGTTGCGGGGTATTTCTTGACGCATGTGCAGATGATGTGGCAGTGTGGCGGCTTTGTTTGAATTCAGTTGGCCGCTAACTCTTAGCGCATCAGTTACAATTTACTTCCACAGCAAAACTCTGCAACATCTCTGGGTAGTACTTGCATGGTTTTGTATGCCTACTGTACCATTATTTATGGTGAGTAATAACATAAAGCTATTTTACAAGTATTTAATATACATTTACAAGTGCCTAGACCCCCCCATAAGAGGTACGAGAACATATTTTGAGAACCAAAGGGGTGCAGGCTGCGGTAAAGGTTAAGAACCACTAGTCCAGCCTGACCTGCACAGGAGAGGCCACAGAATGTCACCCACCCACTCCTATAACAGGTGTAGACGAGGCACTGCCATAATGCTGGCCTGGAACTCCATGATGCCTTTTTGTTTTCACGCTCTCTGAGATTTGCTGAGCAGATTCTTTTTGGCTGCAGCATTGTAAACTTAAAGGCCTCTTGTTGAAGTCCGTGGAGTGACGCCCGAATTGCGCCAGCACAACAGATCAGAATTTAGCTCGTTGTCGGTCTATCCCCCGCTGGTTAGGACCTGACCCCGCCTGGACGGACTCCGCTGGTGCTAATTCCAAATACAGTTTATGGCTGGAGGAAGTTTTATCATTTGCTGGTGTGGGTTTCTGAGAGAGTCATGAGTGCAAAGAGTTTATAGCATTGGGAGACTACACAAGGTTTCTTCGCGCAGGACTCCTGACTGATCTTAAATCTGAATCTCAGTAAAGCTACGGGTCTCCACTTCTCTCACCTCATGCGAGCTCTGGGCTTCAGTCTGCCTGGGCCCTGTTTTATGTTTGTCTGGTGAGATGGCCAAACGTGCACTAGGGACGAAAGGAGGGTCACTAATTTTGTTGCTACTTGTGATTTATTTAGAGGGATTCAAACACGGACCCCACTCTCGAATTCCCACGTTATAAACCCAGTTTGGCTGTGGACTGAAGAGAAGTGGTGAGGAGACGCAGCCTTAGCCAGCTGCGATCCCAGCTCATCACCTCGTAGGCAGTGAACCTCACAGGAGGTATGTATGAGGTGGCCACTCAAGCGTTGCTCTCACTCTTGTCATCTTCCCCCCTCAGGAGGGAGAACAAGCTGCGAATCCAGAATGGCTGGCTGTGCCACCTGGCCCCAGAAATCATTCGCCAGCTCTCGCCCGACACGGAAGAGGACAAGCTGCCTTTCTCCAAGCCCTCCGACGTTTTTGCACTTGGGTAAGACACCCCCCGCCCGCCCACTGCTTTTATTTGACTCTGCGGGGCGGAGGCTGTGGGTGGGGGGTGAGCCTGTGGGCTTGCACAACGTCACCGAATTCTCGTGCTTCTGCAGAGCAGGCAGGGTCGCTGGGAGGGAAGAGAATTGGAGCTGAAGGGAATCCGTTTTGTTGCCCCAGGAGCTGAAGAAATTCTCTGGGTCTCCCCGGCAGAGGCTGGTTCTGTGGAACGGTCTGAAGAAAACATTCTGGGGAAGGAGGTCGTGTTTGTGTGGAGTCCTAGCTGAGGCGGGAGGTGTGTGACTTTCTTGCCTGTAGAGAGGGAGTAGGTTTCCACAAAGCCTGCAGCATTATTTGTGCCACAGGGCCAAGTTCTTGGTGGTCCAGTCCAGTGGATTGGCCTGGGAAGTAGCTGGGACCGGCCGATCCAGGAGGGCTGGTTCCATCTACCAACTGTATAGATCCATTGGCCATCAGCTCTCCACTGAAGAAGGCCCAGAGGATTTCTGCATCTGCTGCAGCTATAGGTCATATGGCCTCTGTTAGCCAGCCACCCTGCTCTTGGTCAGCACGAAGGATATTTTCCCCTCTTCTCCCTGCTTAAAACAGTCTGAAGAAAGGGAGGTGGTGGCTGCCACCATCTGGGAGCAGCAAATTTATCAGGAGAGGGGTTAAAAAGCGCAGCTATCAGCCACTCAGCTCGATTTTGTTTGCCAGGTCTGTGCCCGCTTGTGGCCTCACCCCACTTTAAATACCATTCCCCATCTTGGGTGGGGAATGAGGTCTCCATGCCAGCACCCTGTAGCACCCTAAATGCTGATACAGAGAGTTTTGGAGCAACCTCACTGACGAAACTAAATCAGGGATGGACCTCAACCTACTCCTTTCTTCCCAGATCCACGTTTCAGAGGTGACCCCTGTTTCTTGTGGACTACATCAGAACAGTAATTCCCAATGGCATCGCAATGATTGGAGACCCAAAGCTCTCAACTTCAGAATGTCCATTTCCTGATTGGGTCAACTCCAGAAAAACTAGGTCCACTGTAGCTCTCACATTTTTGGTTCAGACCCGTCTCTCCCCTATAAATGCTTCACAACGTGAACAGAGTTGAAACATTTGAGAGAGCCTGGCTGTTTGCATGGGATGTCCTAGGGCAGGAGAACCTAGCCACGTTCTAGACTCTGAATTCTCTAGGACACTGACTTCCATGCTCGATGATCTAGAATGAGTGAAACATTCTTAGAATTTTGCTCCAAAGCAAAATGCTCTCATTGGAGGGAAAGTTCACCGTGCTAGAGTCTGTCTTTTAGAATACAGATGGTATCAGAAGGGGATGCCAAAAGATGGACTGTAGAACAAATGCCACAAGAAGTCCTGCGGCACCTTATAAGCTAACAGATATTTTGGAGCATAGGCTTTTGTGGGCAAAGACCCACTTCGTCACAACCCTTTGCCCATGAAAGCTGAAGCTCCAAAATATCTGTTAACCTATAAGGTGCCACAGGATTTGTCGTCGTTTTTGCAGATACAGACTAACTCGGCTATCTCTCTGATACTTGTACAATAAATGGTAACTTTTCCCTCCAATTAAAGCATGCAGTGCACAAGTTAAGCATTTACAATATTTATCCAATAAAAATATCCTTTGAAAGCAGCCTGAATGTTTTCCTGATAAAAATCTTCCTTGAGGCCGATATAGGACTTACAGGCTTTATCGGGTGGATTAATTTTCCTTTGTGCCATATTGATGGACACCTTAAAGACTGCAGCCTACAGTGATTAGTTTTTGCGAAGCTGTTATCTGATGAGATATTTCCATCTGAAAAATGCAGTAATTAAACCCAGTACACTTTTGGTGTAACTTCAGCGTTAAAAATAATAATAATAAGAAGTAATTACGGGATCTTATCAAATGAAGTAAAAGCCATTTGCTTAAGGCTTAAAGTTATTATCTGAGGGCTCTGTGCCTGTTTAAAGGAACCATTGATTTCTTTTGAAAGTGTTCAGTGTTTTTGCTTTTCCTGGTTTGTAACACTCTCTCGGACATGGAGAATTATTGGGCCAGATCCTCAGCTGTTGTAAATGGATTTCGGTGTAGATTTGCCTGTTTACACTGGCTGAGCTTCTGACTCACAAATTCTTTTCCTGACAGAATTTGGGATCAAATCATGTCCTCTCATGGGGACAAGACTGGACACAAAGGGAAATATTTATAAGGCTCGATGAGGCTGCATCACCTTTCCCTTTTGGTCTCTTTCCCACAGCATGCTGCAAGACAGCACAAGAACTTTGCCTTTTGGTAACATCTGTGGGCAGATTCTCTGCAAGTGTCGTCGATTTCAGTGATGCTAAGACTGCTTACACCACTGCGGCGTTCTCCCCAGATTTGGCTGATCTAGTTTGTCTAGAGTTACTGGTGGTCTGTCGAGATCCGGCTGATGTGGCACTGAACATGACCATGGTGAAGGGGAAGCCTGCGTGGCCCCTTTCCACTAAGCCTGAGAAAAAGGGGCAGTATCAGCACAGCTGTGCTAAGTGCCTCTGGTTCATTCCACTAAGCAGGGAGGACCTTGTTTTGTAACTGACCTTCAGGGGGCTGCTCTGTGACCCAGTGTGTTTGCAGTGGGATCTAGACTTTAGTCCCTAGGAAAAGATTTGGCATTTATAGAGAAACCTCAAATGTCCATGTGATTAAGACCTTGCTTTGCAGAAGCTCTGCATTAAGGATGAAGAAAAATAAGGAATGGAATCGATCAAATTAGCAGTGTTAAGTGTCAAAAAGCTAAGAGAAGGCCTCAGCGCTGTGGTAGAAATTAATGATAGTTGTCTGGTCCAATAGTTAAAGAAATAACCCTGCACAGATCTGTGAAAGGGAAAATCATGCTTAGAAAAACAAATTAATTAAAGCTGGTCACAGCCATCAAAATAATGGAGGTGGTGGCAGGATGTTGTCTAGGATGTGAAAAGTAAACTCTGGCAAATGAGTTTTCGGAGAGCACTTTCGGAAAATTCTCGCTGGAATCCTCAACTGCTTCGCGTTCAGGAGATGGACAGCGGCAGCCTTTGGATCTCAGAACTGCTTTGGGTTGACTTGCTGACAATGAGTGATGACTCGCAGCTTAGCTGGAAAGAGTGCAGAGCGAAGATGCTGTTAGACTCGGCCTTTCGAGACGCTCTTATCCCCCTACCTAAACTGCATTGGCTGACCAAGGGAATGTGAAGAAAGCGCCCGAGCTCTGGTTCTCAATCACTTCTATCATGACAAGAAGAGATGAAGCATAAGCTCAGTAAGTGCAGAAAGAGGACAGTCCTTACAAAAGCACCCCATAGGCAGCCAGTTCCTCAGGCCCTGGGGCAGTGGTCCTTTCTCAAGCCCATTCTTTCAAAACAAGCCCATTCAGGGCCCAAAGGTCAGCAACACTCACATTGTGCTGACAAGAATTCCCCAAGAAACTTTCCGATTAACCCCAAGAGTCCACTTAAAAGCATGAAAAACTTGTCTTTTTCCTCAAGTCACATTGCCTGCCACCAGCTAGTAGGTCTTACTGACAAAGGGGCAAGAAGGGGTTAGGTAGGTGAAGCTAGCTAGCTGTTGAATTTGTCTCCTCTTGGAAGTGATGTTGAAGGCTGTCCCTGGTGATAGCACAGCAGTGAGAAAGGCAGGTAGTGGGCTAAGGGGAGAGAAGCCGATGTTTCATGCCCTCCTCTCCCACGAGCTCCATCTAGGGAGCAGGAGACAGCTGTGCTGGTGGAGCAGGAAGAAGGAGCCTGTCTCCCTTCTACATACTTCACAACTTCGTAACTCTGCCCCCACTCCAGTTCTCAGAACAAGGTCTATTGTGAACAAGAGAGGAAATCTCAGAGGGCTTGTGAGGGGGGGAGAAGGAGAGTTGATGTCCAGACAGACTTAGATCTTCCTTTCATGCTGGCTGACGCTTTTCAGGACGTCTCTCATTGCCCTGTCAAGGTGCATTTTCCCTTTAACTTGATGGATATCTGTTTTTCAATTAATAGCTGAGATGGAGCACATGAGGCTGCCTTGCCTTTCTCCACTGGAAAGTATTTTGCATGGCGCAGCAATTGCTACTGTCATGGACAATCATTTTTTTTTTTTTGCTCCCCTCCCCAAGCCCTGTCTCGCTGTGTATTCTGAATGTGAAGCAGAACAATGCCCACGGACAGGGCTGTCTGCCTCGGAGCGCTTTGGAAGTAGAAGATTGACATTTCTTGCAAAGCTGAAGGAGGAGGCTCAAAACCCCACTCCCTCCACGGCTGTGGGGGTGAGGGGAGACCACACCATCAGCCACGGATGGAAGCCATGGGGATGGGGAGACATGCAAGTGTGTGTCCTTCGATCAGCTCTGAGGATCTGAGCCCTCAGCTCTCGTTGAACAAAATGGGTTTACAGCCCTCATAGATGTGCAGAAAACCTTATACAGCAAGAGTCCCAGGTCAGCCAGTGAGCAGTGCCCCTTCTCACTCTACAGACCCCGTCTCAGTGGCTTGCTGACTTTGAACACGTCGGGGTGCTCACCAGCTCCCCTGGCCAACACAGCTCAGTTCTGTGAAAACTCACGCCGGCGGCACGTTGAAAACCTTGAATGCTCGGCCAGTGCACAGCAAACACAGCGCCGTACAAAATTCCACGCGTGGCCTGTGCTCTTCATGGCCATGGTGAATTTAGAGAATGGCTCCGCTGCTGACCTTGAAGTGCAGCTGCTGCCGGAGGTTCAGTGGGGTGCGCTGGTGTGGTGTAGAGGTCAGCTGCAGCTCACTGCCGAATACCTGGGGCCTTGGCCTATGTATCGTGGAGCGGAGGGGCAAATGGGTGTGCAGTCTGACAGGCCCTCTCTGCCCTGGGAGGTGGCTGGTCCTGCCAGGTCAGGCTCAAAGATCCCAGACAGTGTGGGGTGGGGGAAGCTTGTGTCAGTGTCCAGATCGTCTCTGCATAGGGACAGTCTCCGCACCAGGTAGATCTGCCTCCGGGGCCTTGGATCCAGCACTGAATTCCCGCTGGGGGCAAAGATGGAAAAGCAAAAGCAAACGCGGGTGCCCTCTGTTTCTGCAGAGCTTGCTTCCGGATCCTGCTGGAGCTGGTGGTGGGACTGTAGAAAAGGCACTGGAGCAGCTGCGAGGCACTGTTACCCCCCCACCCCCTGCATGCTCTATTACGCTGCCCCCCACCGAGCAGGTTCAGCCACCATTTCAGTACTGCGTGAGCCTCCCGCTTGAAGGATCAGGCTCATTAGCCAGCCTGTTTGTGCCTCCCAGCAAAGGGGCCTGGTCTCTTCCTGGTGGGCCAGATTCTTGGCTGGTGTAAAAGGATGTAGCCCCATCAAAACTACACCAGTTTACACCAGCTGAAGTCCTGGCCCAGTATTGGTGGAAAGGGAGGGATGTAATAGCCCGGGTGCCTTTTACCGGTAAGGAGAGTTAAACACCCATGTAAAATCTGTGCGGGTCAAGACGGGACTGGAATGACAATACCTAGCAAAGGGCAGGGGAGGAGGGGCAGGGGGCAGTGCACTGGGAGATGGGCCTGGGCTGGCAGCCAAGAGAGCTGAGCTTCCAGGCGGAGTTGGCTTGTGACTTGTCATGTGGCTTCGGTCCAGTCAGGAGCTTCCGTGCCTCAGTTTCCCTCTCTGTGAAATGGAGTTAATACCCACCTCTGCGGAATGCTTTGGGGGTCCTGGGTGCGAGGCAGAGTCTACGGTTCCACAGGAGGCGGCAGTGGCGGTGGGAGACCGTGGGAGAGCTCTACGCGTGCCTCTGATACTGAACACGGAATGCCTCCAGCAGGGCATAAGCCAGCCGTGCTGACGAGCAGGGGTGCGGGGGGATGTGGCCTGTCTGCAACATTCAGAGACGCTGCCTGCTGCCGCCTCGCTGGTTAGGTCACTCTAACCCCCGTTGGCTACTGTCTCCTAACAGCACTATCTGGTATGAGCTGCACGCGCGGGAGTGGCCTTTCAAGGCGCAGCCGGCAGAGGCAATAATCTGGCAGGTGGGAAGAGGGATGAAGCCCAACCTCAGCCAGATCGGCACGGGCAAAGAGATATCGGTACGTGCGGCAGCTCGGTCCCAGAGCCGGCCATGAGCGGGTGGGCGGGGGGGCTCCCATCCTGACGCAGCCAGGAACCGCGCAAGCGACTTCAGAAATCGCGTTTGCTGCCGTGGGGGGGTGGGGGGCTGTGCTGGGGATCCCCAACCTGCCTCAGCCAGAGGCGACTGCCAGGGTGGCGGAGGCTCACCCAGTCCCTGAAGAAGAAGGAGCATTTGATGCTCTAACGCCAACCACCGTATGACCCACTTGACCTGTTTTTGGTGGGCCCCATCGGCTCCTATCAGAGGTGTGGTGAGGCTGGGGAGATAACGGAGCGTGCAGAGCTCCACCAGCAAAGCAGGCGGTATCCAGTCCCCTTCTGGACTGGGAGCACAGCTGCTCCATCCTTCCTGCATTCGCCCAGCCTTTTGTAGGTACTGGGAAGTGGCATGTGCACCCTTGTGTGAACACCTCTCTTCCCCACACCCTTCTTTGCAAGAGCAGGCTCCAGAAAACTCACCTCTGGAGCTGATGTTCTACCACGTTTGGGGTCTTGCGGGTGGAGAGGACTTGTTTCAGCCCATGGTAGGGATGGGGGGGAGGTGCCCAGCTCCCCAGAGCCCCAGGGTCCTGGGATCGGCCAGCTTCGGTCTGGATCTGTGCAGTCATAGTGAAGTGTGTGGAAGGGTCTGGTTCTGTGGTTTCACTCTCTGTCTGGTGCATGCTGCAGGACATCCTTCTCTTCTGCTGGGCGTATGAACAGGAGGAGAGACCCACCTTCACCAAGCTCATGGAGATGCTGGAGAAACTGCCAAAGCGGAACCGTCGCCTTTCCCATCCCGGGCACTTTTGGAAGTCAGCAGAGTAAGGCTCCTGCCCTCCTGCCTGGTTTTCCCCTGATTCTCCCCTCCCTGTGCCTGACTCGGGGGGTCAGCACCTTACCCAAGATGGCCAGTAGCGCTGCCCATTGGCATAGGGGTGGGTAGAGGATGGGGGTGGTGCCAGATTAATAAGGAAGTCCTTTCCCCACCCTCTTTGGACATTTCCAATGGGAGCAGCCCACAGGGTGACCCTGTGCCGCCCAACACAGCTGTTCCTAGTCTGTGGTCCATGGACCAGCGGTGACACATGGAGTGGGTGCTGGTGATGCTTACTAAGCTGGCTGCTCATACGGTGACCACCAGCAAAATGGGGAAAGAATCCTTGCTTCCCTTTGAAAAGTGCTTTGGGATCTGCTGGTGAAAAGAGCTATGTAAACCTAGGTATTGTTGTAATGTGCTAGCTCTCCTTGGTGTCAGCGGCTGCTCTCAGTGACAATCCTGGAGCTCTGTTAAGGTGCTGGGCACGAGCTGAGGGAGTCAGTGTAGCTGCCTCCATTTCAGCTGCTGATAGCTAGAGAGGAAGAGGGAATGGGCTACTCTTGGGGTCTGGGGTGACTGGAGCCACAAGTGGGAAAGGAACGTTCGGTGGCAAGGAGAACACTGGTGAATGGAGCATGGGGCCAGGATGTGGTGGTGAATGAGGGGGAGGGAGGTGGGGCAGGAGGAGAGAGGTGGCCCACATGGAGGTGAGGGGATGTGGAGGAAGTGACCATGTCCCAAGGTGGCTCACGCTCAGAAAAAGTCAGAGAACCTTTATCCTAGTCATGTAGTTCTGTGTTTAGCTGCCCCATTCCGGACACAGTGCTGCATCTGAGATGCGAGCTTCCCAAAGCATTGGTGTGCCTTTGTTAGTTGATCAGGCAGAGAGAGGTTCCATGTGCTCCCCATCTTCCTATGCTTCTGCCGTTCAGCATCGGTCTCCCCAACACATCACTCAATACTGCCTGAGCAGTATTCCGCGGGAACTGCGCTGAGCCAGCAATTGGCCTTATACCACAAGCCCTGAAATGTGCCTTATAGGCAAATAACGCCTGTCCCTGCACTGGTGAGACAAGATAGATGGTACGCATGCTTCCAATACAGTCAGAAATGTACATACCATCATGGAGAAGACTTGCCTTGCCTTTCGCAAAGGCCATTAGCGGAAGGACCGTGATGGCCTCGCACAGCATGACAGCTTCGGAAAGAAACTGCCAAGCTTCCAAAACATTGTGGTAAGGGATTTTTTTGCTCCTGAGCCTGAGGAATGAAGAGAGGTGGTGACCTGTGGGTATCCCATTGCACAGAGGGGGCCATTCCCATGGGAGAGTGCAACAGGTTTCAGCCTTTCAGGATCAAGCAAGGGAGGGATGCTCACATCCTGACCCCAGCATCTGTTGGCTGAATCCTGCCCTTGGGTCAGTCTAGTTTCATGCTTAGACACCTCACGCTGGTGTTGATGAAGCCTTTGCATGAGTAGATCCCTTTTCTTACTGCCTGTTTTGCCCTCTTTGATACCTAGTGCATACACAGACCCATGGAGATATACATATCTCACAGAGCTGGAAAGGACCTCAAGAGGTCAGAGACTCCAATCCCCTGCTCTCACAGCAGGACTTAGCACCATCGGTGGCAGATTTTTTCTAAATCTAACCTGCTGCAGACCCTTGAAAGACCCCCTCAAAGACTGACCTCACAACCCTGGGTTAACAAGGCCAGTGCTCTAACCACTGAGCCATCCCCCAGTTACTTCAGAGTAAGCTACTTCAGAACATGCTGTGGCAGCATACACCAGTTCATAAACGCAGCAGGCTGAAGGGGAGAGATTTCTCCTGGAGTGTACTTCCTGCAGTGGAAATTGTAAAACTGAGTGGCAGGACGGGATGCGGCAGATGTGATGGGTTGGGGAGAGTTAAGCCAATCCACCTGCTAAAAGTGACCAAGATCTTCTGGCATTTGGACGCCTCTTATTTGTGCAAATGTTTTGCCCTGAGACAATGAAGAGCCTGGAGATGCTGATTTCCCATCCTGCGCCTGGCACCCTAACCTCCCAGCCTTGCATTCTAGCTCTACTCTGTAGCCCCAAATGGGCTGCTGAGCCCTGTAGTCATTCCTGGTGCACCTCTCAGAGCTCTTTAAATTGCAGAATGTCTCATGCTCCCATTGGAGAACCAGGTCTTAGGGAGCTCTTCCCCCACAGACTCTCCCTGTTCAAAGTTCTCAGCTCGAGAAGTTCCTTCTGCCCTCTCTTTGGCAGTGCGTTGTGGCAAGGCATGTCAGCGATCCCAGAGACAATAAAATATCGCCCTTCGGAACTCTCCACCGGATGGTCACAACCTGCCATGAATACAGGTGGTTTGACAGGAGTGACGTTAATTGACATTTCATGATGGGACTGGCTTGTAGCTCCAGAGATCTTACCGGGAGGGCCAGAGGTTGAGGAACCCAGAGTTGGTAGATTACTTGCTTCCTTTGTTGCAGTTGGTTATTTAAGCAGCAGCCCTTTAGAGAACTGCTCTCATTTTGTCCTTGCCATGACAGCTAGCAAACTCCTTCTGCCTGGCAGCTTCCCCTAATTACTGCAGTTCCACCCTCTGGTTTGCTGGCTGCACGGAGACGAGGAGGGGGAGAGGGTTTCAGGTCCGCAGTTGTTTTCTGTCAGCGGTGTCTCTCCGGCTCCCTCATTAAGGAGAAGTTGGCTGCTGCTTGTCTCCTGCGTGCTGCTGCTTCCTCCGAAGCAGTGTCACGGGGTAATGAGAGCTACCTTGTAATGATTTGCTTACTGCTCACATGCACCCTCCCCCAGCACCTGGTTACTCAGCTCACTGGGAGGTGGAATTAAGGCAAGCCCAGCTGGGCCAGAGACAGCACTGCACCCCGGTTCCCCCCTTGCTACTTCAGCTGTATGTGCACTGCTGAGGAGAACGTTACAAGCCCTGCTTTGCCCAGGGATGTATTTGCGTGGAGGGATAGGGAGAAGGTGGCCACTAACCTACAACCAGCCTTTGAGCAGCGTGGGTCCAACACCTATAAAATGCTTGTTATTAATAAACACACCCCTGACTCGCTGTCCTGAGTCTATGGCCTAAGGTGACATATGCTGTCAGTTTGATACACTGCACTGTACGTCCTCTGGGGACTTCGTGGCCCTCACCCCCTTGGCAACGAACTAGATGATCTGACAGCTCTCCTGTGCCTCTTACCACTGTGAGGTGGCTGCTGTGTAGTCATCTCACTGAGACAGCAGTCACAGACTGCATGGGCAGAAAGGTTCCCATGAAACCTGGACACATTTGGGCCCAGATCTCAAAGGGTTCTAGGTGTCTAACTCCCACTGATGTATGGTTCCTGTAGACCTTTGCGAGTCTGGGCCCAGACCTCTTGGTGCTAGAGGTGATGAAGATTATCTCCCCCATGCCATTGTCAGGCCTAGTAAATTTGCAGCAGAAGGACCTGCTTTGTTTTCCTGCATATCACTGGCAGCTGGGACGAGGTTTGGTGGTGAAAGGGTTCTTGAGTTGCTGTTATGAGATGGGTACAATGGCTGAGCGTGGGAATGCACATGGGGAACTGAGGCCAAAGGAGACCTTGTAGCTAAGGGTCTGCTGTGAAATAAAGACCACTTCTAGCACTGCCTGGCTGCATGCTGCCTACATCCTGAGGGGAAGGGTGCCTTAGAGATGATAGGTCAGGTACGTGGATGCTGTGGTAAGAGAATCTGTATAAAAACCTTTGTCATTTAGCGTTGTCTCATTTATTCAAACGTGCTGTGTGTATGGAACAACAGAATCATACATAGGTAGGGCCAGAAGGAGGGCACCTTGTCCAGTCCTTCACTCTGAGGCAGGAGATAACATATGTAATTTTCTCCACCTTCATCTGGGCAATAAAACTGAGGGCTGCTCATGCCAAAGAATGTGACTCTGACTGACATAGGGGTGCCGGGAGAGGTGTGGCTATTGAAGGCATCGTAGCATTTCCAAGGGAAGTCTCCTTTGCAAGAGAACTAATGGGAACTTTCCCTGCCACGTTACGTCCGTCCACCTGGAGTCAGCGTTAATCCTCAGCCTCTGGGCGTGAGTAGGTTAACGTTTGGAGAGGTCTTGTCCAGGTGGGTGGTGCCTTGGGGTGAATGGCTCTCAACATAACATCCAGCTCTTCTTCCTCAGGTGCTGACTCCTGTCTGTCTTGTCTCCTCTGCAGGCTGTGACAGACGGAGTTAAGGGACGGTGCCTTTCTCATCCCTTCAGTTCTCCTCCCTTTCCTCTTGCTTTGCTCCCTGCACTAAGGAAGACCAGGGGGAACCATGGACTGGGAGCAGGGAAGAAATCAAGACTCTTCCTGCCGATTTTTCTCCCCATCCCCAGACGCCTGCCCACGCTCCAGAACAAACGCCAGGACAGGAGGGGTGCGGAACTCCTGATGGTGATCTGGAATGGAGACAAGGTGGCACGACAGCAGATTGGGAAGAAGACTCACCAAGCGCTGTATAGACTTGTCGTGGAGCTCCCTCCTCTCCATCAAAGGCTCTGTGTGTGTGTGTGTGTGCGTGTGTGTGTGCGTGTACACGTGTGCATGTGTAATTTTGATATTTCCCCACTGGTTCACACTGAGCGGGAAGCAAACAAACAAACAGCTCCAGTTCAGCATTGCGGCTTCTGAGCCCCCAGTAGGTAGTTCCGGGTGGAGGTGGGTCACCTGGGGGATTGTTTTCCTCTTGTTTTTTCGAAATGGACTCTTGCTGCTCGATCAGTCGATTGCGTGAGACTGTGCCTGCTCGCTGGGGATGCGGGACTATCGCTGCTCTCAGCTGAGCCCTGCGGGGAAACGTCCGCCGAGGCAGTGACGCGAGCCCTGCTCCAGCACTGCTGGGCAGATCCTCGATGAACACCTGTCACCTTTCTCAAGTGGCTTCTCTACCTCCTGCCCCTAGCCGTTTACTCTCATCCTGGCCCTCTCTCCCTCGCAGCATGGCACGCGCTCAATTCGTGTTAATTTTCGCACTTTGCCCTGCCCTGTGTCTAACCAACAAATCTCTCTCTTTGCTCCCCCGTGCTGCAGCTTCCTCGCCTGTGCCCTCTCGGCTCCCCCCGGTACCCATGTGCTACGTGCAGGCGGTCTGCTCTTCAGACCCATGGTGCACTGCTGAGCAGATACGTATATCGAATTGGAGTTCAAGGCCATGCTTGGACTCTCCCTCACCCCTCCCAAAATAGGGCTTTGCAGTACATCATTGTGCAGCGCAGTGGAAAAACGGGAGCCAGCCTGCGGGTCAGGACACAGAGGCCCAGTATGCAGAGTGCATGTGCATCTGTATTTTAGACACATAAGGAGGACGGTGTGGAAAATGTGTTAGAACAAGCCTGTGAAACCCTCGCGGCTCAGGGCAGAAACTGACTGTTCACTTCCTTGGGTTAGACAGGACAAACCATTCCATAGCTGTCGACCGTGGTTTCCTGCATCTTCTGAAACACCGGGCCTGGTCCGCTGTCAGACAATACTGGTCTGGTGCCGTATGGCTAGTCCTGTGTTCCGGTCATGTTTTCCCTGCAGTGTAGTTCTTTGGTGGGACTGTCTGGTTTAAGGGGCTGGAAGAAAAGTTTTCACCTCTAAGGCCTCCTGTTGCTGCAGACTCAGCTAGTTGTGACCAAGAGTCACCCCTGGCCAGCGGATTGCTTTTGGATGGCCTAAGTGCAATGAGCTGGAGATGCCAGTTAAGCTTGTAGAAGACACGAGCTGCAGCCTTGTTTGCAGTGACAACAGCCAGGCCCAGGGTTCAAACCCTTGGATGGAATCGTTCCACGTCAGGGTTTCAGCTTCCTGTTGTGGTACTCGTGGCGTACCTGTTCTGTAGATCAAGAGCTTCCCTTCCAAGGCTGTCCGTCCTGGGCTTGTAACAAACACAAAGATCACAGCTGCAGTGTTCTCTTCTCCCATAACCCGGGCTCTCTCTGTTCCTGCTAGAGAGCGAGATACACAGCCTGCATCATTATCCTTTCCTCTCCTGTCAGAGAGAGCTCACAAGCCTCTTATTCTGCATTCTCTGAAGAGTTGTTTCCTGGTCAGCATCTTAGGGCTCTTGTTTTTGCTGGAATGCCACCTACAGCATCTCTCTATCACGGCCAGTTTGGATGGGGCCTTAGTAAGGGACGGATAATAACATACTGCATTTTCAGGCCTTCATTAAACGCAGTTACTTGACAGGACCCATCCTGAATCATTTCATCGTAGTATAAGTTAGCTTTGATTTCAAGACATTACAAGGCGCTGAAAACTCACCAGTCCTTTTATTTCCAAGAATTACTTTAACCCATTTTGGCTTACTTTGCAATTGGCTTAGCCAATGTAAATGAAGCTTAAACATTACTCAGCAGCATTACATTTTAAGGAGCAAATCGCTTTGATGGTGAGAACATACGATAATGCTGGCTTGTTTTGTTAAATTCACCTGGTGTGTACATGTCTTGAACTCGGAGAGGGGCACAGGCTTTTGGGATCCCAACTTCCTCCAGGTTCACGGTTGTTTGAATGTAGGGCGTTTCGCTCAGGCTTGTTCGAATGCTTTATGGGTCAGCATTTCGAAGTCGCTCAACAGTGGACCAGCTGTGCTCCCAGTCATGAAAAGTAAGTGGGAGGCAGTGTGGCCTGGTGCATAGATTTTGCAGGCTTGGGACCCAGGAGATCTGGGTTCTCTGCCTGGCTCAACACGTCCTGTTTGGTGACCGTGAGCAAATCATTTCTCTCTCTCTCTTCCTCAGTGTCCCCATCTATCAGGTGGGGGGATGATTCTGAACTGCTGTGCAAAGTGCTTTGAGATCTGCTTGTGATGCGCGCCGCTATTAAAGCATTTCACCCTGGACTGCGGCGAGAACAGAACACATCCTACCAGCTCTTTCATCCTGCCCTGCGCTGATGAGGAGTTCTCAAACCCGCCTCTGCTCTACCCCTGCACTGCAAATGGAGCAGGCGGGGGCGGCAGTGGGAGTTACAGGCCCATACTAGGCAGTGCCCAGACTGTCCATTCCCGAGGGCCGATGAGGCTGCAGCTCAGTGTTTGCTGTCACACTAAAACTCAGAGAGAGAGAATAAGCCCATTCTATTGCTCTGTCCCCCCAGGGCACCCTTTCTCTCTGTCTAGATGTATCCATGTCATCATGTAGCTTCTGTTCCCTGTTCAGCTCCCATTTCTCACCTCCTAGCATGCAACGGCTTCTTCATTACACCCCAGATAGCGAGAAAGGTGTGGTCTTCCGGCCTTGATTGCTTCGCCCTTTTCTCTTTCTCTCTTTCCTTACCCCCTTGTGCAGTTCTCCCTTGTCCTCCCGTCTCTGCAGGCTTGTGTGTGCGCATCCAGTGCCATAAATGCCATTGCACTAATCCTTGGAGTGTCTCTAAGGAGTTTTCACCAATGCCTTCTGTGTATGGGGGCGGAAAAGGCAGTCCCATGGGGCCGTGGGAGAAGAGGGGCAGTTTCTTTCCAGTCTCTGCTGCAGGGACAGGTGATGGGTTGGACTTATCCCCGTTCCCGTCCATTCATGGATTATCTGTGCGTGAAGGGTAAGTGTGCGGAGCTGCTTGTGTGGGTCTGGAGGAGAAGGGAACACGCTCCCGCTTGTAGCATGTACAAAACAGCTTCCTGACCGTTTCCTTTTCCTTTCCCTCATTCAGCCTTCCCGCTGCGTTCGGAGGCTTGTGTCCTGGCGTTTGAGTTGCCGCATCTGAGCCCAAGGGGGAGAGTCGACTTTATTGATTTTGTTTTAATTATCCTTCTGTTTGTAGCGTAATGACCCAAATCGCTGGGGCACAACCAAAAGGCGGCGGGTTCGTTGGACTCCGCATGGGAATAGACACAGTGGTGTGCATGCTTTTCTGACCCTAAAAGGCAAAAGCATGGAGAGGCACACCAGTGCGTGGTGGGGAAGAATAAGTAACTGTCTAGCCAGCCCCTGTAGCTAATGGTACCTCTGCTTCTCTGGTGCTGCCTTCATGGCAGGTCACAGAGCATCTCTCAAGTGGCGTTGCAAGTTCTTGAGCAGCCCACCCCCAACCCCATCTGATTTTGTGCTGTGTTGGCTGTCCTGCCCTCCTCGGGTGGAACAGAGTGGTGCAGTGATGCATTTCCCCTTCTTTCAAGTGGCCGGGGGCTTGCTTGAGCAAGGTGTGTTCATTTACACCCTCTTGCCTGAAGGATGTGGGTTAGGACTCATGGGCTGCAACCATTCATTGTGGCTCGGCCTTTGCAATGGGCACGGTGGCTTGATCTCTGGGCTTCTTCATTCCTCAGCCTTTCTTCTGAGTGCCAACACTGGTGCCAATTGCAGGGGTTGGGGGATTCCCGCTCTGTAGGAACATGGGTTGATATCACCCTTCCCAGCAGCAGCCAAAGCAACCTTAGATGCCAGTGACCATAGCAGGCAACAACTTTCAGCTACTGATGACTTGGTGACCCTGGCAAGATAACCGAGACTTTTACAGGTGTGTTAAGTGATCTCCAAATATACGGCCTCTGCCTGTGACCGACAACTAGCCCCTTTCCCATGGGTTATTGCAGAGCAGCTTTACTCCCTCTGGCTCACCCTGGGAAAATGCCGATCTCGTTCATCCAGTGCCAACCCTGTTTGGAGCTGTTACAACGGATGCCATTAGAAAAGGCAACAATGGTGCCTGACAGAGCTCTGTTCTTTTCTCCGAGCGTGGAACAGGAGATGGGGTGGGGTCCCAGGTTCACATGTCCCAGCATGCTCCTCCATAGGCGGGCCTCTCGCACAGGAGAGCCCTGCGAGCGTGAGCAGCTACAACAGCAGAGGAAAGATCTAGTGTCATTAATGTTTTCGCTGTAGCTTGAATGAGGGAGCCAAGCTGAATTTCAGGCTGTGTCATTAGCTGCTTCATGGCGCGTGTAGAGGGAAAGGATTGATATATTGTCATGACAGCCAGTGTTTTCTGCTGGTTGGGAGGTTGTGCTGGCTGTCTGGGATTTAATGGATGGGAAGCATCCATTCCTTTTCCCTGTCTCCGATTATTTATGCCCCCTATCAGGTTGTTCAGCTGCCTCTTAGATCATTGGGAAAACTCATCTGGAACCCGGCTTCAGCAATCAGAGTCTGTCCAGGAAGACTATTTTGTTCTTATTAAATGGTTTTAATTTAAAATTTGATGAGACTTCAGAGCCTTAGAATTAACAAGTGGAACAGGCCGAGAGATAGACTAGCTGGAGAGACAATGGGCCGAGCTGTGTCTTGACGTTCAGGAATGCAGCTTTTCCTCGGCATCATTGGAGCTGTGCCCACTTATGCAAGAGTTTAGTTTGGCCCCATGTGTACAGTGGGGAAAAGCCTGTAGGGAAAAGCAGCTGCACTGTGACTCTCCCAAGGCCTCCAGCACCTGTGGGACTTTCTGAGGAAAGTCTCAACTCCGTTAGCCGCTTCTCTGCGAGAATTTCACCATAATGAGGCTGACGCCTCATCTCTTTTATCATCGGTCTGAGACCTGAGCAAATGGGCCAATCAGCCGGTAACTGGTAAGGGGAAGTGAAGGGATAGTCATGAATTAGCTCCAGCCTGTATCTAAAAAGCTTGCGCCCCAGCAGCAGCACACCACAATTAAATGCTAGCTAGTGAGAAGAGCCAAGTGTCTTGCGGCATATTCTGGGACGGAACATGTGGAGCTCGTGGGTGGCCACATACCTTGACATTCTTCTCACCTGCAGGAAGCCCACTCTGCTCCTCACTTCCTGCCCCACCCTCAAAGCCATTTCAGACAGGGGACCAAATTAGAACATGTTTCACCCAAAGTGAAGTTCTTGAGCCGAGACAACCCTTGATCAGGATCTAATCTGAGTGGAAATGTGCCGCTGTGGCTAGGTTTGATGTGGACTTTGGAAAGCCCCTGAATGACTTGCGGCTGGATAATCCCTGGTTTGCACGTGTAACTCATTAGGCTGGAAGTTGTGGGTCTTGACAGCAGCACTGGGTTATGACCACAATAGTGTGAAGGGGGGGAAGCCACCAAAAGCTCAGTAGAGAGTTGTGTTTGCTTTGTGCTTGTCCAAGCTTGACTTACTTTTGACTTGACTTAAACCCTGGTACTTCGAGTGGAGCATAGGGCATTGACAAGCCTCCTCCCCTTCACTCTGTCTCAGGACAAAACTTCTAGCTGACTCCAGGTGTTGTCTTTTAGTCTCAGTAGAGCTTCTCCACGTTGTCCGAGGTCTTCCTCTTTTGCATTTTCCTTGTGGGTTCCACGTGAGAGCTTGCTGCACCATGCTGGATGACGAGTATCTGAGAGGCGGCCGTGTTAGTCTGTATCTTCGAGAACAACAAGAAGTTCTGTGGCACCTTATAGACTAATCAATATTTTGGAGCATCAGGTTTCCTGGGCATCTGATGAATTGAGTCTTTGCCCACAAAAGCACGTGCTCCAAAATATTGGTTAGTCTTTAAGGTGCCACAGGACTTCTTGTTGTTCTCTATGCTGGATGGTGGTTTTCTGAGTATGTGGACTCACCATCCCCACTTTTTTCTCTTGATTTGTAGATGAAACTTGCCCAAGTTTAGCCAGCCTTCAGCGAACTCATTGTTAGAACACAATTAACTGTGTAGCAGCTCCATAGCCATGCATGACTTAGTGGTGTCCTGCAACTGCCTGGAAGATCCTAGACTAGGGAGATCTGCAATAAGAGACGTATAGACCAATCAACATGTATGGCGCCAGAACCTGAGAAAGGGCATTTGTTGTCCTCACACTGCATGGGGATAGCTAAAGCTATAAGGAAGGCTAGGATTTAGTCACGGGAGTTTCTGGTAAAAGTCATGGATAGATCACAGGCAATAAATAAAAATTCATGGCCTGTGACCTGTCCACAACTTTTACCCAAAATACTCCAAAATAAATCTCTACTTCTGGGGCCCTGCTGCTCTGGTGGGGGGGCCCTGCTGCTCTGGTGAGGGGGCCCTGCTGCAGAGCTGGCAGCTGGCTGCCCGCCAGGTGCAGCTCCTGGAGACCACTCTCCAAATGCTCTCCAGCCACTCCTGGACAATTGCTGCTTGATCAGACTCCAGGGCATCCTCAGGGTCCATGGAGCCAGCTGCTGGGGCCACCTGAGCAGTAGCTAATATGGCTGGCCCCAGTGCAACCCCCAAGCCCAGCTCCCTGGTGCCACCCCTGCTACTGGTAGTCCCCAGAACCAGCTGCCCAGTGCTTTCTGAGCAGTGACTTCCATGACCGGCTCTGGTCACTCCAGCAGCAGCTGGTGTGACTGGCCATGAGGTGGGGCCAGCTACTCAGGTGGCCCTGAAGTCAGCTGCACCTTCAGTTGTGAAAGTCAGAAGTTGTGCAAACTGGCTGAACCTATGACTTCTGTGACCTCCATAAAAGAATTGCAACCTCAGTTCTAGATCTGCTCATCTGGAGGTGCTGGCTGAGCTGGCCACCTCTTCTCTGGGCATGTAAGTGGTCCTTTGTGAATGATAAGGGAGTTTGCAAGAAGCCTGAAGCGATTCCCTGGCAGATGTGGTCTCCGATATTTTTGTCTTCTAAGAGGATGCTGTCCCTGAAAGGCTTGTTGAAGCTTGCACAGTCTGTGAGTGGAAGCGGTAGAAACGGAAGCCAGAGCACCTGAGTCCCAAGGCCCTGCTGTAATGACTAGGCAGTTATTGCAGCAGTAAGGCAGCAGGTCCTAAAGATGCCCAGCTGTTGGCCATGTTGGCAGTATGCCACCTGCGGGCCACAAATCACAGAGCTCCCTTTGCGGCCTGGGCAGCCAGTACTGGGTGGGGATCAGAGAAACAGTCAGGGAACTACAGCAGCTTCCTCCTCAGGTTGTGGGACGTTCCCAAAGACATATACACTTAAGGCACGCACCAAAATTAACCAGTCGGTCTGTCTTCTTCCAAGCTGCATGTTTAAATCAGAGGCATGCGAGAATGCTTCTGGCCTGCTGGCCCAAGCTTGTGACATTCCTGGACATTGCCCTGGCCCGACAGGCCTGGGGGCAGTCCATGAGCTGATAGGTCTTGTCCATATCTGCTTTCTGGGGCCGTGCAAAACTGGAATCCCAGATCTGCCCCTGCCACTTCCTTCCCAAACTTGGGGGCCCCAGATAAAATGCAGCGTACTGAAGGCACCCCACTCCTGTCCTTCTGCTTTGCAATGGCGAAAGGCGACAGCGGAAAAAGTCCAGACTTCCACTCTGAGGGCAGTGTGTCTGCATGGAGGAAATGAGGGTTGCTAGAGGTTGCCACATTCAAGGTGTATTAACAGAGGAATGAATTATGCAGCTAGAAAATGTGAGCCTGGTTCTTCTCTCTGACCAAACCTCTCTCCTGTCCTGCCTTTTGAGCATTCTGAGAGCAGTGGGGTGCAAACAGATTCTGCTTTTGCTGAATGGAAAGTCACTGAACCCCGACCCTAAAGCAGATCCTGAGAAGAATTCCCGAGGGACACCATGACCTAAGCACAGGGGCTGTCTCTTTTTTTGGCTCTTCTGACCATGCGCCCTCTGGCCGTGGCTGCCCAAGCATCTGGGCCCTTCGGATTGCAATAAATGCCCCTTGCACTCTGCAACGAAAATATCTCCAATTGTTTCCTCCATATCTTTCCTGCTTTCTTCCCTCGTGCTAACGTCTCACCCAGGCCATGAGCGGAGAAGGCTGTTGCACAATAGTGGAGATGAAAAAATAGCTGCCCTGTATTTATCGTAAATTAGCTCAGAAGAGCAGCTTCTTTCCTCCATTCAGCTCAGCAGCAATTCTTTATGCAAACATGTTATTTGCATCATGCTTTCTTATTTTCGAATGTCTTAATTATTAAAAAACAAATCTTACTTCTTTTTTCACTCTTTGTTTTTTAATCCCAGCTTGGTGTGTCATTTTTTCCGGTTTAAAAATATCCAGCCCATCAGCGTGGAGAGAATGTAAGAGAAAATCTCCACAATGCCATCTAATAGGAGATCCGAAGGAGCAAGAAAGTTCATCCGGTGCTCAGTTTAGCTGTGCAAGCTACGGTAGAAGCATGGGTTATTTACAGAAGTGTCTTGTGACTGTAGAGTGGCGATGGGCCTCTGTAGGGAGCCATATCATAGAATCAGAATCCTAGGGCTGGAAGGAACCTCAGGAGGTCATCGAGTCCAGCTGCCTACCTAAAGCAGGGCCAAGCCCAACTAAGTCATCCCAGCCAGGATGTGTTTCAAGCTGGGACTTAAAAAGCTCTAGGGATGGAGATTCCACCACCTCTCTAGGTAGGCTGAAATTTGGGGAAGTTCACATTCACATTTTGCATTCTCAAGTTCAGGAGTGTCGTGCTGTGGAGTTGATTTCAGTCCATTTTAGAGAGATGAGTCTCTGATATCTGTTATGCTAACAGCCCTGCACGTTGCTCTGGCAATGTTAAGTTGTTCTTAAAATGTAACTGAAAACTTCAGCCAGGAAATTCAGGTCTGGAGCTGAGAGATCTGAATTTGGGTCCCACTTTTTGACGGCATGTTTCAGGGATGGGAAGATGGCATGAAATATAGCAAGGACTAATCTGAAGTCTTCCCTAAATGTGAACTGAAATATAGGTCATACGATTTCTGTGATCTCTTTTGGAAGTGCAGTATGAGATCGCAGTGGCGTGTTGTAAGTTGATTTTGCCAGCTGCAGTCGCTTGAGGGGTATTGCATGATGTTAACTGGACTGATCCCAGAAGATGATTACAAATGCAGAATAGAAAAGTGGCAGGAGAGGTTGAACCGCTGTAGTCTTGCACCCTCGGGACCTGCTTCGTGCCGAATGAGAGAATTTGCCGGACCATGAGAAGTCAATATTGTCTAGCAGCATTACCAACACTTCCACTGCTCACCGGGCTCTTAGAAGACACGTAGAGGTAAATTAGAGCTAAATAACAGCACAGAACACGGAGCGCCAGGACTGGTGGCTGGAAATAAACTTTATGGGACTGCGGGAAACTTGGCCACACCCAGGATAAGTGATTATCTGGCTAATTAAAATCATGCCAGGTTATGGGTGTTGCCAGATGAGAGTTCCAAACTAGAGAGGTTCAGCCTGCACTAATATTTTATAAACAATCAATGCAATGCACTGGCACACCCAGAAAGCAATGTTTGATTTGTGACTACATTGCTTCACTTTCCTGAGTATTAAAATATTACCACTATTTAGGGAGAAACCATCTGTTTTTCTAACAATACCAACCATAATAAATCAATCAACATCTTGCATGTGACAAAGCATGAATTGCAGACAACCTCATCTTATTATGCTAGAAGGTCATGCTTGAAGTAGAGTTCCACAGGGATCTGTTTTGAGACCAGTTCTGTTTAATAATGTCTTCATCAAAGATTTAGATATTGGCATAGAGAGTACGCTTAGCGAGTTTGCAGATGATACAAAGCAGGGAGGGGTTGCAGCTGCTTGGGAGGATAGGATTATTATTCAAAATGATCTGGGCGAACTGGAGAAATGGCCTGAAGTAAATAGGATGAAATTCAATAAGGACAAATGCAAATTACTCCCCTTAGGAAGGAACAATAAGTTTCACACCTGAAAAGAATATTCTCCATAACCTCTGAGAATAGGACAAGAAGCAACAGGCTTAAATTGCAACAAAGGAGGTTTAGTTTCAACATTAGGAAAAGCTTCTTAATGGTCAGGGTGGTTAACCACTGGAATAAAGTGATCAGGGAGGTCGAGAAATCTCCATTATTTGAGGTTTTTAAGAGCAGGTCAGACAAACACCTGTCTGGGATGGCCTAGGTGGTGTTTGGTCCTGTCATGAGTGCAGGGGACTCGGCTGGATGACCTCCTGAGGTTCCTTCCTATTCCATGATTCTGTGATTATTTGATCTCTTGAAAGCACAATGTTAAAATAGATTTCCAAGACTTCCTCATTTTGGGACAATTTTCCAGTTCACAGGAGAGGTTCCCAAAAATACCCACTGTCACCCTGGTGCTTTGATTTGAAAAAATAATAAAATATCATGTGGGTATAGAATTTTCTCTTCCGCAAGTACCTTGGCTATTCTGTGACCCTTTCCCTCCCACAGTTCAGTATTTGAAATGGTGGTGGTTGTTTCATTTGATTTTTAACCCAGGGCTGTAATTCCAGTATGTATGTTTTGGTCATTAGGTATCCCAATTACCATTCTAAACAAGAGCTCATCACTTCTCAGGAGGAATCTTTCTTTGAGAAGACACTTGGAGAAAAGATTACTTTTACTCTCATTAATATTTCACATGTTGAGCGGCAGAAAAAGGTACCAGAGGAACTGAACAACAGTTCTTCTTGCACCCAACACTGGGTTCTTTTTAATCACTTTTTATAACAGGTACCTGGGTGTTGGGTAAGGTCACCCCCAAGACATCTAGGGCAAGCCTGTGATCACTCCTGTGGTGCTTGTAATGGTCTGGTGTCTCTGCCATGCTTGCTCCAGGCAATGAGCGCATCAGAGAGGCTAGGATTTAAAAAACCTTTCAGCTCATCCAGGTTCTGGCCTGGCCAGTTTCCCAAGGTGCATTTTCTAACGTTTTGGTTGAGTCTTGGGTGAAAATTTCCGAGCAAGAGAGCTTCAATCCCTTTCCTTGGAGAACTTTTCTGTGGCAAAATGGTGTCTTGCTGGCGCGAGGTTCTTCTTGCTGGGGAAAATTTCAGCTTCTATGTCTTAACTTCATCCCAATTATACCCCCAGCTGAGCACCATACTGAACACTTCTCTTCCCGCCTCATCACTTCCATCATTCCAGCCCCCTAGTCCCAGGTTCTCTCTCAGCCCTTGTGGAGTCAAGCTGCTGTATGTAGGTTTAGTTCTTTAGATCATTCCCTCTTACTTCCTCCCATTGGTTGCTCCTGTCTCAGGGGGGCGATAGCTCAGTGGTTAGCGTGTTGGCCTTGTAAACTCAGGATTGTGAGCCCAATCCTTGAAGGGGCCTTTCAAGGGTCTGGGGCAGGTTAGATTAAAAACATCTGCCAGGGATGGTGAGAGATCCTGCTGTGAGTGGACCTCTCAAGGTTCCTTCCAGTTCTACAATATAGTGTAGCCTCATTTGGTCATTGCTGTCTGGTAACTGGTGCCCAGCACAGGGCTAATGCTTCCTCCATGTGGCAGTAGGCTGAGCCTCTTTTTTGCTGCTAAATCACACCTCTAAGTCTGCTCTTCCGTCATGGTGTCTCTCAGCGTCACTGGAAGCTGGGCCAGACTTCCCCCCCCCGGCGCAGCTCCATTTGAACTGGGCTGTAACCATGGCTGGAGTTCCCTTCCTCCCTGCCCTGAGTACAACCTGACCGGGTGCATGTGAAATGAGGGCTTGGCCCCACTCCTTTGGCTAGCTCGTCTTTGAGCCCCCAGACCAGCTGATGCGCACTGAGGGTCGGGGGGTTGAGTCTGCCGAGAGGAGCTAATGTTTGCCAATGAACAATGCCCAGGTGTGGGCACCTGGGTGACTGCTTAGTGGCTGGGAAAGTCTGCCCAGGGAGTCTTCTCCTGCCCGCCACCCCTGCCGCTGCTCGGAGGAAAGTTTCCCTCTTGTCAGAAAGCCTCTGCCCCTCCTGGCTCCGGCCCAAATGGTCTCCTCTCTCCGCATGCCTGGCACTCCCATTAACATTAATGGGAGCTGTGTGTGTGCAGCCAGCATGCGATCGACCCCCGAAGTGTCATCTCACAAACAGGCCCTCGCCGCAAATGGCTGTGACTCTGGGAATGGGTTTTACGCTCGCCGGAGCAAGGCTGGGGCAGGGCCCTTCTGCGCTCTCTTTTCTGGCCCCAGGTCTTGGCTAAGGGACAGGCTGGCAGCCTGGAACTGCTTAAGCGACAAACTTTTGCCCATTTACCGCCAGGGAATCAGCAGATGCTGACGCTGAGACTAACAGTCACCTAATTTGCTCTCCCCTTTCTCTGTTGCAAGCTAGAAATGCCCGGCGGCATTGCTTGCTGCCAGGGCCAATCGGCATTGAGTCACCGAGCGTGCTGCAAACCAGCAGGACAGTGTTGCATCCATCCAGCCCACTTGGAGGCCAGCTTCGTGCTGCCACCACGGACGTTCGTCTGCTCCGGGGATGGTTTTGTCCAGCAGAGCCTTTTAGCCAATTTTCTGTGGCAGTGCCGCATGAAGAAGAGTGTACCCAGCTGGCAGTTCGGTCCCTGGGCTCCCCCAGGTCGGCTGGATTCCTGGGGTGTTGGCCAGCACAGCTGTAGTAATGCCTCTTGTCAGCATTTTTTCTCATGCCAATATTCCTGGCCCTAGTTCTCTGCTGCTGTAAACTGACGTGGTTTGCACTTGGAGGCAAGAGCCGTGTCTACACGTGCACGCTACTTCGAAGTAGCGGCACTAACTTCGAAATAGCACCCGTCACAGCTACACGTGTTGGGCGCTATTTAGATGTTAACATCAGCGTTAGGCGGCGAGACGTCGAAGCCGCTAACCCCATGAGGGGATGGGAATAGCGCCCTACTTCAAAGTTGAACGTCGAAGTAGGGCACGTGTAGATGATCCGTGTCCCGCAACATCGAAATAGTGGGGTCTGCCATGACGGCCATCAGCTGAGGGGTTGAGAGACGCTCTCTCTCCAGCCCCTGCGGGGCTCTATGGTCACCGTGTGCAGCAGCCCTTAGCCCAGGGCTTCTGGCTGCTGCTGCTGCAGCTGGGGATCCATGCTGCAGGCACAGGGTCTGCAACCAGTTGTCGGCTCTGTGGATCTTGTGTTGTTTAGTGCAACTGTGTCTGGGAGGGGCCCTTTAAGGGAGTGGCTTGCTGTTGAGTCCGCCCTGTGACCTTGTCTGCAGCTGTGCCTGGCACCCTTATTTCGATGTGTGCTACTTTGGCGTGTAGACGTTCCCTCGCAGCGCCTATTTCGATGTGGTGCTGCGCAACGTTGATGTTGAATGGCGACATTGCCAGCCCTGGAGGACATGTAGATGTTATTCATCGAAATAGACTATTTCGATGTTGCTACATCGAAATAAGCTACTTCGATGTAGGCTTCACATGTAGACGTAGCTAAGGTGGCCTAGTGGTTAGTGCGCCTGACTAGGAGGAGCCCGAGGTTCTACTCGGGGCTCTGTCTTTGACCCGCTGGATGGCCGTTTCACTGATCAGTGCCTTGGTTTCCCCCTGCGTAAGATGGAAATGATGCTGCTGACCTCCTTTTGAGCTCTGTAAAATACTACAGCTGCCTGTCAGTATGGGCCCCCTGCAGCGTGCACAGCGTGCGTGTATATAGGGTTCCTTCCAGTCCGATCCAGCGTGACTGTGCATATCATGGGGGACGAGGGGCATCCCAGAGTACACACGCCCAGTTCCACGAGCCTGCGTGCCTTTGAGCAATCTTGCTATAACTGCTTCCTGCTTAAGTAGCTGGGGCCTGGGTGGCAGCACCCACCAGGGGTCATCTAAAAGTGGTCCAGTTATTCTAACTCAAAACACATGCCCACCGGGAACCCGGCGAGCAGTTGAAAAGCTGTATGCCCCCGGCATAAGCCTTCCCCCTGAGCAGGTCTTTCATGTCCCAAGGCTGGGATTTCCCCAGTGGGCCAGTCTTGTCCTGGTTGAAAGGGCCAGTTAAGGACAAAAAGGATCTGCTACCCACTGCAGGAAATATTGTCCCTTTGGAGATAAAATGTGTCCCTGGCAACATGCCTGGTGTCCGAATCCTGGATTCGTGCAAAGGGGAATTCAGTCCATACAGAGCCAGTGCAAAGCCCAGTTGCTTGAAGGATTCTGGGGGACTGAAGATGTGCAAAGGTAGGACTGTGCTTTGGACTGGGGTGAGGGTGCTGCCCTCTGGACTCTTGCTCCTTCGGATGTGCTGCTGGCTAGTTTTAAAACAAACTTAGATGCTGGATCGTCTGCTCCCTGGAAAGCAGCTTCGTCATCGGCCCCAGGTAAATGGAAGTGCTGCTCTTGTTCAAAGCTGAGGCAGACAGCGGATGTAGAGCTGGGGTTAGTGTGTATTGGCTGAGATGGAAAATGAGCCTCTATGTTCGCTGCAGAATTCCCAAACCCTGTGTCTATTGCCCGATCCTCAGCCCTACGCCTTGTGCCTCAAGCCGCTTGCTGTGGCCACTGCTTAAGTCCACCCCTGTGACGAGCACTTGGCATGTTGGATTTTGTTCCTTTTCTCTGTTTCTTTTGTTTTGCAAATAGTGACTTTGGGGAAATTTTGTCAGTTGCAAAAGCCTTCTTGTTTCTTTTCTCTTTACAATGTGCTGTTCCATTTTCCTGTACAGAACGTATATATATAAATATATATACATATCTATATATGTATGTATAGAGATATATACATGCATATATAATGAACTCTAAATCCTGTACAGTTTCAAACAAAACTTGATGGCCTGCTTTGTCTTCTGTGTGTTATTTCTGACTGTTGCAGAATGAGCTGAGATAAGAGTTTTAATTTTTTGTTTCCCTCTTTTTTTGGTTTGGTTTTTATAAATATATATATATATAGAAATATATATATTTTGTTGTTGTTGTTGCAAAATTCTTGTCACTGGAAGAAAACACTGATTCTGGTGCAAAAAAAAAAGCTTAACTAAAAAGGCACGCTGGATCTTACTGCTGTAAATTTGTACAGGACCATTTATAAAGTTTTCTACACTTTAAGAAAGTATTTATAATTTCAGCTGTCTGACTGAGTGTGAATCTCTGTGACCTGCAGAACTGGGTAGCCATTTGTTCCTGTGATTTTTGTGCAGTGTTTGGTGAGGTAACAATATAAGAATTATTTATGCCAATAAAGACTTTGAAAACAATTGCATCACATCAATGTACTGGGCTGTATCTCTTCTGGGGACAGAGCTGGTGGCTTGTGGTGTTTCGACAGTGGCTGGTAACACATTCATAGTCCTCCTCTCCCTTCTCAGTGGTCTCAGACCAGAATTTTATGGTTATAAAATTCTAGTGGAGGCAAGGCCCAGGCACTGTTTTGCCCCATAGTAACTAGTGGCAGTCACTGCCCTGCTTCCCTTCTCCCACACATCCTATTTCCCTCGACGAGCCCAGCAAGGGAAGACCCAAACCTGCCAGGGCCGTGTCTCCGCCAGGACTGGACAGCTTGCGGCGTGGGAACAGGCCTGATGCATGCACAAGTTTTGCAGAGTGGCCATGATCAGACCCACAACCACCCAAACGCCCACACTGGGCTGCATTATGAACTCCCCGTTAGCCAGCAGAGCACTTTTCCCTCTCAGCTAAATCTTCATTACCTCCCCGGTGCCTTGCAGAACTAGGGTGAGTCATCAGCACTTAAGGTAACCCGACCAAGGGCTGAGCAATAGTCCAGTTCATTTAGCACAGGCCCCTCTGCGGTTCTGGTCGCTCTGTGCTCCGTGTCAGGCTAATTTCTGATGCCGTCGCTCTGAAGTTCCCCGCCCCTGCAAAGCAGGTCTGAGGGAGGCTTGAGTGAAGACTGAGCAAGAACAGCAAGACGATGAGGTTTGTTCTGGTTTGGAGGGTTTGTAATTACGCAGCACACGCAGGGAGGAGCTCTAGAAAGGGGCGTCTGGCTGTTCAGGTCCTACATCCCCAGAACCTTCCATAGCAATAGGTGTCTGAGTCCTGTCAATGCCTTGGAAACGCCAGGCTGACGGAGCGCAGTGCTTTGCAGACTCGGCTAGGGGACACCCTGCTTTGCTGACCCGTTTTCCTACGGGGTAAAACGTCCCTGGACGTTGATTCCCTTAAGGAGGCAGTGGTGCTGAGGTCAGGGAAGGGTTGTCTCTTGGGGGTGTTGATGCTTAGGGCTGCCCTAGCAATGTGCAGAACACACAGCTGCGAGCTCTAAGTAGCCTCAGGCAGCATGTTAGCCACCGCTCTGGTACTGGCCCTATCCCTTGGCCGGCTCCCTGCAGGCTGTGCCCAGCTGTTTCTCCTCCCAGTGGAAGGGTGAACCCCAACCGTCACTCACGCTGCCCCCACCTGCTCCCCTGTTGTCCTGGTCAGGTCAGGTGCTCCCTGCCCGGCTCTGACCTGTTCTGTGCCTGCCTCCTCCCCAGCCCCCCGCCCACCCCTGCTTGGGCTGCATGGGACGCCAGCGTTGGCAGGGCTGGCCTGGCTGACAATGGAGCAGATGTAGTCCAGGCTGCTCGTGCCCGAAGCTGTCACCTTCTGTTGGCTTTTTGCTGCCCATGACAGAGCATCTCTGCTGGCCCATCAGCCCATTGCCTGCGGGTCTGCTCCTGACCAGCACAGCCAGTTGTCGCCCTCCCCCCGCACCCCCCCGGCATGTGCATCGTCACTTACAAATGGCCACACACACATCGCAGGCTTGTGGCCAGCGGGGACTGCCACGCAGCTATCCTGCCACAGGCCAGGCTCGCCCTGTGCATGTGCCCATCTTCCTGGTCCTCTCGCTGAGTGAGCCTGGCCACTCCTCATCAGCCATCACCAACAGAAGCTGCTTAACTGGCCCCAGGTAAGCCTGAGCTCTTTCCAGGGCTGGTCCAACCTCAGTCCCCAGGGTGCTCCTAGTAGTGCCCTGTCACACTGCCTACAGGGCACAGCGTGGGTTCACAGGTCTGTCAGCAAACATGCTGCTTTCTCATGAGTGCGCGCGCGCACACACACACACACACACACACACACCCCCGCTACTCCTGCAATCAGGCACAAGGCCAAGGACTGAATAGATCATAGGAAATCGACTCCCTTTCCTACTCGCGCCCAAAGATATCAGAGGCACATAAATTATGCCCCCCCCCCATTGCACAGACAAATTCTATAGGTCGTCAGAGGTCTCAGGCGTGGCTGGGAGGCCCATCCATAGGGGTGGTATGTGGCTACAGGCTGCATTGCCGCTGAGCCGGCACAAGTGGCGAGCCTGGGTGAGAGAGGTGCACAGGGGGAAGTGAGAGCCGGGGCAAAGGAAACAATAGGGGGCAAGAAATGCTACCTGCTCTGATGGGGCTTGTTTCACTCTGAATTGCAGCACCTGCTGGGGTGCAGCTCATCGTGGCCAGGGACCATTCTTGGGTAACTGAGTCTTCTGCCTCGTTTGTTGCATCCCTCAGGCTGCGCTCTGCAGGCCAACATAACGCTGCAAAATACCAACTGAGGAAGCAGTGCTGGCTTCAGCTGCCGCGCTTGCCTGGGACCTGTGGCAGCGATCAGGGTCAGTAACGTGTTAGAATGTAACACAGCCCTTTCAGTGAAGGAAACACACTCGCCTTCTGCTGCGAATAACCTATGAGCATAAGAACAGCATAAGGTCAGACCAAAGGCCTGTCTAGTCCAATGTCCTGTCCTCCAAGAGAGGCCAAGGCCAGATGCCCCAGAGGCAGTGAACAGAACAGGTAATCATAGAATCATAGAACACTAGGCCTGGAAGGGACCTCGAGAGGCCATCGAGTCCAGCCCCCTGCCCCAATATCAGGACAAAGTACTGTCTAAACCATCCCTGATAGACATCTATCTAACTTGTCCTTAAATATCTCCAGCGATGGAGATTCCACAACCTCCCTTGGTAATCATCAAGTGATTCCTCCTCTTCCAACCTCCAACAAACAGAGTCTAAGGGAACCCTTCCTACATACCTGGCTAACAGCCATGGATGGATCTAACCGCCATGAATTTAGCTAGTTTTTGTTCGAACCCTGTTAAAGTCCTGCTGTTCACAAGGTGCTCCGGTGAGGCGTTCCACAGGCTGACCATGGGCTGCAGGTTGAACCTCCTTCTGTTCGCTTTAACCTGCTACCCATTCATTTTATTCGGTGACCCCCCCTAGTGCTTTTGTTATGGGTACATAAATAATTTTTCCTCGTTCACTTTCTCCGCACCAGTCATGCTTTTATGGCCCTCCTTCATATTCCACCCCCCACCCTTAGTCTCCTCTTTTGCAAGCCGAGAAGTCTCAGTCTTTGAACTCTTTCTTCATAAGGCACCGGTTCCAAACCCCTCATCGTTTTTGTTGCACTTTTCTGAACCTTTGCCAATGCCAATACATTTTTTTTGAGATGGGGCAACCATGTCCGCACAAGGTCTTCCAGACGTGGATGTGCTGCGGCTTTATATGGAGGCAATAAAATATTCTCTGCCTTATTCCCTCTCCCTTTTTAATGATTCCTAACGTTCTGTTTGATTTTTTGACTGCTGCCGCACATTGAGCGGATGTTTTCGGAGACGTCTCCACAACGACTCCCAGATCTCTCTCGAGTTGCTGTAGCTAAATTAGGCCCCATCATTTTGTATGTACAGTTGGGATTATGTTGGGAGGCTCAGCACATCTCAGCCTCAGTGACTTGGCGAGCTGCACCCACAGGGTGAGATGTGTAGTCCCGGTGGAGGTCTGGGAAACTGAGGCTGAGAGGAGACATGAGTAATCCAAGGTCACCCAGCAAGTCAGTAGCAAAGCTGAGGTTGAAGTGCAGGTGACTTCCGTGCAAGAGAAAGATGCTGAATGTCAAAAGAAGGCAGTCACGTACACACACGAGGCCTGAGCCCCTGGCTTATGCATGCTGCCCTCAGGGATTCAACACACCTCAGCAGCTCCCTGCTGCCTTAGAAGGGCTGGTGTGGTATTCCCAGGCCCTGGTCCTCACAGGCACATGATGTGTAGGGGCTGTAGTCATGCAAGCAGCGGGAGGTGGTAACTGTCAGACTCCGCTCTTCATAGGGTTATTCCGCAGGGTGTGGGTATGGAAGAGGCCTATAGGTGTTTATCTTTGGCTCCCCAGCAGCTCTGCCAGGAGGGTGCCTGGGCCAGCCCTGAGCACAGAGGAATGCCAGGCCAGTTTTTCAGGGGTTAGCTGCCACACTTCTGCCAGACCAAGGGTTCAGGGCTGGGCGCCGAGCCCTGTGTTAAGATTTATAGAACTGGCGGGAACTGCACAGGAGGACCTGGCACCACTCCCCCACAAATCTAACCTGCCCCAGGCTCTTGGAAATGCCCCCACCCAGGGCTGAGCTGACAACCCTGGGCTTACAAGGCCAATGCTGTAACCACTGAACTATCCTTTCCACCCAGATGGGCCTAGCTGGGAAGAGGGGCTGTGCTGGTATGTTTGGACAGCCGCACACCAGCTGAAGCACAGGATTTAGACATGTGGGCCCAGCTTGGTCATATCCGCAGCAGGGGCGGCTTTATCCAGAGTGCAGCACCGTGCCAGTTATGCCCAGGTTTTCGTAGCAGGCACTGAGAGCGCCGCGGACAATCTGCAGCCCCCAAAATGAGCCACCCTCTGGGATATTCCAGCATTGGGCTCCCGCGCTCACGTGCTGTAATGTCACTGAAATAGCTGGAGCTGCTGCTGCTTACTCCGACAACTCACCATGGGCCAGATGGGGGTGAAAGCAGCCGGCCCTTGTCAGGTACCTCCAGGGCCTGGCACAGTTGCAGCTTTTGGGTCCTAGGGCTCTGGCTGCGCACAGAGGGTGGCATATGAGGATCCCACTAAGGAGGTACAGGCAACAATGCCTCTTGATTCTCCCCCTCGGTCAACACTTGTAGAGCACCTTGGAGCTCTCCTGCCCTTAGGCTTTGGCTTGTCCTTTTGCTTTTGCTTTTCACGTGGCTGCATTTCACAGATGGCACCGGAGCAGTCTGGCTGGCCACGTACATCTGCTGCCAACCCAGAGCCTGCACTTCTTAGCTCCAAAGTGCTTGGTGTTCGGCTTACAGAGAAGCTTCTCTGAGAAACTGCATCTACTGAACAACACGTTGCACGTTGGTCCTTGCCTGGCCCCACGTCTGCTGATGACAGGACCACCAAGGGCCTAGACTTGCCAAGCCCTTGTGGGCACCGGATCCAGACTGCATAGTTTTATAGATTCATGAGAACATGAACAGGAGAGTGGAAGCCAAATGCTACCCGTGGTTACTCAAACAGCAACCTGGACTTTGCCCCACTGAAGACTGCAGAGTTGCTCCCAAGGTACAAAGGTGCCACTGACATTAGGAAGAGACCCAGTGTGTCCAGAGCTCCAGCAGAAAGCCGGAGAATACCTAATTGAAATCACAGCGGCATCGTTCAGCGCAGGTGGAGGTCTGTACAAGAGAGGCTGAAATTTCTGGGTCTCCTGCATGCTGTAAGGAACCAGCACAGATATGTAAACATGCCCTCCTCCTGCAGCAATCTTATCAACAGCATGTGCAAGTGCATTAAGGTGATTGTAAGTAGCTTCCTCCATCTCTGTGCACATCTCTAAGGTATGAACCACTGTACGGTGTTGGCCCAGAGAACAGACTGCAGTGCATGGTGCAAACACCTAGAGCACCATTACACAGTTCAGTGTTTGCCAAGACGTTGTTATTGTTCGGCAGCAAAATGTCTGCAGTAGTACCCAGTTGTACTGTTATTTCAAAAGAACACAGAGAAATTTACTTACTTAAACCCTTGGACTCCCAGTGGAGCGTAGGTCTTCTCCAAGCCTCCTCCACTTCATACTGTCTCAGGACAAAACTTCTAGCTGATCCCAGGGTTCAGGTAACTCACCCCAGTCGTTGTCCTTCAGTCTCAGCAGATTTTCTCCACGTTGTCCGAAGTCTTCCCCTTTGGGGTTTTCCTTGAGGGTTCCATGTGAGAGCTTGACGGCCTGTGCCGGATGATGGTTTTCTGAGAGTGTAACCTCGCCGTGCTCACTTTCTCATCTTGATTTGAGTGTCAAATGGTTCCTGTCCTTCTCTGTTCCAAAGCTCCTCATTTGTGACCAAGTCTTGCTCTTCTGGGCCAGAAACAATGGCATCTTCGGAGCAGCTCGGACCCTGAAAGCACTTAACCAGCAAACTTCGGCAGGTGCTTTTAATGCAAATTAGGCTTGTGTTCTTAAGTGCTTTGCTGACCTGGACTTTAAGAAAAACCAGAGGCAGCGAAGGTGGCCCAAGGGATGGATACTACACCCGGGCCAGGACATTACAGTCACAGGCCTACTTCATAAGATGAGGCAAATGCTCTGCTGCCCCTTGGTGCTGTTGATCCTGAGACTTGGCAGCAGGGTAACGGAGAGCCAAGTTCTAATCCGCACTGGGGAGCCCAGCTCAGAGATAGGCAAGAATTCCCCGCAGGCGCATCGGAGTTCGGCTCCAGGGGGCAGGTCACAGGGACTTGGCCTTTAATTTCTGCACAGAACTGGTGCCTCCTGGTGACTCTGGATTATTGCCTGTCGCCACTGCAGTGAGACCGAAGGGGGAATACAAGGACATACCTGAAAAAACGGTTTCTGGGGGTCTTCTGGCTGGAGGAGCTTTTGACAATGAGATAAAAAGAGGCAGGACTCCTAAGCTGCGTCTACACGTGCACGCTACTTCGAAGTAGCGGCAGTAACTTCGAAATAGCGCCCGTCACGTCTACACGTGTTGGGCGCTATTTCGAAGTTGAAATCGACGTTAGGCGGCGAGACGTCGAAGTCGCTAACCCCATGAGGGGATGGGAATAGCGCCCTACTTCGACGTTCAACATCGAAGTAGGGACGTGTAGACGATCCGCGTCCCGCAACATCGAAATAGCGGGGTCCTCCATGGCGGCCATCAGCTGGGGGGTTGAGAGATACTCTCTCTCCAGCCCTTGCGGGGCTCTGTGGTCACCATGGGCAGCAGCCCTTAGCCCAGGGCTTCTGGCTGCTGCTGCTGCAGCTGGGGGTCCGTGCTGCATATACAGGGTCTGCAACTAGTTGTTGGCTCTGTGTATCTTGCACTGTTTAATGAAAGTGTGTCTGGGAGGGGCCCTTTAAGGGAGCGACTTGCTGTTGAGTCCGCCTCGTGACCCTGTCTGCAGCTGTGCCTGGCTCCCTTATTTCGATGTGTGCTACTTTGGCGTGTAGACGTTCCCTCGCTGTGCCTATTTCGATGTTGGGCTGAGCAACGTCGAAGTTGAACATCGACGTTGCCAGCCCTGGAGGACGTGTAGACGTTATTAATCGAAATAGCCTATTTCGATGTCGCAACATCGAAATAAGCTATTTCGAAGTTGGGTGCACGTGTAGACGTAGCCCTAATCTCCCCTCTGGCACTGTCTCTCGCTGTAGCTGGGGGCAAGGACCCAGATCTCTCCTGTCCTGCTCTGTAGAGGCAGGAAGTAACAACGTACTGTCTGCAAAGGCGCCAAGCGCATGAGCTGCTTGGCTGCAGAAAGGCAGCTGCACGGGCAGAGGACTCATTCTGCACCTTGTGACCCAGCCTCATCCACAGCCTCTGGGTGCTCGATCTCTCTGAAACAACGCAGGGATGTTAGGAGCCCAGGAACGCCACTTGCCTTGTATTGCCCAGCCGTGGGAGGATCAGGTTTGCACCAGTCTTCCTTGATGCTGTCACTAACGCGCTGCTGCCTTAGCATGAGCTGGGCTGGCGGCAGCCGTCCACAACGGGGTCGTTGTTTTGCCATTGGAACTTGTTGCCTGTCCCCAGTTGCCTGTGCCGGAAGAACGTCCATCTTGGCTCGTGCCCCCCGAGAGTCCTGCTCATGAGAACTGGCGGTGAGGCTCTCGGGAACCAACAGTGGCACTCCAGCCCTGTACTTTCCCTCCTCTGCTCCTGGGGCCAAACGTCTCCCGGGGATAACTCCATGGTTCCTCTGGCGATAAATGCAGCCTAGTGCACTTACACCACTTGCAACGTTGCTGCCAGACAGGTCCAAGGTCACTGGGCTGAGCTCCTGGGCCTCTTGACTCCCAGTCCTGTGCTAAAGCCACTCTGCGTCGCCTCTTGTTTGCCTGGCACTAAAGCTGTATGGAGCTCTTGCACCCAGGGCAAGCCTTGGAGAGAGGGGTTAGATTCTACAGTGAGCTGCTGGTGGTTTCTCTCCAGGGAAAGCCCCCTTGGTGATACCCCCATAGCCCCTCACCCATTATTTCTTGGAAGTACGGCTCAGAGACGGGGCAGGCAGTTATTTAGGGTCTTCTTGGCTCTCCTTTCACACACACACACTGCAGTCAAAGCCAAGGCTCGTCACTGCGAGGCCCCGGTGTCAGGGCAACACCCTTGTGAGGCCAAGAGCATGAGCAGGTACAGGCTGAGTTCCCTCGCTCACTGGCAGGGCAGCTGTGCCGGTGATTGATACCTGGCGTGTGCTGTAGCAGGCCATGAGTGACTCCCGTGAGCTCAGCTGAAAAGCAAGGAGCGGGTCAGCCCCGAGCCTGGGCCCAGCTCGGAGGGCAGGCAGAGGGCTGGCCACCAGCCTCCCAGCAGGGTTGGTGCTACGACCTTCTCTCAGGTGGGACTGAGCCGAGCCCACATGGTGGGAAATGGCCGATGCACCAGGGAACGCTTAATCCAGCCAATCAAGTGCAGCGCTTGGATAATGGAGTACGAGCCCCAGGCTGGCTCTGTGCAAGGCACGCCCCATAGCCCACACTGCAACCCTTCTCTCCGCCTGCTTCAGGACAAGGGAAGAACCTGCTTTTGCCAGTCTGTAGCCCCCATCCTCTGCTACTGCTGCCTCACCCTGCTCCTCCTCTTCCTCAGCCCCCCTCCGCCCTGCCCACCTGAGCTCCTCTCCCTCTTGTCCTTCTGCCCACCCTATTCCCTGCAGCCTTCCTGCCTCCCCATCCCTCCTCTGCCCCGATTCCCCATCTTTCTTCTCTGGCCCCCTTCCCACCTCCACCACTGCCTCCTCCTCACGCGTTGAAGGGTTCTTTGCCTCGGCACCCTCTCTTGGCAGGAGAGATGGGTGCCAGGGCTCTCAGAGGAGGAGCTTCATTTGCCAGAATTCACTGTCAGGCCAGATGTCCCTGAGGTTATTCCCGCAGGATGTATCACAGGAGGAGGCTGTCCTGGCTCACATCCCAGGAAGGGGGCAAGCAAGGGACTCAGAGGCAGGGAGTAGAATGAGGGGCCTGGCCCCTCAAAGGGAAGGGTGCAGGAAGGAGGATTTGCTCAATGCGCTGGTTGGCACAAGACCGGCACCAAGCAATCATTTCGCTCTGGATTTAGCTTTGAGTTTAGCTCGGCTTTGTGCCCTGTTAAAGGGCAGGGAGTCCGGAAGTGCACCAGCCTCTGCGCTTTGGGGTGTTGGGAATTCACCACCAGCGTGGGTCTGCTTTGCTCAGGGGGATTTTCTTCCTCTAATTAGCTGCACCAACCACGGTGCTCTTGAGGTCTCGCTTTTTCCTTTGAACCCTATAAAGCGTAGGGTTGCTTGGAGACATGGATTCACTGCGCGGAGCCCAGTGTAAATGCCAGGCTGGATTAGATGAGACAGAGCTGACTGTGCCAGTCAGACCTGGGCTCAGAAGCCAAAAACCAGGAAGTTCAGAGCTGGGGTTTGGTGCAGCGCTGCTTCTGACTTAAGCTAGTTAATACAGATGGACACATGATTGACAAGCCGTGCCTCTGGGCTCTGGGATCGTGCCTGTCACTCCCTGGCAGGAAGCTTGTGTGTGTAGCTTTTCATTACTAACTTTATTTCCAAATCCAGTGGTACAAATCCATATGCATGGACCAGACAGAACAGCTCTCCCCACGTGAGGTCCCCTTCAACTGTGCCTGCTGGCTATGGCGTTGCTAATTACATCAGTCTAACTAGAGCCACAGAGGTGACCTGAGCTGGAGCAGGGGTGTTTTCCGGTGGTATTACGCACTGCCATAGACATCTCCTATTAAATGGCCTCCCATTGCTCAGTAGATTCGATTTCTCCCACATCTATTCCTGTATGGCTCTCATGTGACTGCCTCTCTCACCTGTCGCCTCCAGTAATTGGAGCCAGACCTTTGCCAGCTTGTTTTGGGAGAGCTGTACTGCAGATTCACAATGTCTTAACTTTTTGAGGTGCAACCCCCCCCCATTGCCAGACCCCAGTGAAGTGTTACACACACTAAGCAATCAAATAAAATGCTCAGGAGAACACCAAGAAACCACCACCCACTCTTGCAATTGCTGCATGGGAATCCTGGCTGCTCCCCACCCCCAAACAGAGTGCAAAAATAGACAAAGGAAAACTATTTCCCATGCAGGTTGATGTTCTCATGCCAAAAGCTTCACAAACAATATAGCTGAGAGCCTGGAGCTGCAGCCTCCAGTGGGGCACCGCAAGGCCACCCCAAACACCTGGCTGCGTAGCAGTGCGGAGACAGGAAACTGGTGCAGCTTTTCAATGCCAACTGGTTTGCCTGTTTCTGTCTGGGGCAGAAACTTTCTTCTGTTCTGTACAGCACCAAGCACAAGGGAGGCCCTGTCCTAGGTGGGACTTTCGGGCCCCAGGATACTGATAATAATGCCGAATTTTGTACCTCCCATGCTCTTGTACCGAGTTCCCTGGGAGTGCTGGTATCTGCAAAGACAAGAAAGGAATTTGGTTCATAAGGTCTCATCTGGAAAGAGCCCCCTCCTCCATAAACTCCTTGGAGCAGAGTGTATCAGGATTTGCACAGCAAAGGGCTCCATTAATCCAGCTGGAATTCTGGGACACTTGACTCCATCTGTCTCAGCCAATGCCCCTTGAGCACCGAGTGAGTGCACAACTAGAGCCTGTGCCGTGGAAAGGTCACTCGCAGAGGGCTGCACCTTAGACCTGGCTTGACAGACCCAAGCCCTGATTTTCCCCCCACCCCAGCCATGCTGAGCACCTTCCGCTCCCATCAAAAACCATCAAACTGCCCAGGGGTTCTGTCAGGAAGGGGCCCAGGACACACAACCCCTCCAGGGGCCAAGTGAGCAGGACCGGACGTTGCTCTGCAGCTTGCAGAGCTGGGCCCAAACCTACCAGCCACCCTGTGCCTGGGAGCGCTTGCAGGCTCGGAAGAAGACAAGGCCCAGGTGATTAATTGGCACAATAAGACACCTGAGGATTTCAGTTGTGTGGCATCCCAGTTCCAAGCTGCCGCTCTCCGCAGGATGCTTGGGGCTGGTGAGATCCCAGCATGTACGGAGCGGGCTGTGTAACCACGTGTATTGGCCACTCTTGTTTCCTTGCACCTTTACTCACCCGCCCCGTGTTTTACCCCTTCAAGAGCCCTGCGCCTCTTGGAGCAGCAGCACTCTGCATCCTGGACTCCCTTGGGATCCGCTTGTCCCTTATAGTCTGGGACCTTGGAGGATGTCACCAGATAGGCTCTGCTGCCAGCTGTCTCCTCTTCTCCGGTCTCAAGAGACGGTGAAGCGCGTCAGCAGAGTCGCCTTCTCTGCTTCCCCCACCCACGTGACGTCCAGAATCCACAGGACTGCTGCTGACAGGCTCTGGGCTAGAATAAATTACCCCGGGGAAGGTGGAGGGGAACGTACTAAATCGGAGAGGTGCCGCTGCTTGCAGGGGACCATGCTTCCAGGCTGAAGCCGCGCCTGAATGAACTCACGCCAAGAAACACCAGCCTGAAAACTCCTGCGTACGCATTGGCCAAGTGTGGGACAATTGCCCTCAGAAGCAGCACTTCAGAGGCTCTACCTCCTGGGGTGACATCATGAAATATGGCCATGCCAGCTCAGATGCAATACATCCTCGGGTTAGGTCAGGCATCCAGCTGGTTAGCAGGCACGGCTGCAGACTCGTTCACACAACAACACTGCAGTGGGACAGACTGGGTTATCTGCAGCTGACTTTGGGTACTGTGATGATGGTTGCAGGTGCAACATCTTCAGCTCTTACGTGGACCAGGCAGCTGTTATAGGTGCACCAGATCTGGACTAAGAAGTCCTCTGATGCCATTTGCTTGATGAAATCTGCCATCGGATGTCTTGCACTGATTTTTATTCATAGCTTGAAATTATTTTCTCAGTCATTTCCATGCATGAAATCCTGACTTCTGAGCTGTTGTGATCAGGGCCATGGCATGTTTCTTTCCCCGGGTTGGCTTAAGATCACCTGCAGCCCAGGGGGAGCCATCAGGGTTCAGCATTTAAAAGGTTTGCAGCAGATGTACCATTTCCGTAGGCGTCTTTCTGGCTAGCTACTTCCTTAGAATCAACGGTAACAGGGCAAGATGGGCACAGGGAGTGAAGGGAAGGTGCCTGGAGTTTTATAAGTCACCACACTAAACGTTCAGTGTTCCCTTAGCTATAGGGTGAAGTAGTAGCATCCGACTGTCTCTTCTCAGCTGCCTGGCTGTACAAAGGAGCCAGCCCAGTACACAAATGGGTCAGCCTGAGGGTTGTAACAGGGTAGGTGGGTGCGGCTCCTATTGCTAAACTGGGAAGGGGTGTGTGTGTGTGTGTGAGAGAGAGAGAGAGAGAGAAGTGCTGGGGAGCAGAGCCTGAAAGAGGTTATTAGAGAATCCCCAAGGGTGCTTTGACTGACTGCCAGAGACTGAGCCCCAACCCCGTCTAACCCCAGAATAGGGCAACTCAGTCTGAGGGGGGGTCACTGATCTGGTCCGTAGAATCTCTTCTCCTCACCTCCAGTATCCACGGAGGAAACGGCTTCCCCAGCTCATAGCAGTCCTCATTAAGAGCACCTAAATACAGACCGTGCTCTGGACTCCGGCTCTGAAAAGGAGTGTGGTGAATCACCTCACACTTAGCTCACAGCGGCCGACCTTTGTCATGTGACGTTTCGCTCTACTGCCGGGATGCCTAGAATAAGGAGCCGGCCCGCTAGCCGTGTGACTGCCTGGTGCCCCGCTCTGCACAACGACCTGTCGCGTTTGCTCTCTGCCACGTGTCGAGAGCAGGGGAGCAGAGATCGCCCTGTCTCCACCAGCACTGGGCACGCTGCCCCCACAGGAATGCTGGCAGGCGGGCCCCAGCGGTTCAGCTAGCCAAGGCACGTAAGTGAATTCCTGCTAGTGCAGATTCTCCATTCTTTACAGGCAGCAGAGAAGTGACTGAGCGGTCGTGCGGGGGCCCCTGTGCAAGCTCAGGCAGGCGTTTGCCTACCTCCAGCTGCCTGTGCACAGACGGGGGTTTGGGACCAATCCTTTGTAAAGATCAGGGGTTTCCCTTGGGATCCAACAGGCACACACACTGACCAGCAGCTGGGGGCCAGATTCTCAGCCCCGCAGGCTGGAAGAGAGCAGAGGAGGTGAAGGTTCATTGGTGTCACCTTTGTGCCTGCCATAGTTCGGGGTGGTCTTTGGGCTGCTGGAGCTTCTGCTCTGTTCTCTGTGCCCCCTGTGGGACATAGGGGACGGCAGGACTGCAGTGCATTTGAGTCATGGAATTGGCCTTTCCGACCCCCCCATAATTCTGGGAGCTAAGGAATGAGGGTAACAGGGGCAGGGCCCTGATCGCTAGTGCCCAGGGAGCCTCCTTGCCGATGCGCTGCTCTTAGGGGGGCTTTAAGGCATGTCTACACTGCACCCTGAGCCCACGGCAGTGGCACCCAGGCTCAGGAACCTGGGTTTTTAAGCTGACTCTTGAACCTACTCTGGAAAGCTGGGTTCCCAGTTCTGGATCTCCTGGATGTGGTAGAGGCCTTGCTGCCCCCCTGGACTCAATTCTGCAGCTTGAGCTGCATCCACACTGCAGGGCTTTGACCGCCACAGTGGGACTTGGGCTCTGACCCACTTGCCAAGCTAGGACCTGGGTCCTGAATGCCTGCAGACCTGAGCCAGGCTGGTCAGTGTGTGGACAGAAAGGCAGCTTCGGCTTTGCAGCCAGGGCTGTGTGCACTGGGTGGCTGCATCAGAGTCCCTGGGATTCAGGCCCAGTGGGTGACATGGGTGCATTAAACTGAGGTGTGGGTTCCTTTAGCTTGTCCCCATGCACTGAAGACTCACTCGGTGGGACACGCTGTCGAAGGGGGAAGCTTTTCTGGAAACGCAGGAGAGGGTGAGGCTGCAGCAGGGCCCACAGCATCTGAGGCAGGAGAAGGAAGAGGCACATCTCTGTCAAATGTGTCACAACCTGAGCGGGAAACTCCCCAGACTACCAGGAATGGGGGGAAAGTCTCTGTGAAGTGAGAGAAACTCGGGGCTCCTGGGAGTGCAGGATAAAAGCTCGGCCAAAAGAAGAACAATTAGGGCTGGGGGAGGGCGTGGGGCAGGCCAGTCCCCAGGCAGCCTCTGGAGCCGGCACTGCAGAGGGAGCAGGGGGAAGGCACAGGTTGCTGTTCCCAGGTGGTGTCAATTAATCCTACTTCATTCAGAGGAACACAGGCAGGGAGGCTGCTGAGGGCTCCTGCTGATTAATTGCCACTTAGCCTCCAGATGGGAAAGGCAGTGCTGGAGCCGGGGTTAGACTGAAAGGGAGTGCCCGAGGAGATGGCTGGCTTGGAGCACCGTCTGAGAAGGGCAAGCTGAGTGAGTACCCTCTCTGCCAACATTTTACGGCCCTGTTACCTGGAGCTGCTGGGTTTCTCTGCCTTGGCACAGGGTAGAGGCTCTGCTGGGCCAGCATGCCCTGGGTGGAAGATTTCAGTCCATTCCTAGGAGCCAGTCCCTGGCTCAGGCTTGGTACCTGCTGTGACAGTGAGGTGGTCCCTTGACGTGCGGCCAGTGCGCTGGTTTGGTGACAACCCCAGATCTCCTCAAAGAATCAGCAGGGAAGGGGAATCCATGGTGCTCTGTGGGAGTTTCTCCTGGGCTGTGCTGAGCTATTGAGGCGATGCTGCTTTGGGAGCTGTGTTTCCCCCACAAGGGCATTGCTCGCTGTGCTCCTTGGAGAAAGGACAGGACAGCTGAGAGGCGCAAATCCAGATCTTCGTGAAGCTGTTCCCCTTGAAGTTTGGGCTTTGCTAGCAGTCAGGCTTGTGCGCTGGGTCGATTGTTCTCCCTGGGTGCGCAGGAAGCTGTCTGCATGTTTTATTTCCAAATATAGCCCAGGTGCCTCTGCCAAGGGTCTTTCGCACCCAAGCTCTCTGCTTGCCAGAAACCGCAGCAGTCACCGTTGTCTGTGTTATAAATCTGAAGGGGGGTGGGGGGAAGGGACACTGCTCTCCATAGCAACTCCCCTGCTTCCCAGTTTGCTTCTAAAGGTCATATTATTTATTTATATTTTGGCTTGTATTTCCATAGTGCCTAGGAGCTGCAGGAGTGGGCCAGAACTGGATTACGTTAGGAGCTGTACAAATGAGCTAAGTTAGGCTGAGGGGGTGTGTCTCTGGGCTGACAGAATCCCTTTTCCCCAACATACCCCTGGGACATCCTGGGGACTAACCCATGGTGCTAGCAGCTCAGAGAGAAGGTGATGTCACCCCAAGCTCCTCTCCTGGCCATCGGTGAGACCGGAGGGGTAGAACGTGAGCGGCTGGGGAGGCTGCTTTTGCCATGGGGGTGGACAAGCTGGTCACGGTTCTTTGACCCTTGTGCTACCGTTGGCAGGATAGAGCTCTGTGACAGACAGGCAGGAACTCAGCCCACGAGCTCTTCAGGGGCAGGGACCTGGCTTGTGTTCTGTGTTTGCACAGCGCCTAGCGCCACGGAGCAGCAGGGCTCCGGGGTTCTGTGTCCGTACAAATGCTCGTCCTGCTACAGCATTGCATAGGCTGGTTGTTAAAGCCGGCAGGAAGGCGGTAGGTTTCTATAGTGATTTCTCTTCCATTCCTGTTGAAGGCTCTCGCTTTCTCCCCTCTCGGGAGAAGCAGAGCCCTCAGGAGGGTGGGCTGAAGCAAGCGGACGCCACTTAGACTTCACCTTTTTATTTCCAGTCCCTTCCACCTTCTCCTATTCCCAAGCAGAGTTGGAGTTCCTGCCCAGCCTGCCAGCTGGCAAAGGTGGGGAGGGCTGGGGACGAGGCAAACCAAGCCTCCCTGGCTCTCATTCAAACAGGTAAACAGAAAACTCAGCTCTGCACTTCCTGCTTTGGTGTCTGGGCTTCAGTTCCTGCTGAGCGTCTCCCCACCACGTGTTTTGATCATAGCATTTGAGTCCCTGCCACCAGCCCGGTCAGTGCCATGAGAAATGAAACTCGCAGGTTGTGAACTGGGGCGGAAGGCAGTGTTGATTCAGGCTGAGAACCTCTGGCAGCCTCCAGCCATTCCCAGGGCAGCTGCTCTGCCAGCAGGCTGGGCCAACAAGTCCCGGTTACTCATGGCTCTGAGATGTCAGGGGGTGGTGGGAGGGGCAGTGTGGATGGATGAGGTGCTAGCGCAGCAGGGCTAGGTGATGCAACAGGGTGACCCTTGCCCAGTGGGGCTGGCCTCATGTTTGCCAGGTAACTTCATTGTGATATCGAGGACACTAGGTGGTGTACAGCAGTTGTTCCCTTTTATGCCTGATTCTCCTTTTCAGGCCTGGATGCCCTAGGCAACCATTTGTGCTTTTTTTTTTTTGCTTTTCCTTATTTTCTCCTCATTCTCAAAGAGTTAGCTGCTGGCTCAAGAGGCTAGTTTAGGGATGCCCTGTTTACCTTCAACAGGGTCTGAGATGGGTCCCAAGACTATCTGCCTGGTACGGGAGTCTCTGGGACGATCACATCATGTCCCCTTATACAACATATACAATGTTATACTTCCACAATCCCCCCTTTTGGTCAAGGCTACGCCCATGACCAACGACTTACTGGATTCCATACATCAATCGTTCTTTTTCATTACTTTCACTGGTTGTTTCAAGGAATCCTGACTATCCTATTTGGAATTCTAATAATCTTTGTGTGTTTTCAATTGATTTCTTGTTGTATCCAAAACTGCACAAGACACACCATCCATCAGGTTACCCCTAACCAGAGTGCTAATCTAATGTTGTTAAATGTCACCAGTGAAAGTAATGAAAAAGAACGATTGATGTATGGAATCCAGTAAGTCGTTGGCCATGGGCGTAGCCTTGACCAAAAGGGGGGATTGTGGAAGTATAACATTGTATAAGTATAACGTTGTATAAGGGGACGTGCTGGATACATTGTATATGAGAGGGACATGCCAAAACATGTTACTAAGTATCTGAGGGAGCACACGTAGGGACAGTTAGCTTTTGAATGGAGAAGCAATTAAAATGAAGCCAGCATGTCTAAGAAGCAGGCATCAGAATGGAAGGTGTGAAGGGCAATTAGTTAAGTTAACTGAAAGCTGTTAAAGGAGATTGTTAAGGGTGGCAGGTAATTGAAAATATGTAACTGGTCTCAGGGATCTCGAAGGGTGGTGACTAAAATCTTTTTCTTCTTTTGTCTGTAACTTCTCTGTAACTTGTTCTCCAAAAAACTGTATAAATTAAGAGACACAAGCCCCACTCGGGGGGGCTCACTTCTAAATGTATTAGCAGAGCGGCTTTGCTAATAAAACAGAGTGGTCTGATAAATTGTGAGTCTGAGTCAAACTTTGACAGGTGACTATTGGCTGCTTGCCAAGGCTACCTATCGGACCTGAGAAAATATGCAATGTGTCAACAACCTTGTCGGGTTCTCAAAACAAGGGGTGTGGTTAATGTAGATCCAATAGTATATAAATGCTGGGGATACGCCTCGTATCAGAAACCCGGCGTAGACCGGAGCTGTGGGAGGTGCTATGTACCAGCCACTGGGGTCCTTCTGCTGTCCTTCGGGGGTTCCCGGCAGCAGAAGGGATGTAAACGTTGCACTCTACTCTGCTGTGTGCTTAATAAAATCTTTTAAACCCATACCCAGTTTGCGTGCTTATTGCCTCCAAATCCGTTAAGGACAGAAGCATTGCCTCTTGGCAGGTCAGTAACGGATAGGTGAGACTCTTAAGGCCAGCCTCTGCCACATGGGCAGGTGGGTTGCAACAAACCCCTACAAATCCTAACAAGTATTTCTGTGGCATCCTTTTACCTGGAATCTCAAAGCATTGAGTGAGTCTCAGCACATCCATTTGGGGCTGGTGGCACAGGGGCGGGTCTGAGCACAGCAGGACGGGTCACACAGTAAATGGTCAAGATGAGATTAAACCCCCAGTTTTCAGCACCCCCACTCCTGTCTTAATGGGTTCCTCCTTTTGAAAGCCCAGCCAAATCGGTCACTACTGAGCTCCTTAGCACAAATCTGCATACTTACTGATTCTGGAAAGGGAGCATGGGAATGCTCCCCCACCACCGCCCCACATCCTGTCCCTTTAAGTTCCCTCGGCCGGTGTGTGAGCATGGATTTAGGGCGGCCACCAATGGAGTCTAAAGCGAGCGTAGGCACCAAGTTATAGCGGTGCCCTCGGAACAAGCTGTGAGCAGCGTCTCAGGTTTCGCTTACTATCGCTATTTTCAGGGCTGTAAATCCCAGGGCAGTGCTGCTGGGGGGATGGGGGGGCAGGGCTTGAGTACAACTCGCTTCCCAGGAACAACTGTAGTTAGCTCTTCGAAAAGCTGAGCTTGTCTTCGACTCTCCGAGCAGGAAGTTGTGTGTTTTTTTTTCCCCATCAAACTGTAGCAGTAACTGGAGGGGCCCACGACGAGGCCGAGGGTTTAGGGCACGTCTCCAGCACGAGGGAAAGCATGATGGGAGGTGGGCACCGTAGCCAGCAGAGGATGTGCCCTCATTCCTGGGCGGGTTTTTTTCCTGTACTGGTGCCCATGCTGTCATCACTTCATTGTTGTCGTCTGTGCTCGTTAGATTGAAGCTGGCACGGCAAGGGAAGCTGTGTCCTCTGAGTTGCCAATGCCTCACCCGGCAGCTCCAGGAAACTGCCCGCCCAAGTCCGCTAGCCAGAGCGAGCACCGCATGTGCCGTGGTCGCCTCCCAGGAGAGACAGGAGATCTGATTTCGCAGTCCCCTGAGAGGTCGGGGTCGGATGTGAGCCCCAGAGAGGGAGAAGCAGCGTTGACTGAAATACTAAGGGCTGGATTCTGACCGGAACCTTCTCCGGTGGGGTTCCATCGACGGGAGCGGCATGCTCTTGGGCAGGGAGTAAAGGTGGTGGTGTCTGGCCTGGTAATGGGCATGAGTGCAGTTGTTCGGAGTATGATGTTAGCTGTGCATTCAGGGCCCAGGCTGTGCTTTGCATCTCCCTGAGGAAGTTGGGTACCCAGGGAAATGTGAGGCCCTGCCTTAGAGCTGCTGGGCCTACTCTGATCCGCATCCTGGGGTGCGTCTCTCAGGGGCCCAGCCCACCCCGGGATGCCAGCTGCTCTGCTGCCACTGGAGATGCTGCTTTGAGGGGTAGGATGGGCATGGACTGGCTCTGCTACTTGAGCACTCTCCGTTGCCCTCCTGGGTGGCTGGTGTGGCTGTGAGTGGGGGGGTGAAGGACCTGTCTGGAGGTGGTTCACTAGGATTCTGTGGTGTTTTCCCCCCCCACACCCCAACACCTGCAGCTATAAAGGAACATCAGCTCAGTTCTTTCAAACAGTTCTCTGCTGCTGGTTCAGGCCGCGTCCTCTGACTTCAACAGGCGTCTGCCCTGAGTCCAGAGCTCCTGGCCTGGCCCGTAGCATCCATCCCCACAGTCTGTGCAAAGAGATCCTTCTGGTCCTTTTTGTCCACTGCCTGAGACAATAATGGCAGGCAGATACGAGCGCGTGGGCTGTGCAGGAGAGCTCCAGGGGTCTCCTTTGCGTAAACCGGCCAGGCACCTGTTGCATGCGGCTGGCTGAGTAGGTCACAGTGCGGCGGAGTGCAGGGGCAGCGTTCCCGAAAGGAAAGTCACACCTGGCATTACACCCACGTGCAGAGAGAAGCACAATGAGAGAGAGGCTGGCTGCGTGGGAAGCTCGCTCAGCCACTGGCTCTTGCTGAACTTGGGCCAGCAGCTGCCTCCAAGGCAGCAGAGCTGTTCCATGGCTCACAAGCTCTCGCCGCTCCCCACCCACTCTCCCCAGTCTGCCACTGGGGGGACAGAGAGGAGTACCCTCATACCAGGCTGCAGTGTGGGAGTCTTGCTGGCTCTTAACCTGTCTCCTCCACACCTACGTATGAGCCGGGGCGTGGGAGCCCTTTGCAGCTGATATGCCTAGCGATAAGAAGCCTGAGCTGCTCCCAGACTGAGCTCTGATTAAGGCCTGACCTTTCTTTTCCAGCCTGGGGAGCACGACTCATACGCAGTCCTGAACCTGGGTCTCCCGTAGTACCTGGCAGTCACGCCTGATGCATTCTGCGCATGGAGGATCGGCGTCCCACGGCTCTGTGCTGTGGCAGGGCTGGAGGGAGAGGAGGTGGAGGGGAGACATTTTCAGTGGAAAATTTAAACGAATGACTTAGCCGATCCCTGTGATAACGGGGCAGGTTGTTGCCTGGAAGCAGGTGGAACTGGCCACAGGAGCTGCCCTGGGGTGGGGGCAGAGCAGCTCCCTTGTCCCTGGGCAGGAACTCTTGTGTGTCCAGCCCTGTTTGCAAATGAGCACCCAGTGCCTGAGTTAGGAACCCACTGCAGGGGGCTGAACAGGGAAAGCCTCGGGAACAGGTTCCCCCTACAAATTCAGGCACAGCTGCTGCTGTCTCTTGTGAGTTGGCCTTCCCACTGCTTCATGGGGGGCTCTAGCTGGCCGCCACCAGGGGCTTTGGGATCAGTGGAGACTCTACCGCCCTCCTGTTTCAGCACACGCATCACTCTTGCTGCTGTGTCCAGAGCGTGAGCCGTGTGCTCCCTCTCTTTCCGAAGCCGGCTTCGTATCGGAGACGAGGCCTTCTGGTTACAGAAGGGATGTGTGGCTTCAGCGTTGGTTAGCAGCACGTATCGGCCAATGGCCAGGAGTGGCTTTTGCAGACTTCTAGACCCATCTTCTCTCTTATGGTGGTACCTCGGGACCAACCAAGAACAGGGCCCCATTGTGCTGGGTTCTGGACCACCAGTACTACAGACCCTGCCCTGCTGAACTTATGATGTAAAGAGACCAGAAGAAGGGTGGGGATGTGGAACACACCACACATGCAGACAGAATAATGCCCAGGAGGCAAAAGCCCCGATAAGTCCACAATTCGTTTTGTGTGTCTATTTTTGTTTGCTTTTAATTTATGAAGGAAATTTGATTTACAAGGAGTCCCATTAACAAGTCAGTCCACTGACTGTTTGTCCTGCCTCGTTTGTATTGGGTGTCTTTCATCCCTCCGTCTCCAAGCACTTTGGAAAAACAGGCTGCCCCACTAACCCCATGCTGCAGCAGGGGAAACTGAGGCACAGGGCCACGTCCAGCAACTTGCCCAAAATGACACAGAAGGTCAGTAAGCATGCGAAGCATCACCCAGGTCTGCTGACCTGCAGGTTGGTGGGCTCTCTGCTGGGCCACGCTGCTCCGTTCCTTTCTAGCCTGCCCTGCGGAGGCCTCCTTCCATTATTCATGAGCTTTGCTCTTTTCCTGTCGTCTTTCAGGTTAGAGGAGGGGGTGATTACGCTGCTGCCCATTGACATGCAGTGGGGACGAGAACGGTGATGCCAGATGTGTTCACCTTCTCTCCATGGGCAAGAGGCTGAGTGCTCCTTCCAATGCCTGCGTTCAGTTAGGGGAACTACCTGCTGTAAATCATTATGCTCTTTCCCCAACTTCCTGGCTTTTCCATAAAGCTGCTTCATCGTGGGGGTTATTAACAGATTGGACTGTCCCCTCCACTCACGGCTGGGCGGCTCAAGGACAAGGAGGACCAGGAGTTTGAAAACAAAGCACTCCGTCGCCCCTCCCTCCCCCAGCTAAAAGGCGTTGGGGGCAGGGGTGGCTCTGTGTGTGTGTGCGCTGTTTCAAAGATCAGTAGCCCCTTTGACTTTCTGTGGGCCCCTGACAAACAGTGTTCAGATGCCTCCTAGTACCAAGAGGACTGGGACTGTTGGGAATTTGTCTGACCTAGGGTGACCACATTGCCCTCTGGCAAATACAGGACACCCGCCTCTCAGGATGGGGTGCTGCTGACCCATGTCAGGGCTCCTTGGCGACGGGGGCTGCTGCCCCATGGTGATGCAGTGGGGATGGGGCCTCTGGAAGAGCAGGTGACGTATTCCAGCACTGGAAGCTGCAGGCACCCCTCTGCTATCTCTCGCTTCATGGGCAAGGAAAATCAATACCCACCACTTTGAGATGCACAGAAGGGATTGTTATCTCTGGGTTGAGCCCAGGAGATAAAGTCCGCATGAAGGACAAGTAAACACCTTCTGTGATCTTAGAAAGATGGGTTCAAAAAAAAAAAAAAAGGGTCTCCTCGTTAAGTTTCCACTCAAGGAGAATTTTGTTGGCACATTCTGAGCAGACAAATTAAGGGAAGTCCTGAGCATGGGTATATCATGCAGCCTTGATGTTAGACCTCTACCTCTGTCTGTCTGCTCTGTCAAGAAAAGGGAGTTGTCAACTTTGCTTTCTCAATAACCTCTCAAAAATCCAAGCGTCCGCAGGCTGGTTTCACCAGAGTAGAAAGCAAAAGCGTAAGGCTTCTACCATCTCTAACTGGGAAGTGCCAATGTGAGGGGGAGGTACCAAAGGGGAAAAGATAGCGAAGAAGGTAGTTGCTGGCTGGATAGCTTAACTGCTTGCCAGCACCTTGTTATAACATTTCAGGCATGTGTAAAGTTGGACTTGGAGAGGGTTGTGTTTCAAAGGTAACAAAGGGTTGTAATACTTCTGCCGTTTGCAGACAGCCATACAGAAACAGAACATACCTCCTTTTGGCTAATTGGGGAACGATGGCAATTTACAATGAATTTCCTGCCCATGGTGGGGTGAAGTAGAGGCTCTTTGAGCTCGTGGGCTGAGAAACCAATATCCTGTATAAGACCTATGCGTTTCAGCACTTACCTTTTCTCTCTGGCTTTTCAAAGTTTGCATTAGGGATAACTAACTGCATGTCGACTTATATATAATCATTCATCCTAAAATGGGAGATTGTTGCTCAAGTCATAGGAGTTGCCCTGGTGTATATGATGGCAGACATGGGCATTAAAAACTGAGAATCCTTTCATCTCCCTCTGAACTGAAGCTAGCAATGGTTGTATAGCATTGGCACTGTACACAGCAATGCTACACATGTGTCAGCTCTGCACCTGAAGAATGCTGTCAAATGTAGGCAGGCCGAATGTTGTCAACCCACTGGAAAGAGGCTAAGACACAGGAATTCTGTTCTCCTAAGAGACGCAGAAGGGTACATTCTCCCAGGAAGTCCTAAGACAATGAAGATGTTTCTCTCAAACTCCACAGAGAGAGATGAGTCAGTGCATCACGCACCTGGAAAATGTAACGCGTTGGGGAAATATTTGTCAGAGTTCTCTGTTCTTATTTCTCTATCATAGCCAAGTGGAGTTTTATCCAGCTGCTCGAGTGAGAATGCCAAGGGCCAGGCTGACCAGGGAGACTGAAAAACAGTGCACTAAAATATTCAGCAAGGCCCAGAATGCCAAAACTAACCTAGCTCACCAAGTCTCTTCCTGGCAGGGTGCACAGGCACCAGTTCAGCCCAGCCTAAAGGGGGTTGAAAAGAGAGCTCTTCCTTTTCCTGCCAGTACTGCAGCCAAGTTCTTTCTTGGACCGACAGGGTGGGTGTGTTCTGCGTTAACTGCCAGGTCAACAGGGAGCTGCTACTTTTGATTTGTGTTCAGTTATTAATTGGAGGTCAGGCTAGTGGTTAAAGCCAGGGTTATCTCCGCATTACAAAACTTGGCAAAGTCTCCTTGTCTAACCTTCAGAAACGGTCATTAGGTTTCCCTTTTAGGATGTCTATAATTCAGTCTGGAGATGGTTCGGGAGGCCTTGGTATGTGTCATTAACACCTTTTGAGTAGAGCTTTTAATGCATTATGAGCTAAAATTGCAAATTCTGCACAATGGCATGAGACTAGGCACAGAGGTTGGTGGCACTTTTCTGTTGATTTGATTCTGAAATTCCTGTGCCGTTGGAACGGGTGGTGAGCTCATGGGAAGGAATTTGGGAACCCACGCTCGGAAGCGGAAGGGTTGCTTTTGAAAATGGATAAAGCAAGAAGCGGGTCTGACCGTTCACAGCTCCCTTGGAGTACCTCAGGAAGCCTCTCTGAACTGGTGCAGTGTTCTTTCCTGTAAGGCTCTTTGGGTCTACAGCATTTCCATCCTCTGGCAGCTCCGGTCAAGAGTTTTCTCGATGCTGCCTGGTAGCGCAGATGTAGAGCTATAGCCCAGTACCAAGCAAAGCAAACTCCTGGACGCTTTCAGAATCTTCATCTGACAAGTTACCCGAATGCCTCTGTAATGCTGTGGTCCTGGGACGCCTCAGGGCTCTGTTCCTCAAACTCCCACTGAGGTGATAAATTGGATTTTTCTCTGCTACAAAGGGCCTGGACAATGGAAAGTCACCTTGACAAAAACCGGCCGAGGTAGTTAGGATCGCACAGTACATTAATCTCAAACTTTCTCACCGTGTGCCGCAGCTTTCTCTTCCCCAGCAAGCCCAGGGGCTTGTGGAAAGGCGAAGAAGGGCAAAGTTAACCCAGCTCATGGTGGGTTTGGCTTGGGCACAGTTCTGCTAACAAGAGATGGTTGCCCATGTTATCCATGAGACCTTCTGAACAGCAAAGAGTTGAGCCTTTTTAAAGGGTTTCTGGGCTCTGGTAGGAACAGGAAGAGCTGAAATACCACATAGAAAGTGACTTTCCTAGGTTGATAGACAGTCAAGTCCCCAAGAAGCCAGAGGCGCTCCCTGAGTTACAAAGGCCTGACTTACATACATCCACATGTACAAACAAATGCTCCATTCAGCATCAGGCAGGGGTCACCTCAGAATTTATGGGGCCCTATGCAACATGATTAGACTGGTGCTTCTCTATCCAATGACATCCCGGGCAGGAGGTGGGGGGTGATGTGTGGTGTGTTTTTATAACCCTCAGCAACACACTAATGAAATACTTTTAAAACAAACTTTAAACTGAGGCCCTGTAGATGAACAGTAAATTGAGGAACTGACCGTATAGACCTGAGGTTGGCAACTGCCTGTTAAATGGCTCCATAAGCCCTTGAATGGCTCTTTCACAGGTTCAGCGTTTTGCTCCTAGTGCTGGCCGGCTTTTTCACTTTGAAGTTAACTAGGTGCTCTCTGGAGGAAGCAGAGCCACAGACCAAGGATAGGAAGAGATGGGTGGACGTTAAGATCCAGTGGTGCCCCAAATATTTGGATGCAGCCCAGAGTAAGTTGAAGCTGTCTAAAGGCTGGAGGCCAGACCTACTGCCTCACCAGCTTCAGATCCAAAGGCTGTAAAGGTGAACCACAGATAACCCGGCCCCACCTTGAGCTAGGCCAGGTCTAACTTAGAATCTGGGCCTCTGTAAAGACTTCATCTCTGTTCCCAAGCTTCCTTCATCTGTGTCTTCCTGCTTTGGCTCTTCTCTGTGCCTCAAAACTCCAGGGCTTCACTGCTCTCACACACTTCCCTGTCCATGCTCTTTTCACCACATGGCCTATTTCGTACCATCCCGGGGAAGCTGCCCAGCTCAGGGGAGGACGGCTCCCTACAGTTCTTCCTTCCAGGAACAAGGGATGGTAGGAAGCCCTCTTCATTGCCAGGAGGTCTTGGAGTGCAAGGGACAGCTCAGCATTCCCCAAATAGCAGGGCCACGATGACCCTTCAAATCCTAATTCCTGTGGGCTCCTGGAAGTGGGTGGAAATGTGCTTTGCCAATGGAGCCGTCCATTAAGGCTTGGCACAAATAAAAGTGGCAGAAAAATTTTTAATTCCAGAAAACAAGCAGGTGGTGCTTGTCACTTGACTGTGCTAGGCTGACGAGGTAACTTGTACCATCTCCAATGCCAAGGAACGTGGATATTGTCCCTGGAGAGATGGCTCATTAAGGCTGCATGGACTTCTCTCTCCAGTAAACTCTTTGGAGAGAGGCTTAATGCTTTTTTCTTTCTGATCTCCCTCTGACCAGCTCAGCCTTACAGCTGGTGAATAATCGAAGGAGAAGAGGCTCATGAACTGTTCTAAGATTGAATCCCATGTTCGTCCATACAAACAGCATGGGAGAGGCTTCACAGAGTCCTGGCCTCCAGCACCCCTGTCTCAGCCCTATCCCCCCGTACAAATCTGCTAACCCACCTCAGTCCTTTGCCATACGACCATCAGGCTAGTCTGGCTCTAGGCCTTCCATGAGCAGCTGTTTCTAGAAATGTTCTACAGTTTCTCTCCGGTATGAAGTCCGTGGTCTCTAGACTGTTCTTGGGCTTCAGTAGCGAGGACTCTGTCAAACCTTATCAGGTCAGGCCCTTGACCCCATTCAATCTGCTTTGCCCTGCTCTTGTGGCACAAAGCAATCTATTAACTTCAGTGGCCTCCCTTGCACAGGGAAACCAGCTGTGGCCTACAGATGGCCCAGCCAGCTTCTTTCCGCCCCCCAGCAACCCCTCACAGTCCACTCCTGTGCAAGACTTGTGGCTGAAGAAGCACAGAACCCGGGGAAAGGTGGAGAAAGCCTGTCTCTGCACTCCTGGAATGGATGGGGCACTAGGAAGAAGGGCCAAGCCTGGGGCAACCAGCCTTCTGTGCTGCCCAGAGCACGCAGTGGCGTTCCCTGCCCCGCAAGCTCTCCGAGCCACACTGAGCATGCCGAGCAGCTTTCCAACAGCAATTTCCAGGGCCTGGGTCTCCAGCCACCACTGCTGCCGCAGCAGCAGCATCCAGGAGCCTCAGGCCCTCTTGAATCACTGGGCCCAGGGTGTTAGGCCCCCATTACCTCCCTCCCACCCTGCATTAGCAGGCCTGCTCAGAGCTCTTGAGCCCCAGCATAGCCAGACCCCGGAGGTCTCCCGAGGCTGGCAGGTAGGACTGGAGCAGAAGCTGTTGACTAGCCGTAGAAGTGGCAAGTTGTGACAAGGCCCCAAATCTCAGCGAGGCTCATGTCTGGCCCCTAAGCTTCAGTGGAGGATAGGGGCCGCTTGGTATGTGTGTGACACACCCCACAGAATTCCACTGAGTCAGCCCACCCTCTGTTACAGGGTGCTCCAGTTTCCCGACAGCATGAGTCACGTTTGAAATGAGACCGTGTCTCATGTCCCGTTCCCCTCCCTTAACGCCCTTGTGCAACGTGACTTCGCTCTGGCAGCATCAGCCACTGGTGAAATGGAGCAAGTAATGTGAGGGAAGAACATGATGGTCTCTTGCACTTCTGTACTACTGGGTAGAATTTGCTGGTGGACCTTCCAGCAAGGCTTGCTTGCCAGCACCCAGTATTCCTGGGCTTGTTACTCAACCGGTGAAGTGACATGTAATATATGGGCTTCATTTCTGTATTCTGCCCAAGCAGATTCCCCCAAGGTCCCAGGGAAACGGAGCAATTATTTGGAAGCTTCCTTTTCAACCGATTGCTCTTTTTTTGTAGGCCTTCATTAGTCACCGATTTTTATGGTCATCCTGACTTCCTGCTTCTCAAAGACCAGAGAAATTTACCCCTTTGTTCCTGCATTGTGCCTAATAACTTGTGGGTGGGTCTCTCTCAGCAATAACCAGTCTTGGTTTACATACTTGAAGAGATGAAGAATCTGCCCCACCCGTAAGAAACGAGGTGCTTCATGAAATACAGCTGCCTTCAGGGATTAGGTTCCAGCAGTATCCCTGCTGATCCCTCTGCTGGGTTTCAGCTGCCCTGGAGAGCTCTCCTTTGGCATCGTCCTTTCACTAGGGAGCCAGGAGAAGGCACATCATGAGTCTGAGGGTCCCTAAAGGGTCTGAGTTGCCTGTTGCACAGAAGGACGATCAGAGTTTGGGCTGTAATCGGGGGGGGGAAAAGCTCCTAGTAATATAGAAAGTCACGGGAACATTCTAGCTTTGCAGAACCAGTCTGGAAATGCCCTGAGAAGGGAACAGGCTCGCTCATGAGTTGTCCGGTGCACTCTGCTTCCAAGAAAGGCCAGAAATAACATGGGAGGCCCATCAGTGTGCCTTTGGAAGGGCGGGGCCTGTGGAGAGCACACCAGAAGCCTCCAATTTACCAACCACTTGTATTCCAAAAGTTTGTTTGCAAGTGGGCTGTTTGGAACTTGAGATGTATTTTCCCCATAGAAACACTGTTACAAATGGTAGCTGGGTTCTCTGGCCAGCCCACACAAAGCCTATTAAACCCATCCTGTGTCTGAAATACTGTGTATTTGCAAGGAAAGATATTAGAACCGCTGTATTTTAACCTTGCAGGCTGGTGCTTGTTGCTAGGGCCATCCATACCCCTACGCAACATAAACAGCTTTGTAGATCATTGCGTTAGTCAGAAGCATGCGCCGTAAGCATCCTAGCAGCTGGAGATGCTAGTTCAGCCATTGGAAGGGTCATTGCGACCCTGCCATTTGGGGAACCTTGAGCTATCCCTCACGGTCTAAGACCACCTGGCAATGAAGAGGGCTTCCTAACATCTCTCTGCTCCCAGAAGGAAGAACTGTACAGAGCCGCCACCATCCCCAGGGCTGGGCAGCCCCCTGGGCGAGAGTGAAATAGAGAATGTGGTGGAAGAGCATTGACAGGGAAGTGTGTGTGTGAGAGACTGGTGAAGCCCTGGAGTTTGGGGGAAAGGGTTTGGGACACGGACAAGAGCCCAAGCAGGGAGATGCAGCCTAGAGAGTTTGGGAATGGAGAAGAAGTCTTTAGAGAGGCCCAGATTGTGCTAGATCTGGCCAAGCTCAAGGAGGGGCTGAGTTGGCTTTGAGTCACTTCCATGGCCTCTGGATCTGAAGCTGGTAAGACAGTAGGTCTGGTCTCCCGCCTTTAGACAGCTTCAACTTGCTGTGGCCTGCCTGGAACCCCATGGCCCCTTCCCAGCAGCTTGGACTAGCCGTAGCATGGAGGGCCTGTAGCCCCACCCTATCGTCTTTGTCTTCTGGCTGTATCTGCATCAGCAGTTGCCAGCTGAGATAAACATACCTGCAGTACTTATGACAGCTCTGGCACATTGCAAATAGCCACGTGGCCGTGGAGGTGTCGGCAGCGGCCAAATCAGTGAGCCACCTGAGCACCTGGGTTGGTTTTTGGATGGGACTGTACTTGGGCAGCTAGCTTGTTCCATCACCGTGCAGGTGTGGCTGCCATTTTGAGCACAGCAGCTCGAGCAGAGGCAGCACAGGTCGGGCTACCCAAGCTGGAAGTCGTACTTCCAGCTGCGGCATAGACATGCCCTGTGTGTGTGGAGGCAGAGGGTGTACAGCCATGATTCTGGGCCACCCAAAGGATCCCCCCCAGAAGCGCATCTTGCATGGCTGGACCAGGGGTCCAGAATCCAACCCGAGGAGCCTTTAAAAGAACTGCAGCATGGCCCGTGCAGAGTACATGCGGGGATTTAAGCACCTTGCGAGAAAGAAGTCGAACTTCGAGGCGTAGGGGTGAGTACACAAGAGGGTGTTTGCTTAATCTTCCTGGTGAAGTCTGGAGCTCCCAACCAGGAGCCCAAACCAACTCAAAGGGCTCTGTCAGGCCAGGCTTCCTGTGGGGAAAGTGTTGTTTCCTTTGTTCGTGTCTGCTAGGAAGTGTCTGGGTTTTTGACTTGGGTCCTGGTTTTCCTGAGTTCCAGGGGGAAGGTGAGAGCAGGAGCTGGGAAACTAGGGGCGTGGGAGTCGGCACTGGTTCGTATTTATCAGCCGGGGCAGGCCTGAGGGAAACCAGGTGTCAGCACAGAGAACGCCATCTGTGCAGGTTCACACCAGCTCTCTGCTCTCCGCTGCCCTCGGCGCTGGGGACATCTGGGGGAGGGGAGAGCTCCCTTCAGCTGTGCTTTGTCACCCTGGCGTGAGAGAAGCACGGTCGTGGCTGTGGGGGGCTCATGTCCCCTTTTACTCTGCTTTCCCCAGCCACCTGAGGGGATCCTGATCTCTCGAAATGGCCAGCAAGTCCTTGTTCGGAACCAGGCGTCTTAGGAACGGGGCACAACAAGTAAGCCAGGGTGACCCAAGGGAGGGAATGTCTGTTCTGGCTGGGTGGGGGATGGCTGTGAATTATTTCCTGCTGCCCCGCAGCCGTTCAGTAGCATGTCTTGTTCTGCCCATGGTGTGACGCTGTAGCACGCGACAGCAGCTTGTTCCAAAACCATGGGTGAGATCACTTCACTCTCCAAGGCTGTCCGGGCAGCCCTTATCATGAGGGTGCTCCAGGGTAGCCTCAGCCATGGGGCTATTGTGCCTCAGTCTGGACCAAAATGGGGCATTCCTGGGGCTTAGGCGGCATTTTGATCTTAAAGTCCATTTAGTGCTTGGCTTTTTTCAGGTGGAAGTGCCGAGGACAATTAGTGCCGGGTGTGGCAAAGGCTTTTGTGATTTGGATATCTTCTACCGAGACCCACCAAACTCATTCTACCTACGCCAGCAAAGGGTTGGATGTGAAGAACATGAAGTCTGACCCAGAACCCAGATGGGGAGGGCTCTGAGTTACGACAGTTCTCTCCCAGTTGTCTGGTGCGTGGCTTTTGCTCAGGGTCTCTCTGATCATAGCTAGGGTTAGGAAGACCTCTTCTCCTGGATCAGATTGGCCGAGACCCTGTAAGGCTTTTGCCTTGCTCTGCAGCATGTAGCAAGGGTTACTTCTAGGTTTCATCTAGTGTAAATAAGGGATTCTCTGGAACTTGAAGTCTTTCAAACCATGATTTGAGGACTTGAGTAACTCAATCAGTGGCAAAGGACTTATTCCAGGACTGGGGTGGGGAAGTTTCTGTGTCTTGAAAAATGCAGGAGGTCAGATTGGATGATCTTAATGGTCCCATCAGGTCCCACTGAGCTTTCACGCAGGCCTGGTGCCCTTGTTGGTAAGGAGGAATTTCTTGCGGGTTGAGCACAGGGCTGAGTCCTCAGCTGTATTCCTGGCTCGGTCACGGCCTTCCTGTGCCTTTGAACGAGTTGCTTAACCACCCCGTACCTCAGTTTCCATGTAAGTGTGTGGGTTTTAAGTATACAAGGGGGCTGTGAGGCTTAAAGAATTTGGTGCTATCGTAGGTCAGGGTGCTCGGATCTCTGCTGTCTCTGCAGTTGTTGACTCTTGAAAGGCTTGGAGAGAATTGAGCGCTGCCTCTTGAAGTGGTTCAGGTTTCCCTTAAACGGGAAAATGACCCGTTCTCAGCTGGCTGCGATCAGAAGCCTTTCCCTCTGATTTAAGACCCCAGAGAGGGGTACTCTTTGTAAGCTTGGAGCTTTGCCGTTGATTAATGGTCCCTTCTGGCCAAAACCTCTGCTTTTGGCTTTGTGTGGGGCTGAGCTTTGCGGTTTCGTGTTCAACCCGGGCCTTGCAAGCTCCAAGCCAAGATCAGATACGGTCACTTGGGGGCTGTCATGGGGTGGGGTCTAGGAAGGGGTGGAAGCATCTGTGGGGGTGGCCAGGAGGAAAAACATGAGAAGCGGGGATATGGCCGGAGGCAGGGAATGCAGCTGGTGGGGGGGCATCTGGGTGAGAGCGAGGCTAGGAGGGGGGATGCAGCCAGTGGTGGGTCATGTCTGTGTGGGAGGAAGGGTATGAGGGGGGACTGGGTCTGTGCAGGAGGAAGGGGTGGGGAATTGGGGCACTTACTTCGTGCAGCTCCTATTGGGTGGTGGGAACAGGTGGTTCTTCACAAGCCTGTGCTTGCAGGCACTGCTCCCTTCTGCTCCCATTGGCCACAATTCCTAGGCAATGGGAGTGGTGGCGGGGAAAGCTACAGGCAAGCCCAGAGCCCAAGAGCTAAGTTTCCTGTGGTCCCACAAAGTTCGTTCACAGCCGCCAGTCCTGGTTCTCAGGGTTCTGTGCTGTTGTTTTAGCTCTAATTTACCCCTAAATGTCTTCTAAGAGCCCAGTGAGCAGCGGAAGTATTGGTAATGCTGCTAGACAATATTGACCATCCATGGTTTGTGGTTCGGCAAGTTCTCTCGTCCGGCACTGGTCCAGTCCCAAGCATGATCTACTAGAGAGGTTCAGTCTGTATGTGAATTGCACGATTGGGCCTGTATGCCTCTCAGAATCAAGATCAATGTCAGAGCAGGAAGAAATCTTCACTTTTTCTTCAATTCCCCCTCTCCCCACACCTTTTTTATGCTTCTCAGGGGAGAAAGAAAGGAGGTAAGCGGAAAGTGCTGGCAGGATTTGACTCGCTCATTTCTGTAGTCAGCAGGATTACATGACTATAATCCTGTATGTATTTATATGTAGGAAAACTTAAATTGCACCGTGAGAGACTTCAGTATTCTAATCCTTTTCACATCAATCTTTCCATTCTTTTGAGACTGTTTATTCTTTGGGTCTGACAGGTTGTTCTAAAAAAAACCTGCTGCCCTGGCGAACACAATGTGGGTTAACCAAGTTAAAGTAATATGAATGAATTGGTGTTTGTAAAAACGCTTTGCAACTGGCAAGCACTTGGCAGTGGGTGTCATTTAAAAAAACCCATCACGCTGCAAGTCCCGAATTCCCATGGTGTACTCTGTATGTGGAATGCTTATCACCATGATGTGTTTATGCTATGTCATGTTAAGGCAGCATTTCCCACATGGTGTTCTGCAAAATAAGGGTTCTGCAAGGAAGTTACATTGCAATAATGTTTTTATGATTTAAAAATAACTCATATTTAGGGATTTATGAATTTTATTAAAAACAATTTTCACTTGTTTGCCACGATAAGTGTCCCTGTGTAACGTCAGCTTAGCTAGCGAGTGGTGACCATGATGTCATTACTCAGCGCTGCATGTATATTCAGTTGGTATGATCGCCTGTTATATGCCACCGTATATCCTCGTACTTACCCTACCGAATCTAGTCAGGTAAATATAACTTTTGTGCTTAAGTATGTGCAAATAAAGTAAATGGTGATCTCCCGGCCTTGTTTAGAGTTTGTTTATTATTTTCCTTATTTATTTATGATCTACTTTTTCAGCGCCATATATAAAACTGTTAGGGATTCTGCAGATTTCTTTCATGTTTAAAAGGGATTCCATGGCCAAATAAAACTGGAAAACACTGAGCTGAGGTTATTGCTGCAAACGCTTCTGCACATGATTACTTAATATTTACTTAAGCTCAATTCTGTGGACACCCATGCTTGTTGGTAATGTATGTCAGTAGCCCTATTTATTTTCTTTTAATGACCTATTGTGTAGCTCAATACTAAAAGTTACATCTGGTTTTGATGTCATTGGCCTTTTAAAATGGGCTTTCTCATGTTTAAGCCCAGAACTTTTTTTTTAATGAATGATTAAATTTTGCAAAATCCCATAACAATGTTTTTCATTAGAGTTCCCTTCTTTAGTTGAAAGGAAAAGTCAGTATTTTTGGATTTTAAAACTTTTGCAGCCCAAACTCTGACGTATTGGAGAGGTGCATAAGACTGAGGAGGTGGAACTAACTAGAAAATAGACGTAACAGCTGCTAATCTGTTCTCCTTGTTCAAGGTAAATGAAATGCAAAAGGTGAGCAAATAACAAAACGAGAAACAATAAAATAGACTTCCTCCTGTTTTAATCATTTGCGGTGGAATTAGAAACCCAAGTCAGAAAATCTGATGGCTTTTTAATTTTAAAGAACAGGGCCAGCTCACTGGTGTAAAGCATCATACCTCCAGTGACTTCAATTAAACTGTACCCAGTTATACCAGTTGGTCTCTCCTGTGGATCTTTGCAAAAAAGAAAATTAAATCTCTCTCGCTAAAGTAGTGTTCAAAATGTATTGAGCTTATTGGCTCTGTCTAGGTTACAGGGATTTGTCGGCAGAAGTTTTTGTCGGAGGATATTTTCCAGCAAAGCTTCTGTCGACAGATCATGGCCAAATTGCCAAGCAGATCGCCAGGCTCTTTCTCCAGCAGCGGTCCGGCCACACGCAGAAACAGAGGAGGCCGGTGCCGAGAGCTGGAGACAAGGTTGAGTTCAGAGACGGGAGCCCAGTCTTCCTTCCTGTCTTTTCACATAGCAGCTGGGTTGAAGCACCCCTCCTGCTCTCTGTGGTGCTGCGTGCTGCAGTCACTGTTAGTAACAAGCAAACTGAGGTAAGCAAAGCCGCTGCGGCAGGAAAGGTAGAAAAGGAACGACCAGGCCTCAGGGGGCCCGTGAAGATGCTGCTGAATCCTAGCCTGGTGCTGGGGTGATTGGGATATACTGGAAAGTCACTGGCATGGCAAAGGGCTCTTTTGTCTCTTCATCTCCATGCAGACAAATGCTTTTTTTGTGCCCGGACGGGAGACAATGCGCCAGGAGTTAAAAGCAGATGGCATCAGCCAGGCGTGATCTCAAATCTCCATGACTTATGGGACTTGATTGGCCATCCGCTGTTCTTCTTAGTTACCCACCCACCACCCTCCTTAGTAACCGCTCTCCAGGTTGGAGCTGATTCCTTCTCTCTGGTTGGTTTTCAATTCCTATGTAAACTCGTCGATCTTTCAATTTTAGGCAGCTTCTTTTTTGTCCCATAGCCCATTCCCTGTCACTGATGTTAGGGCAGCATGTGGGGCATGGGTCATAAGGGACTGGCCTGTGCTAAGAACGGTGATCTTTATTTTACACAAATTTTACCACTCTGCAATAGAATCTGCCTTGCCAAGGGATGCTGCAGTTGTGGCAGACTTTAAAAGCACTAGCTACTGTTCAATCTATTGTTGGCTGCACAGCTTTTAAAAGCCAGGGGCCAAATCCCTAGGTGGTATAAATAAATAAAATTCTGATTTCATACAGCCTGGGATTGGTGCCCCCTCCCCGGCTGCTTTTTTCTCTGTTCCAGTACAGCTGGTTTAAAATTTTCCATTCCAAAATGTTTGCTTGAAAAACGGCCTTTCCTCTTGGAGCAAATCTTGAAAAGGAAATAATCTCTCTGAGCGTTTTGATTGTGAATGGACAAACCCAATTCTTTCAATTTTTCACTTGAACCAAAAATTCTGGCAAGGGTTCTCAATTTCTAAAGGCCTTCCTGAAAGCGTGGGCCGAGGGGGCGGCGGGGTTGGTAGCAGGTAAATTAATCTCAGATGTAATTTTTGGCTGAGGTTTGAAGCTGAGCATGACTTTAGCTTTTTGTCCCTCACTTTCCACAGCCACCTGACTGTGGTCGATGCCCATAGCGTCGGCTTTGTTAAAGCACCCCCAGCCACCCAAGGTTAATCTTGCACAAAGAACTGGTGCGTTCACCCTGTTGGATGCATCCATCTCCTCTGTTGGCAACATGCAGACTACCTACCTAGGCCCCTGGTGTCCTATATATCATATTTTTGCTGTGTCTGTCCATCTGTCTGTCCGGGCAAGGTCGTGCCAGGTTCTCCGCAGCAGATTCTGGAAAATTCTACCAAATTCTTCAGTGTTCTGGAACGTCTCCCACCAGAGACGATGATCGCGCTGTTACAGAACAGGGTGCCACGTGACGCTCTCTGCCATGGCACCCGTCTCTTGGTGAATCGGGCGGCACCTGGAGGAGCAAACCGTATGGGGCTTATTCCACGCAGGAGTTTTGTTCTGTGGCTGTCTTTCAGCCCAACTTCTGCTTGCGAGCGGAGCTGCAATAGGCCCTCGGGTGGGTATGAGGAGCTCGGTAGCCAGGAATGCACATCTTGGGGGAGCTGAGAGAAGGCACAGCTGTGGGGTGAGGGCATGGATGTAAGCGCAGAATTTACATGCTCTCCACCTGTCAGTGACCCTACTGTTCAGCGTCCCGCTGCCTCCACTGTGCTGGGGCCCTTCCCCTGCTGCAGAGGAAGGAGCACAACTGCCTTTCCCCACTGCCTCCCCGGCCGCAGCCTGTCCCTGACCCATGCCGCTCCACACGGCAGTGCGACCATCACCCATTTTTCACTGCAGGGGGTAGCTCGGCGGCTGGGGCTCCCCGCCACCACTGACGCGCACTAGCCTGAGGTGGCCTCTGCTGTGAAGCGCTTGGAGACAAAGGGCAGGTGGCTCAGCAGAACCAAAAAGAGGGCGAGTGACTTGGTCCTGGTGTCACAGCAGATCAGTGGCAGAGCTGAGAGTCCAAACCCAGGAGTCCTGAATCCCTGTACAGTGTCAGATCTCCTGGGCCAAGCTGCTGGTATTTTCTTGGTGGTATCCAGGAACCTTACTTCCATCCGGGCGAGATGTGGGTCCCTTTGAAATACCCCAGTATGGCTCCTCATCCCCTGCCTCTGGCATGCAGTAGCCAAGTCTTCCAAGGCTGTAATTTTGTCTAATTACAGGCTAATTTTGGATTGCTGAGTCTAGTTTGCAGACGGTGCTGGTGACCTGTGATGCACACAGGGTCAGATCAGCTGGTCTGGTGGCCCTTTTGGGTGAAACCACTGGTACGGTCCATGTCAGTGTATTGATCACAGCCTGTCCTTCAGTGGGCGAATGGCGCAGGGAGGCAGCAGAGACTGACAGCTGGAACGCTGGGTTGAGGGTGGAGGGGCTAAATGACCTGGTTTAGCCGTTGGCCTGTCAGCTGAACTGTGCTGGTAGTCTGAGGTCTGTTTTCACTCCTACCTTTGCTGGCTTAGAATGTAAAGGGTTGTCTCTTTCCATGGGTATGTGCAGAGCCTAACACAGGGGGCTCCTGCCATCTGTCGGAGGTCTGTGTGCAGTACTGTAACACAGACCGATGATACAGGGCATTTCCTCCTAGCCTTGGGAGACCTTCTAAAGGGAAACCCCTGTTGGGGTCATTCCCAATCACCCTCCTGAAAGGCTCTTTGGTAATTTATATCCTGTGACTGCTGTTCTTTCCCCTTGGTAGATCAGGGACACAATTCCTTTCCCTCCTCTTGTTTGTACCCCTCAGATGCTTGGAGATGGTTAGCATACTCCCTACCCCTTAGCTGTGGGGCCTTTCTTTGTCAGGGATACTTACCAGGCCCAAGGTGGCTTTCAGTATCAAGTGGCATGGTCACATGTCTTTCTAGGACCAACCATAGCTTGGACTTACTAGGCTAGTCACAGGTCGTTGGTTTGATTGCCGAACCATTCAGGTTCCGGGGGCTCAGTAATGACCCTGGTTTAGAAATCTAAACCAATCCATGCTTCATCTTTCCAGCTTCACATACAAGAATGACGTGTGCACAGAATAGGAAATGCAGATTGTAACTGTAAAATTGATATGTTGCCTCATCAGTTTTGCATAAAGTATCTTTGAGTTATGCATATTCAAAAGTAAACTTTCATAAAGCAGGGTAGGAGGCCATGACACCATCCTCTGCACCTCGAGAGCACAGGCATGCCCAGTCAAGGCAAGGCCTTTGGGAACCTGCTGCTCTTTATCCAGGCTCCTCTCCCTCCTTTGCACACCCAGCCCTTCAGTGACAGCGCTACAGCTTGTGCACCCAGAGGAGAAGGAAACTATCCAAAAGGAAACACATTTCCTACTGAAGGCAGGGCAGGGTGTTTGCCAACAGACGGGCTAGGCAGAACGCATCCCATGACAGGCATATGTAAAAGAGGGTCCTTCTTCAGGCCTGTGTCTCAGAGCGAACCACGCTGAGTCAGATTTACCTCCTTGTGCTAAGTCAGCTAGGGATGGCAAAATCGCTGGCTAATTCTAAGGCCCCATAACTTCGACTTAGGCTGCTCAGCCAGGAGAGCTAATCTGCCCCCAGTGAGTTTTTGTATGCTGAGCTGGGAATGATTCCAGGTAAGTTTTTTTTTGTAAAATAACTCTTCAGAGAAGATCAGATCTTACAGTGTAAAAGGCCTGACTGGCTGTTTAATTTAGGAAACAACAATATCTATTTCCCCTCCCCACCTTAGCAAAAATATGACAGTTCCTGTCCCAGTTGTCATGGATGGTATAGATTCCTTAACAGGGTTGTAGCACTCTAAATAAAATGCAGGTTTCTAAAAAGCAACAACTCTTTGAAGGGTATTTCCCATTAAACATAAGGAGAGAGATTTACCCCCTTTTTGTTTTCCGCATGCTTAATAAATGTTAGCCTTGTTTAAGATGATTCCTGGCTTTGCGTGCTTGCTAATTTCCAGCCATGCTTCTGATAATGCCTTTTTTTAATTGCAGGCCTGCCTTCCAAAAAGAGGGCTGCAGTTTAAATTATTAGCACTAATCATGCTTCCAAATTAATTAGTCAGGGAACTCTTTTGTGTTGTTCCCAAATAAATCAAATCCTAAATAGCATCTGTTATTTTAAAAAAAAAAAAAAAAAGTGCAGTTTATTTTGAAAAGCATCCGTTAATCTGAAACCCATCTGAAGCAGGATTCCTCTTCATGAGCCTTAAGAAGTGGGGTGGGGTGGGTGGTAGTCTGGTGTAGTGGAGAGCACATGGACCAGGAAGTCTGGAGGCATGGGTTTATTTCCCCACATCGACCAGACCAGACCAGACCTGGCCCCAGCAGTGGATGTTGTAGGAAATTGTGGCTTGGAACCCAAGGCACGTACCTTGCTCACTTTACACTAAGGCTGCATCTGTACCAGACTCACTGTAACCTTGAGCAGGTCCGCGTGCCTCCGTAAAATCAGGACTGGTGGTACTTCCCCTCCTTCGTGAAGCTCTTTAAGCAGTACAGATGACATGTATCATAGCAGAGGGGAGTATTTTAGCTTTTACTGCAATCGATTGCGACGGCTGGGGTTTAATGTCATCTGAAAGGAGCGTGGGTGTGTTGATTTTACAAGTTAAACTATTTTGACTCGTCAAGTCCCCTGCTGGAACTGCTCAGATGGTAAACTGAGCTTGGGAGAGGGAAGGGAGGTGTGTGCCCAGATTAAATCCATAGAATGGACTGGTTTGTCAGGTTCTCTGTGGCCTCTCGGTCCAGCCTGGCGTGTCTCGTCCGGGCTCGGTGCAGTCACACACAGCAATGCTCACCGTGGTGGGTGCTCTCTGGCGTTCTCTCCTTTTGTCCATGTTTCTCCTCTGGTCTTTGCAACTGCATGGCTGCCGGGGCTCCTAGCTTACCTCTCCAGTGCCTCCGTCTCTGTTATACTCCCGTGGCCTCGTGGCTCACATCATTGACCTCTGCAGCAGGCCCCCACACCTTGCGGTTCCCCACATGCTGTTGCCTCTCCAGGCGGCTAGTGCTCGGCACACTGTGGTTTCCTCTATCAGAAATGCGGCTCGTTCTCCCCCCACAGGGTGTCCCCATCAGGGATCTTTCCCTGAAAGTTAGCAGCTTGAGTAAAGTGCCAGAGTTTCTTCAAAGTATCTGAGTCAGAGCCTCAGCCCTCTTCGCCTTCCTTTGCTGTACTCTGGCCCTGGGGACCCCGGGTGAAGGAGGCCATGCCTCAGAAGCCCAGAACCTTGGTGGGGAGAATCTCCTGCCATTAGGGCAGTCCAGTGGTTATGATGCTAAGCTAGGCAGTGAGAGATCAGCATGCAAATCCCAGGCATACCACAGACTTCCCGTGTGGCCTTGGGAGTGTCACTTAGTCTCTGTGCTTCACCTGTTCCTGACGGGACAGTAGCACTGCTTCCAATGTCTCAGTGAAGCAGGGGATAAAGGCATGAGCGTGAGGTGCACCGACGTTGCGGTAGATGCCTTCAATTCAGCCTCGCTGCTCCCCACTTCCACCCTATCCATAACTCATATTTGGAACCAAAACTAACCAGAACCAAAGGCTTTCTCTTTCCCATGATGGGAAATCTTGTGCATTGTCTCAGGAGCTCATTGCTTCATTCTCCCAGCAGAGCCATTCACCAGGCGCTGGGAGTGGCTGGTGGATTGTCTGGGTTGGGACAGCTCTGCTGAATATAATTCTCACCAGAGAGATGGCTTTGGTCAGTGCAGAGCCCCACTGAAAACATGTTCACGGTAACACTGGTTACCCCTGAATATCCCTCCCCTGATGCATCCCAGAGCAGAATTTGTCCAGAGGCTGCCTTTGAGCTGACGGACCTAACACTGGTTCACTTTCTCCCCTGCCCACTTGTAACCAGAGAAGTGCACCGATGGTTTCAAGGGGAGCTGGTTTGGATGGAGAGATTATTTTTGTCCAGTTCCCAGGTACCCAGTGCACCATGCCACCACCTTGCTGAGCCTGCCTGGTGGTGGTGGCAGTAGAGAGGCCAAGGACTGAACAGGCTGCAAAATGTGCTCCACCGCTGTCAGAAGCGGTAGCATTTCAGCGGGGCCTGATGCATTGGCTTTGTAAAGCCCTTGAGATGCGTGTATCAGTGTGAAAGGCTCCAGCTGGAAAGGAAAATAACAAACAGCCACTGGACAGCTCCTGGTTATGTCAATCTGTATGGAGGGTTGAGCTGTTCACCACTGGTTGAGGGACGCCTGCTTCTTCCCTTCTGACGACTCCTGTAAGCTGCTGGCGGAACCCCCGCTTATCACCGTTTTGAAACAAGGAGCCCAGCTCAAGACCTCTGTACTACGTCAATTAATACAGTCTGTGGCAGTAAATGAGAGGGAAACAGGAATGGACTCAATGGGATTAGGTCACTGAAATGATAAAGTTTGGACCAAATCAGATTTCCTTGGGAAGTGAAACGGACAGCAGCAATATGTCAAACAGCAAGATGAGACAGGTTCAGAAGAACTCTTGGGCTGGATGTGCGAGTAAGAACCTCGTCCTTAGGAGGTCTCCTCCAGCCGTACCCTGTGCTCTCAGGGTGCCCTTGAATGCCAGACTAGCGGTAGAGTCTAGCGGAGGAATTGCAGGCCACGCACAGCTCCTTGTTAAATGCAGAGCACTTACAGAGCTGGATCCTCAGGACAAGCTTGGTTACTGCATGGGAAAATGGAATCTCATTTACTCGGTTAGGATTCTATGGAGCGGCAACCTATAGGACTGGTGCCATCGCTTTTTGGGTTTTGTCGAGACACCACACTGGAGGTGGTTGAAGAAACCAGGTGGTCGAGGGCTGTGAGGCCAAGTATTGTCATGTGCTAAAACAGGAGCTGGAGATGAATTAAATAGTCAGGTTGCACCACAGCTGCAAGTTATAACAAGGGCACAGGGCCTAGTGCAAAGTCCTGTGTCATTTATTGATGAGCTGAAACGAGGGCTGAGCAGTGAGTGGCAACTCCTGCTGATGAGACAGGTTCAGCAAGCCCAGGGAAACCACTGGGAGCTTCAGAGAGCCCCGGTTATCCCTGGGTAGCGTGGGAGCAGGTGAAATTCAGCCTTGATGGGTGGAGAGAAATGATAGAATGTCCGTCTCCCACACCTTTACAGGGCTCTAAACAGAGGTGAAAACAGTCACAAGCATGTGGTCTCCCAGCCCCTTCAGCGCTCTGCCATTGGCCAGAAGCGCCTTGTGGTAACGACTTGCCATGACAGCCCAGCCTAGGCCCCACCTCTCAGCATTTTGGTGCCTCCAGCCATGCCCAGAGCGGGGCATTCCCTGCCTTTGACACCCGCTGCAGCCTAATGCAACCAGGGCAGAAGACATAGACGCAGGCACCATGGGCTGTGCAGCCACAATGCACCGAGGCTCCACTCCCTAAGATCTGGTGGCTGGCCAGCGCAGTCCCTGACATCTCAGCCAGCCCTGGTGCTTGGATGGCTGGGCAGTGGGGTTCCAGTCAGCCAGTGTGGTGGCTGATCTCCCAGCCCTGACCTCCCCCATCCCACTAATCCTCCTGTCCTGACTCCTAACCCCCCAGCCTCCCTACCCCCTTGCACTGAGCCTCCTGCACTCCATCCCATGCTCAAATTTCCTACATGTACTGTCCTAACCCAACCCTCCCCACTGTGATAGCTCCGGAGCTGTAAGGAATTTGTTGCTCTCACCCCGGTTATAAATGATCAGTAACTGCTCGGGGTAGAGCCAAGGCACTGTTGTCAGCAGCTCGGTGCCCACCTGTTTTGTGGGCATCCATCCAGCACTGTCTTGCCTCTGAAATCTGAGCCCTGGTTGCATGACCTACCGCCAGCCAAGCTCCCGGAATCCCCTTGCTTCCATGCAAGCCATGCACACGTGGAAGGGCAGGTGGGAGTTTACCATAGCAGTAAGTCACCTTTCTGGCTGCTACTCCCGGCCTCGCTAGCCCATGCCTGACACCTTTTAAATTCATTCATATTCAAGTCCTTTTATGAATGAAGTCAGACGTTTGCCGGGATCACTTGCTTGTGCAGGGAGGGAGCTCCACAGCCTTGAGCAGCCCTGCTGGTTGTCTGATGTTCCTGAGCTGATGCAGGTGCCAGGTTGAAACCGTACCGCTGGGCTCACCAAGGAATCCCCACCTGCAGTGTATTTGGGGTTTGCAGGAGGGGGTTGTCTCTTTATAGAGCACCAGGGGTGGTCAAGAGTGGACATGTGGCAGGAAGGGCTGAGACTCTGGGGAGGCAATGAACACTGTCTGTCCCTTAATCTCATTTTGTTTGGCTGGTTCTTGCTCATCTCCTTGGGATCCAACTCATCACCATATGCGGGACCAGGAAGATGCTTTCCTTACCCCGCCCATGGTCTGGTCCAGGGTTTCTGGAACGGTGGGTTGAGACCCCAAAGGGTTTTGAGTTGCCAAGGCTGGCTTAGACTTGCTGGGGTCGAGGGCAGCCGCGTGAGCCCATTTCCCAGAGCTGACAGGCTGAACCCCAAGGGTTTTGGCTGAGCCATGGAGCTTAAGTTACAGGCTCCTGGTTGGGGCTGAAGCCCTGGGACATGCCTGCTACCACCAGAGGTGATGGGACTCTGGCTTTGGACCACCCGCCTGAGGCAGCAGGGCTCAGGTGGGCTCAGGCTTCATTTTTCCCCCTCCTGGGGCAGTATAGTAATTCTTGTCAAATGGGGGATTCAGTGCAAGAAAGTGTGAGAATCCCTGGCCTAGTCCTGTGTCTCGCATCCATTCAGCCACACTGTCTCACCAGCTTCAGTGAGTGTCATCCCTGGTCCTGACAGCCACTGTAGTTTCTGTTCACTGGTTTTCATCCGTCGCCTCAAGTGATCTCTCATCCCAGAGCAGCAGAATCAAACTTAGTGGTGGCTGCGCCTTGACGGTCAGTTCTGCAGCTCTGGAGCAGTGAGCAGCTCTGAAACAACTGCTCCTGAGTCCTGGAAACCGTTGCTGGGCATACCGTGCCCCTAGATCTGGAAGAGGAATTCCCATTGATCTCACTGGCAGGCGCGGTACATGACCCATGAAGCCAGTGATGAGATGAATGAAAACAAGCTGGGGTTTGTACGAGTAGTAACACTTGGCTCGGATCGTTTTCACAGAAGTGATTTGCAAAGGTAGGGAAGTGTCGTTCTTCCCCCCCCAGCATGTTACAGATGGAAAAGGCACCAAAAACTGTGGCTTACCGGAGGAAATACAGCCAGGGGACGGGAAAGCGGAACATCTATTTCAGATTCCTTCATCATTTATGCCCATGTCAATCCAGAATAACTCCATTATGTGCAGGGGGTGGGTTCAGGGTTCACGTCACCGTCACCCGGAGCAGAATCCGGTCCCAGCTCTTCTGGCTCCCTGCACTGTGTTCAGCCCACTGAACCGCCACTGCCCCTCCTCCATGCAGCCCTTGCTGCAGAAGTCGTCCTGCTTTTTAACTGCCCATGCGTGCGGCCCCACGGCCTTGCTGACCTGTGTCTTGCTCTGTGACTGACTCATGACTCCCTGCCGTGCAGAAGACCAGTGTGTGGGGAGCCTGTCTGTTGGTCACTCTGCTCAGCCCAGCCATGCTAGGCAGGGTAAATTTGGGGCTGCCATTTGAAGCCGTGTTATCTTTCAGCTAGCGGACAAAATCTCCAAAGAGCTGCCACTGAGTCACTTTGTAGTATCTTAATTAGTTCTTTTATGCAGACGTCTCGTTACCCTTCCCATTGCTTTCTGTCTACCTCGGATGTAACTGTCACACCAGACAGAGGGTAAGTGCCTAGATATTACAAAACCTGCCAGCTCTGACTGGCTGGACCATTGTTTAATTTGTTTTCTTTAAGAACTGCAGCTTTAATGAGACTTTTGTGGGTAGTTTCCAGTGCCATTTTGGCCTGGAGAGGTTGTTAGTGCCTGTGAAAATGCAGGGTCAGTTTCATCTGTTCTATCTCATGTATTCTTGTTACGTTGCCCCTTTATTTCTGTTGTTTGGGGATGGTAAGCGGGAGAGAGGATGGCTTCAGCACTTGTTAAAACCGAACACGATGGAAGTCAACAAACACTCCACTCTGTTCCAGCAGCTCTGTACTCCTCTTAATCAGCTCACACTCTCCTCATTTTTTTTTTTTAAAGACTCTGGACTTTCTTGGTGAGTATCATCCCAATCCTAATAAATGGTTCAGCCTTGAAGTAGGAAGCATGGCTCTCTGAAGACTCATCTAAGACCAGCCTGACTTATTTGTCTCTCTGCTGGTGTGATGAGGAGCCTGGATATGCCCAAGTGAAAGGCCCTGTGGTTCCTGACTCTTTACGGACATTTATGCTCGTTTTATACTTATACCTCAGTTGTACCAGAAAGTACCTGCGTGCTGTGTCCTATTCAGTTGTGTCAGAATCACAGAACACTACAACTGAAAGGGACCTTGAGAAGTCATTGAGTCCAGTCCACTTCCCTCATGGCAAGATCATTGTTGTATATTTATCAGACCTGTTCTTAAATATCTCCAAAGATGGAGATTCTACAACCACTGTAGGCAATTTATTCCTGTGTTTAACCACCCTGACACTTTTTCCAAACATCCAACCTAAACCTCCCTTTTTGCAGCTTAAGCCCATTCCTTCCTGTCCTATCTTCCGAGGCCAAGGAGAACATTTTTTTTTCTCCCTCCTTGTAACCCTCTTTTAGGTACTTTGTAAACCGTTATCCTGTCCCCTCTGTCTTTTCCTTTCTAAAGTAAACAAGCCCAGTTCTTCTGTCACAGCTCATGTTCTGTAGACCTTCACTCATTCTTCTTGCTCTCCTCAGGACCGTTTCCAGTTTCTCCACATCTTTCCTCAAATGTGGTGCCCAGAACTGGACGCAATACTAGCCTATAATGGTGTTCAGCCTGCTTCCCGCTACGGTCTTATTTGGATTTCTGACAACCTGAGGCCCATTGTGGGTTAGAGCATGCACACCCAAAAGGGAGCTAGGCAGCTAGCCTAGAACAGAGAGGAGTCCTGAGGGGCAGTTTTCCTTCTAGTGTAGCCAAGGGAGTTTATATGTCTGCCCTAAGTGGGCATAGGGAGCCATGAATACTGGTTTTTAAAGCCTATGGTGTCCATCTGGGGACACATACGTGGGGAATTGTTGCATTAGGCCCTCCGTGTCGACTTCTGTTCCACCCATCTACACATCTGCAGGCTTCTGCAATTGCCTTGTTTTTGGCTGTTGAGCCTGCTGTGGGAAGTGGAGACACCAGCAGTGAACTCACAGAGTTCAGACGCTGGCTAATAGGGTTAGGAAGCCAGTGGTTATTGCAAGACTTCCAGTGGGACATGGTAAATGAGCCCTAATTCTGTAATGTGATTTCCTTTTCCCGGCCAGACTAAATGTTCTTGGCCACTGGGGATTAACAAAAATAAACAAATAAACTGGCCTCCCGAGCTCTGTCAATCTTGATCACTCACATCAAAGACTTGGAAGAGCTCTTGGCTGTCTGTGCCCATCGCAGCTGACCTGTATGCTTGTATGACGCGCGCTGGTAGGATTTCTAATAGCAAACTTCACATTCATCTCCCTGGCATTGCTGGGACCCCGTGGACAAGGAAATCCATCTGTGGCTGTGATCGTATCTCAAATGCGGAGGGGCGAGAGATGCCTTCGGGGAGCCAGAGGGAGCTGGATTGGCCAGGGGGTGGGCCAGGGCCCTTTGCCAAGCAGGGGGTTGAGAGTCTCTGCGTGATGTAGGAAATTGGAGGTCTGGTTCTACTCTCGGCTCGGAGTGGAATTTCTCCTTTTGACATCTCTAATGGCAGGAGTTCACACATGGCCAAAATGTACCTGAATCCCATGTTCTTCCCTTGCTCTCAGGGCCACTGAAGTCATGGCTGTCCCTTTCCCCAGGGAGATGAGTGGGGTTTCATGAGGCATCGAAGAGGATAAAGTGACTTCTGCATACCTAAGAAAGGTGGGAAACTTTAATGGATCACTGTCAGTGATCCCTCTAATTGTTTCTCTCTGGGGCAGAATAAATTTTATTCTGTGCACCAAGGCTGGTGCGATGTGCACCACCACCAGAATCACATGCTGCCAGCTGTGGGCTCTCTGTAGCTGGGTGGCACATAAGTTGCTCCTGGGTTGCCGTCCGAGCGCTCAGCTTACAGGGAACACTGACCTCTGTATGTTGCCCCATCCACTGCAAGAGTCTAATGGGGTGGGACATCAAGGATGAGCATGAAACTCGCTTGACTTCGATAGGGCTAATGAAGAAATGAATTTGACCCAGGCTGTTTGCAACTCGGTCTTGGTATTGTGTGAATCAGAGGCCTGGGGGCCTTGTCATCTGACTGGCCTCACAAAGGGGTGCAAGAGCAGGGCAGCTCCTGCGTGACCGATGAGTAACCTGCTGCTGTGGAGGCAGGACCAAGAATCTGCCTCGCTACTGAACACAACCGCCTACCCTTAGGTAGAAAGGGTTGGCGGTGGCCAGGCAGCACACACAAAGCCGGGAGGTGCAATCGAAGCGTTGCTCCACTGGAGTTACTCAAGGGTAAAGTTCCTGAGTATGTATTTGCTCTGGGAAAGACTATCCATCTCCAACAAAGTGAAAATCCACTATGGGGATGGTCAGTAACAGAAACGCTTGTTCCTGATATCCTGGGACCATCTGTCCCCTGCTCTATTCAATGAGTCTTTCCTCTCAGAGATCAATGGCAAATGCTGCTCCTGAAAGCGCTGTGACTCCAAAGTGTTGGAGCCCAGCAAGGACAGGAACTCAACCCAAGAGCAGTGATACCTCTTAAACCTGTGATTACAGCACTTATGACCTAGAGACCGTGGAGCCATTAAAACAACCCTAACCCTTCTCCAACTCTTCCGGGAAGTGGTCAATAGATCATCAGAGTTCCTTCCTCTACCCCTTTACGTTGCGTGCCTTCCAGGCTGTGCAGCCTAGGCCTGGAGCAGACGGTGCCCTCTCTGTGAGAGGATCTGAATCTCAGAGCATGGGCTGATGGCTGGGACGTTTTTGCTTGAAATGTGAAAAGCGCCCTAGCATATTTTAGGTGCTGCCACAATCTAAATTAATAAAGAACATATGGAACTGATTCTGATATCTCAGTTCTACTCAGGTAATTCCATTAACGTGCATTGAATTACTGCAGATACACCAGCGTAATTGAATTCAGGATTGGGGCTGTAGAGTTAAGGCTTGACCCGAGGAAAACCCAGCTGTGCATGTCTTCTGGAAGCTCTGGTGATTTTTAGCTGAACAATAGGCTGAGAAAAGTAAGGAACGGGGAACTTGCGAAAGCCGCAGGTGTACTACTTCCACGTATGGCCTTCAGCTACCCTGGCTCTCCCATTGGTTCTCCCTTTGACCTGCAGCCCTCTAGCCAGTCTCCCTTCTGCTGGTCCAGCCCTGGCTCCCTGGCAGTGCATGTTAATCCCAGCTCTGTACCACCTTGAACTGCTGTGGGAACAAGGTGGAATTTCAATGGCTTCATGGTAGGCAGGGTCCATGTGGGAGGAGAGCCTTGCACTTGCATTGTGTGTGTGACTGTCCAAGAGGAAACGCAGTAACTGGTGTTCATAAATAGTTCTGAGAGCAAAGTTGTTGAACCTAGTACTGTACTATGCTGTGACTCCTCCTCCCTGCACAAGCCCTTGAGCTCAGAAGCTGGTTTCTGGCCACAATTTATTGCCCCTCCACCTGGCAACCGCCCCTCCCGCCTCCAACTTCTCTAAAATAGTCCTGAAGTTCCCTGTACCATTCTGTTTGCCCCCTCGCTTGCCTGGGTGCATTTTGAAGCCTGCGGATCCGAGCAGGACTTGTTCATTGAGCATTTAAGGATTGAATAAGGGCTGTTTCTTTTGCTTTTCTTGTTTTGGGCTGTTTTATTTGCACCTTTCCTGCCCCACCCCTCTTAACTTTCCTCAAGTGAAGGTGTGTTTTACCTTGAAGGTATAAAAATTAAGAGAGAACAGAAAAGCTTTTGACCTGCCAAGTCCTGGGCAATGTGTTTCACCTGCAGTTAGCAGAGAGGGTTTTCCAGGATTCCCTGTGCTGCTGCTGCTGCAGCAGAGATTAGGAGTTTAAGTTAACAATTGCCATGAACATGCTGTGTTCTGGGCTTGGCTGGTAAGCAAAGCAAAACACCACGTTTTAAATCCTTATTAAATCATGAAGTCTATGTCTATTCCCTTGGGATTAACCCCTGTGGGCTTCCCTTGGTTGAAACCCCTGGAAGGATTAGAACAACCTGCTGTGTCTCCGGAGACCTTATGAGCAGGGGGGATGAAGGCCACTCAGGGCAAGGGAATAAACCTTCTGAAAGGGGCCTCATCCTCTGTCAAAAATCAGTGCTGGACCAGGGGGATGGTGTAGTAGTGCTGAGGCCCAGTCCGCTTAGGTCTAGTTCTAAACAAGCAGTGCTGAAGGGGGCTCCAAAGAGGATGGAGAGAGACTATTCTCAGTGGTGTCAGAGGGCAGAACAAGGAGCAATGGTCTGAACTTATGGAGGGAGAGGTGTAGGTTGGATATTAGGAAAAACTGTTTCCCCAGGGGGGCGGTGAAGCACTGGAATGCGCTGCCGAGAGAGGTGGTGGATTCTCCATCTCTCGAGGTTTTTAAGTCCTGGTTTGACAAGGCCCTGGCTGGGATGACTTAGTTGGAGTTGACCCTGCTTGAAGGAGGAGGCTGGACTAGATGACCTCCTGAGGTCCCTTCCAGTCCTAGAATTCTATGTTAGCTGGCTGCTCTTAGCCAGGCATGTCACGTGTGCTGCATGCCCCAGTGCATGCTGGGAAAAACAGCGCTATTGGAATATTTGCCGTCTGGGACATATGGACTGCGGGTTGGCTGGCTGGGCAGCAATCAATCCATCGTAGATTCTATAAATCAACCGCTGAGCACTCTACCATTTGACTCTGGTATTCTGGCAAAACGAGAAGAGTAAGCAGCGCCAGCAGGACAGCCTCAGCTGTCAGCCTCCCATGGCGAAGCTATGGCAGTAGGCAGACCGAAGTATGTCTCTGTCTCTTTCAGACGCGTTACTCATGTCACTGAAGTTGTGTGACTTAGGCCCTGTCTATACTACCGCAATTTGTTGACCTTAGGAACAGGCTCCAGCTGCAGATTTTCACACCTGTGCCAGCCCTTCCCCTGCCCCACCCTTCCTCCATTTATATCCTCGCTAACAGGTACTGCAGGGTGAACACAAACAAGCTATAAACCCTGCAAATAGAACTCAGCAACAGAAAACTGTTTCCTTGTAAGTACCTCTGGTTTTGCTGGCCCAGTGTATTGTGCGCAGGAGTCCAACTACAGAGCCCTGGGTTCTAGTCACAGCTTGTGCTGCTGGGTGACCTTGGGCAAGTCGCAGCCCTGTTCTGTGCCTCGGTTTCCCCATCTCTCAAATGGCACTAGTCCATGTGACCTCCCTTGAATGCTTTGCTCATGACAAACGCCAGTGAAAAGTGAGGCATTAGTTATGGCAAGGATTTCACTAGCCGATGCCAGGGGTACCTGACCGGCCCATGCTCCCTTCACAGCCTGCATTTCTGCTTGAGCTGCAGAAAGATCCAGTGAAGGGGAGAAAATAGTTCTGGTGGCTGCTTCTGAGCAGGGAGCAGTGGAATAAAGCAGGGGAGGAAAGGTGCGGTAAGCCACAGCACCTCTGTGAGTCAGCGCCAGCTGCATGGCTATGCACACAGGGCTGGGTTTCCTATGCACGCCTGCTGTCTTCATAAAGAATCCAGAGCAGATTAAATGCACCAGACTGACAGCCCTGGAAATTGAAGTTCTCTGTTTATCCAGGAAATAAGGTACAGCATGGACTGTGGTGATGCAGGTACTCAGCTAATTGTCAGTGGACTTCTGTTCTGACCTGCAGGGACTCCTGCTAGCAGGGTGCTGGATGACTTGTACAGCGGGGGGGAGGGAACCACTGAACCAAGCTATAAACTCTACGCACCCTGCCCCCCATAATCCCCATTTTTGCCTAGAAGCGAGAACTAAAGCCCAACATCCGTGAGGCAGACCAATACAAGCCTCATCCCAGGTTCCAATCCAGGTCTCCACCAGGTAGTTCAACCCTCTCCCTAGCTTGACTCGGAGAGCGAGTGCTGAGCTGTGCAGGCATCCGGGGGCAGCTGAGTTTTGTCCTCGCTGCTCACGACGCGCCAGGAGGCCTTTGGAATGCGACTAGGGGACAAAGGGAGACTTTTCTGTGTTTTACCTTTCAGCTGCATTTCCCCTCCCTTCCCGCCACCCCTCTCTGCACGGCGATTGCCCCTCAGGGCGGCCCTGAGGGTGGCTGCATCTGGCCTGGGCTCCCAGACCCACTGCTGCCACACTGTTGTGGTACTCCCTGCTATTGCAGACTTGAAATGGTCCCCGATCAGCCGCCAGAGCTCTTGCGGGTCTCGCAGCACAGGCAGCGCATTCGGTCGTGTTCCCAGTGTACCCAATACATAGGCACAAAGTATCTATATCTCCACCTGGTTCCCTCAGTAGCACTTGGTTTGTTTGCTGGATGGTGCTGCCTCTCTCCGCATCCCCAGGTACGACCATGGCTACGGCTAACAGTTCCTATTTAACCAAATGCCTTTGCTCATCTCCTGTCTCCAAGGGCACCTACCCTGGGGATGACTAGGGTTAAGAGGCCGTTTTTACCTGACCACCGACAGCACATCACTGATTACGGGGTGATTTTCATAACGTGTGCCAGGGTTCCATCACCAGTACTTTGTCCTTCCTGAGCTCAGTCAAGATTTGAATCCAGGCCTCTTAAGTTCCCAAACCGATAGCCAGGGTGACTTCAGAGGGGATTAACCCACTCTGGCAACCTGCCCTCTGGCCGTGCACGCTGCGATTCTCATCTCAGCATTCTGTGTGCACTGCCCGAAGGGACCCAAATCTGGTTAGGATTTATTCCTTGGTGTAGCCCAGAAATGTAGCTGTGCATTGTTTTGCTTTACTGGAACTCTTCTAGTGTGAGATGAAGCCAGGAAAAGCATGCTAGCCTTGGAAGCAACCATTTGTGCCCAGCCATTACACACCTGAGTGGCCAGTTTGTCTTCTGTACCCTGTCCGTAACTGATGCCAGCTCTCCACTGTAACCTTAGACCTGTTTGACTGTGTCACTCAGCGGTGAAGTTATACTGAGCCAACCCTGGTGCAGACCATGCTAGATGGATGGGTGACTTTCTCTCACCAACATAGTATCCCCCTGCCAGAGAGGCTGACTAACTATGCCAACGAGAGAAGCTCTCCCAGCATCTTAACAGTCTCCTCCTCATTGAAGCACTGCAGAGGCTCAAGTGCCTGTGGGCAGCAGCATTTTAATGGTAGAGCTACCCTGAGCATGCGGGAGGAAGGAAAGCTTCATTCTATGGGAACGCCAGTCTGCCAGGCCAGGGAGGGCAATGTTCCCTGTCAGCTGAGCACTTGGGCAGTGGCCCAGGAGAGATTTAGGTGCCATCTAGCTAATTAGCAGAGCACCTACAGTAGACAGCATTTGTTTATATTGGTGGTGCACATCCACTCATGCCTTGCTGCAAATAATAAAAGTTATTCTGTCCATGCATGAAAAAAATTAGAGGGAAGTGTGGTGGTCAGTGTTTCTGGGGGGCATGCACTTTCATACAAAAAGCTCGTTCAGAGCAGGAAGAATCTAGCCAGCAGCTATAGAAGGTTTGGAGGTTTTTTGTTTTTTTTCTATAAATTTTATTTTAAATGTAATTTAAACCTGTCCATTTGTCATAGGCTTAGGCCGTATGAGTAATGGCACATAGAGCTGGTTGTTAATAGTTAATAGAATCTTGTTTCATTTAAACAGCACCCAGCGCAATGTTATGTGAGTGTAAGGCTGGAGCTCGTAAGAGCTAGGGTGACTCTGCCACAAGCCCTGTCTGAGGATGAGCGGGGGGGTTAATGCATGAATTAATGTGGAGGACCAGCCAACTTTATTCCAAAATTCCATGTCATGTTAGGAAAACAAGGCACAGCCGGGGGAATTGTCATACCAGTTTAGGCATCTCACCTCTCCTCATTTGGCCACGTGGGGCTCTCGCCCTGCCAGAGAGGATGAAACACAAACGGAAGCACTCGAGCTTCTGAAAAAGCCTCAAAATAATCCAATGCAGCTCTAAAACTGTGGGTTAAAGTAGTTAAACTTTTTGTTGTTGTAGTTACTTCTCTTGTGCAGAGAGCTTCTAACAAAGATCAAAAACCATGAGAAGTCCTGTGGCACCTTATAGACTGACAGATGTTTTGGAGCATCAGCTTCTGTGCGCAAAGACTCAACTGGCCAGAAAGCTTATGCTGCAAAATATTTGCTTAGGCTATAAAGTGCCACAGGACCTCTTGTTGTTTTTGAAGATACAACCTAACTCGGCTACCTCTCCCCTACTTAACAAAGATCAGACCCCTTAAAGGAAGGATCCTGCTGAGTTGGGGCAGCTTTCTGTAAGAAAGTGAAATCTGAAGTCTGATTACTTCCCAAATTAGTAGGTGGGTTCTGCTTAGCATATGGCAGCTATCGATGGCCTAGAGCTCTGAATTCAGGGTAGCTTTGTCTGTGTGGTATTGTCTTTGTCTTGTTTGGCTCTGCTCAAGTGGCATTCCTTGCAGAAAGAGCCTTTGTGAACCGCCAGAGGTAGGTGAATTCAGTTAAGTCCTATGAAAATTAATAGCAAAGCCACTTAAGAAATTGGTTATTCATGTTCTTTCCTTTCAGCCATCTGCATAAATGTTTGTGGAACTTATAATGGCATTCTTCAGTTAAAATGGCAAGATCTTTTTCATATACCCCGGTCTTCAAAGCCCATTTTGGTGACCTGACAAATTAATGAAAATGAGTCGTCTTAAAGGTGAAAGAAATGTCACTCTGTCGCCAAAGTCAGCTTCTATCTCGTCTCTGGGAAAGGAGGTTTAACTTCATCCTGGCTGAAAAGAGAGAAGCCATTAATACCTTTTTAAATTACTCCAGCATTTGAGTATCTGATTAAAATTATTCCAGAAATAAATCTAATTCCTGGCGAAGCATCTGAGGACTGCTTGCCAATCAATGCTGAGGCGGAGCAGAATTGCCCTTTCGTAGATTGCAGAGGCAGCACTGGGCTGAGGGCTTGGACCCACTGGTCTGCAGTTGATTTGACACTGTGTGAGAGAGATCACAGCTCATGTTTGTTTGCAGTGCAGTGATGCTGGTTCAGAACTGTGCAATTGATGCAGGTTCAACTTAATATCCACTGCCCACTCCCCGGAGCTCTTTATCAGAAAGATAGGGTGCTCCTCCGGTTGAGTTCACATATTCCCGTTGATTCATCTGCCTTGATGGAGGTGGCAGGTGACTCCTTTAACTCATGAATATCCAGGTCTGGGGGTGCATATGTATTCAGGTTACTATTTGTTGGCTAGACATTTATGGCTCTTTGGTTTTGGGGGTGTGGTGTTTTTGTTTTGTTTTGTTTTGTTTGTTTTTACAACTGAAGTTAGAACTGTAAACACTTTATTTTTCTTTTGTTGTTAGTTTTCTGAGTAGTTAATAGAACTGGATTTTTATTTATTTTAATATATGCACCTTATAATCCTTCCTTTCTCACACCCTTTATTTCTGTAGACACCAAAACCTTGGTGGCCTTAGGTTCAGTACTTTGCACAGTGTGGCCTCGAATTGACTGTATCCTCCATGCACTGCAGAAATATAATAACTTATAGTTTAGAGGTGTTTTTCTTTGAATTTTGGCAGTGTTTTTAAATTTAAGAACGATATACTTAAATATAGCCTTTTTATATGGTGGGGTGGTGGGTTATTAATGTATACGGCAGAGATTTCATGGGTCTTTTCAAGTGGGCAAGAAATTTAACAGGTCTTTTTTTTTTTTTTTTTCCCCCAAATGAGTAACTTTTAAAAGCCTCTTTTTGGCGGAGAAAGGTGTGTGTGTGTGTGTGTGTGTGTGTGTGTGTGTGTGTGTGTGTGTGTGTGTGTGTGTGTGTGTGTGTGTGAGAAAGAGAGAGAGAGGGTTAATACTTAAGCCCTAGTACTGCAAGCACTCAAGTGTTCACCACTATAAGTGTCAATAGTCTAAATGGAAGTCAGTGGGACCTCTGGTTCCATTAGAAAGGGCTTCAAGTCAGCCCTGGGGTGACCGGATATGCTGCTTTTAAAGGGACAGTCCTGTATTAAGCCCTTAATTTAAAAAAAAAAAAAAAAAGGCCAACTGTCCCATATTTTCTGTCTCTTCCCTCCCATCAGGCCAAGTGGGTTGTACTACTGGCCCAATCCTTGCTCACCTGCCCATCAGCAGTGAGTGGGGAGGATCCACTGGCTGATGATGACCAGGATGTCCTCAAATTTTTTCATCCCTGTGCAAAATAATTTTTGCCATGCTCACTGAGGCATGTGCGGACGTGTTCCACCAGTAGAATCAGGGGCTGTGCGCGCTCCACTAATCATCTGGGCACCATTTGAATCTCTGCTGCGCAGCTGCCCAAGCACTCTGCTTATAGGGCGTGGGCTGGTGGTTGCATGTCACCACTGCTGTCTACCCATTGGCTCTCAGTGTGATTCTCTGGAGGGGTAGCTCAGTGGTTTGAGCATTGGCCTGCCACACCCAGGGTTGTGAGTGTAGCCCTTGAGGGGGTCATTTAGGGATTTGGAGCAAATTAAAAAAAAAAAAAAAAAAAGGTGGGGAGGAGAATGGTGCTTGGTCCTGCTAAGAAGGCAGGGGACTGCACTCAATAACCTCCTGAAGTCCCTTTCAGTTCTAGGAGATGTATATCTCAATACACTATTATCCTCTCCTTGCATTTCTGGGTTCACCTCCCCTCAAACCCCTGTCCCCCAACCTGGCCTTGTGTGTTCCACTCCCAGCACTGTGTGGGGAACCAGCCCCTGGTCAGATCATTCAGCTCACCAACAACCTGGCTCCTTCCTCCCAGCTCTGCCTTTGAAATCTCAAGACTCTACAGCCCAGGGTGCCTGGTCAGGAGGATCCAAGCCCTGCATGTGTTGAAATCCTACACAGGCTGACATGGGGACGTTCCCCCCTAAGTGGTGAGGAGCAAGCTGCTTCTCTCCTTTTTGCACCCAGGCAGGGGCACTTAGCATCCTCTTCAAATGTTTCTCCTGCCCGAGGAGCTGGACTTAGGGGGTGCAGGGCTGCTCTGTCCCCAAGGTACCCTCCCCTGCTGACACACCTCTCAGGCTGGGTTTGCAGAAGCCCCTGCAGTCAGGTTCCATGGGCCAATGTGCTCCGTGTATCCCTAGGGCTTAAGCCTTTCCTGCCTGCACTACAGGCAGGGGAAAGGAGGTGGCTGGCTTATGTCCATGGCCTGCAGCAGCTTGGAGGTGTTAGCTGCCACTCTACACTATGCAGGCGGCTTCTAGCCCTAGGGATATGGGGATGGGGTGGGGAGGAGCCATGACCTCCTGGGAAAACATGGGCCAAGTTGTCCCAATCCCTTTAGAGGGAAGCCTCTCCCGTCCCTTCGCTCCTGCACAGTGCCGGCAGGAGGCCACTTTCTGGGAGTGGGAATCCCAACAGCAATCCGGGGAGAGCAGCAGGTGACCTTCTGGAGATGTGGTGCTAGGCACCTGGACAGGCAAGTCCGGCCCAGGGGCCCAGCCAGACCTGGTGGGTGGAGAGTACTGGGTAGTGAGGGTGGGTGAGGTTGGTCAGCCCCCCGCATCCCCATGGAAGAGGTGTCCAGCGGGGTCTCAGTCTTCCATCTGTGAGCCCCAGTCCTGCTGGGAGTACCAGCAGGCTGTGTCTGAATCTGTCCCTCAAGCTCCACCCCTTCCTGCCATTGCCCCGCTCTCTCCCTCCCTCGTAGCACCCCGCCCCGCCCCACGCCAAGAGAGGTGGCCTCAGGAATGACTGGGAGGGGCTGGAACAGGGCTGGGTCCCCTTCACTCCCCACAGTCGGGGAGAAAAGGGTGGTGTAGTGGCAGGAAGGAGCAGGGCTTGAGGGATGACATCAGACACTCCTGCTAGTCCTCAGGGACTGGATGGCCCAATGGCTCCATCAGCGGCGGCTCACTGGCATGAGTCCCGCAGTCTGGCACGGGTCACCTCTCCATGTGCGAACCTGGGGAGATCAGAGGTAAAGACAGACTCCAGCTTTGCCGTGTTTCTTTTCAATGGGGGCTCAGTCGACTCGATGTTAATTTGAACGTTCGTACTGAATAGTTCTGCTTGATTGCCATTGAACTCACTTGAATAGGAGAAATTTCACCAGGTGTCCCTTATTCATCATAGGGAAATATGGTCACCCTGCCCCTTATGTATTTCAGAGAGCTCATCTGTTCAGGAAGCCCTCCTGAATGGTAAGTGCTAGGACCACCAAATCCAGTAAATAGCATTCCCTTAACATAACTGAGAGCAAGGTCCTGGTGCGGTTGGCCAGGAAAATAGGAGAGGATGGGCATAGGATGGCGTCCCATTAAAAACAGATAGCAACAGAGAGGGAGCTGTGTTAGTCTGTATCCTAATGAAACAAAACAGCAGTCATGGAGCAGTTTAAAGGCTAACAAAATAATTCATTAGGTGATGAGCTTTCATGGGACAGACCCACTTCTTTAGAAGTGGGTCTGTCCCATGAAAGCTCATCACCTAATGAATTATTTTGTTAGCCTTTAAACTGCTCCGTGACTGCTACAAAACCCTGTAGAAGAGAGAATCACCAGGCAGGTGACAGGGACTGGCTGAGGACACGCCCCCTCGTCCATGACTGCTCCAGCCCCTGGCCTTCCACCCCACAGGTGCCCTTTTAAGGAGGGCTGGGGGCTGAAGCTCCCTCTGCCCCCCAATTCATAGGAGAGCATCGCTGGCTGTGCCCCTAAATCAGGGAGTGAGGGGAAAGTGCACAGTTTGCTGCATTCCTCACTCTGGCTGGGGACTGCAGGGAGCAGGCCACCCTGGACCTGCCCAAGCTGGGGGACATGTGCCTCTCCCCCAGCTGTGCTCAATGGAGCTGTAGCAGCCATGGAGAGGTGCTACTCACTTGGTCCCAAGCTGCTGTGAAAGAGAACTGAGGCAGTCCTCCTCCGTGGGGCAGCTGCATGCGGAACTCCCCTTCCCCAGCCCCACCCCAGAACGATGATTTAAATGCAGGATGGACATTTTCATTTTGTTTTCCAACCAAAAATGAATCGACTTGAGGACCCGAGAGACCCCAGGTAAATCCTCCAGTTCGGTATAAACATAAAGGTGGTAAATCACCCTGGTTCAGTCCCCTTTGAGGAGCCAGCTGAGGCTCTGGGAGCAAACATAAAGCTTTTTCACTTGCTAAAATACGTTGATCAGGGCTAAGAGGGGTAATGAGCATTTTGAAAACAGCAAATGAGCAACTTGGGGTAAGCTTGTACTGCTTCAGTAATATGAGGCACAGACAAGAATGGCTGGAAAAAGAGCATGCATTAAAAAGACACCCTCACACTCCTATATCTTCCCTGGATTCTAAGTATTTTCCTTAAAGTCTGAATGCTTGTGGAACTTCCATTAAAATGTATTAATAAAAAGAAACTCCCTACAGGGTTCTGCAGCCTGCGGCTCCGGGGGCACATGAAGCTCTTTAAGGACTTCTGTGTGGCTCATGGTGCTGCCATTGCAAAGTGGGGAAAAAAAACCTTCTTGATTATTTTCAATGAACGGTGAACATTAAAAGCTCAATGAACCACTCCTATCTAAACAGCAAATGGTATGTGATCCTGAAACATTGGCTAATTCCCCCTTTCATATGTGCCGTGCATTGTGGGATATGATACTGTATCTGTGTTTTGGTTGTATTGCTCATAAAGTCTTGATTTTCAAAAGGAAAAGAAAGCTTGCGGCATTCCTGCTGTGACAGGCAAGACGCATTTTCATTAAGAAAAGTGAAATTAAATATGAAATGAAACTGGCATAACTACAGTGGGTTTGGGAGTGAACATCAGGAAGACAGTTGTACAAACACCCATATGTAAAGTGTGAGGAACTAGAATATATAAAAAGTTTGTGAACATCCTGGAGTAAACACGGAACACGTTCCAAACCATTGTGTATGCGCTGTTATTAAAACAGGAGTTACCAAATGTATTTCAGCAATGGAAAGTGATGTTATTTATCTCGTAGTCATGTGCATTGCAGCTCTTGAATTATTGATTGTTTTTTTTTACCGAATTCGGAAAAAAAAGCTCTTCTTGCTGTTTTGGTTGCCGAGCCCTGCTCTAGAACACGGTAATCCTGAATGTGATTTTTGAAGTAAAAGAGGGAGAAATAAGGCAAAGAGAGACAGGTCCCTCTGTGGCACTGATATAAGGATGAAGGAGTTCTTCATTTCTGTGGCCCAAATTACAGATTTGTATCACTTTGGGGACTTTCAGAGAGTCAAGCTCGGTTCAATTCAGGAACTTATCACTTGTGCCATCTCCTGCTAGTTAATTGCCTTTTTTATTGGTGTTGGTAACTAGCCTAAGTATCCACATTTGCTCTTCAGGGTGTTCCAAAGAAATAACCTAGCTACGTGTACATTAACTGTTTAGGAATAGAGTCCCTGATTCAACAAGTACTCAACATTTAAACACGTGCTGAATGATTTCCCCGGACAGACCAAAGGAAGTGGAAAAGCTGCAATCCAGAGTGTGGTGCATGCTAGCACCTACCATTTGTGATTTGTTGTCCGGACAGGGGCTGAGAAGGAAAGGTTTCGCTTCAGGCTGACAGAAGGTAGGGAAGGAGGAAATTCAACAATAATCCCTCCTCGGGATACCTTTATATGACTCTTTGCCCCAACCTGTGTTAGCTCTCCATAGGATGGGTGATTCTTAAAGAGAAGTTAAATTTGCGATGAGCCAACTAGTATAAAATCACAGGATGATCAGGTCAGTTGCTAATAAGAAGTGACTTTTGCATGTTGGTTGAGGTCCGACTCAGTCTGCTGAAAATGTGCCTTAATTGAGAGGAAAGTGTGCATGTCGTGGGGAGGAGAGGTTGAAGGGTGAACAGGAATGAGATCGGACCTCAGGATTCTTCTCGTGGAGGTCAACCAGAGGTTCTGGGGCTGTTACAGGAATGGGCGGGTGAGGTTCTGGGGCCAGCGACGTGCAGGAAGGCAGATTAGAAAAGCACAGGGGGATCTGGGTCTGTATTTATGCCATCAGTGTGTTGGCACAAGTAACGTAGAAATCACAAAGCCCATAGCTTTCCAGGGACTTTCCAGCCCTCCCACGATGGTGTGTTGTTGGATAGGGGTGCAACAGTGCAGGTTCACTGCCACCTTTAGGTAAGCATTAGTATGGGCACCCTCCTGAGGTCCCTTCCAGCCCTATGATTCTGTGTGATTCTGCAGACTGGAGCAGAGAAAGCAATCCTGGGATCTCTCTGCGCCAGGCCACCTTCTATCAGCTGCTGTGCTGTGTATGTGTATGCAACTACCCAGGCTGTGAAGGGTTTGGTCTCAATCCATTCGGCTGTTCTTTATTTGCAGGACAGCCATTGCTCCAGGGCACTTACAATAATGCATAACAAGCATCTGAGACAGTCCAGAGCCACCACTCCATGCTGGATTGCTGCCTTGGTTACTGCAGCCAGGAGCCACGCTGGGGCTGTGGGTTTTTAAGGATTCAGAGCAGCCTGTTCTGGACAGACTGATTCTCAATTGGGCCCTTTGGAGGGAGCTTGTCTGAGGCTGACCTTAAAACTGCCCTAACCTGGGGAAGTGCCCCCCCTGCCATCCCCAGAAGCTCTGGATAATCAGCGTTTCCTCAGAGGGATGGGGGAAGGTGTGTCACTGAGGGAGAAGGGAACAGAGCGCAGCACCACCAGAGAAAAAAACTTCTCATTGAGTGTATGAGCTGTGAATAGGTTCTCTCGGCTCCTAGAACCACCCCCATGCGCTGATTGCCTGGAACAGTGCTCAAACCAGGTCTTTTGAAATGGGGGTGGGGGGCTTTCAAGCCATGGAGGCAATTTTTGGGAGGGAGGGAGGAAGGGAGGAAGTGTGTTCTGTTCTGAATTTTGGTGCATCCCAAAAGCAGAGCATTTGCACTTTCCAAATACTGCTCAAGGGTAGGGATGGGCCTTCCAAGAACTGGGCACCGTGGTCCAGGTTTGGGCTGCGACCTGGGGCATGGGGGAGGTGTACAGAGGGTTTGGGTGGTGACCTGGAGCAGAGGGGCTTGTCACCCAGGGCATGGGGTGTGTGGAGGGTTTGGTGGTGACTGGGGGCAGGTGAGGGTTTGAGTTGGGAGCTGGGGTGCAGGAGGCAGTGGGGTGCCCAGTTCAGGCTCTAGCTGGGAGGCGCTTAACTTTGGTGGCTCTCAACCAGCAGTCCAGAAGGACCCCCACCCGCTGCTCCAATTGGCTGCCTGCTGGGGCCAGTGTGCATGTCTCTGTGTGGTGCACCCTTTGGGGAAGGAGGGAGGGTCGGATCCGCCTTGCAGACTGTATTTTGCCTGTGCTTGTTCTATGAGCTGGTGACAAGATGTCACAGCCAGGAAGGGCCCACTGTTAGCTAGAAGTGGGATGATGCCACCACAGGAAGGTGCAGCCTCCCAACCCTCTCTTCCCTGGTGGGGCTCCAGCCCATCTCTGCTGAGCTGGGCATTGCTTGCTGTGCTTTCCTGGCTCTGCTGTAGGTGCTGGGCAGGCAATGATGCTGTGTTGGAGAAGGATCAGCATTTGAACGCTGGTAACCCACTTTCCCCCAGGGAAGGGAGGCGCAGACACAGAGAGCCCATTTGTGGACACTTGTTACTGGAAGATTAGTATCTCCCAGAGGAAGGTAAATATCTGCTACCCCAGCACCCAGGCCTGGCCTGGATTGGACTCACTGATGGGAGAAGGAGGCTCTTGGCTTTTTCTCTTGACATGAGTTGTCCTTTTGATTCCAGTTTGCCTGGCATGCCATCCATTAGATGCATTCCTATGGACCTGCAAAGGTCTTGGTGCAGGCCGGCTCCGAGTTACGGCTGGGAAAAGAGGGTGCACCGCTGCAGACAGCCAAAGAACTGGGGGGGGGTCTGATTTTGCACCCTAGGAGGGGTGGAATTGGCAGGGCCAAGAGCAATCCACCCTTACAGCAGTGCAGAGTGGTGCTGCCTGCAGTACTTCAAGGGGGCCTGGAGCTCCAGCTGCCGCCACTGCCAAAAAAGCAGAGCCGGTGGCGGGAGCTCCAGGTGCCTTTGAAAGGCTGGCCCCTTCCATACTCCCACATTGGTGGGCCTGGGAGCATCTTTGCACCAGGCCAGGGCTTGTGAAAATTAAGGAGGTGCAAAGAGGCTCGGGGCCCCTGGAATGCTTGTAGCACACACAGGGCCAAACTTGCTCTCTGCTGCACTGGTTTTACACCCAGGGAGCTGCAGCTTCAGCCATCATAAATCAGCTTTGCTCCCCTGCCTTCCATGCAGCTAGAGGTGTCAGGGCTGAGCGGGTTTGCACCTGTTCCACCTCCCGGCCTATGGACTTGTGCAGATTTCCCTGGTGTAACTGAGAACAGAACTTGACCAGCTGGGTGTTGCAAGTGGTTGCTCTGAATTCACAGCGATGCCCAGGACCTTGCTCCTGCACCCCTGCTGCAGGGAGTGGGAGCAGGGCCAGGATCTTGAGGAGGAAAGCAGAGACTGGTTCTGGTTAAGTGTGGGACAGGGAGCAGAGCTTCTCTCTTCTTAAAATATCTGCCAGTGAGGTTGTGTTGGATTCCTTGTACATCCCCTGCCACCCTCTGTCCCCCTCCACAAGAGAAAGCTATGCTGCTTGGAGAGCAGGCTCAGAACACCATCCTGGAGGACCCCTTTCCCTGGGCAGGTTTATGAGCCCTGTGCTGAAGTCAGGGACTGCTGGCCTAACACTGCCTCACTGTCCACAAGGCCTGGGCTCAGCCCAGCTGTCATTCAGCTGAGAGCCTGGGGGCCGAGCTGCACCAAGTGGATGTCTCCATATCATGTTGATCAGTCAGTCTTCTTCCCCCACAACCCCAGGCCTTAACTTGTGTCTGCCAGGCTCCTTTCCCTGCTGAGTGCTTTTAAGAAGATGCCTTTGGATAGCTTACTATTAAATTAGTCCCTCCTGCATCCAACCAGAGGTGATTATGTTTTCATTAGCCAGGGTGATGTATTACAGCTTGATGTAACAGGCATGCTCCGGGTGGTGGGGCTTTATTTCTTTTTTGAACTAACTGGCACAGCAACAAGCCTTCCCATCTTTCCCAGGCTGGGTTCTTAATTAGCCTATTGGTTCTTCCTCCCTCTCTTCAGAACCAAACGTCTGACACCTCCCAGGTTGGGGTGGCTGCTTGTTTTATCACCTGGGGAAAGTGTTCTGGGCGGCTGTTCTCTAGCAGATGAGCATGCCTTAGGAAGGTAGGCACTGTCTCCCTCTGGCCCTGCCTTGTTCCACCAGGAAAGCCCTGGGAGGGGTTGGCTTCGGCAAGACCCCAGAGCAGGTCTCTAGGTGCAGGATTCTCCTTGTGGGTCTCTGCAGAACAGCTGTTTTGGAGCTGGGGGGGGGGGTGGAGGTGCGGGCATGGATGGGCTGCCCCTGCAAAGTCCAAAGGCTGATGCCCAGCCTGGGTCCACACTAGGCTTTCTCCAGCGGTGTGACTGCTCCATCGGGGAAGGGAGCTCAAGACAGGTGGACAGACCCAGGTCCCTCCTTGCCTGGAGCTCTGGAGATGGATTATTCAACTGAGAACTGTATTCCCAGGTGGGGAAGAAGCAGGTCGACAGCTCGCTGCCCTAATCCACCCTCCCCCAAGCCCAGCCCAGGCCTTTCCTGGCAGTTTTTGCCTGGCTCTCTGCAGTGTAATTCATAGAGGGTGGTTGTAGAAGGGGGGTGTGTGTGTGTGTGTGTGGGTGTGTGTGTGGGTGTGTGTGTGTGTGTGTGTGTGTGTGTGTGTCCGTCCCTACACCTGGCTGCAGCCCCCTCTTCACCCTGGAAATAGGGGACAGGGGGAGCCCCAGGGCCCAGCATGCAGCTTAATTTCCATCTCTTGCTAGCCAGAGGGGGCCGCACCCCTCAGGGGGCCCTGGACCCAGCCCTGCGCTCCATCCTGCTCTCGCCGGCTCCCTGGGGGGACTGTATGCGAGCCTGAGGCGAGCTGGGGGTGCCGGGGGCGGGGCGCGGGCTGGCTGTGGGCGGCGGGGGGCAGCGCTGCTGCAAGAGGCGGTCCCCCGGGGGCGCTGACTTGGCCCCGGCTGGCGTGCAAGCCCCGCCCTTCCCCGGGCGCGGAGGCCCTATCAGAGGGGCGTGGGGCGGCGCAGGCCGGGCCCGGCCGCGGGGAAGGCTGCAGCGCCCCTCCCCCCGCCCCGCCCGGCTGGACGGGCCCCGCGCCCACAGGATAAAGGAGTAAACTCCTGGCGCTGCTTCCAGCTGCTGCTCCGGCTCCGCGCAAGAGCCGCGCGGCGCTGCCGGGCAGGAGAGGCGGGCGCGGCGCAGCGCTGCACTGGGACGGGACGGGACGGGACGGGACGGGACGGGAGCCGCCCCAGGTAAGGCCGGGGCCCGGCACCGGCGCTGCTCGCCTGCGGCTGGCGGCTTTCGCCCGGGGCCTGGCGAGGGGAGCGGCCGGGCGGGCTGGGCTGGGCTGGGCTCGGCTGTCGGGGCGCCGGGCTCCCCGGCTCGGGCGCGTTTCCCTGGCTGCGGAAGAGCCGGTAGCGCTGGGGGGGGGCCTCTGGCAAACTTTTCCACAACTTTTCGGGCTGTTCGGGGTGTGTGTGTGTGTGTCACTCTGTGTGTGTGTGTGTCTCTCTCTCTCTGTCTCTCTGCTTTTGTGTGTGTCACTGTGTGTGTGTGTGTGTGTGTGTGTGTGTCTGTCTGTCTCTGCTTTTGTGTGTGTGTGTGTGTGTGTGTCTGTCTGTCTCTGCTTTTGTATGTGTGTGTGTGTGTGTGTTCCTCTAGCCCCCAAAGCCGCCCTGGCGACGGCCGGAGGACAGGCGTGCAGGGAGAGGCGCTCACCTGGGCCTGGGAGCTGTAGCCGCCTTCAGCACGTGGCGAGTCTCTCTGCGGCGCGGTGCGGTGCCCGGCTGAGCCCGGCGGTGCGCGCCCCGGAGCGGAGCGGAGCCCAGGCGGTTACCTGTCCCTCGGCTCCGTCCGCGCTGCTCCGCCGCGGTTCCAGCTGGCTTCCGTGGGACGCGCTGCCGATCCCTGCGGGTTCCCTCTTCCTCCCACTGGCTGCGGGGTCCCCGCCCCGCGCTGCCTCCCGCAAAGAGCCGGTGGGCGGGAGCGGAGGGTTTCCCGGGGCCGGCGCTGCTGGGAGCCTTCGCCGATCGCCCCCTGGCCCCCCGCGGGCGGCGGCAACGGAGCGGCGGGTGAGTGCGCGCCGCAGGGCGGCCGCGGGCACTTGTTGGACGGAGCGCGGGGGCGGCCGGGCTGCGCTTCCCGGGCTCCGTGGGGCAGCTGCGGGGCGGGGGACTGGGCCGCCCTGCCACGATCCCGGAGCCGCGCTGCACGCGCTTGTGGCGAGCTGCCCTGGGCTGCGGCTCGGGCGAGGCTCCGGGCGGAGAGGGGAGGAAGCCGCCGCCGGGCGTTTGCCGCGGGCCTGGCCTCTCCCTGCGGCCCGGGCTCGGCAGCGGGGCGCGGGTCCCCCCCTCCGGCCGGAGCGACGGCTCGGCTCCTCCCCGCGCCCCCGGGCGCTGCCCTCTGGCCGCCCCCCCCCCCCCCCCGCCCGGCAGGCGCCGGAGGTGCACCGAGCTCGGCCCCGCTCCGCCCCGCCCCGCTCCCCGGAGCGGAGCCGGGCAAGTAAAGCCGCTGCCGGGTGCGCGGCGCTGCGGGGAGACGGGCGCGGAGCTGGGCTACCCCCGGCCCCACTGCTCGGCCGCCCCGCCAGCGCCCCCCAACCCGTGCCCGGCCCGGGGCCAGCGGCGGGCGGGAGGACTCCTGCTGCCGGGCGCCCGGCGCTGTCCGTGGTGCTGAAGCGGCTGTCCGGCCCCGGCGCGCCGTGGCTGCTGCAGCCCGGCCGGCCCAGGCGCCGTGGCTCCGGGGCCCGGGTCCGGCTGCGCGCCCGGCGCAGGGGAGGCTCCCCTCGGACCCTGGCACGGCTCTGCCAGCCGGGTGCCGCTGGCCCCACGCACCAGGGCAACGGCGGCTGGTTACAAGCCCGGGCTGGGCCGGGCCGGGGGCTCCCACCGCCCTCGGCTCGCTGCAGGCGCTGGCACCGGCGGGAGGCGTCTGGCGTTCCCCGGCACAATGCTACGTCCCTTGTTCCTCCCGGCCCAGGAGCTGTCCCCCGCCCTGGGCCGACTGGGAGTCACACGCGGTACCGCAGTACCGGGGCTCGGGGGCGGCCCATTAGACAAGACAAACTTCAGATCCAGATCGCGATTCGGATTTTGAAGCTCCCGCCCCTCCCCTAACCTGGGGTGCCCAGCACCCAGACGCGGCAGAGAGTGAGAAACCCCCTTGGCGAGCTCTCCCCGCCCATGGCAGCCTCTCTTCTGCCCAAGTGAAAGCCTCGAAGAGGAGGGGGCGAGCCTGGGGCTGGCCCAGCAAGGTGGGAATTTCGGTTCGCTCCTTGGTTCACGGAGATCGCAAAATAATTTTTTAATCTTTTAAAAATCCCAATTTGCTGCCACGTGGCGCAGAGGAGCTGTGCCCACTGACTCACCCTGGTCTGTGTGTGGTACTTGAGCATCCTGCCTCTAGCTGAGCCAAGGTGGGAGCTGGACCTGCTGGTTTGTTAACAAATAAAGCAAAGATGCTTTACAGGGTAACTAATGGCACATCCAAAGGGTCGGATCCCTGCCGGTGTAAATCAACATTGCCCCGTTCAAGTCAGTGGAACTGAGGCAGATTTACACCTTTGGAGGATATCTGCTTATCTGACTGCTTTGGATTACTTAGTGAGGTGCGTTGGTTTTGTTCCCAGGTTTTCAGGTTAGGATTTTCCCCCTGAAAATCTAGCCGGTTACTTAATAATTAGATACGAAATCCCTGAAGGTCAGAGCCACCTTCCACTGAAGTCAGGAAAGACAGATGCTCCCTGATTTAAAGCATCAGCTGTTTGGTGAGAAAGGAGCTGTGCAACTGTGTGAGAGATAAAGGGGAGAGTTGGAAAAGCACAATGCACTGAACTGCCAAAATCCCACAGCCTTCCAATGACAGAGAATGCCAGCCTCTGCAGAATTTACCATCTAGGCCTACATGTAACGCCTGGGTGGTGATGTAGCTTAGGAGCTGGGGCTCTCCAATGCTGTTCTTTTTTGCTAAAGTAGTCCATATTTGCATTTCAGGTCAGTAGTGGATCGTATAAAGGCTCAGGAAATCTGCCCAAATGTTCAGTGACTGAAAACTATGTATAGTAACTGATCAGTCATGTGCACTTTGCTTGCATGCGTTAACATTTACCTTTGCAGAGTAAGGCAAATACTGTTCAACAGCCCCACAACAAGTCCGTGTGAGGAGGCAGATATGTACAGAAACTCTGACTGTGTTATGCTACTCATGCATGGATACAATAACTGGCATCAGATCAGAATGTTGTGGATTATCTGGTCACTCATGAATGTCCATAAACAAACATGTTCTGACCTAAAAATAGAGTGATCCATAAGCCAGTGTCTTTATTAAAACAGTGGGAGTGTGTGTTTGCTGGCACCAGCCTGTTCCAAATGAATTTTCTAGTACAATGCGTGCAGTACCTGAATCAAAGTACTCCTGTTAATATCATCTGGTTGAAAGTCACCGTTTACTGCAGCTGTACTGCAAGCAGTGGTAAGCACCAATGTGGTGATGCACAACTGGTCAAAATTTGTGGGTGACTAGGTGTAGCATGGATGTAAATTTGGACATACCTGTTGAGAGGCACACGAACAGTTCAGAGCTGCATCACTTGAATAGCTGAGCACTGCAGAGGCTCGTATCTTGCCTTTCTATAGCACTTTTTATCTGAGGGGCTCAAAGCATTCTCAAAACAATTAACTGAGCTTCACAGCTCCACATATAGACAACTAGGCCTATATTTTCAAAAATGATGTGTGCCAAGCCTTCTAAAATTGAATCCTCTCACCCCGTTCCCCACCCCTCACCTCCCAAAAACCTGGGGAAACCAAAAATTAGTAGACACTTGAAAATGTGGATTTGGCCAGATTTCTAGAGGAGAGGTGTGATTGGAATCCCATGTGCTTCAGTCCCTCTGCCACTCTGAATGCCAAAGTAAAACTATCTTTATGAGTAGATCCATAGAGTACATTATGGCCCAAATGTAAGAGCTCATCTACTCCTGCTCTGAATTCACCCCTCTCGCCAGTGTACAATAATAACCTTCCATTTGCAATACTGTTCTTATTTCCAAATCAACCAGAAGTGATGATGTAAGCGCAGGATTGTGCCATGCGGGCAAGGGAGAAAGCATTCAGAACACTCTGAGGAACAGATTCTGCCTCTCTTGTTTAGCTGGAGTTGTAACTTTCATGGGGCTTGATTCTGCGGTCTGCTTCCAGCACTCAATGCAAGTGTTTTCAGGGACCGCAGTGGATGCAGGATCAGGTCATTGCAGAGTAGTCTGATTGAAACCATGGGCCTATTGCAAAGTAAGGTGCTACTTAGCACGAGTGAGGTCTCTCTTTTTTTTCGAAGACCCTTCCCCAAAAACAAAACAAACACAAGAGACTCAGGAACAGAGTACTGGAAGGGATGTCCTGGGCCACAGAGTCTAAGCCTAAAAGCCCAGAAGGAACCATCTGGTTTATAGAGCCCCGTCCCAAGCAACTACAGGCAACACAATCATATAGTCTTGTTTTGTAAACTCAAGCTCCAGCTAAAAACTAGTGAGAACTCCACTTACTTTTAAACCTCCACTAACTAAAAATGGGGAAAAACCCAAACTGCCACGCAAAACATGCACCCACAAAAACCCTTTCCCCAGCAGAACTTTGACCCCTAAAGGCAATTGCCAGAGACTCCATAAAGTTCACTAGAGACTTTGCTATTGCTATTAATTTTGCATGGAAGCCTTTCATGTACTGCAGGGCTAGGAGGGGCATAGACCCCTTCAAGAGAAGAAACTGGGTTTCTGGGCCTAAATCATCAGTGCTCTGTGCTTTGCACTGTCAAAGCCCCAGTGAAAAATGAGAGCAGAAAGATTGAACAGCAGCACCACACCCCACTATTGTAAACAATGGCTTACGGGGAAAGACAATGATAACTTTGGGCCCCCGCTTTTATGCCAGCGTCCCTAGAGCTAGAAGTAGCCATGCTGGGTGGGAACAGTAGAAGATGGAACTTTGGAGGAAGGATCTCTGCATGGAAAATACCATAAGGCACTGGCAGCAGATTGTGAATGCCACTCTGTCTCGAGAAGTGGCTGTGCTTCAAACCAAGAAACCGTAACTCATGCCAGGCAAAGCTTGGTGCTTTCATGAGGATTTTAAATAGTGATGTGAGTCATTCTTTCTGAAAGTCTGTGACAATGAGGTTTATTATCATTTTCTGTCTTAACTGGGCTGCTTCTCTCTCAGGCTTGTTATATTAGGAACATTTAACAGCAAGCTAGGAAGATTTCTGGGGAGTCAGCAGTAGAACGCATGTAAGGGCATCACGGCTTCTGTGAAATTGCTCTGAAGCTTAATCCCTGGAACATCTTAAGTTGAGATTTCTGCCATTAATTTTACTGCTTCTGGCTGGCTGCATTAGAGCTGTTAAAGTCTGAGCCAACCTGCAGCAAGTTTAAACTGCTGCTAAAATGGAAGCATGTTTTCTTTCTTGTGCCTTGATTGGATTTCAAAGCCATATATCAACATTACATTTTTTCATTTCTTTCCCATCCATCTCTTGTACTTTTGTTAAGAGTTGTGGACAAACTCTTGTCATATCAGCAGAGAATCATTTGTCAAATTGGAGCCTCCGATAAAATTCCATTCCACTTGGGAAATTGATATCAGTGAAATTTATGTTCTACAGATGGACCTGGACCTAATAACTTTAATTATGCTTGTGGGTGGGGTAGAAGTGAATATTTTGCTCAAATTGTTTCAATATCACATTTCAGATGCAATCTCCCTATCGCAAATCCACTGATGAAATTGAAGTGGCAATCTTGTTATTGAAATATGTTTAGCCCTGAAACTCTAAAAAAGCCGTTTCCATCATCAACATAGTTGTCTTGGCAACATTAAAATTTATTTCCCTCAATCTGTTTAGACAGCTGTAGGTTATTTCACTATGTTTCAAACAAACTCCGGTGACACTTTTTATAAATAGGATCCAGTCTTGCTCCTGCTGAGGGTCACATCCCAGTGAGACGGACGCAGTCACTGATTTCCCAGGGAACGTGGAGGAATGCTGTACGGATGAAATACAATTGGCTGTTATTGCAAGACCTGTCGGTTTCTGGACTTGGCATTACTTTGTCATGGAATGCACCAAGCAATGATGATTCAGATGAATATGCAACCCTGTCCTAGTAATTGCGCTTATGTACATTGGTTCGCACGGAAGAAAATACTGTATCGCTTGGCTTTAGTTCAGCTATATTGGGATGCGTAAACATGTACTGCTTTAATTTAATGAAAACAAAACCCTGATTAAAGACTAATGTATTCTCTTAGGAAATGAACACAGCTTTATTTATATCAGAAAGTAAGCAACAGTTTTATTAACTGCTTTCCCGCGGGTGCCCTTACTGTATACATCCATAAAGAATTTGTGCTATCCGTGCCGCTAAATATATCCCGCTGAGCATCTAGGCTGGACATTTAACTTCTCCACTGGGATGAAGGGGAGAAGAATGATTCCCATCTTGCAAAGCTGCATAAATACAACATAGCTAAGCTACTGTGCCCAGTGTCTGCTATGGTCTCTGTGATGCTAGCACACCCCACATCTCCTGGGGACAAAGGATCAAATGCCATGCATAGCAGCAGACACTCTCTGCATCCAGCTGCCCTGGCTGCTCCCTCTGATCTAACCATGGGGTACCTGCTGCAGCCTCTTTTCTCTCAACTCAAAGCAGCAGAACCACACCAGCTACGTTACCAGAGAGGCTCCCAAATGCATGGAGGAATAGGCAAGGGTTGCCCCCTAGGATTAAATCCTAGCATCTTTATTTAGACACAGCTTCCACTGGAACTGATGGGAGCTTTGACGGAGTAAGAACGGAAGGAGTTGTCTCTAACCAGCTGGCACTTTCATGGGGATGTTAAAGGGTGACACTAGCATATTTGGCGCAGTGGAGGTGCAGCAGGGAAGGAGTTAAAATGCACTGCTACAGTCTGCGTGGACCAGCTAGGTGATTCTAGTGGTCCCACCAAATTCCCGGGCGGCCACTGACATAAAAGTAATAGCTAGTGCAACACCAGTATGCACAGAGTGCTGGCAATGGCAAATAAAATGATTTCTTTTACCTATAGCAGTAAGTCAGCCTTGCAAAACAGTCAGGAAAATGTACCACCCCAGGCACACAATTTACTTTCCTGCCCTTTGCTATGTTGACTGATAACAAAATGCATAATGTTTTACGTGCCCCTCAGAGAAATGCTACCCTGTTCAAAGTGGAGGTTTGCGAGGCTGGGGTAGATGAATATTTGGGATTTCACAACAATATAATTATGGGAGCCAAAAGGCACAGGTACTGCACATATCTACCATTGCATTTGTTTGCAGCAGTCTGGTGTTTGGTGCAAAGCAGTTGGCCACAGTACAGAGGACTGTCAGTGAATCATTTCAATGCTCTGTTTTCAGGTCCATAAATGCAGGTTTACAATAGCTGTGCACACGCTGCATCCCGTCGCCCTTTGTCAGCTTTGCTGAAGCTCTGTGGGTAGTAAAAATTAAATAGGCATAAATCTATCAGCTCCAGGGCTCTGTCTAACCATATAAATCCCAAGAAAACTGATTTAAACAAGACAATATTGTGCATTTAAAGCTGGCACTTAAAAATGTCAGCCATTATCATAGCCAAGATTTATGAGGGAGAGAACTCTAATGGTTTTTCTGAAGACCTGGGGAAAGTGAGTGCCATTCCTGAGGGCAGGTGTGTAATATGTGTATGCTTCTGGTAGCCAGGAACTGATGGCTGGGCTTGTTAGGGGGCTGTATAATAAACCACACAAGATTATTTGTCTTCTGTCTTGCTTTTAAATAAAATCAGCCAATTAACATGTGCTGGATTTTATTACTTGAAAATGGATCTGGTGCCTCTAAAAGCTTTTCTTATCAGTTTTTGTGGGATTTGGGGTTTCTTAAACCAGGGACAGACAAGCTGTTTTGATTTTTATGCCTCAATAACCATTAGCTCTTTTCTAGGGCCCAATTCTGCCAGCCTCAGGTGGTGTTCCCTGTAAGGTAGTGTGGCCATTTGGAGAGATTTAGCTACCACCCAGCTGATTAGCAGATTGCCTAGAGCCAGATCTTTTGCATCGACCCATGGTGCACATTTGCACAGGCCTTGGTGCGGATAGAAAATTATTTTGCACACAGATGGGGAAAAAAAAATCTGCACGAGGAAAAGATTAGCGGGAGCATTGCCTGCCATCGTGCCGACTAGATCTTTGTTCTCTGAATGGTCCCACTGAAGCCAAAGGGACTGTTCAGGGGGTGATGTACAACTGGGTGGGAGGGAGTGGATCAGAATCTAGCCCTGGGTTGAGACCTTTGAGCAGAGGTTCTGGAAACACGTCACAAGCCATTAAACCTTGCAACGCCTTTGTGAAGTGTGTTGACTGGAGACGTTATCCCTATTGTACACACAAGCTGTGTCTACACTTGAGAGTTTCACTGACAAAACAGGGATTTTGTCTACAAAAGTAGTGGAGCGTCCACACTAACATTGCGTTCGGTCGACATACTGTAACAGAGCTCAGCACTTTTATCGATAGCCTTCTCCTTCTCCCCCACCAGGCAGAACTCCTTTCTCGACAGAATCTGTCCATAAAAAAGCTGTGTGGATGCTCCGGGTGACCTCTGTTGACAGACAGGGCTTTTGAGTCACTGGACAGCCCTGTCTGCTGTGCTTCCAGTTGGCCATTCTGTCAAGAGAACAACCAGGCAGTCCGGCCACTCTCTGTGGACAGAGCAATCCACTTTCCTGGGTGGCTGCGATCTGTCAACAGAAGTTTTGCTGGCAGATCTCTGCCGATGGTAACTTCTGTCGGCAGGCTGCTGTAGTGTAGACATAGCCACAGGGAAGCAAATGGAAGCAGAGAGGTGAACTGATTTGTCCATATTCCTGCAGACCAACTGGTAAGAGAATGCCAGAGCGCTGGTTCACAATCCCTCCTCGTTGTGACCATTGGCTGCATGGAAACCAGCCTAGCATCAGACTATTGCTTCTGGGTCTCAGTAGGCTACAATAAGGTGTGTATGTTGCCACTTCTGCGTCCTACAGCTGAGCACAGCCCTCCTTATCAACAGCAGCAGTTCTTCAGGAGGGAGCTGCAGTGTGAGCATGCAGCTGTTAACACAGCGTACTCTTAGGTGCCCCTGTGCCCTGCTACTGTTGTATCGGAGCAGTTCATGCTCTCCAGTGTTTTTGATCATCAGCCCACACCTGGGAGGCAGGGCAGAGCTATTAGCCCCATTTTACAGATGTGGAATCGAGGCTCAACAAAGTAAGGGATTGATTTGCCCACGATCACATAGGCATCCTGTGGCAAAATAAGGAATAAAACCTGAGTCTCCCATATCCTAGGCTAGTGCATTATTTAACCTGGCTCTCTCTTCTAGGGCTCTGAGAAGACAATGATCCATCAGTGCATTGACTGCACTCAAAGCCAAATCCGGCTCACTGTATCCATATGAGTTACGCCAATGAAAGTAAGCAGGATTTGACCCCTAGCAGATGTAATGCTCTGTTATCTCTTTATCTGAACCGTTGCTCTTGATTCATCACAACAAAAAAGCGGTCCAGTAGCACGTTAAAGGCTAACAAAATAGCGTATTGGGGATGAGCTTTCGTGGGAAAAGACCCACTTCTTCAGCCCGCTTCTTCAGAACAGACTCAATATTTAAGGCACAGAGAACCAGAAATGGTAATCAAGGTTGACAAGTCACAGCTACTGTATTTTTGCTGGTTTTGCTAAGTCTGTGGGCTCACACGGTTTTGCTGCCCCATCTCCTCTTTGCTTTCCACTAGTGGAACACTCAGCTTTGGTCCAAAATTTGTCCTTTCAAAGCATAAAAAGAGATATGCCAAAGTTGCGACGGTCCCAGGACCTGCTTGTGCCAGGAGCCAGCTAACCCAGGAAGGCAGCTTGATCTCATGAGCAAGCACTTCAGAGAGAATACTGATGCCCCATTTCACCTGCTGCCCCTCTGCCTGGACCCCGCTTTCTGTCCCAGTCCCCCCATGCCTCCATTTACAAGTTCCTAACCAACTCTTTGCTCTCAGATGTGTCTGTTTTAACCTCCACATACTTTGCAAAAATTTATGAAACCTTACCTTAACCAAGGCAAGTCAACTTATCCGTGTCGTAGCATGAGGGAAACTGAGGCATGGAAGGGTTACATGAGCCCAAGGCAGTGTTGCCTGTTTGCTAAGTGCTTGGGTGGCTGCCCAGGAGAGAGTCAGGGCCACCCCACCCATTAGCAGAACACCCAGAGCCACCCGCAGCAGGCAACGTGTGTTTTAAGGGTGGTGCTCCTCTGGACATGCCTTGGTGCACATAACAACATTTAATCTGTCCATCAATGGAAGACATGAGAGAGAACGGTGGTGGAAGCTCCCATGAAGTGTGTGATTTCATCAGTGCTGCAAAGCTCCTGTCCTCTCATTTTTGCCCAGGAAGGTGGGGAGGGATCCTTATCCCTTATTTCCACCTACTCCCTTCTCTTTCGAGAACAGTGATGGCCCAGATTTCAGGACAGGCTGCTGAGGGGCACAGATGGCTCTTATTTAAATGTTACATTTTTAAGTCTCCAGTTTTGGGGCAAATATGCAAAGACGGGTGTGTAAAATAGCATTCTGAATCCTGCTCTGCTTCACCTGTGCCGCTCCCTCACCTCTTTTTCTTGGTGGCAAGCCGGTGCTGTCAGCTGCACTATGAAATGAAGACGTGGCTGCAGGTCAGCACCTGGTAGAGAAGGGTTGGAATCACACAAGACGAGCTGCTTGTGGCTGGCACTGCGAGGCCCATCCACTGACACCGTGAAGCGTGGGGCTGCTGAGGACAGAAGACCTCACTAAAACTGAACTGTTGTCATCTTTGGCTTGGTTTGCCATAGCCTATGTGACCTTCCTGCTGGAAAGGTCTGGGACACATTACCGGGATCAGAGCAGGAGCCAGGCTGAGTCCCAGCTCTGTGGGTAAGTCTCCAGGCCAGGCATTTTGGCACCTTCCACAAACTAATTTTGCTAGGGAGCTGACTTGCTCTGAGATCACTGGGGGGGAAGCTCTGGAGAGGAGCAAGGCAGGACTATTGTTTGTTGCAAACAAAGGATTAGACTCAAGACGATTTCCTGTGGAGGAAAGTCTGAGTTCCACCACATGTCGATTCTAAAGGATGTTGTGAGCTGTGTGCACAAGTGGACTCTGTCCTGTCTAGACCTTTGGCTCTGGTCCTTGGGCTTCCCCTTTGGAGCAGGTGTCTGGAATGAGTGTTTCTTATTGCTACCTCTGACTTCTCCCTGCAGAAATGTCTCAGTTAATTGACATGTGATGGCCTCTAATGGGCTATTGTGTGTCTAGGGAAAACGTGTATAATGGGCATGCCTTGACAAGCAGAGGGAGAGCTTGGCCTCTCAGTTCCCACGCACTACAGAGGTGACACAATCTGCTCTCTCTAGCTTCCTTGCAATGGCACCGGCGGGGCCTTTAGGAGGGACGTTGACTAGGCTGGAGAAGACTAAGAGCGACAGAAGGGACTTGATTCAGATACTGTTTACAGCTGGGAGAGACGCTGCTGACACTGGCAGTTATATCTGTGTAAAACCAGCACAAGCAAGATCAGAATCCAGCCAACTGTGTCTACATCGGGTTTGGGAAGGTTGTACATGGGGAAAAGGAAAGAGAAGTCTGACCAGCTGGGTTTCCGACCTGTGGGTAATTTGCATCCAGCTGTTGCCATTGCTCTATGGGGATGCAGTGCTCCTGGGAATGTCCCTGAGGTGTCAGCATGTTCTTTGTCTCTGAGCAACTGGTTTGGCTGATCCCCACACTTCCCTGGAAAATATTTTTAGTCCTGATAGTTTCAGCTTCTGTACATAACTTCACCGATAATGCTGCTGGGTGCGTTATGCCCTGGTATGATTGATCAGCAAATTAAGGTTTTAAATGATACTGCACTAGGCATAGCTTGTACAAACATAATCACAATAGTGTATAGGGTACAAACACAGGGGTGTGTTCTGTCACGGGGAGGTCTAAAGAATGAATACCTACCTGTTGGCATTGAGAGAAGGGGTGATCTCTGGTAAGCTTTTTGGCATGTATGGCGGGTCTTTAATTGTTCTTAATGTTTTCTCTGTAGTGCTTTCACCTTAAGAATAACTGTGCTTGCTTAGACAGGGCTGTGGTAACTCACCATGGTTCGCAATTACATTGTTCAGAGCTTTCGAAGTATAAGCAAAATAAAGGCATTGGCATGATTAGACAGTCCAGCTTGCTGTAACATGACAATATGGGCAGGAAACTGGGTAGCCTGGAAAAATGCAGCTCGGGCAGGAGAGAAACATGGGTCTGGGCCCCAGAGGTGACTGCTGGAAGCCAGACATCTAAAAGTGAGGGCCTTTATTGGAACCACAGAGAGGAACAATTACTATGAACTGTGGTAATGGCCACCATATTAAGGTGCCTAGATAGGTTCTGGGATCTTCTGAAAGTTTGGCCTGGTGTGGTCTCTAAGCATCTTTGGAGGTGGGTCTTTAGACCTTAACTGACCTTAGGAGCTGGGAGCTTCTGTGCCATTACCTTGGCCAAGCCTCTTTGTCTGCCCCAGATTGTGTGTCTGACATAAACCCACTGGGCCTGGTACTCAGAAGTGTTGAATTGCCATGGCTCCCAGTGACTTCAGTGTGAGCTCGGGATCTGGCTTCTTCCCGTGTCATCTGCCCTGGCCTGCCCAATAGGGGTAATGCACACGCTGCCTGCCTCAGGTGCAAGGATGAAATCCGTAAATGGCTGGGAATTGCTCCCTGAGTGCTAAATTGTTGTTTCTATCCCGGTCGTGTCCAGGGACTCCAGCTCCAGACCAGGCCCCTGTGCGGCTGCAGAACAGAAAGACAATCCCACCCCGAGGAGCTGGCAAGCTAAACGCTGTTGATGTGTAAACTAGCATCAATCGAAACAAACAAGCAGTCCTTCAGCCCCTTGCAGACTAACAGTTGTATTGATTAGGTAAAACCCACACAAGCTCATTGCACTTGTGCCCTCAGCGGTTCCAGGGAAGAGTTTTGCTCACACAACACCTCAGCCTGCTCGGCCCAGGAGCTGGTCTCTGACTGGCAAGAGTAAAACTCTGCCCCAGGACAGACCCAGCCTCGCCCTGACTCAGGGCACGCCCCAGAGGGGCTGATGCAGCGTGGGCTTGAGCTCAGATTGCCTGGGGGCCGCACACTGTGGTTTTTTGTTTGGTTGTTTTTTTTTTTTTTGCTCCTTTCCAGCTCTAAGGACTGGCAGCAAAGACGCCCAAGGAAATGAAAATGCTTTCGCCCTGGGCAGCTCACACTCCAGCTGCTTGGCCTCGTCTCCAGCCTAGAACTGCTCTGGCCACTCTCCCTGGTGGTTTCAATGGTTTTGCAGTTCTTTGCCTGGGGATAGTGCAGGGGACCACGCCCGCCTTGCGCTGCGGGAGGAGTCTGCTGGCTCTAGAACAGGGCTTTCCTCAGAAATCGTCCTCCTCTCAGGCCGCCTGTTGTTCAAGGCCCTGAGCTGTGCGCCCATCCCACCCTGGCGTAAGCGCGAGGGCCTGGCACGGGGTGTGACGCTGCAGAAATGAGTTGATTTCTTCCCCGTCTGAGCCCAAGGCAGGAGGCAGCACCGCTGGGCCTACAGACTCTATGCCGGGCGCTTTGCTGGGAATCTTTGTGCTTCGGCCCTGAAATGCGGCATCCACGAGTCTGAAAGGCGACCGGCGCGTTAGATGCCCAACTCCTGTTGAATGTCAATGGGATCTGGGGCCCAAGCTCCCTTGCAGCCCTTTGAAAAGCCTGGCAAAGAGCAGGGGTCGCCTCCCCGCGAATCAATTTACACCTATATCTGCCCTCGGGCCCATTCCAAATGGGACACAATGTTTCTGGGCAAAGCTTTGCTGAGTGCCCGAGGAAGCCGCCTCCCCTGGCAGGGAGGGTCTCCGGGACCAGGTGAGTCCAGAGAGAGGCAACCCCAGCCCTGCCCTGCATTCAGGCTGGCAAAGTTAACCTTTTTCCTGCCTGCACCCTGGAGCCAGGAGGGTTAGATCCCTTGGCACTGGACAGGCTCCAGGCTCCAGCAAGTGAGCCGTAGACACTAGCCTGGATTATTCTTTATTCTTCTGCCCTTTTGTTTGGGCTGAACTGCAGATCCGTCTGCCCTCCTCAGAGCTCCCTTTGTGCCAATGGACGAGAGAATCACTAACACTGAGCTCCTGTTCCTCTCCTCGCACACTGGGCAGGACTCTGCTCCCTGCTGGGGGCCATGCTCCCATGCTGACAGGTTTTCTTTAGGCCAGCATGTGGCCCCTGAGGTCCCAGACACTTTCACCATTGCCACAGGATCCCCAGGAGGGAGGGGGGAAGTTACTGATCCTGTGTTGAAGGGGGCTCTTGACTATTCAGCTTCCAGTTGCAGAAGCTCTGTGGGAACTTGGGTGCAGACAGGGAAACTTTCAAAGCACTTAAGTGACTTAGGAGCCTAAGTTCTATTTTTAAATCTAGTTGTGACTCCAACAGACCCAGGTTGCCGGCTCTAGGGATAGAACCTGCGAACGTGGGGGCCGAAGTCCTGCACTCTACCACGTAAGCTAAAGGCGAGCTGGCACTCAGCTCAGGCTGTAAAGCAGAGACTTCACTCACCCCAGCCGAGGGCTCAGTGCCTCTGGGCACTACATAGGTTAGGTCAGTAGGAGCTTAGGCCTAGTGTACACAATGCAGCCAAGCACACTAGAGAGATGTGTATTCTGCAGCTCACCAACCTCTTGCACGATAAGGGTACCCACAGAACCGAGCGTTGATTCAACAGTGCTGTGTTGTTATGCAGTAGGGAATTTTGGTGCATGCCAGCAGGGCTGAAAGGGCTGGTCAGCGTGCAGCACGATGGTGCACTTGTGAATTCACATCCCTGCAGCGTGCATTGTCACAGCTGATACAAATAAGGGGATTTCGACGTTTGCGGGGTCCTTTCGAAAAGGGCCCTGTGTAGACGAGACACACACGATCGAAACTCAGCACTTTCAAAGTGCCATGGCTGGCAGCATGCTAATGAGGCACTGAATATTCATTTCAGTGCCTCATTAGCATTCTCTGATTTGGCCGTTAGCATGGCCCTTTCAAAATTTTGGCTAAGTGTAGACACATCCCTTCTGATGTATAGTAACAGAGAGGGAGCTGTGCTAGTCTGTGCTCCAACAAACCAAAGCAGCAGAAATGTAGCACTTTAAAGACTAATGAAATGATTTATTTGGTGATGAGCTTTCATGGGACAGACCCAATTTCCAATACAGACTGACAAATATAAGTACAGAGGACCAACAAAGAAAGAAAGAAAAGAAGAAACGGAAAAAAAAAATCACCCCCTTCCTTCAATCCTATTTGTTTTGTCGGTTTTACTGCAATTTTTTTCATTGTACTGATAAATGTCAGTCTGTATTGGAAATTAAATTGATCTGAAGAAGTGGGTCTGTCCCATGAAAGCTCCTCACCGAATAAATAATTTTGTTAGTCTTTTATAGTGCTACATTTCTGCCACCTTCTGATGTAGACAGGTATGACCCATCTCCACTCTGTTCCTTGGTTTGCACATTTTTCTAAAGGAGTGATGGACAGATTCTATTTCCCAATTATGTGTAGCTTTGAGGCTTCCTGGGACTGTTAGAAATGTAGTTTTATGACTGAGCCACAGAGACACTTTCAAGTAATTAACGTATATGAGTAATATGGATATGGTGCATATATTTGTAGTGTGTGTGGCATGTAGGTGTACAAATGGCACCACCTTATATTCAAGCATAGCCTTTCTTTTTCACTCTGGCATTGTGGGTTAGCCCTGGTGGCACTGGAAGTAGCAGCACACATCTATTAGGGCATGATTAAGACAATACCGCCTGCTCTATGATTGGGACTAGGCTGATGGTGTAGAAATACTGGGATAAGCATTATAATGGTGTGCTTTACAGAGCTTTACGGTATTTGAGAAGGGAATGAACTGTGGAGCAGCGCTGGTACAAACGAGGCCTTTACATATCAATGTTTTGTAATTAGTTCCTACCCAGGACTGACCATTTATGTTATAGGTTATCCTTACTACTGGTGGTTGCGCTTTGGGCAGGGAACAGGACAAGCTAGCTCACCTGTTCCATGGGTAGCACAGCTGTTGATGTAAGGATGTCGATTCAGGTATTGTTCTTAAGGGTTTTTTTTTTTCAGATAACCTACTGAACGGACCATAACCAATTTATTAAGTAATGCTGTGCCAGGATGTAGTACTGGCAGCCAGATTTAAAACAGATTGTTTTGAATACCATGCATCTCACTTAGGGTGGAGTGTCACAGATCCCACAGCATGGTTGATGCTACCAGGGAATTAGTTTGTAACCCAGTTTGTAATTAATGCTTAGCTTTTTTCCCTTGTACTAATTTTTTTGTATTTCATGTTGTTTGCTGCTGTTTACTTGTGTGTGTGTGTTGTTTTTTTTTTACTTCTGTGTTGATTAAACAGTTGAGTGAATTGTGCACATTGTAAATATTCTACAGAAATAATACAGCAACACAGAAAACACATTAAGGAATTAAAAAAAAAAGAAACGGGCTAACTTGATTCAAATAGTGGTTGCTGGCTGATTGCCAATTTAATTGTTCACATATGCTAGATGGAGGTGTAGTTGATTGTTTCTTTAATTTATAAAACCCTTTATTTTTCTTTTCTTTACTCGGTATATCTTCTGATTGTGGATGTGATATAGTTGCATGGTTGGTATAGTATGTGGAATGCCACTTTAAATAGATCAAGTTAATGAATATAATGAAATCTTCTGTTTATAGTTTTTTCTTGTCTTTAGCATTGTTTACAATGTAATAGGAACCAAACATTTTTGTAGCATGTGCTATGCTTTTGCAATTGTTACATATACATTCATTTTTATTTGAGGTGCGGGACCGATATTTTATACTAAAAATTATGTTTAACTGCTTAAATAGATGCTTGCAATTTTTATGTGTAGGTGTATTGCTTTCCTCACTGAGTTAAGAGTTAACATCAGAATTTTTACTCAAGCTGATATTTTTTTAATTAGCTTGCCTGTGATCCCAATTTCACTTCTGTAAACTGCTTACAGGCACAAATACTGAGAACCATGACTTTCCTTTAACATAACTTAAAAGAATAAAAATTAAGACAAAAGGAATTTTAAATACATGTTTATGCAAATATTTTGAGTGTGTTTAACTTTGGGAGTTTTGTTGAATATTTTTAAAACATTTTTGCTATGATATTTTTAGAGCTATTTATTTAGTACTTAATAAGGTGCAAACAAGTTTGTAAAAACCCAAACAAGGAACTGACATTTTATTACTCTTACCTTTACCTGAATGGTGAGATTTCCTTCATGTTTGCTGTTTTGTTTAAATAAAAAAAACCTAGGGTTCGGATGCACCTTGGGCCAAGCGTACGCTGTCCACTTAGATTGATCTAACTACAGGATAAATCCACACAGCTGAACGATACAGTTCTACTAACCTAACTAGCCCCTGGTGTAGACAACACTCCGTCAGCAGGAGGACTTATCTCGCTGATGGAGCCGCAGCCTCTCATGGAAGTAAATTAACTGTGCACCTTAGGAAATGCCGCAGCATTTTAGATGCAGCTCTGCCTTGAGTCAGTTCTGCCAGGCAGAGTTTGGCTCAGGAAGGTATTTTGAAGTATAGGAGCCAGAGCCTTTGTTGGTGTAAATCAATGTCGTTCAATACAGTTCAGTGGAATGATGTTGATTTGCACCAGCCAAAGGATTGCCCTCACATTTTCCTTACTGGGGCTTTGTGCCCCATCAGCTCTATTGTAGTGGGAAGAGCCAGGCAGTGCTGAAGCAATTGCAGAAGACAGAGATAAAATGCGGCTTGGGATGATTTCATGGTTTTGAAATCCAGCTCTGGAGAGGATCTCTGGGCTGAATGTTTGGTATCTGGGTCTCCGAGGCATCTCTGGGGCCCAGAATTAGCTCTGTCCAAACTCACCCCTCTCTCTCTCTCTCTCTCTCTTTCTCTTTTTAAATCCCTCTTTATAGCTAGAGTAACTCAAGATCTCTCCAGCATCTACGGAGATGCCTGTGAAGTGAGACAGCTCCCGAGCACACGATCAAGGGATGCTTCAGCGCTGTCCTGTCCCCTCTCGAATGTCTTGTCCCTGTTCAGAGAGATGCCTAGTTCTGTGCCTGCTCCTTCCAGCCCAGCCCTCTGTTGGTGACACGCGTGTGCTGTCCCAGTGAAGGTTACACGAGCTGCTGGCGTCATTCCCTTACAAAAGAAAGAGGGGAGGGAGGGATGAATGAATAAAATGATGCTGCTGAAGACACAGCTGGAAGTGATGTGCAACAACTGATGCTCTGCAGCATTTGCAAGGAGGCAAGGAATTCCAGAGCCACCAAGTTCCTCCTCGCAAGCAGGGAGAAGCCCACACTCTCCTCTTAGCGTCTAATCACTTGGCTCAGCAGTGGGCCAGCCTGGGCTGTGAAGGTCTAGAGGTCTTGGACAGCCAGCTAGAAGCACAAGGGCTACAATGGAAGAGAGTGTGTTCAGCGTGCAGCAGATACAACCCAATGTCATTTCAGTGAGACTCTTCAAGCGCAAGGTTGGGGGTCTTGGGTTCCTGGTGAAGGAACGTGTCAGCAAGCCCCCGGTGATCATCTCGGACCTGATCAGGGGAGGGGCAGCTGAGCAAAGTGGCCTCATCCAGGCTGGGGACATTATCCTGGCCGTCAATGGCCGGCCACTCGTGGACGTAAGTTATGAGGGTGCCCTGGAGACTCTGAGGAGCATCGCCTCGGAGACCTACGTGGTTCTGATCCTGAGAGGTCCCGAGGGCTTCACCACTCACCTGGAGACCACTTTTGCCGGCGATGGGCTGCCAAAGACTGTTCGAGTAACCAGACCTTTGTGCCCCACTACAAAAGCTGTCGACTTGTCCAATCCAAGTGTCCCCAGCGGAGACCTGCAGCAGGGCGCGGTCCATGCCGTGGGCTCAGCTAGGGAGAGCAGAGGGGAAGCCGAGTCCCTCGTGCACACCAACGGTGTGGTGGCCGGCACCGAAGGGGAGGACACTTTGAAGGGAAGGGCCAGTGCCAGTGCCAATCCTTGCCTCAATGGCAGGGTCGAAAACAACGAGCTGCTAAAAGAAATAGAACCAGTCCTGAAACTCCTAACGAGCAGCAGTCAGGAGCTCAATGGAGACGTGCCAACCAAGGTGGAGACAAGAGATGTGGAAGTCCAGGTGGACTGGTAAGTACCTGCATATGTGTTTGACATTTGGTTCAATGTACAGTACAGGTTAAGAAGACACAAGGCAAATGGCTTTGGTGGGGTCAGGTTAGAACTTTCTCCAGGTTATGGGCCCAATGGCTACCGAGGCTTGATGGCCAGGAGAGAGGGGCAGGGAAAGAGGATGATGGCTCGAAAGGAGGGGAAAGGGGGAGAGCAAAATGTGGAAGAGGTGAAATGGAGTAAAAGGACAGGTGAGCGGGGGAGAAAAGAGGTGAACAGGACACATGGGAAAACAGTCAGAGAAGGAAAAGGGGATTGGAAGAGGACAAAGGAGGGGGAAAGCAAAATTTCATGGACACTAACTGTAGTCAGCAGTGTGAAATGCCAGGCTGGGCACTGGACAGGCATATGGAAAACCTGGCTTCTGTTTCTTGTTCTGCCACTGATTTGCTGCATGACCCTTAGGCAGAGTTTGGTGCCCTCAGTTTCCCCATGCTATTGGCCCTCCTCGTAAGGTGCCTTGAGTTTAGCTCCTTTTAGGTGCTGTGCAAGAGCTAAATCTTTCATTATTCCAACCCAACCTTCCGGAAGAGAAGCTCAGCTTGGTGTAAACGATGCTTCTAACTGGCAGTGCACTTCCAAATGCCCTATGCCCGTTCTGGCGCCCAGACCCAGCTGTTAGGAGTCCAATCCTGCTCCTACACAAAGCAGTGGGAGTTCATCCACAGATACCAGTGAAAGAAGGTTTGGATCCTAGACTTATTGCTCTGCCTCTTGATTTTTACACAAGCAGGAGACATGCTGTAAGCTGAGCGTCTAAAGTGCCCTCGAGAGCTTGCAAAACTGCCTTTTGCTAGAAAGTAACTGATGAGCTGCGTAATTCCCCCCCTCCCCCTGTTTTTAATTGTTATTAATTGTTCTGGTGTTTGTGAGCTCCCAGGAGAAGGCTCCTTCTTGATTAGCTGTCTCCTCCCAGCCATTCATTGGCAGCAATGCATTACCATTTTCTTGTCCCTTTCCTGGGGATCCTCAACGCGTTTCGCAAACGTTTAGGGTATGCCAGCCCCAAAGCAGTGAATCTCAGAGCCCAGGTCAACCCACTCTGGTTTTTAGGGGTTTGTGCTTGGGGGCTGAAAATAGCCATGCAGTGACATTCCTGTTTAGGAAACAGGGCTGAGGAGAGGGATGTCCAAGCCCAGGAGCCTGCTGGACCCCAAATGTCTATGCTGCTATTTTAAGCCTGGTAGCAACAGCCTGAGTCAGTTGACCTAAGCTCTGACTCACTGCCACAGTGTGGGCCTGCTCTCAGTGTGCCAGCCCCAATGTGAGGGGTGATTCCTAATGAACAGCTGGGGAAACTGAGGCCCAGAGCAGTAAAGGCCGACATTTGCAGAAGCGATCACTGATTTTTGGTCCTCTCAATGTGTGGGCGCACCCCCATTTTGGGAGGTCCTCCTGCTCAATTCCAGCTGCTGTTGGCGGGATCTGTAAGGACTCTGCACCTCCAAAAAGGAGATTGTGGGTATCTCAGGTTGAGTGCTCGAAGCTAGAAAGATGTTAAAACCAATGGTTGGTCATTTTTGGAAAACTGTGGGCCTGAGGGAGTCATCAGCATCACACAATCAGTCAATGGCAGAATCAGCAGTGGAACCCAGGACTTTTGACTCCTTTATGCCTAATTTAACTTCTAGACATCAGCCTGTCTCCCTGTGTTCCCCAATCCCTATCGGGTGTCACATGACAGCTTGGGTGGCATCACAGCAACTTCTGTGCAATTTACAATGGTGTGCCAGGGACTTGCTGGAACGTTGCTGAAAAGGAGAAAGCTGATTGTAGGAGGAAGCACCCAAGGATAAACCAAATTAATTGTTTGCCATGCTAGGAAGGTAATAATCCCACGTGAATCCGGTACGTACATGGGAGTTTGCTGGTGAATTAGTCTAAAGGCATGTTTATACTCATGAGAGGATTGATGCTCTGGAGGTCAATCTTCCAAGGTGTGATTTAGCACATCAAGGTTACGTCTACACGTGAAGCCAACATCGAAATAGCTTATTTCGATGTAGCAACATCGAAATAGGCTATTTCGATGAATAACGTCTACACGTCCTCCAGGGCTGGCAATGTCGATGTTCAACTTCGACATTGCGCAGCACCACATCGAAATAGGCGCTGCGAGGGAACGTCTACACGCCAAAGTAGCACACATCGAAATAAGGGTGCCAGGCACAGCTGCAGACAGGGTCACAGGGCGGACTCAACAGCAAGCCACTCCCTTAAAGGGCCCCTCCCAGACACAGTTGCACTAAACAACACAAGATACACAGAGCCGACAACTGGTTGCAGACCCTGTGCCTGCAGCATGGATCCCCAGCTGCCGCAGCAGCAGCCAGAAGCCCTGGGCTAAGGGCTGCTGCCCACGGTGACCATAGAGCCCCGCAGGGGCTGGAGAGAGAGTGTCTCTCAACCCCTCAGCTGATGGCCGCCATGGAGGACCCGGCAATTTCGACGTTGCGGGATGCGGATTGTCTACACGGTCCCTACTTCGACGTTGAACATCGAAGTAGGGTGCTATTCCGATCCCCTCATGAGGTTAGCGACTTCGACGTCTCGCCGCCTAACGTCAAAGTTAACTTTGAAATAGCGCCCAACACGTGTAGCCGCGACGGGCGCTATTTCGAAGTTAGTGCCGCTACTTCGAAGTAGCGTGCACGTGTAGACACAGCTCAAGTGTGTTAAATCAAAGAGCCAGGGTGCTCCTGTTGACTCTGGAGCTCCTCACAGTTGCAATTCTCATAACTGGAGTTGTGTACCTGAAGCTGAATTTCTTTTCTGGTGTAGACCTGACCCACGTTTGAAAGCTTGCAAGGGTTGGGAGCAGGGAATTAGAGGGAGATGAGGAAAAAGGTTCTGAGAAGTCATACTGCTGAAAGGGGCCTTGTCCTTGGAATATCTGCATTAAATTGCAAATTTCTGTAAAAATTGTTTCAGAAAAAAGATGGCTTTGAAGCTTTGGAGAAGTATCAGCTTTCTGGGGTGAAGTCAGCCTTTCGACAAAGCATTAACCTCAAAGCAAAACAAAAATATTCCTACCTGGAAATGCCACCTTGGAACTTCCTGGGAATTACAAGCTTGGGATGTCTCATGCCTCTCCTCTATGGCCTGGGTTAAGTTGCTGGAGTATCTGTAATTTTCTGCACGCCCCCACCCAGAAAAAAAAAATCCAGACAGCTGTAGTGAGTATCTGATGAAACTTGCATTTAAAAAAAAAATTCCAAGTGAGTCGGTTTCTGCAGGGTCAGGATGAGAAAGGTGAGCAGCTTCGACTCTCTGCTTATGAAGAGAGGTCAAAGAGCAGACTGGTCTGTCTCAGGGTGTATTCTTGAGTCTTTGAATTGTATGAAACGCTGAGCCCCAGGTATAACAGCACACCAAGAACCCTCAACTCTCCCCATAGTCTGGGGGGGCCGAAGGTTCTCCTGTCCTAGCACTTTGGTGGAATCTGTCTTGAGCAGCTGCCCAAAGAACTAGCAAGACTAGGTGGCCCTGAAGAAGGTACTTATTTAATTACACCTCAAAGCGCACATTCATCCTTAGGGAAGCTTTAAAGTGGTCTCTGGCAAGAAACTCTGGCACAGGCTTCACTCAGAGGCTGAGAACAACCAGAAGTCCTGTGGCACCTTATAGACAAACAGATATTTTGGCGCATAAGCTTTCGTGGGCAAAGACCCGCTTCATCACCGGGCCTTTGCCCATGAAAGCTTATGCGCCAAAATATCTGTTCGTCTATAAGGTGCCACAGGACTTCTGCTTGTTCTCAAAGGTAGAGACTAACACAGCGACCTCTCTGATACTTGTCACCATTAGAGGCCGAGGGCGCATGCAGCCCTGTAAGGATAGAAAGGCAGTGGCGTAACTCACTGCACTGCGGGTGAAATCCTGCCCTCACTGAAGTCAAAGGCCGAGCTCCCCGGTCTTGAGTGGAGTCAGCATTTCACCTTGTCTTTAAATTCCACCTGATGTTCCTGCCCTCTCTGCCCCTGCCCCTGTTTCCCTGGGGGTTTCATTATGGTCTCTCACACTAGCCTCAAAGAAATTTGCCATGTGCGACAATAAAGCTTTCAAGTTCTCACTTGTTCTAGTGCGCTCACCCTGGCAGCACAATGGGAGATCAGCAGCGCTAGCAGTTTTAGCCAAAAACACTGTGGGGAAAGCGGCAGAGAGCAGCTCTTTGGGTCAAAGAGAGTGTGTCCCTCGAGAAAGTTGTGGGACAGTCACCCCCATTCCTACCCACCACTGACTGAAGATGGTCATCTCATTTCCTGTGATATCTGCTCAGTTTAAAGTGGAGATGGCCGCATTAGACAAGCCTGCTCCTATGCAGACAGTGGGACAGAAAGCTCATGGAGATGGGACAGCAGGGTAGCTAAGGATTCTGCAGTACCAGACACCACTGACGTGCCCATAAAACAAGTGAGCCTCAGAAGAAGCAGATCCTGGGTAGGTTAGCCCTGAGCCCTGGGTCTGTGACCTCTTCAGATCTTAACAGGGAACTGGAGATCTCCAGGTGAATCCCAATTATTGCAGGTGCTGATGTTCGCTCTTTTGTCCAAGTCAGTCGTGTACGTTCACCTCCGTACGGTGTTCAGGGACACCGTGGTGTTCGAGTCCAACTTTTGGTCAGAACTATAGCTGATGTGTTGACCACTCATGGTCATTGAAGATCTGGTGGCACTTGGTCTCACAGTAAAGGTGTTAGTCTCAGCTAGAGCCGATTGTAAGTAATCTGCCTTCCTCATTCTCCACCGCCTTTGCTACTGAGTGCCGTGTTGTTCTCCTCCTGACCTATCACATAACATTGCGTTTGTTGTTAAGGAGCTGCTGCATGGTCCGGTGATGGCAGCATTTCAGGAAAAAGCCAGTTCCCTTTTGCAGAGCTTTGGGGAGTCTCTGGAGGAAAAGAAGTGGGGCAAATATGGAGTTAATGAATAGGTCAAATAGTGAGGCTCTTACTCCAGGCAAGAATCAGAGAGGCAGCTGTGTTAGTCTGTATCTTCGAGAACAACGAGAAATCCTCCGGCACCCGGCTTATGCTTTCACAGGCTCCAAGATATCTGTTAGTCTATAAGGTGCCACAGGACTTCTTGTTTTACTCCAGACAAACTCCCTCAGAAATCAGTGAGTGTTTTGCTTGAGTAAAAAAGGAGTAAAAACCTTGGGGATCTGACCCACTACTACAATATCATATGTGAGCCCCTAAGACCACCACTGGCAGGTCTGTAGATTTCAGCCAATGCTTCATTGGTCTGCAGACGCTGTATTCACCAGGGAAGATGCCTCGGATATTAGATGCCATCCACCCACTGCTGTTTTCTGGGTACACGCTCATGCTGTGTATTTGCTGTATGTCTGCAGGGTGAGTTATAAGTACAGCTGAGTGTGTGCTGCTCGGGGCAAACCAGATGTAATAGGGTTAATATAAATACACCCTGGAAATGGGCAGCAAGGTCTGATGAGAAGCAGCCTCCTCTTGCAGGGTCTCGGCAGGCTACAGGGCAGATACAGAGTGCAATTCATTCACCGCCAGCTAACCTTGTTCTATTTTTGACTCTCTGCCAGAAGAGAATTGTCATATCCCATTTCCTTTTCGTGTTGCCAGCCTTTATGTTGTTTCACCCTGTGGGGTTATTATTTTATTTTTTTCCTTTTCTCATAGGGCCCTTTCCTTAGCTCGATAGAAACATGGCAGTTTTAAACAGTAATGGCTTAAAGACAAGTAAGAAGTAAAGTGAGATGGAACATGGAAGTCATTTCATGAAGAATTTAGAAATCTGGCTTTATTCCGTACCCAAATGAAACCCAAAATTTTAAAAATTCTCCATGAAGGAAAATTTTGAAAAAATATCACTCTGGGGCTGCGTCTACACGTGCACGCTACTTCGAAGTAGCGGCAGTAACTTCGAAATAGCGCCCGTCACGTCTACACGTGTTGGGCGCTATTTCGAAGTTGAAATCGACGTTAGGCGGCGAGACGTCGAAGTCGCTAACCCCATGAGCGGATGGGAATAGCGCCCTACTTCGACGTTCAACATCGAAGTAGGGACGTGTAGACGATCCGCGTCCCGCAACATCGAAATAGCGGGGTCCTCCATGGCGGCCATCAGCTGGGGGGTTGAGAGATACTTTCTCTCCAGCCCTTGCGGGGCTCTGTGGTCACCGTGTGCAGCAGCCCTTAGCCCAGGGCTTCTGGCTGCTGCTGCTGCAGCTGGGGGTCCGTGCTGCATATACAGGGTCTGCAACTAGTTGTTGGCTCTGTGTATCTTGCACTGTTTAATGAAAGTGTGTCTGGGAGGGGCCCTTTAAGGGAGCGACTTGCTGTTGAGTCCGCCCCGTGACCCTGTCTGCAGCTGTGCCTGGCTCCCTTATTTCGATGTGTGCTACTTTGCCGTGTAGACGTTCCCTCGCTGTGCCTATTTCGATGTTGGGCTGAGCAACGTCGAAGTTGAACATCGACGTTGCCAGCCCTGGAGGACGTGTAGACGTTATTCATCGAAATAGCCTATTTCGATGTCGCAACATCGAAATAAGCTATTTCGAAGTTGGGTGCACGTGTAGACGTAGCCTGGGGCAAGCAAAATATTAAGATGTGGAGTTTTTTATTTTGGATTAATTATATTATAAACACAAAATTAAAAAGCCGGAGAAAGAGCTTGGAACACTTCTTTTTGGAACAAAAAAGCAGTCAAGTAGCACTTTAAAGACTAACAAAATAATTTATCAGGTGAGCTTTCGTGGGACAGACCCACTTCTTCAGACCATAGCCAGACCAGAACAGACTCAATATTTAAGGCATAGAGAACCAAAAACAGCAATCAAGGTTGACAAATCAGAAAAAAGTTATCAGGCAAAGCCTTTCTGCTCTCTGATTTGCTCACCTTGATAATTTTTTTTCTGATTTGTCAACTTTGATTACTGTTTTTGGTTCTCTGTGCCTTAAATATTGAGTCTGTTCTGGTGTGGCTATGGTCTGAAGAAGTGGGTTTGTCCCCTGGAAGCTCACCAAATAAATTATTTTGTTAGTCTTTAAAGTGCTACTTGACTGCTTTTTTGTTTTGATAGTACATAGACTAGCACGGCTTCCTCTCTGTTACTAAGCGACATGCAAGGCACTTCTTTTTGGAAGTGTGGAGACCAGATGTTTTGAGGTTGTCAGGGTGTCTCTCTTGGTGTGTTCGGAGTTTGATGGAACCGCACGATCCGACAGAGCATGGTTCTATTGATGCTTCACCTTCCACCCCTAAAAAGGTAGACTGCTTGGGCCTCGTGTTGACGGCTGTTGTAAGTCTTTGAGTGGTCACGTTTTGTTGTGTGCCTCAAGCCGTCTATTCAAACCACTGACCTGCCTGGTAGCTGAGAAACCCCCTGCAGCAAGGCAGTTAAAATCCTCTGCCTGGGTCCATATGACTTAATACCTTTTCAGTGTGAGTTGCCCTCTTCTGAGCAGGTACTCTCCCAGCAGGCAGCATTCCAGCCAGGCCCAGAGAGGGAATACTGCATGCTGGGGTCTGTCCAGCTGCAAGCTCTAGCTCAGTGTCAAAAATGGGAATGACTTCCGTGTGCTGTCTGATGTGTTTCCAGTACTCGGTGCAGTCTCCTGCAAGCTGGGAGCAGTGTTTCCAGTAAGCTGAGCACTTGGGCAGCTGCTCATGAGAGAGTCAGGTGCCGCCCAGCTGATTAGCAGAGCCCCTGCAACCACCCATCCTTGGGAGCAGGTGTTTCTCTTGATGGCGCACATCTGCGCATGCCTTGGTGCACATAACAAAATTTTTATTCTGCACATCGATGGCAAAAATTAGAAGGAACACAGACCTGGAGGTCAGGGGCTGTAGTGATAAGGGTGAGTCATTAGGAAACCTCGAATCTATTCCAGACTCTATTTGTTCACCAAGTGGCTTTGGACAAATCACTTCACCCCTTGATGCCTTGGTTTCCCCACTTAATACAGCCTCTCTGGAGTGTTCTTTTAAATAATTTAACTCTCTCTAAAAACATAGGTTGAAGGTCTCTAGTCCAGCACTCTCGTGATCTGACCAGTGCCGAACCAGAGAATTTGCCAAAGGTCAATATTGTCTATCTGCATGAGCAACACTTCAGCTTCTTACTGGGCTCTTAGAAGATGTTTAGGGCTAACTTAGAGCTAACTCACAAAGCAGAACACTGAAAGCCAGGACTGGTGGCTGTGAACAAACTTCATGGGACTACAGAAAACTTGGCCACAGCCATGACAAGTGAACCAGCTAACTAAAATCATGCTGGACCGTGGACGTTACTGGTCCAGAGAGTGCTGGACTGGAGAGGTTCAACCTGTACTTCACAGCAGCACCATGAAATTGCCAGGGAGGGAAAAATTGGAGCGCATCCTGATTTAGCGTGGCTGAGCAAGGGGCTCAGTTTACACCTCAGGACCCTATGGCTGCTCCTACTGAGGCCCCTGGCAAAACTCGTCTTTACTAAAGCAAAACCAGGCTTTAGCCTTGGGACTGGTACGATTCACTGACCAAAACACAAGAGACACTTGAGAACAGGCAAGGTCTCAGTTCCCCAGGAAACAACGCTGGAATACGTCACTTAAGCGTGCAGAACTCCTAGGATCCTGGGGGGAAGGAAGAGAATAGCCGAGGGTGGGAACTTTCGTGGGTATGATGAACCATTGCCTATAAAGAAAACAGCAGCCGTGGGCAGCCTGCATTTGTTTTGCTCGCAGTCTGATGACTGGGCTGCTGCCAGGGGAACGTACAGCCTGTAACTCCTAAGGCACCAGGACTGAAATGAAACATAGCGATCACAGGAACGTCAATAGAACTTAGTGCAGTAACCCAAACCCACGATTGAGGCAGGGGGAGGTGTTGACAGGAGGCTGCAAGATCACAACACCCACAATTCATGTGCCAGCATAGAATCATAGGACACTAGAACTGGAAGGGACGTTGCGAGGTCATCGAGTCCAGCCCCCTGCCCTCACAGCAGGACCAAGTACCATCTAGACCATCCGCTATAGATGTCTGTCTAACCTGCTCTTAAATATCTCCAGTGAGGAGGATTCCACAACCTCCCTAGGTAACTTATTCCAATGTTTACCGCCCTGACAGTTAGGAAGATTTTCCTCATGTTCAACCTAAACCTTCCTTGCTGCAGTTTAAGCCCATTGCTCTTTGTCCTGTCCTCAGAGGCCAAAGAGAACAAGTTTTCTCCCTCTTCTGCGTAACCCTCTTTTAGGTACTTGTAAACTGCAATCATGTCCACTCTCGGTGTTCTCTTTTCTAAACTAAACAAGCCCAATTTTTTCGGTCTTCCCTCATCGCTCATGTTCTCTAGACAATTAATCATGCTTGTTGCTTTTTTCTGGGCCTTCACCAATTTCTCCACATCTTTCTTGAAACGTGGTGCCCAAAACTGGATGCAATAGTCCAACTGAGACCTAATCAGAGCAGCATAGATTTATTTACTGTCCCCACTGGAAAGACGAGCTTGGCTGATGTTGGAGTAGAATTTCTCCATCGATGCAGAGTTGCAGGGATGTGATGTGAAGGCTCGTATCTTTTGTTTTGTGTGTTCTGCCTCCTTAAGTCTGCAAGGCATCTTCTCTTTACAGAGGGGAGTCTCTCGCTCAGCTCTTTCATGGAGACCTTACATTTTTTCTTTCTTGTTTGCTGACTTGCTTAATCTATAGTAAGATATTCATGCTGACTATATCTTCTGGCTGCTCTTTATGTATTGGAAACCCAGCTGGGGAGAACATTCTATGATGCAGTTTCTGAACCTGGCTAAACCCCCACCAGTGAATTGTGTGGCAGTAGAGGTCAGGCACTTTTCTCCCACAGCCACTGCCAGATCCAGGAGAAGACGTCAGACCTTGCTTACATCTCAGCTACAGTTGGCTTGAACATCCACAAGGGAAAAACTAAGATCTTGAAAATCAACATCAGTCGCACAGAGCCAGTCAGACTTGGTGGCAGGGCACTGGAAGAAGTTGAGGTCCTCACATACCTGGGCAGCATCTTCGATAAAGAGGGAGGCACCAATGCTGATGTGAGAGTGAGGATTGGGGAAAAAGAACAGCTTTCCTGCCCATGAAAAACACTGAATTCTAAGCAGACCAGAACTCAGACTAAGATCAGGTTATTCAACTCTAATCTCCAGTCAGTCCTACTGTATGGAGCGAAAACTTGGAAAATACTAAAGAGGACTGGTGATAGGTGATAGGGTTTTTCCACACAAAAGGATCCATAAAGTCACTTCGGTTTCACTGGACCATCAGCCAGAAAACTAGATTGATCACATCTGTATCGGCAGTTCTTTCACAGGATTGATGCAGGATGTCCACACCAGAAGAGGAGCAGATGTAGGTTTAGACCACCATTTGGTCATAATCAAATTCAAGGTCAAGCTCAAGAGGTACACCACAAAGGCAACCAAGCCAGGATTGAGATTCAACATGGTGCAGCTGAAGGCTAGAGAGACGAGCTGGTTTCCAAGTGCAGCTGTCCAACAGACATGCATTTCTGATAAACTTTACCCCAGAAGATGCTACTGTGGAACAAATTTGAGAAGGCACTGAAACAGCCTGTAAAGAGACCTGAGATAAAACATTGGGAAAGAGGACAAGGTGTCACAAAGAATGGATCACAGCAGAAATGCTGAGAAAAGTGAACGAACAAAAGGACAGAAAAACAGCAATCAACAACAGCAAAACAAGAACAAGAACAGCCCAGGTGGAAGCTCAGAGACTGTATTCAGAAGTCAACAGAACAAGAAGAGCTTTGTGGAAAATTTTACATAGCAAGGAGAACAACCTATAGGACAGAGAAACTTGAAAGAGCTATATGACATCACACAGAAGCTAGCTGAGTCATGGATCAGCCAGTACTGGATAAGGAGGGGCAAGTTCTAACAAATCCAAGTGAGCAGCTCAATAAATGGAAGGAACCTCTGAACTTACCACTTGCAAATATACCTCTGCAAATTAACAGATGCTGACCTACAAAAGAAGAAATCAGAAAAGCCATTGCCCATCTGAAAAGCAGACAACATCCCTGAAGAAGCAATCAAGGCAGGTAGTAAGACAACAGTCAACATGATGTATAATCTATTTGGGACAGTGAGGAGATCCCACGAGGCTGGAAACTTGGCTACTTTATTAAGCTTCCAAAGAAAGGCAACCAGAAGGAATGCAAGAACTAGAGGGGCAGTATGTTACTGTCTCTTCCAGGACAAGCATTCAGTAGGATTCTCTTGGAGAGAATGAAGACCAAAATCAATAGACAGCTTAGGGAAGAACAGGCCGGCTTCTGAAGTGAGAGATCTCGCACCAGCCAAAGGGCAGCTCTCAGAGCGATCGTAGAGTACTCGCTTGAGTGGAACTCCCCCGTATGTAACCTTCATAGACTTTGAAAAAGCCTTTGACAGTGTTGATAGACACACTTTGTGGAAACTGCTGCAATGCTGTGGCATCCCATCCAAAATTGTTAACCGGATCCGTTCAAAGTACAAACCTTCGACATGCCAGGTTGTTCACAATGGTGTCTTGATGTAATCCTTCAGCATTCAGTCAGGAGTGCAACAAGGGTGCCTCTTGTTACCTTTCCTGTTCTTGATCACAGTGGACTGGATTATGAGCAGGACAACAGATGGCCATCAACGAGGCATTCAGTGGACACTTTACAAACAGCTAGGGGACATTGATTTTGCTGATGATGTCGCCCTCCTTTCATGCCAAGATGAAAGCATGGAAGAAAAGGTCACAACACTAGACAAAACTGCCTCAGTGACTGGACTTAACATTAACAAGAGAAAGACAAAGACCATGAGGATCAATCAGCCCAACAACAACACCATCACCCTGGGAGGAAATGACCTGGAAGATGTGGAGCAGTTCACCTACTTGGGGAGTATTATAGGCAAAGACGAAGGAACAGACAAGGGTATCAGTGCCAGGATAGGGAAAGCAATAATTCCATTCAAGACTCTCCATCGCATATGGAGTTCTCAGATAATATCTGTGAAAACAGAACTGCGGATCTTCAACACAAATGTGAAGCCTGTGCTCTTGTACAAATGCGAGACCTGGCTTACTAAAAGGTCTTCAAATCACAAGCCACAGACATTTGTAAACGAATGCCTGAGGTGTGTGCTTCATGTCAAATGGCAGGACTTGGTCACAAATGAGGAGCTTTGAAACAGAGCAGGACAAGAGCCACTTGACATTCAGATCAAGGGAAGAAAGTGGAGATGACTAGGGCACACTCTTGGAAAACCAGCATCGTCCGTCAAGCACTCACATGGAAGCTGCAAGGAAAACACAAAAGAGGAGGACCTCGGACAATGTGGAGAGGATCTTCTGAGACTGAAGGACAACAACTGGGGAACTCCTGGAGTCAGCTAGAAGTTTTGTCTTGAGACAGAGTGAAGTGGAGGAAACTTCTAGATGACCTATGCGCCACTCGGAGTACAAGAGTTTAAGTCAAGTAAGTTACATTGCAAAAAACCAAGCAGTCCTGTAGCACCTTAAAGATGAGCTATTTATTTATTAGTTAATGAGCTTTCGTGGGTTTTATGCATGACAGTTCATTACCTAATCAATAAATTGTTAGTCTTTTAGGTGCTACAGGACTGCTTGGGGTTTTTTTGAGAAGCTACAGACTAACCCAGGTACACCTCTGAGTACATTGTGAACTAAGCTGCTCCCTGGCGTAGTTGGTTTTGTGCAGCAGAGTGTGGGAGCTCCTTCTGAGCCCGAAACATTCCCTGCAGCAGGAACTGCCATCTGAGAAGGTGGAAACTTTGAGAGCAAGCGAAGGAGAGTCACTTAAAAACTCCCCTTTGGCCCAGCTGAGTTGGTGAGGGTGGGATTCCTGCCAGCGGAACACTTATGCCAATGCGGAAAGGTCAGGTGAGATGGGAAAAGAAACTTATTTCTCTTGCCCTAAGCAGAGAAATGTGCGTGCACGTGTTCTCACTCTCCCTCTCACGCAGACAGAGCGCCTTTCCTTCCGCAGCCCGGCACAGAGCCAACGTCAGCTTTTCGCCCACAGCACAAGTGCACTCAGAGGACTTGAGCTGCAAGCCACCCAGCCCCAGCAGCATCCTCACCATCTGGTTACTGTGCTAGGTGTTGCTTGCAGCATCGGTGCAAAACATCAGACTTCCAGGCTCTTATTTGCTCATGCAGACAGGCTGCCAGGGATCAGAGCAGTAATTGCTCTTGTTTATGCGAGGGAAATTGGAGATGATCTACGGCCAAACAAATTCAGCATAGGCTGAACCTCTCTCATCCGGCACCCTCGGGACCTGACCGGTGCCGGATGAGAATTTGCTGGACGATGGGAGGTCAATATTTTCTAGCACGTTACCAGCACTTCCACTGCTCACTGGGCTCTTGGAAGACATTTAGGGGTAAATTACAGCTAAGTAACAGCACAGAACACTGAGAGCCACGACTGGGGGCTGGAAACAAACTTTATGGGACCACAGGAAACTTAGCCACATCCATGGGTAAGTGGTTGTGCAGATAACTAAAGTCATGCCAGGTTACAGAGTTTGCTGGGTGAGAGAGTTCCGGATTAGAGAGGTTCAACCTGTGGATCAAAACAGGTTAAGAGGCTGGGACTGAAAAGATCTGGGCTGAAATCCTGGGAGCAGTGAAGTCAATGAGAGAACTCCCCTTGACTTTAGTGGGGTATTTTTTTTCAGCCCTGGGTTCTAGCCACAGCTCTGCAATTGACCTGCTGTGTGTCCTTAGGCAAGTTCCTTAACTTCCCTGTGCCTGTTTTTCCCTCCCACATCTTAGTGATGTAATTTAACAAGTTAGTATGTAATATAAACCTAGCCTAGGTGTCTGTGTGGTGCCTCACACAATGGGGGCTCCATTTCAATTGGGCCCACACTGGTGCAACCCAGCACTGTCCGGCAGGGGATGGCAGACAAAAGTTGCAGTTTGCCCCAGGTCCCCCATTTGAAAAGGTTCTCATACTGGATTTGGTAGATCAGCCTGGCCACACCTGAGTGGTGCTGCGACCCTATTTGTCAGGTTGCAATAACTAGCCTCCAGTGGCTGCCTTCCCCCTGCCCCCCTTCAAACAGCTTTTCACCCTTGATTTCTTGATGTCAGTGGGTGCTATTCTTTTGAAAATCCTCCATTCCCCTGGTAATGTTTTAGAAATGGGGGCGGGGGGGTGCTCAGAACCCCTCGGAACCTCTGTGTGGTCTTGGCACAACATGCATGCATATAAATAATAATAGCAGCCTCAGAGGTACCAGCAAGAATAATGCTTGATTATGCTAACAGAGAGTAAAAGGAAGGATGATCCAGTGGCTAGAGGCATTAATCTGAGGCTCAGAAAATGAGCTGGGTTCGGTTCCTGGCTCAACGCTTGATTCTCCTTGGTTGAGTCACTTAGCTTCTATGTACCTCAGTTTCCGTCTGTGAAATGGGAATAATAGCCACACACTGCCTCACAGAGGCTGCTGTGAGGGTAAATGTACTAACACCAGGGAGGGTGTTTGGCTATTACATTAATGGGGGACAAAAAACAACCAAAGCATTGTGCCTGCTTTGAAGAGTTGTTGTATTCTGTGAGGTCACTGTGGTTTTTGTTCTTGTGTCCAGCCCCTGCGGGGTTTATGGTGTGGCACAATAGGTAATCTGAGCCTCAAAGCCAGACCCCCGGCAGGTGTGGGGACAACACATGCAGAACGTTCACAGCAGGTTTGATGCACGCATTATTCTGCAGGTAGAACACAAGCATTGTTTTACGAGTTGCCTTCGACTTTGAATGGACCCCAGGAATGTCAGGTGTGGTTGTGTATTTTATCTGATCAGAACCCTTTCACATGCTCAGAAAAGCCAAGTTTGGAAAAGAACAATTGCTTCCTTGTAGTGATGACAGATGGGAATTTCAGTCCTGTTGGAAATATGAAGTGGAGGCTTTCACCAAAGGCTACCTAGTGTTTAGAAAAGATCCCCGGGAAGCGGTGTAACATCTTGGCTGCTGAAGGGCTCGGACTTCATTCCATAAATGAACTAGGAACGTCTGGATTGGTTTGAAGGAGAAGAAACAAGCTGAAAGCTGTTTTACTTTGTGTACACCAAAAGCCGCATGCCTCGGAAAATCCTTGTGGAAGTTAATTTGCTATGGGCATATCGCTACTTTTTAAGCTATAAATTACCTCACCATCAGGGCATCTTTTTCCAATTACATTTTCAATGCCCTGTCCCTGATTAGGAACCCAATTCCTCTAAAATCAAAGGGCAGGCTCTCACCAGCAGCAGCCGTCTTTTGAATAAGTTTTGCAACAGGAGTGACTTTCAGTGCTCGACCGTGTCAAAGGAAAAAAGATCAGACCCACAAAGAAAGAAAGGAATTCATAGTCCATTTAGTCCATTCATTTATAAAACCCAAACAGTGAGCAACTAAACACTAGCACTGCTGTGGAAGAATGGGCAGTGAACTGCTGGGTTACATCCAAAATCGTGAGTGCTGATATCATTTACATGTTTTCCCAGCTAGTTTGACTGGATTATATTTTTATCACTCATAAATATCTAATTCCTTTTTATTTTTTAGTATTTCTGTCACTGTAGCTTTTGGAGCCCACTAAATAATTATCCCCAATGATCTCTTGTGGCGGTAAGCTCCGCAGGTCAATTCGGCATTCCGGTGGTGGGTTTTGTTTTTTTTTTTAAACAAAACCAGGATTTCTCCGTGTTTCTCTCCAATGATCCAGACTGAGTAAAAATTTGCAATATTCTTTTTTGTTTTCCCCTTAGCCCTCCAGTCTTTGAAACATGAACAGTTTTACATACGTGAGCACTCTCACTCCAGTGGAATTCACCGGATAAAATTACATGCACCTTCCCTGGGTGTTTACGAGATCAGGTTCTCAGCGCATCCAACGCCTCCCTGGAGAGCCTTGTCTGTTTGTTGCTTCCCACTTAGCAAGAGCAACAAGTTCCCTCCTGCAAACAGAGCTGTCTTAGAATAACCACCAGCTGTCTGATAGTCTATCCCCCTTCTTTCCAATCCTGTTTGCAGACTGGGGCCCCTCATTTGCTTTGATGCGTTTGTACATTCAGCGCACTTTGGTTGTGCTCTTGTTCCATTGGGCAGTGTGGGCAGAGGGAACGGGAAAACTAAAAGGAGGTCCCGCTCCTCCAGAGGTCGCCAGCCTGTGGCTCCGGATTTGACTGTGGCTCTTCAGAAGTTAATATGTGGCCCTTGCACGTGTGCCAACTCTGGGGCTGGAGCTACAGGTGCCACCTTTCCAATGTGCTGGGGTGCTTGCTGCTCACCCCCCAGCTGTACCCCAGGCCCTGTCCCCACTCTTCCCCTCGTGGTCTAGATCCATGGGGGCCAACGCACTAGCCACACGTGGCTCTTGGGCCGGTTGAGTGTGGCTAGTTGGCTTAAGCAGTAAATATATTTTCAGAATAATGTGGCCATTCTCCAGAGCAGTAGCTGCGATAGTGGTTACTGCTTCAGAAATAGTTGGACACCACAGGTCTAGATGGTGCTTGGTCTTGGCCTGAGGACAGGGGACTGGACTTGATGACATCTCAAGGTTCCTTGAAATTCTGTGATTCTGTAATTCCCCAAGTCCCACCCGCCTCGTGCCCCCACCTCTGAACCTGCCACATCCTCTCTCCTGCCTTCTTCTCTCAAACCTCCTGCTGGCTGTGAGACAGCTGATCGCAGTGAGGAGGAGGCACAGGGAGGGAGAAGGAAGCGCTGATTGGCAGGAGGGGGGAGCTGATGGGGGCTGCTGATGTATTCCTGTGCTCTTTTGGCAACGTACACTGGTAAAATCTGGATCCTCCTCATGCTGAGGTTGGCCATCCCTGGGCTACTCTTCCCGGACTCCTGTGGTGGCGGATGTCGGGAGCGCTAGCAAATGATGCGCTTAGGAATACGGCTTCCTGGGAGTGCAGAGGTGTAAGCAGGAAGATTATCTCTTCACCACCTGGGCTTAGGGAGCATGTTTCAAAATTCCCAGTGCTTGTTGGTGAGCTAACACAAAGTGATTCCTGGTCTTTGCCAGAGTGGGCAGTTGCCCCCCAGCCCCACATCCTCCAAAAAAAAAAAAAAAAAAAATCTCATGCAACTTTTCAGGCCTGTGGGAAGCTGTCCAGGGCCAGTCCCGTACCGAAGCCATCAACGGGGTTTGCAGCACACTGGCTCCTGTTCGCTCCCTCATGCAGGAGGCTGGGAGGTTCTGTTCTCCGGCTGAGCCGCTTAGAATCCCCAACAGGAACAAGCAGCTGGTGGCTCTGGGAACGAAATGACGAATATTCCTCCACCCTCAGTTTCAGGGACGCGGAGAGCAAGTCCCAGAAACCTGCGCAAGCCGGGACGGAAACAGACAGAGTTTCCAACGACCGGGGACGGAAGAGCGACGGCCCCCTCGTCCAGAACAGCCCCTACTCGGGAAAAGAGCAGGTAGGTGCCTGTGTCCCAGTGCCTGCTGCTGCTGTTTGGGGTCGGGGGGGGGAAGGGAGAGGGTGTAGCAGCCCAGAATTGGCTGCGATCCACTTGTAATGGCTGCTCCAGGGGAGAAAGGAGTGGTGCCCGGCAGGGTGGGAGAACGCTTGGGAGTCGGGCTTCCTTTACAGCTGTGAGAAGGGGTGTGGCCAAGGAGAGCACGTGCCCGGACTGATCCTGCTCCCAGAAAGGCCACTGCTTTCCGTGGGAGATGAGGGGCTTGGCGAGGTGTGTCCGAGCCCAGGACTGAGAGCGGTGGGCTTCTAGAACTCAGCTGACAGCAGCCAGCGTAAGTCACCTTCCTCTTAAAGCTTCAGTCACGTGCCGCCTGGCTCCGGGGTATAAGGTGACTTAGGAGAAGATCACTGAAGCCTTGGGTTGGGCCCCATATTGAAGCGGCATCTTCTCTGCCCCAGGTGCAGCGCTCAAGCCCTCCTTCGTGCACCTGACAGCACTGGCCCGTTACGCCCGAGCCGCCCCATGTGTCGCAGGGGGGTCACACGGCTGCAGCCGCGAGCTAAGAGTGTCCCGTACGGTGGCTACGCCGTGTCACTGGCGAGATCCTTTTGCAGGCGGTACAGCTGCAGCTTGCACTGAGATTGAGTCGCTGCAGCCCCTTGCCATGGGTGTGCAGAGCACCACGGGCAGGAGGACAAAGGCCAGTCTCCGTATAATGGGAGGGTTGATTGTTAGCACAAAGCTGAGCATTCCCCAGTGCTGCAGTGTCCAGAACGGGACATCGAAATAAATAGAGCAGAACGGGTTGCATGTTCGTAACAGGCCTCTTGCCAGCAGAGCCCTCCGTGGTGTTACTCTGGTGCTGGACAAGAGAATTTGCTGGGTAATGGGCAGTCAATATTTTCTAGCACATTACCAACACTTCCACTGCTTGCGGGGCTCTGAAAAGACCGTGAGGAGTAAATTACAGCTGAACAACAGCACAGCACACTGCCAGCCAGGGCAGGCGGCTGGAAACAAACTTTCGGACCACGGGAAACTTGGCCACGCCCATGCTAACTGGTCGTCCGGGTAACAGAGTTTGCTGGATGAGAGAGTTCCGGATTAGCGAGGTTCAGCCTGTAATATAATTCAGCGTAGAACATCAGAGGATATTTCTGGGGTGCCTTTCATCTGCCAGCACTTCCCAAACACCGGCTGCTTCTCACACCACCTTGAGGGATCGGTATTAACCTCATGTTTGCAGGCTGGACGGAGAGGCAGAGGGATTTTCCCCCAGCTCAGCGGGATCACACTGCGAGAAAGCAGTGTGGAACTTGGCCTTTGGACCTGTTGAGCCAAGTGCAGCTCTCTGATGGGACCAGCTGCTGAGGTAGGGCTAGAACTTGGTAGTTCCTGGCACCTAGCCCTGGGCTCAGAGCTTCTGATAATTGCTCACCTTCATTCTCAGTAGGCCATGTGGTAAAGGACACTCTCCAAAGGGAAAAACAGAGGCACATTCTAATGAAGAACTCCAGGAAACTCAGTATTGTCTCCCCTCAGCTCCATCACCTTCTAACATGACGGGCTGCACAGCACGGGCCTCATCTCCTGCCCCGTTCCTGGCAAGGAGCAACAGGCATGCAGGCGTGTGTATCAGGTTTCATGCCTACACGGAGCAGCTCCTGTAGCTGGGCTGGTGTCAGCCCATGCTTGCAGCCCCCGTCTTGTTCACATTTTATCTCCATTCTCTGCAGTCCGCTTGCTCCAGTTAGGACCTGGGCACTGCAGTGGCTGTGCTGAATGGGAGTGAGGGCCTCCCACCACCCCACCCGAGAATGGACTAACAAGCAGGGTAGTATTGCCGCTACGCCAAACTATTCACAATCAGAAAGGTGTAAAATAGCTGCTGTCTTACCTGTCCTTCCCTCTCACCCTTATCCAGCAAGGTTGCATGCAGAGTCTGGGCTTAGGAGCACAACTCCGAGTCCTCCCCTGCCCTAACTAGAGAATTCTTTCTCAAAGTGACCTGGTTCTGGGCTGTCCTGTCCATACGACACAGGGTCTCCTTCACACGGTGCACTCCGTGCTCACTGAGAACCTGAGCCTGAAAGCTGCTGAGCATCTTTTACCAAGTGACAAGTGCCCTTAACGCCCATTGAAATGACCAGGACTTAAGGTACTCGGTACCTATGCAGAGAGCTTAATTCTCCCCCCGCGCCTTCAGTGTACTTAGTGAGGTGGTGCAGGCAGACGTAGTGGTGGACAATGATTTGGAGTGTGGTGTTTCCATGGGCCTCTGGGAAACGAGGCGCTCGGGGGGGACCTTTCTAAACATTTCAACCTCTTCCTGGACTTTCAGCCTCTCTGGGACGGGTAACACCTGCCAACGCTGCATGGTAAGGGATTGGGGTTTTTGCTCTGTCACATCTGCTGTGATCTGTCCAAAGGCAAAATCCACTGCAGAGTCCGTAAGTAAAGATTTTTTTCTCAATTGGCAGTACAGGCATTAACAAAAGAACCAACCCAACCCCACCCCAGCACACAGTCTACAGGGGCGTGCACACAGGAAAGAGAGCTTTTAACCCTGGTCCAGAGGCTGGTTTAGACTGAGGAAGGCCCGACAGTTGAGAGTAAAGGCTGGAAATTTGTCCTTATCTCCCACAAGTGCAGCCCCAGATTGCAGATGATCCGGTTCTCAGAACCTCCTGGCTGATCTTGCCATATGTGCTGTCGTATGTGGGCACAAGGAGGTGAGTCCAAGAACTGTGATGCTCCTCACTCAGGTGTCAGTTACCTCCCTGCTTAATTCTAACTCTTTCAGCCTAATTAAGAGGGGAACAAGGCTGTGACTCCTCTCCCAGCCACGTTCAGGTTACCGCTTTGGTGCTTTCCCCTGGGCCTGTAAGTGCAGTCTTCCTCTTTTACTTTGCTAAGCTCCTTGCATGGGTCTGTGACAATAAGCACTTCATAACCTCCTGTGTTCACAGCTTAATTTCGCTCCATGTTAGTGCTGCTCAAATCCCCAGTCTTAAGCTGCTATTAAACTCATTTTCCCCCCACTAAATGTGCAGCCTTCCCTTTTATCCTCCCATCCCATGCGTTCTGCATCCTCCTCCACTACCAGTTGTAATCTCTCCTCTCCCCCTCTGCCACAGCCAGCTTTAGGATTGCTACTGTGCCAAACAAGGCTGGCCTGCGTGGGTTCGGGCCAGGGGAGGTTGCATCTCAGCGTGTCCTTTGTGCAGCCAGGAGGGGACTTGGCACCCTGCCACTCAAATCCCCACCAACATGGGTTAATTGGGAACTAAAGAGGATCAATTAACAAGCAGACCTGAAGCTGTGCAGCTAATTAGAGGGGGATGCAGCCCCCGCCCTTGGGAGCTGGTGAATGGAGAAGAAGGTGCCCCTGCAAAGCGGGGTGACAAGCAAAGCTGGCCCCTGTATGGCCCCTCTCTCCCCCGGTAAGAGGGAGCTGTCTGGGACGTGTATAGCTGTAGGATGGGCTGCTGGATTCCACAGTAAAACAGGGTGGGGGTGATGGTGACCTGGTCTCAGAGCAGCCTGTTTCCAAGGAGACAGACTCCTGGAGGACCACCCCCTGCACAGCCACATACCTGCATGTGATGCTCCTCCCGAATGACGCCCCTCCACAGCCTCTGCTGGACACCTTCCTCGCAGCCAAGTCTGTTTCCTCTCAGCCCCGAAGCATCTCTGGGGCCCCCCAAGGGTCAGGCTTTCATCTGCATGTCCGTGTTCTGCGGCACATGGCCAAGAAAGGGGGCGGTCAGGGAAGAGAGAGGGTGCAGGAGGGGGCAGGGGAGTGGGGTGCTTATCTGGCGCAGCTCCTGTTTGGTGGGAGGAACAGGTGGTTCCATGCCACCCTGCACGTGTGGGCACTCCCCCCTGGCTGCTCCCATTGGCTGAGATTCCAGGCCAATGGGAGCAGTGGGGGAAAAGCCTGCGGGCAAGCCCAGAGACAGAGCATCCCTGGGCCTATGGCAATGCACACGGCTCCAGCCCGGCACAAAGGAATAAAGCCCACACCCAAGCAAAGCCCGTAATCTGGAGGCTGGACTGCCTTCTCCTATGCATCTGTGATGACTTCAGATGGATGGCTAATCTGCACCCTTCGTGCTTATGATCACATGCCTGGTTGTAAAAAGGCTTCTGCATAATGCATGTGCGCCCCTGACTGCTCCATTAATCTCTTCATTTGTCCCGCTCCTGAGCTGTTGAGATCACGGCTACCTAATTAGAACATAAAAGGTTCTAATAAACCCTCCCTGACAGAACCCCGGCTAATGTTTGGTTTCAAGCAGGCGAGCCCATGAGGCTGAGTGGAGCGACAGCAAGCGCTGTGCATTTTTCTGCCTGTCATCAGTTTCCGTACTGTTGCACTGCTCACAAGCACTAGTCTGAGCACTGCACTTTTTCCTAGGTGCTATCTCGCAAGCCAGGGGAGGCCACATCCTGCTATGGCCAGCTCATCTTTCCACATATGTTTCCTGCTGCCTGTCCCGCACTCATGCTCACTCACACGTACGCTCACTTGCCTTCACTAACCTCATGGGATTCCCCCAGGGAAAGCACCAAGCACCCCAGAGTATTTCAGGCTTGAGCAGCTGGATCCACATTTCAAATGGCCGCCCAGTTCACGCGGGCGTGGCAGCCGGTTTTTAGTTTGGCCGCTTCTAAAAATAGGAATGCTGGCGTTGCTGGCTTTAGAACGCACTGTGACCATGGGAGTGCGTTACCGCTGTGCTGCTGGTTAGAGGTCCGCTCGCCACATTCAGGAACCAGGAATTTCACGGTAATGCATAAGGTGTTTTCTGCAATTTGTTGTGTCTGGTGGAAGTGGGCAGGAGTTGTGATTTTGCGAGTTTTCACCCCCGAGCATTCAAAAATGAGGGGACTGGCCCCCCAGAGCTGTGTGATTGCTTAGAAATCCAAGATTTCAAAAATAACAACTCTTGGGACTCTGGGTTTTTGAGCCTGTAGGGTTCGCCCTTTCACTTTGTTTTCTGCAACCAGGAGGGCTAGAGACACTTTAAAACAGAAGCTGAGAGACTTATTTAATCATATTACTCCAGCAGCTGGGGAGATGACATACAGCCCAGGAGAGCACGATCCAGGGTAGAGAGAGACTCCAGAGCCTGGGAGAGCTAGTATATGCTACCAGATAGAAGTCTGTATCCCCTCCCTATCCTGACCCATACACATGGAGGAGGGGACCAGACGCTGCACCTGATCCTATTGGCATTGAAGTGAGTAACAAAATCCCCATTTTCCAGGGGAAAAAATACTAACTTACCGAAGATTTTGCAATCGCACCGCTGCTCTTTAACTAGGACACCGCACTTGTGTGGTAGCTGCTATCTCGCCTTCCTAAGGAACCCAGACCACACGTCTACTCTTGCAGGTTTCACAAAGTGGTTTCAGAGCCTTCCTGAACAAGCTGTGTGGGCAGAAGCTTTAGCTCTGCTGTTCTCTATTGAGCACTTAGGCATTTCTGGAGGGCATTTTCACATGGAGCAAAGTGGCCTAGTGGGAGGCTGGGGGGGCGACGCTTCTTTCAGCTGGGCCAGTGTTGAGCTGGAGCTCTTCCACTGAGGCCAGTGGTGATGGCCTAGTGCAATGAAATGCAAAGCGCACTAGGTCCCAGTGAGCAGCTGGAGCTCGTGGTCTTGTTTCCTGCTGCTGTGTTTGGAACGGAGGCTGCGGGCATGTCAGATTATGTGTCTTCCCTGGGGAGTTTTAGGCCATAAGCTGTTTTCTTGTGGTGGTCACAATGATGGCTTGGTGTGCTTGCCCGGTTATCTCCACAGCTATCAGGCTGGTCAAATGTGTCAAGTGAGGGGCTGGTTTTTAGTTTGGCCGCTTCTAAAGGTAGGAATGTTGATGTCGCTGGCTTTAGAACATGCTTCAGAAGAGTGAAGACCATTTCCTGGTCTGTGGAAGGGAGGAAAAGTTAGATCCAGGAAAAGCCAATGAATGTTAAGTGACAAGATCCTTTAAAGGGGCTTTCTAAGAACATTGTGTATTACCCAGAGGCACTGAGACCTCACACTAGGGTGAGTGAAGTCTCTGCTCTACAGCCTCAGCTGAGAGCCAGCTGACCTTTAGCTTGTGGTAGAGTGCTGGTCTTTAGACCCTATGATTGCAGGTTCAATCTCTGGTGCCAGCAACCTGGGTTTGTTGACGTTACAGGTGGTGCATTGGCTGGGAAGAACTGCTGGAAGGTCTCAGAAGCTTGGGATGTGCTTCCTCGGCCCCAGGAAGCATGTAGTATCCAGGGGCACTGAGACCTCATACTACAGAGAGTGTTGTCTCTGCTCTACAGCCTTGGTTGAGAGCCAGGAGGCCTTTAGCTCATGTGATAGAGCAGTGGGCTTTAGCCCCTATGATCACAGGTTCAATCCCTGGTGCCAGCAACCTGGGTCTGTCAGCCTTACAGTTGGGTTAAAATATGTAGGTTATATGCTCTTCCTGTGAGTTCCTTTCTTTTGACCCCCAGTGTATAAAAGCCTTGGCAAAGCTAGTTGGGTTGAAACATGGACTTCCTTCATCACAGACCATCTCATTCAGTGCAGTCGCCCTGCCAAATTTCTGCCATTGCAACTACTTCATGATGTGTGATGGTGTCGTGAGCACGGGATTACAGCTTCCGTACAGGACCAGGCAAAGGAGCGCCAATAGCTGCATCGTTTGGCCAGCCGGAGCTCCCATTGGCCCCTGTGTTCTGGTCCCAGCCAGTGGTAAAAAGGAATATGGAAAAATGCAGAAGAGTTGCTGATATTTTTTCTTTCAGCCTTGGTGTAAATTAGCCCAGCTGTACACCACAGCGTTAGGTTGACTCGAGGCAGTTTACGTCAAGCTAACTGTAAGTCCACACACTGAAATGACATTCCTGTGAGCCTAACTTGCCCACTGTGCTGACTTAATGACTCCCCCTCTGCTGAGACTGATGGAGTGAACTCAGCAGCGTCAGACATTGTGTTGTTTATATCGACGGCTGCTGGCTTTCAGAAGCCAATAAATTAGTCCCCCGATGCTCCACACTGACAAAAAAATCCTTTGGCTTGTCTTCAGCCCTACATTTCTCCAGCAACAAGGGGCACTGGAAAGGGCTGCTTCCTGTTCATTCGTTCAAGAAATTGTCAGATATCAATATACCCTTCCTTGGAGTAGTCAAATCACCAACACTGGCTTTGGTGCATTTAAAACTGTGGCAGATAATGCACTAGTGAATATAATGTGGGGAGAAAGCCCTACAGTGACAGCGAATGGACTAAATGATCTAATCAGTCATTTCCCTCTCTTATTTCTATGACTTTTTGCTGTTTCGTAGTTGGGCTGCTTCTGAGTAGTGTTAACTTCACAGATACACAGAGTAACATTTTAATTGTGGGCAAATATTCATGCGGGTAGAGGTCAAGATCATCCAGTTCTCACTTGTTACCCAGCTCTCCATAGGAGAAGAAGTTGTCCAAGGTCCGTCAGCTGTTTCATCCAGCTCTTCTCCTGGAAGTGATCAGTGAGCAACAGTCTGACACATCACTATTTTTCTCTCCTTCAGCCGCCACCATCGGGTAGACAGTCCCCAGCTAAGAACGTCATGAATGGAAGCCCTTCCAAGTGCCCACGGTTTGCCAAAGTCAAGAACTGGGAGACTGGTTCGGTGCTTCACGATACCTTGCATCTGCAGACAGCCATGGTGAGTGGGACCCAGTGGTCCTGATTTAACTAGAAGAATTAGTTGTTTGAACAGATTGAGCCCATCTTGTGTGCTGCCATTGCGTCTTCAGAGAGCTGCTCTGCCCTGGATGAACAAACCAAAGAGAGGCATCTGAGCTCTTTTGACCCTTCTGATGCTGGTGAAACACGAATGTTGGGATCCCAGTGTTCTCTTTCTTTGGCAATAGCAGACAATGAGACACCTTGCTGTAGATTCTGCAGGGAAATGTTGCAGAGGGGCTTACCGCTAGAGTAGGGGAAGCCTGCTGTAGGCTGTCAAGTTGGGAAGGTAAGGCATGGAGGTGGCCCTCGGTTATCCTCCAGCAGCTTGGAGTCAAGAAAGCAATCCTAGGATAATTAGGTTGGACTCTTATGAGTTGTACGCCCGACAGGGTGAGGGACATCCCTCAGTAGTATGACTGAGCTCGGTGCCTTCATGCCTCCATTGCCTGAAAATGCACACATGAAAGTAACCACACTGGAAATTTATATCTCTAGATCATAGAATTAGAAGGGACCTCAAGAGGTCACCAGATCTAGTCCCCTGCCTTCACAGCAGGACCTATCGTCATTCCCGACAGATTTTAGTTGAAATCTAACCTGTTCCAGGCCCTTGCAAGCACCCCTCAAGGACTGAGCTCACAACCCTGAGGTTTACCGAGCCAGTGCTCTAATCACTGAGAGATCCCCCCGATCCCTTGTTGGCATTTCACCAGCCTGTGTGCCACCCGTCCCTCTGGCCATGCCATTGTGACCAACGTGCGTCTAGTAATCTGAGCTTCCTCTGTGGCCCTTCCGCCCTTGCAGGCCAGCGCATGCACAGAGCAGATCTGCATGGGCTCAGTAATGATGCCGACCCAGCACGTCCGGAAGCCAGAAGACACTCGGACAAAAGAGCAGCTGCTTCCACTGGCTAAGGACTTCATTGATCAGTACTACTCCTCCATAAAGAGGCAAGCGCTCTGGCACTGGCGGGTGGGCAGTTGGCGCGAGTTACGCGGTGGGGTGAATACCTCGGACCTGTCACAGTCAGTGCTGGACTCGAACTCGGACATGGCGGCGTGATCAGGTGGCAGGGCCCGAGGTCAGCCAAGAGCTGAAAATCTGAAATCTGCGCTGGCCTCGAAAGGGTGCAAAAGAGTAGCAGGGCATTTACGGGCCCGTCAGCATGCTGCTCTAGTTTGGACAACCCTGTTGTGGGAGCGCTCTGCTTCAGTGCGCCAGGTGGGTGGGTGCGTCTAGCAGGGAACACAAGCAGGTGATCTGTGTGGCGACTGTAAGGGCAGCCGTGGCTGATTCCATCCTGCCATGTGGCACCTCCAGAATCTGACCCGTGGCTCGGAGGGACATATGCCCCCACTATGATCACAGCTGGAATGTATGTGCGTGTGCTGCAACCAGGCTGCAGACTTGTGCACCAATGGCAGCTAGTGCTACCAGTCGAGTTGGTCACTTCTTCTCCTTTCTCCGCGTGTGCAGGTTTGGCTCCAAGGCCCACCTGGAGAGGCTGGAAGAAGTGACCAAGGAGATCGAAACCACAGACACCTACCAGCTGCGGGACACTGAGCTGATCTATGGAGCAAAGCATGCCTGGCGCAACGCATCCCGCTGCGTAGGCAGGATTCAGTGGTCCAAGCTACAGGTAAGTGGCAGGTTGCTCTTTAAAGGTTCAGTGAGCATAGAAGGGCAATCCAGGGAGAGACCTCTGGATACTAAGGACACAGTGACTCATCCTAGGGTCGGAACAGATCTCAGGACATCATCAAATCCAACCCCTTGCCCAAAGCAGGGCCAATCCCAACTAAATCATCCCACTCAGGGTTTTGTCAAGCCGGGACTTAAAAACCTCTAGGGATGGAGATTCCACCACCTCTCTCAGTAACACATTCCACTGCTTCTCCACCCTCCTGGGGAAATAGATTTTCCTAATATCCCACCTACACCTCTCCCTCTCCAATTTCAGACCATTGCACCTTGTTCTGTCATCTGCCACCACTGAGAACAGCCTCTCTTCATCCTCTTTGTAGTCCCCTTTCAGGTAGTTGAAGGCTGCTATCAAAACCTCCTCCCTGGCTCTTCTGTAGACTAAATAAGCCTAAATCCCTCAGCCTTGCCTCATAACTCATTTGCTCCATCCCTTAATCGTTTTTGTTGCCCTCTGCTGGATTCTTTCCAATGCACCCACATCCAGTGCTTTGCCCAGAGTGTCTGTGGGCGCTGGGGCTTGTTTGGAGGCTCTGGAAAGGACAGAGCACTGCAAAAGAAGGTGCTCAAGGGGGCAAGGGGTTACGCAGATGGTGGAGGAGGTATCTGCCTTTGAAACTGCAAAGCAGACTTTGGGGATAACACTCGTCTTCCAAAATATTCTGGGTTCTGGGCTCTGCTTGCCAGCTACCACTTTAAAAACTGCTGTGGATGGAGGCCACGGAGAAACCTCTGATGCCAAAGGAACTCGGCCAGGGTTACATATGGCACAGCCCCAGCGCACTTTTGGCTGAAAGCTGGGGGTATTGTTTGAGTGCATTGTTTCCAGGGACAGTGGGCTGTGGCTGCAGTCTGAAGCCATGCACCCATCCCCCAACCCCCCCCACACACGCACACACATACGCAGAGCAGTCAGTCACACCAAAGCTGATGAACAATTTGTGTAGCAGTTTCAAACTGGGCCTCAGCAAGGAGCCAGCCAGCCAGCCAGCCTGCCTCTCACTTAAAGTGAAGCTTCCTGCTGCTTTTAATTAACATGGAGAGGAGCACTGGCCTATGAATAGGATGCAGCCAGGCCTAATGCAGGCTGCAGTTTGCAGGTCGCTGCACAACTCTGCAAAGGCAGGTGAGTCCTAGCTCTTGTTCCCTGTAAGCTGAGCACTTGGACAGGAGAGATTCAGGTGCTGCCCAACTGATGAGTAGAGCGCCCGCAGTGGGTAGCGTGTGTTTCTGTTGGTGGTACACACCTGCACATGCCTTAGTGCATGTAACAAAATTTATTCCACACAGGGATGTCAAAAATCAGAGGGGCCGCTGGGCCTAGCTCCAACAACTGCTCTGCCAGCCAGGGCCTCACTGCAGGAGAGCTGATGGGCTCTTTGGTTTGCTGGATATGTCTGTCACTATTTATGACTCCAGAAGGCTCCAAGCACAGAACCAGTTTTAGTCCTGACTCCAGCTCCCCAGAGTGGAAAGGGCTTTGGTGCTAGGTGTTGACGTAACCCCCCGCAGGGGGATTTGAACCTGGGACCTAGATGCTGGCACCTGTATAATTTGAGTGAAACACCAGCTGGCTCTCAGCTAAGGGTGTGGAGAAGACTCCTCCTCTCTTTGAGTAAGTGGTCTAAGGCCATTTGCATAGGCCAGTGAACCGCACCCTAGGTGTGGGGGTTCCCCTGAGCTACTGCATGGCTTCCTGTTGCTGCAAGTACTAGACACACATATGGCTAGCCAGAGCCCGCATTGGCCCCAGGGCTTTCCAGGGTGCTGGGCCTGCTCGGGCAGAGACACACACTTGTTTAGGGAGGAGCGAGTTCTGCAGACCTCCCCTTTCAACTCTTCCAGGTGTTCGATGCCCGAGACTGCACCACAGCTCATGGGATGTTCAATTACATCTGCAACCACATCAAATATGCCACCAACAAAGGGAACCTCAGGTGAGCCCCCGGGGCCTGGGAGGGAGCCCTGGGTCTGCAGTGAGGGTTTTGCTCTCTCCCCATCAGCTGCCCCAACCAAGCCCATGTGGCCAGGGAGCCTTTTGAGCTGCTGTTGGATGGGGACTAGGGACGCAGGCTCCATTGGGCTGGCTCCCTGCACATTTCTGCCGTGGGAGCTTCTCCTTTCCTGGGGGGTCTGGAGGTTAATCAGGTCCCAGGAATGTTCGCAAGCACAGACCACGGGGTAGAAGCCATGGCAGCTGAGGTGCTGTAAATGCTGGCAGGGGCTGTCCTTCATCCCATGCAATTGTCACTCAGCCTTGGCAAGGACACATGCCCTCCTGGCTGCTGCCTTTCACGTCACTAACGCCAGCGCCTTCCCATCCATGCCTTTCAGGTCTGCTATCACCATATTTCCGCAGAGGACAGACGGCAAGCATGACTTTCGCATCTGGAACGCCCAGCTCATCCGCTATGCTGGTTACAAGCAGCCAGACGGCACCATTCTGGGAGACCCAGCCAACGTGGAGCTCACCGAGGTAAGCAGTACACAGGGACAAAGACTCCATCCTTCCCAGAGGTCAGCCTCCCACAGGGGAGTGCCTCATGGCAAACCTTCCCAGGCAGTCAGACGGGATGCAAGTATCAGAGAGGTAGCCAAGTTAGTCTGTATCTTCAAAAACAAGATGTCTTGTATCGGAGGGGTAGCCGTGTTAGTCTGGATCTGTAACAGCAACGAAGGGTCCTGTGGCACCTTATCGACTAACAGAAAAGTTTTGAGCATGAGCTTTCGTGAGCACAGACTCACTTCATCAGATGGTGGTCATGGAAGTCTGCAGGGCCAGGTATAAATAAGCCAGAGCAAGGCTGGGGATAACAAGGTTAGCTCAGTCAGGAAGGGTGAGGCTTATTACCAGCAGTTGATCTGGAGGTGTGAACACCAAGGGAGGGGAAGCTGCTTCTGTATTTAGCCAGCCATTCGCAGTCTTTGTTCAAGCCTGAGCTGAGGGTGTCGAATTTGCAGAATAAGAAGTCTTGTGGCACCTTATAGACTAAGATATTTTGGAGCATCAGCTTTTATAGGCAAAGACCTGCTCATGCATCTGATGAAGCGGTCTTTGCCCACAAAAGCTTATGCTGCAAAATATCTGGTGGTCTATAAGACGGGTTAGGGTTAGGGTTAGATGGGCTGCAGACCTCTGCCTATAACACGGCAGTGTTTCAGTCCATCTAGGTGTAGTAAGATGAAGGCTTACACCCATGCAGCCAAGGCCTGGACTGAGGCCTGAGGCCTAGCTACCAATGGACAAAACATGGCTAGCGTAAAGCAATGCTAAGCTCTGAGCAAAAGCCAGGCCCCCGATACCAGAAGTTGGCACAAACCGGGCTGAGAATGCAAAATACTAATTGGTGCCTGGCCCATGTGCAGAACACTAATTGGTACCGGTCATGAGTTGAAATCACAAGGTACCACCAGCTCATTAAAAAAGACCTTGGTACCCACTCCCCTCAGATGCAGAGCCAGGTTCAGGAAAGGGTCTAAAGGACAGCTTGAGGGATAGGGAGGATCTAATCAACCCACAAGGTACAGGGTGTTGAGTGGTAACCTGACAATGTCAGAGGGTGGCAGTGAGGGGTGATTTCTTTGTACCAGTATATAACGTGGGCTACGTCTACACGTGAAGCCAACATCGAAATAGGCTATTTCGATCAGTAACGTCTACATGTCCTCCAGGGCTGGCAACGTCGATGTTCAACTTCGACGTTGCGCGGCACCACATCGAAACAGGCGCTGCGAGGGAACGTCTACACGCCAAAGTAGCACACATCGAAATAAGGGTGCCAGGCACAGCTGCAGACAGGGTCACAGGGCGGACTCAACAGCAAGCCGCTCCCTTAAAGGGCCCCTCCCAGACACAGTTGCACTAAACAACACAAGATACACAGAGCCGACAACTGGTTGCAGACCCTGTGCCTGCAGCATGGATCCCCAGCTGCCGCAGCAGCAGCCAGAAGCCCTGGGCTAAGGGCTGCTGCACACGGTGACCATAGAGCCCCGCAGGGGCTGGAGAGAGAGCATCTCTCAACCCCTCAGCTGATGGCTGCCATGGCGGACCCCGCTATTTCGAAGTTGCGGGACGTGCAACGACTACACGGTCCCTACTTCGACGTTGAACGTCGAAGTAGGGCGCTATTCCTATCCCCTCATGGGGTTAGCGACTTCGACGTCTCGCCGCCTAACGTCGAAGTTAACTTCGAAATAGCGCCCGGCGCGTGTAGCCGTGACGGGCGCTATTTCGAAGTTAGTGCCGCTACTTCGAAGTAGCGTGCACGTGTAGACACGGCTGTGGTGTCCTGGGGGGACCGTCTGCCTGACTAGGGGGCTGTGGAAATTTCCCACTGACTGAGTCAGTCCTCTGTTACTGTACTTTGCTTAACAATAAACCTGGCCTGGGGCCTTCAATCCTTATCGGGCGTGTGGTGTCTGGGGGCCCTCCCGGGGTCTGCTGTGGTCATTGGGCCCACATCATTGAGCACACATGCAAGCTGCATTCTGGGTATCATCCTCGACAGAGCCAAAGATCCATCAGGACACCCCGGCAGTAAACCCGCCAAACTGCACTAGGCAAGGGGGCCGATAGGATTGCTGGGTCCCAGGCAATGTGGTGGGGAACTGGGGGGAGGGTCCATGCAGGAAAGGGCAGAGCTGTACCACCCAGGCCAAACCCCTCCACACGCTCTGGCGCGCGGAGCTGCCTGGAGTGGGTGAGGCACGGAGCTCTGCAGCATGCTGCCTGTGGTCCAGCAGTGATTTAAAGCTCTCAAGGCTCCGGCCACTGTCAAACAGCGGTGGCGGCAGCTGGCAGCCCCAGGCCCTTTTCAGTCGCGGGGCCCCATGGCGATTAACTCCCCCTGTCGGCAGGACTGAATCTAGGCGACCCACCCTGGTCTGCTTGGCTTTTTCTGAGGCGGGTGGGGAGACGCTCAGTGGAGGGTCCCTGCGGATTGCCATGGGAGCATGTAATTGTGCTTGCGTGCGCCAGCAGCCCTGGAATCGGAGCTTGTGTGTCATAGTGTCTCTACTGCTACAGCGGGGGTGGGGAGCCGCCGGATTGTGGTACGGATCCGGACAGTGACTTGTCTGGATCCAGCTCCACTCCCACTCCCCAGCATCCGGCCCACCCCGAAGCAGGATGTGGGGGGCCCTGAGCCTCACAGGCCAGACCGGGCAAGCTGGGGCCCGGTCCGGCCAAATGGGAACAGGAAGCAGGGGTGCCCGAGCTCCTGCTGCAGCTGGGGGAACAGCAGGTCCTGGCTCCCTGGAGAGGCTTTTCCCCCGGCCTCTCCCAGCACTGGAATTCCGGCCAGCCGGAGCTACCGGCGGGTGGGGCCTGGGAGAGGCAGGGAGAAAAGCCTCTCTGGGGGGCATTTCGCCAAGCTGCCGTTCCTCCAGCTGGGGCAGCGGAGACACGCTGAGGTACGTGCACCTCCCCCTCGCCTAGACTCCCCCACTCCGAGGCTGTTCCCGCCCCCATCCTGCCCTCCCTTCCAGAGGGCTGGTGGCCCCACCACGCTGCTGCCCCCAGCTCACTATGCACTTTCTTTCTCCCCAGCCCGGTCCAGCCCCCACACCTGCTCTTTGGCAGCCCCTCCCCATGCAGCGAATCCTGAACCTCAGGCCCTCCACGCTCCTTCTCCATCCTCCTGAGGGGACTGACCCAAAAGGTTCCCCACCCCTGCGCCACAGACGACCCCCGCCATACTGTCAGCTCAGCGGGTGGCCCGGGTTCTAAACCCGCTGTCACCTCCAGGTCCCCGGTGGCTCAGGGCACACAACGCAGGGACAAGGGTGAAGGCCAAAGCGGCCCTGGATTTGAGCCCATGGGCCGGCGTCTGTGCACCAGGCAGGGCGTCGGCTGAGCTGCCTGTTGATTGCAGAACGTTGTCCTGCGACTCAGCCTGAGGTAGGGGCTCTCCCCAGCTCCGACTGAGGAGGGACACCACTGATTAACGAGAAGTACAAGAGCCGTCTGCTGTGCAGGGCTTGTGCGACCCCCACGTCCTGCCTGTGGTGCCTGACCGTTGTGCTGCTGAGAAGGGTAACGGGAGCTCTCTTTGGCTGCAGATTTGCATCCAGCAAGGGTGGAAGGCCCCCAAGGGGCGATTTGATGTCCTGCCGCTCCTCCTCCAGGCCAACGGCAATGACCCGGAGCTCTTCGAGATCCCCCCAGAGCTGGTGCTGGAAGTGCCCATCAGACATCCCAAGTAAGCTGGAGCACGTCTGCGTGCTGCTGGGGAGGCGCTGCGGAACTCTGCTCTGCTGGAGCCGCCGGTGCCTTTCCCCGGGCCCAGCCTCGGAGGGGTCCACGTTTGGACCTGGAGTCCCACCAGCAGAGAGCTGTGCCCGCTTCTGCATTGGTGCAACTCTGGGAGCTTCTTTCTCCCCCCCGCTCCCACCCCCAACAGGCTTGAAAGCCAGAGACCCTGGTCCCTTTCTCATGGCTGGTTCATGTCACTTCAGCGTCCCCTGTCCCTCCGCCCTCAGGCTCCTGTTCTCCCCACAACTCCCCCGGTGTGATGGCCCCTCCACGTGCCCAGCCAACGCCCGGCTGTCAGACCTGGGGGGGAGATGGCCACAGGGCTCTGCTCCCCTGTTCCCAAGAGCCATTCTGAGGGTTGGTGAGAAGAACTGGCTGGCTGGAGTAAGACAACGCCGCCTTCAGGCAGCCTGTGAATAGCTCTTGCGGCAGATCCCCTGCGTTCCCCTCCTTGGGAGGATCCAGCTTCCTGGCTGATCCGACCGTGTGCTCGGCAGGTTCGCCTGGTTCAAGGACCTGGGGCTGAAGTGGTATGGTTTGCCAGCTGTGTCCAGCATGCTGCTAGAGATCGGAGGCCTGGAATTCACTGCCTGCCCCTTCAGCGGCTGGTACATGGGCACTGAGATCGGCGTCCGAGATTACTGTGATAACTCCCGCTACAACATGCTGGAGGTAGCCCTGCCCTCTCGCCTGGGGGCAGCTGTGGGGCTGGCAGGGGGGCCTTGGGGTATACAGACATTGTGGGGAACAGAGCACCAAGCTGGGCGTGTCAGTGCTTTGTGTGGGACGGCGCATGAAATCTAAGTGCTGTCTTACATCTGCGGTGAAGATAAAGGTGAGTGCCAGCCGCTTATGCTGCCTCAGGGCCCTGTGCACCTGAGAGCCCGGGGCCCAGCTAGTCCCTGGTAAATGACCCATGTGACAGCTAGTCAGGGCAGATACCGTCCCTCCCCCAGGCTCTGGGGTGGGGAGGAAAATTAGGGGATTGGGGCATGAGAGGGGACTTCTGGGAAGCAGGCTGGGTGGCGATGGGGGGGTCTGGCAGGAGGGAGGGTGCAAAAGTGAGTTTGGAGTGTGGAGTCTGGAGGGGGTGCAGGAGCAGGGTGGGGGCTGAGCGGGGGGAGGGGCAGAACAGACTGAGCTGGGGGAGCGTGGAAGGGGGTGCAGGAGCAGGGTGGGGGCTGAGCGGGGGGAGGGGCAGAACAGACTGGGCTGGGGGAGCGTGGAAGGGGGTGCAGGAGCAGGGTGGGGGCTGAGCGGGGGGAGGGGCAGAACAGACTGAGCTGGGGGAGTGTGGAAGGGGGTGCAGGAGCAGGGTGGGGGCTGAGCAGGGGGAGGGGCAGAACAGACTGAGCTGGGGGAGTGTGGAAGGGGGTGCAGGAGCAGGGTGGGGGCTGAGCGGGGGGAGGGGCAGAACAGACTGAGCTGGGGGAGTGTGGAAGGGGGTGCAGGAGCAGGGTGGGGGCTGAGCGGGGGGAGGGTGCAGAACAGACTGGGCTGGGGGAGTGTGGAAGGGGGTGCAGGAGCAGGGTGGGGGCTGAGCGGGGGGACGGTGCAGAACAGACTGAGCTGGGGGAGCGTGGAAGGGGGTGCAGGAGCAGGGTGGGGGCTGAGCGGGGGGAGGGTGCAGAACAGACTGGGCTGGGGGAGTGTGGAAGGGGGTGCAGGAGCAGGGTGGGGGCTGAGCAGGGGGAGGGTGCAGAACAGACTGGGCTGGGGGAGCGTGGAAGGGGGAGCAGGAGCAGGGTGGGGGCTGAGCGGGGGGAGGGTGCAGAACAGACTGGGCTGGGGGAGCGTGGAAGGGGGTGCAGGAGCAGGGTGGGGGCTGAGCGGGGGGACGGTGCAGAACAGACTGAGCTGGGGGAGCGTGGAAGGGGGTGCAGGAGCAGGGTGGGGGCTGAGCGGGGGGAGGGTGCAGAACAGACTGGGCTGGGGGAGTGTGGAAGGGGGTGCAGGAGCAGGGTGGGGGCTGAGCAGGGGGAGGGTGCAGAACAGACTGGGCTGGGGGAGTGTGGAAGGGGGTGCAGGAGCAGGGTGGGGGCTGAGCAGGGGGAGGAGCAGAACAGACTGGGCTGGGGGAGCGTGGAAGGGGGTGCAGGAGCAGGGTGGGGGCTGAGCGGGGGGAGGGTGCAGAACAGACTGGGCTGGGGGAGCGTGGAAGGGGGTGCAGGAGCAGGGTGGGGGCTGAGCGGGGGGACGGTGCAGAACAGACTGAGCTGGGGGAGCGTGGAAGGGGGTGCAGGAGCAGGGTGGGGGCTGAGCAGGGGGAGGAGCAGAACAGACTGGGCTGGGGGAGCGTGGAAGGGGGTGCAGGAGCAGGGTGGGGGCTGAGCAGGGGGAGGGTGCAGAACAGACTGGGCTGGGGGAGCGTGGAAGGGGGTGCAGGAGCAGGGTGGGGGCTGAGCGGGGGGAGGGGCAGAACAGACTGGGCTGGGGGAGCGTGGAAGGGGGTGCAGGAGCAGGGTGGGGGCTGAGCGGGGGGAGGGTGCAGAACAGACTGGGCTGGGGGAGTGTGGAAGGGGGAGCAGGAGCAGGGTGGGGGCTGAGCAGGGGGAGGGGCAGAACAGACTGGGCTGGGGGAGCGTGGAAGGGGGTGCAGGAGCAGGGTGGGGGCTGAGCGGGGGGAGGGTGCAGAACAGACTGGGCTGGGGGAGTGTGGAAGGGGGAGCAGGAGCAGGGTGGGGGCTGAGCAGGGGGAGGGGCAGAACAGACTGGGCTGGGGGAGCGTGGAAGGGGGAGCAGGAGCAGGGTGGGGGCTGAGCAGGGGGAGGGGCAGAACAGACTGGGCTGGGGGAGCGTGGAAGGGGGTGCAGGAGCAGGGTGGGGGCTGAGCGGGGGGAGGGTGCAGAACAGACTGGGCTGGGGGAGTGTGGAAGGGGGTGCAGGAGCAGGGTGGGGGCTGAGCGGGGGGAGGGTGCAGAACAGACTGGGCTGGGGGAGTGTGGAAGGGGGTGCAGGAGCAGGGTGGGGGCTGAGCAGGGGGGAGGGGCAGAACAGACTGGGCTGGGGGAGTGTGGAAGGGGGTGCAGGAGCAGGGTGGGGGCTGAGCGGGGGGACGGTGCAGAACAGACTGGGCTGGGGGAGTGTGGAAGGGGGTGCAGGAGCAGGGTGGGGGCTGAGCGGGGGGAGGGTGCAGAACAGACTGGGCTGGGGGAGTGTGGAAGGGGGTGCAGGAGCAGGGTGGGGGCTGAGCGGGGGGAGGGTGCAGAACAGACTGAGCTGGGGGAGCGTGGAAGGGGGTGCAGGAGCAGGGTGGGGGCTGAGCGGGGGGAGGGTGCAGAACAGACTGAGCTGGGGGAGCGTGGAAGGGGGTGCAGGAGCAGGGTGGGGGCTGAGCGGGGGGACGGTGCAGAACAGACTGAGCTGGGGGAGCGTGGAAGGGGGTGCAGGAGCAGGGTGGGGGCTGAGCAGGGGGGAGGGGCAGAACAGACTGGGCTGGGGGAGTGTGGAAGGGGGTGCAGGAGCAGGGTGGGGGCTGAGCAGGGGGAGGGGCAGAACAGACTGGGCTGGGGGAGCGTGGAAGGGGGTGCAGGAGCAGGGTGGGGGCTGAGCGGGGGGACGGTGCAGAACAGACTGAGCTGGGGGAGCGTGGAAGGGGGAGCAGGAGCAGGGTGGGGGCTGAGCGGGGGGAGGGTGCAGAACAGACTGAGCTGGGGGAGCGTGGAAGGGGGTGCAGGAGCAGGGTGGGGGCTGAGCGGGGGGAGGGTGCAGAACAGACTGAGCTGGGGGAGTGTGGAAGGGGGTGCAGGAGCAGGGTGGGGGCTGAGCAGGGGGAGGGGCAGAACAGACTGGGCTGGGGGAGTGTGGAAGGGGGTGCAGGAGCAGGGTGGGGGCTGAGCGGGGGGAGGGGCAGAACAGACTGGGCTGGGGGAGTGTGGAAGGGGGTGCAGGAGCAGGGTGGGGGCTGAGCGGGGGGACGGTGCAGAACAGACTGGGCTGGGGGAGTGTGGAAGGGGGTGCAGGAGCAGGGTGGGGGCTGAGCGGGGGGACGGTGCAGAACAGACTGGGCTGGGGGAGCGTGGAAGGGGGAGCAGGAGCAGGGTGGGGGCTGAGCGGGGGGACGGTGCAGAACAGACTGAGCTGGGGGAGCGTGGAAGGGGGTGCAGGAGCAGGGTGGGGGCTGAGCAGGGGGAGGGTGCAGAACAGACTGGGCTGGGGGAGCGTGGAAGGGATTGCAGGAGCAGGGTGGGGGCTGAGCGGGGGGACGGTGCAGAACAGACTGGGCTGGGGGAGCGTGGAAGGGAGTGCAGGAGCAGGGTGGGGGCTGAGCGGGGGGACGGTGCAGAACAGACTGAGCTGGGGGAGCGTGGAAGGGGGTGCAGGAGCAGTGTGGAGGTCTCTTGCAGGAGCAGAGGGAGTGTGCAGGGTTTGAGTGGCCAGGGAGAGGTGCTGGGGCGTGGATGCCTAGCTGGCACAGGTTGGAGGCGGAGGACCACATGTGGCTCTGTGCTGGAGGGAAGCACCTTCAATGACCATGATTTGGAGCCCTTCCTTGTGCAGAGCCACTTCATCCACCTCCCAGGCACAGCCTGCGGCCCGATATGGCCCTGGCTTGGGCTCACGAGGCTCTCCCACCCTCGCAGCCGCACTCCAGCCACAGCGCCCCACCAACGGTGCTGGAGTGTCAGCACTGGCTTGCGCCCCTCGGCGGAGGGAGGAGGCTGAACCCTGAGCCCTGCAGGTTCCCTGGCCCTGGGCTAAGGATTTATAGCAGCCAAAGGAAATGAGAGCGTTATTTACAAGGTTAACGCCATTGAATGGGGACACAAATTAATTCCAGTCTCAAGTCTTAAAACGTAATAGTAGCATCTGGCCGAGCAAAGCTCTGGTGGCCCTCAGGGCTAAGCCAAGCCAAGCGCACAGGATCTTTTGCTTATGCTTAGTAATCCTTGGCCCTCCAAGTCCCAGCAGCATCAAGACCCGCATTCCTTCTCCCTAGAGACACTTCTCCTCACCTCCTGCCCCCACACCCCCGGCTCTTTGAGCTGCAAGCTCAGCTGACGGTAGGAAGTCGCTTGCCTGACTCTTTTCCGGGATGGGACAGGAGCACGGAGCAGAGGCTTTTGTCCTCTTCCGTGTTCCGCAAGAGTTCATTTGGCGTGGATGGGCCTTGCTTGTGGGGCAGGACGTGACACCCTTGGCTGGCGATCAGCACTCTGCATTCATGTCTGTCTCCTCCCGGTGGGTTCCCACAGTCACAGAAGCTTGCAGTACAAAAGGCTCAAATGTTGCCTTGTCCTGTGGTTTGCTACTGAGCGTCGGGCGGGCAGCAATTGCCAGCTGTTCTCGAACATCTAGTCCCCAGCACTGCCTCATAACCGAGGCTTGTTTTCACAGTGCTACCGCACGGGTGAACCTGCTCCGTGTTGTCCTTATTCAAGTGAGGCGTGGGGCTGGCACCTGGTCTGTGCTGAGGGCCCTTGTGCAAGGCTGGGCCCTGACTGTTCAGGAGGGAACCAGGCCACCAGGACGAGATGCAGTGAGACAGGCAGGTTATGTACCCAGCAGCTTTGCCTCCATCGTGGACGTTCCCAGCCAGAGGTGGAGACAGGGCTTCCCCGGTGCTAGCTCGCTCTCCACAGCAGAAGCCTCAGGCCCTACTTTGCAGCCAGGACTCGGCTGCACTCACTGGTTACTGCATCTTTGCAGGAAGTTGCCAAAAAGATGAACCTGGACATGCGCAAAACCTCCTCGCTGTGGAAGGACCAGGCGCTGGTGGAGATTAACATCGCTGTTCTGTACAGCTTCCAGGTACCCCTGGGGCAGGGTTATTATAAACGTATGAAGCTAGACCGTCCTCATAGAGCTGGAAGGGACCTTGAGAGATCATTGAGTCCAGTCCGACCCAGCACCATCCTCAGCAGTTTTTTTTAAAAAGTCTATTTGCCCCAGACCCTTTCAAGGATTGAACTCTCACCCTGGGGTCTAGCAGGCCAATGCTCAACCCACTGATGTGCAGTTATCCTCTGAAGGACTGGCATTAGGAATAAGACCAGCCCCTGGGGCTGCCTCAGGAGCTGGCCAGGAAGGGGCTGTGGTGAGATCTGCCCCAGCCCCATGGCAGCAAGTGGTTTCACATGCTTTGTTGCAGCACTGTCCTGACCCAGAGGGGATGGAGACCCACGTCTGGGCTGTGCCACTCAGCAGGGGCTTTGCCATTTTGGGGCCTCCTTAATGTGGGTTGTCCCAGGCCCTGGAGTGGCCCCCAGGAGAATGTTATCACACTCAGGCTGCTGGGCCTGGCACAGACGAGTGGCAGGAGGCTGCCGACCTTAGCTCTGTGCAAGCCTTGCCCAGAGGGGATCCCCAGCCGCGCTACACTGCAGCAGGGGCAGCAGGTCAAGGATCTGGCCCTGGGTATCCACATTTGCATTTAAAGAGATGCGAGCCTTTGGCTTGTCCAAGCCAAAACTAGTGGTTGGGTTAGAGAGCCGCCTGGCACTGGGAGACCCTGATGAGGATCCTAGTGCCCTGGTGTGTCACGCAGGAGGTACACGTGGGCAACAGCTGGGTCTTAGGGAGCAGCGTCTTCCAGCAGCAGTTTTCCTTGGCATGCTCAACGTGAGCTGGGAGGACAGCCCTCGAGGAAGGGAACAGAGCTGGGCTGCGTGGCTGGCGATCCACCTTGACCAGACCACGGGGGCTCTGGGTCCCTCCTACGGGTTGACCACCTCGGGGGGCTCTAATGAGGTGAAGTGCCATGGTGAGAGCTGCCTTCTCAATCAGCCACCTCCCTCCCCCACCCCCAGACCCTTCCAGATGGTTCCTCGCTCCCCGTTGCTGCTGACGGACTCCTTCCGTTGGAAGGACGAGCGGCCTGCTCCCAGCCTTTGACTTCTCCTGAGCAGAAGCCGTGGATTGTCCGAACGGCCGCTGCAGTTTTTCACGGGGACGCTCGTTTTTAGCCCTCCCGCGGGCTCTGCTCCCAGCTCTGCGTCTTAACGCTCCTGTGCTTGCAGCCCAAGGAGCGCTGCCCTGCACTTACACCTGGCTCTCTTCTCCCTCCCCGTGACAGAGCGACAAGGTGACCATTGTAGACCACCACTCGGCCACGGAGTCCTTCATCAAGCACATGGAGAACGAGTACCGCTGCCGGGGGGGGTGTCCTGCCGACTGGGTGTGGATCGTGCCCCCGATGTCCAGCAGCATCACCCCGGTCTTCCACCAGGAGATGCTCAATTACCGGCTCACGCCCTCCTTCGAGTACCAGGTACCATCCACAGCCCGTGCTACACATCCACCCTTTGCACGCAAGGATCTGGGCCTCTGCCCCCGCCTCGGATGGCTCTGTAGCCTGACAGTTGTCCCTGCAAGGCGCGGTTCTGGGTAACGAGCCCGAGTGCTACAAGGTGCAAGGTACAATCAGAGTCAGGTTTGCAAACCTTCTGCACGTGTCTCCCCCGGAGCAGGTGGCTATTCGCATCTCTGCCAGAGCCAGAGAATCAACACGGTCCCATCCTTCATCCCAGGGCAACCCAGCAGCACCCCTCCTGGAGCCCATCAGCCATGGGCGGGCCTGCTCTCCCCCAGCCCTGTCACCCCTGCTCTTTCTCTACCATCCTGTGAACTTGAGTGAGCTGCTCCTGCCAGCTTGAAGGTGGAAAACCTGACTCTGTTCTCTGGCCGGCTGGGCACAGCATGAGCACTAGGCTGTAAGGGCAGCAACGGAGCGCTTAGCCCTGCAAAGAATGTCCTCATTGGTCAAATGCCTGTGCTCTTGCAGCTTTCCTTCAGCACCTGCTTTAGGCTGCATCCCATAATGAATAACCCGGGAAAGGAGCCATCTGGTCATCTGGGTTCTCCACCTACCCTGAACCTGACCGTGGAGATGGCATTGAATCAGTGGGCACTGCACAACTGTTCACCCTCTCTCGTAGCATCCATCCCTTCTCAGGGCCCTGTGGGAAAGTGGAAGGGTGTGTTCCTGTATCTCCCTGCTCGTTCGCTCGCGATGCTCACTGGTATCAGAGGGGTCGCCGTGTTAGTCTGTATCTTCAAAAACAACAAGAAGTCCTGGGCCACCCTATAGATTAACAGATTTATTGGAGCATAAGCTTTCGGGGGCAAAGACCTGCTTCATCAGATGCATGTGTGGGGGGCATTTCAGAGGAGGATTTAAAGAGGGGGGTCTCAGTCAAGGGGAGGGCCAGGGCTGACACGGTCTCTTCAGTCAGGGTGGAAATCGCCCATTATCGGCAGTTCACATGGAGTTGTGAACATCAAGAGAGGAGAAAACAAGTCAGTTCATTGCGGGGGGGTGAGGCCTGTTGTCAGATGCTCACTGGGACAGTCTCGCAGCTGGGAGGCGAAAAGGGCTCTGTCCTCGACCAGGCAGTGGCAAGGCAGCAGGGCTCTCACCGGCCTGGGACAGCGAGGTGAAACCCTGGTGCAACCAGTCGTTCCTCGCAGCACCTGCAGAAAGGGTCATCTCAAAGCTTAAAGAGCTGGGTTGCTGGGGTGGCTGGCACCACACAAGAGTCCTGTAAATAAAGGCCCCTGAAGAGGATCTGAGGCCAGCTGGTCTCTAGCTGTGAATGTATCAAACCAAGCTGTTGTTCCAGGCCGACGCAATTCCATGGCTGGGCCCCGCAGACCTCACCCCCATTGAATAACAAAGCTCTGCCCCTCAGCTGATGACCGTCTTCTTCCTCCTAGCCCGACCCGTGGAACACACACGTCTGGAAAGGCATCAATGGGACTCCGACCAAAAAGAGAGCCATTGGTTTCAAAAAGCTAGCCAAGTGAGTACCAGAGAGATGTCGCGCGCAGGCCGGTGACTGTTCGGCTGGCTGTGCTGAGTGGGGGCGGTGATGCAGCTCCTCACCCCCTGTGATTCCTCTGTTGTCCTCTAACGGCCTCTCCTTTTGCCAGAGCATCTTAGCTGACACAGGAGATTGGTTCCTGGAGAAGTAGGCAGCATTCGGGGCCTGCCACTGGAGCAGCGAATGGGACAGGGAGGGATAAAATAACTAAAAGCCTTCATTGGGTCTCTTCCCCCACATCAGTGCCTTCTCCAGCAGTGTGTCTCTGGTTGTCCTAGCCAGGGGGAGAGGGTTCAAAGACCTCCTCCCGCTTCCTCTCTCTGGGGTGATAAGGCCCGATTCTCCTTCCTTCTCTCCTTCCTGACACGATGTAACTCCCTTGCCGTTTCTCCCCTTTAACGCGGGTTTAAATGAAGGGCAACTCCTGCTCCCAGCATCCTCGTCCTTGCCTTTTGGGATAGTCCATCAGACTGCTCCCCTGCCATTGGAGGGGACCAAACTCTTTTATAAGTGTGATGGGGGAATGGTAGGGGTCCCCGATCCACCTGGATATAAGAGATGAACTCAAACCAGGATTCTGCATCTGGACATTCTGCAATCTAAACCGGTCTTCATATTTTATAGACTGTCCCATCCCTCCCATGGGCAGAACAAACCCCCTAGAGCTAAGCGCCCCAGAATGTCAAGCAGGGATCGGTCCAATTGTAGTCAAGCAGCTTTGAAAAATCTTGGGATTTTATTCCTGGTCTGAAAGCCTCCCCTCCTCGGGGGAGTGGGAGAAGAGGTGGGGAACGCAATGGACTGGGACTCAGCAGACTCGTGTTCTATTTCTGAATCTGCTACTGGCTTGCTGGGTGACTTTGGGCAAGCCACATCATGCCTCTCTGCCACAGTTTTCCCATCTGTAAAATGGGGATAACAACACTAACCTTCTTTGGACAGTGCTTTTGAGACCTACTTATGAAAATGTCCTATACACAAGCAAATTGTTGTTATTATTACCTGTAACATGGGTGTCATGTCACAGACTACCCGAACATGGTCAATGATGTGACAGAATCCTCTAGACATGGCTACATCTGTGTTCCTGTTGGCAGGATTCTGTTCTCATCCAATGTCCCCAGTCCCATTAAGCTGGTTTCCCTGGTGCGTCCATGAAGCCACCGCAACCAGAATACACCCTTGGGGCCAATGCCTGGTGCAGGGGTTTCAACCAGAGTTTGTGGGGGGAGAAGATTCGAAAAGATTAACTGAGCTATTGAGTTAGAAGAGGACACAATGGCTGTTAATTATAGCAGCTCTGTGTGTGAGCACAGAACTGATAAACAGCCTTGCAAGTAGGTGAACTTGGCAGGTACGATTTTTAAATAATATCCCCTCCATTGTTCTGGGTGCGTAGGTGGTTTTAATTTTTTTATTTAATTTGCTGTTAATTCTGCCTGGCTCTGAGCTAATCTGCTTTTTGCCTGCTCCCGCACACAAGAGGGGACTGCTTGAGTGAGCAGAACGTTCCTGGCCAGGTGGGGTTTCGTAACAAGGCTGATTTAGATACTGTCCAGAACTGGCTGTGTCGGAGCCAGACCATTCATCTCTTGGCTTCCTCCTGGATCCATCCCTGCTTCTGCTGATCTGAGCAGTTCCAGGGCTGGGGGAGGCCAGTGGCGTCTGACATGAGTGGGTGAAATTGACATGGAAGGGTGAATACAGGAGGTGTGTTACAGCCGCAGGTAACTACCATAATGAACCAGGCTGAGAAGAGGACAGGAACTGCCCGGAGGCAAATACATTGAGATCATAATGCAGGTGGAGGGGCAAAAAAATCCATTTTGGACTTTTTCTCCTCCCTACCCCCCGAACCCCTGCCCCTTATTTTAAAAAAATCTGCCCTCTGCCCGAAACCAGGACAGATTTTGCTGTAACCGGGGCCAAAAGGGAAAGGGGAGGGCTGGGAGCTGGTCATCCCAATTAGATTCTCATCCACAGTCCAGTGTAGCTGAAACTTGGATATTTGATTGATCCGGTTGCTAACTTGGTGTAACTTTAGGAAAAAATAATAAAGAGAAAGTGCTGAATCTTTTTGAAAGCAGATCTCCTGTGCCTACAACCCAGCTATTAGGTATGACCCTACAATAACAGACAGGCGTGTACATCATTATATCCATGGCCTTACAGTACATTAAGCGATCTGACTCTGCCAGACCTTTTGCCCCAAATTTTCCCCTTTGCCACCACTGGTAGCTGTAGCAGTACAAGCATCTGGAAGGACTCTTCACGCCCAATGCATGCCTAGGATCCAAGGAAGGATTGTAGCCCTGGCACCGAGCCCGTCCCACTTCTTGCACCCCTATGGCTACTGTGTTTTTTGTTTTGTTTTGTTTTTTTTTAGCACACCCAGCTTGATTAAAACCGGTGCAGGTATGTCTCCTACAGCTGGAAATTACACCTCCAGAGTAGACATACCTGTAGAGTTGCTCTGAGCTGGGTTAGATAACATTGGGCTTCAACCACAGGTGATCCCCTGTCCACACTAGTGCGAGCGCTGCTGGAGATGAACTAACAGCAGAAATAGTGGAAAATTCTGGGGCAAGAAGTGTTAAGGGGTGCGTCTGCTCAAGGAAACAGATTCCAGCTGCAGGCTACAAAAGGCAGGTGGTTAGAGCCAATGCCCCGCAGCACCATGTGTAACCCCAGCGGCTCTGAGACCACTGACAAGGGGGAGCGAAGTCTCCAAACTACGGCCTTGCTGAGGGCCTGCTGGCTTTTTGCTCACGCGGTAGAGCACAGGGCTATAGCCCCTAAGGTCACGTGCTTATTCCCTCCTGCTGACGACCAGCATTTGTTGGCCTTATGCGTGTACGGGTGAGTTGGTCGGTGGGCTTGATCCGCCAGGGACTGCTCCTGGAAGTCGCATCATGCCTCTGGTGCATTCCCCACTGGGCCAGGACAGAACAAACATGCCAGTTGATAGCGGAGAGGGGCAGTTCAGGTTATGATGCTATTCCCAGAGCCCAGCCCAGTGTAGTGGGTGGACCCTGTGCACAAAGAAGGAAATGTTTGTTTTTTCTTATTAATACAAACTCAAAAGCTTTGTTGGCATCTGGGTCATTGGAAACAAGGGAAACAGCTGTTTCCCAAATGCTGCCTAAGTGTGGGTGAGTGCAGGGGATGGAGCGTGAGGGCGTGAGCTGGCAGACTTCCTGAAAGCCAGCAGTACACTGGGGTCTGTCCACAGGCAGCAGAGGGCTGGTTCCCACTGCCTGGAGCTCTGTGCGCTGCCTTAACAGGCATGGCTCTCCCTCCACCTCACCCACTTGTAAGTAATGACTGAGTGGGGTGCAGGGGCTATTTAAAACAAAGTTTCCTGCTTTTGCCAGACTCTCAAACTCTCACTTCATTCTGGGATGACACAGCCATGCTTGAAAGCCAGGAGAGGGAGGGAAGGAGGAACAGGTGGGCGGATGGGGGAACATGCAGACGGGGCTTATGTCCAAGTCCCTCACTGAGGTTTCCTTTTGCTTCCCAGAGCCGTGAAGTTCTCAGCCAAACTGATGGGGCAGGCAATGGCCAAGAGGGTCAAAGCCACCATCCTCTATGCCACTGAAACAGGGAAGTCCCAGGTCTACGCAAAAACCTTATGTGAAATCTTCAAGCACGCTTTCGATGCCAAGGTAGGGTGCCAGCTCTCTGCCCGCTGAGAACGGGGCATACGACTGTGACTTGCGTACACCTGCGTGCTGTTGGGCAGCCTGAACTCCCAGGGACATTCCCAGAAATAGCAGGCCCTCAGCACCTGGCAGGATTCCACCCTGGGAAAGGGTAGGAGAGAGAGGCCAGGAGGCAAATGAAGCTGTCTTCAATTTTAACCCGTTTGGAGAGCCTTTGGGCCCATCTTTGCCTCTGTTACTCACCTAGCCCTATGGAATTTGGATTGGCCCCAGGGGAGCACAAATTGTCTCTTCTCAGCTCTCTGGACCCCCCTCCCTTTTAATATTATGGGTTGGATCTCAGTGCCACGCTCTCTGCCAGAGCCTCAGGCCATGCTCCCAGCCAGCAGAACCCCACGGACATCAGCGAATGGCTTTGACCCCTGGCTGCAGAGCCGAGTCAACTGACTGGTCATGAGTGTCCCCATGCAGGAGGCTATTACCAGCGTCTCTGTCTGTCTCAGGTCATGTCCATGGACGAGTACGATATAGTCCACCTGGAGCATGAAACCCTAGTCCTGGTGGTCACCAGCACCTTTGGCAACGGAGACCCGCCGGAGAACGGGGAGGTAGGAAAGACGTAAGAACAATTCCATCACTGCGCATGGCAGTACTGGCATGGGAGGGGCCATGGCACCCCTGCGTAGCTCGCTCATTGCAGAGAGGGTGAATGTCATGATCATGAGGGTTAGCCGGCAGCCTGGGAGTAAAAGGGTTAACCTCCTTAGCCAGGTGGGGTTGGCCTGTAGGAATGTAGGTAAGAATTGAATTTTTTGGCTCCTCCCTTTTTCTGTCCTCTGGTCTTGTGGTTTCTTTCCAGCCATGAGGGAGAGAGAGACAGAATATCTCCCTCCGAAAACAGGCCTTCCAATCTTCTGTAAGTGGGGTAAAGTTTAGATCAGTCCGTTAGGCTTTATTGTTTTATGGTTTGGGAAGTGGGATCTGATGTCTGTGCACTTTTTAGAAATGTTCTTTTACTGTCCTTGTAGCTAAGTTCTGGGCCCATTGTGGAGACTCCCCATGTGTTTTACTTTGTGACTTTTCCATCTCATCGTGAGGCTTGCAACACGAATATTGTAGTAATAAAAATTCTCTTTTTCTTTTTGTTAACCTGGTATTGGTTAATGTTTGTGTCCTGGTTTTTACTTTTGGGGCTGAGATTTCCCAAGTCGTCTCTCCCTGGTTTCCTTATTATTGCTTGGGTAGTGGCAGCAAATTTTATCCCCAAAATCTAAGGTTTTTAGGATTTTGCGGGGGGAAGTTTATCCCAAAACCTGGTAGATAAGGTTTTGGAGGTACTTTGCTGGCCCCCACTTCTGCATTTATCTTGCTAGAGTGGGGAAGGAGCCATGAAAGGGAATACGGCACAGAGGTCAAAGCATATGAGTGGGCATCATGGGACTCAAACCTGCCTCGCAGCTTAAGCTTGCCTCAGTTTCCCCATCTGAGAAAAGGGAGAACATCTACCCATCTGTGAGGTTCGATTCATTAAAAACCAGCTCTGGGTCCCGTTAAAGTCAGTGGAAGAATGCCCATCATTTACAGTGAGTTGGATCAGGCCTCGGTGCTTAGATAACATCTGATGTAAGGCAGCATGTACGGGCAAACTATTATTGGCCAACTTGCTGAGCTCGACAGGTGTGCTTGGGGTTTACAGACCAATAGATGAGTTCAGGCCCAATGTGTGGTGGAGATGGCCAAAGGTCGGCTCCTGCTGGTGAAAGCAGGCTGGAGCAGCCACACAGACCCACCCTTACCTCTGGAGTCCCGCAGAATGGCCTGTAGACCTGACGACCCTGCTTTGTTCCTCTCTTCCCAGAAATTCGGCTGCGCCATGATGGAAATGAGGAATCCCAATTCACACCTGGAAGAGAGGAAGTAAGAGGCTCAGACGTGAGCCCTGTCTCACACCCATCACAGCAGAGCTGGCCCCTAGCTGGGGCAGCAGGGACCACATCTATCCCATGGGTTATCAGCTTTAAAATCCCAACTGAGGCTATAAGCAGGGCCTCCCATGCACTCAGACAGCCAGTCCAATGCCCTGACCTTCCCCTCTGGACCAGACTGAGGTTGCAGGTGAAATTCCTTTGGCAGTTTCACACCACTCCATTGCCTGGTGGATGTTCGTCTAGCCAGGACTGGCCTCACGGTCTGGAGGGATCCAAGCAAGAGATCGGGTGGGCCCTGCCGAGGGTTGGGATTCAGCCTTCTGAGAGGCTGTGGAACTGGGCCTGGTATGTCGTGCTCTGCTAGATGAGGGGAAGAACCAGGTCAGGAGCTGCCCTGTGGCCCTCCCAGAAGAAAAGGACCCTGGGCAGTTGCTTGAGGGTAAAGCTGATCCAGAATTCTAGTGTTTGGCAGGCTGTGGGGTTGCCTGGTAGGCCTGGCTCTGGAGGACCAAGTGTATGCCTTCCCTGGCATGAAATCCCCTTTCCTCCCTCCAGCAAGATACTCCAACAAGGCAAGAGATGGGACTCGGAAGCGGGTGTTACTTTTTCCTTTGCAATGCCTTTTCTATCGGTTTGTTGGCCATGGCAGCAAAGCCAGTCAGGCCTGCAGAAATCCCAGCTTGTGAGTTACCAAATCAAACAGAAGAGAAAATGCAAAGCTAATTCTCTTCCCCTAAAGGTCTAGTTACTTATGAGGACTCGCCCGAAACGCTCGCCTTTATACCAGGTGAAATCCTCAGGTCAGAACCGATCTTAAGTACTTTGTTTTCCTTAGGGTGTGTCAAGCAATTTTCAAGGCGGGATCAAGACAAAGATGGAGACAAAAGATGGAGGAATCCCCCAGGGTCCGTTTATACCTTTCCCCTGTGGAGGGCAGTCCCTTGTTCTCTTTGTGTAACCGTACAGCTGGACGGAGGCTGTCCCATGAGCGGCTCACCTGTCCAAGTCCTTTTCAGGCAATCAGCTGCTGTCTGTTTGCTGGGTCGCAAGTCCACCTACAAGTTCCTCAGATGTGGATTGACACCCCTTAAGCTGTCTGTCCCCTCCCCAGCCCTGCTCCTAGCCACGCCTCCTGAAGAGGTCTTCACAGAAGCCAGCATTTGGCATACAAATATGCAGACGACAGTTGTAACTTCGCCTACAGGAATGTAGTTACCCGGACAAAAGTAGGATTTACAAGTCCAGCAGGTTATAACAATGGTCAGTCACAAGCCACCTTTTTGTTCCAGGATCCAGGTCCCAGCCCTGGGTTTAGCAGGCCAATGTTAAAACCACTGAGCTGGGCTGTGCCACCCTCCTGAGGCTGCTGAGCCTCACTTCCCCGCAGGCGGCAGGAACCGGAGAGGGGCTCCATTCCCAGCTGCTGCTGGGAAGCGGGGTGCAGCGGGCTGGCAGGGCAGGGTGGCCCGGTGCAGTAGGGCGGCGTGCGCTCTTGCTCCGGCTGCCTGCATGGTGAGTGCAGAGATAAGGGAGGCGACCTCTTGGTGCCTCCACCATGCATGGCCCTCGGCTGTTGGTAACGTCCCACCCACAGGGTGAGCGCCACAGGGCCTGCAGCAGCTGTCCAGGTTCAACCTATGGATGGGACGGCTCTGCACAGACAGCTGGTGTGACCTTGAGTGAGTCGCTTCGGGTGCACCTACACAGCGAACAGCACAGCAGCCATCTCAGAGCCCAGGCTGGCTGAGTTGGGCTCATGCTCAGGGCTTGAAAGAGACACTCGGGTTCAGGCTGGACCCTGGGGAGGGGGAACCGGTCCCCGAGCCCAGGCTCCATGAAGAGCCAAAGGTCTGCACCACCGTTCTGAGCTTCAGCTCTCATCAAGTCAGTTGACCCAGGCTCTGAGACTCGCTGCTGGGGGTGGTTCGCGGTGTGGCTGGGCCCTCAGGCTCTCTGTGCCTCCGTTCCCTACGTGCAGAGTGAGGGCAGTGGCACTTCTCTGTCCAGGGAGGTGCCCAGCTCCTGTGGCAGTGAGGACTCCAGGAAGATTCCTGCTGCTGCAACATTGAACTCGTCCCGGAGAGAGTGAACTGAACATGAGCCCAGCGGGCCCAAGCCAAACGCCAGGATCCAGCTCCTCCCATATGTTCTGACTCTGGATCCAGATCTCACGGTTGTGCCTCTCTCTAATGAGAACTCTAGCTGAGACAGACATGGTCTGGAATCAGGCCTGCTGGCTGCCTCAGTTTGTTCCCTCAGAGCCTTCACCTGCTGCCTTGGAGGCTGCTGCAGGGCTCTTATGCAGGAGGCTTCAATGCACTGCAGCTCTGAGGTCATGGAGTCCTCAGGCTAAGCCAGAGTTCTCTCCGGGGAATAGCCTGAACTCTGAGGGCCCCCTCTATCCTCCTCAGGACTCTTTAGCCTTCCACTAGGCTTGGCTTCCAGCCCTTCTGGGATTCTGCCAGGCCCTTCTTCCCCTTCTTAACAGCAGACGGTTACAGCCACTCGAGAGTTGGCAGTTTGGAGACGCCCTGCCCACCCTCTCTTACAGGTCCCCATCCTGAGGACTCTAAGCGGTCATGTTGTTCAGGCTGCAGCCAAACTGCCCTGTCTTCCCTGAAGAGGGCCTCTGCTTGCTTCCTCAAGATTGCCTAGAGGGGTGGAATCCCCATCCCTAGCGGTTTTTAAGTTCCTGCTTGACAAAGCCCTGGCTGGGATGACTCAGTTGGGGCTGATCCTGCTTTGGGCAGGGGGCTGGACTCGATGACCTCCTGAGGTCCCTTCCAGCCCCAGGATTCTACGCTTCTATGGTTGGTGTGGCCCAACAGCAAGTGCCCCATGAGAAATTTGGTGATCTGGGAACCAAACACAAGTCTGTAGCTTTGCTTCACACGGAGCAGTGAAGCCCAATTACCTCTAGGTGGCAATGTGTCACAGCTTTCCCAGGCAGCTCTATGCCAGTACCGCCAGCCCTTACCTTGGAGAGTATTTAAAAATAATCAATGGCGGTTTCTTTCTTATTTGCCTTTGAGCCTTGAGGGATCACATTTTGGAACTCTTGCTTCCAGCCATCCAGGTGAGTGACTTGCTATAAAATGCTGAGATTCGTCCATGACTCCAGATGTTGGAGCTTCAAGGAAGACTCACGAATATAGTGAAACTCACCCTAGAATATGTTCGAGTGGGCTGAAAGGCCTACCAACATTAGAGGGGTTTGGCCTCAGCTTATTGCAGTGTTGTCCAAAAACACCTGCAAGGCGCACGAGTGCTGTACTCAAGCTAAGGTTGTGTCCTTCCTTGTAGGACATCTGGCTTGGGGTTGAGCAGGGAACTGGGGGTCAGTTTTCTGGCATCTGTTACGGGTTTGGCTACTGAAGCAGGCAGAGACTTGGGCAAGTCATTTGACGTCTGCCAGAAGAGTAACAGAGAGGATAGCCGTGCTAATCTATATTCTGTCAAAACAAAAAAGCAGTCCAGTAGCACTGTGCAGACTAACAAACTAATTTATTAGGTGGTGAGCTTTCGTGGGACAGACCCACTTCAGATCATAGCCATACCAGAATAGCTGCCAGAGTTAGTTAATATTTATCAGGAGCTTTGAGATCCCGGTTGCTGCAGCATGGCAAAATGTTAAACACTCATTGTCTGTTATGAATAGGTGTCAAATGCGGCATAGTCCACATAATTGGGACATCAGCTCCCTGTGAGGTCTCTTGTGTAAACCTAATGGTGACAATGAAAGTCTGCTGCTTAATCAGACAGAATTGGCATCTGGCCTGCGATAAGATAAGTGGGGTTCAATCTTGTGTTAATGTGCAGGACAGTCTTGGCTTTGGTCTTTTGCTTTGTACAGAGCAGTGATGTTAATTATTTGCATACTGATTGTGATGGTGGTGCCTGCCTGCTGGGCAGATGCGTACTGAGACAGATCCCCACAGGGCTCACAATCTGAAAACCCATAATGGTTTTGAATGGCCTTTCCCCTAATGGGGGCAGCGGATGGAGCAGGACAATAGTCCACCCCTGGGGTGCCTCAATGAAAAGGATTTCATGGCTTTATTCATGTGCTCTCACCCTGTCTCTTCCCTCTTGCCATACACCTTATGGGGTCTGCTGGCAGGCGATGTAGCTGAGTGTGATACACATCTCACAGAGCTGGAAGGGACCTCAGGAGGTCATCGAGTCCAGTCCTGCCCTCTTGGGAGGGCAGTCCTTTTTTTATTTTCCCCAGATCCCTAAATGGCCCCCTCAAGGGCTGAACTCACCGCCCTGGGCTTAGCAGGCCAATGTTCCAACCACTGGTGGGCAGCTATGTCTAACTCAAGTGTCCAAGCCCAGCACTGGCTGCTACAGTCACTTCCAAGCACAGCTTGAGGGGTTGGCTATGATCCGTAAGGACCTGCCTGGCCTGGAGCAGTACTCCTGGTAAGCTGAGCGCTTGGATGGCCTCTTGAGAGATTCTGGTGCCACCCAGCTGATTAGCAGAGTGCCAGAGCTGCCCAGAGCGGGAGGCTTGTGTTTCTATTCGTGGTGCACAAGGTGCCCAGAACAAATTGTATTCTGCCCATGGATGGAGACAGATTAGCGGTAACACTAGCCTGGAGCTTGGATCTATGACAGACAGTCTCTGTCCTTCTTGTCCCACAATGAGTTCCAGCCCAGGGATGGTTTTGCTGGGTGCAGGGGCCTCTCCAGTGCCAGAGGCTGACTAGCGACACTCCCAGCTTGGCCATTCTCTCTCTGTCTCTGGGGAGAAGCCACCAGAACCCCAGGGCAGTGGCCTTCAGACCAGCAGGTGAAGAGAACTGTGCGCTGGTCTGTGCGCTAAGGTCCGCTTTTCTGAACTGGAGTATCTGATGACTCTGGAATTCTCAATGGGGCTAAATCCCAGAGGCACCATTGGAAACCCCAGCCCAATAGTCATATTTAGGGCCCTACACTTCATAAGGATCTCTGCTTCCTGGAGGGGAATAGGAATACCTTGGAAAACTCCAGCCCAACCCTCCAGCAAGTCATGGACTGACAACTGGGAGCCGGGTCATGTAAAACCCTTCCCTGCTGCACCCAGCCTCCCAGCACTCCTGATGCCATGAACTGGGGACCCCCAAAATGTTAACAGAGAGGTAGCTGTGTTAGCTCTCTCTGCAGCTTCAGAGGCACAGCACCCTGCTCTGCTCTGGGCACCGCTAACAGCCCCCCCAGGACAGGCAAAGAGCACAGCCCCGAGCTCAGGCCCTGACTGGTGACAAACTTCTTAGCCCTCATCTGCCTGGGGTGGCGGCCCAGGAGCGGGGCCACAGGGGCCGTAACGCTCGCTGTCGTTGCCGTTTGCAGGAGCTACAAGGTCCGTTTTAACAGTGTCTCCTCTTACTCGGATGCACGGAAGTCTTCGAGCGATGGGCCCGAGGCCAGGGACAACTTCGAGAGCACAGGGCCTCTGGCTAATGTGAGGTGAGCACGATGGAGAGGGAGGGAGGTGGGAGCTTGAGGGCTGAGCCCGTCTCCAGCAGGCCGTTAGTGCCCCAGGGAAGGAGGGAGAAGGGATGCTCCTGCTGCTCAGGGCTCGTCATCCCAAGTTGCAGGGCATGCTGGCCAGGTAGCGCTCTCTGCTGACCTAGTGTGGCACTGGAGGGGCTCACAGCCTTCGCTTCCCTTCACTCGGGCCCCCTTACGAATTCCAGCCGGGGTGTAAGACAGTCCCCTGCTGGGGGTCTGCTTTATTTGATCCCCAAATAGCCTTGAAATGAAGTCTTGTTCTTGGACTCAGGGGTTGTAAGAGGCACTGGCCTGTCCCCCTCAGAGCTGTGGGTGTGGGAGCCCCCTGCCCTCCTCCGGATCTAAGCCCTGATGGCTCTTACCTGGCTCCGGTGTTTGTTAGTCAGTTAACTCTCTAGGGCCGTGTCTACACGTGCACGCTACTTCGAAGTAACGGCGCCAACTTCGAAATAGCGCCCGTCACAGCTACACGTGTTGGGCGCTATTTCGACGTTAACATTGACGTTAGGTGGTGAGACGTCGAAGCCGCTAACCCCATGAGGGGATGGGAATAGCGCCCTACTTCGACGTTCAACGTCGAAGTAGGGACCGTGTAGTCGTTGCGCGTCCTGCAACTTCGAAATAGCGGGGTCCGCCATGGCGGCCGTCAGCTGAGGGGTTGAGAGACGCTCTCTCTCCAGCCCCTGCGGGGCTCTATGGTCACCGTGTGCAGCAGCCCTTAGCCCAGGGCTTCTGGCTGCTGCTGCTGCAGCTGGGGATCCATGCTGCATGCACAGGGTCTGCAACCAGTTGTCGGCTCTGTGGATCTTGTGTTGTTTAGTGCAACTGTGTCTGGGAGGGGCCCTTTAAGGGAGCGGCTTGCTGTTGAGTCCGCCCTGTGACCCTGTCTGCAGCTGTGCCTGGCACCCTTATTTCGATGTGTGCTACTTTGGCGTGTAGACGTTCCCTCGCAGCGCCTATTTTGATGTGGTGCTGCCCAACGTCGAAGTTGAACATCGACGTTGCCAGCCCTGGAGGACGTGTAGACGTTATTCATCGAAATAGCTTATTTTGATGTCACTACGTCGAAATAAGCTATTTCAATGTAGCGTGCACATGTAGACGTAGCCTAGATGGGCTCCTTCCTCTTAAATTAGCTGGTCGGGGTAGCCTGGACCGGGGTCCCATTACAGGGGCTGGCAACCCCAAGACTCCTCCATGCCATCCCATGGTGCCTCAGAAGTGTGAGCACCAACCTCCAGGCAAACTGTTGAGAACCAGGCCCAAGCACCAAATCGGGGGTGAGTTCTGGACTGCGATTTCAGCAGGCAGCCAGCTGGTGTGAATGCCCCTGTGTGCTGTAGCACCTGCAAAACTAAGGGTTATTTATTAGATGATGAGCTCTGGAGGGGCCGACCCACGTCTTCAGATCTGTAACGTTTCTTCCCCCCCGCGCCCTGGCTTCAGACCGGGGAAGGCTTAGCCCTGCTGCCCTTGTTTTGGGGCACCCAGAGGGCTGCAGGAGGGTTTGTGTCTTTTTTCCTGCTGGGCCCGCAGGCTGGGCAAAGGCCCGTGTGCCTGAGCCTCGCCTCTGCAAGGAGATGCTGCCTGCTCTGCCTTCACCATGATCCTGGGGTAGTTACAGCTCTCTGGTCTGTTTGCAGGTTCTCGGTGTTCGGCCTAGGATCACGTGCCTACCCCCACTTCTGCGCCTTCGCCCGTGCCGTCGACACCCTCCTGGAGGAGCTGGGAGGGGAGCGCATCCTCCGCATGGGGGAGGGGGATGAGCTCTGTGGCCAGGAAGAGTCTTTCAGGACCTGGGCCAAGAAGGTCTTCAAGGTAGTCTGCTTCCTGCATCATTGGGAAGGGAGCTGGGGGAAAGAGCACAGGAAGCTGTCATTGGGCCAATCTATTTTCAGTTGAAGCCAGGCCTGAGCTTGCCCCACAGAGGCCCCAGCAATCTGGTGCAATACAAGTCTTCTGGAGTGTGTAGCCAGCTCTGCACTTTGTGAGGGGGCTGCAGCAAAGACTCAGTTTTGGCTCCTCAGGTCATCTGCCCGGGCATCACTGCTCCCAGGAGACCAGACAGGGTGCGGCGACCTCGCTGGCCTGGTTCAGGTGGCACAGGAGGTGGTTAAGAGCCCTGGTGGGGACCGAGAGCAGTGCTCAGGACAACACAGAGCCTTCTCACCAGGCTGGGTTGCTTTTCTGGTTCCGAGGAGGCACCTAAGGACATTCTGGAAGTTGGTTCTAGCCAGGTTGGGCTCATGACTAGCCCAGTATTCAGAGTGCTTAGACTCTGGGGTTTGGCTCAGCCAAGGTATAAAGAGAGGAGCTCTTTGCCAAGTGCGGGTGTGAATGCAGCATCACCAACCCCACCCCTTCAAAAACCACATTTGGCAAAAAACAAACTGGAGACCCGGTTAAGAGTTGTCGGCGCTGAGTTCAATTTATTGCCCTTCTAATGCCCTGAGCTGCTTGCGATCACAGGGTCAGAAGGTTCTCCTTTCCGCCCTGATATTTTCAGGTAAATCTGACTCCAGGGCACCTCAGATATGGGCAGAGTTGCTGTGGACACCCATGAGCTGGCCACGCTGTGGGGCGCGGAACCTGGCCACCTTCAAACTCCAGAGGTGATGGGAACCCAGGCGCTGGTCTGGCCCATCACAAAGGAGGGGCCATTTCTGAGTCCAAACGCCCCACACTCTGAGGGCATCAGAAATGGGCTTCTGGTTTGTCCCTCTGCAGCCGAGGAGGGCAAGAGGTAGGGAACTATCTCCCCAGGGGGCAGGTGTGTTGGACATGGATCTCACACGGCCGCCTGCGTGGTGTTGGCCAGGGCACCTCCTCAGAGCCAGGCTGGGCTGGAGGCCTGGCTGGGCTGGGTGTGGGGTCCCCTGACAGCCTGGTGTTGTGCTGCAGGCAGCCTGCGACGTGTTCTGTGTGGGAGATGACGTGAACATCGAGAAGGCCAACAACTCCCTCATCAGCAACGACCGGAGCTGGAAAAGGAGCAAGTTCCGCCTGACCTATGTGGCTGAGGCCCCTGAGCTCACCCAAGGTGGGACCGCTCGTCTCAGGGGGCTTTGCATCTGGGGCAGATCCTGGGGGAGATGACAATCCTTGCAGCCAGTAGTGGGCTAACCTGGGCCATGGGTGCAGGTCACCTGAGACAGAGCTCTGCTGAGAACCTTTCACTGCTCTCTGTGGGTATTAGACCCTCTCTTGTCCAGATCTTATCCTGTCTAGGCCTTATCCTCTCTCCTCATAAGAGCGGCCATACTGGGTCAGAGCAAAGTCATCCAGCCCAGTGTCCTGTCTTCTGACTGTGGCCAGTACCAGGTGCCCCAGAGGGAGAGAAGAGAGCAGGTAGTCACCAAAGCGATCCCTCTCCTGTCCTCCATTTCCAGCCTCCAACAAACAGAGGCGAAGGGACGCCATTCCTACCCAGCCTGGCTAATAAGTATTGATGGACCTACCCACCATGAATGTATCTAGTTCTTGTCTGAACCCTGATAAAGTCATGCTCTGCACAGCATCCTCTGGCAAGGAGTTCCACAGGTTGACTTGCATCTGACGAAGCGGGTCTTTGCCCACGAAAGCTTATGCTCCAAAATATCTGTCAGTCTATAAGGTGCCACAAAACTTCTTGTTGTTCTCGAAGCTACAGACTAACACAGCCACCTCTCTGATACAGGTTGACTGTGAGCTGCGTGAAGAAAAACTTCCTTTTGTTTGTTTTAAACCTCATCATCATCATCAACCATGGGCTCAGCGCCCATTGGTGTCCCATGCCTCCCTCACTATTTTCTTCCATCTTTCTCTGTCCAGTGCGGAGTGGCTCAGTTTCTGTACACTAGCTCTGCACCAGTCTACTGTATCATCTACCCATTCTCTGTGGGGTCTGCCTCTCCTATTCCAACCGTCCATTATGCCCAATACCAGGGTCTTGATTTTTTTATCCATTGTTCATTCTGCAGATATTCCCAAATAGCTGTAATTTCCGTTGTATAACCTTCGGCAGTAGGTTCCCTTTCAGCTGTACCTTCCTATATAATTCCTCATTCGTGACCTTCTGCATCCATCCTATTCTCAGGATCTTTCTCTAATAACTCCTCTCGAATGCCAATATCCTTCTGTTGAATCTTTTGTTATCACCCATGTCTCACATCCATACAACATGATGCAGAATACACGTTTTCAAGATGCTCAGCTTTGTTTCTAAGCTAATCACTTTGCTTTTCCCGATCGTATCCATCGCCTTCAAAGTCGCTCTTGCTTTCGCTATTCCTGTCGCTAGTTCCTTCCTATGGTCTAGATCATATGTTGTGTTGCTCCCCAGATAAGCGTATCAAATTAGTATCTCTCCATCTCCTTTCAAATCAGCTCTACTATTCCAGTCGCCCATGGTGTTCGGATGTTCCATCTTCCAACTGACTGTACATATGTTTGTTGTAATTTTCTTTCAGTTGCCAACTTATCAACTCTACCCTGATCGCTTGATTGTTGCCACGGACCTTGTTTATCCGGGCGAGGTCTGAACTGGCATCTTTTATCAGTTAGTCGTACTGGCATCAGATTTCATTTGTGCTGTTGTTTCACGATCAGCACACTGGCACTCATCTGACCAGCCCTCCTCCTTTATCCAGGCTTGGGACTGGCATGGAACCCCCAGAGCCTTTATGGTGGAGTCGTTTTAAACCTGCTCCCCATTAATTTCACTTGGTGACCCCTAGTTTTGATGTTAGGGGCACAAGTAAATAACTTTTCTGCTTTCTCTGTACCTCTCATGGTTTTATAGACCTGCATCAAACCCTTGCTCTCTCCGTTCTCTCCCTGATGCCTTCTCAGCTCCCTTCCTCTACTTCTCTTCTGCTCTCTGCTCTTCCCATACTCTTCACCCGATGGCCAGCCTAACGCTGGAGAGAGAACTCCCCCTCACCCCCCACCCCGTGCAACTTCCAGGGACTCCAGTCTGACCCACTGTGGCCCAAGAGCAGAATCGAGTTGAAGTTTTAACCGGTTTTGCCTCTTCTGTCACTCACACCCCCTGCCCCCAGGCCCAGCCAGGGCTCTGCTGGAGGGAGGTGCTGCAGACAGCCACGGTCCTCACATGCTGGCATAGGGCCAGCAATGGCGCCCCTGAACATCCAGGCATGCTCTAAGTCGCATATTCAAAATGTTCCCTCCCACAGCATAGCCCGGGGAGGACCCACCTGCTACACCACAGCTCCTGCAGCTGTTCTGTGTAGCGCTTCCTCTTTCCTCCTGAATTCAGCTGCCAAGCAAGTGAGATGGTGGTAAGAGGATGAAGGGTGCGTACAGGGCTGTGTGCATCCAGCTGGTGGTGAAGGGTCTTTCTCAGTCCCCCGGTTAATGGCCTGCTGAGAGCAGAGAGCTGCTGATTCAGTCACTCCTTTCCCATGGCCCTGCAGGCTCCCTGAAGCTCACCAGCACAGGCACTGTGGGCTCCCCATGAGGGAGCTGGAAGGCCCAAGCAAGGACAGCCATGGATTCAGCCAGCTGATGTAGGCCAGGCCAGGTTCTGAAGTGCTGCTCCTGGTGGTGCAGGATGGTAGGCAGGTCGTTCTCTGGCGCTTTCAGTGGATTGAATTGTCTCATCGACAGGTCTGTACGGCATTCACAAGAAGCGAGTCTACGCTGCCCGGCTTCTTGCGCGCCAGAATCTGCAGAGCCCAAAATCTAGGTAGGTGTGGCAGCCATGTATCTCACCCCATAAATGTAACACGTGCTCATGACCAGTACTTGTGCATTCACGTGACATGCACACTCACAGCCTGCACTTGTGCATTCTGGTGAGGGGCAGGCTCACAGCCAACACTTGTGCATTCACGTGACCTGCACGCTCACAACCTGCACTTGTGCATTCCAGTGACATGCATGTTCACGACTAGCATTTGCACATTCACATGACGTACACTCTCAACCTGCCTTTGTACGTGCATGCTCACAACTGGCACTTGTGCATTCACGTGACATTCACGCTCACAACCACATTTGTGCATTCACGTGACATGCACCAGCACGCTTTCACTTCTTAATTCCAAGTATTGCCAGTATCAATCAGGACCGTGCTGGAGGAGCAGGTTCTGGCTAGCAAAGAACACCATGTCACAGGGGGGTGGGTGGCTAGATCTGAACGTATGGCAGCTTCTTTCCTAAGCTCATGTTCTTGCTTCTCTTTGGGTCATTCAAACATGGGATCACCTGGGCAGACATGGTGGGCTGCTCCTGGTTCTTAGAAAATCCCACCAAAAGAGACAGCGCTCAGAGATGGGACTCGGTAGCTCAGGGCTTGGGGCTGTCCAGAGGCCCCATCACAGCCCTGAGTTTGTTTTGTTTTTCACCCTCCTGCCGTAGTCGGTCAACGATTTTCCTGCGGCTTCACACCAATGGGCAGCAGGAGCTGTGCTACCAGCCTGGAGACCACCTGGGAGTGTTTCCAGGCAACCATGAGGACTTGGTGAGTGCCCTGATTGAAAGGCTCGAGGACGCGCCTCCAACCAACCAGCTGGTGAAGGTGGAGCTTTTGGAAGAGAGGAGCACGGCTCTAGGTAAGGGGGGGTCAGTGCAGATGGGGTCCAGCTGGCCCTAGTCTGGCCATTTCCTCCACCCTCCTGTAGAGTCTCTGGATGTCATCCTTTGAGGGCCCCATTCCCTGCTGCATGTCCATAAGGACTTCTGGGTTTGCAGAGCTGGTTTTAGCTCCCTGCCGTGAAAGCGATTGCCTGGCTGAGCTGCCGGGTGCACAGAGGGGGACGTGACGGCACCGCAGGGCTGTAAGGGAGGGCGTCCTGTTCCTCTGGGAAGCTGAAACCTCTTCATGTCCATGGAAAGTGGCGTTAAAGGGCGTTGATCACATAGGAATGGCCACACTGGGTCAGACCAAAGGTCTGGCAGAATACAGTTTGTTCTGGGCACAGTGACCAAGGCCAGATGCCCCAGCGGGAGTGAACAGAGCAGGGAATCCTCGCGGGATCCCTCCCCTGTTATCCATTCCAGCCTCTGACAAACAGAGGCGAGGGACACCATTTCCACCCAGCCTGGCTAATACCCAGTGATGGACTGAACCTCCGTGAATATATCTAGTTTTTGTTTAAACCCTGGTAAAGTCCTGCTCTTCACAACCTCCTCTGGCCAGGACTTCCATAGGCCGGCTGTGTGCTGCATGAAGAAAAGCTTCCTTTTGTTAGTTGCAACCCTGCTGCCCATTAATTTCATTGACGGGGAGCACTGAGCCCTTGTGTGGTGGACTGTCTATGGACCTGACACCACATTGCCCTGCACTAAACAGGTGGCAAACCTTCCCCCAGTCCCGCCCCCAGCCCCAGAGCAACACAAGACTGGCAGAACCAGGCTTGGCATGGTGAGTGTGGCCAACATACAATGTAAAGTCATCATGAGACCCAGGAGATCCCGCCAGGCCTCTTCCTTCTAGCCCTTCCTCATTCACTGCCTCACACTGGAGTCCAAGCCTCCTTTGGCTTGTCCAAAGCGCATTGACAGGCTCAGCTGATCACAGCCTTGCCCTGGATTCTCTCCCGGCAGGTGTCATCAGTAACTGGACGGATGAGAACCGCATCCCGCCTTGCACCATCTTCCAGGCGTTTAAGTACTACCTGGACATCACCACACCTCCCACCCCTTTGCTGTTGCAGCAGTTTGCCTTACTGGCCACCAATGACAAAGAGAAGAAACGCCTGCAGGTGCTCAGCAAGGTAAACCCAAGGTGCAGTTGGCAGCCCCTTTCTAGGGCAGGAAGCTTACATGCCGCACGCTCCTACTTCTGCTGGCTTAGTGGGTGATTAGGATGACTCTGTCTGAGGAAAGTAGTTTGCCTAGGTAAATGGCTGCCAGTGATTTGTGCTCTCCACTCCTGGAGCTGGATTTCCCAAAGGAATCCCAGGATTCCACTGCAGCCTGTGGAAATTACGCATTGCCAATGCCAAGGTGCATTCTTCCATCCTGACCAACGAGGTCTTCCTGGCGGGCTTCTTACCAGGGCTACTGATGCAGTGAAATGGGTCGATGTCTTTGCGCTGATGCCGCTGGCCTCCGCGTGCTTAATGCTCTGTGAATTTAACCTCACCGCTCCTTGCTTCTTGGAAGAGGGCTCTGGAGTTAAGTGACTCGCCCAAGCTCTCACAGGGAGTCTCTGGCGGAGTTGGGGAGTGAATGTACAGCTCCTGACTCCCTGTCCTATGCCCCGACCACTCGACTAGCCTTCCCCAGAAATCAGTGTGGGTGTCTTGTGCTGCTGTGTCTGTGGAAGAGAGAGTCTCAGCCTGGGTCCCTTGTGATTGTGCATTACTACGGGAGAAGTTTGGAATCCATTGAAGGATCTGCCAGCAACTTTTAAGCCCTGCGACTCAGCCCCGGGGTGTCCTTGAGCCCTGGATCCCCTGCCAGAGCTCTCATTACCTGCTCCATCCTGGCACGGGGCCTGTGCGGTGCGGTGTGCCTGGCCTGGAATATGAGCTCACTCGTTCTCTCCCCCACCCCGACCCCTCGCTTCAGGGCTTGCAGGAGTACGAGGAATGGAAATGGTCCAAGAACCCCACCGTCGTGGAGGTGCTCGAGGAGTTCCCGTCCGTGCAGATGCCCTCCACCTTGCTGCTCACCCAGCTGCCCCTGCTGCAGCCTCGCTATTACTCCATCAGCTCCTCCCCCGACATGTCCCCGGACGAGGTGCACCTCACTGTGGCTGTGCTCTCCTACCGCACTAGAGGTACCGTGCCGGCAGGGCTGGAAGAGATCCGTGGTTTCCATGGTGGCAGCTGGCTGGGTCTGTCTTATACTGTGGCGCAAGGTGCCCACGCTAGCACTAGGTAGTACCGAGACGGGGGCCTTATCTCCGTTTGCATTGTGGGTGGGAGCCAGTGGTCCCACTCTTTTTTTCCCATCCAAGTGTGGAATAAATGTTGTTATGTGCGCAGAGACATGCGCTGAGGTGCACCACCAATAGAAACACAGGCTGCCAGCTGGGGGCTCTCTGCTAACCAGCGGGGCAGCGTTTGACTCTCTCCTGGGTGTCTGCCCCGGTGTACAGCTGACAGCAGGTGTGGGCAGTAATTTTTGATGGGGCCGCTCCAAGAATTTGCACGCGGTCAAGGGCCGCACTCTTCCACGGTATTAACGGAGGAGGTATGGGGTCAGGTGCAGAAGGGAGGTGGGGTGAGGGACTGGGGCACAGGAGGGGGTGTGGGATCTAGGAGGGAGTTTGGGGGAAGCAGGAAGTTGTGACCTCAGCCAGGGAGCTGGGGTGCAGGAGGCAGTAGAGGGGTTTGGGTTGTTCTTCAAACAGACAGTCCTCATTGGCTGGAAACTGGCCAATAGGAGCTGCAAGATTTTGCTGGAGGCAGGGCCAGTATGCAAAGCCTCTCCCACCCTCCTCTGCCCCGACCTTGCAGCTGTTCACAGACAAACAGGGCCCCACAGCCAGCAGGGCAGGCAGGGAGTCTGAGCAAAGCTCCCACAGCACCCAGGAGCCAGACCTGGCTGTCGGCCGTATTTTGCCCAGCCCTGGCTCACAGGGAACACTGATGGGCCCTCTCATATATATTTTGGGCTGCGCCTCTCTGACCATCTGTTCACACAGCACTGCCTCAGGCCAGGCCTGGCGGCTGTGGTCGCCAGACGCAGCTGCTGAAGCCAGGGGCTGTCAAGCTTTTCCAGGACGCTCTGCGCTACTCGGGTTGCCAACTCTGACGGACTCCGGGAGATTTTTTTTTTTTTCCTCCCCAGAACGATGTGATGTCATTTTCTTCAAACATCCTTTTAAAAAATCCAGCCTAGTGAGGTGGATTCTGGGAGACTCCAGGCCAGTCCTGGAAGATTGGCAACCCTCTGCAGCACAAAGGCTACCTGCGCTTTTTTCAGCTTCCTCATGGCCCTAGGACGGATCAGCCTGCCCCTCCCGCAGCTCCTGCCTCCCACTCCTGGGAAGCTCAAAGGGATGCTCAACGTTCCTCTCCACGTGGCACTGTGTAGTGCTGGTGCCAGCTTGCGTCATCTGGAGAACGTTGGCACGGCCCAGAAGCCTGTTCCCATCTTCTCCAGGCGTGTGGGAGGAACCCTAGCCAGGGGGACGGGGAGTCTGGTTCATAAACCCCCCAACAGGAGCCAGGGCCAAAGTTCCTTGCAAGACTCACCTGGCTGGAGACAGCTCCATTTGGCCCTTGGCAGGGAGAGCATCTTAGGGCCATGGGAAAACCATAGACTCCCCTTCTCTGGCCGATGGCTTCTCCCTGATGTTTGCTGTCCTTTGTGAGTGCCGCAAGGTCCTGCCCCGACGAGAGCATCGCGGGGCTGGTCCCAGGGACCGCTCTGTGCCAGGCCATTCTGACCCCAAGCTCCAGGTTGGCTGCTGCGGGTGCCGCATTGCAGTGAGGACGGGAGAGGTGCAGAGAGCCAAATGAGCAGGGTGTGCTGCAGTGATCCCTGCACAGTGCTGGGGCAGGGTCCAAACACTCTCCTCCTTTCCTCTCCTAGATGGGGAAGGACCGATCCACCACGGGGTCTGTTCCTCTTGGTTCAACCGGATACAGACCGATGAAATTGTGCCCTGTTTTGTAAGAGGGTGAGTGGCCCGTTCACTGCGTGTGGAGTCCTGGCGAGCCAGGGTGGGTTGGGGAGGGAGGCGGACACATCTTGAGCCCAAGAACAGAGAGCACACAGTCTGTAACGGGGACTTCTGCAGCTGGTCAGCCACCTCACCCTGAACGGCAGAGCCGGCTCGCCACCCCACGGTATACCAGAACACGGAGCTGGGTGTGGTGCCCCTGCGCAGCCAGGGGCGTAGAAGAGAGAGCGCAGTGCAGACTGCAGGTGGGGCCATTACCACGCGCTCTGCACGGATGTTCTGCGCCACTGCCTTCCACACTCCGCACCTGCCTGTCTGAGCGTCTCCGTCCCCACAAGGCTCAGGCTGACCCCGTCTTGGCCTTGCCCCGTAAGGGGCACCACTGACTCGATCGTTTGTTTGTCCAGAGCGCCTGGCTTCCACATGCCACAAGATCCCCGAGTTCCCTGCATCCTGATCGGCCCAGGCACGGGAATCGCTCCCTTCCGCAGCTTCTGGCAGCAGCGGCTCTTCGAAATTGAGCACAAAGGTGGGTCTGAGGTCCTGAGCCTCTGGTGAGGAACAGGGCGAGCGGGTGACTCCCCAGCGTGTAATACACTGGCTGCGTCTGTGTGAGCATATTGCCCTCCAGGGGCTGGTGTGGGTGAGGAATGGAGTTAATTACTGGCAGCTGATGGAGCTGCTCCGTGAACTCCAAGAACAGGCACCAGTGCGTTCAGTGCTAGAGGCGTCAGGCTAAGTCACAAGATGGCTGCTGAGGTGAGCTGGGCTGAGTGTGAGGTGAACTAACACACAGCTGGGTCAGTGTCTTTTTCACGAGCCTGTTTTAATGAAAACAACATGATTTTTTTTTTTTCTTCAGCTACCAGAGAGGTGCTGAGTTAGTCTGTGTCTTCAAAAACAACCGGAAGTCCTGTGGCACCTGCGAGACTAACAGCTATTTTGGAGCACCAGCTTTCGTGGGCAAAGACCCGCTTGGTCAGATGCATGAGTGGGAAGCGGGTCTTCGCCCGTGAAGCTGATGCTCCAAAATAGCTGTTCATCTCTAAGGCGCCACAGGGCTTCTGGTTGTTTTTCCTCAGCTGTCGCTTCATTCCATTTTTCCCTGTTTTCTCGAGGTAAAGTCCAAACATTTTGGTTCCAAAGTCATTTTTATTGCCAGAAAAATGTTTTGGTTTGGTTTTTTGAATCTCCCACAAAAATGACTGAGCTGTTTCACCCAGCGCTGTCTCCCTTCTCACACCTTCCATCTGCTGCCCTAGGGAACCATATCCACAGTAGCCTCCCTCCGAGTGCACCCAATGGCTGCTGGCAGGGAAAGACGGAGTCCAAATGCCGCAGGTGTCTGCTCCATGCAGCAGGGTGTGGGCTTGGAAACAGGGGTGCAGGTGATGGTTTCCATGACTCACTGTTTTCTCACTTGCCTCTGCTCCAGCACTGAAGCCCTGTCCGATGATTTTGGTCTTTGGCTGCCGACAGTCCAAGATCGACCACATTTACAAAGAGGAGACCCTCCTAGCCAAAAACAAAGGCGTCTTCAAAGAGCTGTACGCAGCCTACTCCCGGGAACCAGACAGACCAAAGGTAATGCCCAGCCAGAGCCCTGCTCTATCATCTGTGCCTGACCCTGAGTCGCCACAACCGATCAAAAGCAGATGGTGAGCAGAGCCCCAGTACCCCCAGGAGCTGTGGGTTCTCCCAGCCACCTAGGGGAAGTGTCAGGCCTCTCTTATATAGTCATCTGGGGGGATTTGCCTGTACAGGTTGAATCTCTCTCATCTGGAACTCTCTCGACCAGCAAACTCCATAATCCGGCATGATTTTAGTTAGCTGGACAACCACTTGTCCTAGGTGTGGCCAATTTTCCCGTGGTCCCATAAAATTTGCTTACAGTCACCAGTCGTGGCTCTCAGGGTTCTGTGCTGTTGTTTAACTGTAATTTACTCCTAAATGTCCTTCTCAGAGCCCATATTTTAACTGCAGGTTATTTTTTTGGACCTCTGTGCTCTCTCACTCAGCCTGGACTGGAAATGCTAGACATCTGATGAAGTGGGTCTGTCCCATGAAAGCTCATCACCTAATAAATCATTTTGTTAGTTTTTAAAGTGCTACGTGACTGCTGTTTTGCTTTCTAAGAGCTCAGTGAGCAGTAGAAGTGTTGGTAATGCTGCTGGACAATATTGACCACCCATGGTCCAGCAAATTCTCTCGTCTGGCACCAGTCAGGTCCTAAGGGTGCCGGACGACAGAGGTTCAACCTGTACTAGTTTGAGGAGGTGATCTTGCCTTGATTTTTTTTAACAGCTTCATGGGCCAATGAATCCTCTGTGTAAGGCTCAAGAAGTCATTTGTGGCCCTTAACAATCCACTGATGCTTTCCCCAGCCAAGATGCCAAGACACTGTCTCAGTCCCATTGTGCCTTCTGAGTTTCCCCCACAGGTACTGTGACACTGTGAGCCTGATTTTCATGGTGCAGCTGGGGAACTCCACTGACCTGAGCTGGAGTTTCTGGGGCTTAACACCTCCAAACAGGCAAGCTCTGATTGTCTTCACTTCCCATCCCCGGCAGTGGTGCAGCCTTGCTGTGTGCTGTGGAATGTCTGCTGTGTTTCGCCCCAATGGGGCTGCCCTGCGCCGATGAATGGGTGAAGTGACACCTTTGCACAAAGCTGGGAGCTGTGGGTGGCAGGCGCCATACAATGTCTGTTACTGTCTGTCCCCCAGAAATACGTGCAAGATGTGTTGCAAGAGCAGCTGGCCCAGCCTGTGTACAAAGCACTGAAGGAGCAGGGAGGCCACATCTATGTGTGCGGCGACGTCACCATGGCAGGAGATGTCTTCAAGGCCATTCAGCGCATCATCAGGCAACAAGGGCAGCTGTCCGTGGAGGAGGCCAGTGCTTTCATTAGCAAGCTGAGGGTGAGTAGCAGCTCCACAGCATGCTGCAGGGCTCCTCAAATGCGTGTGCCAAGGGCATGGGGGCCTTTGCACAATCACCCGGGATGGCAGCATTGTGGCCATGTGCTCTGGGAGTGTCAGCAGGAAACATCTCCGCCAGCCTCCTAACCTGACTTCAGGGTCCAGGCTCTTAGCTCATGTACCTTGTTCCTGATCCACTGATCCTCCCAGGCTCCTGACTTGCCAAAGGAGCTTGAGTGGGGAGTGAGCAGCTAGAGGACTAGGCTGAGGCTGGCCAAGTTCCCTTTCTCTTGTGACCTCAGTCTTTACCATCCAGAGCCCTGCCGCTGGCCACAAGGCTCTGGCTCTGTCCTCCCATTTAGTGACATGGCAGAATGGCACTTTACAAAGCCGGCTGGACAAGGCACAGCACACGGAGCATGTCTGGGGGAGCCAGTCTGCACAAAGGACTGGTTCCTGGGGGAATTCTTCATCTGTTGGGGGACAGCTTCTACTTCTTCAGATTAACCCCCTTGGCCTTGTGCACATTAGCGCTTCTCCCACTGCCAATCCAGCCCTGGTGCAGCTCCAGGGCCAGGGAAGTGCCAGCCCAAGCTCTTGTTCTGGGTCCTTTGGCAATGCTGGCACGACCCAGCAGATGCCTCTGGAACACAAGCAATGCCCAGCCACCTTAACAGCCTGTACCCATCAGGACGTTATTTACCATCCATAAACTGGCTCCAGCATCCTCACTGTGGTAAACAAATATAAAAACCCGTGTCCATCTGTCTGCTTCTCAGGTATCACACAGACCCTGCTGCTGCACAAGGGCAGGCGTCTACCCCTTGAGCTACCAGGGAAGCCCCTTTAGTTGTCGGCAGTACAGGGCTGATGACTGACAGTGAGGCGCTTCTGATTCCATGCAGCGGAGGGCACTGTTTGACACGCATTCTCGTGTGTTCGCTATGGCTGTAGGACAGTCTCTGGCTCCCCTGGGCTTTCTTTAGTTTTGTACTTTATGGCATAAGGACAAGTAGCCATGTAGAGGTAGCAGGCACTGGCCAGAGTGTCAAGAGACCTGGCTCTGCTCAACTTCCTGGGTGACCTTGGGGAAGTCACTTCCCCTGCTCCGTGCCTCAGTTCCCCCAGGTACGCTTTTTCTGTCTTGCCTCGCGTGTCAGCTCTCGGGGCAGGCACCGGCACACACGGTGTTCGCAGAGTACCCAGCACAATGGGATCTCATCTCAGCTAGCCTCTCTAGGTACCACAGAAGTGCAGCCACTACTTTCTCCCGGTGCTACGCCTCTGCTGTCCTTGGTTTCAGGACGACAACCGCTACCACGAGGATATTTTTGGAGTCACCTTGCGCACCTATGAAGTGACTAACCGCCTTAGGTCTGAGTCGATTGCGTTCATTGAGGAAAGCAAAAAAGACACAGACGAGTGAGTTGGCGTGCTTGTTTTAACCTGCACTATTGTTTCTCAGATGCATGTGGGTTGTGGATTAAAACTCGGAAGAATCCTTTCATTCATTTGCATGTATGGAGCCTGTAAAGCCAGAGACGGGAACATGCGCCTGATCTGAATGGCAGAAACAGACAAAGCTGCGGTACCATTGCTTGGAGAGAATGGGCAACTCAGTGGGCCAAATCCCTTCCTGGTGTAACTCTTGCTTCCCAAAGGAATTACGCCAGGGGGTCTCTGACCCATTGCATCCACTAACGAAGCCTTTCCCAGACCCGGGCCACAACAGACAAGGGAAGCGAGAGTGGGCAGTCAAAACTGGAGCTGGCCGAAAATTTCCCAGTGGAATAAAATCCAGTGGAAGGGGCCAATTGGATGAAACTGACTTGTTCTCTGAGAAGGTGGTAGTTTTGCCAGTGGGAGCCAGGCTGGTCTGCTGTCAGGCTCCCTGGGACCTGTGGCTCTCCAGAGCCTGGGCTGCACATGGGGAGGGAAGCCCAGTGGCCAGCTCCCCAGCCAGAGGAACTAACTGAAGACCTGCTCACACTAGCGCTGAAAGGGCAGAATACACATTAGGCTCCCAGGGAGCTTTACTGGCTCCATGTTGACTCCCAGGTGACTCCACTGGTTCAGTAGCGACCCCCGTTGACTGTCGTGAGGCAGAGAGGCCGCACTTTGCATCGGCCCATGCTCCATGCCGGCTGGTGGCCCAGTGTGCTCTCTGCCTTTAAACACTCACTGTCCCCCACCGGGAAGCGGGAGCGCTGGGCTAAGCGTGGGGAGATGCACAGGGAGCTGGTCATTCTCTCCTTTCCCTTGCAGGGTTTTCTGCTCATAACCAGAGCCCACCGCCCCCGATGGGATGCCAAACCAGTTGCAGCAGCAGCCGCCCCCTTGTGCCGGCGGGCGCTGGGTTTTGTATTCACACGGACACGGCGGCTCCTTTTCTGCGGGGCCCGCCCATGGAAAACGCTCTGCCCCTCGTCCTGTCGTCGCGTCCCGGTGCTGATGAGTTCCCTTCCCTTCCTCTCTCTCTCGTCCTGTGGCAGTTTCCTTTCGCTCCCTGGCGCACTCCTCGGAACTCCCTGCTGGAGTGCGGTGGCTTTATAATCCGCAGTGGCGCTCACGAAACTCCGTTCCTTCGTCTCTCGGTCCGACGAGGGCGTTCCGCGGCTGCATGAAATCACCGCCTTGGTGGGCGCCTGCGTTCTGTAGCATGGGGGCGGGCTGGGAGGGATGGGGAGCCGTTCCTGATGGGGCAAGAATCTGTTTTGCCCAAGCCCCCTTCCCCCACTCCAGCTGGCACTTGGCTGAATTGCTGCACCTTCCTTGCTTTCCTTTGGACTCCCCGGGCCTGGCCCGTGCAGACATCGGATGGAGAGGCAGAGCCGCCCCCTCCGTGGCAGCGGGCTTTGTGGCTGTGAGTGGGAAACCTGGAGGGACCACGGCTTCCGTCTGTTTAAGGGTTGGTCTGCGTTCAGTGGGTAACAATTCACCTAAGTTAGCTCTGTGCTCTTGGGGTTGCCAGTCTCGCCTCCTGCCCCTTCTGGCTCCGTCCTTTGTCCCTTCTGGCCCTGGGCTGATCATGCTGGTCCAAAGGTCTTCACATGGCGCGTCCACGCTGAGCCCTGCAGGCTGGTGGTGTGCAAAGGCCAGCGTGGAGAAGCCCTCTGGTCACGGGAAAGCACAGGGCGTATGGTGCACTCTGCTTCTCAGCTCTCCCAGCCCGCAGCGGGAGCTAAGGGAACCGGTGGCCAGCTGGTCTGAGAGGACAACCGCTTAGCTGAGAGGCCTGGATGCGGAATTGGGACTCAGGCCTGGGCTGTGTCCCTCAGCGTCTCTGGACTAACGGTGGTGGGGGACACGTGAGTCCTCCGCAGCAAGGCAAGAGCACATAGAAGCAACAAGGCTTGACGATGGCGTGGCTCTGAAGCCGTCTCTGCCCAGGTCCAAGCAGCCCCTGCTTATCACACAGGCTGATAGGAATCCTGCTCTAACAGGTCCCCTGCAGCTGTTCCCAGCCTTTGGTACCAGCCCTTCTGGAAGCCCCAGTCACACCCCCTTCCATAAAGAGCAGCTGCCCTTGGAAACGCAAAGCACGGCAAGTCCATCCGAGTGTGATCTTGTGAGCTGGCCTCTCTCACCTGCGCCCCTCTCCCAGGACCTGAAAAGCTCTTGTGTCGCCAGGCTGGCTGTTCCTCTGCTGCATGCTTGGTGCCATCGTTCCACCTGCAAGCTGCCCAAGGGGCCGGGAGCTCTAAGGAGACAAGGGGGACAAGCCCAAACAAAGGCCCAGGTCCTGTTTAAAGCCAGACTGTGAGGTGCTGACCTCTTGGACCCATGCAGAAATGCAGCCCCATGAGCAGGGCCATCCCTACAGCTGTGTTGTCTGGGACAACGCCCCCCCCAGCCCCCACACCAAACCCCCCTCCCCAGGGGGCTAGCGGCAGGCCTGGCAACCGCAGCAGGGGTCAGGCTCACCTCTGCACTCACTGGCACTGAGGGGAAGCAGTGACCTGGCCCCTGCCTGCTGCAGCCCTCTGCTTGCCACCTGCTGCCAGTGTGGGGCCAGTTCCACCCCTGCCCCCCCACCCCCTCTCCTCAGCAATGCAGGGGGGAGCCGGGGGAGAGGAGCAGGCCTGGGCTGGCAGCTCTGAGTCAGCCCATGGACAGGACAGCTGCGCCCACGAGAGAGACTGACAGGGACTGCTATGGTGCTGCCAGCCCTGAGGCGCAGTCCCCTTCGCCTGAGAGAAGCTTTGCCCCAGCCCCTGGCTGCGCACTTTGTCTGGCTCTTCTCAGGGTGGCAGCTTTTCCTTCCGCTCTCCCCTCCCTCCCTAGGTGCCCAGTTCCTTGGGGGTGTCCAGAGCCCTCATCCCCTCTCCTGCCTCCACTGCATGCAGCCATCAGCTGTGACTAGACTGGAGGCAGCAACAGCAAGTTGCTTGCAAGTGGGTGCTGGCCCCCTCCTGCCGACAGCCAGCAAGGGGAGTTAATGCTCGAGGGGGCCAGGGCTGAGGCGTGGCAAAGAAAGAGAGTCCCTGCAACCGTGGGGCTGTTTTCTGAGACCAAGACCTGCCACCGACTCCCCGAGCCAACCTGCAGACACAACAGGGCCCGGTGAGGTTCGCAGCCTGCCCCGGCCTATGGGCAATGCGGCAGCTGGGTTGCACAGCTTCCGGTCGCGTTCGCTGGCCTCATGCTAGGTACCAGCCCCATGATTGCTTCAGTTCTGCTGCCTCCACCTGTCCACGTGGCTAAGTGCTCCTGTGTGCTGCCCCCTGCCACAGCAGCATCCTTGGGCTTGACCCCTCCCTGACCCCTCCAGATGGATCTGACCCAAAGGCCTGGGCTCAGAGGCCCCAGCGCTTCGGGAGAGCTCAGCCCCAGGGGCTTCACTGCTCCAATCCATCTCTCCAGCGTGTGCGGCTCAGCCCCAAGCCAGCAGGACTCTGTAAGGCTTGTGTGCTAATGCTGCCACCTGCTGGTCATTTGCATGCACATTGCTGTGGGAGGGTGGCCCGGCGGAGAAGGGGTAAATCCCTGGCTAAGCCCGTGTCCACACGACAGCGGTGACTTTGTCACTGGTTACAGCTGACACAGTTCAGTTTGCAACAGCCTCTGTGCCTCCCCACCTGCCCTGCTGCCTTGATGTCCCAATGCAGTATGGGAAGCTACCCTGCAGGGCCTCCTCGAGGATGGCTGAGCCCAGGGAATGTACCCAGAGCGCCGGTCATGGAGGAATGGACTCCAGGATGGCCCACTCTGCAGAGCACTGGGGCAAAGGGAACCAGCTCAGCTGAGGGGAGATGGGGCTTCTGTCTACACTGCAACCCCCCAGGGTGCTGAGCCGGTAGCTCCCTGGCAGGGGGAGGCGGAGTTGGCTGCTGTGGTTACTACGCGGGCAGGTATAAATGGGAACTGTCAGTCCCACTTGCTGGTTGCAAACTCTGGTCACTGTTGTATATCCTGGCCGAGAGCGCTCTAGCCTGCAGCAGCTGTAGGGAGCTCTTCGAGGGGGCAGGGGGGAGCAGGTGAGAACTCAGGCAGATGCTGACCCTTCCAGGTGCAGGTCCTGATCGCAGGAATGCAGATAGGAGGAGAAGCGGGGAGGGAATGAGAAGTATGCCATGGGCAGAAGAGAGCGTTTGCTAGAGATTGTGCCTCCTAGTGCTCTGCAGGGTGCAGAGAGGAAGAGACAACTGGCCTTGCCCCTGTCCCGCACCCTGGGGGAGTTTAGGTCCAGGTCCCACTGAGAGATCCATGGCTGACCATTCTGTAAGGTGCTGGATCAGAACCCTGCGTCTCCTTTCATCCCACTCCACCCAAACCTCTGGAGAGGTGGACTTTGGAGCCAAGCCGTGCCAAGGCCCATCTCTCCTGGAACTGTAGGTGCTGCCAGAAGCAAGGGAGGCCCAAAGAACTGTCCTTCTCCCCTTCCTCTTTTCACTCGTGCCCTTCATGTTCATCGCTGCTGGTCATTTTCCATTTGGTCCTTTGGCCCTGAAACAGCCACTAGCTGGAATGAGCTCCCTGTGTCTGGCTGACGTGGGGGTCTGGCTTTGGCAGGATGGATTGTTTCTCCTCCAGTCCAATAGACCCATGACCGGTCCTAAAAAGTTCAGCAATGGAAGAGGCGTGGCAATCTGATTCAGACTCTCCCCTTGCTTAAGGCTGGGATTTCCCCAGGCATCTGAGGAGCTAAGCACCCAACGTCCATTGAAATGACCACCTGAGTCCCATAGTTCTCTCTGGCCATCCCATCCAAGGGAAAGGGGCAAATAACAGAAAAACCCTATTATGGTGGGGTACGTTGAATTCAAGGGCTCCAGAAGCTGCCAGCAGCCTGACCTGCTGGGAAAGTAGACTTTGAACATGTGGGCTGACTTTCTTTTTAACTGAGCAAGTTCTGTTTACTTGTAAGCAGTTTCCGGCCTTCCCCTGCAAAGGTTTCACATGCTTAATTTGCTCCCTCAGCAAATGATCCTGCCAATCTCCTGTGCCATGCCAAAAATACACCTTTTTCACCCGCCATCTGCACGCGGGTTGGTTGGGTGAAATGTGTATGTATAATGCATGCATCGCACATGGGTAATGGAGATAGCACGGTGATGGATTGTATGTATGGCAGTTGATGGCTTTGCCTGCCCTCTGTCCATTAATCCCAGCCCCTCCCTTCCTGCTAGTTCCAACACTGCAAGCTTCGGAGCAGCTCCTGCAGCAACTGGCAGGCAGTTGGGATGGCTCAGTGGGCTGCTGAAACCTGGGAATTCCCATGAATGGCAAAGACGGCCGTCGCCACCACCAAAATGCTTCATAGTTGCTGCTCCAGCGTGTTAACACCCAGGCAGCTCCTTCCTAGCCCTGGCCAAGAATTAACTGTCGCTGAAAAATGGTCCCCATTCTTTACAACCAGCTCCACCCTTTACCTTAGGAGTGACAAGCCACTAACCAGCTGTACTGAGCCATAACAACTGTCCCCAAGGCTTTCCTTCTGCATCGCAGCTGCTGGGAAGTTTATACAGGGGCCAATGTACAGACCATTCTGCATATTTCAGCTCCTGGGGAAGGAGGCAGGTAACAAGACTCCTTTCTGCCCTGGCAAATTTACAAGCTAAGATACCAAAATGCAGAAGCCTGTCTCTGACCTGGCTGTAGCTTACCCCTAACCTATACTCAGTATTGATTAGAAAGTCTCAGAGGTATAGCCATGTTGATCTGTAGCTTTAAAAACAACAAGCAGTCCTGTGGCCCCTTAAAAGCTAACACATTTTTTAGGTCATGAGCTTTCGTGGGTAAAACCCACTTCCTTAGCTGAGGTGGAGTGGAAATGACGATCCTGGATTCTGTAATTTGCACTCCAGCTCGTCTGAGGACGTGGGTCTTACCCATGAAAGCTTGTGACCTAATAAATGTGTTAGTCTCTAAAGGGCCACAGGACTGCTCATCGTGTTCAATATTGATTAATTATTGACCTCTGTAAAATGCTTATTTTTTCCCCTCCCAAATCAATTCACTTCCTTAGCCTGTTACCAACGAATGGACTGTCCCTCCTGCACACCCCACTGGAGTGGCTGTCCCAGCATCCAGCCCTGGCTTAGCCAGGCGAAAGCAGGCAGTCGCAGTTCAGTAAAGGTTCTGATGATGGCAATGAGCCGTGAAGCGGCTAGAGGGAGGATGATGCTAGCACTCTGGACACATGCTCCTCTGCCAGTGGCTTGCTCCAGGATGATCCCCCGCATATGGAGAGACTGGGGGATGGCAGGAGCAAGGAACTGCACCTTAAAAAACCAAATTCTGCTCTCAGCTCTGGTGGCCAATTCCCACAGGTAGTGAATTTAAACTTGCCTAAATGGCAGCAGAAGTTACCCTACCTTGTGAGCCCTGTTCTGCCATCACGTACTTGGAGCACTGTGTGAGTAGGAAGAGGCTGCGGGAGCAGCTGTTTAGAAGTAGCCCTGGGTGCAAACTGGGTGCAAGATCCTTAAGACACATTTGGGACACAGAGACTTTATTATCGATGAGAGCAAAGGACTGTGACCTTGGTGGGGTTTCCATAAACTAAGTCAAGTACATGAGGCCGAAGTCAAAGCTGTTGTAAATCTCTGTAACACAGCTGACATCTGTAGAATTACTCTGATGTGCCCTGTGGGAGGGTCTCCTGGGGTTTCTGATATTCACTGAAGGAGAATTTTATGGTCTATGCTAAGGCTGCTGCTGTTAGGCTACATAGTTGTGGCTATTGCTAGACTGAGCCCTGTTGTTGGATTTGGAATTATAATAATAATTTCCTAATTACTTGCATAGTTCCCTAGAGGGTCGTGGCCCTTCCCAGAACAGACACAGAGGGGTGGTGCTCAGTGTGCCCTAACTTTGCTTCTGTGGGAGTGGTCAGGTGGTGCACAGTGTGCCCTAACTTTGCTTCTTCTGGGACATTCAGCAAAAGACCAGCCCTGCTGGGTCAGAGCAAAGGGCCATCAAGCCCAGCAGCCTGTCTAGTGGTGGCCAATGCCAGCTGCCCCAGAGGAAGTGAACAGAACACGTAATCCTAGAGTGAGCCATCCCCTGTTGCTCATTCCCAGCCCTGGCAAACAGACTAGGGATGCCAACCCTGCCCACCTGGGCTAGTAGCCGTGGATGGACCTGTCCTCCATGAACTTACCTGATATCAGTGGGAGCCGTGGTAAGGCCATGCTGAGTGCTTATGAAATCCCAGCCTGCAGCAGCATTGTTTACCACCTGTAGTGAGATCGCACAGGCTTGTGAGGCACTGGGGACCCCGCAACTTCCATTGGTTCCAGTACAGGAGGGGTCATCCCTGCAGCATCGGGCCAAAGGCAGCAGCAGTTCCAGTGATTTATTGCTTGGCATGCACCGACCCATACTCGTCCACAATGCATTATTCTCTAATAACCCTGGTCGAATTCTGTCCCAAGCGGCAGGATCTCAGCTCTGGCTTCTCCCATGCAATTATCTTTGTTTACTAAAAGTTCAGGGAACGGCTAATGAGAGAGTAAATTCAAAGCGCTTCTTTCTGGGACTGCAAGGGGCTCTAGTGGGGGTCAGTATTTTCTGGGTTTTGCTGAAGATAGGGGAATGGCATCTGAACCATTGAAACATCACAGCATGGGACTATCTTCTCCCATTAAAACAGGGTGAAAAACGGTCTGGACTCTAAAATGCTCCATGCTGGCAGTGTTGTTTATAGAGGCCAATGACAAGAAGCTGCAAAGCTCTTTTCAAACATTGCTGTTTGTAGAATCTCTGCTGGGGAGAGCTGCTCGCAGTGATGTGCTGATTACCTTTCTCACTCCTAGCACTAGGAGTGGGCCAGAGAGTGTGGGCATGATTCAAAGGCAATAAACCCAGCTGTGTTTGGGTCCCTGCAGATTTAAACAATCCCACAACACAAGCTTGGTCTGACTCACCACCGAATAAAGCTAGTTGAAAACTGGTCTGCATGTGGGGGTGGAAGGGTTTCCATGGAAAATGCAGCTTTTGTTGGAGATGGGGCTGGCAGAAATTCAAACTCTGAACACTTGGAAAACGGAAATCTTTTGGGTTTGGGGCACTGGTTTTTGGTTTGGGGCACTTTGAGAGGGGGGAAAAAGTATAGGTGAAAACTCAATTCTCAACGATAAAAGTTTGGATAGAAAATTTTCCACCAGCCCTAGATGGGAATGCAGAAAAACAGACATTGAATGCAACAACCCTGCCCCATCTGCGCTGGAGTTTATCCTGCGTCTGAAACCTTCGTTTTTTTTATTTTGTTTTGTTTTGTTTTTAAGTCATGCGTTCAAAAAATGTGAAAGTTTGTGATTCCACAAGTGCCAACCAACAAGCAGCTTTGGCTTTACTAATGAGGCTCCAGATGTACTGCATGTGTGTGAGACCTGCTCCCCTCAGTTTCAGCATGAGCAGCGTGCACCTTCCCAGGCTGTGTTTGGCTCAGCTAAAGAGTGCGGCGTTCATAGCAGAATCCGGTCACTTCATTTCCAAAACGGCAGCTGGTTGAACAATGCAAACCCCCAAATGGGAAACTATTTGTGGACTATTTTCACGGAAATTCCAAAATTAGACCAAGGTTTGACTAGCTCTTTAGCTGGTCAATAAAAGGGGGGGAAATTGGAAACATGTTTTCAAAAGATGGATGGGGGTGGGGATCTGAAAAAAAATCATGGCAGCTTTTTTTTTTTTTTAAATACTACCTTCAGAGGAAACAAAACAATGTTTTCAAAACCATATGTAAATCCACTCTTAGCCAATAAACCTGAATGACTCCAAAGCAGCCACTCACGTCTGTGTGGAGTACAGAATGGCGTGTGAAAACTCAGATGACACCTCTGTGGTAGGAATCCATTTTAGACACCTTCCTTCAATGACGTTTGCTGACGTGTAGCACAGAAGGCCGAGAAAATGCAGTGGAAACATCATTTCTGGGCACGATGCCGTAAAACAGACAGATTCCAGGAACGTCCCAAGTTTGGGTCAATTCCTGAGCTAGAAGACACAGCTTTGGCCCGTTTGGGAAGCCCCTCAGAAATCCTGGTTTCTCTGCTTGGAAAGGAAATGACGGAGAACTCCACTTTCATTTTGGCAAAGCTTGAGTTCAGGCCTGTATATGATTGGGGCAGGGCTGGAAGGACTGTCCGGTTGGACTGGTTTTAAGGCACCGCTCCCATCTAGTTAGAAAGACGGGCTCCAATTCATTTTAAAGGGACCTGAGTATCCAGTTCCCTTTGGTGGCTTTGACACAGGTTTGTAAATGATTGGTCTCACGAAGAGCTGTGGCACAAAAGGCCAATGGGACCCTGTATGAAATGTGACAAAGCTTTGGCAAAACTGCTGCATCCTAGAGGTTTCCTGAATCCTCTGACTTGCCTGGGTTTGCCCCTGCTAGCTGGAACGCCGTCGTTTCCAAATTCGCTCAGCCTAGTGATCCTTCCACCATCCCCTTATATCACGTGCCTTCAGTTTATTTTTTAAACGATGCCAGGGGTTAAGACTGGAGCATCGCCTTGACTCTCACGTGGTGTTTCCTAAGGTGGGGGGAGGGTGGGCAGATGGGTTCATTTTGTAGCAACAAATGTGATTCAGACGTAGGTTTCTTTGGAGGAAGGAGGGTGGGGGGTGTTGTATTTGATCATACCAGCGCTTTAAGCAGTCAGAAACATGGTTTCCCCTACCTCCGAGCTCTCAATGCTGCTAAAAATCTTTGCTGTTCATACAATGTACTCCAACACCTCTCTCATGGACTGACTCCTGCTCTGTTTGCGAGGTATCCACACTATTCTAACGCATGCACCTCTCTGTATAGTCCCAATCTTTTGATTTTACGGAATAAAATACCTGTGCCTGTTTGCATTACAGTCGAAATAAAAAAGTGGATTACATCTAGCGGCCTGTCTTGTTCGTCGGCTTTTTTTTTCTCTCGCATAGAGAAATGCTGAAAATCCCCCGCCTACATCCCAGTGTCCCTCCGTTGACTAACAATAGCAGAAAATGGCCAGTGTTTTAAAAAAGAAGGCTGTTATTTCTCAATGAGCTGTATTTCTCTGCGAGGGATGCGCATTTCCCTGCCGGGCTGCTTGGGTTCTGAGTGTTACATCATAACCCTGTTTGCATAGAGAGACCTCAATGGAGGAAAGTGCTCTAAGCTAAACAGGGTTAGATACCTGCTCTCCAGCTATTCCACAGCATCTGCAGTTGGAGTCAGGGTGTCAGGGTGGACTGGAAGGCTTGTCTGGCATGAAGAATGGTGGCAGGGGGCAGGTGAGATCTCTGTGTAGCTAAAATACTGCCTGACCTACTGTCATCTGATGCACATTTGCCTTTGCTTCAATACACTTGCTTTTTAACACACACACACACACACACACAGGGTGGGGGAATAAGAACAGAACACAGTGAGGCCCAAGCCGAAAGACTGGACCCTGCCATACCTGTACTTTGGATGCAAGTTTTAAGATCAGACTTCAGATCCAAATTTTGCATCTCAGGATTCAGTCTCCAAAACAATTAAAAACAACAAGAAGTCCCATGACACCTTATAGTCTGACAGACAGACAGTCAGGACTTCTCACTGTTTTTGCGGATATGGACTAACACGGCTACCCCTCTGATTAGGGCGACCATATCTCCCTCTCCCAAATAAAGGACAGGGAGATATGCAAGGGGAGGGGGTGGCTCCTCACGGCTCCACCAAGCCCCTGGGAGCCGGGAAGACGGTGGCAGTTGCCCACCCTCCCTGGGACACCAGGGAAGCAGCAGCCACCAGCCTCCACCAGAAGCCCCAGGGAAGCAGCAGCCACCAGGACTCCCCGAGCCCCAGGGAAGCCTCAGGGACGTGGCAGCTGCCCACGCTCCCCTGGCTTGCCTGAGGCTCAGGGAAGCGACACCTGCGCAGCTGCTGATGGAAAAGGTCAGCGGGGGATGGCCCAAATACAGGACAATTGGTCCCAAATACAGGGTCATCCTACTTAATCTGGGATGCATGGGCACCCTACCTCTGACACAAAACAATTGGCTTACTTATGAAGCTTTTCAGGCCACCAAAATCCAGATCCTGTGGCCTGTATCCCCAGGGCATGGCTAGTGGGAGGCTCACACCACAGACAAAGGGCTGCCTCCTGTACATGGGAAATGTAATAGAAACCTGAAGAACCAGGATAAAAAAAAGGCAGAACAGGTCCCAGGGCAGAGATTGAAATGGCCAACAGTTCCGAGACAGCAGCTCTCGTTAATAGGGTGGCACAATGCCCATGACCGCCCCTCTCCAGGATGGTCCTTCCAAAAGCTGGTCCGCTGCAACATGAGACCAGTCAGGTGCGGACTGGACATGGCAAAGTGGTAACATGACCACCCTGGGTACGCCCCCGCCACAGGGGCAGGTTAATGGGAGTGAGCAGAGAATAAGCTGCTTCAGCGGGACACCAGTGGCCTGAGTTCCCAACTCCTCCAGCCTTGGTCTGGGTGCAGTCCTGCCCGTGCAGCTGAGGTGGGGAGGGTTGTACAGATGGATGAGCTTTGCTGGTGTGGGAACAGCCTCATCCTGTGCAGGCAGAGCAAATTGAACAGGGGACCCGACTTTGACAGAGAACCCGGGCTCAGGTGGAGAACCTGGGCTCAGATGGAGAACCCGGGCTCAGGTGGAGAACCCGGGCTCTGATAGAGATCCCGGGCTCAGGTGGAGAACCCGGGCTCAGGTGGAGATCCCGGGCTCAGATGGAGAACCCAGGCTCAGGTGGAGAACCCGGGCTCTGATAGAGATCCTGGGCTCTGATAGAGATCCTGGGCTCTGGTGGAGAACCCGGGCTCAGGTGGAGAACCCAGGCTCTGATGGAGAACCCAAGCTCAGATGGAGAACCCGGGCTCTGATAGAGATCCCGGGCTCAGGTGGAGATCCCGGGCTCAGGTGGAGAACCCAGGCTCAGGTGGAGAACCCGGGCTCTGATAGAGATCCTGGGCTCAGGTGGAGAACCTGGGCTCTGATGGAGAACCCAGGCTCAGGCGGAGAACCCGGGCTCTGATAGAGATCCTGGGCTCAGGTGGAGAACCCGGGCTCTGATGGAGAACCCGGGCTCAGGCGGAGAACTCTTCCAGCAGACCTCTGCCTAAGCCTGTGACTTGTGCCGGCTGGGTGGCCCACGGCTCTGCTTTGCGCTTTCTGGGCAACATGGAATTAGCCGACGCTCCCTCACGCCTCTGGCCCCTGCCGCGCGGCTGGCGCGGAGGGCGCAGCGCCACGCCCTCATTTAAATGTTCCGCCCCGCTCACGCCTTCCCTCGGCGTCTTTCTGGCGATCGGCCCTTTGCCGACGCTCCCTGGCCGCGGCGAGTCCCGGCCGCGCGCCGGAGGGGGGCGGGGCCGCGCGCGGGTCGCCCGCTCAGGTAAACAGCCAAGATGGCGGCGGCGGAGGCCGGTGGGATGGGCCTCACCGACCTGCCCGGCGAGCTGCTGGAGCTGATCCTGTGCAGCGAGGTGCTGAGCGCCGCCGACATCGGCCGCGTCTCCTGCACCTGCCGCCGGCTGCGGGAGGCCTGCCAGGGTCGCGGCAAGGTCTGGCGGGAGCGCTTCCGCCTCCGGTGAGCGTCGGGCTGCGGCGCCGTCCCGACCCTGCCGGGGGGGCTCCGGGGTGTGTCCTGGGGGGGGGTCCCGACCCGGCGGGGGGGGGGCTGACCCAGTGGGGGGGGGGCTGCCGGGGTGTGTCCTGGGAGGGGGTCCCGACCCGGCGGGGGGGGGCTGACCCAGTGGGGGGGGGCTGCCGGGGTGTGTCCTGGGAGGGGGTCCCGACCCGGCGGGGGGGGGCTGACCCAGTGGGGGGGGGGCTGCCGGGGTGTGTCCTGGGAGGGGGTCCCGACCCGGTGGGGGGGGGCTGACCCAGTGGTGGGGGGGCTGCCGGGGTGTGTCCTGGGGGGTGGTCCCGACCCGGCGGGGGGGGGCTGACCCAGTGGGGGGGGGGGGGCTGCCGGGGTGTGTCCTGGGAGGGGGTCCCGACCCAGTGGGGGGGCTTCAGGACAGAGCAGGGGGGTGGTCCCGACCTAACGGGGTGGAAGCAGGGACAGATCTTGTGGGGTGGGGGGGTTTGATCCTGATCCTGCAATTGGGAGCACTGGGAGGGAGCCAGGTGGGGGTGGTCCTGACCCAGCGGGATGGGCACCGATACCAAGATGAGGGGAGGCGGTTCTGACTCAGTGGGAATTTTAGGCTCTCTGAGCTACTCTGTAGCAGGGCCCTTGGCCCTGCGTGTTTGGTGTCAGACTTACGTGTGTGTGGCTGGAGTGGGGCTTGGGCTCAAACCTGAGTCTGAGCCGGGGTCCAGGATGCTGGGTAGAGCCGCTGTCGTGGGCTCCATGGGAGAGCACCTTGACCCACCTGCCGTACAGTACCCTGGGTAACTCTGCACGGCAATTAGAGGCTGGTGTCTGGCTGGTGTCACAATGAGTGTGCAGAGCTGTAAAGCTATGGTATAGACACTCTCACTGCCCTGGGAGCTCCCTGGGCTCTGGCTGCAGCCACAGCCCCCATCTACACTGCAGTCCTACAGCCCTGTAATGTTGGCCCTGTGAGCCCGAGTTAGCTGATGCCTACTAGATGTGTCTGTGTTTAATTGGCGTGTAGACATACTTCTGGGACACCAATATGTGGAATGAACTGCCTCCTTCATATTCCCAGCAGAGCTCTGGGTTTGCCAGAAACGGTGACAAATATCTTTAATGTGTGTGTGGGTTTTTTAGAGTTGAATAGGTAATTGATTTTTTTTTGTTCATGGATAATAAAGTAATAAAATTATTAAAAATATTCACTAATTCAGGGAAAGTACATGCCAACCTAAGCCCGCTGCTGCACAATGACCAGCCGCGCACTTGTCATCACATCATCCATTATATCCTCATCTGTCATGCCAGGATGTTGGGGAACAGACACCCTGGCAAGAGCAATGCATATCTGTTATAATTCCCAACCAATCCCGTCTTGCTGACCCCACCATCTTCCTGTCTGCTTTTGACCCACCCCATTGTCAGTGGTCCCTATTGAGCAGGTTCCAGACTGGCCAATTTGTCTTCTGCAGCCAAACAGCATTGCCAAGGCTTTTGTGATAGCATTTGTGCAGCTGTGGCACAGCATAGGCGATGATGCACTATGTTGATGAATGCCTGCTAAGTTCAGCGGTGGTCTAGAAGACCTGCATCCCACCACTGAAGATGCTGTTGCTTGGCTAGATGACTCTGTTTGTGCAAAATAAACAAATATTACTTCAGTTTTTTCAGGCCGATGCCCACCCCCATAACATTTTGTTGAACGCGAAACAAAAGTTTTGTTGAATGCAAAATGGGAGTTTTTTAATTTCCTTTGTTTGGTCATTTTTAGATTTCGCCCTGTGTTGCTGCTGTTTGTTAAGAATAGCTAATTTATAAATGAAATGCCTTTTCAATATTTTTTCATTTTGCTTTGCCAAAGCTGTTCACCAACTTTGGGCTGTATTCTTGAATAGATTGTGTGTGTTAAAAAGTGCATTTGGGGGCAAGTTTGCTCTTTGCTGGAGATGTTTGCCCAGCTCTAAGAGATTAGAGGGCAAATATCCCACTTGTCAGATGGATGCGACTCGGTGCTACTCACTCCAGTAATTTTGGTGGTAAAATCAAATAAACAAGACATAAATATCTGCTAAATAAGTGACCTTCATTTTTCTGAATCAAAATTATTATACTCCCCATTACTGTCATGTCAAGAAGCGTGCCTGTGTAGACGCCCTTCTAGTAATGGAAGAAATGTTATATTCTAAGTTCCCATGAAGCTGCACAGCCACCCAGCAGGCTATCAAGGGCTGCATGTGTACACACCTGTAGGGCTTGGAAAATAGCGATGGTGGGTGGCAGGAAGCAAACTGGGGTGTACAGAGTTGTGGCTGGGGAGAGATGTCACTCCTTGCCTCTACCAGCTGCAGCAGCTCCAGGACTGGGAGAAGTCCCTTCTCCCCACCACAGCCCTGGGCAGCCAGCTGCTCAAACCTCTCATCTTTGGCCCCAGCCAGAGCCGAAACACTGCTGCACCTCAAGTCTAATCCTCTGCCCTCGCCCTGAGCCCTAATCTGTACCCCAAAAGCTTGTTCCCTGCCAGAGCCCTCATCCCCCCACATACCCTGAACCACTTGTAATTGAAAGGACAAATGGCAAATTAGAGAATTCTTTTGCCCTGCCACATGTCACCCATATCCATTACTGTGTTTGGTAACCCATACTGAGCAAGTGAACCTAACTTTGAGATTCTGGCTTGGTGGAATAAGGAGAGTAATGTTCATCGCTCCTATCCCAAGCCTTGGTGAAAGTTTGCATCTCTGCTGAAAAGGAATTTTCACAACACTTTGGAAAGAGGCTGCTGAACTCTCTTCTGTATTCAAATTCAACACATTAACAGGCGGTTTGAACCAAGATGGGAATTTTTTAGGTCATTATAGGGTCTCTTGCATACTTGGCTTAATCTAATTCTTGACTCCCCCCCACTTCTGCCCCTCTGCTCTCTGATTTGCTCACCTTGATAATATTTTTCTGATTTGTCAACCTTGATTACTGTTTTTGGTTCTCTGTGCCTTAAATATTGAGTCTGTTCTGGTATGGCTATGGTCTGAAGAAGTGGGTCTGTCCCACAAAAGCTCATCACCTAATAAATTATTTTGTTAGTCTTTAAAGTGCTGCTGGACTGCTTTTCTGTATTGGTTAGATACGTATGTATATACAGTAGTTCAGAAGCCTTTCAGTATAAGTTATTGCAAATCAAATTGGTTTGTGAGGCTGCCAAATTGGGTTGAATGAAAGAGTACATCCATTAATGCTTTCAGAAATCATAGACTTGATAGATAAAATTTTTCTAATTAACTTTTACATAAAATTGAACTCCCACAAAATCTCAGTTTGCATATACAACATACTGTTCTATGGACTAGGATTAATATGTAATCTTTGATTATTAAAATAAATAGAAAATATATTACATTAAATGAAAAATATGGGAGGCATAAAGTAATTTTCATTGTAATGCAGATACTGTACAGCTAGAATCTCCTGTTATAAAACTAAATAAAATTCACTAAATTCACATGGAAGTTGGAGCTATATGACGACTGTTGATATTCTTAGTTTTCACCCTACTTTAGCTTCAGTGACTGCAGAAGTAGTAGATCAGGGGTCAGCATCCCCCATCATGTGTGCCAAGAGGGGCAACTGAGCCAATTTTCATTGGCATGCAAGACAGGAGCTCAGCCCCACTCCTCCTCTAAGCAACCGAAAGCTTGCTCAAAGTCAGGCTGCCTGTGAATTAACAAAAGATCAGATAGTGCTACCAACCACCACCTACATGGTAAAACTCTGCAACTTTATTTATTTATTTACGAAGCTGTTGTTAGTCGGACTGTTATTGACTTTTAAAAGTCTCACCAGCACTGGGACCCTACATAGAGGTCAGAAGGTCAAATTTCCACATTCTGCCTCTGAAAGTTTGCTGACCGTTGTACTAGATGGGTGTCTATAATTCACTAAAGCCACTGGGCTTTCTAAAATAGAGTAAGTTCATCTGCTGTGTGGTTTTGTTCATGTCTTGGCACAAGAAGATAAACTGTTGCATTCTCTAACTGCCAGTTGGCTTCTAAAATTTAGTTTGGTTCCAATGATTTTTTTTTCTTTCTCCACCTGTGAAAGAGGCTACAGAACAATAGCTAGTTCATCAATTCAGCAAGCAGTGACTTTGGATAGCTAGCCAGATACCTTCATCACTAGTTATACTTTCAGGAGCAAGCCTGAACTTTTAGAAAGATTCAGAGCCGTTTTTTAAATTGATTGTGGGTGGCGATTAGTAGATCCTCATGTCCCAGTAGCATCCCCTTCTTTGGTAACAAAACTTTTGGCAAGAGTTTAGAATCTGACCTTGTAATCCTGGCCAGATTCCATCCTGAGTAATTACATTTTCTTTCTCTATAATTCTCACTGTAATTTCAGTTGGACCAATTATTCTTTACTTAACATCCTAATATAAACAGTTATTAGTACTATTGCAGTGTGGCTACATTTTAGTCATGGGTGAGCATGGGAATCCATTAGAATGACAGGTGCTATAGAAATACAAATGTATATGGGTAGCTTCTGAGTTTGTGTGTCAGCACAAAGTATTCTTATTTATAACTAATACTAAAATATTCTCCATATACTTCAAACAGTACAGTTGCACATTTATTAATATCTATAAAATATAAACGAAACCTGTTGTTATTTATTCTAAGAATCTGATCCCATTTTATTTAAAGCAAGTCATGTCATATTGCTTGGAGAACTTTTTTTTTGTTTATTTTCTAGATTTGTGACAGGAAACGGATTCATGAAAACCTGTAACGTTCTGTTAAAATTTAAAAAATATTAAAAATTACAGCGACTTGCAAGTGACCTCTTATCTTAAGAAGCTGCACACGGTTTCCAACTCTGCTGAGTGCAGTTCTGTTTTATCTTTTAAACACCTTCATTGTTGTGTCTTTTGAGCAGTCCTAGATATCACTGTGGTTTTTCCTGCTCTCTTACATTGAGGCTGCCACTCAGTAGGGTCTCATCAGTTTATTGAAAAAGTGCTTTTGTCAGTACTAGCCTCCGAAATATCGTTTGTGGTTGTATTTTCATTGCAAATATATTTTGTGGCTTAGAGATGGTGGTAAGGGCTTCATGCTTTGTTAGATTTCAGACTGAAGAGCTGATCTTGAAACGTGTGTGGGTTTCTATTTTAAAAGTACTAGAAGAAGCCTTTAATAAGATCTGATTTCAGAATTGTGTGATTTTTCCTGCTGTAGTTGACGTCTTTGTTTACATTTATCTAATTTGGTGTGCAGAGCTCCATTCTGCGTGCCCTTTCAGTTTTTAGAGATGTCAGTTGTAGCAGAAGAAACAAAATGCCACAAGATGAGAACAGTGTCCTCTTTAAGTGTTCAAGATTAGAAAATATATATAATTTAAAACTATTGGGTTATTATCCTATTGAGCTGAGGACTTAAAATTATTTTGTAAAGCTTTAGGAGAAGATTCTGAAAAATTCCTAAGGTATGTAGGAGCGTAAGTCCCACCACTGAAGTCTCTAACACCTATGCCTATTCAGTACTTTTACCTGTAATGCTTGCTTTTGTTTACTGTAATTTCTTCTGATTTAACCGCAACTAATCAGACTGGATGGGAATAGGAATCATACTCTGCTTCTTTTACTTCAGTACTGGATAACTTTTTAAAAAATACAACACGCCTTGACTTGGTTTCAAGTACTCAAGTCACAGATGGCTAACAATGTAGATGCGTAACATTTCACAATATTAAACATTTTCTGGAGGTTGCACCATTAACTGTTAAACTTGTTGCTCTGTGTGTGTTATAGGTGGCCATCGCTACTGAAATACTATAGCCAGACAGAAAGTGTTAATTGGCTAAAGGAATACAAAGCACGGCACAGTGCTGGCCTAGAAGCTCGAAGAATTGTAGCATCTTTCTCTAAAAGATTCTTCTCAGAACATGTAAGGCTTCTAATTTATCATATGCTTGAAAATAACCTAGCCATATGGGCACAAATATCTCTTATTGCATATTTTTCTGATTCTGAGGTTGAATGCTTATATTTCCTTCTTCTAGCCATTATTCTCATTATTTATGGGCATTGTAGTAGTATTTAGAAACTCCAGTCACGGCCCAGCACCTCATATGCTAAGTGATGTACAAACCATAGACCACAAAGACTGTCCTTGTCCTAAAGAGGTTCCAATCTAAATGTAATAGACAAGAGAACAGATGGTTACCAGGGGAAGTACAAGGAAACAATTCTCTATTATTGGCTAAATAGACAAGATGACTGTAGGGTGGGGGAAGGCATATATCATAAAAGAGTGAAAAATATGATGTTGATAAATGTCATGTTAGTTCAGTGATTCCCCACCTCCGCCACACACCCCTTTGGTGGGGCAGTTAACTGAGAAAGGGAACATCCAAAGGGAAAGGAAGAGGACAGTTCAAGGGAAAAGGGGCAGAAGTGGACTGAAGCTGATGCGAAGGGACTATGAGGGGGTTGGCAGCAGCAAATAGCCAATCAGTGCACAACAGGCAAAGTCTCTTATTGTTTTCAGTTTAGTTGGCTCTGCCATTTTTGTAGATTGTAGTATGACACTGCCGTCTTCTCATGAGTGGAGGGTGCTAGAAGTGGAGTGGGACGAGAAAAGCATCTTGTAAGAAACAATATGGATATAAGCAACAGACGTGCAAAGCACTGTGTTTTCTAGTCAAGTAAAAATAACTTGAATATGTTCCTTGTTCATTTCCATAGTACCCTGTAAACTTCTACATTCAGTGTAAAACTAACAGAGCAATGGTAATCACCCAGGCATGAAGAATTATTGCCCTGTTATATGTTTACTGAGGGCTCCCGTTGGTCATTCATGTTTACTTACATGCATCTTTATCATTGCTGAATGACAGCACATCTTCAGATCGCTTCAATTATTGGATACCTAGTACTGTAAATAAGTCCCCTGCAATGAGAATTCTCATTTGCCATGCCTGGAAAATCTGTTTTCAATTCAATTTCATGTGTAGACACTAAGTACAAAATTCGGTCTTGAAATTTCTTTGAAATGGTCTATTCCTGCTTGAGAAAGTGGAATCTTCTGGAGTGTATAACGCACTGTTTTGTTTACCAGGTTCCATGTGATGGCTTCAGTGACATTGAGACCCTTGGGTGCCCAGGTCATTTTTTTGAGGATGAGCTGATGTCTATCCTTAACATGGAAGGAAGGTGAGAGAAAATCAAAGGCATTGGAAAAGTTAAAAGACTTATTTCATGTTTGCTGAGTGGAGTTGAATCCTACAGGATCCAATATACTTTGTCAAATTCAGTCTCATTTCATCCTCCCTTGCTAAAATAAACAGATAAATGTCACAGCCTAATAAATCTCAGTATTGTGAAGTTTGTCTTGATATTCAGTTTTCTCTGCCATAGCTCTTGGTTTTTAAGCTTCAGAGAAAAGTTAATGGAAATAACTTTCCAGAAGGAATCCATTTTAAATATTGTACTGTGTTCGTGACTTTTGGCACAAAGTAATCCTTTCTGTTGTTTTTCTGGTTTTTGATAGGGAAGTGCAGCTTGTCACGTTTTTGTCTTGAAATCAGCTTGTTTGAGCCATTACAAATGGCACTGTTTGGTTAAATTGCCTAAATACAGGTGTGTTATGTTAATCACTTACAGAAAGATAGAAAGAAACCCATATGCCTCTGGTTCTTCTCTGTGTAAATATTTTTGTTGCCACTGTTAATCTCTGGAGTGGTGAAGAGGTGAGCGTTATCATTTAAACAAGGCTCCATTACAGTGCCATTCTATCAGTGGCATACAAACAGTAGAGGATGGTGCTCTGTTGGGATTGAAATGATAGTATATTGCTCTTAATGTGCCCTGGTAGCCTGTTGCCTTGATTAAAGGGGCTGTTTGAAAAAATATGAACTAGAATGAAACTATTCATTTAATTGTCTCTTCACATTTATTTTGTAATTTTTGTGTTGAAACTGTAGCTTTCATTTAATATTTGACAACTGGTTAAACACGGTTTGAGCCTTTGCACTTGCCAAATGCATTCCTATAAAGCAGAATTCATGCTAATTACACCCTGATTGAGCTGTACTCCTTGCCATTCAATATAGTTAGGCTAAATTATTTCTCTGAAAAATGTCCCATAAAGTGGCTGTCCCTATAGAGCATCCTGATTGATTAGTGTAGGATAAAGTACTAAGAGATTTGATTCTTTCAGTTGGCAGGATAGAAAGTAGGGACTTGGACTGTGACTATGCCATGGCTGGGAGGAGAAGGAAGAAGAGCAATGGGAAGGAATTGTCTTCAGATGTGTTCTAGTGAAAATGCCACAGCATAAGGCAGGAAACCAGACTAAACAACATTTATTTTCTGAAAAAATACAGGAAATTGTGCATCCCAGAGGACTCCCCGTCTATAACACACTGACCTGCATATATAATTCCACATATGCTACAAAACTCTGTAGAAGGACCTCAGAAAACTGAGACATAATTTTGTGTACCTTACGTACTCCAGAAGAGACCATCTCAAACAAGAAATCATGTTTCCAAACACTGGAAGAAAAAAATAAACTGGGAGGCCTACCTAGTGAGCATGCAGAAAACACAAATCAACTATTTAAATAAAACGCACATCTGACAGCCATCCAGCACCCAAAGTGGAACCCCACAACTCCACAGTGCACAGAACACCATCTCTCAGAGAAACCAAAGACACTCTGGCCAAGCACAGGGACACTGAGCGACAAACCACCTTCATCAATCAGTCAACACTACTCTTAAGGGGAACTGAAATATCCATTCTCTCCAAGAGACAGAATTTGTGTCTCACTGCAGAACCTGCTACAGTACTAGCATGTGGAAAACTAAAAAATTTCATCTGCTGACTCCATGACAACACTATCCACATTTACCACATTCCCACTGATGATTTTTTTTCTTATGGGCTGAGTGGATGCACCCCAATGGACAAAACCACATATGGTATCATTACATCTGTTCTTCATAAGAAAAAAACGTGACTCTGAAATCCTCAGCAAACATAGCCACCCCTATTTCTAGCGCTGATAGGATAGCTGTGCAATACCTGACATTCCCATCACCAGATAATGTTCAAAACTTCATATAACATAGGTGCATAATTAGTCCTTAATTATGATGTGTACAATCAAAGAAGAAAAACGAGAACTCTCAGATATCATGTAGTGAAAATAAGTCAAAAAAGACCCCCACACTATCTTTCACACAGGAATTTAATGATATCATCAAAATTTTCCCCAAACAATTCTTTGAAAAACTTCACAATTCCATCTGACAGAAACCCATTTCAGGAACTTTCTGCATATGATGGTATCATTAAATTCCTGTATAAGTGGGGGTGGTGGGGTCTTTGTTGAAATTGTTCTTGAATTCACTTCTCCGTCCTTGTCCTCAAAAGAAATACGCAAAACACCTTCAGAGTCAAGCTTGTGAGCATAAATTCTTAGTTCTGCCAGACAGTAAATGCCATGTACTCAGTAAATACACCATTTTTATGGCTTATTATGATGACTTGTGACACACCCCGCTGTCTGCTATAACCCTCAGTGGCTCATTTCATTTAGGTAGTTTCTTAACGTTAGGAACCCCATTTGGTTAATAGTCTGTTCCAGTGTCGTCTTAGTTCAGGCACACTGTGAGGCCTGAAAGCTTGTGCCTTCCTCCAAGAGAAGCTGGTCCAGTAAAATACATTTCCTCATCTGTGTATCTCTCTTAAACACATGGTAATAATAGTGGGTAAAGTAAAAGTATGGGAATTCTACGTTGCCATTCTGGATTTGGGACCTGTTCAGCTGTTCATTTTCTGGAACAGAATTTTGAGGGATCATTTAATGGTAAATTGGCAAAGGCCAACGGTGAACCTGATCAGTGTGATTTGACTGTAAATTGAAGCTGTTGGCATATAAGTCTGCTGATCAAATATGCCTTGGCTGCACTCAAGATCACTTCTTTAACCCCTAATGGGTCTTTGAAGCAACAGGCTTGCAGAGATTCTGCCATTATTTGTTAATACGGTACCTGATAAGATATTTATGTTTTTGTTTAATTCTGCAGGAAGTGTCTAACCTGGAAGTATTATGCAAAGAAAATTCTTTATTTTCTACGACAACAGAGTATTTTAAAAAAACTGAAGGCATATCTTGAACGACCAGGGGACCAACAGTCATTTTTAGAAGGTGAGTCTTGGCCTGAAAGAAGTCTCCTGGGTTATTGTGACAAGTTCATGATGTATAGCCTCTGCCTTACCCTGTAACTAGTCTGCCAGGTGTTTGACTGCACCACAGCAGACTCCAAGGATCTACACAGATCCACGGGGCAGAGCTGTGGCCTCTGCGACTCCGAATCTAGCTTTCAGGCACCAGTGATGCCTGTCTTTTTCAATGGTTCTCTGCAGCAAGCCCAGCCAAGCTAGGCTCCTGGGGCAGACTCATTCCCTCCCCTTTAGGGCACCGTGCTCTGCGTAAGTATCTGCAGTGACACTAGGCAGCCTTTTCAGAGCAAGGTAACCCTTGATTAATCCCTTGCAGTACAGAAACTGAAATTCTTTAGGTTAGCATGAGAGAGCCAGGTTTGAGGATATGGTTCCTATTGTTGGAAGCCAGGGAACTGGCATGCCCTCCTCTCCTTTTGTCTCCCAGTACCAGGAGAGAATCTTCTCTTGTGTCAATGTACTGTGCTCTTAATATAGACATACACTGAGACAAAAATGGGAAATTATTTGAAGAATAGTGGACATATTAAATGAAGAAGACCTCAAGAGTTGGGGGAGCATTAAAATGGAGCAATAAGAAGAGAGACTGAAGGGATATGGGGAGCTAGGCTCTGGTAGAAAGAAGTCTGAGAGGAAAAGGAGCCAGATGGAGAGCATGCAAGACTTTAAAGGTGAGGTTTTTGAGTTAGACATGGTAAGAAATAGCAAGCTTCTGAAAAGATTCTAAGGCAGGGAAGAAAGATGACTGGTACAGAATTGATCTAATTGCAGCTTTGCCTGTTTTACCTAAGATTGCATTACTTCTGCTTTCAAGACACTGGGGGACAACATAAGTTTCAAAATGTGAAAGTCTATCTGAGAAGTTGTTGCAAGATTAAAGTCTGAGTCACAGGCTCCACAACATTTGTATTAGTGTGTCCATATTTTATGAATTTGGCTGTGACTTTATATCAGAACGAATGACAGTTTTTAAAAAAGTCTGTTCTGCTAAAACAAGTGTTTTTAAATAGAACTGGAAAATAGACATACAAAACTAAGTGAAGCAAATAACCAAAATCATGTTTTTGTAAATAGTTTATTTGTTTCAGGTGCTGTTTTAATTGACCAGTACTGTAATCCTCTGTCAGACATCTGTCTAGCAAGTGTCCAGGCGCAGGTTGACGAGATCACAGATAAAGTTCGCAATGTCCTACGGACCAAAAATCCTAGACATCCAAGCTTGGCTCCAAAGGCAGGTACTGTAGAGAAGTGTTTAGTCAGCTCTTCCAGAGTGATGTTGCTAGTCTTGATGTTGCCTAAACAATGCTTATTTTGTTTGACTTACTCCGTAATTTTTAAATAGCCCTAATGTGGGTCCCAAGGAGATCTGGCACCTGGGAAATATCCACCTCCTTGGAGCTATTACGAAGTGATCAGCAATTGAATCACTGTACCTTTTAAGATGTGAAGGAGGAGAACCTTCTGAAGTGTTCTGTGCTGTTTGTGCTCTTTCAAGGAAGGAGCAGGCAGTTTGTGTATAATTACTCAAGTAGTAATCTGTTTTCTCAGTCAAGTTACTCTCTGTTCATTTTAGGAGAGGTCTTGATGGTTCCTGAGTTGGAGTTTCAAAGGCAGGTGCTGGACGCTATGAACTGTGTCCTATATGAACAATTAAAATACAAAGGAAATGAGATGGATTACTACAACTCCTTGAATTCATACATTCACCAGGCAAGTGTATATTTACTGAATCAGCCTAGAAATTACCCACTTCTAGTACAAGTTTGAGACACAATTCTCCTTAAGCTTTTTGTCACATTTGCATGGATGGACAAGTAAAATAAACATGTGAACACCGATGTTGCAAAGGGGTGGCTTGCTGTAAATTGCTCAGTGTTTTAACTCTGTGTATTTGCTGCCGAGTGAGTGAATTATGAGGCATTTTGAATAAAATTGCGTTTCAGCTGAGAACCATGATATTCTGTAAACTGAATTTTTTAACAGCTTGTGTTATGTGATCTATGGTTTGTAAGCTTCCCTCTGATTTAGTCTCATTTTTCAGGTTTTAATACGGAGGACAGGAATCCCTATTAGCTTGTCTGTTCTCTATTTAACAATTGCCAGGCAGCTGGGAGTCATACTTGAGCCAGTCAACTTTCCTAGTCACTTCCTGCTGCGATGGTGCCAAGGGACAGAAGGGTAAGATTTCTGTTATAGTCCGTTTGGCTTTTGGGAAGACTAATAAACCATGTTCCCCCTATAAGACAGTTCTCCCAGCCTGAAACTCCTTAGGCAGAGAGGTCAAGAAAAGCAATCATCTCTAACAGCAAGTTGTTAAAATAGGTCAGGTTGAAAGTTGCTAGTTAACTATTTTTTCACTGTATTTTTTCTCCTGATGCACATAGAACAGTTATTTTAATGCTCAAAAAAGAAGCGTTTTCTGCGGTAAACCATAAATGCAGGTGCATTCTGTCCAGTATACATCTGTGCTGTTTAATTGCTAAATCTAAACATCAGCATCAGCTGTGCATCATGTAAAGGGTTCTGGATGACAATAAACTTCCTGAATAACTGTAAGAGTACACTAGGGTAGTGCTTATGGTTTTTATAATTTTATAGCTTTTTTTCCCCCAAGGAATTTCATTTAATCATTTGTACAGCATAACTGGAAGAAGCAGAAGCTAGTGTATCACACACCAACCTGCTCTCTGAATCAGTGTTGGTGACTCCTTCAATGACCAAATTGGCAGTGGTGATACACCAAGAAGTAACAAGTTCAGGGGTAACGTTAGTGATCTCAATACAATGAACTTGGTTACACATAGGCCTGCTGGGTATTTGACTCCATCCAGACACCATATATTGCTATGGGCTGCATTGTGCACCAGTCTCTCATTAGGTAAACATGGCCTTCTTATATGTCATAGATAGCATCAGGTAGAGCAAACCTGAGAATCGTTTGCAAGCCTCTCTGTGGAGGAGCATAACTGATAAAATATTTTGTTTTATACCAAAACTCCCCACTTCAATGCTATGGTTATGCTCCTCAAAAGTCCTACTTTAAGTGAAATCCAATTTCCCCATAAGAATTAATGTAAATGGGGGGGTTAGGTTCCAAAGAAAGTTTTTCAGCAGACAAGACAGTATATACCAGGGGTCAGCAACCTTTCCAAGGCGGAGTGCTGAAATGTGACCTTTTGACCTCTATCTATGGTCCAAGTGTCAGTGATAACTTTTTAAAAGTCACTAATACTCCTACTTACAACATCTTCATTAATAAATTAATATGCAGAGCTTTGCCATTTAGGTGGTGGTGGATAGCAACAGCTGGTCTTTTGTTAATCCACAGGGGGCATGGCTTTGAGCAAGCTTCCAGCTGCATGGGGGAGGAGGGGCAGGGCTGAACTCCCACCTCATGTGCCAATGAAAATTTGCTCACATGCCACTCTTGACACCGGTGCTGGGGGTTGCTGACCCAAGGTATATACATATACAGTGTACGTATTAAACAACTTAATACGAAATACAGCGATAGTGATCGTAAAGCTTGGTTGAGGCGGTAGATTGAGGGGATGGAATATTTCCCAGGGAATGTCTTGCTACAAAATGATGAACTAGCAGTCGGCTAATCCCTCGAGGGCTAACACGTTGAAGTTGATGTAGCCCCACGCTCTGTAAGACAGCCTGGACTGAGGTGTGAGGGAGGAAACACAATAAATGCAGGGCAGTGGCTGCAAACGCTTCTCTGCAGAAACAGAACTTGATACTGAAGCCACATTATCCCACTGAAGTGCACCACTCTCTCTTCTCCAGATGGTACATATGTGGCGTGTGTGTGTGTGTAAAAAAGTGAGACACAGCTGCTCACTGTGTGTGTGAGAGGCAGACAAAAACGTGAATTGTTCTTTTAACTATGCTGGCCCCACTCCAAGTACGCTGCCCTTGTAAGTGGACCAGGAAGTCCAGACACAAGACGAAATCCTGCTTTGTGGAGATGGGATACAGAATGGGAGGCTTGAGGGAGGGAGGACATCCTGGCATCAGCACCCTTCACCCCATTTTCATCCCCCATCCCTCTTGCACAATGAGTAGGAGGCTCTGGGAGCAGCTCCACGAGAGAGGTAGGAGCAGCGCAGATTTGGGGCACAGGGGTAGCTGAACTTCATAGAGGAGCTGGTAGTGGGAGGCTGCCAGTCTATCCTTGTTTCAGACCCTCACAAGGACATGCTGCTTTTGCAGAAAATCCTGCACGAAGTAGACAAAGCAGGCAGCCAAACATTGTAAATGAGCACTGCACGGCTTTAAAAGAGTGCATGCTGTTATTGATAAGCAAGGTAACAAAGAAACAACGTTAACCCACCCTTAATCGGGGCAGCATTATGTTAGAAGTTACTGTAGTCTTTTGCCATGTTTGTAAGAAGGTAAATAAGAGGAAACTAACTAAATCCCATCACTAAAGTAGCTTGAGATACTGATAATATTCATCTCATAATAAAACACAAGAATAAGACTTCTGAAAAGGACAAATACATAATCCTATTTAAATGAGATGCCCATGTCTGAGTTTTATTTTCTTGATGTTTCTTTAGAAGCACAGACATCTTTGACTACATGTATATAGATGCCTTTGGAAAGGGAAAGCAGCTAACAGTGAAAGAATGTGAGTATCTGATTGGCCACCATGTTACAGAGGAGTTCTATGGAGTGGTTACCTCAAAGGAAGTCTTGCAGCGTATGGTGGGAAACCTCTTAAACCTTGGAAAGCGGTAAGATTTGCTTAAGCCTTATGAAGAATTTAAAGCCTTATGTAAATGTGGAGCTGAAAAATGCTGCTTTGCCTGGTAATATGCTTCTTTGTGGTAGTCATGAATATCTGTGAGGCATAAGCCATGCCAGTCACTTGGCATTTTTATCCATCGCTACTTATTATTTAAACAAAAAAGTAGTAAAGTAGCACTTTAAAGACTAACAAAATAATTTATTAGGTGAGCTTTCGTGGAACAGACCCACTTCTTCAGACCATAGCCAGACCAGAACAGACTCAATATTTAAGGCATAGAGAACCAAAAATAGTAATCAAGGTGGACAAATCAGGAAAAAATTTGCTTACCTTGATAAATTTTTTCCTGATTTGTCCACCTTGATTACTATTTTTGGTTCTCTATGCCTTAAATATTGAGTCTGTTCTGGTATGGCTATGGTCTAAAGAAGTGGGTCTGTCCCACGAAAGCTCACCTAATAAATTGTTTTGTTAATTTTTAAAGTGCTACTTTACTCCTTTTTTGTTTTGATAGTATATAAACTAGCATGGCTTTCTCTCTTACTTATTATTTAGTGACTTACTCGACAAGAATATTCTTGTCATAGAAAGTACTTAGCAAAACATATTTCATACAAGCAAATCAAGGTCTTGATTTTCTTTTGGGGCATAATTTTTACCATCCTGTAGAGAAAAAGGATCTATAATGTTTTGGTGCATTTATCCCGCATGATGAACTTTGTGTGATTACACTGGGGCTGTCATAATTGGACTTGTAATTCTGTTTCTCTTCATGAACACCTTTCTTCATATTGTTTAGGGTTCTTCACTGTTGATTATAGAAGACCAAAATGCCCAAAAACGAATAGCTCCAAGTATAAATGAGCAAGGAGACCCATATCACAATGCGAGAGAAAATAAGTTTGCAACTTGAAGAGCGAATTTTCTGAAAGGAGATATTGAAAACATGAGAATATTTTTCCTCCAAAGGGAAGGTATAGAGTTTGGAGGGCAGTTTTTATGCAGTTCCCTCCTACCAGAGTAGTGAATGCTTTAGTAACAATAAGCCTCTCCAGTTGGATGAGGGTACAAGTGCTTTCTAATGTCTTTAGTGATCAGGATGCTGAAGTAAGAGGAAAAGGAAATTAAGATTTAACCGTAAAACTGAATTTCTTCTTGTTGGTAGGGAAAGCACTGATCAGTCGTACCAGCTCTTGAGAGACTCCTTGGATCTGTACCTGGCCATGTATCCAGACAATGTGCAGCATCTAATGCTCCAGGCTAGGTTATACTTCCACCTGGGAATCTGGCCAGAAAAGGTACCCTAACATTTGGTCATATTTTTTTTTATCGGGGGTAAGCTGTAAAACAATAGGTAGATTCTGGGCTGTAATACTTGTGCGAGTCAGCCAACACTGTTTCTGTTGTATAAAAAAATGTAAAAATTATCATGAGTCAAATCAGTATTTCCCTCATATAGAAGTGACTTTCCTTTTTGTATTCCCCACTGCAAACCAGTGGATAGCCTCTGATCTGGGTGAAAGTTAGGATTTCTGTCTTATAGCTGTATTTTCATTTTAACTTGGGCTACCAGATACTCTTGATTATATCTAATAATCTACTTTAAAATCCAGGTTGTATGTTTCTAGATAGACTTAAACAGCCCTAGATACACAGTTGTTTTTTTTCTACATAGGGCGTAAGAGCTCTCACCAGATTACGGAAAACTGTTGCCTGACAAAGTAGATCTTTGGGATGACTGTTATGAACTAAAATAAAACTGCATCTTGGCGCTCTCAACCCATTCCCATTTTCTTTCATAATAAAAGAACTGCAAAAGGATGAGCCTGAGGATAATGGGGCTGATGCTTCAGGAAACCAAATAATTTGATGGACAGAGAACCTGGACATACAAATTATCTGGGTCACTCAAGCCATCCATCAAGCTGAGAATAAAGTACATAATTTGGGAAACCGTTTAATTACATTGAGCATGTTGCTGCAGTGCTGGTGCATATAACAGCAAAATTCATATACATATACAGTATACATATTGAACAACTTAACTGTACAAGCAATATTGATTGTAAAGCTTGGTTGAGGTGGTAGAGTTAGAGGGTGGAATATTTCCCAGGGAATGTCTTGCTACAAAATGATGAACTAGCGGTTGGCTATTCCCTCAAGGGCTAACACGTTGAAGTTAATGTAGCCCCACGCTCTGCAAGGCAGCCTGGACTGAGGTGTGAGGGAGGAAGTGCAATAAATGTGGGGCAGTCACTGCAAAATTGTGCAGACGTTTAGAATTGAGCACTTAAGCGCTATGGAGAAGGTAGGATATTTTTTTAAAGCTACTGTAGAAACTGCTGACAAACATAGTTTTCGTTCTCTCACTGCTCAAGGTTCTGGACATTCTGCAGCATGTTCAAGCGTTGGATCCGTCCCAGCATGGGGCAGTAGGGTATTTAGTTCAGCATACCCTAGAGCATATTGAACGCCGGAAGGAGGAAGTGGGACCTGAGGTGAAGCACCGTTCTGATGAGAAACACAAAGATATCAGCTTTTCCGTTGGCCTGATTATGAAACACAAGAGGTAATCGACTCTGATCTTTGTTTCAAGGAGTTGGCAATGTAACACCGTGTGCTCTTGATTGTATATGGAATGAAGCCTTTAGCTGCTTGCTTGCTTATTGCGATAAAATGTCATTTTTATGACTAGCTCAACTAGAGTTAGAGAAGTGTCTGCCCTATGTGCACATATGAAACCTGACTTCTGCATATTTCAACTTATTTGCCTAGTACGACGACCATGGAGATGAGCCATCCGAACCCTAAGAGCAGTTTTCATTGTAATAACTTTAGGGTACCAGGGTTTTGCAGGGATCTGTTTTTGGACCAGTTCTGTTCAATATCTTCATCAACGATTTAGATATTGGCATAGAGAGTATGCTTAGTAAGTTTGCAGATGATACCAAGCTGAGAGGGGTTGCAACTGCTTTGGAGGATAGGGTCATAATTCAAAATGATCTGGACAAACTGGAAAAATGGTCTGAGATAAACAGGATGAAGTTTAATAAGAACAAAAGCAAAGTACTCCACTTAGGAAGGAATCATCAGTTTCACACATACCGAATGAGAAATGACTGTCTAGAAAGGAGTACTTCAGAAAGGGATCTAGGGATCATAGTAGCCCACAGGTTAAATATATGTCAACAGTGCGACGCTGTTGCCAAAAAAGCAAACGTGATTCTGGAATGCATTAACAGGCATGTTGTGAGCAAGACACGAGAAGTCATTCTTCTGCTCAACTCTCTGCTAATTAGGCCTCAGTTGGAGTAGTCCAGTTTTGGCACCACATTTCAAGAAAGATGTGGAGAAAATGGAGAAGGTCCAGAGAAGAGCAACAAGAATGATTTAAAGGTCTAGAAAACGTGAGCTATGAGAAAAGACTGAAAGAATTGAGCTTATTTAGTTTCAAAAAGAGAAGACTGAGAAGAGGCGTGATAGTGATTTACAAATACCTAAAAGAGTGTTACAAGGAGGGAGAAAAATTGTTCTCCTTGGCCTCTGAGGATAGGACAAGCAGCAATGGGCTTAAACTGCAGCCTGCATGGTTTAGTTTGGACATTAGGAAAAACTTCCTGTCAGGGTGGCTAAACACTGGAACAAATTGCCTAGGGAGGTTGTGGAGTCTCCATCATTGGAGATATTCAGGAACAGCTTAGACAGACATCTATCAGGTATGGTCTAGATGGTGCTTAATTCTGCCATGAGAGCAGGGGACTGAACTTGATGACCTCTTGAGGTCCCTTCCAGTTCTAGTGATCTATGATTCTGTTTGCTGCAGAATAAGATGTATAATGTATAGTCTGAGAGCTAGTGGATGCTGTCCTGCTCTGGGTATTCAAATACTATGGTGAAGTTGAAGTTGGGACTGATCCATGAGTGAGTAAAGAGAAAGAAGGTCTCGGCATCTCTGAAGTGATTTACATGGGGTGGGTGTGAGGCAGAAACGGTGGTGGTGATGATTGTTGGTTTATCAACCAAAGATGAGAAGAAAATGGCTATGTTCAATTTTAAAAATTTGAGTTGCTTTACTGACACAGAGTTAAATTACAAGTTGACTAGATGACTATTCCAGTAGTCTCTGGGAATATTATAGAAGGTTTTCTTTGAACAACTCTACTTGCAGTTCCATCCTCAGGTGAATTGGATTAGAATTGGCAACAGGAGAAAGTTTTTGTTTTCAAAATTATTCTTAATTGGCTTTATCTTCAGTTTGGAGGTAGAATCCTGAATTTCTTAATCTTGTTTCAGTCAATGGTGTTCATCATAGAGGATGTGCCAGGAGCTCATGAGTACAAGCATGAAGCTCCCAGGTCCCTTAGTGACTCCCCTACTCTTTCAACACCAGTATGTAGCTGTGTACCTTTCAAAGTTGTTTTTTTTCCTACTTCTCTTTAGATATGGCTATAATTGTGTCATCTATGGCTGGGATCCCACCTGCCTCATGGGACAAGAATGGATTAGAAATATGAATGTCCACAGCCTACCTCATGGCCCCCATCAACCTTTTTACAATGTGCTGGTGGAGGATGGATCCTGCCGATATGCTGCTCAAGGTGAGCAAACAAGTCAGCATGTGGCTCATACACGTGTATTTCACTTTTATGTGGAGGTGTGGGATATCAGATCTGTTATACTTACTGTTTGAACACTTAATATTTACACTAAGGTTATCTGAATATTAAAACACTTGTGCTTATTATTTAAACACATGAGTATGAGCTCTGAAAATCCAGATTCAAGCAAGAATGAAACTGATAAGATTTGAATTATCTTGCTTCTGAATGCCTCCATAATTTGTCAGTGAAGTCAGTGCTGCTAGGAATAAACTCAAATGCTAATTTCAGTTTAACTTGCCACCTTCTGATATGTATTTTTAAATACATTTAGTAGTTTACCTGATTAAAAACACTGCTGAAAATGTTGTGTTTGAGAGAATAGATCCAACTTTCATTTAAATGTGAAAAATATTTGGTTATTTCAGAAGATGTAGTTCTGCAAGGGGCCTTAGAAGAGCCCTAAACAAATACCAAATGAGCTTTGTTATCTAGGCAGACAATGTTAAGGATGGAATTTCAGCCTTAACCCTGAATTTCTTGGCTTTTGTGTGTGTGTTTTCATCTTTGGGGACAGGTTCCTAAGGAGATTTGGACAAAAATCAAGACTAAAGTAATTGTGTAATGGAAGGTTTCATTTTTATGATTGCTGCGCCTCTTACAGAAATTGTTTGGGCCATTTTGTAATGCACTGTGCTATATATGGAAGTTAAATCTTGTGGTCAGAACGCAGGAATATTGGGTGCTAGAAACGTCTCAATTCTAATCCTTCCTGTGACACTCACTTCCCCTTTGATCTTGGCCAGAGTACTCCACTTGTCTTCTTCTCACTGTCTATAAAATGGAGGCAATACTTTTGTCATAGGATGTTGCAAATATTAAATATTTCTGAACTCTTTGATTTTGAACATTTATTCTGACTGAATATCGTTCAGCTTTCACTAGAGGGTGCTATCTAAATTAGTTTGCAGTACAATACATGAGAGTAATTTTAAAAAAAATTAAAGGTCAGATACACATGTAGGTGTAAAATACCTGGATATTTTTGATTCTAGATTTCCCCCAAATAATTTACTTTTCCCTTTGTAGTCCAACACTAAGTATTACTGGGAATTCTTGAATGTGCACCTCTGCTCCAATGCACATGTGGTTATTCAGCAGCTTACTAGATTGGTACCTAATGCCCAAATGCCCTTGTTCTCTCTTCAGTCAGAACCATCCCCTTCTCTTCTGCACAGCGAGCTGGTATCTTTGAAGGCCTTCACAGTAACAGACAGTCTGCTTAATTCCGACAGTGCTGTTCTCAGATGCTATAGTTTGGTAAAAGAATAAAAAATATCAGCCCTGCTCAGAAAGCAGAACAGGTGAAAGAAACTCTGAAGTAGAAAACTGACCAGATGAAGGCAGAGACAATATTGCTGGGCATTAGTATGTTAATTGTTCTTATTTCTCCATGCAGAGAACCTGGAGTACAACTTGGAGCCTCATGAAATCCTTCACCCTGACACTGGCCGCTACTTTTCGGAGTTTACAGGCACTTACTACTTGGCAAATGAGGAACTGGAGATTAGGTACCCTGAGGATTTGGAACTTACTTGTGCAACAGTCCAAAAGATCTACAGCACAGTCAAGGAATGAGTGTAACCTGAACACAAGGACAGAAGAAAGTCTGAGTTTCTTCTAAAGCCTCTTTTGTGGACAGAATTATGGAAGTCAGTTTTCTCAATGATCTTCAGGCTAATACCCTGTGAATTGCTTCACACTTTGTACCTGAGAGATAGCATATATCCAACAACCACTCAGTTACTATCTGCATACACTAGTCACTTAATTTGCGATGCATTGGTGTTCTGGACAAGGCAGTAATTATCTTGAAGTGACAATCACAGTAATGTGTGTTGTCCTCTTGAACTTTAATATCATGTTTATGATCCATTTTTCATATTTAGGTTGTGAGCATGTTATGACTCTACCTGGAGTCTGGAATAATCCATATTCTGGGTAAGGAGGTTGCTCATACCTTCAGTATTTTTATCTATATCTTTATATATCAATATATAGGTAGATATACTCTGTATATGGGGTACTTTTAAGGTCTCTTTGAAGTTCCACAACTGTTTCCTCAATTTTGATTTTCCCCTTACACTGAAAATGATTAGCATTGCTATCGTTCCAATGCTGAGATCGCTTGTCAGCCGTGGCAATGGTGCTGTACTGTTCCCAAACAAGAATCATGAGGTCCCATGTGGTGGTGAATTCAGCAGTAATTTGAATGGACTTCGTACGTATAATGCTTCCAGCTGTTACAAATGTACAGTTGAACCATTTTATAGAAAATAGGATCCTGGCAATTTTCTCTTCCCTATAAACTTCATGCTGGGACCCTGATTCCCCTTCATGATGTTGAATTTGCAATATGATCGTGTGTATCTTTCTACATGCCTCCTCTTACCTGGTTGAAACTGTTAAAACTCCTAGTTTGGTAGCGTAATAACTATTTTGTGATGACAAACTGCTGAAATCTTTGTAGCTATCTGACAGTTGTCAGATTGCAGTTGTGGCATGAAAGCCAGTAGCAACCAGCAGCTGGCAAACAGGGAACGGAGACCATATTTCCTATATCTTGCTGCCTTCTTTCTTTTGGTCAAAAGAAAAATTCCTCTCGAAGGGGAAAAGGGGGATTAACGACTTTTTCCAATTCTGACTTGGATCTGACATTCCAAATTATTTACAGAGGTATAGAATGTCCACAGCACTTTTGTTTCTAAATTAATAATTCTAGGCAGGCTGCAGTCATTGTTTCTAATTGCCCTCTGGTTTCAGAGTCTTCTCTATATAACTAAGTTATCCTGCCCTGTAGAGTAAGATGACACCCTTATTATTGTAACATTTTAAATCTCTGTACACTAACATGCACTCATCTTTTTAAGATAATCATTGATTTGCACGCAGTATTGTCTAAATATTGAACAAACTTATGCTTTCCACAGTGAAACTGTATGATCTGCACATTTAACACTTTAAAGGGGCAGTAGGAAAAATGATTAGTGCTAATAAAAAGGAAAGAATAAAATTGCAATACATTTTCGAGTTATCCCTGCTAAACTGAAGGAGGATTTAGCTTACAAATGGTCATTGATTTGTGAGGAATGTAGCTAAATCCTTCTGCAAATGCTGCAGACTTTAAACTAAAATCCAAATCTGCCTCTAAGGGCTTGAAAATGTCATTTTTAGAACATATCCTGAAAGATTGCCCATGTTTCAAGGACTGTACTAGTGGAGTAAGTGAGGGAACACTGCATTCAGTTCTGATTTCTAGGCTGTTGTGCATCTGACTCTGAAACATACAGTAGAAAGAGGCAGATTCCTCGGAATAAGGATTTCCAGGTTCTCATCTCTGCCACTACCTACTGTGGGACCTTTGTCAAGTCACTTCTCTCCGCCTCATTTTGTCGTCTATCGAATGGGTGGTCTGATATTTGCCTTTTGAAAATATTTGGAAAATGCTTTGAAATCCTCTGCTGAAAGGTGCTTTATAAATGCGAACTGTTATTCTGCTATTGAATATCAATGGTACATATGCAATTAGACTCCTACGCAACCTCTGGTCACACAGGAGTTTATTTTAGGATCATATTTTAGTGTGACTTGGTTTTCTTCTGCTTTTAAAAAACCATGAAACCAAAATTGAACCTCAAGTTATAATTGTAAATATGTATTTAGACACATTTTAAATATATACTATTTATTCACTGATGCTGGATGGTCTCTTAAGTACCCCCTACATCCTGATGTGTAAATTTTGATTTGGGCACTTTTTTTTTAGAAAGTGGATTCTGGACCTGATAAATCATAGTTACTATTTTTGATCTGTTTCGCAAATCTCTGACATCATCCTTTGTCACACTTAACCTGTTTCAGTTTGTGAGGTAGAATCATTGCAAGGTACTACTGGATATGAGACTTAAAAGTGATTTTTTTATAGCTACTTTCAAACAGTTGTTCCACTGTTAACTTGTATTTATATTATAGACTAGGCTGAGCTTGTCTATACAGTGGGCCTGTGATCTGCAGAATTATGTACGGTGAGTTACTTGTGAATCAAAGGATCGCTAGAACACCTCTGCACGTGTGTGAACTAAACATAGCAGATGTCTGTGGATGTTAGAAGGGAAATATCTTTTATATGGGAAAGTTTAACCCTGACTGTAGTTCTTCTCTGCCATGTGATTCTGTAAAAACTGCAGAGTTTTTTCAGTTTTCTTTTCATATGACCTAAGTTTAGGAGTAAAAAGATGGTGATTCCCAGTCCTACACACCCAGTTTGAGATCTGAGTCAAGTTTGGCTCCTTAGACACAATCAGTAAATGCCTTTCATTTTTTCATCAGTAAAAAGGGGTTTGTGGGAGAAATTACTTCCTCAATGATACCCATGCAATTCCATTTTTCCATGAGGGTGCAGAAGTGTAAGCATTTTGGATTTAGTAAACAATTCTCTTGCATAAGAATGAATTGCTCATTCCTAGTTTCATGCCTTGTGCATAGTTAACTGGAGTAAAAAAGAAGCGTGAGCTTATACTAATTACTAAAGTGGTCAAAATTATGTCTACACAGAGGGAGCAGATCTGATAAGTCAAGTGCCATTTTCACTGTGACTTCTTGGAGCAGAACTGTAGTTCAACCAGAGTACATAAGTAGTAGATGATGTTTCAGGAAAATGAAAGATGAGGGCCTTAGGGAAAAGTCCTTTGACAGGATTACAGATGTATATAGGGTCAGACTTGCTTAGCTTGACAAATCACTTCACTTGATCATTTTATCCTGAATAAATTACATCCAAAGCCAAATTCTTGCATTACTACTTCATGCTCCACATATAGTGCCCATCGTGATGTTATGTACGTATTTCTTATTTCAGCTTCTCTCACACTTAGAGAAAGTGAAGGTATGTATTTCAGTATCCCAAAGTAGCTCTGTAATATAGACATAGCCCTATAGATTAACAGGAGCTTTTATTGCCCCAGCCTTGTTTGGTTTTTCAAGGAGTACACTTTGTGACCGTTGGCACTCCCTGGGATGTCACCAGATGAGCTGAGGTACCACTGAGCCAATCTGGGCACTCTTTAAGCCTGTCTTGCTGAGTCAGGCTCTTAAACCCCCTCCAACGTGCACACGCAGGCAGGGCCATGCCCAGCTGCAGAAAGATACGATGACTGAGATGAGCTCCGGTGGAGCTTAGCTTAAGTGACTTGCCTCAGCACATACATGTCCACCTGCCACCGATGCACATCCAAAGTTCTGTGGCATTGGTTTCCTCCCCCTGTGGATGAAGGTACAGACGACTGCCTGCTCCCACACCCCCGGTTCAAACGTACATCAACTAGGTTACATTGTGAAGAAGCTGAGTGGTAAAAGGGTGTACTTTAAGTGGTGGAATAGAGCACAAAGAGCAATGCAAACTAAGCTAAAGTCACTAAAGAAACTGGTTACAACTAATGTGGCTGGTGATGAGAGCTGAGGGTATACTAGAGACGATGCCACCTGCAGTGCCAGGTTCTGATGCCAGAAGCCACCTTTGCCATGAGTGGAGATAGATACTCACGTGTCCTCTACTCCCCTATCCACATGGTCTGTGTAGGTCTACTTTTGAAAGAGTCTGTTTTATACTCTGGGACTAGCTTAGCCCTTGACAAGCTATAACAATACTTAAGTGCATCTTACCGGCCAGAGGAGCTTCGCTTGCCTTCTAGTTAAAGGCATAAGTGAGGAGGCTCTTTTTAACGGTGACAGAGTGGTGGCATGCTGAGCTCCATAGCCATTTGTACTGTGCCTTTGCCTTCCTCTCTACAAAGTTAACATCAAGGGCCACAATCAATGGGAACTTAAGTCTGTTGCAAAAAAGCAGCTTTACAATTGTTTCAGACATTTCCCTTCCGTGTGCTGTCCTCTCCTCAAAGGTTGGGTTTTGGTTCTGCTCATCACCTAGGAAATGCCTTTCATTTTTTTTTTCCTCCCTTAGACAAGCTCAGAATCACACTAGATCTGTACAGCACTAAACATGACAAGGTCTTGGCTTCCACGCACCACTGTCCTGCAAATATGGCTTATTAACATACAGCCTCTTTGTTTACTAAGGAAGCAGGAGCCCAGATAGGCTGGCTGCACAGTGTCAGCTAATTTTTACACTTACAGCTGCCGCCTGGGCGGTATGTTTGACCATGCAGCACCAGGCGGTGAGCGTGTAAAGAGAGAAGATAAGGGAGCAACGAAAAAGAAGAACAGAGTTTAGTGTGATGGCCGTGGTCGCCTCAAAGCATTGAGAAAGGATGTGGAATTGCTTACGCATGCTGAGCAAGTGTATCTAAACACCAGCTGACGAGTGACCACGAAATGCTGCTGGTTAGACTTGGGGTGGGGGTTGCGTTTTGGGGGGTTTTTTTCTTCAAAGAAACTGCCAAGGTGTGACACTTTAGCAGTGAGTGTGCCTCTGCAGAGCAAAATAAACCAAGCAGTTCCTGTAGCATCTAAAAGACTAACCCTATCATTTATGAGGTGATGAGCTTTTGTGAGACAGACCTGCTTCTTCTGAGCTGGAGAATTTAGCGAGAGGAAGGAAAAAACAGAGAGGAAACCAGATGAATCAGCTAACGGGGGGTGGGGAAGGAAGGAGGGGGCGAAAGAGAAATAAAACCCTCTGCGAAGTGTCACTTAAGTGGGAGGTCTGCCGTCACTGCAAATATGAAAGGTGGGGCAATTGTCCTTGTAATGCATAAGATAATTAAGATTTTCAGTGAGTCCCCGGTAATAGGTATCAAGCTTGAAAACGTTATCTGAGGGCCAGTTTGTATCCGCAAAAAACAATGCGACCTCCTGTGGCACCTTATAGACTAACAATTTTTTTGAAGCATAAGCTTTCGTGGGCAAAGACAAGGCATCTGATGAAGTGGGTCTTTGTCTACGAAAGTTTATGCTTCAAAAGAATCTGTTAGTCTCTAAGGTGCCGCAGGACTGCTCGTTGTTTAAACTTGAAAACGAATTCCAATTCAGAGGTCTCCCATTGTACTCTGGTGTTGAGATCTCTATGCTGGTGTTTGTGGATTGTTTTACAATACAATTAATCCTGACGTGTTAGGCAGGCAAAGATACGGATATAAAATCTCATCTTCAGGGTCTACACCGATGAAGAGAGGAATCAAACATGGCTAACCTATATAAACCATAATACTAACCTGTATATTCTGTAGGTGGTAAAAAGAAGCGGGGATTGTTGGCCTTTGTGGAGAAGGTGGGATGCATCAGTAGTTTAATGATGCCAACTGTTTTCCCCCTCACTTGTGTATTGCTGCCTACACAGTAGAAAGGGGATTGAGCTTTTTCCAGGTGCTTGAGGATAAGGGATACTCTGTGTCCCTGTGAGGCACATAGCCCCCTCAGGGTGGGTATGAATGAGCTATGAACTTGTGAAGGGGGCGACCTTGGAGGTAAACTGGCTGCCCAATGACCAGCCCACTGACTTCTAACAACCGCTAACCACAGGGACTTTTGGGCGGTGGAGGGGCAAGTTACTTGTGTGACCAGGAAGGGGGAGTGGCTGGGAAACCCCAGATGGGGAGGGGGGGTTAGTATCTGTGTGAAGTGCACAGCTGCAAGTGGAACAAAGAACTGAGTCAGAAGAAGCCTGCATGGAGGCCAGTGCTCTCCTCATGGCAGGTGATCCAGTCCCCAGTGAGTGGGTGAGGCAGCGAGGTTTTCTGCAGCAAGCATTGAGCTGTCCTGGCTGGGGCACAACTGAGCAAGCAGAAGAAGCTGTTGCGTTAGATGAGACACGCAGGGTGCCTTTGCTTTACCACATGAACTTAACATCTCCAGCTTGGAAAAGGCTGTCCTGCTACTGCACACACCTGCCGAGCTCCCACCAACGACGGCTCCGACGGGGGGCCCAGGTCTTCTGCATCAGATGAGGATGCAATGAGGCCTCTGCCCATGGCCGCCTTGCTTCAGCTCTTTGCCCACGAAAGCTTATGCTCCAAAAAATATTAGTCTATATGGTGCCACAGGACTGCTAGTTGCGTTTAGCAAGAGAGAGAGACAGAGACAGCTCCTCCTTGCTACGGATTTTTAACTCCCTTCGCTTGTTCTGTGCTGTGCTGCAAACTTTGCTGATAGGAATTCACTTGCCAGGCTCATCTTCGGCAGGAAGGGCAGATGAGTAAGCCACAAAGTCTATTGGCCTGAGCCAGCCAGTGGGCCTGGTCCTTCCTGAGCAGCCAGAACCTCCTGTCTAACTAAGGTCTCTCTCCCAGCTGGCCATTTACACAGGGCCAGAGCTCGCAATCGGGCCTGAAGGGGGGTGGGAATAAAGTTTCTTACTGGTACCGTCCTATTCCAATCAGCTCTTTAAATAGCTCCCTGCTGGCTTTTGCCACAGCTCAGCCAGCTGGAACTGCACACCAGGGCTCACCTGCTTCCTTTCACCTCCGCTTTGCATTGCAAACATGCACATATTACCTTCGTTTCTTTTCTGGGGTACCGATGTTCTACACGAGAGCAATACAGGCTGCAACTCCCCAGCAGCCCACACTGTCAAAATGCATTCTTATCCTTCTGAGAGTGGTTGGGTTTTTTTTTTTTTTGTAACTCTGACCCAGAGATGAGCCACGTGGTCGTCAGCTGTGTGGTCAGAAATGTTCAGTGGACACCTGAGCACCTGGTCTGCCAGCATTACAGGCACGACCATCCTGCTCAAAAAAATATCCAACACAGGTTGCTGTAGTAGAAGCTGCAAGAAAGCAGAACAAACTTCTTGTTGTTGTTGTAAGGGCTTTGTAATACAGGCAGCTGTGTGTGTCGGGGGCAGGTGTTGTAGCAAAAAACCTTACTACGCATGAGGCCACAAATGGTGGGTATTTTTAGAGGTGCTATTAAGTTATTTTAGAGCAATGATGGGATTGCCACTGCAGTCCTTATCTCTGGCCTTAAGCAGGGGCTGGCTTTGTTGTCTGGCCAGGACAAAGGGGACCTGCTGGGTGAGACGGGAGAACTGTGTAACGAGCCACCATGAAAGAAGTACCTGAAAAACACTACTGTGAGGTCACAGCTGAACGAGGAATTCCTCCCATGGGCTGAGTCAGGCGAGCTTTCCAAACACTGAGGAATGAAGCCAAGGTAACCTGGCTGAGGTTGGCAAGCAGCAGGGTTTTGAGCTTACAGCACAGGTGAGATAATTAATTGTTCCTGCTGCACCATTGACTCCAGTGGAGCTGCACCAGCATGACTTTAATCTAGTGGCATTGTGTTTTATACCCGGTCCAGGGGGAGCATTTGCTAGAACAGATGGAATTTCCACTGAGCAGTTCTTGGTGCTCAGCCCTTTGTCCATGAAATAACTCTCATTCGCTGGGGTTTCCTGGGCATCATATGTCCCCATTGCCCTTGGTTGAATCCCCAGAAATCATTTTGCACATGTGCTTTTTGCATTGTCAAACTGGGCATCCTACCCCCTTTCTGGCAGTGTAGCCAAATTGCCACATGAGCGTGGGAAGGAGGTGAAGCTGCAGGATAAGCCTCGAGTGGACACAGGAGGCTAAAAAAATGTACGCAGGATGCCTTGGCAAACTTTAGCCTATCAGGGGAAGGAAGGGCCTTTCACCAGGTTGGGTTATCCATGGCGCTCCTCAGCGGCTAAGTTAGTGGCACTGTTCACTGTCATTGATTTCAGTTCTAGGTGATTTATGTGACTTGCTAGCCACACCAAGGTTCATGTAACAAGGGGCACAGGGCGTAAGGCACTCACTGAGACGCCCCATAGCTGCTGGACTACGGTCCAGCAAACGGCCACCCAACCTGTCGGCTGACGTCTCCTATGCACCTAGCCACTGCTGTGCCGGTTGTGGGCATTGATGCGCACTCGTTGCGTGGCTCTTCACGTTCGGCTGCGTGGCTTTACCGTGCAGCCACCTAGGCCTTGCGATCACTTCGGGTCAGGAGTACACGAGAACGGCATCCAGAAGGTAGGCATGTCTCCTTCTTGTTTACAAGGAGGAGACTTAGGGCTGGGTGGCCCCTTTATAGCGGCCGAGCGATCCAAAGGAGCCATCCATAAGGGTGAATCAGGTCTTATGTCTTGTCCTTGCTGAATATGCCAGCCTGGGGTTGAACTGGGCTAGTCTGCGGTCACTGGGTGCCTTTTTCCTGGGAACTGTTGTCATAGGCTTCAGCATCTGCCCTGCCGTCTAACAAAACCAAGGCGATGCTAGAGGTGAGAGGGCACATGGGAAAACGCTCAGGAGTGCCTGCAAATGTTATGCTCAGCCCTGGAGGGAGCCTGAAACAATCGCTCTGAGCAGTGTGAACTGCATCACCATTTATCTCGTGAGGGGCTTGTCCCAGACCCTCCAGGTGCTCACTGGGGCCCACACACTGCACCTATGTACTTCTAAACTCCCTACAGCTGAGCAGAACCCAAGCCCTGGCTCTGGTGCCAAAGCCCATGCTTGGGGTACAGCTCGTCTGGCTAGCGCCTGCTTTCTAAAACTCAAAACCCTGTATTTCAGCTGCCCTGGACCAGTGCTAACCCCCAAACCATTCCAGTTGTTTAAATATCGCCTTCCAGAGGACACAGTATAAGGGAAGCACATAGGGCACAGGCTTTGCAGAAGGCATTTTAAATCATTACTTTTTTTTTTTTTGACAGCACAATAGAGATACAGGGACAAATGAAACATCTTCCCCTTTCTCGGTTGCCTCGCCACGCTGGGCCATTCTTCAGGGCAGTGTCTTCTAAAGAGCCTGGGATCCTCCATCTTCTGTTCATGGCATCTCCTCTCATTCAGTTCCCTCTTTTCTCATGCTCCACTTTGGCCATGGCACAGTGGGAAACTTTTTTATATCCTCCTTAGGTGACCCTCCGATCAGCCTCCTCAGATGACCAAAGTCCTCTAACACATAAGTCCTTACGTATATCCCGACCCATTTGTGCAGACTGCTTTCTCTGGGCCAGAGCCAACTCTTTGTCCAAAGCTGCAGCCATGTGACGACAGGACCCTAAAGCTGTAGCAGTGTTTCCTTGTGAGCCTCTGGGAATTCCAGTCCATCATGGAGGTAAGAAGTAGCATTAATAAATGTGAGTACTCCACACCCGTGCTTGCCACCGGGGTGGGGGGGTGGGACACAGCGTAATACACTTGTCTTAATAGTGTTTCTTCTACTGCAGTGCTAAATGCAAAAAACATTGGTGTGCTCCAAGTGTGTTCACGACAGATGCTCACCCTGCCAGCCTAAACAAGTCTCTTTCAAACTTGGAGGGCTCTTGGACCCTGCGGAAGCCTGGAGCACTTTAGATATATGTAACTCTGTATTATAATGAGTGCCTCACACTTCCTCAAGATTTAAACTGATGCACTGTACAGGCGTCCAGCTGGCACCGCTGCTTGTCAGCACCTTAACCCCTCCCGGCTCAGGGCTGCTTCATTCTCTGCTATCTTCAGTTGGTCGAACAACATTCGCTCGCCACCACCGGGCTCATATTCCTCCCACTCTCGACTCTAGCGTGGGGTAACTGGCTGCCTGAGGTTGTTTCAGCATATTGCTTTATACATTTAAAGGGATGGGTTCCTCCAACTCTATGCCAGAAGAGAGTCAAGAACTTGCTGACAAGACCGGCTGTGAGTACTGCGCTGTGTTTCGTTTCCCTATTGCCAATGTTTTGTTTTTAATCACTGCAAATGTCTTTCACGAGAAGCTGGCCAGGTCTCTTTCTTGTCGGATGCGTCTCCAGCGGCCGGCTGCTCCCGCAAGGTTGGCAAAGCGTGGAACGGCTGCGGAACGTGGTTTGACTGCAGAAGGGGCGCCAGCCTGGTTTCGAGGTTGTTCTCTGTTGTTGCAGTTTACGGTGGCTTTCGAAACCTAAACCAGCAAGATGACAGTGCGGGTGGGAGCAGGAAGGTTGTGTAAGTGAACTCAGAACATGAGTCTTTTTGACTTGGTTCTTCCTCGCTGCAGAGCCCTGTGAAGAGATGAGTTCGTTTTGAGTCTCTCTAGCCACTGACTGTGGGACAGATGGGTTCATGGGGACCACTCAGAGCTGAGAAATGAAATATAGCAACCTGCAGTGTTTTAACGACAACTGCCAATCCTTCAACCTCGCTGTACCTTGACATCCCTGGAGATAATACCAGCCTCCTAGGAGTGTGGAACCTCTGATCGTGTTGCTAAAGTGTGATGAGCTCCGTAAATGGGAGGTACTGTAGCTAGGCACTGAGTGCTCCACCAAGGAAGAAATGGGAAATGCCTTGTGAACGTAACACTCCTGGACAGGGCTCCTTTGCCATGTCAATGTTAGTACCACCGAAATGTGGGGTCCCACAGGCAGAGGGGGAGAAAGTGTATCCAAAAAGTTACTTGAGTAAAAGTTCAGCTGCTTTGGGAGGAATGTACACACGCACACATCACATCTAGATTGTACTCAAGTACCCAGACGTGAAAGCAGCTGCGCTTTTACTCAAGTAACTTTTGGGGTACTTTTTCCACCACTGCCGACAGGGATTGGTTCTTGGCCTTACACACCCTGTGGGGCCCCACATTATGGCATTCCCAACATTAACGCAGCAAAGGAGGGCAACCTAGGATGTCTATATTCACAAGGCATTACCACATCTGGGAGAAAAACCTAACAGCCTCACTGATAAAGTTTGCCCATGACACACAAATTGGGGGAGTAGTAAATAACCAAGCAGAGAGCAGTATACGTTTTAGTCTGGCTAGTTGTAAATGCATCTATCCAGGAAGAAAGCCCAACGGCCATGTGGCCATGGAGAGGTGCTCTAGGAGGGGAGCAGTGGTTCTGAAAAAGATTTAAAGGTTAATCCCCAGAAATTGAGCCCCGCCCCCCCACTGCAAAGGACTGGTGTAAGCATGGGATTCATAAGCAGGGGAGTCTGGAGTAGGAGCAGAGAGGTTAGTGTACACCTGGATTTGGCACTGGTGGGACCAGTGCTGGGTTATTCTGCCCACAACTCAAGATGTTTGATAAATTGGAGTAGGGTCAGAGAAGAGCTATGAGGCTGAGCAAAGGATTAGAAAACGTGCCATTTCGGCCAGGTGCACACAAGGCCTGAAAGTCGATCCTAGATAAACAATTCCAGCTACATCAATTGCACAGCTGGAATGGATGTAACTAGGATCGACTTATCTGGCCTTCCTCACAGCCGGAGGTTGACTGGAAACACTCTCCTATCAACCGCCTTTATTCCTTGCAATAGTGAGGCGTACAGGGGTCAACTGGCAATTTCACATGTCCCCACTAGATGCACAATATTGAACCCCAAAAGCTTAACCCTGACCAGGTCGATCTCCCGGTAAGGGTTAGACTCAAAGAGCTCGGGCTGGTTAGCTTACCGAGGAGAAGGTTGGGGGTAACACTTAACAATAGACTCTCAGCCCAGCAGAAGAAGGTGTAACACTGCCAGGGCTGGACGTTGAAGCCAGACAAATTTGGATTGGAAATAAGGGGCACAGGTTAATGGGGAGAGTAATTAACCTTGTGAACCGCTTACCCTGGATTGTGGTGGACTCCCCATCCCTGATCTTTAAAGCAAGGCGGGATAGTTTGGTAAAAAAGCTGCTCTGGGAATTTATTCTTAGGGCAAAATCGAAACAGAGAAAACAAGACCCATTCCTGCACACTTGGTACCAGCCTCTGGGACATTTCGCCCGACTCCAACATGAGGCTTTTGCAGGGACAGGCTTTTGTCAGCACAGGTGAGGCCCCCCCCTGTGAGCCTGTCAGTTTGTTGAATCAAAACAAAGGCTGCAAATCAGTTCAAGCTCACCCCAGTAAACCAAAAGCCCTTTCTTTCCTATCACTGCAAAACCCAGCCTAAGCCACTATAGACAAGCCATTCTGGGGGTGGTGGTACCATGCCAGGATTTGTTCAGTCTCAGGGGCGATCCACCGCCCACCACAGCTCCCACAGTTTTTGGGTCCTGGAGGAGCTATGGTAATTGTCCCCCATCGAGTACAACCCTACATGCACTATTCATAAGTTTATTGTAACGATGCTCCCAAAAGACAACTCACGGTGTTGCACAGGCTGTTGCACTGGGAATGCATATGGTCCAGCTGTTGGCCTGATCCTAAAATGGATCCAAGCAACCTGCAGCTGGAAAAGTCAAAATTCAGTTCTCGATTCTAGTCCCCGCCCCCAAATCTCAAGAGATTCAGTTGGGACCTTTTTGTCATCGGACAAACTGAGATCTGTGGCTCTGGCTGTAGAGGCACACCATATTTGCAGTCAACCATAAAGCCTGTCCTCCTTTCGCCCATCAACCTCACTCCTTGTGTGAGCAGCACTGCAGGGAGGTCAACTGCCGACCCCAGAGGAACCAATTTTGCATGGCTTTGTCAGAAGCGCAAAATCAGACTCCGGGAGAGCAACCTTGAATGGGTGACGCGCCTGTTAAGTGTACACAAATCCTTAGTATGAGCAGGTTTCATTTTAAAAAGTGTGTGTGTGTGCACAGATGTAATATAGAAAATCACTTACATGCATTTTGTAGTTAGTACCTTAGAGGAAGGTGAACATAGCCATTTTCTCACTTCAGATGCTCTGTTTCTGTACTTCTCTGAACTTTTAGCAGCGTGAGGGATTGCTCAGTGGTCAGTGCATTAGCCTCATAAAGCCAGCGTAGACAGTTTGGTCCCTAAGGGGGCTGTTCAAGGGGCAGGGGCAGGTTTGACATGAATTAAAAAAAATTCTCAGGGAGTATAGGTCCTGCCATGAGTGCTAGACTTGCTGACTTTGTAAAGTCCCTGCCTGTCTTATGATAGGATACAGCCCTCTCACCTGGTGCCCTCAGGACCTGACTGGTGCTCGACAGGAGAATTTTTGAAAATATTTAAGGGTACACAACAGCACAGAACACCGAGAGCCAGGACTGGTGGCCATAAACAAACTTTATGGGCCCATGAGAAACTTGGTCACACCCAGGATGTGTGGTCATCCAGCTAACTAACATTGTGCCGGATTACAGATAGCTCTGGGATGACAGACTTCTGGAGTAGAGAGGTTCACCCTGTAGCAGTTTCGCCCCCTAGTTCACCATTTGTTCTCTTAGACATTACTAGAATTTTTTTAATGCAAACTCTTCTTGAGTACAAACAAAACACATGCCACAGCAAAGCAAAAGCAATAGCGCTGCAGGTGATGAAGTCTTCTGTTTACAGAAAAATTAGCCTGTCTGCTGCAATCAAGGCAGACACACCACATTAAGTAAAACAATAGTGGGCCAATTCATTAAAACCAAATGAACTTGGACTCAGTCTAACATACAGTCCTCCAGAGTCTCACCCAAATGGTTAAACTTACAGCTAGGAAGCTCACCTGTTACATGAGGGCCTTTGGTTAGGAGATGAATAAATTTTACTCTGATCTGGAGCATCAGCAAAAGAAAATACTGTTTTACTGCTACAAGGGCAAAGGCATGGCCATAAGCAGCCACAGTGTCATGAAAGTCCCTGGATTTGTACCACTGTGAAAACGTTTCCTTATCACTAATTGGGGGGGTAATTATATGCAGGATACCCAATACGACACAGATGTGGCTTGCCCCAAGATTCTTTCCCTTTTTCCTATATTGCTTAAGCTCACAGGATCGGTACTGTGGCGTTTAGCAGCCCTCACTGGAATAGCCCTGAAAAGTTAGAAACGAGCAGCTTTCTAGCAATAAAAGCCTTCCATGGAAATAACTGATCTTTCCAGCCGTGGGCTGGAAACTAGAGAACAGGTTGTAATAACCTTCCTGCTTCTAACACTCTGCAGTGTCAAGGAGCTTATGGCCAGGAAATGAGCTCGCCCTTTGTAGCTGGGATTCAAATCAGGTTGGAGAGGTGTGACAGTTTCAGCCAGAAATCATGTAGTGTTGTCCTGTGGGGTGGGGGTGGGGGGGGATGCCGTGTTTCAGACATGCCTAAAGTGCTATAAATCTGGGCTGATTTAGCAGAGTGTGTTGTGATGGTTTCAAACCAGATGAGACAATTCGCATCCTGCCAGAAGTGCAGAAGCCTGGGCTAGATGACCTCACCAGGGCCTTCCCAGGCCTTACAGTTCCAGGATCCGCTGACTTTTGCAAGCTCATGAAAGTGCTGCTTATCACACAGTTTCATAACAGACCCATGTTTCTGTGTGACACCCCAGACAAACCACCCCACCCACCCACCCCTTCCCGCAGGGCTGGATTTGTTTTAAAGCAGCCAAGAGCAGAACTTGGGCTCGCGAGGGTTTTAGGCCTCAGTCTAAAAGAAAAAAGTTGCATGACACGCTCCCCCTGCCTCCCACCTCATCCCTGGTGAGCTTCCCTGCAGAGCTGGCTGGCGCGACATTCGGTCCTCAAGCTGTACTGACAGGGCAGCCTTGTGCCAGTAAAGAGTTTTTCATTTTGCAGTTTAAAGTGATGAGTTTGTTTGAGGGTTTTTTTGGATGTCACTGCGGTTTTCTCCCTTGAGGATTGAAATCTGTTTCAGTCATCTTTGCCCCTGTCGCAGGCTACAGCTGACAGCGAGGACACATGGGAAGGTGTGAGAAAGGACTTGATTACAAACAGCAGGTTACCAGCTGAGTCTGTTGGTTTCATTCAGTCCGTAAAGGAGAGCTGGAGAGCACTGGGTTATTTTCCTTCGTGTTTCTGAATTAATACAGGCCTAGCGCCCAGCACAGTGTCAATTTCCCATGGGGGGGCACAAAAGAAGTCGCAAATCTGTTGTGAACTCAGTTGCCCGCAGTTTGAAACATTCGTAGAGGACGTCTTGGCCCTGCTAAGCCGTCATTTGATTTTGGTCTCGGTTTGCAATTGTTTCAATGCGTAATTTCAAAACTAGAGCATGTACGGGGCAGTTTGTGCAGCCCTCAGACAATGGGGTTATGGGCCATAAAACAGATTCCTGGAGGCTACCACAGTACAAATGGGGTGAGCTGAGACATACGCACCATAAAAATTATCCTCACTGCCGTTGCAAAGCTCTGTAGTCTTAATGAGACCTGCTGTGCCCTGGGGCTTAATTATGCAGGCAAACGCCCCCACTCCCAAATGATGCGTTTCAGCACCAGTGGAAACCTAAACAACAGTAACCCTCTGAAAGTGCATTTGAGTCCAATGCTCAAATAATTTGGATGGACAAATCATAAATGCAACTGCACCAGAAATTAAGCAGCAACGAATAAATTTTGGCATCAGAAACATGTTCCCCATCGATCTATCTCTAAACGGATGCTGTGTTTGGCTGTACAAATCAGTAAATCTTAATTCTTCACTGCTACTTCACTTTGCAAAGCCTCTTTCATTCAGCTTGTGCCCCGAAAAGCTTTATGGCATGAATACAGTTACAGAATTGACTAATCGGAGGCGACACAGGAGAAACCATTTTTCTAACCAGCGGAGATTTGAAATGAGCAGAATTGAGGGTAGAGAGAAGCGGGGCAGCCATTCCCGATGTGATGAGTGGCAGAGCAGAAGGCTCTGTTGTGTGAACGGAAGGGCCTGTTGCCATAAAGGGAGAGAGCTAGAGAGGCTGCAGCAAGCCCAGGATTAACTCTAGTCGTGGCATGATGTTTGAGTGGGCGTCGCAAGGACAAGTGATGCTATTGCACCTGCCCCGGAGAGCTGGTGTCCTAGCTGTTTTATACTGCAAGAAGTAAGGGCTGTAAACAGCCAAAAGAGAGACAAAGTGGTCTAGTGGATAGTGCACTGGGCGACCTAGTGTCTATTCCTGGCTCTGCCACAGACTTGCTGCGTATCCTTGGGCATTTCACCTCTCCCTTCTTTGCTGCTCTTTCCCCACCCACTCTGTTTGTTCCATCCCCTAGACTGGGGCAAGGCTTGGCTTGTATTATGCAACTGTAGTGACTGCCTAGCACTGGGGGTCAGCAACCAGAATAGCAAGCAGAGCCATTTTTTCCAATTCGGTTAAAAAAAAAACCCCAATGATTCAAGAGCCACAACACACGTGAATATGAGATGGTCCTTAATGAATATTGGCAACCCATATTTTTGTAACCCCCTTGTTTAAGAACAGCGCACACAATGATTTGGAATGCGAGCCACATTTACTGCAAGACATTCACAAACCTGGCACAGATTCTAGTGCCTCACACTTTACATGTGTGGGTTTGTGCCACCGTCTTCCTGACTTCCACTCCTGAACTGTCTCTCTCTCTCTGGAGACCGCTGTGGGAGCGACCCAACATTTCGAGCTCACATTTGCTAGCTCGATAGGAGTTGTTCATTTGGGGGCTTTCAGAAGGTCACTGTTTAGCGAAAATAATCAGGAGGGTATTGGTTTTTTTTTAAAAAAAACCTTTGCAATTGTCGCATCGGGGCCCACACTGAAGTCCTTAAAGAGCCACTTGTGGCACCAGAGCTGCAGGTTGCATCCCCCCCCCCCCCCCCCCGCCCCCAGCGCAGTGAACCCCAAGCTTGACAACTGCTGGGCTAGAGGGTGCTCTAAACCAAAGAGCAATGGCAAGCGGTCGCCGTTAGCCGAAGCCCCCCCCCCGACCCCCAAAAGGCAGCTTGAATCAGGCTGCTCTGATGTGAAGCTATTTGCAGCTCACCCTGTGGGGCTCGGGGGTTGGAGGGGAGGTTGCACAGTGGATTCAACCTTCTCTTGTTTGGCTACATTCCGGCAAGTGCCCTTGGAATGCCTGCAGCGGCCGGTACAGCAAAAGGGCCCTGCCACATTCCAGTGAGACCCTCTAAAGAGCGTGTTGAGAGTCCAGCACGGCGAGCACGCTGCTGTGGCACTGTGCGTTTGCATACGCTCGTACTGCACTGGGCTCCAGTCTGCACTTTAAGTGCCTGTGCTTGCAGACAGGTGGATAGATTGGCCTAGTGGAGAGCTCGCTCGGCTGTGGCTATTAGATTAACATTTTAGACCGGGAGAAAGGCTGGAGCCCTGGCTTTTCCTGATTGGCTGCATGTGCGTCTGAGTCAAGCCCCATGCGCACCAAGCCAGGAAGGGTTGTTTGCAGGAGGAGGAAGTGGTTTGTTTTAAATCATTGTTTAAAGAAAGTCAAACCCAACGATTGGAACCGGCTCGGGGGTGGGATTCCGTCGGGATAAGGTTCAGAACGGACCACGACCCTCCATTGCCACAGCGACATCAGACACAGAGCGAGGCATGGTCCTTTGCGGCGTTTTTGACAGAGGATGGACTCCAGGGACGACCAGTGACGCTGCCATGGTTGCTGTGGGGATGAACGTAGACATGTCCTTTCTAAGGTTGAGCTGGGGGATGAGTGGCCGCACAAGGCCCTGCCTCATGGGGCTGGGGTGATCCACATTCTCCATCTTACGCTTGCAGTACGGTCAAGGCCAACACGCCCATTGACTGCCAGTTGCTGAACCCAGGGATCAGGCCGGTGAGCTCCTGCTGCTTGGCCAGGTGACATTGGAGCAACACTAAGACTAATGGAGGAAAAGTCTCGGCTAGTTTTCCCTCACCAGCTGTGGGGAGAGTGCTGTGAGACATGGTCAATGCTCATATGCAAGTCCCTCACGGCTGTGTATCCACGCTGGGCCTCCTGCTGCCTTAATCCATTCTCAGAGAGGCAGGGGCCTGGAGAGCGAAGGGCAGGGAGAGGAGAACAGGGCGGTGGTCAACAGCCACCAAAAAGCCAGTGATTTTTTTTTTATTTTACAAATATATCACATGCTTGTATGTGAGCACCCGGAGGTGCGTCTCCCTCACTCCTCAGCCTCCAAAGAAGTCAGTCACTGAAGGGCTACACCCAGCATGGAACAACACAGCCCATTTGGGCTCCAGTACCCAGGGAAGGTGGACAATCTAGTCAGAACAGTGGTCACCTGCTGCTCTCAGCCAGGGCTTGGGCGCTGCTCTGCGGGCTGCAGAGGCTTGTGCCGATTACATTAACCACTTATTGGACAGAACTGCGCACATCACAGAGCTGAGCCTTTCCCTCTAGCTGGAGCTGGAAGGACAGAGTGGAGGAGAGAGTAAGGTAATGGCAGCGGTGGGGTGAATGGGACAATTGTTCCAAGGATTTTAGGGGGAGAGATCAGACAAAGTAGCTCGGGGTTGGGGGCGGGGGGGGGGGGGGGGGGGGGGGTCCCTCAGGTCAAACCAGGACCATTTTAGGATGATACCGGGAAGTGGTTCCTAACAATGCAGCTGTCGGACCACGAGAGTCTGGAGCTGTTTGCAACCGGATTAGCCCAGCCCCACCTGTAAATGTCCCAGGGAATCATCCTGCCTTGGCGGGGAGGTGTTCCAGGTAACTCAGCAGGTCTCTGACTCCCCTGATAGTCTGCTCAGGCCTTCACCCAGGAAGGGAGCGAGGCGGCTTTTACCACCTGGCTTTGGCTGGAGGAGAAATCTGATTGTTTACGGCCACACCGTGCTGATGAGCCAGTGACTCATGCAGGCCAGAGCTCCTGAGCCAGAATAGTAAATCAGCCACCTGAGAAGTTAAATGCGTACCCTGCCCCGGTGGGGAGAGACCGGAGTGATGATTAGTCATTACCAGCTGTCTCTTCGGTGGCTTTTGTGAAACGAGCTGATGAGCACAAAGCAAGTTTCCAGGGCACAGGTGTTTCTATTACCCAACTATCTGTCACGACAGGCTCAGCAGCCGCCTAGTGGGGGGGGGGTGGGGCGGGGAAGAAATCTGCATTGGCTTCTGTGATCTACATCTATCCAGCACCTTCCAAGCCCACAAACATTGGCTTCGACAAAAATAAACCTGCCATGCGTCCTCTCTCTCACAAACATGATAATGATAAAGTGATATAGCTTAAATTCCTCTCCCCTACCGGGGTTCTCCATTGGGGTGTCTCTGGGTGCCCAGGAAAAAGCTTAGTCAGCTACCTCACAACTGAAGCTCCCATATTTACAGTATAGCTTTGGTTCCAGGCACGCTGCTGCAAAGGCTACATTCTTGGGCTCAGCTCTTCAAAGGTGTTTAGATAACATATTCCTGTTGATGTCAAAGGGCATTAGGCGCCCAGATATCTTTGCACTTGGTCTCTGTGTAGACAGCAAGATGGGATTCCATGTGCACTGTGGCCCAATGAGCCCACATCAAGGCTTCTCAGCTTGCGAGTAAAAACGTTTGGCTGGCTAAGAGCCTACTGAGCTCAGCCTGAGCTCTGGCAGCTAAACTGGGCCAAAGTGATGCTGCAGGGCCGAGGAGGCGCTCGATTTCACCTGCGCAAAGCCGAACTCTTTTCACACTAGGCTCTCAGTTATACCTGCACAAAGTCCCGGCCGGCTAATGGAGGCCACGAGGGGAAGGGGGCAGGCTGGCTGCTAAGCAGCAAACAAAGCCCCCTCAGCTGTTTGCTTGCAGACAGAGCAGGTTTGAGCTGGACTCAGTGAATATTGGCTAGGTAACCAGCAGATGCTGTTTATTGAGGGGGGTGGTATGGGTGTTATTCCTGGCTCTGCTACTGGCCTGTTGGGTGAACTTGGGCAAGTCACTTCATCCCTCTGTACCTTAGTTTCCCCATCTGTCAAATGGGCTTGATGGTACCTGACCTTTATAAACCACCCCAAGAGTGATGAACAGAAGCTTTGTCTAAGAACTATGGCCACTTTTCTCAGCATCACTTTTCAGGGCAGCATCATAGTTAAGTACTTCTCAGCTGGGGCTAGATTCTGTGCTTGCCCCAGGGAGACCCAAGCTGAAGAGGGGCCATGCGCTTGCGAGGCCACATCTGGAGTACTGCGGCTCGTTCTGCCCCCACCCCCACAATACAGAAAGGGTGGAGATGCTTTGGAAAGGGTCCAGAGGAGGACAAAGAAAATGACTGGGGGAGGGGCTGGCGCACATGACCTGCAAGGAGAGGGCTGACAGAGCTGGGCTGATTTAGTTTGCAGACGAGGTGACGAGTAAGAGGCAGGGTTTGGTAGCAGCCAGCAACCTCCTGAAGAGGCTGGTGAGAGGCTGTTCTCAGCAGTAACAAATGGCACGACAAGGCACAGTGGGCTGACATTCCAGAGCAGGAGGTCTGGGTGGGCTATTAGGAAAAAGGAGGCTGGGGGGTGAAGCGCTGAAGTGCATTAGCAAGACAGCTGGCGGAACCACCACCCCTGCAGGTTGTCAAGTCCCGGCTTGGCGAGGTCCTGGCTGGGGAAGATTTAGTTGGGGTTGATCCTGGTTGGGGGGGTGGTGGACTGGATGACCTCTGGCGGTCCCTTCCAGCCCTAGGCTTCTACAGTTCTTTCCTGCGGGTGCTGTGTCGACTCAGAAGCTGCCTCCCTCCAGCGTGCAAGCTGTGGGGAAAGGGAAAGGCAGGCTAGCTCCATTTCCTACCTGTAGCAGCTGCGCAGGGCGCAGCGGTGCTGTTGTGCAGAGGCTGTTTTCCCTCTGCCATTTGTAGTATAACTGCAGCTGGTGCAGGCGAGGGAGCGGGCTGCCACTGAGCGGCCAGAACGGAGGGGAGCGTTCTGAAGGGAGTGTGACAGTCTGGCCTGCAGGCGCCCTTGGCCGCATGGCTGAGGAGATGTTTGCAGAGGGGCTGTCCCCTGCCAGAAGCCTCCGCTAAGCACAGGCTGCCCGGACTGAGGCACAAGTACATGGACGTCAGAACAAAATGGACCTCTTGGCCTCTACAAGGGTCGGCCCCGGATTCCTGGCTGTTTACGTGTGTGCATTGGCTGGCAGGGTGGGAAGCAGAGAGTTTGTTAGAAGACAAATATGTATAGGGTTGGCCCAGCCCCAGCATGAGCTGAGCTCCGGGAACGCTGCTGGGAAATGGATTCCCACGACTGCCACCAGACCTAGACAGTCGTCTCCCCAGGATGGGGACGGGCTTGCGTTGTGCTGGCCTGGGTGGCGCTGGGCTTCAGACCCTGCCTAGATCCACAGCACAGCGTGAACAGACGGACGACTCCCCTGTCTTTGCGGCTCGAGGCAGCTGTGCCAGCCTAGGGTGGCTGCGAACTGGGCCCCGAAGCCCTGTGGGGGTGTGGAGCCAAGGGCCTGTGTTTCATAGGGCTCTGAGTGCCTGGAGATGCAGCTAAGTGCCTGTGGGAATAACCAAAGCACCTGGAGGCCTACCTGTGCCACCTTTAACAAGCTGCCCTCGCTCCGCAGGCGGTACCCTCGGGCGACAGTGGGAGCTGGAGCTGTTAGAAGTGCAATTGGAGCTCACTCGCCACCCCGCACCCCACACCCTCAGGCAGAAGGGGCTCAGGCGCCAGGGCCCTAGGCCGGCCTGACTTCGGGCAGGTGTCTGGCTGCTGGGGCTCACCCACATGCTCAGGATCGCCACATTTGGGGAAGGGATGTTAATGTTTCACTGGTACCGCCTCAGGGGTACGCCTCCCCCTGAACGGAGGAGTCTTACCAGGTCCGGCTTATTGATGAGTGTTGGAGCCCACCACAAGGCTGGGAATCCAGCCCTGTGCAGCCATCCTGGGCAGAGGTGGTCCAGCCCAGCCAGAGCAATCCCTATCTGCAGCAGCATGGGGAGCTGGGGGTAGTGGCCTTTCCAGCCACCCCCTCCCCTTAATAAGTTAACTGGTTAAACTGGAGCTGGCAGGAGCACTGTCGACCCACTCAGCTCAAATGCTAACGCTTTCTGACCTGCTGCATCACGACGCGTACGAGACACTGGTTAGGGTTAAATTCTTAGTGCTCATTCTCACGCCGTTACTCAGTCAGTGGAGAGAGAGAGACGGTCGGGACGCCTGGGTTTTAGCTCAGCTCTGGAAGGGCAGTGGCATCTCGTGGGTGACAGCAAGGGGCAGATACATTTGGTCTCTATCTAAGAACATCAAAATGGCCGTAATGGGTCAGACCAATGGTCCATCTAGCCCAGTAGCCTGTCTTCCAACAGTGGCCGATGCCAGGTGCTTCAGAAGAAATGAGGAGAAGAGGCCATCGTCAATCCATCTCATAGGCCGAGCCTCCTTGAGCTTGTTTCTTTCTTACTGGAACCCTGTCACTGTTTGGGCCTTTCCATCAGTCCATAGCAAAGAGTTCCACAGGTTGACCATAAAGAACTACTGTAATATCTTTCGTTTGCTTTAAATCTGCTGCCTATAAATATGATTGGGCGACCTTCTCTTGTTAGCAAAAGAAAAAAAAGCAGTCAAGTAGCCCTTTAAAGACTAACAGAATAATTTATTAGGTGATGAGCTTTCGTGGGACAGACCCACGAAAGTTCATCACCTAATTAAATTACTTTGTTAGGCTTTGAAGTGCTACTTGACTGCTTTTTTTGGTTTGATAGAACACAGACTGACTCGGCTCTCTCTCTGTCACTGCTCGTGTTATGTTAGCGAAGGAGTAGATAACATTTCCTATTCAATTTTTTTTACACCATTCATGATTTTCTAGACCTCTCACATATCTCCCAACTGTTAGTTGTTTCTTTTCCGTGCTCAGATGTCCCAGCACTTTTTTAATCTCTCCTCACAAGGAATCTGTTCTTTATCCCTAATCATTTCGCTTACCCTTTTTTCTAAATCCAATGTACCATTTTTTAACCGGTGCCCACAGGCTCAGGTGACCCATAGATTTAAACTAGTGCAAATGGTGGATTTTCTGGAACTTGAACGCTATAAATCGTGCTTTGGGACCTTCAACAGCCAGTGACTCCGAGGATGTGTCGACACTTGCACTCCTCTTTCGAACAAGGTACACAAATGAGGTAAATTGAAAATGCAAATGAGGTATAAATTTGCATACCATGCACCTAATTTGCATATTCTAATTTCAAAAGAAGAAAGTCTGTGTAGACGCTGCTGTTTGGAAAGTAAATCCCATCTTTGAAAGAATCCTTCTTCCCATTAAATAAAGGGAAGAAGGAGTCTTTCGAAGATGGGGTTTACTTTCCAAACAGCAGCGTCTACACTGGCTTTCTTCTTTCAAAAGAAGCTCTTTTGAAATTAGAATATGCAAATGAGGTGCTGAATATGTAAATTTATGCTTCGTTTGCATTTTTATTTACCTCATTTGCATACCTCTTTGGAAAGATGCATGCAAGTGTAGACACACCCCCTGAGTCTTTTACAGGCGTAAGCGAGTGAGGGGCTGTTGCCTGAGGTTCAGGCTAGATGAGCATGGCAGCCCCTTCTGCCCTTAAAGTCTATGGCCCTTTCGAAAGGGGGATGCTAATGAGCCACTTCGGCAGCTGCTAATAAGACACTGCCATGCATATGCAGCACCTCATTAGCATAATGGCAGCCGTGCGCATTTCGAAAGTGCCACTTTAGAAACACGCGCCACCAGTGTAAGGGGGGGGGGGCCTTCTGAAAGGACCCCTGTGGATTTCAAAAGCCCCTTCTCCCCATAAACCAGCTGGGGGGGGGGCTACACTGGCAGCATGCGCTTTCTAAATGCGCGCGGCCGCCATTATGCTAATGAGGCACTGCATATGCATGGCAGCGCCTCATCAGCATCTGCCAAAGTGGCTCATTAGCACCCTCCCCCCTTTCAAAAGGGGGGTGCCAGTGTAGCCACAGCCATTGGTAACTTCCCAGTCGGTGGATCAAGACCTGTAAAATATTTCGGCCACTAAAATGATGATGAGGTTTCCAGTCAAGGCTGTAAAACAAAAATAAAAATGGAACAAAGCCAATTTCTAGGAAGTAGGAAAAAATACCAGTGCAGACCTGTTATCTTTTTGGCAACTGTTGTTAGGATCGTAGAGCTGCCAATGATTTTTAATGTGCTTGTGAGCTTACCCACCCTGCTGTGAAAGGCCCATTAGCAAAAGTGAGTTTTCTGTCAAATCCCATGTGCTTGACTGTGCCATGTCTCTCATTTCTGGGCCAGGGTAGCAGGGAGTGGGCAGCTCAAATGGCACATGGACAAGAGCTAATAGCATGTGCAAACAAAGCTGACGGCTGCTTTTCCCCCTGCTGATAATTTTTATGGTCAATATTTGTGCATGGCTGAAAAGTACCAGCCCATGTCTGCTTTGAGTCCTTGTATGAACACGAGTTTCTGGCAAGGCGTAAGTGAAAAGAAACTAACTTCCAGTAAGAAATTAAAAAGGCAAGATATCAGTGAATGGTCGTGCCAGAATTTATTTCAGATTATTGGGTCCAGTTCCTCTGCAATGGGAAGGGAGCCCTGCCTAGTGGTTAGAGCATTAGTTCCAGAGTCTGGAGTTTGTCCCAGATGCTGTATGACTCACAATGTGCTGCTGTGCAAGTTGCCTTCCATCTCTTGCCTCAGCTTTCCCATCTGTAAAGTGGGCATAATACCCACGCCTTTTGTGGTGTATGTGGCATAATCCATGTTTGTAAATCTCCTTGAGGTTGCCAACAAACAGTGCTGTATGCCAGTGACTGGGATGGCATTCATTCCCAGGTCTGGGGTTTCTGAACAAGGCTGTATTATTAGTTGTAAGTTCTCTGGAGTTAGGGATAAATGTCAGAGGTTCTGCTGGCATTGCATCAAGTGCCCCCCAGCCAGTTCAGTTACAGCACATACCTGTAAGTACTGAATTATTGTACCTGATTAGTCTTCAGATGCAATTACATGTGTTCCACCATGAGGACATAAAATCTGCCGCACTGCAGCAGAACAAGTATCAGAGAGGTCGCCATGTTAGTCTGTATTTTCGAGAACAACAAGAAGTCCTGTGGCACCTTATAGACTGACAGACATTTTGGAGCATAAGCTCACGTGGGCAAAGACCTGCTTCGTCAGATGCATTGGGCGGGCAGTGTTTCAGAGGGGTATTTAAAGAGTGGGGTCCCAGTGAAAGGGAGGCCCAGAGCCGACACAGTCTAGTCAGCAAGGTGGAGATGGCCCATTGTCACAGTCTAATGGGGCGATATTAACACCCAGGGCAGAGAAGCTGCTTTTGTAAGCAGCCAGCCACTCCCACTCTCTGTTTAATCCTTGGTTAATTGAGTCATATTTGCAAATAAATTGCAGCTCAGAGATTTCTCTCTCCATCTGATTTTTGAAATTTCTTTGTTTCAGGACTGCCACCCTTAAATCTGCCACTGAGTGTCCAGGGAGATTGAAGTGTCCCCCCCCGCCGCCACCCCCCGCAACAGGCTTCTGTACATTACTGGTCCTGATGTCTGATTTATGTCCATTTACGTAGAGACTGCCCAGTTTGGCCAATGTAAATTGCAGACGGGCATTGCTGGCATATGATGGCAGATACTATATTAGTAGAGGTGCAGGTAAAGGAGCCACTGCTGCTATAGTTCATGTTAATTAACCAAGAGGTTAATAGTGGAGTTACCCCTCCAGGAATCTGGTCTCACCCACTCCTCCTGGAAACGTGAATGGCGACTACAGATACAAACCAGCACCCTCCTTGCAGCACCCATTACTCCCCCTCCTTCAGGCCAGCTCAGGTGTAGGTGCACAGCTCCTGGCCGTAACTGGCCCCTCCCTGGTAAGCCCTGTATCTTTTTCTCCCTTGGAAGAGGGCCAAACTTGAGTGATCAGGCCCCTGGATTCCTCAGCACCAGGAGTGGCTTTTCGGACACCGGCCTCTCCCTGCAGGTTTTCCTCCAACACACATATTTCTGTGCACCCTAAGGCTGGCCCTGCTCTCTGCTGCCTCTCCGCTTCTCCTGAACAGTTCACAGCTTGAACAGACATCCTTGAGCTAGGCAACAACTCAGGGCTTCCTCCACCCTTCCTTTCACTGCAAATTGCCTAGCCCCACTGGAGAAGAAGCAAGGGAACAATCTCTTATTTCCTCCATGGCCCCTTTGGCTTTTCCTCCCCTCTGTGGAATTTCAGCACAAGATTCCTTCTCACTGCTCATGGTTCCTGGGATGGACTCAGCCCCTTTCACAAAGTCATTTCCCAAAATAAATGGGGCCAAAAAATTCTCTGACACGGCAGCAAGAGTTAACAAGCCTGGTTTTGCCTGCTCTGAACCATGCATCTGCCGAAAGCGGGTCTTTTCCCACGAAAGCTGATGCTCCAAAATACCTGTTAGTCCCTAAGGTGCCACAGGGCTTCTTGCTGCTTCCCCAGAGAAAGTCTGGAAGAGTCTGGGAGCCCTGTGCTGAGACGTCATCTGGTTAGGTTTCAGGTGTTGCCTGCTTTGCTGGGTCGGGAGATGTTATTGACAAACAGTGTTTCCTTTTTCCTAGTCACTTTGGAACAAATTGAGCACCTTCATCGGCGATTCAAGCAGATAAGTGGGGACCGACCAACCATCCGGTAGGATGCTTCCTATTGCTCTCTCCTTTGCTCATTGCCCTGGCTGTGGTGTTGTTTATAAGCTCATTCCTTTACAAGACCCTTGTGAGCTTCTTGCCCTGTCTCCCTCTGGGATCACAAAATCCTGCAGAGCACCATCTGGATTATATCAACACCGTGCTCTACAGCCCAGCGAGAGAGAAAGAAAATGAGAGTAGCGGCTCAGGTCAGAAAGGGACCATGTTTGAGTCAGACAGGAACGGACACCACAGCACAGTGGAAAAGTTTCCCTTTTTTGGACTTAGACCTTCAAGCTGAGTTCCTGATCTCTTTCTGGTCGTCAAAGGTCCCACAGCATTTTTCATAAGTCAGTGGTGTCCATGTTGAATCCTCCACCGGGGAGTTACTTAAGCTCTGATCTCAGTTTTTAGCTCCCAACGGTGCCCTTGTCTTTACTTTACTTTCTATGTGGCTGTGTGCAGTTGTTTATATGCTGTGAAACATCCACTTTGCTTTCTTCAGCTGCTAAAATATGAGAGATGGTTACAAAATATGCATAGAGTTGGTTTTTTTTTACTCCAGCACAAAATAGCTTTCTGGCTAAAACACACATTTAAAAACCCCTGAAAAATTAAAAGCTTTTGGTTACAAAAAAAAAAAAAAAGTTCAGTGTTTAAAAAAAATATTTGTAACCAGAAGTCCCATTTTTTTAAAAAAAAATATGTATTTTTGAAGAGCGAGAGGTTCTTGGGGTATTTTTTCAGTTTTGTTTTTCATAAAGGGAAATAAGTTGATAGAAGATTTTGAACAAAAAGCTGTTTGTGTGCAGGGGCTCTGGAATCAGCGCTGGGGGGTTGGATGTTTTGTGGGGAGTAGTGGGGGGTGAGGCTGGCTGGTAGACAGTGGAGCAAATTCTAAAACCACTGAGTTACAATAACTCTCCATCCCTACTTGGGCCCTCTGAGGATAGGTCCATGCAGGGAGCTGTACCAAGCACGTCAGAGAGGGCAGAAAAAGAACCAGGGAAGGTGACAGTGAACAATCTGGTCTCCATTTCCTGCTATTGTAACTGGTTCTCTAAATCCTGTAAGTGACCTTACCCCGTGGGGCCACTTCCTGCTTGTAAATTGACTGCTCCTGTTGTTAATAAGCTGCGGCTCTGGCAGGCAGTGGGGCTTCTGAAGAAGCTTATTTTATACACATCCATATGTTTATCTCTAAGCATGGCCTTTTCCCCCTCCTGAGCCAGGGAGGAGAAGCCACTTCCAGAAATGCTGTGTGGGAGGTAGGGGTTGGGGAGCCTCCAGCAGCTTTTCCCAGACGTGGGAGGAGAATGAGAACATACGCAGACTGCAGGGACACCTTCCCCTGCCTGGCTGGGGGAATTAAAAGGAATCCCTCTCTCCAGCCAGAAAGGAGGCCTGCTTCCCCCTGCCTCCCTGCTGGGGACACCACCTACGCTTAAGGGAAGTGGATATAAAGTGCTAACATCAGGGCAACCACTGGAGGATTTGGATACCTGCTTATCCAGCCCCTCTACCTTTGCCCAGGTGCAAATGACTCCTGAGGGTGCAGGGCCGTGACAGGAGTGGTCTGGGGCTTAGATCGTTCCAAAGCTGTCAGAGAGGTTTGCTAGCAGCCCCGTTCCCGGCCCAGCCCACCACAGAATGGTCCGGCTCCGTGGACACTTCTGGTACAAAATGGGGTGGAGCAGCCAGCATGGTGGATCCCTTCCAGAAGGACCATGCTGCCATCCAGATGTGGCCTCCATGCTCCCAGGGATAATGGTCGGGAAGCAGAAGCTACCAGCTGAGGAGCTGGGACCTTGACTCCTGGCCTGGTGAAGGTGAGGCAGGTTCTATGCTACCTGTTGTCCACGGCACGGAAAGCCCACCCCTCCCGCCTCAGCATCCCCCAGTTACTGAACTACAACCTACCCCCGCGCACTGGTTGGGGCTTTGCTCATTGGTTAGAGGTCCCAACACTCTTCTCCCCCCCGTCCAATGGCAAAGACTTATCGCGTGTCCAGGCTCAGTCCCTGCCCCTGCCTTCGCTTTGGCCAGCTAGCTCTGAAGACTCCACTCTGGGTTCTCCAGGAGAGCCGCTGGCTGCAGGGACAAGACACTGGGCCCTCCCTCTCATGTTGTGTCCCCCTCCGTGGGAGACCAGCCCTGCTCAGGAAAGCTGCTCCTTCCATAGTGAGTTTTCCTGCCCTGATGCAATCGCTCAGTAACCAGCCACCCCACGCTCTCCCCGGCCCTGTGATGAGTCAGCCCCACCTGCAAGGAGCCACCGGTCGACCTTTCTGCTGCAGCGCAGGCAGCCGGAGCCCCAGCCGTGACAAGGTGGCACCACGGTGCGGTGAAAGCTGTCTGGCAGGAAGGTGCCCCTGGCAGGCACAGAGAGCCACAGGCACCTGCTTTGCATAAGTTGTCTGTCACTCTCCCCCCTCGTCTTCGAGAGAGGAAACAAACCGCAGCTGTCGCAGTGGCTGAGAAAGGAAATCCGCCCCCCAGCAGCGTGGTGCAAATGTCTCAGCCCGCCAGAGGCCCCCCCCTGCCTTTTCCAGGGGTTGGGGACAAGCACCAGGCTCATTAAAACTGGTGTCACAGCAGCAGAGCACGGGCTGTGGGCTGAACCGAGGTGACTCCCTTCCCCTACTGAGAGGCCCAGGCCCAGAGGCCTTGTTCTCCTGAGGGGAGGTGGGAGGTTTGTTGGTAGGGGCTGTGCCCCTGGAGCAGGCGAGAGTCTCTTCCCCTTGCCAGTGCCCTGCGGGGCTTTCTCCACCGCAGCCTCCTTTATGGTGCAGCTTAGGAACCCCAAGACAAGCGCCCAGGGTGGCTATCGGAGTGGGATGGTGCAATACCTGGATGAACTGCACCTCTGGCCCCTTGGGGTCTAGTCAAGTGCCACAGTGAACTACCTCGCTAACCAGATGCCTTAGCATCGTCCGTGAGGGACTGGCTCCCTACACACCCTGCCTCAGAGCCCTTCCTTACCCCTGCCACATACAACTTCTCCTCCTCCCTGGGCTTTTGGCTGATGAGTGCCCTTTTGATCTCCACACTCCAAGCCTGGCCCCACGCTGCTGTGTCACCGGGGCCTGGAGCCAGGCGCCCGCCATCTCTGCTGTACTGTCCTTCCGTGGCCTGTGGGGACGTGCCAAACCAGAGAGCTACGGCATCGATTTGCTGCCCAGCCCCATTGAGCGCCAGCCATATAGGCACAGGGCAACCAGTCCGCTCCCGTGCCAGCATAGAACGATGCAACCTACAGGAGATGCCACTAACCCCATGCACCACGACCTCCCTCACTGCCTGGGCCACATACAGCATTCATACAACTGGTCCATCTCTACACCGCCTGCTGTCCCAGGAGAGACCAGGTCCCCTGGCCCCGGCTCCTTGCTTACACTCAGCCCCTGGCCCATTCTTGGTGCCTTTCTCAAGATGGTTTGTGCTAGCAGGTTTGCATCCACCCAACTGGCCCCAGCTGGGGTTCGCACCCATTTTTCTTCAGTAGCAGCAACTGCCAAGAGGTGGCCAGGTTAGCGTGTTCTGAATGATTTGATTCAGGTCCTTCCTCCTGCAAGCTCAGCTGCTGAAACATGTTCCCCACTCAGCTCCCCGGGGAAAGCTAGGAGGAGATGGTACATTTTGCAGAGCTCCTGTCCTTTCCCCCCCTACAGAACATCCAGCCTTCTTAGGCAGAGGGGGAACTCTCTGATTCAGTCCCTGTCTCCATATATGACCATCCCCTCCTCTTCCCTGGAGCCTGGCACGTGAGGCTCAGAGCTCACTGACCCCCCAGCCACGGGCAGGGGAGAAAATTGCCTGCACTGTCCCTAGGGCTGATGCATGGGCCTGTTAACTCCTGTGGGGCCTGTATATCTCTGCCACTGCGCACCTGGGCCTGCCTTTGCTCCCTCCCCACGAAGCACAGCTGACTTCTGCAGGGGAATGCCAAGCACACCAGGAAGCAGCAGTTTCCTGGAAGGGCTGTTAATACTCTGGAGCTTCACCCTGGCTGCTTCATGCCAGTCGTGCACATGTGCAGCTTCAGAGAGGCAGGGGTGGAAGCGGCAGCTTTGCTTCCCCAAATTCAGACCACTAAAAAGTCACCAGTCAGGCCCCTAAAATCACGCGCTTAGGAAAAAAGAACACATTGGGCACTTTTAATTTGCTTTCTGGTATTGGGTCTTTTAGGGATAATGTTTTTCAAGCTTTTCTGCGCTATGAGGATTAAAATCTTTTTTTAAAACGTCTTTCTACATAATCACAGGACTCCAGGAGCTGGGGCTTTCTGTAAACATGCCTCCAAGTAGCACGACCTGGCAATGCTGGCAGCCTGGCTTCCATAGCATACAGTATCGCTCAAATCATAGAATTACAGAGCTGGAAGGGACCTCAAGAGGTCATCTAGTCCAGCCCCCTGCTTCAAGCAGGATCAACTCTAACTAAGTCAACCCAGCCATGACTATGTCAAGCCGGGACTTAAAAACTTCTAGGGATGGAGATTCCACCACCTCAATGGCCAAGGCACTCCAGTGCTTCATCAACTCCTGGTGAAGTAGTTTTTCCTAATATCCAACCTACTCCTCTCCTCTCTAACTTCAGACCATTGCTCCTTGTTCTGCCCCCTGTCACCCCTGAGAACAGTTTCTCTCCATCCTCTATAGAGCTCAGCTCCAGGAAATTGAAGGCTGCTATTAAATCACCCCTTAGTCTTCTCTTCTGCAAACTAAATAAGCCCAAATCCCTCAGCCTCTCCTCATAGGTCATGTGCTCCAGCCTCTTAATCATTTTCATTGCCCTCCACTGAACCTGCTCCAGCAAATCCACATCCTTTCTATACTAGGGGGCCCAAAACTGGATGCAACACTCCAGATGCGGCCTCACCAGTGCCGAATAGAGGGGAACAACAACTTCTCTAGATCTGCTTGAAATGCTCCTCCTAATGCACCCAATATGCCGTTGGCCTTTTTGGCTACAAGGGCGCACTGTTTACTCATATCCAGCCTTCCATCCACCATAACCCCTAGGTCCCTTTCCACTGTAGTGCTGCTTAGCCCAGTCAGTCCCCAGCCTACAGCAATGCTTGAGATTAAGTGCAGGACTCTACACTTCTCCTTGTTGAACTGCATTAGATTTCTTTTGGCTCAATCTTCCATTGTCCAGGTCACTCTGGATCCTATCTCTACCCTCCAATGCATCTCTCTCTCCCCCTTAGCTTCATATATCATCTGCAAACTTGCTGAGGGTGCAATCCAGTTCCCCACCCAGGTCATTAATAAAGATGTTGAACAACACCGGCCCCAGAACCAAGCGTTGGGGCACTCTGCTTGAAACCGACCACCATCCAGATATTGAGCCATTGATCACTACCCATTGGGCCCGACCGTCAAGCCAGCTTTCTATCCATCTTACAGTCCAGGTATCCAATCCATACTTCCTTAACTTATGGGCAAGAATGTAGTGGGAGACTGTATCAAAAGCTTTGCTGAAGTCAAGGTATATCACACCACTGACTTCCCCATGTCCACAGAGCTTGTTACCTTACCAGAGAAGCTAATCAGATCGCTCAGGCAGGACTTCCCTTTGGTGAATACACGTTGACTACTTTTGATTACTTTCCCCTCTTCCAAGTGTTCCCAAACGGATTCCTTCAGGATCCCATCCATTATTTTCCCTGGGTTGAGGTAAGGCTGACAGGTCTATTATTCCCTGGATTGTCCTCCTTTCCTTTTTTAAAGATTGGAAAAAGGCAAATGTAGTGCCCATCATCTACACTACAGCAACCTGTCAAAAGAAGTCCTTCCAGAAGATCTCTTCCAAAAGAACTTCTTCTGAAAGGGCACATCCACACACAAAAATGTGTGATAACCTCAGAGCTGGGAGGCTGGTTTTTTAATGGCAAAGCAGCACAACCCAAAAGGAAGGTTAGGCTATCCCACTAGGAAACAGCTGTTGGTGGCTGTATGCTCCTCTTTCATGAGCTGCATGGTACCTGTCTGGTGGTCTCCTTCCTCCCTGAACACGGTTGCTTAATCAGCTTAATGAAGCTGGTGAATCTGACTCAGTGGTTGTGCTCTGGAGAATGGAAACGGGTTAGTGCATAGCAGGCTGTGACCAAATGGTCTTGAGGTCTTCATGGAACCAGATCCTGTTTCCTGTCCCTGCTCTGATGTCTTAAAGCAGTAACTGATGTCTCAGTTCTCTCTTCTGCTCACATTCACCCATAAGTTGTTGGTGTCTATGTTCTCTTTGCAGCAAGGAGAGCTTTGACAGGATCCCCGACCTGGAGTTCAATCCAATTAGAGCCAAAATTGTCCGTGCCTTTTTTGACAAGAGGTAAGACAAACATCTCTGGCAGCTAGCCTGTGTGTGTGTGTGTGTGTGTGTGCGCGCGCGCAGGTGAGAGTGAGAGAGACAGACACACACACACACACACACCAGGACACCTTTGGGATACTCCGTAGAACCTCAGAGTTACGAAAAGCTCAGGAACGGAGGCTGGTTCTGACTTTGAAAAGTTTGCAACTCTGAACAAAATGTTGACTGTTGTTTCAAAAGTTTCCACTAAACATGGACTTAATATAGCTTTGAAACTTTATTATACAGAAGAAAACTGCTGCATTCCTCGTTTGTTTTTGTTTGTTGTCATTTACAGTTAATACAGGTACAGCTTGACCCTCTCTAGTCCAGCACCCTCGGGACCTGATCAGTGCCGGATGCGAGCATTTGCTGGATGACAGGAGGTCAATATTGTCTAGCGCATTACCAGCATTTCCACTGTTCACTGGGCTCTTAGAAAACATTTAGGGTTAAATTACATTAAATAACAGCACAGAACACTGACAGCCAGAACTGGTGGCTGTTAACAAACTTTACGGAACACAGGAAACTTGGCCACACCCATAATAAGTGTCATCCGGCTCGCTAAAATCGCTCCGGATTACGGATGTTGCTGGACGAGAGAGTTCTGGATTAGAGGTTCGACCTGCACTGCATTTGCTTTTTCTCCTGTCTCTGCTGCTACCGCAGTGCATAGTAATACTTCAGACGAGGGGCGTGGTTGGCTGGTCAGTGTGTAACATTGGTCTTTGCAACCCTGAGGTGCAACTGTATATCACAACAGTGCGTTAAGTGCGGTGAATATGCCACACGAGTGGCTAAGCACCCATCAGCCTCAGTGTCACAGACCTTCAATGTTAGACTGGGCAAAGGACTAGAAATACAGGGCAGGAATCTAGTCCAGGCCACCCTGCACTGACCAGACCTGGACAGAGAAGATGAGCTAAGTGGCTTCATCTCTCTTCTGCTATGGAAAGCCACTTGCTGCCTGAATCTGGCTGCCAGTAACGTCATCTCTGGCCTCTCCATCATTTCTCCCTTGTCTTCATCTCACGCCTCCACAGGAACCTACGGCAAGCGCCGGAGGGGTTGGCTGACGAGATCAACTTTGAAGACTTCCTGACCATCATGTCCTATTTCAGGCCTATTGAGATGAACATGGACGAAGGGCAGCTGGATCGCTTCCGGAAGGAGAAACTCAAATGTGAGCCTTACTCGGGGTCCCTGGTTTTCTGGGCGGGCTGGGCAGAAACACTGCTTCTCTAGCTCGTCCCAGTATGCCTTTGGGGCTCCATGACTGGGATTTGGCTGTCAGCTACTGGAGCCCATAACCGAGCTCTCTTCTTCCCTAGTTCTCTTTCACATGTATGACTCGGACAACGACGGGAAGATCACCCTGCACGAATACAGAAAAGTAATGTGTTCTTCTAGCCTACCCCTCCCCCAAAGACCGCCCCAAGAGCCGTGCCACTCCTCACGCCGCTCTCACTTGCTCCCTGCTAGGTAGTGGAAGAGCTGCTGTCTGGGAACCCCCACCTGGAAAAGGAGTCAGCAAGGTCAATTGCGGATGGAGCCATGATGGAGGCTGCCAGCATCTGTGTGGGACAAATGGTGGGAGCCCTTTGGGTGCTAGCATGGGGTGTAGCTATTGTGCCCTGCAGAGGGATCAGGTGCTGCTCCCTGGGAGAACGTGCTGCACAGCCCCGGTGTGTTCTGTGTAGCGCAGTCTGCAGCCGGGGACCTCTTACTGCCCTAGGGGGCTGTTCTGGGGCTGGGCACAGAGGCCTTAAGGTGGTGCTGTACATGGCATTGACACTTGGCTCCCTGCCTTGTTGTCAGTCATTCCAGTTGCAGCTGGTCATAGGTCTGCAAACTGGGCGTGCACGCACCTCGCTGCTGGAGTAAATGGCTCAGCTCTCACCAGCGTTCCCCCTAATTTTTTCCATCCATGGGCAGAATAAATCTGATGTGCGCCGAGGCCTGTGTGGGTGCGCACCAGCAATAGAAGGACAGACTGCTGGCTTTGGGCAGCTGCGTGCGCTCTGCTAATCAGCTTAGCTTGCAGGGAACACTGGCGCTACCCACAGTGTGTGTATCGACAGCTCTCATCCTGCTTCCACTTGCGCCCCCCTGCAGCCTCGGCGCCGGGAAGGCTGGAACTCCCAGGCTGTGCACCAAAGTAATTTGCCCCTTTTCACTGTCCTGAGTCAGCATTTGATGCCTGTTCCTTGGGCCCAGATCAGAGGGGCAGCTGTTCTGCTGCTACCACATCTAGATGCAACTGAGAAGCGGGTGATGGTGGCCAGCTCTGAGAGTGGAGCTGCACCAGCCATCAGGGCACTGGGGCTTGTTTGCTCGGTGAGTGATACTGCAGGGTTCCTACACCAGTGGCTGTGTCTGACCAGCCCAGCATCTTCAGTCCCTAGAAATCCACTTGCCTTGTGATTGGCTTTCTACTCCATGAGGTTTGTGCCTGTATTCTTTTTCTCTAGCTGGTAGTGTGGGTGTCTCTTCCAGCCTCACCAAGAGCAGCCCATGCCAACAAACTGGTTACACTTGGCCCTTTTTTGCCTGGTCTTATATAACAACAACCCTTTGCACCCTAGCACAGAGCGCTAGCTAGGTCTTATCCCGGTTTTGCTGGGGGAGGAGGGGAGACAGGCACAAATGCAGAACAAGCCAGGTCTCCTGACTCCCAGGCCCCTGCCCAGAAATCCTCTCTCCTCTCAATGTCATCAGTGCTGTTAACAGAACAGGAGTGGCATTAATTCTGTGTCTCTTCCAACACCCTAGGAGCCAGACCAGGTGTACGAGGGAATTACTTTCGAAGACTTTCTGAAGGTTAGCAAAGACTCGTGTGTTGGTCCCTCTAACGAGCGAGAGCCTCGTTGGGGTGGGAGGAGCCCTGGAGCTGAATTCAGCAGAATCTTTTCCCCCAATCTGCCTCGTGCAGCTGTTGCAACGCAATCCCTGGGGTGTCAATGACCGTGTAACCCACACAGCTACTGGGTGCAGCTCACTGTTCCACGTAATGGTGCTCAGCCCACTTACAGAGAAAATGAACGCGTCACCTCGGCAGCCTTAGCTGAGAGCCAGCTGGCTTTTCACTCCTGCCATGGAGTCTCCGGCACTCAGCTCTAGAGGTCACAGGTTTGGTTCCACCTCTTGGGTGTTACAACAGCAAAAGTACTTGTGCATGGCACCTAGCCCTCTTGCACTAATGTGCACGAGGCTGATTCTGGGCAGGGCTGGCTCCCAGTGACATTACAAAGTGTCATTCAGAAGGAGGAGTTTGGGATGGAGGCTGCCAGCGAGGGGGGCCAGAGGGTTTCTGGAATGTGGTCCTTGACCCCAGCTGAACTGGGCCGAGACAATGAACTAGCTTCACAGGAGCTGCCTGGTGGCAGCAATGTGCAGCCCTTACCAGCGCAGGCCCCCTGCGTGGGCATTCAGTGTCAGCATGGAATGGCTGGACTGAGAAGGCCCCCCGCCTTGCTGGAGCACCAGGCAAGACCATTGCTATTACAGACACTCCCAGCCCATTTAACCCCCCCTGCTCCAATTCCAGGTGTGGCAGGGGATCGACATCGACACCAAGATGCACGTCCGCTTTCTGAACATGGAGCCCATCGCCCCTTGCCACTGACCGCCGCCGCCGGAGCAGAGATGCTGAGCTGCAGGGAGATCGTGGAGCCTGGAGCAGAGGAGCAAGGCCAGCGACCGGCAATGGCAGGTCCCCCTTTTGGGTACCAGACACCTGTTGTTTTGCTGCTGGTGCATGAGTGATGAAACCCTGTGCAGTCGCCGTGTTCCCACAGGGACAGTGTTGTGCTGGGTAGAAATGTCCGACTGCCGAGCCCTTTGTATCATAAAGCAGTTCTGTTTTGTATTCTCTGCTTGAGGAACGTTTTCCCCCGTCCAGGCGGCCTCCAACCTGGGCCTGCAGCACCTTTCCATGCCCACTGCCAGGGCAGGAAAGTGCTCTCTTCTGCACTCTTGCAGCCAAGGATAGGCTCAAGCGCGCAGCAGAGGTGTGGCCAGGGAGGGGAGGAGAATTTTTTTTTTTTTTTTTTTTTAAAATCTCAGCTTGCAATTTGTGCGCTGGTCTTTTCTGAATCGTTGACAACAGCAGCCAGAAAACCCCAAAGGCGGGACCTGTGCTTGATTTAACAGGCAAACGCATTCAGATGCACTGTACAGGCAGGCCTCCTCCAGTCAACCTGTGACTCATAACCTACACACGAACCCTCAGCTCACCTTGTTCCTCATACTCACCTGCCCTCTGCCCACTAACTACAGGGCCTCAGGAGTTCCCACCTGCTGAGCAGCTTCAAGCAACCCCGTCCACCTGTTTGCATGTAGGCTCTTGCGGGGGAGCAGGATCTCTTGCAAATAAACTCGTACAGCATCGACCCTTGGGAGATCTCCGTCGGCATTTCTACGTCCTGTCGGAATACGCAGGATAACTGCAGCGTAAGAAACAAAAGCACCTGCCTTAAAACATTTGCTTTTTGTTTGCACATTTCCCGTTCTAAACGAGCCCAGCCCCGGCTGGAACAGGGACACATTTAAAATGTTGCCAAAGGGAGGGCCCAGAAATGAAAACCTTTCGCCAGTGAAAGGGGCTAAGAGCCAATAGCCACTGGGATGGTCACTTCCTCCTAGGCCTGCCCCATTGAAACACCGTATTATCTGCAGAAAAGCAAACTGAGAACCTCTTGTTGCTGATATTGTGAATATATTTCTTCCCTTGGACACCTGTTCCCAAGGTAGTCTTTGGTAAGCCGAATGAGGGGAAAAATACTATTTTCAGAAGCTCCAGGCTGCTTTTTAAAATACAGATTTCTGCAAAATACAGGGCACAAACAATTCAGGGGAGATCAGCAAAAATGCTCCTGTTCCACAAAGGGGCAGGGCAGCCCCCCTCTCGCACCTGCCAGTAAAACCATTATGCCAGCGCACAGGGCGTGGGTGTACCCCGGAGCTGGTTTACAGCATGTCTCTGCCTCAAGCAAGCACCCTAGGGCCCGGTTTTGTTTGGTTGCCTAGCAGAGATTTGCTCTTATTAAAGGGTGAGCCCATGCTATGCTGGGAATGGTGAAGATACTTGAAAGCTAGCAAGTTCTTAAGCCTGGACACTGCCAGTGAGGGAGGTTTCCTAGCGAAGGGACGTTCACTGTATGGGTGGGTCTACACTGGCCTAAATGGTTATGTTATGTTGCTCTGGGGTACAAAGAAGCCCCCCACCCTAGCTGTACATCCCCCCTTCCCAGTGATGCAGGTTGCACAGTCCCCACTGGCATTGTCACTGGAGGCGCTGCTGGAGGGTTGGATTTTACACCAGCTCTGCGCAGCATTTCTGATCTCCCCTGAATTGTCATCTTCCCCCACACCGTGGGGCTCACAGAAAGCACAGCACCCAAGGGGAGAAAGTCTTCAGTCTTAGCACTGCTGCTGTTAGGCTCTACCCTCTAGCCCTTGCTCAGCTACAAATTCCCTGGGCCTGTAATGGTCCATACCGGTCCCATCCTGCAATGCTGCCAGCCCAACCTCCATCTTTCCTCTCGCCAGCCCTGCTGCATGGCAGCTCTAACCCACGGTGTTAGCGCAAGGGATGAACAAGCTACACCTGCCAGTAATGCCTGGCCTTTACATAGGGCTGTGTAGCAGGGCTGCCAAGTGTCTGGGCTTCTCCTGGCGCCTCTGGTCAAAACGGGGTGCTGGCAACTCCGTCTGCCCCATTTTGGGATGGAGATGGGACAGGGCACCAGCAAACTCCCTATTTGGCTCAACCCAGCTCCTAGCAGTGGGGGCACTTCCCTCTGGCTCCTGGGCAAAGGGACGACAGGGGTGTAGGGAACCCATCATACATCGCCCTGGCCCTGTGCACCAGCTCTGCAGCTCCTGCTGGCCAGGAACTGCAACACAGGGACAAGTCAGCACTTCCAGGCAGTCCCCCAAGCTAAGTAACACCCAGATCCTACTCCCTGGACCCCCTTTTCACACCCACGCCCCTGCCTCAGCCCTGATCCCCCTCCCAGTCTCAAAAATCCTGCCGGCACCTGCACTCCACCCCCAGCCCTGCCCTGAGTCAACCTCCTGCAGCTCACGTGGCCGATAAGAGCCATCCAGGGCCTCCCTTTGTTACCTCCTCTCTTCTTTACCCTGTCCTTGCACCCCTCACAAATGGCTGGCCCTGAAGAGGGAGGCAGATGGGAGGGTAACAGCAGGGAAGGTGAGAGAGTAGCCCACTTTAGTAACACCTCAGCTCTTTGGCACGAAAAGCTGGCAAGAGGAGAAAAAATCCCACCTCTGTCCTCCTCTAACCCCACCCTCTCCCTGAGAAGAGTACTCAGCCCCAGGAGAAAGGCAAGGTCCCGTCAGGGAGCAGTCTTGCTTGCTGCCACTCACTTCCGTCTTGCAAGCTACATCCTGCCTGATAAAATGGGTCCCTGGGCTTTATTTATAGCCTGTGGTTATATTTTACAAAATGCCTGGGTGAGCGTGGAGGGAGGGAAAGGAATATACATAGGGCTGATCAACTTGGCAAAACCAACAAGAAGTCCTGGTGCACCTGATAGACTAACATATTTTGGAGCATAAGCTCTTGGGGGCAAAGACCCGCTTTGTGAGATGCATCTGATGAAGTGGATCTTTGCCCACAAAAGCTTATGCTCCAAAATAGCTGTTAAATCTATAAGGTGCCACAGGACTTCTCGTTGGTTTTGAAGATACAAACTAACTCGGCGACCTCTCTGCGACTTGGCAAATTACTTCAGCCTCCAGCTGCAGTTAAGGTGACCTCACCCCCAGAAGTAAAGTCCTTAGGGGTGTGGAAGGGTGGCCACCTGAGGAATAATTAATAAGGCTGGGGCTTTTTTGGTTAGAAGAGAAACCACTAAGAAGAGAGGGAACAAGAGGTCTACAGAATCATGGCCAGGGTGGAGAAAGTAAATAAGGAAAAGTTATTTCCTCCTCATAACACACGAATGGGCAGTGGGGTGTGTGCGTGCCAGCAAATGAAATGAATAGGCAGCAGATTTAAAACAAACAGGTGGAAGTAATTCTTCCCACGAGGTGCAGTTGACCTGTGAAACGCCTTGCCTGAGGGTGCTGTGGAGGTCAAAATCGTAACAGGGTTCAGAAAAGAACCAGGTAAGTTGATGGTCCATCAACAGCTGCTAGCTGGGATGGTGCCCCTAGCCCCTGCCTGCCAGAGCTGGGAATGGCCAACGGAGGAGGGGTCATTTGATGATTATCTGGACCTTCCCTCTGGAGCCCCAGACTGTCAGAAGACTTGCTGCTGGGCTAGATGCACATGACTCAATGCACGTATGTAGACAGAGGGAGGGCAAGGGAGGAACAAGCCAACTGACGGAGCTACTGCCAGCTGGACAGCCCGTTAACGACAGCAAGGGGAGCATGCTATTTTGGCTCGGTAGTGGGGCTATCCACGGTAAGTCTGCAGCATTTTAAATGTGGACATCGCTCGAGTGAGTGGAAGGCAAGAGGTGAGGGTGCTTGTGCGGAGCGACACGAAGAGAGGGGCAACCACAGCGCTGTCCCTGGAAGGAAAGATGCAGGGTGGAGCACTGACTGCCACGTACGGTGGGTGGAGCGCAGCAGCTGCATGTCCTACATGAGAACATGAACATTTCCCTAGTAGAGCCGAGCAAACCTGGTAGAAGTGAAGTGCAATTGTGGAGTCAGACAGTTACAAAAACACAGCAAAGCCTGAAGACGCTTGGAAAGGGGCTGTAATCCTGTTACAGCGCAGGGCAAAATCTGGCCGAGTACTGGTGTTCTCCTGGCTGGGAAGCAGATGCAGCAGCCGAGTGCAAAGCTGCAGTGGTGACTGACGTCTATACTGTGGCTGGTGCTTTGCAGGCAGGCAGACTTCCAGTGAGGGAGCCCGGATTCACGCCCAGGGAGGGTTAGCACTGTGCACGGAGAAAACAACAACGAGCCCCTCCCCACACACAGGATGACAGCTGCTATGGGGCAGCTCCACAGAGAGACCAGAGCTGGGGTGGAGCACAGTCCCAGTTCCAGGCCCACTGCTCTCCCCACAGGACAAGACAGGTGGAGGGGAGCCGAGGGTGCAACTATTAGCATTGGAGACCATTTCTGGCAATGACAATTCAGACCAACTGTATTGCAAGGGGGAGATGTGGGATATTCAAGGTGTGGCTGTGTAGAGCCACATGTTCAGGAGCTTCTGGACAGCCTGACAATTCTTCACAACACACACTCTATCAAAATTTACTCTGCAGTTTCTCTTTCACAGCAACCCCTTCAGTCTCTTAAAGAACAATAAAGGGAGACAAAATAAAAACAATTAGATGAGGCAAGGAAGGAATGTGCAATCGTCACGATGGATTCCAGGAGAAGCTGGGACAATGTGCAAGAGGCTTTGGCTACCAACCAAAGGGAGGGACACTGTTGTATAGGATCAAGGAGGCAAGGTTAACGAGTGGCCTAGTGACTCAGAGCCTGGCACAAGGCTGAGCAAAGGTTTACTGGGCACAAAAATCATTGTATTGTATGGAGGACAGAGACACAGAGGTGGGATATCTGGCCACCCTTGCATGTTCACAGTAGATTAAAGAGAGGGACATTTTGGACCAGATAATGAAATGCCTAGTTAGAGCAAGAACGTCTCCAGTGGATTTCTACTACAGGTTGAACCTCTCTGATCCAGAATGCTCTCCTCCGGCAACATCCGTAATCCAGCTTGATTTTAGTTAGCTGGACAGCCACTTACCATGGGTGTGGCCAAGTTTCCCGTGATCCCATAATGTTTGTTCCTAGCCACCAGTCCTGGTTCTCAGTGTTCTGTGCTGTTATTTAGCTGTAATTTACCCCAAATGTCTTCTGAGAGCCCAGTAAGCAGTGAAAATGGTAATGCTGCTAGCCAATGGTCTGTCAAATTCTCTAGTCAAACAATGGTCAAGTCCCAAGGCTGCCAGATTAGGAGGTTCAACCTGTACATGCCTGAATGAAACCAGAGGCCCAGGCTGTAAACCACAGAGCAATAGGAGGGAAGTTGGCCTCTCCAGAATGGAAATGATTGATAAACTATGCTGCAGAGATCAGAAATACCAAAGGCTTCTTGGAAACACAAAATGTATTTTATTGCATAGTCAACTTGGTTGAGTTTTGTCTACACATTTCCATTAATGTGCTGTGTTAAAGAAAGGTAACAGGGTTGTCACAACCCAACAACGTGTAAAAATGTGCCTGGGGGTCATGGAAAACACCACCAGACAAATACAATAAATAATTGTAAATGATTTCTTTTTTCGGGCTGGAAAAATTACCCTGGGACTATTTTCAGTATCCAGGGTGGTTAATTTAATGAAGAGGCAGCCCACTTCACAAACAGACTTCCTAGGACACTCGTAACATAAAATTGTGTCAATTTAATTAAAGGTGTAATTTTAAACCCATTGAGTTAAACCACTGAAAACATGTAGATAATCTGAATCCACTTTAAACCTGATTCCTGTTAGTTTAGCATGCACTGAAAAAAATACAGGTACAACCTACACCAACAACCCACCAGTTTTAAACTGATGGAAGTTAAACATGCAGGATTTGGCACCAGCTTAGCCAAATGAGTTTTACCCCACCAGCTTAGCCAAATGAGTTTTGCCCCACATTTAGTTAATCCAGTGCAGCCTCTGGCTCTGGACAAGGCCTTAGCTCTACTCTTCTTGTTGAGGGTCAGACCCAGCCTTCCTTGAGCATGTACAATTCTCAAAGGGAACAACATGAGCTAATCACAATTGCCAGGGTGCAAGACAGAACCTGCATAACCATCTACCTTGGCAGTTATGTTCTCTCTACTTTGCTGAATGGGCATGATCAGCCTCAAGTGTCACGTTACCTAAGAAGGTAAATCTGGAATGAGAACAACTTCAGAGACAGTGAAGGGATGCTGCTGAATTTCAAGGCGCTGCAGAGAGCAGGCAAATGACATCTGTGTGCAAGGCATTAGCCCACCCAAAAACCTGCAAGGAAGGAAGTCCTTTTGGAAATTTTTAGTATACAGATTAAAAACTGTATTTCAAAGTAATCGCCAGGTGCATGGCAAGCTTTGTTCCCAACCTGCTCCAGCATGGATGAGAGCGAGCTGCCCCCTAAGAAGAGCATATTGTGCTTGGTTCAGTTGCAGATCACTGGACATGCTCTGCAGCACATGCAGGTTGTGACTCTCCAGCAGGCCTTCTCCCAGTTCCAGTTTCTTTTGCTCAAGAAAGCAAAGCATCTGCATGTGTTTGTGCTCTTCTGCACCCTTGTCACCCTGTCGAGAAAGTAGCCATTCTTTCTCCCTCTGTCACTCAGGGCTCTCCTTTCCGCCCCCCACCATCACTCACAAATTTGCCAAGAGGATGAGGTCACCACTCTTTTCACTATGAGCAGTGAGAATGGGCCGTTTCCTCTGGCTTCAGTCTCCCACTCATTCTTCAACTTCCGTTGACCAGAAAGCAAAATGTAAAGGTCATTTTGGATCATCAGTATATTCCAGTGATAGTTTTAGCGGCAGCCTCAGAATCTGCTCTTGCAGATACCTTCAGTTTTCAGCAAGAACTCAGCTCATTAAATAGGCTGTGACAAATCAACACAATCTTTAGTAACCATCTTTTGTGATTCGCAGTCTCCTTTCTGCTCCATGATGGCTGGTTAGGGTCTGGGTCACAAAACCATTCCTAAATGTTGTCGTAGGGGACAGTAAGGCCAATGTTGTAGTTGTAACCAGTCACTTCATCGTAGGAAGAACGACAAATAGGAAGGACACTCTCTTGAGTCAACTGGTCCACTGAGAATTCATAAGCATAGATGATTCCTCGATGCCTGGGCCAAAAAAATATACACAATGTACCATTTCTAACAGTGCTAGAAAGAAAGTCAGATCTTTACCAACATCTGAGAAATCTAGTATCCTGCTTGCAGAAGCAGCCAACATTGGTTGCTTTAAGAAAGCAAATAAGGTCTCAATACACCATGAACATTTGTGCAATATTTTAGGTAAAAGGAAATCCCTTCCTAACACCCAAAATGTTCATTGTATGCCCTTCGAGACGAGATTTGATTCACTTACTTTAGCAATGCATGGATGTAACTGTTACCTGCCCTAAAACGATCTAATCTGATGCAGGGACAGGGAAAATCAGTATATTACAGCTTGGTACTTGGAATCAGAAAGGGAAAGTGAACTGATCTGAAAAAATACCAAGACTTTAGTTTAGGCTTCAGCATTGTCTCTTCCTGAGCTAATGCCACCAACTAACATTTAAAGGAAGACAAGGAGCATGTTCCCTGTGCTGCTTCAGTGGCCTGTGTGTTCTCCTACAGAAGAGGCGACTTCTGAGTTCAGAGAGAAAGAAAGAGCACTTTCTTCAAGGGTCTTGGGAAACCCTGATCTGCTTTTAAACATTGCACATCTATCTGGTTACTGGTTTTGCATCAAAACCTGGGTGGGTTTTAACTGACATTTTCACAAGCGTCTCTGCTTCTCTAAGACGGGGTAAAGTGCAGAAAGTTCTGTCCTCCCAGACTAGTTCACTCACCTACGATGAGCTGTCAGGTCATCATCCATGATGCTGGCACCCCGGGGGTTCTTCTCATCTGGGATGTTTGCTGTGATGAGGCTGTGAGTATTGAACCAGATATGACGGACTGGGTGTCTGGAAAATAAACAGCAGAAATGGGGGAGAGAACCCACTTACACCCGGGTCAGACAACTAATGACCTAATCGGAACACAGGAATTGTTATAGCAAGTTAGCCAATGATCCACCTGACTTAGCACACTGTCTTTACTCACAGGCTGAGATCCTAGACTGTCATTTCTCCGGGCAGTGCAGTAGGACATCAGAGTTACAAACACCTCATGAATGGTGGGTATTTGTAATGCTGAGCAAACACCGTGGTTGTTCTTTCTCAAGTTTACAAATGAACATTGTCCGAGTACAGCTTTGAAATTTTACTGTGCAGAAGGAAATTTCTGCTTTCCTTTTATTTTTCTTAACTTATATTTGACACGGTATTGCACTATACTTGCTGATAGGGGTTTTTTTTTTGTTTTTTTTTTGGTGGCGGGTGGGGGGGGGGATCTCAGCTGATGCCTAATGGTTATTTCAGGTTCCAAATGAGGTGTGGATGAGCGGTCAGTTTGCAAATCTGGTGTTAACTTGAGAGTCTATGCTGTACCTATTTAAATAACAAAATGATGCTTTTAGCACCATCTAGTGGAGTATTGCTAGAATGCAGATGGAACTGGGACCACATCCCAGGAACTGCTGCGAGGTATCACATATGCTCATCGTCTCTGTGAATACACTAACATCCAAGTTAACTGGATCTACACGCCTCAGGTGGAACTGTGAGTTGTGAACGTTTCAGACCTTCACTGCATGACACAAAGCTGAAGTGTTCTTCCCATCCTTCACTCATGAATAGTTTAAATATTGACCTCAGAGCTCCTGGTTTCAAGGCAGGATTCTTTCAGTATGAGACACTCCCAGAAGATGATGAAATAGCTTATCTCATCGGCCTGCTTACATCATCTGTCATCCCCCAAACAAACAAATCACCTCCTCTGCTTCCCCATCCCTGGTTGTGGGTTATGGACACAGACACCTGATAATGTGTCTCCTTTCAGTGAAGGCCTCCAGGTGCTATTTATTCAGATTATCTATTTTTGGCTCACCTACAGGTTAATAATTGTATAACTGCTAATTCTAATGACTTCAGTCAGAGGCTGTTTCCTCTTCCACCCTTAACACTCATCACATACCAATTGCCCTCTTCTCTGCCATGCTCATTAAGTATTGACTTGGAAGATAATCAATGCAATAATGTCCCTAATGCAACAGCTGCATCAACGGAACTTAACTCATGGGTCAAAAGAGAAGGAAACCACTTGATATCAATCAATGACCTGACTTGACTTCACCCGACAGTAAATACCTTGTCTCATCCACCTGGGCCCTTGGGAAAGAGTCATTAAAATTAGGACATATCTCTTCATTTTATCAAGAGATAACAGGAGTATATCACTCCCAGTGTTACTAAGGGCTAAACTCTATGATCTTCGCTTGGGCAGAACTGAAATTGAATGTAAATTTTGCCTGAATAAGAACCATCTAAGGAAATGGTTAAGACTTGGCCCATGAAAATAAAGTTTCTTTCTTCACTTCCAAGATATTATTCAAGCATTGTGTACTTTGAGGACAAATAGCTGTAGCTATGTCAGCCTACTGGTGCAGAAGCATCAGATTTGGCACTCTGAGGTCTGCATTTTAAAGGGATGTGAACGTGTTGGAGCAGGGTGTGTGTATGCTTGAAATTAGAATAATCTCTGTAGTCTAATTTTTTTTTTAATTTTAAATTCTAAAGTCTACTTTTTCTTTTTTCTTTTTTTTTTTAATTCTAAAGTTGTTTTTTTTTTATTGAAGTCCTCCCTTTTGACCATCGGAGGCGCTGAGTAAACAGATAACACAAGAATAAAACTGGCAAGCCAAAACTGCCTGAAAATCAGGATTTGTATAGTGAGAGATTTCACTAAAGTGAAGACAAATGAAATTTAACCAAAATTCAACACCCCACACACCAGTATATGATACTCTCCTACGCACCCTGCACCAACCCTGACAAAAATATTTCCCTTTGGTAGTGTTTTCAAGCAATACATGGCAACATTGTCCTATGGAAGGGAAGCAAATGAAATTAACAATTGTCTAATCTGAGAAAAATGCAAAAAAATAAACCACCAAAAATAAATCAGATTAACAAAATTACCGTCACTGCAGAAATGATGTGTTAGAAGAAACTTATTAAAAGGACCTTGGTCTATTTAGCATTTTTGTTTTGTTAGTGCTCCTTTAAATTAAATGAGCAACAACTCCCATGAAAATTATGGCAGAACACGCTCGCTCGCTCGCTCACACCCACCGCCATCTGGAACCTTCTTTAATCGAAGAGTCCAACTGAACAGACCACAGATTCCACTAGAGACTGAAAACTAACAACTATTGTACTGTCTTCAGCAACTTTAGGCATAGGATGTTCAGGACCAAAGTGACAACATGCCAGCTCAGTCATTCCTAGTGCCCACTGGATCTGGTAATGCTCTGGCAGCAAACCCTTTGAGCAGCTGAAGTTACCTGGCGTGCATTTCCCAGAGCTTGGTGCCCATCCTCTGATCCCACACGCAGACCAGACCCTCCTCTCCTCCACTGACAATCTTCCAGTCATCCATCTGTACAGCAGACACTCCTAAATGGTGGGCATAGAGTGAGCACAAAGATTTGCTTCTGCGGAGGTCAAATACCCTGACCCTGAACAAATGGAAATAAGAACAGATAGAGGCAGCTGTTAACACTCCAATCTCCAGCTCCTGAGAATTCAAACACTGTTTGGATTATATTAGGGCATTGATTACAGTTGCATTACACTTACAAAACACCAGAATACTTTTAAAGCGTCTGCAATTCATTGGTAAAGGCAGAAACCCAATAAAAAAAAAACATCTGCAACTAAAAAGCTATCAGCAATCCGACTGCTCTATTGGTTAGATGCCATCTGAGGCCATGTCTACACTACAGGCACTATGTTTCGTAGCTGTGCCACAGTAACTCGAGTTCTAAGAATTTCCGCCCAGCAGATCGTTCCTTTGTCTTGTGAACTGCTTACAGTGCAGTGAGTAATAAACGACAATCTAGCTGCGGAATTGCTATGGCACCTGTCTCCTTAGTTTCTAAGCACTATCCGTAAAAACCTCAGGACAATACCAAAGATGCAGTTAAGGGACAAGGAACCAAATATGACATCAAAGAGGAAAAAATCAAGGGACTCTTTGGCTAAGATGCACAAGAGCTGACATTAACTCTGAATAAAGCCACCCACAAGCATCCAAACAGATGCCTTTTTTAAGTTTCTTTGGCCTAGATTATAAAAAACAACTAGTGACGGGGGCTGTCCATCTTCAGACACTTTAAAAAAAAAAAATCCCGATTTTCAGCAAGTTCCTAATACTCTTTAATTTAGCAAGTCAGAAATCAAACCGCACTCCGAGCAGCAAAGTCCTGGATGAACAGCTGAGATTGCAACTGCTGGAGCAATTAACCAAAATAGTCTGTATTGTCTATTGAAGGCATACCCACAGCCATTATTCTTTAAAGTTTCTATTCCCATCAGCATGAGCAAAAAAAGTCTGCCTACAATATTTCATTCCAAGTTTGGTCTTCTTCAGTATCCTGTCCTATGTTATCACTACAAGAACTTTAAATGTGTGGGAAGGGCTGAGAAGATCTATATTATTCTTTTTTACCAGATACACACACACACTTTTGCCAGTGGCCAATTCCGATCTTACAACAATTTCACACAGATGCAAACTCTCGCTCCTATTTTATAATAATACTAATGAGATCAGAATTAAGACCACTAATATTTTTTTTCCCTCAAAAAGACCAGGTGGGTGAGGTAATATCTTTATTTGGATGTTTTATTTTATCTCATCCACCTTGTGTGTAATATCCTGGGATCAACATAGCTACAACAACATTGCACACAATATTTTTACGAGTCAATCTCTATGCTAAAGCTCCTTATTACTAAGGGACCATTAAGATCCTAGTGGTCTCCAAATAGATTGTGAAACTGAAAAAAATTAGTTCTATTAATTTATGTTTGGCTATGATCACATATGACTGGAAAGAAAATTCTGTTTTTATACTAGGGCCCCAATTCAGGAAAATTAAGGACAAGTTTAGGTGCATTTTTGAATAATAATGTTCTCCTGAATCAAGAACTTGAGATACATAATGATTGGGTAGAAGAGAGAAAAGTTTCAAACCCATCTAAGAGCAAAAAGTACCCATTAGAGAGGGAGAAACATCTATGAACTCTCATTTTGAGATAAAGAAAGGAGTTCATCAGTCACTTCTTTCCTTATTTACATAGACAATGAGAATGGATGTCTTTGTGCATGGTAAGGATCACTTATACCAATTAAAATCTGTCTCAGAGCTCAGATGAATACAAATCTATATCACTGCCTGATATGCCTAAGAAATCATGCTGTGCTAAAAGCCCGAATGCAGTAAAAAAGGGGAGTCTCTTTTTTAAAAAACTTAGTATTAAGATAATATGATAAATGTCAGAAATGGAACAATCCAGCATACTAAAGTCCAAATTGTATTATGTTCATTATTCATGGCGTGATCCTTGTGCTTTTCCAAGAAGCCCTCCCTTTTCCCCTGTTCTAATGAAAACCACACCATAGGAGTTTGCAAATAACTCTATTCCAACAATTAAAACAAAAGGTGACAGAACCATCCAAAGACTCCAACAGGGTAGCATCCATCTGACAGGCAGAAAAACATGTTGGAACAGAGACGGGAGTACACTGAGGATGGTTCTGTTGCAACACCTATGGCTTAACTCATCAGAACACTTCCAGACAGAACAAAAAGCACTCCTGGCTTTCTCCCACTTCAGCAGCGAGAAAGGAGTCTCTGGTGTGTATTAGAACATTGGGTAAGGATATAATATTGCTGAACCTCTCTTATGCACAGCACTCTCCCCATCTTTGGCTGCAAGTGCCTTCTATAATAATGAAAGTTTCCCTATTAGTAAGCACGGTTGGAAATGAAACTGCCTCCATCCCAGTTGATACATCAGCAAGGGTCCAGCTTTCAGGCACATTTCCATCCTGCGAGCCCAAGGAAAACTAAAAAGAACAGTTGAACTGTTTACAAGCATCAGAGGGGTCACTGTGTTAGTCTGTATCCGCAAAAACAAGGAGAAGTCCTGTGGCACGGCATGGTGTACACTAACAGATATATGGTGTACATGGTGCACACTAACAGATATACTGGAGCATAAGCTTTGTGGGCAAAGACCCGCTTCGTCAGACACATCTGAGGAAGTGGGACTTTGTCCACAACAATTTATGCTGTAATATATGTTAGCCTATATGGTGCCACTGGACTTTGTGCTGGGTTTTTTGAATTGTTTGTGTTTGTTTTAAAAATAAAAGGCCTTTTACACACCTGAGATGAAGCTCCAAATAACTGGTGCCTCAGTTATCACAGAGGCTGCCATTCCCCTCTACGCTCTGCCGTGACAGTTATGCTCAGTGGGAACGCCTCAGTTCTCTACTAGTCCAAATGAGGAGCAAGCCTTTGCCTCTGTTATTTGATTGCTCCAGAAATAAATCTAGCCAGGTTCAGGGGTAGATGTAAACCACTATATTCTCAGCCAGCTTTCCCACAATGGCAGGAACCTGATTCCCCAACAGACAGATTTCCAATGTTCACACAGCAATATTGTCAATCTATCCAACTACACACTCAGCCCAGTAGAAGAGTCTGTCCTATCACAGGGATTCTCTTTTTACCCCACCACCCACACAAACATGATGCAGTTCTGAAGGGACCTAGAAGCCTATTTTTTCCACCTCCGACTCCAGGAATACCTTCAATATGACACTGAGCAGAGCACTGACCCACAGACACCCTCCCACCAACAAGAAGAAGAATTTTGCACGGACTCCTCCTGATGGTCAAAGTGACAGACTGGACCTGTACACAGAGTGCTTCCGCCAACACGCACAGGCTGAAATTGTGGAAAAGCAGCACTGTTTGCCCCATAACTGCAGCCGTGCAGAACGCAATGCCATCCACAGCCTCAGAGACAGCTCTGACATTATAATCAAAGAGGCTGACAAAGGCGGTGCTGTTGTCATCATGAATAGGACAGACTACCAAAAGGAGGCTATGAGGCAACCCTCCAACACCACATTCTACAGGCTACTATCCTCTGATCCCACTGAGGAGTACCTAGAGAAACTACACCATCTGCTCAAGATACTCCCTACAAAGCACAGGAACATACACACCCCTAGAGCCCCAACCAGTGCTACTAACCAAGATCCATAAACCTGGAAATCCTGGATGCCCCATCATCTCAGGCATTGGCACTCTCGCCGCAGGACTGTCTGGCTATGTAAGCTCTCTACTAAGACCAGCACTCCTAGTTATCTTCAAGACACCACCGACTTCCTGAGGAAACTACATTGCATTGGTGATCTTCCTGAAAACGCCATCTGGCCACCCTGGATGTAAAGGCCCTTTACATCAACATCCCACACGAAGATGGACTACAAGCTGTCAGGAACAGTATTGCTGATGAGGCCAAGGCACAAATGGTGATGGAGCTTTGTGACTTTGTCCTCACCCACAACTATTTTAGATATGGGGACAATTTATACCTTCCAATCAGGGGCACCACACAGCATGCCAACATTTTTATAGCTAGCCTGGAACAACGCTTCCTCAACCTACGCTTCCTGGAACAATGTCTCCTAGCACCCCTCCTCTGCTTGCTCGACACTGATGACATCTTCATCATTTGGACCCCTGAGAAGGAGGCTCTGGAAGAGTTCCACTGTGATTTCAATAGTTTCCACCCCACCATTAACCTCAGCCTGGACCAGTCCATATAAGAGATCCACTTCCTGGACACTACAGTGCTAATAAGAGATGGTCGCATAAACACCACCCTAAACCGGAAACCTACTGACCACTATGCTTACCTACATGCCTCCAGTTTCTACGTGGGGCACACCACAATCCTCTGTTTACAGCCAAGCACTTAAGTACAACCACATTTGCTCCAGTCCCTCAGACAGTCACTTACAACACCCTTACCAAGCATTCCTAAATCTACAATACCCACCTGAGGAAGTGAGGAAACAGATTGACAGAGCCAGACATGTACCTAGAAGCCACCTGCTATAACACAGGCCCAACAAGGAAAACAACAGAACACCACTGGCCATCACCTACAGCCCCCAGTTAAAATCAATCCAGCACACCCTCTGATCTACAGCCCATTCTGGCCAATGATCCCTCAACCTCACAGACCCTGGGAGTAAGGCCAGTCCTCACCTGCAGACAGCCCACCAACCTGAAGAGAATTGTCACCAGCAATTACACACAACGCCACAGTAACTCTAACTTCAAGAACCAATCCCTGTAACAAACCTCAGTTCTAACTCTGCCCACATATCTACATCTGTGATGCCATCACAGGATCTAACATCAGCCACGCCATCAGGAGTTTATTCACCTGCACACTTACTAATCTGATATATGCCATCACATGCCAGCAATGCCCCTCTACCATATACATTGGCCAAACTGGACAGACTCTATGTAAAAGTATAAATGGACACAAATCAAATATCAGGAACAGTAACAGAGGAGAATACTTCAATTTCCCTAGACACTCAGTAGCAGATTTAAAATTAGCCATCCTGCAACAAAAACACTTCCAAAGCAAACTGCAAAGAGAAACTGCAGAGCTACAATTCATTTGCAAATTTGACACCATCCATTTTGGATTGAACAAAGACTGGGAATGGCTGGCCAGCTACAAAAACAGTTTCCCCTCTCTTGGGGTTCACACCTCCACATCAGCAGCTGGAAGTGGGCCACATCCTCCCTGACTGACTTCATTAACTCTCGCCTTCCTCTTGATTGGTACTCCCTTCTCTTCATGTGCCTCTATATTTATACCCGCCTCTGGAATTTCACTCTAATGCATGTGACGAAGTGGGCCTTTGCCCATGAAAGCTTATGATCCAATATACCTGTTAGTCTATAAAGTGCCACGGGACTCCTCGTTGTTTTGGCAGACACAGATTAACACGGCTACCCCTCTGGTACTTTCCCGATGTTATCCACCATTTTAGGTACCCTCACGGAAGGCAAGGTAGCTGCTGTTGAGTGTCACAATACGTGCTCCTCATGCTCATGATGGTATTTCGTTCTCGTTATTTGCTATGAAGTGCATCTAGACTGAGTCCTGTGACTCCTCCCAAAAGAATCGCTCCTTTCCTCAAAGGAAGGGAGATAGGATTTTTGGCTTTGTTTTTAACAGATGATGTTGAATAGATGATTTCCCCAATCCCATAACAATAAGGTCAAATTTTGGCCTCAAATCCCAAGGAAGGCCATTTTAACTCCAGCAGCAGATTTCTCCATTGGCCATTATTATTTAACATTCCTACTGTGAATGCTTCATTGAGAATACTTGTTCTGCAGCAGGAATCTGGGGATGTGAGGTCCACTTGATATGGATGGGGGTCCAACTAAGAAAAATTTATGCTGCTGCTAAAACCCTTTAAACACACCTTCAAAGTAATTTCACTGTGTTTTAGATGGAGGATGGTCTCTTTTCAGAGATCCTATTTAACTGCTAACCCTCTGGACTTCTGGTTTCCTGTTAGCTTAGCTCCAGCCCGGCCCCCATCCACAGACACCCGGGCTATAAAATTCAGAATGAAAAGCTTTACATATTCATATTCTGAGAGCAGAGGACTTCAGCATTTCCCCTCGTATAAGGGGAGTTGCTTTCAATTTCCTACATCAACAGGGATATCAAATTTGTCTGTGCTCTTCTGTTTCCACATAGACATATCGACGCACCATTAAACAAGAGAACAAAACCACAAACAGATTTTTTGGATTCACAGAACCCAGCCATACTGAGGAGAAATTATTACCTATTAATTTAAGAAAAACTTCTTAAGGATTCTGTTACCTACATCAAACTCAAGCTGCTTCTTTTCTTTGTTGATGAAGTAGGCAGTTTGCTTACATTGTCTCTTTGCAGAAAAGAAAAAAATTGTTTGACAAAATAATCATTTTTGCAAGCTGCTCCACTGGCAGGACAGAGGTCTGGGATTTGGCAATGGAAAGTATCCGCCTCACAATCTGATACCCACCACCGAACCAGACCACCACCTGCAGCCACATACCCAGCACTGAAGGGAGGAGGCAAGGAACGAGAGCCATTAAAGACTGGCCTTTTGCCATCCCACATCTCTTTGGTGCAGTGGAGTGACCCTGCAGATCACCAGCCAAAAAAGAAAACCTAAAAATTGGACTCAAAGGGTCTTTTTAAGCACTTTAATCCTTTCACACTGACTGTTCCCAGTGCGTCCGTTTCTGGCACCGCATACGATGCAGGGAAAAATCCAGCTCAGCAAGCCAAGGAGTTAAAGAGAAGCCTGTTAATCAGCTAAATAGAAGCTGGAATCTGTTCACATGGAAGTCTCTTTGCTGTCACCTGAGGGACTCTGCAGTGTTCTGAAATACACTCTTGACATCCTTTGGCAGGTGGACCCATCTCATCCTACATGATTCATCCCTTAGGTTATTTTTTTTAATATCAGAAAGTGAGCTTTTAAATGCCAAACTAATTTTGTGGGTGGGGGTCGGGGACAGGGAAGTGGAAGATATTCCAAGTGATCTCGCTGGGCTGTACAGCAACTGTGTCCACCAAATGGCTTAAAAAGAAAGCCTTTCCATTGTGCTTTCAGAAACAAAGTAAAACGGCAGCCACATCCAACTATTACCTAATACTTTGTTCCTGAAGTTCATGCACACTGTGCTCGCAGTATATGGGGGAGAACTTAACTCTCTCAGCTCCAGATACTGGCCAGCAGGAAATAAGGGACAGAAAGTTAACTGTAGCTCTAGATAAGGTATTGCTCTTGCTTGTACGTACCTCCTGTCTTTATTGCCTGAAACAAGCATCCATGGAGGACTATTCTGGAGGTTGACACATGTGAAGTCACCCAACGAGCTGCCTAGCTTTGTTAAACACTGACCTGTTTCCAGGTTGTAGAGAAGTATCTGGCAGAAGGAGGGAAAAAATACACAAGATGAAATATAACAGGGCCATGCTGAGTGCATTTTGCTGTAGCATAAACCAGAGCATTGTCATTACCGCTCAGATTTCATTAAATAAATGATTTACGGGCCTAGTTCTCAAACTTCTAGCATGTCATCAGGATACAGACACGCCTCTACTGAGGAGAGCAGCAATAAAATGCATACCAGTACGGCAGGCAAGCAGATTGGCACTGTAATAGACTATCATGAATTAGGGATAAGTAGCTTGAACACTAGACCAGGACAACCCTGGTGGAAAAGGTACAAATTCTGCCAGCCCAAAGGAAGCTACGCTGTGTTTGCTTGCTCCGGTCATACTGAATCCATATTGAAAAGTGGATCTGCTCATGAACAAACTCTGAATTGTATTTGAAATAGGACTGGAATCAAAGCAAAATGGTCTTAGAAAGGGTACCAGATAAAGAACTGTGAGAGAAAGATTCCATGAACTATGGCAAGGAGAACAACAGAGAAACATAATTTGTATTGATCTTATAGGAATGCAGAAAAGTCTTGCTTAGATGTTCAATTAGACAGATAAAAGGATCTTTCAACTAAAAAAAAAAAATCACAGTTTGGCAAGGGGGTTAATTTTTTTTTATTTTTAACCTACTACAATTAACTCACAAGGTCACTGCCGCAAAGAGTAGAAAAAGTAATTTTCCTATTTGTGTAAGTTCTGCATTTGAAAGCACTATGTTTAAAACCAGTTTGACCATTTTCCAGCCTGTCAGCTTCACCTGTTTAAGCAGGACTTTCCCAAAGCAAGAGCAGACCAAAAGTATGTTCAAAAACAGGACAATGCGATCACACCATAAAAATTGGCAAGGAGGCTGAGCAGACAGTGGAAAGCCTAAACATACATTTTAAAAAATTGTGACGTTAACTAGATTTCAAGCTTGTCCCATGTTAAAAAGCAAAAATTTACGTCCATTTAATTTTAAGGTTGCATAGTTAATATCAATCAAAATGAAAAAAAAAAACCCATGGGTTTCTATAGCAACATTAACAAGGTCATGTGGTACAGATGCAATATTTTCAAGTCCTATTTTTCCTGCTATAGCCCAGCGGTGGGCAATAATTTTTGATAGGAGACCCCTCCAAGACTGGTAAGTGGTCAAGGGCCACACTACTCTATGGAAGAGATGCAGAAGGGAGCTTGGGGTGGGGACTGGGGTGCTGGAGAGGGTGTGAGTAAAGGAGGGTGTTGTGATCCAGGACAGAGGGTTGGGAGACAGCAACTGGGATTGGTTATGGGTGCAGGAGAGGACTCTGACCTGGGGGAGGGGCACAGGGTTTGGGAAGAAATTGTGACTTGGGGGAAAGGGTTGCAGAGGATTTGTGTTGTGACTTGAGGGACAGGAGAGGCAGCATCTAGCTGGGAGGTACTTACTAGGCAGCAGCCCAGAAGGACTCTGAGGCAGCTACCCTGCCTGCTTCAGCCCCAGATAGCTCAAAACTGCTGCTCACTCCATATTGTTTTCTGCTCCAGACACACTGGAGGTCGGGGAAGGCTTTGCCCTCTGGTCCTCTCCCCAGCAAAATCTCTTGACTCCCATTAGCCAGAAACAGGCCAATGACAGGCGAGATTTTTTCTGCTAGGGGCAGGGCAATGCATGAAGCCTTCCCCACCCCAGGATCCAGAGCAGAGAGCTACACAGAGAAGGAAGCATCTTAACATCTGCTCTGTGCCTGAGCATCCCGTGGGGCGGTCCAGTGGCTTGGTGGGCTAGATCCAGCCTATGGGCTGTATCTTGCTCACCCCTGCTATACCCTGAGATTCTTAATAAATTTTACGTCATGGCTTAAAACAAACATGAAATATCCGGTATGTGCAACATAGGCAAGTTAGTTCTGTTGTATGAACCTTAATATTTGCATTATCTGATTTTCAAATTTCAACTGAGCAACCTTGAAATTGCATTACCAGTTTGTTTGTTTTTTTTAAAAAGGTAGGTCAGAAAAAGTTACCCATACCCAATGCAGATAAGTGTGTGGACAGCTTTCACTGGACTTTTAAGTTCACACCTGACCAAGAACTCCTCTCAATTTTCCCTCAAGGTAGTTTCTGCAAGGCTGAATTACAGCGGTAACACACCTCTTGTAATGGCTGTCTTTTGGCAACAGAAAGGTTTTTTTTTTTTCCCCCAACATTTAGAAAATGTGAGGAATGCAGCAAAAATTGATGAAAGATTAGTTTTTCCCACATTTCTTCTGTCCCTGCGAAGAAGGCAATCGTGTCTGTAGGATGGATTTTGCACAATACATCACTGCGATTTTTACAGATTTCCCTCATGCAAGCTGTCCTAGCAACAGCCAGTGTGCTTGATCCAACCCGTTTCCCCCTCAGGCCACGAGAAAAGAACATATATTAGGATGATGCTGTAAAAAGAAAAGGCTTCATCAGGCTTTACTAAATATATTAGCAGCAATTCAGTAAGCATCCATAAATGAATTCTCTTCAATAGTATGTTATGTTTATCATTACCCAACCAGACAACTCTGCCCCACAAATCTTGGTCCTGGACAGTTTCCTTTGTGAGAGTTATCCAAGTTTGTCTATTAACATCCATCAATATAGTACTGATGTACCATGTCTCAAAATTAAGCCATTTTTAGTGTGTGTTTTTCATCATCGCAGAACTCAAATATACCTGAAGAAATTTTACTCAGTTTTATAGAAGTAATTATCTTTTAAATAAAGACCAAGTAATGAAGATACCATCCCAAAAAGATTAATTCATTTGAAAATCAGAACCTGTGAAATGGATACAGTTTCATAGATATTTGGGGGACAAGAGGGTGATGTAATATCACCATCTTTCGTCTCAGGCTCTGGGACCAACACAGCTACAACAACAATGCAAACACCACTGAGATTTCACATAAATCACCAATGAAATGCACCTGTTTCTGAAGAAAGACAGAGCAATCCACTAGTGCACACTGCACGTAACTCAAGAGGAAAAGACATTCTGACCAAGGCACTGTGGCAAAACCATTAAAATTGCAGAAGAAACTAATGGCCATGCTTGGCACACCTGACTTCTGCTTTGAAGTCTCATTTGAAAAACAATAATCTCCACTGAATTCAGTTTATTTATCCTGAGCTGTCCCTGTCAAGAATCTTTCTTTCCAAAGAATCTAGACCATCCCTTTCTGGTTGCACGCATAGCCCCTGGAGACAAGACAGTGCCTCTTACTGTTCTCGAGGAACTATTAATTCACCTAGTAGATCTTAGCTCCAATCAAACCTGTCAACATAAAATTGGATCACAGTTTTCAGATATGTATCAATATGATCAGAATGCCCTCTATGAAAACTTGTTAATATGCAGGGATTTAAATATCTTGACCTTTTCTAAGCAAACACTGAACCCACGACTATTCTAAGTGCATGCCAAGTTTCATTTTCAAAAATCAAAACAATTTTCCAATTCTGTAGTAAGTGGGCAAAAAGGGATTTTTAAACTAACACATTCACTTTGTATGTACACTTGTGTAGTTTACAGTCTGCCAGATGCTTTAATCTTTTATGTATTAAAAACTATTAAAAAATGATTCAGGCTTCCCATAAGATGTCTGTCTCAATTTCCACTCTCTATCTTCCCTCCTCTTTTTAGAGATTTGTTTAGGTCGCGTACATGTTTTCTGCCTTTACTGGCTCTTTGTCTGCAAAAAGAAGCTCTTTGGTGGTGTTGGCACACATTTTCACCTCTTCCTTGTTCAGCATAAGATTTCAATTTTTTAAACCTACGCTTTTTGCTTTTACTGTCTACCAAGCTTCAAACCAGAATACAATTTTACACCTGAACTAAAATAGGGGCGTTATAACTGAAATGACAACACAATTTTGAAGTTGCTGTGACATTTCTGATGCACTCTGCTGTAATACCCTAAAGTAACTAGGATTTTCTCTATAAAGGCCAAAGATAAAGAATGAAAATATCTAATCAGTAGGGAGTTAAAATAAGGGTCTCCATGTTCAAGGGCAAACAAAACATAAGGTCTCTAGGAGGTTTATAATCTTATAATGCACACAGCAAATGGACTACCCTTTTAAAGATACTTATAAACCTATAATGGCTAGTGACGTAATGGGTAGAAATCTGGTAAAAGTGAGTGAACCAAGAGCTTTTAGGTGTGAAATGGGGTACCCAAAGGTAATATTTTAATGAGGTGCCCTCTTCTTCCAACAGCACTTTTGGGGCAAGGGGGTGAATGACATTACGTCTAAGCAGATACAATCCATATATATATTATATATGGATAAAACAAAACAAACCACAAAAAACAAACCAAACACCACAAAAATCAAAGTCTTTAGCTACTAACACTTTTCAGATTCAAAAGTTTAAGTTACTGGATAAAAAGCAAGTGATATTCCAGAATCTTAAATAATTCAGCAAGCCAGAAATATCCAAAGAGCACCTTTACCATTACATTTAGTTAAAGACCACAGAGATTAGAAAACACATTATCCATCTCAGAGGTGATTCTTTCCATGTTACAAGTCCCTTAACAACCTTTACCATCTCTCCCTTGCGCGCTCTCTCTCTCCCTTTTAATAAGGCTGAGCAAATGGGATTTCATTTTATCTGACTGCCACAGACTAGTGATATTAATTATTCATGCTCCTACTCTCTCTTTTGTTAAGGCACTGCATTAGACTAATTCCCTTTTTGTTGCAGGAGTCGGACGAGTCTCAGCCTGTGGCTACTGTTTTCAGCGAGATGCGCTGAGAAATAGGTTCGCAGACTTATTAGAAGGAATGAGGTCAGGTGGGAGAAAGAGAATGAAAAGCTTACTGCAGTTAGGAAACTTTACATCAGCAGGTGTGTGGCAATTTAAAAAAAAATGCAATCCAAGAATCTAACAGAGAGAATACCAAATTAACAGACAAAAATTTACAACTTCTGAAGCTAGACCAACTTCAGCTGTGAGCTTTGTTAGATCTCATAGCTTAGGAAGGTACAGCATGGCATAAATACTATGGATGAGACCCTTCCAAAAAACAAAACAAAAAACCACCACCACCCAGGTGCTGGAAAAAATGGTGCTGATGGAACTCTTCCATGCACATCCAATACCCCAGCATGGGGCTAGGGGGACTGTGCTGCTGAAGATGCCTTTTTTGGATGGAACATAAAACAAAGTCCCCAAGCACTTGTTATCAAAGAGCCTGCAGTACTTTTCACAAGAGCAGGGGTGTTCACCCCAGCAGCCTGGCTAAAGGCCAGCTCAAGCAATTGCATTCTGAAAAAGCGGGATTTGCTCTGTAGGGAGTTATGTTTTTCCTTCTTGCCCTAAGCTGTTGTGCTTTGTTGCCAGTAAGCAACTCGAGAGGTGGCCTCCTTTCAGTAATGGGTGAAATGCTCTTTATACATGTAACCGTAAATAATTAACAAATAAAATAATAAGGAAAACATATAACAATAGTCACCGTACTGAAATCATTAGCTTCTTCACTTTGGAATAACATCCTGGGCACACATGTTCCTGAAACATCTTACCTTTCCATTTATTTGAACAGACAGCTAAGAATAACACCACTTGGCAAATACAGACCTATCCTAAGATTTCGAAGTGCTTTAAACAAGACACAACATTACCCTTTTTTACAGTGTGAAACTGAGGACCAGAGAAAAATTACATGACTTGCCCAAAGTCATGAGAGGACTCTGCCAGTGTTGGAAATAAAATATGCATTATTTTCATTTCAGTTCTGTGGCCTATCTGCTAGATTATGTTGCACACGTTGCCTGTATATGCCAACCTTTGCTCAGCAATAAGGAGGATAATGGAATTGCTGGTCAGTCATGGCTTCCTTTAATAAAAGAACAGAACTTTTTAGGTTCTGGGCTATTTTTTTTTTTTTTTTTTTTAAATCTATGGATCAAGACACATTCAATCTACATACCATCTGGAACAGTGGATACAACTACCTCGCTTACGTTTTTCCAGATCTCATCAAATTAAGCTTAGCCTTTGCTGGATGCTACTGCAAGTTCTCAATTTTATTACTCAGAAGCATGTGAGAAAAATATAAAAAGTTTACAAGCTTTCAGGGGAGAGTTTCCTGGTGTAAACATAAACTGTTACACCGGCTACTGTAAATATAACACATAATACAGCAACACAGGAAATTTGACTATTAAGAAATGCAAGGTCAGCATATTGAGCCTGGTACACAGAGACAATGTTCTGGCTCCATAAATTTAAAGATGAGCTAAGATTTAAGAAGAGCAGATGAGAGTATTACAAAAAAAAATCAGAAAGAGAGCCAGAGATAAAAAGAGTAAATCATACACTAAACAGCCAGTAAAAAAAAAAAATAATAAAAAAGTGGTTAATATGCATGAATAATGGATGTTTGATTTAAAAGCAGTTTACTCCAATATGATGTAATTTTTGACAATCAGCCAGAGAGACTATTTTGCAAGTCTTTGCCAGATATAAGTCACTGTGCAGGACTCATAACACAACCATGTCTGTGAGCATGTGGAAAATTGACTTTCCGGCCATCCCAAAGGTGACTTTACACTGGCAAACAAAAACTCTTACCTCAGGTGCACTTAGCTATGCTCCCCAGCCCTAAGCTGTGCTCTCTCAGCTCAGAGAATCCATGAAAGCATTGTTAGGAATCATCTAAACAGTCTACAGTGTTCCCAGCAGGGCAATGCTCTTTACAGAATCCTCCAAATACTCATGGCCTGCCATATAAATTATCTATGAAGCTACAAGCAAATGTAGGTTTATTTTTCCTTCTAATTTTTATTTGAATAGAGTCAAAGAGACTCAAAGCTAGTAGCACTAAGAAGAGCCAGACATTGTGTACACAGGCAGTGTACAAGCTTCAGCACAACAACTCTGCCAATGCACCTGCAACCCCTGCTGTTCCAGTACTGGACTCTTCCTGAGCAGGGCCTGCCAATCATACAGCAGTGTGCCAACCTTGATGGTTCTGTGTTGTGGACAGATGTCTGCTAGGGACTGGAATGAGGTCAGCAAAACTCATTTAACATGTGGCTGAAGACCGATGTATGAGTTCAGATAGCCAGAGGTGACGGGATATTGGTCGCTCTGAGTCATCTACCATACAGAATGCCCTCTCCCCGTCCCTCCACCCCCCACACACACACTGCCTGCCCACCTGCCCTTCTGCCTGATACAAGTAGGGTGGGTAATACGAAGGCAAGTTAGTCTTCAAAACTGAATGAGTTATTTGCCTGGCTTTGCAGATAATCTCCTTAAATATTCATGATGCATCCTAAGGGCAATATTTTCAAAACCAGAGATCCTTGTCAAAGCGTTGTGCCAAGTTTTGATGCAGGCATATATAAAGTGGCTTGTCATTTTCATTAGGAAACATACGTAAATACATTTTGCATAATTTTTATAAAAAGTTGCAAAAATGAGTGGTTCTTTTAATTAAATGAACATTTACAAGTTTTCAATGGAAAATCATGGAGGCAGATTGAATTAATCTTCAGCAAGCTACTGGTTAAATACTATATTGTATGTGTGCACACAAGACGGAGTTTTCCTGACTTAAGTACCAGGATGTAACTAACAGTTTGAATTAGAAAGACAATTACAAGTTCAGAAGACAGTACCTTGAAAGGAAAGAGACACACTTACACATAGGAATCTATATTTAATACAGTAAACTCTTTCATATCCAGCAGCCGTGAGACCACAGAGGTTGTCAGATATTCAAATATTCTGGATAATGGAGAGGTATATCTGGCAAATGTATACTACTAACGAAAAACAAGATCCAGATATTAAGAAAGAAACAAAAATGTATGCGGAGTACTTCATTTACCAACAACAGTATTACTGTACATTTTAAACTTATACTGTATTTGCTGCATTTATTTGTATTTACTTTACTGTACTTATGGAAAATTCACTTAGGGTTAAAATGCCAGTTATCTGAGAGTTCCAGATGATATGAAAGAGTTTACTGTAAAAACACTTGCTCAACTTGGAAGACCTGATAACCAAAGACATAGTGAAATTAACAATGGAAGAGACAATGAAAGTTAATTAAATAAGAAAGGAAGTGAATTTTAGTCAAACTCTGGGTTTGAACAAATGCCCCCCTCTCACATGCACAGAACCAATGCCACCCCTGGTTTAAGTCTACTGGCATTAATGAAATTACACCAGGGATGAATTTAGCCCATTATGCTTCAAACCATTACACCCATGCTTTCCATGGTCTGCAGAGTGCTCTGGTAGTGCCTAAATAGTCCCAGGATAAAATATTTCTGGAAAACAGCACTTTCCACATTGGGCTGGCAACAAAAAACAAAACAGAGCATTTAATGGCCAAAAGTACTCCCACAAAAAATGATCACCAGCTAATAATCAACAGTACACAGTGTATGAAACAAAATGGGGTGCAGATTGTATACTGGAATGATTTAGCTATTAGCAAGCAGCACTGGAATTCACTACCAATATGTGTCTGAGATCTAAAGCTCTTATAGAAACAAACTGTCAAATTGTGACTAAAGTAATCAACCAATGCAAAGTCCCTTCACGTCTGTGTGTGGAGAATAATTATCATAATAGACATTAGTAATTAATTTCCGGTGTGATGTCAGCTGGTGTAGCAATGCCAAGCAAGCGTCCTTGTCAAACACACCCCAGCCGTCTGGACTGCTTCAGTCACATCGCCCTGATTACGATGTGCATTGATGCACTGCTTAATGCAATCTGCCATCAAATGCCAAATACTTCAGAATTAAATTAGGAAATATGTCCGAATACACTGAATGATGCTAAGGACTCTAAGTGGATTTCTCTACTCCTTTACAAGGCACAAACGCAATAGCCAATGTAATGATCTTGAATGAGGCAATTCTATCTTCTAACCTCCCACCTCTGTCAGGGAAAAATATTGGATTAGGATGGCAAAGGAATTAATAAAGACAATATAGCCTCATAGCACCTTTCACCCCTAGAGATAATTATGGCTCGTTCAGTATTGTGTGAGAGAAAGGGGATTTTAAGAGGAGACTAAATGCAGATTAACGTCAAAGGCAAAACTATACAAAAAGAAAGCTGCCCCATTCTACTTGGTGTCACATGGAGAAAATTGATAGAACTGCTTTTGCACACCACTTGCCATAGTTCCCAACCCAGCAACAACCCCTTTTGCCTTCTCTTCTCCCAGGAGTTGTGGTTCCCCTTCACCTCTTTCCTACTAGCTCACTACATACCTGAGCAGGAGCAAAGGAATTATCAGTGAGAAAATTAAACAGAAAAAAGACCCAGGAAAGATTTCCTAACAACAAGATCTGTTAAGTGAGGAGCAATCTCCCAGAGCAAGCAACAGAAAACCCACTGCATGAATAATTTAAAATGCTACTGGGCAAAGCCAGGGTGGGAGAAGTTTTTTGGGCCACTGACTCACAGAAAAATCACTCAGTGGCCACACACAAACCAGAAGCCTCACTAAGCCCCAAGTAAGGAGGAGAAAAAAAGCCCTCACTGACGTGCCCTGCAACTGAGAACAAGACAAAAAACACTCACCCCATTCCCCTTGAGTTCCAGCCCCAGCAGGGAGAGCACCAAGGTTCAGGGCTTATACCCAGAGACGAATTAACTCTTCTGGGGGAGGCTGGGGTTAGCAGGTCTTGTGGGGGCCCCTAAGGCTCTGGGGAGGGGCCAAAAATGAGCGCGGAAGGGTTCAGTGTGCAGAAGGGAGATGTTGTCAAGGGGGCTGGGGAAGGGATGCACAAGCGTGCTGGGTTTGCAGGGTGTGGGAAGGTGGTAGGGTGCTAAAGCAGGGTTGGGGTGATGGGTACAGGTGGAAGGAGACAGAGGAGTGGGGCAACTATGTAACACAGATCGGGGGGACACACAGATGGTGGGATGAGCTGGCACTAACACTCCAGCCACATGATCTGAGACAGAGGGGAGAACTCCAGGCCTCATGGGCCAGATCAAGGGAAGCCATGGGCCACATCCAGCCTGCATGCCATAGGTTTCCTATCCCTGTACTGGGCAATACAGGGAACAATCTGCATACTGCCAGTGAGGTATAATTAATACCAAAAAAGTTTCTTCAATCTGTAACGTTTGTGATATTCAACCACAGTTAACCCACAGAGCAGCTGTACGTTTCTGATGAAGACATCCACAACAAAACCATTTACAACATTTAAGTGGCCTTCCTGAAGTTTCAGGATTAATACTCTATTGAGATGACTCAGGCAAATCACATTATCCAGAGCAATAGTTTCAATCGGTCTGCAGCCTCTGGATGACAGCCCTGAACTGATTCACATTTGGGGAAAAAATATACCACTAGAAAAACTAGAAGCTCCCCCTCATCCTTCACAGTGAAGGCTTAAATTCTACAATCAAATTTCCTGCTCTGCAATACAAAGTTTCTGTGATGAGTATGTCCAGTGGACTGATCCAGAGGCTAGGCCAAAGCTTTAAAAAAAAAAGTGTATGATGTAGCTAATGACATATGTCAATCTCTCTGAAAAATTAAAAGCTTTATGGAGTTATTGATTTCATCGGGGAATTCAGCCCATTTGATCCCTGGAGCACTAATATGTGCCTATTAAGTGTCAATAATTCAAAAGCTGTAGCGCTTGCCTCAGCCATCCGTTTTTTAAGCATGGATTCAGTGCAGTTGCAAAAATGGAACCTGTAGCTTATCAACACCGCCACTGCCAAAAGATGCTTATGAAGGTAGCAGAATGCACTATAGAAGGCTTCAGACAGACAAAGATTATTTATCCATCCCCTAAAGCAACATCTCACTATTCTTATAAGCTTGGAAGTAGTTCAAAAGACTGAAGTAAAAAATAATAGTCTCCAGGGATTGCACAAACAGGGTTTTTTACCTCGTTATTTAGGATGCCTCAGGTAGGTTTATTTTTGAAAAAGAAAACAACTCCACCTAAAGGATTGCAGCAATGGAAGATAACTCTCTTGTTCTTGTGGGGAGGCGGGGGAATGAATATGACACTTGCATGAGCCTTTTGACCAAGAGCATGTCTACATACACACCACTGCAGTTGCACCAATGCAGCTGTGCTACTGTTACTATCTGGTGAACCCACTCTATGAGACCAGGCAAGAGCTCTCCTGGTTACAGAATAAAATCACCTCCGCGAGCGGCAGTAGCTATATTGGCAGCAGTGGGCTCTCCCTATGAAATCTATGGACGGTGGAGCACCCTGATTGCATCTACATAGTCCCAGGATATAGTATTTCTGGAACAGCACATTCTGCATTGGCCTCTTAGTGTCAATATTTAAAAAAAAAAAAAAAAAGCTCAGGAGGATGGTTTATTCATACTCTAAGCAATATGCATTACACTGATTTAAGCTGTAGTATAGTTTAAACTACCAAAGTGCTGGCATCTCCTCATTTCGTGCTTACCTAAACAAATGATGAAAATTTACATAAGCCTCAGAGCGCTGTGTTCAGAAATTGACCGTCTACTTTATCCGCAGAAAGCAAAAATAATTCCTTTGGCCTCTGGTAATTGTTGAAAGGGCCTGAAGTTCTACAATTTAAAGTTGTGACACTAAGAACCACTCAGCGCCAACTGACAAAAGGTTCAATATTCTTTAGCAGTAACTCCCACCAAGGCTGACAAATGTATTCACCCTAGCACTCTGCCGTCACAGTATTTATCTATAAAGAGTGTCCTACAACAACTTAATGAAAGCCAGGATCATCCTTTTCATTCATGTCACTATGAAATGTAGGTGTTGATTATATTTAAGAAGTTATATCTGCACACTGAAAAAATGTGTCCTTACAATCATGAGCTTTTCCACTGAGTGACAATACCCATTTAGATTCCTCCCATTCTTTCTCAATACCTCTTAAATCTTAATTATTTTAATAACAAAGTATTTGTTTTCACTACAAACAGACTAGAGGGTTGTGCTAGTACAAAGGACCTCATCCGGAGTTGTGCCAGTCCAGCGTGGAACACACTGTCTTTTTGGAGCAAACTACTCTGAGTGTCCAGTTACAGGCTAGAGCCCGCAGCAAGTGCTCTGAGGGTGTGAGGGTTCGTATGCCTCTAACAACAGCCTGTACCTTGAAAGCGAGGTCTGCAGAAACCTGTAAGTCTGTGCTGGTGGGGTCGGAGGCTGTCCGTTTCAGTGCGCTGAACTGCAGAAGGCACACACAAGACTGTGTCGCGCTGAGGTGAGGTAGCGACCAGGTGGCAGCGTTCCCTCTAATCGCTTTGTTCATGTGAGGAATGACTTTTGTTATGTGCATTATACAGCGACGAGGTGTGACACATCTCCTCCACACTGATGCACACACAACTCATTCTGCACATGGATGATCTGTGGCAGTGATGGGGCCAAGGAGTTTGAAGTGTGGGAGGGGGTGGAAAGCAGGGGGATTGAGGGCTTTGGTGGAGGTGCAGGGTCTATGGTGGGTTGGGGATGAGGGGTCTGGAGTGCAGGAGGGGGCTCAGGGCTGAGGCAGAGGGGTGGAGACGACAAGTTTGTAGTAGGGAAAGGGGCTCAGGGCTGGTGCAGACAGCTAGGGGGCAGGGACTTCAGGTACAGGCTCCCCAAGCAGAGATGGCTGCCTGCAGCCCTCTCACTACTGCAGCTGCAAGCCAGCTGAGAAGCACCTCTCTGCTGGCCAAGGCAGTTCCGGTGGGGCTAGGTTAGACGAGGGGAGGTGCGTCCTTCACCCGGCTGTGGCAGCTCCATCCTGGGGCCAGCAGGCAGAGGCAGCACTCTGCTGGGGAAGAGGCATCTTTTTATGTGGCCACCTTGGACCCCTGCACAGGTTTGTTAGGCAGCTATGCGGCTGCACAGATTAGAGGGAACTTAGACCCTGAGTAACCTGGCAAACAACACAGAAGTTTACTGTAATGTGACTCAGAAGACTTGCGAATTTAATACCTTGTTGGTCTCATTCAACAGCCAGCCAAAGCCTTTTACTCCAAAGGCTGCCTCCCTGGCAGAGACATCTAGACATGTGATGGGCTGACCGTACACAGAATGGAGAACTTTGCTCGGCTCTCCCGCTTTCAAGAGGTAGACAGAATCTTCAGCAGCTGCTATAGTCACAGGACTCCCAACAACATCTGGAACCAGGCAGAGTAATTTGACCTACAACAGCAGAGACATTTCTTAGTTTCCGCTTCATAGGAAAATCCCTTTACACCGTCATCAGAAATACTTACCACGCCGCAGGAGGTGACCTGCATGAGGTCATAGTAAATTTATGGAGTGACCAGAATTAGAATCCTTTTAGTTTTCTGCTAGAACTGCTAAGTCCACAGAAACATTGCTAGGTTCAAGTAATGTGCTGGTGCAACTGCTGAGGGGTTCTCAACTGGGGAGCAGGGCATCCTGGTCACGCTGCTTTTGCCAGACTGCTAAATGGGAGAGGGGTTGCTGGGACTTTCAGCAGGGAAAAAGTTGAGACTCCCTGAAATAGAGAATTGCACGCAGTGTTTCTAATCCAACATCAGAGACAACCGAAAACGTACACTCTTCAGGGTTTCTTTCAAATAGCAGATATTGGTATTACATACAGAGATAGTGGAAAGAATCTTTCTGTAAATCCACAAAAATCAACATGATGGATCACTTCAGAACTACATGACAGGGCGTCCCAGTTCCAGTGAAATTATTTTACTAGAAAACATGTAAAAATAATTGGCTTTTTTGTTCTGTTTATGTATTCTGTTTCCATTCAGAAGATGGTGAAGTAGAATTAGAGTCTGTTTAATCAGAAGTCTACAGCTACTCCTGGTATGGTCTGTGTTCTTGTACTGGTCAGAAATTAGAACATTTATACTGTAATATGCTTACTTCCTCCCTCATACCATTTAACAGACCTGGCTCATACTAAACTCTGGATTTTTTTTTTTTTTTAAAACATAAAATAACCTCAGAACTCCATAGACAGAAGGTGCAAACTAAAGACGCTGTGCAACCCGTTACAGCTTCACAAGTGACAGCATTAACTAGCTTGTGATATCCTGCTTCAGAACTCATCAGCCAGCACTGATCTGAAATTCTATGTGAGAAAACCTTGATCCACAAATGAGCCAACTTAGTTTAATGTTGACAAAAAATAATTAAAAAACAACAAAACCTCCCACACCATATGGGCTCAGCTTCATTTTCACTTGTGGTTTAGGCCAGGATTTCATCCCAGCTCTTCAGGGATGAAAGGCTCATGCATTAACTCACTGCAATACCAGCTAGCTGCTAAAGCTCTCACGCAGTTCATGCAACAATTCTATTAAGGACACGGTAAGATTTCACTTGGCCAGGAAGAAGGAGATCTGGAATATCTGTAACCAAAAGTGAACAGCTGGAAAATACTCACCAGTTTCTGGATTTCAAACTGTGCACTAGTTTCCCAGTATCCCCTGTCGTCAGGGCTTTCCACCTTGACCTGGAAGCCAGATGCAGTTGCTATGGCTGCTCCCTCTAAGCCAAGGGCCAAAGCCTGTATCGTTTGATTGTGCTGGTAATGATGGATAGGTTCACGCCCTATCATGAGACTCCAAGCATTAATAGTCCCTGCATAGAAAAGGCGAAACAAACGATTGTTACTCTATTTAATAAAGAAAACGAGTTCAAGCATGGCAGTGCCTGGAGAGGAGCGAAAGGGTTGACACACAGGGGGCAGGTTCTGGAGCAAAATTTCAGGAGTACAGCCACTGGAACTCCAGCACACTGCCAGGTTGCATAAAGTGGGCGCTAGTGTAGGTAATAGCTGTTCGTTCCCTGGGCGAGTCTTATGTTCTGACTTTCAGAGAACATTGGTACGTGCCTTGACCCTACTCCTCTCAATGCGCTAAAGATAGAACAGACCATTTGCTGGAACACAAGCAGTTCCAAAAAAAGAGCTGCAAATATAAGACCTCTCTATTTACACCTACCCTAATTTAATGACAAGGAATCACCCTCAAGAAGCCAGGTTAAGCTCTTCAAGTGACCTCCTCCTCACATTCTCACACTCAAAGCTGTTTTGTATAGTTTTGGATTGTGCACAAGAGGAAAGGATGGAAGATTTTGGTGCCCTTCTGAAAGTGGAATCAAAGGTTTCATCCTAGCAGGGCAGTTACAATAGCTTGCAACCATTACTTAAATCCCCAATTTCGAAGTTTTGGAAAAGGGGGGGAATTACAGGCAGAAGATTATCACGTTCTGAAAGCTAAAGAGCACAGTATCCCTGGTTAGGGAAACATAACATTGATCCCTTCAATGGTACGGATCAGTGGGTAAAAGGTTGCAATTGCACTGGCTTGCTGCATAAATCAAAAGAATTCCACTTAAAAAGGAGAGTACATAAAGTCAAGCACTTTAATGTCAATGAACAAGTGTAAATTGGAGTTATTAGTGTAGCGCAGGGCTGAACACAGAGTGAGCTAGAGCTCACTTCCAAGCTACCCCTGAATTGAAATGGAGCAGCAATTCTTCAGCCTGACAGGACCAGAGGTGGAGAAGCCTTCCCGCTACTTGAGCGCGGCAACTAATGATGAAATGATTAATGGTGGCTACTACTTCAAAAGGGGACATTAAGGCTCCGACAAGCAGCTGTGGACGGGCACCCATGCCAGTTTGCAAACGCCTCTCCTGTGTCCCGAAGGAGGCAAAGTGAGAATGTGGTAATGAAACTGCTCATAGTGGAAGTGGTATCTAAATGAGTTTAAATTGATTTATACTCGCTTTTGTAAAGATTATTTGATATCTTGAAAGTGCTACCACTATAAAGTAATGTAGACATTCCTTAAGGACTCTATCTAATGGCACTCCCACAGAATATTTATATTCTTTGTCATGGGAATGAGAACCATAATGGAGACCATTTTTGTTTTATTAGGGATGCATATTTAAATTAATCTGCTGTTTGCCTAAACAGTTAGCTGCCTCTGTTTGTGTGCACAAAGCCAAAACTGCAATTAGGCTTCCATTAAAAAAATAAGTTCCAACTAAAACTGTCCCGATGGAGTCATAAGGACTCAGAGCAGAACTTTCCAAATTACTTCTTAGCCTAATGGTAAATTATGTTAATTGCCTGAAAGGTAAATAACTGCTGAACTGGTTTTGAAAAATAGAATGTTAGCACATAGCACATGCGCGCCCATGCCTAAAACAAGTTAACAGGTTTCCACGGATGGTGTAGACTATTGTTTGTTTTGGGGACTGTAGTTTATGCATCAGGGTAGCTCAAGGCTGTTGTGATTTTTCCGTTACCTCACTTTGTAGTGGACAGCAGGTCCACAACTACATATAGGCACAAAAGGGCTGAGATCGCAGGCACTTTAGATCAGCTACTGAGTACATCAATATTGTGCTTAGCTGAGTTTTTGAGAAAGGAAGAAGAGGTGTTTAGTTTTGAGTACTGCACCCAGAACTACCGCTTTAATTAGATCTAATCAGTTCATTTGTAAATTTATTGGGAGAAGGTCCTATCTGCATATTTTTCTGCAGGAAAACTACTCCTCCACTAGCATTCTGTGACCAACAACACTGAAATAACTGTCAGAGGAGACAACAGAAACAGAGTAGTGAATAAATCCCTTCTCTCATCGCAAAAGAAATGTTTTGCTGTAAACTTTGTGGTTTCCACAAGACAGTATGAAGTAAGCCCACCACGCAAAAACCTGTCCTATCTCATGAATAAAAAGGAGCACTCCAGGATTCAATGTTTTGGTTTCAGAGTTTGAGAAGCAAAAAAATCATTTCCATAAAATGTTTACGGCACACGGTATCCATTAAAAACAGGAAAAGGGCTCTGCTTATGCATACAGACTACGCCTACACTACAGCAAGCTTTTGGAAGAAGCTCTTCTGGAAGATCTCTTCCAAAAAACCTTTTGAAAGACCATTACCACACACAAAAAAATGGATCGAAAGATCGATCCGCTCTTTGAATAGACAGCATTCACACAGGCCCTGCTCTTTGGAACGAACGGGCTAGGGATCAAAAAATCTGGCACCATGAGGATTGCTCTTTCTAAAGAAGGGCCAGCGGAGCATCTCCACATGCCTTTTTTTTTTTTTTTTTTTTTTTAAAAAGTACCGTTCGAAAAAAGGTGCTCTCTCTCATCTAGGAGAGGCAGAAGGCCACTGGAAAAAGGGCTGTGTTCTTTGGATTTCAGATAGAAAGAGCACACACTATACTCTCTCATTTAACTAATCGTCAACATCACGTTTTTCACATATTTGATAAAACGCCAAGTCTTTCCCCAAGACACTTACATTCCAAGTCAGAAAAATAAAATACATAAAATATTAGCTCTAGCACACAGGGGTATGCAGCCATCATTGATAAGATTGGAAAATTAAGGTTTTGTGAAGACACCAGGTTCCAGGATTGCTTTAAACCATCACGCCAAGAACACAAGATGACTAGGGCAGCAGTTTGAAGGACAAATGCAAAAGAATGGGGAGTAAGAGCTGACTATTATACGAGTGAATTGAATATGATGTGCACACAATTTTGTGTGTGCCTGGGAAATGCATATAGGGTTTGCTCAGTGCCAGAGAACAGTTAAAAAAACCCCTTCAGGATGCCAGCAGGGAAGAAATATAGGAGCTTTAAAGTGGTGGTTCTCACACTTTTCTATTGGTGACCCCCTTTTCACACAGCAACCTTCTAAATGTGGCCCACCCCTTTTACATTAAAAACACTTGTTCCATTTAACATACCACCCTTACTTCTGCACTGCTGCAGGTGGTGGCTCAGATGTCAGAACCGGACTACCAGGCAGCAGCCACCGCTTTCTATCTTCCCAGCTCTGAAGACAGCACTACTGCCAACAGTAGCGAAGCAGGAAGGAAGTGCTACAACAAACCCTACAATAACCTTGCAACCCTTACACAATTCCTTTTTGGGTCAGGACATCTTCAACTACAATACTGTGACATTTCAGATTTAAATATCTGAAATCATGAAATTTACCATTTTAAAAATCCTACAACTGTGAAATTGACCAAAATGGATGATGAATTGTGTAGGGACCTACTCAAAACACTTCTCATGAGACATCACTATGAAGCACAGAAATGGGAATGCAGGTCCTTCCAATCCACAGCACCAGAGAATGCATTAAATAATGGGCAAATCAGCCTTTGCTTCATCCATTCACATTGGATTTAATGGGACAAAATAGAGAAGCACCATTTTTATAGTGGAAAACACCTCTGTTGACCTAATGCAGATTGTAAAGTGTTTTTTAAAACGACTGAAACTTAAGATATGCCAGAGTGGATGAAATCACTACTCTACCTAATCTGTCTTCCTGCTTCCAGCAGGAAGCAAATATTTCATTCCCACACAAAGCTTTGCTACGTGGACGTTAAGGTTGCAAGCACACAGCAGTGTTGGAGCACATAACTTCCAAGAGCCTTACAGTTTAAAAAAGTAAAAATCCATCAAATGCTAGGAACATTCAAAATTGAGTAAGAAAGGCACTTCCACAACGAGCCAGAGTCACACCACAACCTTAACTCTGCTCCAATGGAGCTGTGACAGTGCAGCATTCACAGAGTGACTGAGAAACCCTCACATACTTACTTTCCTTTTTGGCTTAAGGAGACCGATGTTCAGTTAGACTGTCAAAGAGCAAGTAACTCTCTGGCCATGCCTACACTAGCCAAAAACGTCGAAATGGCCATGCAAATGGCCATTTTGAAGTTTACTAATGAAGCGCCTCATATTCAGCCTCATAATACATATTCAGCGCCTCATTAGAATGCAGGCAGCCGCGGCACTTCAAAATTGACATGGCTCAATGCCGCGTGGCTCGTCCAGACGGGGTTCCTTTTCGAAAGGACCCCACCAACTTCAAAATCCTCTTATTCCTATGAGCAGATAGGAATAAGGAGACTTCAAAGTAGCCGGCGTCCTTTCGAAAAGGAGCCCCGTCTGGATGAGCCGAGCGGCGTCAAGCTGCGTCAATTTTAAAGTGCCACGGCTGCCCACGTTCTAATGAGGCGCTGAATATGTATTTCAGCTCTTCATTAGTAAACTTCGAAATGGCAATTTGCATGGCCATTTTGAAGTTTTTGGCTAGTGTAGACGTAGCTTCTGAGACTAAGAGAAAGCAGTCAGTTAACAGCAAGATAGTGCAGCTGTTGATCTGTGATATTACACATCATGCTTGCACTTCCTGATGATCACTTGGCATTAACATCCACTTTTTTCACTCTTTGTTTGTGCAGTGCCTCACACAACCATGATTTCAGATCGAGGCCTCTACATGCTTATTTAAAATCAGGCAACTATGTAGGGTTTTCCCCTGAATACAGGTTTGAGTGAGATGTTCCCCTTTACCAATGGAAGCTTCCCACACAACTAGTTTTATATGTACTTTCACATATATTTGTCTCTGATGCCATAGACCATGCTTTGCCACCATACTAACCTGAACAGTTTTCACATCAGTGCTCTAATCATCATAAGCATAAGCAAACAAGCAAAATCTTTAGCTACATTTTTAAGTGTTACGTATGTAGCTGTCAGCATGGGCTTGTCTATCCCAGCAGAGCCCCCTAGTGGAAACGCAGCATAAGTTGACAAGTTCTGTGGACATAGCTACACCACCTCCCCTAACGGCATTAACTAAGCTTACAAAAGTGCGCCACTCTTGGCAGTTATATCTTCACAAGGGGCTTTGCTGGCATGGCTTTGTTCGCTGGGGGGTGGGGGCGGGGGTGTATGTGATTTTTTTCCCTCATTGTCCTAGCTGATCGCTATGCCAGCAAAACTTTGTCTTGTAAACTAAGCCTATACCAGTATCTGTCCCATCTCCCTTTTAGTGAGTTATCACAACAGGGGATAACTGCCTGATACTGCTACAAGCTAACAGTTAACTCATTCTTTTAAGTGGAAATGGACTGTGATTTGAAGATTCCAGTTGAAACAGTGGTGACAATTCATGCTGGGGGTTCGTTTCATGAGCTTTTCTTCATTAAGACAACACTGTTAATAGGCCAGACTAAAGGCACCTTATTGAGAAAATCATCCATGTGGCTTCCATTTTAGAACAGAGAGCTGAGCCTCCGCATTGTGGGGAGGGGAATCTCTTCCTCTCACTTCAGATTCAAAGCAACACAGTCATGTGAGATTTATAGGGTTTGGTTTTTGGGTGGAGTGAGCGGGCATAAACGCTCACATTAATGTTAATTCGCCTCTGTTCTGTTTAGGAGTCCAACTCCCACCTTTCCTATGTTGATCCAAATTAACTTAAATGTAAATCTTCTTATTTTAAAATAGTGTATTTTACAATGGGGAAAACTGAAAAAATAACAGCAAACTCGTTATCCGAAATACTAAACTATCTACAACTATGATACTGCCTGAAGTTATAGGGAAATAAACCACTAGAAAAACCTTTTTTTTTTTTTAAAATTAGAACTGGCCTGAAGTCTCAACTTACTATCTTGAATTCTCAACTTTTGCCAAAAAACATTCGCAGTCTGAAGTAATATGCAGCAACATAGGATGTCCTTTGGACTACTAAAGATAGAAATAAACATTGAATATAATTGAACAGTTGAGATTCTCATCCTGGCTCAGTGAACAGAGTTTAGAACTAGAAATAAAAAACCTTGGATTCTGTTCCCAGCTCTAGGACTCACTGGAGTTAAACTATTCCGTATCTCCTTTTTTCCCATCTGTAAAATGTAAAATATTTACATTTACCCCTTTACTTGGCAATCACAAAACAGAAGAAAACTTGGAAAATTATTTTCAGGTCTTCAGACAGAAAACTTAAAATTCCAGTTAATTCTAATTCATTAAAATCTCAGTAATTTTTACATACCTTTTACCAAAGAAGAGAAACAGTACATTCACAGAAAGATTTATCCAGGCCCTCTTCTTGCCTAAAGCATGTGAAAGCTACACTGTTCGGTTTTATAACTATTTTGTGCCATGTTTTGGAACTCACAAGTATGCAACACGTAGACCTATTCACAAGAACACTCCATTTCTCTTACTGTAAGCATTGGGTACTCGGTGAACAAGGCAAAGGCTTTGATAGTCGCTCACTTACCATCCTGCATCATGATACTAGTTTTTCAGTTCAAAAGGGGTGCTGCATCACATCCTAACAGAACAGGCTTATTAGTCAGTACTTTCTCATCAGTGCAGAATTCACTTGTGTTTGTTCTGTACAAGCCTATGAAAGTATTTATGCAGACTGCTGATTAGATATCAAAGTATTAACCTAAATGGGAATAACATTATTTCCAGTCTAAACCAACACACAACAACTTAAGTCTTAAAAGGATGTTCTCATTTTACACCACAGAAAATTTCCAAAGTCAAACCACGAGAATCTGGGGGGGAGAGGGCAGTTAAATTAGACTTCAGGCCCCCAAAAGCTGTTGTTTACGGCCAAAGTCAGGCAAGCATGGAGCAGATGGAGTCCTGGCAAGGCTGCTACTGTCCCTGCATTAGCAGCATCTGCTCATTACCCAGAACCCTTGCCTGCTTTATCTAATGCTCCAGGAAAAGCATTTTGATTTGATTCATTTCAGTACGGTAACGTGCAACTCAATTAGTGGTAAAATCAAACTGGAGGACTGCCAATGCTGACAATAGGAAACAAGGCAGAAGAAGTACAAGGCCAGTGGGTTGGAATTCAAAAACCACAACTGTGGATCAAGTTGCCAAATCTCATTGCCCCAGGTGTACATACAGTGTGCCTAGTGGGCACAGGGAATGGAAGATGGAACTTACATTTTCTCCCAGTACAGTTTTTCCATCTACCTCTCCTTGCATCTGCTTCCTCTATGGTTGACTCACATGGAAAACCATATGTGGGTGCACTCACCAGGACTCAGAACTCAACTTTTCTTCAGCACAGCCAGAGAGTCACAGTCTATCATAGCATGCAGGCACAAATTACAGACAGCATTCCTACAGGATGAACCCTTTGCTTGCTATATTTCTTATGTCTCAGAATTGTTTGCAACCACAGAACTGTAATACATAGTGCTATCAGCAAATGCTGAATGAGCAGAATCTGCCTGCTAGTTCTTCTGCACAATTGGAATGTCAAGGACATCCATGCTGGAGCTCTGCTGAACTGGAAGAAACTGATGTCATCTCAATGAGTCTGCTTGCCTTGGATTCTTTGCCTCACAACATGCCTTCCAACACCAACAGATGGGTTCTGTATATTACTTAAACTTACAAAGGGAAGAGAGGTGGAAAAATATAAAGGCACACACTAATTTAGGAAGTTTGTCACTTAGATGAAGAATAATTCTCTGCACTGAACTGTAAATATGTGCTCTGTCATTCATGATAATAAACGATTGCAAATCAATAAAATATGCCTGTGCATATGGAAACAAAGCTCTTCTGACTAAGACTCTCAAATAAGAATAATTATTGACCTGACACAAGGTCCATAAAGAAATATTCCCAGGAGAGTTAAGACATGCAGGTTTACTCATACCAGTTACTTATTCTTACACTGAAATACCCAGTTCAACATAAGAAGCATGAGACAAATAGATAGGCAGATGTGTAGTCAAGGAAAAACTAAAACATAAACTAATACAAAACCAAAGAACCCTGCACTCTTCACCGCTTGCACAAACTGAACAGAAAGCCAGAGATCAAATTGCCTCGTGCTATAAAACATAGTGACCTTAAATGACCCAGCTCAATTTATATCATTAACAGCTGGACAACAAACAATGATAAGAGTTCACACTGCAACAAATACAATCAAAATTCTTTGTTTCAATAAGAGGTTTCCTTTTGTGTTTTAAAAAAATTAAAAGTAAATACATAGATTTGGTTTGTCTGTCATACTTCTATTTTTCTCTCCTCTGCCAGTTAGTGACATTACAGTGTATCAAAATCAGCACTAATACTGTAGCTCTGTAACAGATTTTTCTTCTGACCAGTGAGAAGAATAAGTCCTTGTTGCATGCCTCCCCGCAAACTTCATGAAAACTGGCATATGAATAGGAGTGTGCCCAAGGCTTTTTTCTGACAGAACACACCAGAACAGTGTTCCAGCACTTTTCTTCCCGTGAATCTGGCCCACAGAGCTGGCACTGCTGCCATTTTGGAAGCTGACTAGGTGGCTCCGAGCCACATGTGGCTCTTTAAGAAGCCATTTGGGGCTCCCACTGCTGCTGCCGCTCACTCTTCTGGCTCCCTGCCTGCCACTCTGAAAGAGTAGGATTCGATTTAATTGGTTTAACAGCTAGCAGGAGGGATCCGGCTGTTAAACCAATTAAATTGAGGCCTATTATTTCAGTGCGGCAGGCTAAGATGCATTTATCTGGCAGTTTAGTCTCTTTCAGAGGTTGGTTTTCAGGGTGTTATAAGTGGCCTTACAGCCAAGTCCTCCTGGGGTGGAGATGGTTCAGTGCTGTGTTGCTCTGAAGCAGGGGTGAGAACCTCAACTCTCTGACTTGACAGGGGGAGATCAGAGCTTCTGGCCCAGCAGGACAGAGTGGTGGGGAGCTCCAGAGAGCAGGAGCAGGCAGGCATCAGTGGCTTGAACCTGGCAATAACCCCAAGAGGATTTATGTGATCCCACCTGTCACAGTTCTTTTGATCTCAAATCACGTGACAACTTACAGGGAGGATGGAAGATATAATGGTGATTAGCTTTGCTTGGAATACTCCTACAGCAGGATTCCAATTACATGAATCCACCTTACACAAAACTCCCTTTTTTCATGACTTGTCACCATGTGTTTCTGGCTTAGTCACTCTGCCTCAACTCTCTCTCACACCCACACCCACACCCCCTGATATATGCTAAACAGGAAAAGATTGTAAGGATTACACTATATTCCTATTAAACACGCTAGTAAGCCAAAGGTTTTATTTTACAGGTAAGAATGTGTGATAAGATAAGCGAGAGGTATTGCTTACAAAAAGAAATGTTCCTTCTTCACCATATACTGGTATCCAACATTAGTGGAAATTAAGGTATCATTAAAGGCAATGTTCTTTACATATTCCCTGGAGAGAGTATACGCACAGTGTAAAGAGTGAAGATGCACAATTCTGATTAACGAGAAACAAAGTTTAGCCATATTCCCATACACATGCCTCAGGAACAACAAGGCTGCAGGAAGAATATTTTACAGCAGTTGATTTGCTTAAGATGGCTTGGTTGGATTACTGTCTGGCATTCAAACTCTGTGTAGCAGTTCCAGTGGGAATTACACATCAGGTTTAATAGGTGCTATGTTCCAATGCCTCCTAACGCATTTAGGGTTATTGGCCAACTTTTTCACATAAAAAGCAAGCATGCTCAACTGTGTATGTATACAGAGGATTATAGAGACACAAAAAGCTGAGCACAGCTGCTTCGTTTTTGTAAAGCTTTTGTTTAAAAAAAAAAAAAAAAAAAAAAAAGGAGGGGGAGGAGAGTTGTGGGTTACTTACCATCCTCATAAGCCGCTACAGCCAGAGAGCTGTTTATCCTCACAAAGGAGACATGTGGCTGAAGTCCAGGATCAGCAGAGCCATGCACTGGTTCCAGAATGGGAGCTGTATAGTTCCAGGTGCGAGTGTCCCACAACCTCACATCTCCTGATGTATATCTGGAAGAGAAGAACGTTATTCATTCCAAAAATATTTGAAAAGATTTGGGGAAAGACAGACGGGAGGAGGACAGCAAAAACAATAAGAGCCCTAACACCAAATCCGACAGGAATGGGACTCATTCTTGTTTAAGTCCACCGCATGGCAACATCACTAACACATCTTAGATGCAGAGTGTGAGTCTTCTCTACTTATACTGGCACAATTCCACTGATTTTAGTGGACTAATTCCCAATTCACACCACGGTTCAGTACAGAATTTGGTCCATTAAGACTTTCAAGTAGTCTAGAAATAAACCTATTAAAGTGATCCCAATGTAATGACAACAACGTACATTAACTTTCTAGAAAGAGTGCAAGAGGAGATGAATCACTGCTCACTCTATTACACCACTGATGGCAAAACCTGTATTATAGCTTTTAAACCAATTCTCCTGTCCTTAAGACTGGCATTCACTGAAAGGGTGATGTACAGAAATTTTTAATCAACAACAGTATTTTCACATGCACAGAAGACAGACACCGAAAACTGATGTTTTGGTAGGCATAAGCCTTCCAATGCCTGACCTACGCATCAAAGTTGACTGAGTCAGGTCCCCAGTGACTAACTGATTTGTTCATACAAAAGAATCCTGCCTTTAAGATCCAGGTGGTTTTGCCTTCTCACAGAATGCTCTCTTGCTGAAGCACATGATCTCTAGTTTTATTCCGCTGAAGAATACCAAAAAAACCAACCAAACAAACAAGCCTCTCAGATTACACAAGCCATACCTAATAGCTGAATTAAGGTCACAATGAAGAGAGTGGTGCAGACCCACACTAATAGCTTGTGTTCAAAGGCACCAATCATAAAACTGGGGGTGGTGGGTATAGAAGGGGGCGGGGAGGCAGTAGGATTTATGGATTTGGGAAGACTTGCCCATCTGACTTAAGGTTTCAGAGTTAAGGTTCGCATCTTTCCTGACTTAACAATGGAGTCTGAGAGGTGAGTTTTTCAGGACTTCCAGTGATTACACAGACAATATTTTTAGCAGCACTTATGGTTTGTTTATTTAGCAGCATGATGATATTTAAGCAGCACTTAAATACAAACTGAAGGTATAACAGTCACACTGTATAAACATCGCCACCACTGGAGCAGCCACACATTCCTCCCACCAGGGGTGAGTCACTGGTATCTGGTTACAATCAAAGGATTTCACTTAACAATACTCTAACAGCAATACCAGTTACTTAACTAACTGCACTTATGGTTTAAACTTATGCTAAGCAAGCAGGATGTACTACTCACTGATTCCTTTGAACCCTCTACAAGCAGAGACCAGCTGGCTTCAATCGGTGAGGAAGGAGTTATTGCAACGGTTAGGTTAAAGAAGAGAAACAAAAGATTGTTCCAGGAAAGACAAAGATCAAAAGAGATAGAGCTAGTAGAGACAGAGAGCCAACTGGGGCGAAGAACACCCCTGGTGTGGATCTGTCCGGCACACTTCCCCTCAAACAGTAAGGGGTTTTTATACCCATTTGACCACAATGATTAAATTAGGGGCTGACCTCACAGAATCTTTGTCAATTACTGATATCTCAAGTTTCCCGATGATCTCAACCTGAATGTTTTTAGGACCAAGTTTCTGATAAAAGATTGAGGGGAAAACACCGCCAAGTGACCTTTATCCGAATTTGGTTGGTAATTTCACACCTTTTCTGGTGGGAGAAACTTGGGCACCAATTGGCGTCAGAAATGTACCCTGGATAGTGAAGATTTACGCACATATCTTACTGTGACTAAAATGACCTTAACCTTTCTTACGGAAAACATTTGGCAAAAAGTCCCGTCCTGCCACATGCCACGCTGGCTGCTTGCGTTACTGCTGACAGGACAGATAGAAAGGCGTAGGCCTTTTTGGGCCTAAGTTAGTTAGACTATCATGGCTTCTTAATACCTCTGGCTATAGTATAACAAATCCTTACTCAAAACTATATTTTAAACTACGTTTAAGCTAGCACAGGCTACGTGGGAGAGTACTGGAGCTGTATGCAGAGTGGAACAGTTTGCCAAGAGAATGTGAGATGAATACCCCACACACCAGCTCCCTCACTCCTGGTCAAAGAGGAGTATTAATCTGGAATGGAAAAAATAAAGGACCGGTGCACATTAGTGTTTAATATGGAATCACAGTTGGATGGAAACAGTAAAAGCTCTAAAACCAGTTTCTTTCTCACTAGTTCCATAGTGCTTAGATGCAGAGTTTTACAATTAAACACAATCCCCTCTCTCACCAACTTAGACATCCACCTTAACTTTTTCCTTTTAGAATAATTTTTCCTTTAGATTGAGAGTGCCTCAAAGCAGAAGATTGGGCTTCTCCTTGTTTATTAAGCGTATAACAATCTTTTCCCGCTATACAAGTAATAAAAATGAATACTACTACTAATAGTAAATGAGAGGAAGGATGGTCTTGTGGTTAAGGCACCAGACATGACTACACTAGCACTTACGACAGCAAACTTTTTGTACCTCAGAGGTGTGAAAAAAAAACACATAAGCAATATAAGTTTTGCCAGCATCTGTATGTGTGTGCAAATACAGGAGAGTGTCTCCTGCCAATATAGCTACTGCTGCTTGTTGAGCTCTTTTGATTACGTCAAGGGCAGCGCTCTCTCGCATGAGCATAACATGGCTCTTACGAGACTTACAGCAGCAGAGCAGTAACAGTAAGGGTGTGCCACTGCAACCTTGTAAGTACAGCAAGCCCTGGCTGGAACGGACTAATGCAGGGAGGGGTGTCTGTTAATGCTGAAAGTCTGTTAAATCTGAGAGTTTACTGTATTCACCATAGTGCACCCTCCCCCCGCCAAGCTCCCCCAGACATCGCCCCCCCGCCCCCAAATAAATGCAGGCAACTCACCAGAACTGAAGGAGCTACCACTACCGCCACTTGGAGGAGCTGCTGGGGTCGCCACCACTGGAGGGGCATGTACATGGCTCTTCCAGCTGCTGTGGTGAGTCACCGGCATTTACTTTCTTGGGGGCAGTAAGGGGCCTCGCAGACAATGCATTATTCCCACAGTCCTCTAAATCGGGGTCCAGTGCATCGAGGGTTTACTCTAAGTGTGGACATGGCCTGAGGCTTGTGAGATTTTGGAAATTCTCAGCTCTGCCACAGACTGTGCGATGTTGGACAATTCACATAATCTCTTAGTGCATTGGTTCCCCAGCTGCAAAACGGGGTTAATATCGTTCCCCTTCTCCCACCACGTCTGCACAGATTGTGAGCTCTTTGGGACAGAAACTACCACTTATGTTTCTAAAGCACCACGCAGAATGGGATATCCATCTCAAATGAGGCCTCTATGCATTATTGCAAAAAACATTTATCTACTACAGTTCTACCTCCTAAAACCAGCACTCTCTGGTTGGGCATGTTCATGGATGTTCCAAGACCAGAGATCTCTTGGCCCTGAGGATGCTCTGGCCTGGCACCCTGGGGCTGGAGCCATGCCAGCAGCCCAGTGGGGGCTGAAGCCAGTGCCCACGGGGCCGGCATGGCTCCAGAAGCCCAGTGGGGGTGCTGAAGCCAGTTCCCAAGCGGCTGGTGCAGCTTCAGTGGCCCAGCGAGGGCTGAAGCCAGTTCCCTGGGGCAATAAGGGGACACAGCTGGTAGCATGGCTACAGCTGGAACCAGCATCCACATAGCCAGCAGCTGGGTCCAGGGCTAGCAGCCCAGCCACATCTGGGATTTAGCCAGCGCAGGCCAGGCTGTAAGTAAGGGGGCTGTGTAGTGTGGAGCCACCAGTATAGAGGGGCAGCAGGCTGTGGGGGCAGGGACACCTCACTTCGTAAAGCAAATTCCCTCATTCAGGACCAGTCAGGTCCTGAGAGTGCTCGACAAGAGAGGTGCAACCTGCTTTATTAATTTGTGATACTAAGGCTGCGTCTACACGTGCACGCTACTTCGAAGTAGCGGCACCAACTTCGAAATAGCGCCCGTCACGTCTACACGTGTTGGGCGCTATTTCGAAGTTGAAATCGACGTTAGGTGGCGAGACATCGAAGTCGCTAACCCCATGAGCGGATGGGAATAGCGCCCTACTTCGACGTTCAACATCGAAGTAGGGACGTGTAGACGATCCGCGTCCCGCAACATCGAAATAGAGGGGTCCTCCATGGCGGCCATCAGCTGGGGGGTTGAGAGATACTCTCTCTCCAGCCCTTGCGGGGCTCTGTGGTCACCGTGGGCAGCAGCCCTTAGCCCAGGGCTTCTGGCTGCTGCTGCTGCAGCTGGGGGTCCGTGCTGCATATACAGGGTCTGCAACTAGTTGTTGGCTCTGTGTATCTTGCACTGTTTAATGAAAGTGTGTCTGGGAGGGGCCCTTTAAGGGAGCGACTTGCTGTTGAGTCCGCCCCGTGACCCTGTCTGCAGCTGTGCCTGGCTCCCTTATTTCGATGTGTGCTACTTTGCCGTGTAGACGTTCCCTCGCTGTGCCTATTTCGATGTTGGGCTGAGCAACGTCCAAGTTGAACATCGACGTTGCCAGCCCTGGAGGACGTGTAGACGTTATTCATCGAAATAGCCTATTTCGATGTCGCAACATCGAAATAAGCTATTTCGAAGTTGGGTGCACGTGTAGACGTAGCCTAAGAGTCCCTGCCCAGTGGAGAATCTTGTAGACAGACCATTTGGAACTATGGCATAGACAAAGTGACGGCTTTTCTTTTTTTCTGGCAATTGGTTTAGTTCCACACAGCTCAAAAGCGATTGTATATAAATCAGCAGAAAGGAATGATTTCTCTTCCTCTCCTATACGGTTTCCACTGAGATCATGGCTCAAGCAGTTTTCTCCTACCACCAAAGGAGAACTGGTAGCAACCCAAACTCACCTTTGCCTGTAGCCACTGCCGCTATTTCTGACAGAAAAGTTGGAGTCAAATGACCAAGGCAGAACGTACATGAAGGGAATGTCTACTGTAGATATCCTTTGAAGATACGGTAGCAGTAGCTCCATAAATGAAGGTAGAGGGTGCTGAAATGGTTCTCTGTATGCCCCCAGACAGCAACGCCAAAGTTTTCAAAGATTGTTCACTGATCTCGTGTGACCAAACCAAGACACCTGGGCCTGGATTTTCAGAAGTGCTAAGAACCTGCTGCTCTCATGATCTTCAACAGGAGTTGTGGGGGCTCAGCATCCCTGAATATAATTATGTACAACAGGTCTTAATCTGGGCACCTAAAAATCAAAGCACCCAGAATTACTGGCCTCTGGCTTCCTACTACTCAGAAGCAGCAATAGATATATGTTAGTGTTTTTCTCTCAGCAGCAGCAGTCTATCCCTTCAGAACGAGGGACCGAGGTTGTATGTAAATCTTCATCCATTACAGGAGAGAAGCAGTATTCACAACCTCAAACATTCAAAAATTGTAAGTCAGGCCCTCCAAATGATAAGAGCTGGAATGTGATAAAGCTGGTGTTGCCTTTATTTCCCTTCTGTTCTCTGAGCTCTAGGGACTCATGCTTCCAATTCCCCTCACCTCCCAAACATGAAGGCTAAAAACCTCATTTTTAAATAAAAGGTATGGTTCTTCTGTAATCATATCATTCCATTAACAAATATCAAATACTACTAGAACTGACTGCACTGAGCAGCAGAATATTTGCCTCCACACTTAACAGAAGGAAAAACAACTGTCTCTCTTCTTACACAAATGCCTATTTGTTGGCACTTACTAAGATGTGGGAACGTAAAAAGAAAGTGTAAGGGACTGGAGTAGGATGCTGAAGGGTTGGGCAAAATCAGAGGAGAAAAAATGAGAATTTGATATTTTGATAAGCACAATACCTAACTTCTCTGCATTACGTACAATATAGTCGTTCTGGGATTTAAACTAGGCTAACACACTAGAGGAAAAATAATAGAGGATTGGTGCTTGATTCCTTAACAGTAAAACTGCAGATATTTTAGTATGAAAAGGAATTTTTAGAACAATTTTCCTTTAACACTTTTGTAATGGACATTACAATTTCATTGTTAGTATCATAAACTTTGTTAAACTATTGAAGAAAAAAGCTGCTTTTCTACTTCAAGCAATTCATTTTTACCTCAAGGGATTTACTGCACAAGGCAATGTTTCACACTCATGTAGCTGTTTCGCCTACTAGAGGTTGGCTCAGCAGAATAACACTCCACAGAATATAATCTGCTCCTGGGATAGATTAATTCCAACATTTTTATTAAAGATTCACCCCCCAAACCCAATAGTTTTTAGTGTTCTCATACAAATTTTTTTCTGATGATTTGCGCTAAATTGAGAACACCACAAAATGAAGTCCTTTATGCTCAGATTAGGTACAGAAACTCTTAAGCCCATTCACATGTTGGACTCTCCGCTAAGATTGTCACCAAGTATGACAATTAAAGCTCGTCTGGGCTTCTTCATACCAGGAAAAATATTTTATTTTTTTAATAGCGCAATAAATAGGTGCTAGTTCCTAAGGCCTGGCTACCAGTCAGCTGCTTTCTATTTTGCCATTGCTGTTCTACTGAATTCCGTAGCAAATTCCTACTCACTTTCCTCGAAACAGAACTTTTTAAATACTACTCCATTCAAAATAGTTAATTTTACAAAGCATCCTGTGTTGAAGTGCGTTAGAACGGTCGGTATTCGCCTCCTTCCCAATCCCTGAACACCAGCACTGGCTCACAATGCATTCAAGATCCAGTTCCAGATCACACACACTTTAATTACGCTCCGCAGTCTTGCTGAGACTTCCAATGACCCTTTCTCTAGCTAACCCCCAGTACTCAACAAGAGCCCACCTCCTTTGTCCCACTCTGCTACCTTGCCAATAGGGTGAGAAAGCCTTTGCTTCTGGAACTCCTGTTATCCAGAAGACCCTTTAACCACTTCAGCACTTCTAAAAAGAATCTTTTCTCCCTTTGACTGTTTTAATGTTTTTCTCCTATGTTTCTTTATTGTAGAATATACTGAACACAACCTGACATAACTGATATTACAGTTGGTAATGCTATTATGTAATTCTCAAAAGAAGTCACCATATAAGAACCACACTGGGTTAATTTGCTTGTGTTAACTAAACCTATTTTTAATCCAAGACTGAACACATGACATTGAACACACGCTTTGCATCAAAATACTTCAAAAATTAACTAATCCTTGAAACATTCCTTTGAGACAGATAAGGATTACCATCCATATTTTACAGATAGGAAGATAGAGACAGAGAAGTTAAGGCTCAGATTTTTAAAGGTACTACATCTCACTTTCAAGAATAATTTAGGCACTTTGAAGTGAAAATTCCATTTATTCTCTTTTGAAAATGGGACTTAGGCTCCAAAATCAGTTAGGCATTTTGCCAATCAGTGAAGTAAAGCTGAAATACCTTTAAAAGCCTAAGCCTAACTGACAAGCCCAACTCCAAAAGCATTAGTCAAATTTGATTGCGCATTACAAGAGTGAGTTTTTTTTTTTTAATCTGTTTACTTATGGAAAAAAAAATTAACTAACTTTTTTTTTTACTAGGACCAACCTTACCAGAAGGTAAGTAATAGTTTCCTTAATTTCTTTGCTGGTGAAAGAGAAAGACAGGTGGATAGAAAAAAAAACCAAAACAAAACCAAAAACATTTAAAAAATAAATAAATAAAACCACAGTGGCCTGCTTCAGCCAGTCCACTGTGGCTGACTCAGCAGCGGGCAGTGAAATGCAGCACATGTGGAAGAAAACAAGATGTGGGAGCTGAATACCGTTCCAACAAAGTGGTACTGAAGAAGCCGACAATTTCATAAGCACAAAAACTGGGAAACTGGACAAAAAATCAGAGCTGGAAAAGCTTAACTGTATTGGATAGCAAGAGCCAGAACAAATTTGGGGAAGGGGGAGGAAGACTGATCTCTCTCCAGAGCCCCAGATGTCTTTATGGTTGCCTAATGACAATTACCTTCAACCAATTAAGACACTGCTATCACAGTTGCATTGTTAGTAAGCCTTTGGCCCTCAGTGTTGATGGCTATCTAATTAGTGTTTGTGCAAAGTACAACTGCAACTAATACAGAAGCTAACAAATACACAAAAGAAAAACTGTTATCAGGAGCATTTTCAAAACAGAAGTGAATTTGTTTTGTCAGGCCATGGCAACAGTGCTGGCAAACTGTTTCCTTCTTAATGTTCTCAGTGCTGGCAGGACAAATTTTCACTCCAAACAAATAGGTCATATGGGCCATCGCTTGTTTTCTGTTCTTCTACAATACTGGTATAGATTCTTGACTTGGGCTACCCCAAGTACATCATTTCACGTCAACTGGCTATCCTTAAATAGTTTACCACCACAGACCTCTGGTAAGCAGGCTCACAATTCAGTGTGGTACGCTGATACTTCTGCTAAAGAATATGTAGCAAGAAAAAGGGGGGGAGGGAATCACCACACAGTTAGGTTTAAATTTCCAGAAGCCAAAGTCTGTTCTGTTTCCAGATACCTGTGGTGATCAACAAAACAAAACAAAAAAAAACACCCCAACAACTTTGTTTCAGGCAGTCAGTGGCCATCTGTTAATACTCAAAAGATCTGATTATGAAATGCTTATTAAGTCACAACTCTTACTGAAGTCAGTGGGAATTTTCCTCAAGTAATGATCCACAGACACAGCACCGAGTTTAAACAGTGCCTGTTGATAAGCAAATGAAATAATAATGAACACTTTGTATTGTCATGCTGCACCGAACATCTCAAATCTTTCATCTTTATTCTACTAACAGTAATTAAACAGTCCTTCATGAAGTTAATGAAGGTATCTAGTCAGTGGGTTCTGGCATAGCACTGTTTATTGGTGAAGGGGGATCCTTTTTGAGAACAAAATGCAGTTAAACATGCAAATCCAGTCACAAAAATCCCAGCCTCGTGCATTCAAATCATGCACACCTTACCACTTGTATTTTAGGTATTTATATGGCACCAATGTGATAACAGGGGGGCGCCTCATAGTCTTTAATGCATTTGTCCTCAATACCCGTGAGGTAGAGCAGCACTATCATATCCTTTTTACAGATACAGAAATTAGCATACACAGACCGAAGTTCTTGCCCAATGTGCTAAAAGGTAATTACCTTCCACAAGGCCCATAACAAGGTGATAGATTATATATTCGGTTCCAAATACCTCAGCAAAATTATATCATGTTAGGAGTCCATCAAAAAGCAACATACAGTCCATAGAGTGATTAAACAGATTCCATGGCCTTGTCTATATTTATACAAAACCCTCAAATCGTCACTGCTGTCAGAAAGAGTAGAAGCTATAGCAGAGGCATAGCTTGGGTCTGCATACCAGTGTCTGACAATGCACAAAGTGAGGTTAGATGACAAGGGATAACAACGCCCACTCTTACTTATGCTCCAGCTTCCTTTACTAGAAGCTGTTTTTGAATACTAAAAGTGCATCCAAGTTTAGTGGGGAGGGTGGGGGGAAATTGAACCGCTGGTGGCTGATCTTCCAAGGTTCGATTTAGCACACCTAATGGGGATGTGCTAAATCAAACGGTCACAAAACCGCCATTGACCCAGGTACTTGTGGCAGTCATGAGAACTCCCACAGCGTAGACAGTGGCAAAGATTGATTTTAGATGCATTGACTCCAGCTACACAGTTCTCGTACCTGGATTTGCGTATCTAAAATTGCTTTTACCTCCCAATGTAGAAATGGCCTAATTTTGCCAGTGCATTCATAATTTTTTTTATATATATATTTTCGTCTCTACATACGTGTGTGTGAGTATGCATGTAGACACGCACATGTAGGGAAACACAGCTTGGATCAATGATGATTAAGAGGAAGGAGATGCAAAAATGACCTACACATTTAAATTTGTATTTATATTTAAAGACTGTGATCACCAAAAATGGGAAGGAAATTACCTAGGTCACAAAAGACCATAACGAGAATAGGATGAAAATAAGAAAAAGAAATTTAAGATGAATATCAGGAAAGAGGAATGGTAGAAATCTCGTCACTTAAAAGAACACTAAACAATCTTGAAGGGTGGAGGGAGGGAAACAGTATATGGAACAAACAATGTAACTGGTAAAAGGGTAAGCTGATTTTTTTTCCCATTTTTGATGTCCACAATTCCATCCCCACACTTACTGTTGAGTGGCTTGTGGTTATTTAAGACAGATGTCTCAGTTTACAGCCAAATGGTAAGTGTGGACCCTTTTGGCGTCGGAGTATGTGCGACTTTATACTCAGCAAATTAACTGTGGGCATCATTTTACTCCAGTCCCTAGAAAACAAGAGCTAATAGCACCCAATGATGTGCTGTTGGGGAAGGTATGTTGTTTTTGTTAAGAATCTGTACTGGATGTAACAAAACAGCATTTCAAAAGAGCGTGCAGAAATACTTACAAAAGCTGCAGATATGAAACAACTTTTCGACCAATAAATTAGATTCATACAGCTGATATTCCATGGCAGGTGGAACAAAGAGAAAATATTAAACAGCATCCAAGACATTTCCTGTTGAAAGCCAGCAACCTGCCCTTAAAAAAAAATACCTTGCAGCAAATTTGATTCTACAATTTGATTATAATTCCTTCCTTAAATCCAAGGCAAAACATGATTTTTTAAATCTGTTTCTATAGCATGTGAGTTTTCTACACTGGTCTAATCTTTGTTAGCTGTGAATAAGAAAGTACCATAATAACCAAATTAACTAAGAGTGCCAGACTGCTGCATAGCTGGTATTCACCCCACTGCCACAGAATCACTGTGCAGGGCTGTTGGTACTTCTTTCTGCATAATAGTTTCAAAAGGGGACAAAACTTCAGTGTGAGAAACATACAGTAATTGCTCACATACCAATTAGGAACTGATGAGAAATGATAGCTTGGTTTAATATGGTAAGAAGTAATGTGTTCTTACATCAGCAAGATACGCAAATTCCGACACACTAGTGAAGAGAAGAATGTACAAATTGAACTTTGAGGCAATATTTGTAACAGCCCAAAAGGCATAACAATATAAAAACTTAAAAATGGAATATATGAATTTACTACTTTTATTACATTTAATTTTAAAGGAAGGACAACTCAAATAGTCCCAGCAGAAAATTGGGATTTGCAAAGTGTTGCAAATGGAGGAATATTAGGCATCATTGCAGCTCAAAACAGCCGTGCAGGCCTTGGACCCTGATAAAAACCTTTGGGTAAACCAATAGCTTAATGGTCAGAAAAATACAGTCGGAGCTTCTACAAAGAGCCAGTCTCAGGTTTCTTCTGCCAGTTTCACCTGAAAGGCTCTTTTTCACTAGGTGGCAGCGAAGTGAATACACTTGTAATCTGAACTCTCTCATGTTTTGTAATCCTATCTGAACTCGTGATGTCATTTGTTTTCAATTCACGGACAGGCAACCTGCAAAAGGAAACAATATTAAGCTTGGACCATTTTTTATTTTTTTGGAATTCACAACAAAGACTTGAAAGGCTTTTTGGTCTACTAAATGTCTCCTTTCTGGGTTTTGTTTTTGCATTTGGACCCTGCCATATCTGAAAAAGTACTACTGAAATGGTGACATCACAAGAGTGGAGAGTGAAAATTCAGCAATTAAAAGGGAAAGGGATTTTAGGGAGACAGCTTAAAACTTATCTTTTTAAAGTGTATGCAAATTTAATGATTATATATTTTGGAGAAACATCTTTGTTATGTTTTCAAACAAACTGGTCCCTTCAGTTAAGCTGCACCAACTGCCAATATGAATTCTGAGATATGTCTATTGACCCTCACAGCAAAACCAAAATTTAGAGCAGAGTAGACAGAAACAGAGTCTCTATCGCCACAAAGAAGTTAGGTGTCGTTATGTAGGAACAAACCCTAGAAATAGCCAACTGTAGCTACAGTTTGTTATTGCTCATATGTAAAATAAACAATTCCAGGATGTTGGGTGGTCTTTGGACAGGGATCCAGCCTGTGCTGTGGGTAATGCAATGACTCCATGGCTATGTCTACACTAGCCCAAAACTTCGAAATGGCCACGCACTTTGAAATTGACGTGGCTTGTCCAGACAGGGCTCCTTTTCGAAAGGACCCCACCAACTTTGAAATCTCCTTATTCCTAACAGCAGATAGGAATAAGGGGATTTCAAAGTTGCCGGGGTCCTTTCGAAAAGGAGCCCCATGTGGACGAGCCGCACGGCAGTGAGCCACGTCAATTTCAAAGTTCTGCGGCTACTGGCATTCAAATGAGGCGCTGAATATGTATTTCAACGCTTCATTAGTAAACTTCGAAATGGTCATTTGCAAGGCCATTTCGAAGTTTTGGGCTAGTGTAAACACAGCCCATATGTCACACTCCCGGTTAAACTTTGTGGCAATGTGAAACAATGTCTCTCAACACACAAATATATGTAACCTTCACAAGATAAAACTTTTCTTCCCCCTTCTCCCCCTGTCCGCATTTCTCCCACACAAACAAATTCAGAACATCAGAGGTTTCACCTCTTCACTTCCCAGTTCTTGTAACAACGGTCTCACTGTTCATGGACTTTTATGGGACACATGTAGTTTTCAGAAATATAATAAGAAAGCAGTAAATTCAATGGCAAAGAAAGTACAATTTCCAGAGAATACTGTGTCATGCTACACACACAGAAAAAAAAATCCTGAAAAGGAAGGTCAGAGAATTTTGTTTGTTAGTGAATTTTTTGTGGGTTGGGGTTTCAGAGCAAAGAGAAATCAGGCAGAAATCACAGTCAAGTGAGTGCTAATATCGAAAGATACTTCCAACACAGTTCAAGGATGCCTGCTCCTAAGCATCTCACATATAGCCTATCAGGCAGCAATACAACTACTCATTACAAAAGCAGGGTTCTGTGATACTGTCAGGATCCTCGAACAAGAAATAACCCATTGTCCTAATGAAATCCAAATGACTTGTCAAGGACACTGACTTTCTGTGCTTCAGGGATTCATTGTGCTCGCAAAAATGGAGTGATTTATAACTGACTACAACACACGATAAGGTAAAGCACCACCAAATTCACCGGCCCATCATAAACTTCATTTCTGTTCAGGTGTTCTTACTGTAGAGGTCCTGACCCAAAAAAAGCAAGGGGTGCGGGGGGGGGGGGGTTTGGGTTCGGGTTCGGGTTCAGCTTTAAGACTATTGGGCTGAGTGGCAGTACAGCTACCCTTACTTCTGCACCGCTGCTGGCAGTGGCGCTTGCCTTCAGAGCTCGGCAGAAGTGCATTGTATGGCCAGCCTTATTTCTGAACTGCTGCTGGTGTGACACCATCTTCAGAGCTGGGCTTCCATCCAACACTTTGTGACTGTCCAGCTCTGAAAGCAGTGCAGAAGTAAGGGTGGCAACAATTTGACCCTCTTAAAACAGCCTTGTGACACAAACACCCACAACTTCCTTTTGGGTCAGGACCTACAACTTCAGAAACGTTGGTCTCCCATGTGAATCTGTATAGTACTGAGTAAAAGCACACAGAACAGCAGCTTTCGCGGACCATGACATATATTTCATGGCTGTGACTTTGGTAGGGCCCTACCAATAGGGACTATCAACAGTAGCAAAGGAGATTAACGCAGAGATTACTGTGCAAGTGTACATTAGTTTACATGATGGCGATGAATGTTTTCTGACTACTATAATGAAAGAGGAAAGTATTGCTGTAGAACAGAGATGTGCTACAGATATTTACTGCATAACAGTCAATCATATATTGAAGCTAATGTAGTCAGAACTTGAGGAATATTTTCCATGCCAATTTATAAGGTATACATACACACAGCTAAGCTATGGCTTGAGTCAGTTTTGACCTTTACATTTTAACAAAAACTTCAGTTATGTTTGCAAGAGACATTGGGAGTGGATGGAAGGCCAGAAGCTCTTTAAGTGGATCCTTTGAGACGAGTAACTGTAGAAAGGCTGGTGTGTACAACATTGATTGGGAGTGAGGTAACCACAAACATCACTGTCTCAAATGAAAAGGAATTCAAGGTCTGACCCAGAAAACAAGCATCGTAACCACCAGATAAAATTTTAATGACAAACACAAGATGCTCCACACACAGGCCAAGCTGAATTATCGGATGTCAAAGCCATAAATGCAAGGTTCTTTTAGAAAGAAGAAACCTTAGCAGCTGCCTTCGACCTACAGCTCTAGCTGCAGTAAATCAATCCTTGACATTCTGCCATTTTCTGGCTTGGGCATTGGTAGCAGGATAGAGAGAATGTGGAAGGTGGGGAGAAAAATTATGGGTTTCCCTATGTAAGGGCAAGTTGCAAACTGTGCATATTTTGCTTCCTTACAAGAGGAAGGAAACAGGACAATTTCTCGACCTACTGGGTTACAAATGACCGCATAGTCCTAACTAGGGTACACAGGTAACAATAATAGCTTTGCAACACAAATCAGGAAAAGAGTGATAAGTCACTGTCTTAGATTTAGCTGTCTATCACTTGTTTTGGTTCCTTTCCAGGCAATTTAAAAAAACCCTGTGAAAACTGAAGAGATGTGCTATTCCATTTTTCTGCCATGCAGAAGAAAGTACAGTTAAGCATCTAGCTTGTATTTATTTTTTTGCAGAAGGGTGATGACGCTGAGCCACAAAACGACACTATAAAATTTAATGTGCTAAGTGTTACTGTTTTCAAAGTAATACAATATTAAAATGACACTAGTTAATTCATTTCAAGACAATAATTTTTTAATGTCCCAATCCTGTGGACTGTTACCAGCTGAACTTTAAGTACATGATCAGTCCCATTGACTTCACATGTTTAAAGTTAAGTATAAGTGTTTGCAGGGCTGGAGACAATCATTAAATGTAAAAGATTACTGATATTGATACTCAGAAGTAAACTGACTTCTGTTAACCTCAGCTATTAAATTACTCATTCACTACAAGGATGCAACAGCTAAATATTGATCACTGGATTCATTACAGTTTTATGACTTATAAATCTGAAAGATGTGCTCCTATTAGCCACAATGCTATAAAGTTTTTTTTGAGGGTTTTTTAATGTTGGAATCCAATAACCACCTATTTCAATTAAACCAGAATTAAGAGCAGGAGAGGGGAACAAGGCAAGGTACCTGGAAAAGAATATCATAGTTTGGAAGCTAAATACATCTCATAAATGGCAAATATGATTACAGGTTGTGAAAAGAGTACCAATAGTCTCATTTCAAAACCAATTAATCTTAAAAGCCTCTGGGCAGTTTTGGTACAGTGTGATATTGTATGCTATCCTGAAAGACTCAGGACTTGAATGTCATTCCTAGAATGCCAAACACGTCTTTTCTTTTGGTAAATTGTATTAGGTATCTGGAACATACTTGTGTGTAGACAGTTAAAAGGAATGTTCTCATGTAGCTTACATGCCAAAGAAAAGTGAATTGCAAGTAGAAATAAAACAAAAAAGAAAGAAGTAAATTTATGTAAACATGTTTTAATAGGCTAAATTGTTGTTAGTAACATAAGTAATTTAGTTTAGTATGATTTAACCTACTAGCGTTCTCTTACTGTTGTGCCTTATGGCCTTGTAGGGTATTGTTCACCAACACTTTTCAACTTTGACAGTGGGATTTGAAAGGCAATTCTGAAGACTGTGTTCCCTAACTTGCAAAACTCAAATAGTAGATTGCAGCATTTCTTTAGTAGTTTAAAATACGCTTACTGCCAAGAGTCCCTGTATTTTATGGACTGGTTTGTTGCAATACCCACTGATTTCTGGGGCACCCTAATGCAGCACACTAAGAAAACTGCAATAGCTTCAGATAAATTAAAAACAGGTGTTTTGACTGGATTATATATGCAACCAATTGCTACAATCAGAACATTAGTCATTTTTTATATTGAAATTAAATTTCTCACACATGGTCTCAATTTTCAGTTTTGTATGTTCTGCAGATATTCCTACAGACAATATACAAATTGCAGGGCAGATGTTAAGGTGTGAATAAGGAAAAGGGAATCTGGACATTGTGTCAGCTGTACAGGATGTTGTATTTGGCACACCACATACACTGTCCAGATCCCGGAGTAAGGCCAAGGAGTATACTTTACCAGTTACTGGGTGCAAAGACAGTATCAAGCTCAAGGCTGATATACTGCAGGCCTGATTCCCAGATAGCAGCTGGAGCACTCTAAGAGCTGCTGTAGCAGTATCAGCTGATATGGCTCACGGCAGCCAAAATGGCTATGCAGAATTGACAAGTTCAGGACACCTTAATTTCAATAAACTTCCTCCAAGATTTTCCCAATATAACCATAGCATGTGGTGGCAAATATGCTAGTTCTATACTAGAGGATCCTCCTTATAGCAGGGGGAAAGGTGCGAAATCTTCTCAGTGCCTATGGCTTTATGGTTAGAATTCACCAGTGGTGCTATGCAGAGAAGCCACAATGCACCCTGAGTTCTGGCCCATTAGATAGATGCTACTGATAAAGTGATAAGCAATAAAATAGTTAAAACTGATAGTATACTGTTTCAGAGCTAACTGATGGGATTATATATACGTTAGGCCTCTCAGAATTGTTTTGTCATGTTGTTCGTAGGCTAAAATAACTACATCAGTTTCTGTTGCTTATCGTCGTGAAGAAAACTGCAAACAAGCACTTAAAAAAAAATTAAGCAAAAACTTTGGAACACAGCGGCCCAGCAAAGAGTGGGTTCACAGAAAATTCTGCTACTGTCAGATGACAGAGTACCTTGGGCCTGTGAACAGGAGCACAACTACTTTGCTAGTGACAAACTGACATCCATTGAAGTGATTGCAACAGCAAAAGAACACACTTTATGACATTAAACAAATATTGGTAGAGTTAAGAAGAAAAGCTAAGGAAGTTTAAGAAGAATAGGATACAAAAGGGAACAAGCAAATAGAAACTGGGGACTGACCCGGAACAACAACCTTTTTATACCCAAGTTGAGGAATTTGGTATGTGAGGTGTCATTTTTATAAACCGTTTTCTGTGATCCTATCATATATAAATGTGCCACTGACATGAAGTGTTGCTATAAAATGTCAGTTGTTAATGTGCTGCAGGACTAAGACAGTTTGATTATGTCTTTTAGGCTGCGTCTACACGTGCACGCTACTTCGAAGTAGCGGCAGTAACTTCGAAATAGCGCCCGTCACGTCTACACGTGTTGGGTGCTATTTCGAAGTTGAAATCGACGTTAGGCGGCGAGACGTCGAAGTCGCTAACCCCATGAGGGGATGGGAATAGCGCCCTACTTCGACGTTCAACATCGAAGTAGGGACGTGTAGACGATCCGCGTCCCGCAACATCGAAATAACGGGGTCCTCCATGGCGGCCATCAGCTGGGGGGTTGAGAGATACTCTCTCTCCAGCCCTTGCGGGGCTCTGTGGTCACCGTGGGCAGCAGCCCTTAGCCCAGGGCTTCTGGCTGCTGCTGCTGCAGCTGGGGGTCCGTGCTGCATATACAGGGTCTGCAACTAGTTGTTGGCTCTGTGTATCTTGCACAGTTTAATGAAAGTGTGTCTGGGAGGGGCCCTTTAAGGGAGCGACTTGCTTTTGAGTCCGCCCCGTGACCCTGTCTGCAGCTGTGCCTGGCTCCCTTATTTCGATGTGTGCTACTTTGGCGTGTAGACGTTCCCTCGCTGTGCCTATTTCGATGTTGGGCTGAGCAACGTCGAAGTTGAACATCGACGTTGCCAGCCCTGGAGGACGTGTAGACGTTATTCATCGAAATAGACTATTTCGATGTCGCAACATCGAAATAAGCTATTTCGAAGTTGGGTGCACGTGTAGACGTAGCCTTAATGTTCCTATGAGATCACTTCTATATACTAGTTCGGCTTCTTCTAAAACAACAATTACAAAATCTGTAAAATACAACTACTGTAAGGGCTTGTCTACACTAGATCCCTACTTTGAAGGGAGCATGGTAAGTAGGGTGCTGGGAGTTTATTAATGAAGTGCTGAGGAGCATGTTAATAAACTCCCAACATGCTACTTACCACGCTCCCTTTGAAGCAGGGAGCTAGTGTTGGCAAGCCCTAAGTTTAAAATCCTGCCTTTGTTGAGGTAGTCAAGAGTAATGTCATCAGCAAGTCTGGGATGTTCTAAGAATCAAAAACTATTTTAGAGTACTGTCAAGAGGAATAATAATAGCAGAATAAATGGGTGGTGATAAAGCTTGAAAATGGAATATAAATGAAATTACTGAAAACTAAGTCTTTAGGTCTGCATCTTAAATAAGATCAAATCACGGCACTAGAGCGCTTCCAAAAGTAAAGAAAAATAGTCTCCCTGGGATATTCTTAATCTAGAAAACAAAGCACTCTCTCCTGTAATTCAGAAAGAACTGTTTTCAGAAAGCAATAAAATTGCAATATTATTTCTCTATAGGTCTGTTCAACTCTGTCAACATTGAATGTGCTACTGCAATATAACGAATAGTTGTATTTAATCAGAGGGTGCAAGGGTGTGTACTAAAAGTACAATGGAAGTAAACAACCTTTCAATTTAAGTACTGCAGTGACCATTTCAAAGCAGGAACAGCAATAATAAAGAAGAGTAAGTTCTTTCCTCCATCAATATCCCAGCTCCTGCTAAATCATGTTGCTTCTTCCTGTTGAATATTCAGCTCTCAGTCCATTCTTTTAATTTCAGTCCCTGTCTCAGTCACTGTAAATCCTTCTTCTCTGGCCTCCCACTTCACTCACTACTGCCATTTATTTCAAAAAAATCATTGTTGCATTTACCTTCCTCTTTTGCCACCTACATTACATCACTCTCCCTTGGATCCAGTCACCTTTAAAAAAAAAAACAAACCTATATCCAACTCAACATTTATTCTCACCCTCAAGGCTTTACACATCCTTAAATCATTCAGCCTGTCTCTTTGCCTTGCCTATATTGGTGGAACCTCCCTCATCTGGCACCCTTCGGATCTGAGTGGTCCCATAAGAGGCAATTTACCAGAGGAGGGGAGGTCAGGCTGGCTAGCTAGGGGGAACCCCACTCCTGCAGGGCTCCCCCTCAGGGCTGCTGAACTCTCTGTCCCCGGCGCCCCCCCTCCACACCATCCGGCAGAGGTCAGCGTGACTGTGAGACAGCTGACAGGGCTCCACACCCCATCCTACTCCCAGCCACAGGGCTGCCAGTGTTCTCACACCCCAGGCCAGGGTCCCTGCAGCTGAGGAGGCTGGTGGGGCTCCATGTCCCAGATGGCTCCCAGCCACAGGGCTACCAGGGTTCCTCTGGCTGGGGTCCTGAAGCTGCTCTGTGGTCCAGCAACATCCTTTGTCCTGCTGGATGAGGGGTGATGTCAGATGAGAGAGTACCAGGTGAAGGAATCTGCACCTGAACCAGAAAAGTCACCCTAGAGTACATGCATTAGGTACTATATTAGTGCCTACATTAGTACCTGCATTAGTCCCTACTGGCAGTAGGGACTCACACTCCATTTAAAGGCTGTGCAACTTTTCTAGGACAGAGGTGGTTTTAGTCACCCCTTATTCTCAACTTGCCTTCCAACCTTCTCTCTTTACTCCTTCAATCTCCTTGTCTCAATACTGGGTATTTTGTTTTTTTATTATTGCCTATCATACATCCTGCTGCATGTGAAAGTTGCCTACACTTACAGTCTCTCCTTAGAACCCAGAAATCTTTCAGACCCCATTTGCATGAGTATTCTTTTTCCATTTTCTTCTCCCACTTGTGGTCTTATAGTGGGAATGGCGGGAGAAATGGATACGACAGCAGTGGTGTAATGGCACTACTGTAGATGCACTGTACTGGTGTAAAAATGACCCAAAGGAAAGCTACACTGGTGTAAAAAGTGACTTGTGGTGCAGCTTACCTTCACGTTACTTTTTACACAAATGCAACTCATCTACACTATGTTTTCATATTAGTGCAGCTCTACAAAAACAAAAGCAAAAACAGCATAAGTAAAGCCTTCGTCTTACCTGTTTCCAATTGCCAATTCTTTCAAGAGGGAAAGTTTTAAATGTCAACTTTTTAAATTTAAGCGTCACTGCTAAGGTGACTTGCAATCGAGACTCACAACAGTCTTTCATCGTGGTGACAGTACATCCCAACTGGAAAAGAGCTGCTGTTGTAAAACGTAACTCCTCCTTCTTACGTCTGTCTGGATTTGCTTGTGAATTAGACCTAATTCAGCGCACAAGTCACACTGAAGAAGACTGCACAAACATTAAACAGTTTCATGCTTACCCAGCAATGACAACACCATCACAGGAATGCACATCACATAAAACTTTTCCCAACTCATACTGCAGCTGGCTCACAGCTCCAATGCGGTTCTGCAAAGAAATACAGAGACACACTGTTGTTTCTTTAACAGGTTCATCCAATACCAAGTTCTCCTGGAAGCACACACCTTCCCTTTTATGGGTTAAGGGATTATACTATCCATTTACTGGCTGTCAACGGAAATAATATCCTTCAACTATGTGGTTATCTCTTTCCGTTTCTGATTCTCTATATCACCAAGTCTTCCCTCAATAAGAAGAATGACACTGATTTACTATGCAAGGGATTGCCGTATGCTGCCACAAACTACAAGCACCTCTCACACATCAAATTAAGAGATGACTCAGGATGAACTAGAGAAGGGGATGGAAGAACACAGGTTGATTCCAGCAGGGACTCTTAAGAGCAGTGACTGAAGGACCCAGTCTTTAACTAGTGATTACATGAACAGAGGGTGGCAGAGCTACTGTCCAGTATTCAAGCACATTTTCAAAACGAAAGCAAGACAGGCAAGCAAGCAACCAACAGCTATGAGGAGAGCTCACCCTGCACTACCTTCATCTTCTTATTGGTGAAAAAGAAGGCAATCAGAGACTCACATTTCACTAAGACTAGAGTGACTTGTTTGACAGGTCTCTGTGGTCATCACTGAATTCTATTTTTAAAAATTCTTTCCTTTTACCTTCCAATTGGTTCTTAAAATGCACTCTTTGGCACGGCAATCTTGAAGGGTACTTTTCCAGCAAGAACAATCAGAGATGCTGGCATCAGGAAGGTACCCTTCCTGTTGGCACAATCTGTACCAAAGCACTTCATCTTCTGCAAGTACTTTCCACGTTCTGCTCACCTAAAAGCAGCAGAAAGGAAAAAAAAAAATTCAGGTCAGGCAATTATCCCAGCCCAAGTTTCATCCAAATTAAATGCCCTTCTTTTGTCCTACCTTTGTAACAACATGCCTTTTTAGAATTCAAGAGGAAAGAGAGGTAGGCAGTATTAAAGGTTCAACATAAATTCACATTCAAAATTGTTTTCACTTTTGTAGGCTAACAGCGATGTAAGCAAAAAACAGCAAGGAGTCATGTGGCACCTTATAGACTAGAAGATTTTTGGAGCATACGGTTTCGTTGACAAAGACCCACTTTGTCAGATTTATGGAGTGGAGATGCATCTGACGAACACGATCTTTGCCCATGAAAGCTTATGCTCCAACAAATCTGTTGGTCTATAAACAGACTAACACAGGACTTCTCTTTGTGTTTGTGGATACAGACTAACATGGCTACCCCTCTGATACTTGTGATTTAAGCATTCCCCCTCTGAAGCCTTGCCAACAGCGACGGATTAGGAAGGTGACAACAATAAGATACAGTAATACCTCAATTTATGCGGAGGTTGCGTCCTGGGCTCTCCCAGCTAGGGGGGTGGCGGTTTTGATTTGCACTTAACTCGCATTAATGCAAGTTAAGCGCAAATCGAAATGCGCTTCTCAAGGGTTTACTGTATCAAATACTCTACTACAGTTTGCATCAATAAGAATGAAGTATTAAGCTAAATTTTTAAAGTGGCCTCAAGTTGCTGTCTGTTTCACAGAGTACTGCTTCACCACAATGAACTGTGAATGGGGAATTACCACTTTAAAAGAGTGATTTCTCTACAATTCTTACATGAAAGAGAACTGCGAAATATAACGTGGAATAACTCCACATGGGAGATGCTATTGTCAATGAGATCAGCGATAAGCCATACACTGGTTCAGACATGTAAATACCACCTGAAGGTTTCACTATATGTTAGTGAGTTACAATCAAATGTCTAGAGCCCATTTTCAGTTCTAAGGTTGTGTCTCACTTACAAGTGTCATATAGCAAGTAATCCAGAATTTATACCATGCAGTTCCATTGTACATGCCATTGCCAATCATCAAATGTAGCAAGTAAGAACTAGGATGTCCAGACTGAAAAAACAATAAGCTTTATAGAGATGCAGTTATATTTTTGCTCATAAGATCAAACAGCCAGAAACACCAAACTGCAGTTTGAGATATTAACTAAATATCTGGTAACAAAAATGCAGTCACCAAGTCACCTCTGCAAAACATGAAAACTCAGATTGCCACATGTTGCAATGGTGCTTAATATTAACTGCTCCTGTGTCTTGCTTACACCAAAGGACAGAGAAGTACAGTCAATCAACAAACGGCTGTAGCAACAAAATCCTAGAAGCTTTATTGTAACTTACTTGATAGTCTACTTACTTACTAGTCTCTCTTCTGTTTTTATTATTATTATTATTATTATTTTAAACCCATTGTGAGATTAAAGTGATGCCTTTGCAAAATGAAATCTCATTAAGAATCACAGAAAATTGTAAGCGTCTTACATGGGGACACAATTTCTCTAAGGGGAAAAGAATTTATTATGCACTCCTCTATGACAAACAGTGCAATTTGAGCGGAGAACTGGAAAGGAATAGCTATGTAATGACATATTAAGAGTTATGCAACCATGACTGAGTGGGGAGTAATCCCTTGGAAGCGGGTTCAAATTCTATGGCTGCACAGCCTGCCAAGCTTTTCAGGGTCAGTAGCACAGAAAGCTGCTCTTTGTTGGCCTGGCCACTCACGTCCAGCATAACTACTATTCCATTTATTGACTACAGACCTTGGTCCAAACTGACCGCATAGGCTGAATTAGTTTTCATCACTGGACAAGACAATGATCTGGATTACAGTTATTCACTTAGAAGTGATTGTGTAGTGTGCCTTTGCTGGCTATGTGTATCTTTAAACTGAAAAACAAGACTTCAATGGCCATCATCACTTCCATCCCTGCAGGGACACCATCATGTAGCTCAAGAGAAACAAAATGATGCCAAAACTTCACACTGTTGTAATCCAGTGGGGAACTCGCCTTTCAATTCCAGACATTTGAAAGTAATACAAATCTATACACTGTTGTCTAGAGTCTAGACAACGACCAAAGTTACCATTTTTTGCTGGCCTAGACAAAAAAGCAGCTGTTCTGCAGGCGTTAAAACTCTGGGCAAAAACGGTGGCTAGGAAACGAACCTCTCTGTGTCTTTAGCTGGAACACATTTTTGCTGACATTGATGAGGCAGGCTTGTGCACAGAGAAGTAAACAAAATCAACCCATGCCAACTTCTGCCCTGTTATCAGTGTACTGAAGAAAAATAAAACCTTAAGTGTTGCCAAAATGGAAAACAGTTGTTGAGACAGTTCCAGTTTCAAGTTTAAGTTGGTCTTAAACATGAGTAAAAATATTAGAACTGTAATAAATAAATTAGTTTCATTTTACCTTTCCTGAACACATTCAAAGGGGTGGGGAAGAAATTCTATCTTATGGGGTTTTTGTTAATCAAATCATATTGAGTCCTGCCAGTTTACAAGCATGAATTTCCAAAGAACGTCTAACATAACCTTTCCTTAATGCACCAACACTGGCATGACCATCCCTAGTAAAAGCCCCACTGAGCGAGCCTCAGCTGCAAAAAGTCTCTAATAAAAGCGTCTCAAGCATTTCACTTCACAGCACCACTGCGAGCTGTGGCATTAAAAACCATCTATTGGCTTGAAATCAGCTTTATTAGCTCGGCTAGAGTTAGAGTTTCAGGTGACGCCCTGAGAGCCAAAAAAACCATGGCTTTGTGTAGATGTGTACACATTCACAAACTGCTTGCTAACTGCTAGTCAAAGAGCTCAGCTGAAACACTCAAAACTCTCATTAAAAATAAACTGGAACCACAATTATTTCCTAAGTTAGTATTATGTAAATCTCTAAAGTTTATCAACAACAAAAGCTTGAATTCCTTACCCTGTATGTAGGGCCTCTTTTTTTAATTTCACCTTTTATATCGCCATTATCTTTTTATCATGTTACATCACACTTCCTGCCATTCTCCACAGAGAAAATTCAGCGTCCCCACAACTCCACCTAAGGGCATCACCGTGTCCTTCTCACATACAGACAACCATGAAAGTTTTGTTCACAAATTTAGAAATTGTACCTAATTTAAAGCCATTTGCATTGTTTAATAAGATCTCTAGCACTCCTCCCATCAGATTCCAGACTTCTGTCTTGACTGAACAAAATTCAGTTGAACAAGTACTTGGCCCTCCATTCCTCTCTTCCACAACCACGCTGCACAAAATCACTACAAATCTTCACCACAGGATGAATCACAGGCATTTTTAGCGAGGAAGTACAGGCTGTAATGTGGTGCACAATGTGGCGTAAAGGCTCATACAGTAATTTCATCAAGAGCCACTGAGACTGCTTTTGTTATTAACAAAAGAGTTATCAGTTCCCTCAAAACACCAAAACAAAAAAGCAGTCCAGTAGCACTTTAAAGACTAACAAAATAATTTATTAGGTGATGAGCTGTCATGGGACAGACCCAAAACACCAAGTTCAGGATGTCTCAATCCATCATTTCCTCTGCTTTCCCTCTCATCTGACTGACTAGCTTTACTTTAGCCTACTGAACATAAGAAAAACAGGTAAGTCCCAACCTCCATGCTTCAAAACTGCATGTGAGAAAACTAAAAGACAATGACAAACCATGTGTTAGTTTTTACATATATCATATTAAGCATTATTAAACAACTCGAGATAGTTCTCAATTATTCAGGTTAATAACTCCATCAGCAACAGAACCAAGCTATTGAAAATTAGTGGGTCTATCCCACGAAAGCTCACCACCCAATAAATTATTTTGTTAGTCTTTAAAGTGCTAATAGACTGCTTTTTTGTTTTGATAGTATATACACTAACACGGCTATCTCTCTGTTACTTTGTCTTGCAGGATCTTTTGTTCTTGAAATACAAGTGTCAGCTCCTTCAGTGACCATCTTAAATATATACAGTTAGATTGATTAATGTTTCTAAGTCATTCTGAAGATGAAAAATATGGCATTAGGTGATAAGTCACACAATATTTACAAACAGAACTCAATCCTGCTCTAACTACAGCTCTAAAAACACTTCACACAGAGCATATCCACCACCAAATCAAGTGTCTAATGCTCTATTAGTAACTTCAAAATTACAAAACATTCACACAGCATTTTAAAGAACACAGACAAAACACATTATCAGACTGTTTTCAGGCCGTTATGTCCATGCATTTGCAGGATCAAGCAATTAGTTAAGTTACTCAAACATCTGTAAAATCAGTCCCTCCGTATTATACTTTTTACAAAAAAATATTTAAAATTCTGCCACTTCTCTAGCTTCCTAAAGTGCCTATCCACTACCAGTATGAGGAAAACGAGGCAGATTTTGTGACTTTTCAAAATGCAGCTGCCACCATGTACCAGAAAACAACAGCTGTCCAGCATATGACAATATGGATACTTCACAACCTTAGAGAACTTATCTGAGTTCAGGAACTGATGACACCATTAAGATACATGATGCAATGACCTTATGGTGTCTAAAATACCATGCAGACATAGTTGCCTTTCATACCATTAATTCTAAGAAATCAAAGAGCAGCTGTGAGAAAAAAAAGGAGGATGGGAGGGAGTGGGAAATCACAATAAAATTAAAGTTCTCCCAAGCAGTCTGTGGTGTGATTAAATCTCAAAGAGACGCAGCAGTCAGACTACTTTATTGTTAGTCAGTTACCAATTTGGCATAAAGAACTAAGCAAACAGGTTTTCTCCAAAGGCACTTGCATAGTTTGTGATGCCAATTCCACTAACTGGCCCAATTTCACTAAAATCCCAAGGCGCCTCAATAAAAAAAAACCCCTTTCTAAGAAACACTATGAAGCAGCAGGGCATTCCATTTAACAGAAGAGGGTAGAGATTTTTTTCAAAACACAATTAAGAAGAGAAAAATTAAAATGGTGTTAATTTTTATTGGTTTTCTTTTTTTATTTGACCACTTTAAAGAAGCCAGTTCTGCACTGAAGCACTGGACAGTCATCTCATTCTGAATATCTTCAGAAATACAGTACTGGGCCTCTGCTTATCTGTCAGCCACTACATATATCTGAGCTTTAACTTTCATCTCGTTTTTAAAAAGCATAAAAATGGGCTTTAAATTAAAAAAAAAAAATGAAGAGTCAATAAAAATGTAGCCGTGTGGTAGCTAACAGTACCAAGTACTATTATGTTGCAAAGTAAATAGTATAGGGCTGCATAAAAATTATTCTAGCCGACTTGCAAACCACTCTGAAATGCAGCCCTGTTAAATTTTGATAGGATGGCTAACAGAGACAGAAGCAGGCGTGAAAGCTCTGTGGCCTTCTACACGGCACGTTAACACAAAGTAATGCTACAGAAACATTTCCAAATATAATTCTTGAAAGAGAAAATATTTTTTCTTCTAAGGGTTCCTTCTTTAGTTTTTAAGGGACAATGTTGGGTTATAATATTTTTAACAATAAGTATCCTAACTTGCCTAACATCTTAGATTATTCAAACTGAAAAAAGGTTAAATGTATAATTTAATCATTCATGCTGGTTACACATAGTTACCATTAAATTCAACTAGCCAGTTTTACTCAGTGGTAGTTATGTGCTAATATAATGCTTCATTATTGCTGTTGCAAACACTTTAGAGGATGTTTAAGCCCACCCCCAAAAGAAGGAAATCATAAATGCCACATCCAAAAACATCCAATGGCCATTAATAGGCCGGCAGTGAATGCCTGAAACATCCCATCCTATTAACATTCCCTATGATAACTGGCTTTTGCTAAGTGGGTTCTGGATATTCAGTGAAGCAGGTGGCTCATTATTCTATATAGGTGGGGAAAAAAGCAACAGTGGCCCCCTGGACAGAGTATCATGGGTGTGGACCGAACAGGCTGTGGCTAAGTCTACACTAGCCAAAAACTTCGAAATGGCCATGCAAATGGCCATTTCGAAGTATACTAATGAAGCGCTGAAATACACATTCAGTGCCTCATTAGCATGTGGGTGGCCGCAGCACTTCAAAATTGACGCAGCTCATCCTGACGGGGCTCCTTTTCGAAAGGACCCCGGCTACCTCGAAGTCCCCTTATTCCTATGAGCAGATAGGAATAAGGGAACTTCGAAGTAGCCGGGGTCCTTTCAAAAAGGAGCCCCGTCTGGACGAGCCGCATCGATTTCGAAGTGCCGTGGCTACCCACATGCTAATGAGGCACTGAATATGTATTTCAGCACTTCATTAGTAAACTTCGAAATGGCCATTTGCACGGCCATTTCTAAGTTTTTGGCTAGTGTAGACACGGCCTGTGAGTACAAACCCAAGAGGGGCAGCCAAGGTAACTTTAAGGAGTATTAGTCTTAATTTCTACATTAATAAAACCAAATCTCAGGTAGGAGAGGAATTTGAACTATTGTAACTATTGTACGCATAGTGTATAAGCTCTCCCATAGAACAGGCTGGTAACAATACCTGTTTATCATCCTTTAAAGAGACAGGGTAAATTTGAAGGAAAAAAAAAAAATCAAAGCTCTTTGCCCTAGGTTAGAATACTAAATTACTAAAAAGGACAGAATTGTTAAAATTCCATTTTTCACTACCCTGATTGTCTACTTGCTATGTATCAGCTTTTAAATTAGTTTCATTTCCAGGTTTTCAGTGCTGCATGGTTTGTGTTTGAAACACTGAATGAAAATATCAACTTGTTTATAAATAACTACATTGACTGGACTTGAAAATCCAAGCAAACATTTATTTTGGTGTTAAGTTTTCATGCTATCCCTGTAAAGCTGCTATCAAACCTTTAACATTTGGGTTAACTGTATACTAAATCAAACCATAAATCTAGTCCATCTAATATTGTTTTCTATTTTCAGCTTTTGGAGTGTCTCTTAATATGTAAAGAACTGAAATAAGTATCTGGTGGAGGAAAATGTATTAAGGACTACTGCACAGTGTACTGGTTATATCTCCAAAACCAGCAATTTCTGGTCCAGCAATATTCATGGTCTGGCCAGACTATGGATGCTCATGGACCAGAAAGCCTGGGACCCCAAGGGTGGAGCAGCAGCAGCCTTGGCAGTCCAGCTGGGAACAGAGTCTCATGGCTGCCCTATGGCAGTGCAGGACCAGGGCCAGACCGGGGTTCCCAGCTGCCCCACCACAGTGCGGGACAGGGATTCCCCAGCTGCCCTGCAACTGCACAGGGTCGGCATGGGGCCTAAGGACAGAGCCTCGCAGCAGCCCCTGAAACATGGGACCACCCAGGCAGCAAAAGCCATTGTCCGGGTGCCCCCCACAGCAGCCGGATAAGCAACCCAGTGTGTGGAGGTGGGGAACCAGGCACAATGCCTGCCTACAGCAGGAAACAGGCTTGAGGACCAGTGGCTGTGGACCTCCCATGGTCTGGCAAATCCTCTTGTCCAGGACCCTTCTACCATGCCAGACCAGTGAGTTGCAACCCGTAGTAGATTAAGCGCATCACAGTGAGCACCCATGCCAACCTTACATGGAACGAGACAAGAAAAATTTTGGGTAGTACTTACCTGAGCACATCTGCCCAGCTCAGTCCTTCCCAAGTACTGAAAAATGTTTAATGCCAATTCATAAGGTAGCTGGATATCAAAGAAAGGAACCTCATTTATTTCATTCTGAGAAGAAAAAGAAAATAAACTCTTAGCCTTTTTCTAATGCAGGAATAAACTGTACATTGTTAGTGGCAAGGCAGTAACAGCCTCATAGCAAAATCAAGAAGAGATCATTAGTACTATTAGTGTCATAGCTAAAATCAGGCAGACATTCTCTGTTCTTCACCCTCTAACCCCGCTATATTACAATGTCAGTCAGTCACTCCTGCAAGAAGGTGCAGAGCTATGCTCATCCTAGCAGTCAAATCAGTAAGTCACATTAGCTGCATTCGGGAATGCCTCTAGGACAAGAGCGGACTAAGGCCTACATACATGACTTCCTGGGAGTTTTTAGTCAGAAGAAAGGACGAAAACATGAAAAAGTCCACAAATCTTAATTTACATGAGCAACACTTCCTTTCTGTACTCCTATGATTACACTGGTTCTAATGAGCAGACCAACAGGAAACGTTTTCCTTGTCATTTGATAGAGCTCAGAAATCACAGCTTTTCAGTCTTTTGTTTGCTTATGCAGTAGACCCCTGAGTTACACAAAGATTGCACTCCTGTGCACCCTCACGTAAGTCGGTGGGAGCCGGGAAACTGACCAGCATTGGTGATAGAATGCTTTTTTTGTGCACTGTAGTTAAAACCTCTTCAGAGAATGAATGCTTAGAGGGCAAATGCTTTTCAAGTGCAATCACTTTATGCTTGTTGACAGTGAAGTTTTGAAGGACTGGTGTGCTCATCAGTTTTCCGGCTCCCCATCACTCCGGGAGCCAGGCGTGGCATCTCCCAGCTGGGGGAAGCTGGAGAGAAATCACTCTGCCATGTTGTCTGTCCACCTGGCTCCCTCAAGCTGGGGCTTCTCCTGACAGCCCCCAGCCCCTGGGTACCCCAGGATGTCAACTTGCACTTAATTCTCATTAATGCAAGTTGAAATTGAGGATATCAGGAAATAATAGACAGCCATGCAGGCAGATAACATTCACGCACGCTCCCTTTAATATCCCAAGTCTAGAATGAAAAACAGAGGGGTCCTGAAGACAGGACATTTAAGTATCTAAGAAAAAAAAACCTTCACAACGTCACTGTCTACAAGCATAAAGTGAATGCACTTGAAAAGCATTTACCCTCCACACATTCATTCTCTGAGGAGGTTTCAACTACAGTGCACAAAAAAAGCATTCTAACATCTTTATTTATGCAACAGCTCAAAATGAGATTATACTCTATAGCAGTCATTCTTAAACTTTGAGACCACAGAACACCACAGCTTCAGCACCCCCCCAACAGCTGCCAGGGTATGCCAGCACCCCACTCTGGCCCCAGGCCCACTCTCTCCCATGGGGCTGCTGGTAGGGCAATTCAACTTGCCCTGCTGCTGGACCAGAGAGTGACAGTTTTAGGAGATGCAACCTGTAATATGAAGCCACACTTCTACAACCGAAGGTTGCACTGAGCTTTGCCACTAAAACAAGATTAAATTCACTTATTTCCTACCACAGCTGAGCTTCAGTCTTCATGATTAGCAGACATGTAAATCCTAAAGGCAGGATTGAAACTTCCTGATACATTTCATGTTACAATAAAGGCAGACTTCACAGATATGTAACATTCAAAAAAAACCCACTACTTCTGAAATTTGCTCTCTGATGGTTTGTGAGTTTCTACAGTTGTCTATCTCTCAAACTCCTCAAGATTCTCACACATCTTTGTTATACCTCCCACTTAAAATAACTATTAAAGTGCAATTAACAAAATACATCCCATTTATTCATCATCTCTGCCAAAGCCAGGCATATTCTGATTCTTCGGCTATATCTGCTCTTCAGTATACTCAGCTCTTGCTATATAGCACAATTGGTTCCCAACTTTCAGCTCGTAGGCGAAAACTCGTAAGAGGGACACTACATTACAATTAAAATACATGTAAAAGTCTCTGGTTGTTTCCTAGTGCTCCTAACTCTGCGAAGGAGTGGCAGCATGTAGCGCTGCTTTTGAAAGGTAAGTGAACCTTGGGGTTGGGGAGGGTTAACAGCTGGGGGCAGTTTGGGGCCATGAGCAGGAAGAAGGGTTAAAACCCGGTGGCGGACCGGTCGACAGAGCAGGCGGGGTGGTGGGGTGGCTCAGGCTGCAGCAGTTTGGGTGTGCGGGGCTGGCGGGAGGGAGTGGGGGTTCAGGCTGCGGCAGTTTGGGGTCTGCAGGGCTGACGGTGGGGGTCAGGCTGTGGCAGTTTGGGGCAAATGCATAATGTTGGGCTTACTTAGAATAATGCATCTTACCTCCCACTCCAATAAAGTCAAACTGAGTACAGTCAAAACATTTCTAGGTCTAAAGTGCATGTTTATGGTCACACTGTAACATCAGGGTCAGAGATCAGGAAGCAACTTAATTACTGCTTGCAAAAAAAAAAAAAAAAAAATCACCCTTCCAGTGAGAAACGGTAGAACTTAATTGCTCCCAGCATCTGATGCCAAGCAGAGTGCATATTCAGTGGAACATACATTCAAAATCCCCAAATAATTTGTCGCTATAGCATGAAGCAAAACCCATAAAGAAAAAAATATAAAGTCAAGTCAGCACTGGTCTGTCTAAAAGTCTACTGGAATGAATCCAAAACTCTAATATTGCCATCCCCTCTGAGAGGGATTTGTACTCTTATGTGCTAATGGAGCACTAATTCTATAAACAAATTAATTTGTGCCTAGCTGCCAGAAGTATTATCTGCTCTTTTTAATTTTTTTTTTTTTTTTAAGAACAATTAGTCATAGCTAAGTTAGGTCGCAGCAAAGTCCTTTCCCTCTGATTTCTCCCACACTGTAAATAAAATTGCTAATGTGGACAAAAGCACAAGAAGGATTTATCAAAACAGCTTTTAACTTGTTCAGAGCTGCAATTAGGACAGCTTTCAAATTAACTGCCTCATTTATACAATTAATATTGGTTTCTTGGTGACAGAAAAGCTACGCCAATGAGATACAGTTTAACAAGATGCTTAGTGCAGGCAAACTAATTAAGCATCCACTGTCTTGGGGAAAAAGATGAGATTTTATTTAACAGACAAAGGTTAATCTGCAACCCCATCATAACACCTAGGAACAAAAAATGTGGTGTAAAAGAAAAGCTACTGTAAAGAGACCATGTATTCGGAAGCCAAGGTAAAACAGACTTAGACAAACTAAAAACTCAGTAATTACAATCCAAAGTATTTACCCACTAACCTTTCTAATCCCATAACAGAGAAATAATTTATATATAAAATGAGCAAATAATACTAACTCCTTTTGAGGGGTCCCATATACAATTTTGTTCAAGTAGAGAGCCCAGTCATTAGTCAAGTGCTTCTATGATTCCTAGAGCTTGTAAGCAGAGAGGTGGTTTTTGAGTTGTTTTTTTTTTTTAATTTTAAAGAAACACAATTTCCAAGTGACCAGAATTTTGATCTGGGGTATTAAGTCATTTTTGTGCCAAATACTGATCTTTTACCCTTTTGAATGGAGTGATGACAGGTTTGGAAGAAAGTATTTGAGTTTCTGGCACCCGCAAAAAGAGTTACTAATATTCAGTCTCTTTCATACTTGAACAATTTCTTTGTTATTGGACTAAAAAGGCTAATGTGTAAATATTTCTTGTTATCATTCTTCCTTTTCCCCCACCCTGGAGTATGGAACCAGCATTATGCTAAAGCAGGCTATCATTTCAGGGCCTAATTTAAAAAGATTTACGCCTTGACCTTATGCAAAGTCCCATTAATGTCAATGGACCATTAACAAAGATATAATCGTCCCTTTGCACTGCTTCAACTACATGATAGTGACCAGATATGACTTTTTTCACATAAGTGTATCCTATCACATAGCCTTACCAGTTTCACGAAGTTGACCATACTATAAAATTTAAGATTAAATGTTGAAAACAAACGTACATCGCCTGTTGATGCCAAAATTGTCATCCAGAAGCATCAGACAGATCCAGTCTGTTTATGGTTCTATGTAACTGCAGATATTTCAACTGACATAAACTAATCCCCCCATCAAAAAAACCAATAAGAAGGAAAAAAAACAGAATTATATAGTTCTACTTCCTGTGAATGATTAATTTCTGAAGACAGCAGGTCCACAATGGAGCTACTTTGTACACTGGTGCCAAATTTAAAACATACAGCAGGCCTTGTGAATTCAGAAGGCAAAATGACGTGCCTCAAAAACTACAAGTTCCCTTTAAGTTAGTGTTATCACATGACATTTTACAAGAGCATTTCTCCCAGAAAGAAGAAGAAAATCTCCTCTCCCCAGGATCAACCTGGTCCACATTCAGCCGTAACAGCTCCCTGCTGTGGCTGGCACAGGAAGGGGAAGAAATGACAAGGAAGGAGCCCGGACTGCTCCAGCAAACGCCAGTGTGTGCAAGAGGCCAGTGGCGTTGCCCGCTGCACAGGATCCCGAGACAGGACGATTTACCCAGCCCGCACTGAAAGCCCAGGAGAGGAGCGGGGGGGGGGCGGGGTGATTGTAATGAGAAGTTCGGCGGGATGGGGGGGAGGGGCGAGGGCAAGCGTCCAAGAGAGGCCGGGGAGGGGGCAGGCAGAGGCCATGGCGGGGGAGGGGGCAAAGAGAAGCTGAGGAGCCAGGCAGAGAACATGGAGCAAGGGGAAGTTAACGAGAACCTGCGGGGACGAGGGCAGAGCGGGTGCGGAAGAGCCCGGGAGGCGCCAGCAGGATGGACGTGTGGGGGGGGGGGCGGTACGGCGGATCGGCAAGAGGGGGCGGGGGAGGTGTCCCGTACCAGGTCCCGGATGAGCTGCCCCAGCAGATCTTTGTCTCCGCCGCCCTCGGGCTCGGCCGGTTGGGCGGGCGGCGGGGGGAGCGGGCGGGGGCGGCGGCGGCTCCGAGCCCCCGGGGCCTTCCCGTCCAGCAGGCTCCGAGCCAGGGCGAAGTAGCCGGCCTCCCGCCGCGCCTCGCCGCCGCCATCATCCCGGGGCGCGGCCGGCGGGACCCCCCCGCAGCTGCTCCAGCCCGAGACGGGCTCCCGGCGGCTCGGGCTCCCGCCGGCCTCGGCCGCCCGCCGCCGCTTCTTCCCCTGGCGGGCCCCGGCCAACTCGGCCCGCCAGCGGCGGCGGAAAAGCTCCAGCTCGCTCGACCCCGCCGCCGCCGCCATGGCGGCCCGGGCCCCTCAGAGCCTGTCCCGGCAACTCCGGCCCCCCCGGTGAGGGCGGGACATGCCAGACCGGTCGGGGAACTGCGGCCGCGGAAACTCAGTTCCGCCGCACAAAGGTTCCTACCCCTTCTCGCCGCAGCCAAGCCCCCGCAGGGAGAGCAGCGCCCCGGTCCCCAGAGGCGCGGGGCGGCCGCTTGTGTCCCCTCCGCTCGGGATGTGGATCTTCGGCCGCAAGTGACCCTGGCAGCAAGCCGCAGGCTTAGCTGGTCCCTGAAGTTCAGCTACACAAACACCAAGGGAGGTGGGTACCAGCCCTGCAAGGCTGACACCCCGCCACCCCGGCTGGGTCCCGGAGCGCAGGCGTCAGGCTCTCCGCCCGTAAAACGCACAGTGTAGTCCTCCTTCCCTTCCACGTGCTGCCCGTGCTTGGCTTGTCCAGCCCTGATGATGCAGGGCCTGGGACACGTGGGTAACTACAGTACTCTCTGCAAAGCAACACGTGTGACTTGGGGGCGTTTGGAGCATCCGTGCATGGGGGGTGGGTGGTTATCCTGCCATTTGCCCCACAACAGGCAGCCCAGGCCTGCGCAGGAAGCCCAAGGGCACCAGCTTCCACGTGTAAGCTCTGTGGGTGCAGGGACCGCAATTATTATACTGCTGTAGAGCCCAGCAGCAACAGGCCTCGATCCTGATTCCAGGTCAGATTTCTGTGCTAGAAACAACAAAAGATAAATAAATAAATTCTTGAAATATGGATTACAAGGGCAATTTCCCCCACCCTTGATGTGCGCAGGAATGAGACACAACCTATTTAGTCTGCTTCATTAAGTGATCTGACTAGTGACAGTGTAACTGCCTATAGGCAGGCTCTAACCTACAATCTCTCCACCTTGAGCTAAGCCCAGCTAGCTGCTACCTTCAGCTGTAGAGAACTTAGTCTTTCTCTGTGACATGGTTTAGGTACCACTACATGGGACAGCTAACCACACGTAGGTTTGTGGGTTACAACAGGTCACCCTTTTTTACCTTCCCCTCCACTCTCCCTACTGTATAAACCCTGAAGTCTGGTTTTCCTTTCTATTTGTCATCTGAATGAGTTTGTTTTACCCAGGAAAGCTCACGACCTAGGACTGTTTGTTATTTGTGAAGCTAGGGACAGAGTAACTACTGTCTTTTGTCCTAAGAGACAACACTTATTCAGTCTTTGTCTCCCCTGCTCATTATCAAGTTAATGCAAGAGAGTCTGTCCCATCTTTCAGCGATAACCAGGGGAAAAGGTCCTACGCTCTATTGAGATGAGCCGATTAGAATACTGCTTTTTACAAGAGGAGCCAGTGCTGACGGCAGAGCACCAGTGTGATGTGTCAGTCAGTGGCTAAGAGGCCTTTCAGGATGCGTCATGCCCAAATAGCCATGATGGCAAGGACCAGCCAGTTCCAAAATGCAACTGGCCGGAACATTGCTCTTCATCCTACTGGGCACAGATGAGGCCGTGGTGATGGATGCATTCACGATTTCCAGCCTTGATTATTACAACTCATTACCCCTAGGAATGAAGCCACACGTCCTGAACAAGCTCCAAATGGTACAAACAGCAGCCTGCATGTTTAGCAACACAGGATGCGGTGAGCACATTACCTCAGTGCTCTGTCCTCTGAATTAGTTCCCCTCTGACTATTAGAGAGCAGCTCAAACCCTCTGTGCTCATATTCAAAGCACTGCCTGGGATTGGCTTCAACTACCTCAGAAAGGCTTCTCCCACCAGGACCATGGTGACCTCCAAAGACAGCTGGATCCCACCAGAACAAATGAAACCTTCAGCCAGCCCTGGCAGACTCCTCTATGCAGGAGGAAGGACAGTCTGATACAGCCTTTCTGCTGCCAGACAGCGACCATCAGGCTCACCCCTTCCAGAACTGAATGGAAAACTGGTTTCTTCACCTGAGCTTTTCTCCCTCACACACCAGCCCCGCACAGGAGCTGCACTTCCACATGCCAGCCAGAGCAGATTGGTACTGGGTCTGTTTATACAGACAAGGGAAGCATTTGTATACTTCAGTGACGGGGGCTATGGAAGTACCTAAATAGACCACTGGTGGAGGGCCTTGCGTTTGAAAGCCCATGTAATAGCTGAAACAGTGATGTCATGTGCTCCTGATCAGCACCCAGCCTCAGATTTCTTCTAAATGATCTCAAAGAGTAGACATCACCTTGCCACAAGGGGGCAAATTGTCTGCTGGTGTAAATAGATGCTGCTGCTGCATGGACTTCCTTGGAATTTTCTCCATGTATATCAGCAGAATTTTGGGGGAGTGGTCTTCAGGCCCTGGGGTACAGACTAGGAATCTAATGGGAAGTTCATAAGGGAACAGATAGCTGCCAAGGCCAACATGGGAGAGAAACGGCTTCATTTGTTGCCCCTAGAGCATTAACAATAGCATTCCTGGCCACTGGGTGGACCTGGGGCTCCCAAAGCAATGGAGGATCCAGGAATATCAGAAGGAGGGACTGGCAAGCTTTCAGTCAGAGAGAGAAACCAGCCCTGTCATAGACTAGATCCTTTTTGCCTGGGTGAGTGTCTAGCTTCCTGTCATCCACTTCCTGTCATGAGCAGGTAACAGGGAAAGGCATTGCACCTTCTAGGTCTGATTAACATAGACATAGAGCTGCTGTCATCTGCACCACCCACCACAGCCACGGACCTTTTGTACTCCAGCAAATATTTTCTTGATCAGGGTCTCAATGAATTCTCGTTTGAAGGAAAGTGACATCAAGTATCTCAGCCAACATCAGATTCGGTGCCTCCCTACTTCATTTTACTAGCCACGAGGTGCAGCTTGGAGGGAGATGGGAGCTACCACTATCCATCCAGAACTCCCCTGACTACACCTCAGCCAAGAAGATGAGGCCTCAGGACAGAAGGGAGCAGAGGAGCGAAGAATCACTGAGATTCCTCTCAGATGCCCTGGTCCTGCTCAGATAGATGGAGATCCTTGAAATCTTCTTGTCCATTTTAAGCCACCTGGCTATCTTTCACCCTCTGCTGTGGAGTGGGTCCCCCAGCAAGCACTGAAATGTCAGAGTTTCTTGGATACTCTTCATGCAGTCTTGGGATTTCCTGTGACAAACTTTCTGCTAGCATAACCCACACACCTATGTGTGGTTCACTGTCCCACCTAATGTGACTCAGACAACTTCACAGAGAAAGAATAAGTGTCTTCTACAAACTAAGCTGGGAGGCACCTGGGTTTAGGCTCCTGAAGTAGAGGCGCCCACACTGAAGTCCCAGTTTCAAGCCTATCTTTGGGCAGTCACATCAGGAGCAGAAACAAAGAAGCCCAGGGACAGGGCTGCAGCTGATGTATAATAAGGACTTTCATTACTTGATTGTTGTACAGGGTATCTAATCTTAATAAAGTTTTTGTCTTTAAAGTGATCAGCTGGACAGAGAGATACCATACAAGCCACAGGGTGATCAATGAACTTCTTGACTCTAAAAGAGACTTTCCTTTTTGCAGACCACAGTGTGGACCTAGGTCCAGGAAATGTCTCTCACGCCAGGCAGCTGAGACCCACTGGGTCTGACCTCTGCAGGGGGCACCCCGGAATCTTTCCTGTGCCAACTTGAATGCCTCTTCAACTGATTTTGGTTTGTGGGGAAATGCCCGCTCTGTGCTTCACTTGCCTCAGTTCTAACAGATGTAGTCTGTTTGTCTTTCAGATGCCCCAGAACTCGCCTTGTTTTTGCCGATAAAGGCTAACATGGCCACTCTCTGAGACTTTTCTTCCACTCTGCATTCTTCAGCCACAGACTGAAACCTAGCACGGAACCCTGGGGTGACCACCTGTCCTGTTTTGCCTGGGGACAGTCCCTTATTTAAGCTGTCTCCCAGGCATCCAGACTTTTTCAAAACAACAGGCAAATTGTCCCATATTTTGAGGGGCTGCTGTTCCCCGGCACTGGCTGGCTGTGGCCACAGCTCCTGCTGCAAGGGAAATCCTCCGTGGGGCAGCTGCCTCATTTCCTGGCACCCCATGCCTAGGGGAGGCAGCTCTCACTGTGGAGAAGCTCCCCATCCCCTGGTGCAGCAGCCCCTTCTGCCAGGGACGCTGCTGTAGGGCAGCTGCCACTTTTCTCTGTCCCGCTGGGTGGCTGTGAAACCCTTATGCTCAGCACGGCACTTCCAGCAGGTTGCAGAGCTCCCGTTCTCCACTCCTACTCATGGGGAGGCTGTGGCGCCCCCATCTCTAGTGCCTCACTTGGGCAGCTGCCCCCCTTGCCAGGGACCCCTAACATGGGACAGCAGTCCCCTTAACCCCAGAGGCCAGTGTCCCACGTCTGTCATAGGGCCATGCGGTCACCCTACTCTTAGGAGCTGCTTTGGAAGATGCTGCAGCGGGGATGAATGCAGATCTGACCATCTGAAATCAGGGGACAACAAACTCAAACCACAACAAACTCGATTTCAGCTGGATTTCGAGCTCTTTCCCCTTGAAAGCAAGCCTGCTCTTTCCTCCTTGACAATGCAGTACAATTAGAAGAGCGGATGACATTGGTAAGACATAAGCTTTTGTGGGCAAAGACCTGCTTCATCAGATGCACAAAAGCCTATGCTCCAAAATACGCTAGTCTATAAGGTGCCCCAGGCGTTCTTGCTGTTCTCGAAGACACAGACTAACAGGGCGACATCGGTAAGACAAGGGCTCTGCACCGAGGGTGAATTGCTGGCAAAGTTGCTTGTTAAAAGGATGTGGAGCTGGGGTGGGACAAACAAAGCCCCCTCTGGAGGGGGGTCCTCCCATGTTCACTGCTGGTGTTGGCAACAGCTGCAATGACTTGCCGCAGGCTGCTTTCTCTGCTGTCCAGCAGCCCCAGTGAAAAGCACCCCGCGAAGGAGCCCCTGGCCTCGTGTTGAGGGGTTCCTCTAATGCGGATGTAACTCACACACCTATGCGTGGTTCGCTGTCCCAGGTAGCGGTACCTAGACCGCCTCGCGGAGAAAGAACGGGCCCTCTACAGGGTGAGCAGCACCCCAGCTAGCCTTTCGCTCCAGCTACCCTGTGTTCTATAGGTCCCAGGTTCGAGTCTACCTGTGGGGAAGTATCAGAGAAGTCACCGTGTTAGTCTGCGTCTTCAAAAACAACAAGCAGCCTTGCAGGCTACCGGGTATTCTGAAGCATCGGCTCTCAGGGGCAAAGACCCGCTTCCTCAGCTGCATCTGACAAAGCGGCTTTTTGCCCAGGAAAGCTGATGCTCCAAAATACCTGCTCGCCTATAAGGTGCCACAGGACTTCTTGTTGTTTGTGGGAAGATACACAGACACCTCCCGGGGCAGGCGGAGAACAACTCTGTCCCGCTTCAGCAGGGACAAAAAGGCTGGGGCGGTTACAAACCTACCCAGAAGAGGGGGGCGCAGAGGGGCAGCCTGGGGGGTGAGAGCCCTGCCCCTGTAATGGGGGGAGGCTGGTGCAGAAGGAGAGACAAGGGAGATCTGAGTTCAAGAGGAGCCTGAAGGAAGCCGGGAGGGGCCCGCTCCGGAGCACACCACGTCCCAGGCCCCCTCCATGGGTCCGATCCGGTGCCCCGGGCAGCGGACGCTCCCTAGGGATCGAGCCGCCCCCCCCCCTGCTCCCAGCTCGGCCTTGAAACAGGCGGGGAGTCGCCTGGCCCGCGGCGGGTCTCGCTGCTTCCACGCGCCCCGGGCTCCTGTCCCGCCGGGGGATCCGGGCGCCGGGGGCTGAGTTTTACCTGGCCAGGTTGCTGGAGGGAAGCGGCCGCTCCCCCGGGCAGAGCAGAGCCCGGGGGTGAGTTGTAGCTGTGCCTGGTCCGGGACGCGGAGCGGAGCCGAGTGTAGCGCTCCCCGCTCCCGGGGCGGCTTCGCAGCAGCCGGGACACGCGCCGCTCAGCCCGGCCTTCCCGGGGCCCCCTCCCCAGCAGGGCTGAAGACGGAGCCCGGGCGGGGACTCGAAACGCGCCCGAAGGTGACCTGCGGGGCAGCCGCGCGGATCCTAACGGAGGCGGTGTCAGGGCGGGGCTGGAGGGAAGCCCCACGGGGCAACACCCGAGCAGAGAACAGCTCCCAGGAAGGGGCCTTCAGGATCCCCTCCGTGAAATGGGTATAAAACAGCCCCGAGGGGGGAGGCAAGAGCTTTAAGGCGGGAGGGGGGGAATTTCCCCAAGCTGGCGGGGGAGACTATCCCCCGGCCTGGGGGTGACATGCACAAATGGGGGGGCGGGAATTACCCCAAGAGGGAAGGAAGAATATCCCCAAACTGGTGGTGGGGGGAGACGATCCCCAGGCCCTGGGGGGATCCACAGACGGGGGCAATATCCCCACACAGGGAGGGGGTGCGCCAAGCGGGGGGGGAGAAGAATTTCCCCACGGGGGGAGACGATCCCCAGGCCCTGGGGGGATCCACAGACGGGGGCAATATCCCCACACAGGGAGGGGGTGCGCCAAGCGGGGGGGGTGGGGAATTTCCCCAGGAGGGGAGACGATCCCCAGGCCTGGGGGGGGATCCACAGACGGGGGCAATATCCCCACACAGGGAGGGGGTGCGCCAAGCGGGGGGGGTGGGGAATTTCCCCACGGGGGGAGACGATCCCCAGGCCCTGGGGGGATCCACAGACGGGGGCAATATCCCCACACAGGGAGGGGGTGCGCCAAGCGGGGGGGGGGAATTTCCCCAGGAGGGGAGACGATCCCCAGGCCTGGGGGGGGATCCACAGATGGGGGCAATATCCCCACACAGGGAGGGGGCGCCCCAAGCGGGGGGTGGGGTGGGGAATTTCCCCACGGGGGGGGGGACGATCCCCAGGCCTGGGGGGGGGATCCACAGACAGGGGGGAATCGCCCCCAACCTGGGGGCGGGGGGATAAAAACATTCGCGGGGGGGGTGGAACTTCCCCCCGGGGTGGAGCATGCCCCGCCCCCGCCCCCGGCAGTCCCCGGGCTGGCGGCTGCGCGGCTCGGCGCGGCAGGGGTTAAGTTACCTTTCCGCGCCCGCCCGCCCGCCCGCCGGGAGGATGATGTAACCCCCCCCCCCCCCCAGTGGCACGGGAATGACTCCCGGCGCCGGGCGCTCGGCCCCGCACAGCGCATGGCTCCGCCGGCCGCGGCCGGGCTCCGGCGGGACGCAGCGCCGCCCAGCCCAGCCATGTGTCCCTGCGCGCGGCGCGGCGGGGCCCCGGCGGCCTGTCTGTGCAGCCCGCTGCGGCGCGGCCAGCCCGTCTCCCGGGCGCAGCTGCTCGCCGCCCGCCTCAGGCGCGTGGGCGACGAGCTGCAGGCGCGCGCGGCCCGGCGCAGGGCGCGGAGCCCGGGGCCCGCGGCCGGGAGGGGCCTGGCGGCCGGTCTCGGGGTGCTGTGCGCCGCCACGCCGCTGGCCGCGCTGCTCTGGCTGATCCGCAGGCGGAGCTGGTAGGGACCGGGGGGGGCTCGGGCCGGAGCCGCGGGCGAGCGGGAGGAGCAGCAGGTAAGGGGCCGGCGCGGCCGGTCCGCAGCCCGGGGCGAGGGGTGGGGGGCGGGTTACGGCGGGGGGCGGGTAACAGCCGGGGGCGCGTTGCGGTGTGAGCGGGGGGGGGTAACAACCGGGGGCGCGTTGCGGTGTGAGCGGGGGGGGGGGTAACAGCCGGGGGGGCGCGTTGCGGTGTGAGCGGGGGGGGGTAACAGCCGGGGGGGCGCGTTGCGGTGTGAGCGGTGGGGTGGGGTAACAGCCGGGGGGGCGCGTTGCGGTGTGAGCGGTGGGGTGGGGTAACAGCCGGGGGCGCGTTGCGGTGTGAGCGGTGGGGGGGATAACAGCCGGGGGCGCGTTGCGGTGTGAGCGGGGGGGGGTAACAGCCGGGGGCGCGTTGCGGTGTGAGCGGGGGGGGGTAACAGCCGGGGGCGCGTTGCGGTGTGAGCGGGGGGGGGGATAACAGCCGGGGGGGCGCGTTGCGGTGTGAGCGGGGGGGGAGTAACAGCCGGGGGGGCGCGTTGCGGTGTGAGCGGGGGGGGAGTAACAGCCGGGGGGGCGCGTTGCGGTGTGAGCGGTGGGGGGGATAACAGCCGGGGGCGCGTTGCGGTGTGAGCGGGGGTGGGGTAACAGCCGGGGGCGCGTTGCGGTGTGAGCGGTGGGGGGGATAACAGCCGGGGGCGCGTTGCGGTGTGAGCGGTGGGGGGGAGTAACAGCCGGGGGGGCGCGTTGCGGTGTGAGCGGGGGGGGAGTAACAGCCGGGGGGGCGCGTTGCGGTGTGAGCGGTGGGGGGGAGTAACAGCCGGGGGGCCGCGTTGCGGTGTGAGCGGGGGGGGGGAGTAACAGCCGGGGGGCCGCGTTGCGGTGTGAGCGGGGGGGGGAGTAACAGCCGGGGGGCCGCGTTGCGGTGTGAGCGGGGGGGGGAGTAACAGCCGGGGGGGCGCGTTGCGGTGTGAGCGGGGGGGGGAGTAACAGCCGGGGGGGCGCGTTGCGGTGTGAGCGGTGGGGGGGGTAACAGCCGGGGGGGCGCGTTTCGGTGTGAGCGGGGGGGGGATAACAGCCGGGGGGGCGCGTTTCGGTGTGAGCGGGGGGGGGATAACAGCCAGGGGCGCGTTGCGGTGTGAGCGGGGGGGGGGTAACAGCCGGGGGCGCGTTGCGGTGTGAGCGGGGGGGGGATAACAGTCAGGGGCGCGTTGCGGTGTGAGCGGGGGGGGGGGTAACAGCCGGGGGCGCGTTGCGGTGTGAGCGGGGGCGGGTGCGACATGGCCCGGGCCAGGGGCTGAGGTTGCGGGCGCTGCCTGCCGCATGCAGCTCCGCAGCCGGGGGACTCTGCCCAGGCAGAAGCCGCGGGGCTCCGGGCGCAGGGCGGGGGCTCGGCCCCACACCGCGCCGCCGAGCGGGCCGGGAGCGGGCGCCGTGGCTGCGGCCGCTGTCCGCCCCGGGGACCCTCTCGGCCCGCCGGGGATGCGCAGCTCGGCGGAGCCGGCCGGCCAGGTACGGCTCCAGCGTGGTGCCGGCGCGCCCGGGCGGCGGTTCCCGGTGGAGCGCTCCCCCGCCGGGCAGGGCAGCCGCGCGTCGCCGGGGAGGTCCGGGCAAGTCCCGCCGGCGCAGAGGCGCGGAGCTCCCGGCTCAGCTCGGCCCGGGGCTTGTCAGAGGCGGCCGCTCCCGTCTCTCTGCTGCGCTGCGCTGCGCTGCGCTGCTCTGCCAGGGCTCGGAGCGGGCGGCCCTTGTACCCCCAGGGTGTGAGTTTAAGACTGGCGAGCGTCGTTTGGGGCAAATGGCTTAGAAATTGCCTGGCGCGGCCGGGACTGGACTCCCTGGCTGCTGGAGGTCCCTTCCAGCTCAGAGCGGTGGGTGGGTGTAAATTAGTCTCCCCCCACCCCCGGTGACAGACTGCCGCAGTTCTCTTCAGTGTCCGCCAGAGCCCCAGGGCTATGACTGTTCCACGGGACCAGAGAATTGGGGGCTCTGGGGTTGTCTGCCCCACCCTCCCCATTTCAGCAGGTCCCTGCAGGTCTTCCTTACCCTGTCCTGTTGCAGTGACCAGACAGCTGGGAGCAGGCGAGCACCTGCCCATGTCCCTGGGGCGAGTGAGAAACTTCAGCTGCTCCATGGTGCCTGGTAGGCAGCCCAGCCCCTGGGAGCAGGGTGTGCCAGACTGGGCAGCTGTGCCCAAGGGGTAGTCCCAGCCCCAAGGTCACCTGACCTGCCCTGCCAAGAGCCCCACAGGGTGGAGGTGGGGGGTTGTTTCCTGGAAGGTGTCACCAGAATGGCCCATGTTCCCTGCCTGTTCCACCCCTGCAAGGAACTAGAACTGTTCTGCTTCTCCTGCACCACTGCCTGCTGGCGGGGGTGAGATGTGTCCTGACCCCCAGGCACTCTCCTGCCTGAGTGCACAGGAGAGCCCAGTCCCTGGCAGTATACTCCCTCTGCACGTTGCTGTGCTCACACAGTGCCTGTGGAGAATATTGGCGGGGGGTGGTTTGCTGGGAAAAATACCTAAGGTGGATTTGGTGGAAGTGAGCCTGTGTTAGTCATCTCTTCCCCACCCCTCCATAACATGGCTTGTCCCTGTAGGCCAAGACAGGCGCGTAGAACAAGGCTTTCCTCAACTCTAGTACATCCCTTTATTCTTGAGGGACTGACTACCTGTGTGATTCACAAAGGTACTTAGGCACCTGCATCTGAGGTTCAGGACCCGAAGTGCCAGTTTTATGCTCCACTGTGACTCACAAGCTGTCTGCCTAAAAAGGTTCCCTAGGCCCCCCAGTTTCTCTGTGCCAGCACACCCTCTAAGCACCTGAATGCTTATCTTCTGCCTAAGCCCTGCAGCCAGGAACAAACTAGGGGGGAAACAAGTATCACAGAGGTCGCTGTGTTAGTCTGTATCTTTGAGAACAACAAGAAGGGTTGTGGCACCTTTTAGACTCACAGATATTTTGGAGCATCAGCTTTCGTGGGCAAAGACCCACTTCATCAGATGCATCGGGTCTTTGCCCATAAAAGCTGATGCTCCAAAATATCTGTGAGTCTTAAAAGGTGCCACAACCCTTCTTGTTGTTCTGGGGAACAACAGGCATCCAACTATGTATGTCACACATGGGCCTAACCAGGCAGGTATGCTTCCTGGCTGGCTGCTGGATTGGGTCCCTCTTCATGCCGTCTGTGGTGCTGCCCACCCTTGCAGCTGTTAGCCCAGTGATTCAAGCAGTCTCCTGAAAAGTGAGAAACTCCTGTTCAAATCCTTTCTCCTTCTGAAAGAGGGGAGAACTGAGGCTGTATGCCCCATATCCCCAGTGAGTGCTCTAACACCTGGGCTGAAAGTTACACAACCACCACTTCCTCCTCCTTCCTCTGGGTGTTGCTGTGTGTGGCATTAGGCACCTGCCTAGCTCATTTGCTCAAGAAACATCTTAAGCTCCTAAATCCACAGAACTGCAGGTGTGGGGTGGGGGGGGCTTGTCCCAGCTGCTGCACTACAGCACTAATAGAGGCCTCCCTGCAGCCCAGGTCAGGCCCTTATCTCATGGAGAGAAACTGGGTTAGGACACACCCTGGCTGCAGACACATCCCACAGGTGGCTTCCTGCCGAGCTTTTGTAGAAGGCATTCTTAGGCACCTCCTTCTCCCTGGTCAGTGCAAGTAGAGCCCAGGCCCCTCATTCAGGCTTTGTGGCATCCTAGCTTTCTTCCTTTGATTTTCTGGGCACCTAAAAGTTAGGCGTTGCGGTGCAAAGTGTCACAACCTGAGTCTTGCTGTAAATCTAGCCCTCTAGTCTCATCACTCTGGTCTTGATTTTTTTGAACTCACATTCATCACTACATACATGGATTCTTCATGAAATATACCACAACCTTGAAAAGTCAGATACAAAGTGCCACTTTGCTCTTTGGTGCTGAGCTCCCCCCATCAAACAAAATAAGCCAGTTTCTGTTTTTCCCATGCTAAACTGCTGCCATCTTAATCCCTGATTTGTACTTTGTGGGGGTTCGCACTAGCTACATTCTGGATGTTTCTGCTAAAACGATCAGCAATGAGACAGTAACTTTGCACTTTAAATCATCATAAGTATTCTTCAAAGGTAACATCTGATTGAGATGACTAGAGCAATTTTCACTTCTCAGAGCTTATAGTACTGTACAGTAAACCCTCGGTGTTGTGCTTAAAAGAAGCACACGGGATCTTTTTCAGGGGAGTAAGGCACCATGCCACATTTATTAAACACTGTAGGCAAAGCAGCATATGCTTACATGCACCGACTCACCCACCCACAATCCTGTTGATGTTACAGTTACCTGTCTGTTGCCCACCCTTACCTCCTGGCCAGATAGATCGGGAATGCGGGGGTTGAGCCAAGTTCTTTCTGTCAGGACTGGTGCTCCATGTTGTAGCAGGATGGAACCCAAAGACTAAGGCAAGGCACCCCATTCTTTATAGGGTTTTTCCGCTCATACAAGTCCATGTGTTTTGCCTTATCAGGCCTTACTCAATCACCCAGCATTTCAAACAGTCAAACAATTCCCAGCATTTCCAGCAGTCCTTCTGAGTGCAACCTCATCTGGGTGTTGCCTTGCATGCTGACGGCCGGAAGGTGTTTGGTCTGTTGGGAAAGTCCTCATCCATTCTTCATTAAAAAGGGGTCCACCTCCAACTGTGAGGTGGTCAGTCTGACTTGTTTGGATTTGCCCAAAGTCTCGGTCTCCACTTCGGATACTCTAGGTATTGAAGGTCCTTTCATGTCCTTTCTTTCTCTCACTCAAATGCACAGGCACTCAGTTACCTAATTGCAGCATGGCATGAACAAAGAGTGTGTATGGTAACAGAGAATGTATATCAATGTTTGTTACAAGTTAACATATTGCAGAGTGAACAGAGTAATCAAGAATGTATATGTTACCTAGTAGAAAGTCTTAACAGTCTATAATAATATGAAAAAAATCTACAAAACTGTAAGTCTACTTTATATACTGTAAGTCTGCAGAGTTGTGGGGGGAGGTTGTGTTCCAGTGTCAAAGGGAGATGGGAACAGGGCTGTGGCCTGATTCCTGGCTCCCCAGGGCTTGCAGGAGGTGGGAAACTGACTACACCACCAGGGCTGGTCAGTTCCCTGGGTCCCAGAGTGGTAGGGAGCTGGGAACCAGGGGGCAGTCTGGTTTCAGTCTCCTTGCTGCTTGCAGGACTTGGAATCTGACCAGCTCCTGACTGGTCAGTTTCCCAGGTCCTGCCAGCACAGGGGATCTGGGAACCAAACAGACCTTTGTGGGAACTGGGAAGCTGACCAACCATGAGCTGGTCAGTTTCCTGGGGCAGGCAAAGAGAGGGGAACCAAGCAGTGGCCTTATCTGGAGCTGCTGCTGCTGGGGGCTGTGGGGAGGCAGGGGACCCCTGCTCCCCATCTGGGGACCTTGCGGCTGGCTCTGCTAGCCAGGCGCTGCCCAGCCAGCTTCCAGCTGTGGGGCTACAGGTCTGCCTACCCGCCCTGGCTGGGGATCTTGTGGCTGGCTCTGCTGACCAGGTGCTGCCCAGTTGGCAAGATATGCACGTTTCAAATGCGTGTAAATTGAGGGATTACTGTATTCGAATTTTTAGTCATATAGCACCATAGAAGATACATGTTTTATAGTCCTAATAAAGAGGGAATTTTATTTCTTGTCCATTGGAGTTTAAAACTTAAGGCTTTGTTTGTGGACAAGAGCTAAGCAAATATTTAACTCTATCCATTTTTCAGGAAAACACTTAAATGTACAGGCTTAATAAGTTCGATTGACTTAAAGTCATTTGCATGTGATTAAAGACTTTCCTGAACTGAAGCCTTAGTGGCATTAAAAACAGAATGAGATGACAATGCAGGTAAGGACAGCAGAAGAGAAGGCCAAAGGAGAAGAAAATATTTTTTCTTTCTTTTCTCCTACATGACTCTCAGTTGCAGTGTCATGCCAAATGAAGACTGTTCTGTGAGGCAGGAATCGTATCTTTTGTTTGTTTGCAAGGTGCCTGGCAGTGGCACATTTTCGGGTGCCTGAAAAATAATAAATGTTTGGTTGCTTGGGAGACCTTGGCACTCAAGTAGAGCCATATTTCCCAAAGTGTGGTATGCAAAAGAATTTCAAGCGGTACACGGCAGAAAATAAATTACTAAAAGTAAGCACTGGGATGGCACTGGGAAAGGGAGTAATGCTGATAAGGCCAAAGTCCTGATGGGGTTATGCAAATGTTTTAAGTTTGGGAAACACTAATGTAGAGTGTTCTAGAGTAGAGTTTCAGATAGATGTGTGTTTACACTCTGTGTGTGTGTGTGTGTGTGTGTGTGTGTGTGTGTGTGTGTGTGTGTGTGTGTGTGTGTGTGTGTGTGTGTGTGTGTGTGTGAGAGAGAGAGAGAGAGAGGAATGAGATTGCTAATTACGTGAGTGATACAACTATTCTGTTTGCAAATTCAGTCAGTTCACATGCAGAAACGTTTCCTGGCAAACTGAAGGACTATACTTTTTTTTTTTTTTTAAACCAAAACTTTACGTTCTACACAGTTAACAGCACGTCCCTGACAAAGGTACTGGGATGGCATGTGTCTGAGCACAGCTCAGCTTGGTGGATGAGAGTGTAGTCAGCTCTATCCTTGACTTCTCTTACCGTTCTCTAGCCACTAGTGATGCTTCCTCCTCCAGGCTTCAGTTTGTGAAGATGTTCATGAACCACGATATGTAGCTTGGTTCACAGTTGTTGGAAAAGAGTTTGCCCGAGTTTCACTTGTGGGTTTGAGCTCAACAAATTTAAACCTTTGAGAGGAACATGACAATGGGCCCCTTTATGTCAGCCTCTCATTTGTACCCCCAAGATGTAGGGAGTCACTTCTTTTTTTTTACGGCGCGGAAGGGCTGGGAAGTGCTGGAATGGAGAGAAGGCAACAATGGTAAGGGGTGGAGCTTGTGAGGCTGGCTACAGCATCAGGAACATTTAGCAGCCTCTTAGCTGTGTGAACATGCTCAGTCCAGGCTGTGGTCCACAAATCGCACCAAACCTCAGATCCCAGGCTCAGTTCAACTGGGTTTGAAGTCAATTGCAAATATTTGCATAGTTTAGTTGGGGAACCCAAGTTCTGTTCCTGCTTAGCGTTGCCACTGATTTCCTATGTGACCCTGGCCTTAATTTCCCCATCTGTAAAATAGGTCTGATGATACTTACCTACCCCATACAGTGTTGCGAAACTTAACTGTGTGTAAAGTGCTTTGAGAGTCTCTGAGATAACAAGTACAGAAATGCAAAGTATTATTCTTAGTTGGGCAGATACAAGATCCTTTTTCATTGTGCACAGTCTCTCTCTATACTCTTCCCATCCTCAAGTCTCACAAGGCCAGGGGTGCTGTGCAGCCTCAAAGAGCTTCTATGTTTTAAGTAGCGGTGGTCATAGTTTCCCGCTTCCATGGCTGCACCATGCTAAACTCCAGTGTAATCGCAGGGTGGACGCAAAATGAAGCAATACAAAGAAACCCTGGGGAAGGGACTGCATATTAATAGAATCCTAGGGCTGGAAGAGACTTCACAAGGTCATCAGCTGCATCTGCACGGGCAGCCTCTGTTGACCAGAAGTCAGTGTTGACAGTGAAATCTCGACAGAACCTCTGACAGATCACATCTACACGTAAAAGTGGTTTGAAAGAGCAAGCCACTCTGTTGACAGAGAGCAGCCAGACTGCCCTGCCCTCTTTTGACAGCTTCCGGTCAGCTGTTCTCTGCAATCAAAGCTGTCCAGGGAACTAGAAGCCCTCTCAGTCAACAGATGTGTCTATATGAGCACTCTGTCAACAAAACACTGTCAATAGAGGCCCTATTCCTGATCGGGAACAGGGATAACGCTGCCGACTGGACAGCTGAATTTTATCAACAAACTCTCGACAGAGCACTTTAGCCGCGTAGACGCTTGGTGAGTTTTGCTGACAAAAGGCCCGTTCTCTTGACAGAACTTGCCTAGATAGATGCAGCTATTGAATCCATCCCCCTGCCCAAAGCTGGGCCAACCCTAACTAAATCAGCCCAGCCAGGATTTTGTCAAGCTGGGACTTAAAAACCTTTAGGGATGGAGATACGATTTGAACCTCTTTCATCTGGCACCCTTGGGACCTGACTAGTGCCGGATGAGGAAATTTGCTGGATGACAGAAAGTCAATATTTTCTGGCACATTACCAACACTTCCACCGAACACTGGGCTCTTAGAAGACATTTAGCAGTAAATTACAGCTAACTAACAGCACAGAACCCTGAGAGCCAGGACTGGTGGCTATAAACAAACATTATAGGACCACAGGAAACTTGACCACACCCATAAGTGGTCCTCCGGCTAACTAGAATCATGCCACATTATGGAGTTTGCCAGATGAGAGAATTCCATCTTAGAAATGTTCAGCTTGTACTACCACCTTTCTAGGTGACCCATTCCAGCACTTCACCACTCTCCGAGCGAAATAACGTTCAAATAAGGCTCAGTGTATTCCATGCAGCTGCTCTGGAGCCGGTCCTGATTACTCACCGTGGTGAAACAGAATCCATCCTGAATTGAGTAGGGGAGGTTGTTTCATTCAACATCAAACCTAGCCACCACCAGTGGGGAGAGGCCTGCCATAAGCTGGTATGCTGATGATTATGTTGTGGTTAAAAAAAAAAAAAGTTACTAATTAAAGTGACCTTACCTAAACTTCATGTAACCTCAGTTTGTTTACACTTGACCACACCACTGCACGCTGCCCCTGGAGACTGAGACACATGGAGCACTATCCCTCCTGTTCTTCTCTCTCAACCCTAGTTCACCTTCTGGCAAATTTTGCCCTTCCCTAGTTGCACACATTACTGACGTCATTGCACCACAATGTGGCTGAGAGCAGTGTCACCATGACAAAGGATCTGAGCTAGGGAGCCATGCGAGGGTCTCCTGCAAAGGAACAAGCATGGTGCCATCCTTCCCTTCCTCGACGGGGTATTCTTCCATCCAGGGTTTCCTGATTTCAGTGGGTGCAGCTGAACCCTGAATCCCTACTCCAGCTTTTCCAACTTCAAGGACAAAAATGCAAATGTAGGTCCTGGGGGGGGCAGGAAAGGGGTGTTCTTTGCTTTGAAGCTACCTCAGGGGTGATTTTGAGAGTCCAGATGTGTGGGCCCACCCTGGGTAATAACATAATATCCAGATTGCCACATGTCCAGAGGTAGCCATCCAACCCACTTGGTGAGCTTCCAAGTCACACGTGATGAGCTGTGGGCACAAATGCATCCATACACAGGGCTAGTTAAATATACCACCAGTAGCTCACTTGCAGGGTTTAATTTATGCTCTTTTTGGGTGGCAGGGGTAAGACATCTTCTATGGTTATTACCAGCCCTAGCTGGCTTTCTTTTGGTCAAAAGCATTATGCTCACAGTAATACATGCTGAGGCCTCCAGACTGGGTGGGGGGCCAGTTGCCAGAGCTCCAGCCACTGCTGAAGTAGCAGTGGTGCCAGCCAGAGCTCTGGGCCCCTTTGAAATGCCACGGCAGTGCTATGTCACTGCTTTGTGCAAGGCGTGGGGGGTGGGGTGGGGAAGAGCAGGGCCGACTGCCATAAGCCCCACCCTTTTGCCCATGTGGATGAGGAACTGATGGCCATTGGCCCCATTGTATATGCTGGATGCAGTAGCTGAAAAAAAAGCATCCCAGAGCCACATGGATATGGCCTCATATGACAGCTCATAAACACATTAGAGAACTATAGATTAGACAAACCTACTGTAAGGTGGAGCAACTGGGTGAAAAAGCGTATTCAGAGAGTAATTCTCAATGGCTCACATTCACGCTGGAAGGGGACATCAAGCAGGGTCTTGCAGGGATCTGTCCTTCATGCACTTCTATTCAGCATCTTCATAAATGGTTTGGATAGTGGCATAGAGAGTGCATGTCTGGAATTTGTGGACATTATCAACCGGGAAGGGGTTGCAAGTGCTTTGGAGGAGAGGGTTAGAATTCAAAATGATTTTGACAAACCAGAGAAATGGTCTGAAATAAATAGAATAAAATTCAACAAGGACAAATGCAAAGTACTCCGCTTCGAAAGGAAGGATCAGCTTCACGCATACAAAATGGGAAGTGAATGCCTAGGAAGGAATATGGCACAAATGCACCTGGGGGTTATAGCATATCACAAACTAAATGAGTCAATACTGCCCTAATGTTGCAAAAAATACCAGCTATAGTTTTGGGATGCATTAGCAGGAACGTTGTAAGAAAGACACAAGAAGTAATTTTTCCAACCTGCTCAGCACTGATTAGCTGGACTACTGTATTCAGTTCTGGGCACTGTACTTCAGGAAACATTGAAAAAAAGTTGGTGAAAATCCAGAGGAGAGCCACAAAAATTATTTAAATTCTGAAAAACATGGCCCATGAGGAAAGACTTTTTTTAACAAATGGGTTTAGTTTGGAGAAAAGAAGACTGAGAGCTGACATAACAATCTTCAAGTAAGAGGCTGTTACACAGAGGGGGTGTTTTCTTAAAGTATTCGCACTGGGAAAAAAAGTAGTGGCCTTAAATTGCAACAGTGGAAATTTACATTACACATTAGGAAAAATGCCCTAATGATAAGAGTGTTTAAGCACTGCAATTACCTAGGAATGTTGCAGAATCTCAGTTATTGGAAGTTTATAAGAACAAGTTAGACAAACACCTGCCCAGGCTAGTCTACATAATACTGAGTCCTGCTTTAATGCAGGGGACAGGACTAGAGGACCTGACAAGGTCCCTTCCAGTCCTACATTTCTGTGCTTCTGGGATGCTGAAGTGATGTGCATGGTTCTAGAACTTAAAAGAGGTGTACGTGAAGGGCTGTACTTTTATGAGCACTGTAGAACATATGTTTTTGAACAAATACATATTGCCCCTGCCCCAGTACAGCTACAGAGAAGTTCTTCACTGATAAGCTCCTTGTGCAATAAGATGTAAACCCTAGGAACTTGTGTTAATTAGTGATTTCATGGCACAGTTAGTAAGAACAGGGGAGTTAGCTTAATACTACTCAACCCAATCCCTGGTTGAGTCCGTAGTAGTTTTAAAGTCTATGTGGTTAGAGAAGTGGAACAAGGTTAAATTCCAGTTCGGCTAATCGCTTACTGTCTCTCTATATCAAGGATTCCCAACCTATGGGTTCAAGTTTGGGGCAGGCTGGGAAGGGAGTAGGAGGGGTGGGGGTGGAGCCATGCAGAGGAGGCAGTGGTGGCCCTGCGAAGGAGCAGCAATGTGTGAAATAGGTGGGGGAGGTGTTTGGGGCTGTGAGGAGTTTAACCCGGGGGGCAGAGGGTGGGGAGCAAATCAAAATATAGAATTTTTTTTTTCCCGGGGACAACCCCCACCCGGTTTTGAATTGCCTTGGGTCACAAAGTCTTACTAAATTGTCAAAATTAAGTTAGCCGTCTCATAAAGGTTGAGAACCGCTGATTTATATCCTCTGACATGCAGCTGTCTCTATAGCGTGATCAGGTACACGTTTAATAAAGTACAACTTTATACCGAAGTTTAGACTAGTCTCTCTGTATTGGAGGCCCGCTGCAAGGCATCGAGTGTTAAAGGGTATTTGGGCATTGATTTACTCAGCATTGCAAGGTTTACATGATTTAGAGATCTATGTCCCATTTTCAAAAGTGGCATAGACATTTTTGAAAATGGCATAGGCTACTTGGGCTCCGAAGCAGTGTTCCCTGTAAGCTGAGCACATTGGCAGTCATCAAGGAGAGGTTCAAATGCCACCCAGCTGATTAGTAGAGCACCAACAGCTGTCCATAGCCAGCAGCATGTGTTTCTACTGGTGGTGCATATAACATTTATTCTGCACATGGATGGAACAAAATGAAGGGAACGTTGCTCCTAAGGGCTTAAGTTATTTTTGAACTTGTCACTTAGTGGTCAAATTCACTAAGGCCTTGCAGCACTGAATAGAGCAACACCTAAATACTTCGAAAAATCTAGGCTAAAGAATCTTCAATGGAAGCAGGACTGGGCTCATGGGGTGTAGCCAGATTGTAACGTCTGTGTGACACTTTGGGATCCTTGGATGAAAAATGCTCTGAAAATGGCAGCTTTGCAATATATAATCTGACATCACCTTGAAACTCCCAGCCAGGGCATGAAGTGTAGTTAGCACATGCCAATTTGGCACACAGTGTCATTTATATTTTGCTCTATTAGTCTAGAAGTGGCAGTGTATTAAATTAAACCGTATCTCTTCCTGCCAGCAACACCAGCCTGGGTCTATGCTCATTGTGTTGCCAATAATTTCCCTTACTGTCTGCTGTGAGGTTCACGCAGAGCTGCTCTGTCAAACGTCTCAGTGTAGTTAATTAGCGGTATTAAAGTGGAGTTGATAGGATTTTTGGAGCTGTCACACTGAGCTGTGCGGAAATCCAAAACAGAGTGAGGACCAGAGGCAGAACTGCAGTTATGGGACTAGTTTGGCTGACCCAGCAGTAGGTTACAGTTTTGTATGATGAACAACGAACTGAACAGCCGTGTGGTATCCTGCGTTGTCTATGTGCTTTCCTAAGTAGGATACTAGGAAAAAAGCTTTGCTGCTTATTTCCCTGAAAAACAAAAAATGGAAAAATACTCCATCTTATGCTCCCCAAAACCACTCTGGTAAACCTGCAAAAGAGAAAATCCTCATCATTAAGCCCCTAATAAATCAGTAGTAAAGAAGTGTGTTATTGTTAAAAAGATAAACAGCAGCCAAGAAATACCTTTCTGGGGTGGTTCCAAGCTAACCAGGACCCATGTCATATGGAATTTTTTGGAGTTGTCCCAACTTTCCCCTTTGACCTCCAGCCTCCTTGATCTTGCCACCCGAAAACCTCCCAGATAGGCTATTTCTCCATGCCTCTCTCCAAGGGATCAACTGCTCTTTCCTGTGGCCACTTCTGCCACCCCAACTGACTCTTGGATCTTCCTTTCCCAACCCTCCCTTCCAGCTCCAGCACAAACCAGTCCAAAAAGCCCTGATGTAAGTGGGGGCAGCTCTCATGGAATTCAATGAGCATCTCATTCTCTCAGGAAGGCCTTCGATTGTTCATTAGTTTGCTCTTGCATCAGGCTGGAATCCCAGATATTCCGCCACCTCACTGCCCTTTCCGTGGACCAGCATATTCATTGCCTCAGTATTTTCCCTTCATGTGTATTATTTATAATTATTATTTTATGTCTTAAACAGGGACTATATACAAAATTAATCAGTGCTATAAGCAGGTGTAAATCCAGGTTAGCAGGGAATCTGTCTTACAAGATACATAAAAAAACTCTGCTTTTTCCATGGCTTCAACAGTACTAGAACTGAGGACCCAGCTCTGGCTTCAGTCTTTGTCTTTGAACAAAAAAGGGCCAAAGGAGAGGGAGTAATGCCCTATAAAAGACATTGAATTCTCTTCCTATGATGCTGTCTGTTTACATGTTCCGTACCAGAGCACTTTTCACGTCTGGTAGAAACACCAGCTAGTCAAGCAATGCCCAGAGTGGAGTAATGCTCTGTGGTAAGGACTGAAGGATTTATGAGTGAGATTTTCAAAGCTGGGTTTGGCTGCCCAAAGGCAGCTGAAGTCAATGGGAATTCACTCCCCAGTTCAGTACTGTTGAAAATCTCCCATGTTTTGCAAATCTCAGTCCAAAGGCTTTTCTTTGTCTCTTTGTCTCTCATTTACCATGTGAAATTAGAGGAGCTGAACTGAAAATCAAAAAGAAATTCTACAAAAAGTGGAAACATGGATGAACTGCTAAGGAGAAGTACAAAAGAAGAGCCCAAGCAAAGACAAAGTCAGAAAGGTTAAGGCACAAATGAGTTACACCTCACAAGGGACATTTAAGGCAACAAGAAGAGAGTCTTCAAATACATTAGGAGCAAGAGAAAGACAAAGAAAGTAAAGGTTGTCTACTTAGTAGGGAAGGAGGGCTAATAACTGATGATATCAAGAAAACTGAGGTGTTTAATGTCTATTTTGTTTCAGTCTTCATTAAAAAGGTTAGTGGTCTCCAGATACTCAACACAATATTAACAACAATGAGAAAGGAATACGAGCCAAAATGTGAAAGAACAGGTCAAAGAATATTTTGATAAATGAGATGTATTCAGTTTGGCAGGATCTGATGAAATTCATCCTAGGGTACTTAAGAAACTAGCTGAAACAATCTGAGAACCATTTGTAATTATCTTCAAGAACTCATGGAGGACAGCTGAGGTCCCAGTGGACTGGAAAAGGCTAAATATAGTAGCTAGATTTAAAAGGGGGAAACAAAGGGGACCCAGGAAATTATAGGCTAGAAAGCCTTATTTAGTACCTACAAAGATGCTGGAACAAATTATTGCACAATCAGTTTGTAAGCATCTAGAAGACATAAAGACTAGCCAGGACGGATTTGTTCAGAACAAATCATGCCAAAGTAACCTAATTTTCTTCTTGGACAGGGTTACTGGCCTTGCATATATAAGGAAAGTGGCAGATATGATATATTGTGATTTTTACTGAGTCTGTTGATGCAGTGTCATATGGTATTCTCATAAGCAAACTAAGGAAAATGCAATCTGGATGAAATGAGTGTGAGTTTGGTGCATAGCTGGTTGAAAGAATAGTTATCAATGGTTCACTAGCAAACTGGGAAGGCATATTTAGTGGGGTTGTGAAGGGGTCAGTCCTGGTCCAGTTCTGTTTACTATTTTCATTAATGACTCACATAATGGAGTAGAGAATATGCTCATAAAATTGAAGGATGACCCCAAGCGGGGAGGGGTTGTGAGCCCTTTGGAACACAGGATTCCAATTACAAAATGAGGATAACTGGCTAGCAAATAATACTTCTGAAAAGACTCCAGGGGTTAGAGTAGATCACAAACTGAACATCAACAGTGTGATGCACCTGGATGAAAAGGCTAATACCTTTTGAGATCATAGTAACAGGATCATTGTATGTAAGATATGGGAACTAAACTATCCCTCTCTGTGTAGCACTGGAGAAGCCTCAGCTGGACTATGGTGTCCAGTTCTGGGCATTACACTTTAGAAAAGATTGGATAAACTGGAGTGTGTCCAGAGAAGAGCAAAAGACAGGGAGGGAGATTTTGTTTAACTTCAACTAAGTTAAGTTTTGTGATCAATTGTTCTCCATGTCCACTGACTGTAGGACAGGCAGCAGCGGTGGGCGTAATGTGCAACAAGGGAGATGTAACTTAGACATGAGTAAAAACTTTCTAACTAGAAGTGTAGGTAAATTCCAAGGGAGGCTGTGGAATCTGTCTCTGGAGGTTTTAAGAGCAGTTTAGACAAACAGCGGTCAGGGATGATCTAAGCTTACTTGGTTCGCCCCAATGCAGTGGGCTGTGCTGGAAGTCTGTTTGAGGTCCATTCCATCCCTCCCTTTCTATGATTCTAAGTAGTGACCAGAATTTGAGAATCCCTAAGTGGCTAGATGGGGCAGTACAAATCAAAAATGTATTGTAGCTTCCATTAAAAAAAACAAAAACAAAGGAATAAACCTCTTTAATTCCCATTTTATTTTTTCTAAGGCAATATTTTTTTGTTGTTGAAAATCAAATAAGTTTTAGTCTTTGGAAAACCCAAGAATATGTATATATATTTTTTTAATTAAAACCCAAAAATATGTCTTGGGAAAATTGCCATATGGGGTCGGGGGGAAAGCTGATTTTCATTCAAAAAAATTGCTATAAACATTTTTGGATCAGGGCTTGCTGATTCTCCCTCTCTCCTGATAGCCATCCCAGTATTACACCTGGGGTGGAGTTTGGCTTTATGCAGACCCTTTTGTACTGAAAGGTCCAAATTCCAATCTGTAACTCTACTGATGTCAATTTGAGTTGCCCTGCATTTACAGTGCTGTAAATGAGATCAGAATTTGGCTCAAAGTGCATTCCATTAATGAGTCAGATACTGGCACTGCAGCCAATATGCACCCAAGTAATGGTTTTAACACAGTCTTCAATATTCAAAGTTGTTTTATTGGGAGATGGGATGTAGGCCAGAATTCAGGGTTTTCATTTACTCTTTGGGTGAAATTCACCGCTGTGCAGACTCAGCATAAAGCCTATGCAAAACCTGAGTGGCATGTAAGCTCTCAAAACAGGGCTTATATGATGAATAAGTATTGTATTGGGTCTTTGCCTGCACGAAGATAAATTTCTCATGGGAGCTGAATTCATTTTTGAATTAAGAATAGAAAAACTTTTAAAACATTGAGGCTATGGTTACACGACAGTGCTCTGTCAACAGAAGTCACCGTTGAAAGAGATTTCCCCACAAAACTTCTGTTGATGGAGTTGCGGGCACACACAAAAAAGCCAATCAGGAGACCGCTCTGCTCTGTCAACAGAGCAGCCGGACTGCCTGCCTGCTCTCTCGACAAAACAGGCACTCCAAAGCACAGCAGGCAGGGCTGCCCATTGTTGTGGATACCTTGTGTCTCAAGAGAAGGTCTCACAGGATATCCACGTAGCTTTTTTGTCGACAAAATCTGTTGACAGCCATGTTCTGCCTCAAAGCTTTGAGGCAGAAGACTGCTGGCAAAGGTGCTGTGTTTTGTCTAGATACTGTCAACAAATCCCCTTTTGTGTGTGCACGCTCCATGAGTTTTGTTGACAAATCCAGGGTTTTGCTGGCAAAACTTGCTAGTGTTAACTGTAGCCTGAGTATATTCTGTTGTTTAAGGGAAAGAAAGAGAAAACGGTTGCAGAATGTAAGGTCATCAGGGGATGGGGCTGTCTTAATGCTATATGTCTGTAACACTTCTAAGACAGCAGAGCCATGATCCTTGGTAGGTATCTCTAGGTGCTACATACATCAGCACATATGAAGTTGTTTGGTAGAACTAAAATCCTAACACTTTATTCGGCTTGTACTCAGGCAAAGAGCCTGTTTCAGTTGATTTAAGCCCTCATAGACCTTTCTCTGAATCTCACCTCTACTGCTAAGGACTAAAATCAATGATATTCTTTTCCTTTATTATTTTCTTCTCCCCTGTCACTTTTGAAGACTTGGGTTCAGATGTGTTTTAGATCACAGAGCAAATGGCCAAGGCACGCTCAAGCCTAATCCCCAGTGATTGCACACATACGAAAGCCCTGTACAGTTGCTAGTCTTTGCTCAGGAGATGCCTGCAAATAAAACGTACAGGAGTTCTACAAACCAGGGCTGAGGTGCCTTGGCAGCACTGTGTAGGAACCCGTGGCTAGAGTTATGCACAGGTCCGCAGGACCGAAGAGAAACGCGTGGTGACATCTGTCCTCTGGTGTGTTGTGATTCTGAGGGCACATCTACATCACAATTAAAACCCCACAGCTGGCCCATGCTAGCTGACTTGGACTGGGGCAGGCAGGACAGTGGTCCTCAGGTTAAGGAGCTGTTTAACTGTGGTACAGATGTTCAGGCTGAGGCTAGAGGCTAGGCTTTAGGACCTGGTGATGTGAGAGGTTCCCACAGCTCTAGCTGAGTCTGAGCCCAAAGTCTACAATACAGTTAAACAGCCCCTTAGAAAGAGGCCCTTAACTCAGATGAGGGGCAAAGGCCAGCCACAGGTATCTAATTGCAGTGTAGACATACCCTAAGCCAGCATTATGCTTCTATTCGCATGAGCGCTAACCCTCCTCCCCCACGTTTTCCTCACCAGAGCAAGTTGCTGCAGCATAAACAGATCTGAATAAAAAGGTGAAGTTGCCCACACCTTTCTGAGTGTGAATGAGTGTGCATGCACGCACATGTGCACAGGTATCATAGGTCAGGCACCTTGTATTGCTTCTTGTCATGGCCTGACCAGCAGTTGACTCAACTTGGACTCGGTTCTTCTAGCTTTGCTCACAGGTGCATTAGATACTTTAGTCTTGACAGCTGGAACCATTGACGGGAATGAGGGCTGCAGTTCTGTGTAGACGGGGAACTCTGAGACTACTTTCTGGAAATGGGCATGTTTACACAGAAACAAAACTCTCTCTTGTTGCTGAAACAAGCTGAGCTCAGGAATTACTCAGCAAGTCATTTGCAGCATGAGAATTTGACTAGTTTCCTTCCTGGAATATATCTAGGATCAAATTTTGATCACACACATACCTGTGTAAATACCAAGTAACACTACTGAAGCCAATGGAGTTACTCTACATTTATATTAGGGAAACAAACCAGAATCTGTGCCATAAATAACTGTCAACCCTAATTACTCTCATTGTTGACACAATTGGGTGTTTTACTGCTCATTGTATGTAAAATTCATACAATTTTATGACATAGAGGGGGGCTACCATAGATTTGTCTTCTTAAGCTTTTATGGTCACCCATCACTCTGGGATCCTTAAAGACCCCCATACTAGGTATTAAAGATACTTTACAAGTGTGTAGACCTGGTGCTGTCTCTCTGCAGGGCATGAATTTCACTCCCTCCCAGTGGCCCACTAAAAGACTGGAGAGGTAAATGTGACATTGTAACTCTTTAAGAGTTTTTACACAATCTGCTCGTGAACACTGGGATTTATACCTGCAAATGCCTGTATCAATGAACGCATGTGCCCTGGGACACCACTACTAGTCATTTGCACTAGTCTGGCACCTTTCATCTGAGGATCTCTAAACATTTAGGCCGTGTCTGTACTAGCCAAAAACTTCGAAATTGCCATGCAAATGGCCATTTCGAAGTTTACTAATGAAGCGATGAAATACTTATTCAGCGCTTCATTAGCATGCGGGCGGCCATGGCACTTCGAAATTGACGCGGCTCATCCAGATGGGGCTCCTTTTCAAAAGGACCCCGCCTACTTCGAAGTCCCCTTATTCCTCTCTGCTCATAGGAATAAGGGGAATTTGAAGTAGGCAGGGTCCTTTCAAAAAGGAGCCCCGTCTGGACGAGCTGCGCAGTGGCGAGCCACGTCAATTTCGAAGTGCCATGGCTTCCCGCATGCTAATGAGGCGCTGAATATGTATTTCATCACTTCATTAGTAAACTTCGAAATGGCCATTTGCATGGCCATTTCGAAGTTTTTGGCTAGTGTAGATGTAGCCTTAATGAATATTAAGGTATATTTGAGACAGGTAAGTTATTATCGCCCTGATGTTACTGTGGAAGCTGAAACACAGAACCATTAAGTGATTTGCCCAAAGCCACATGTCAAATCAGTAGCAGAACAGAACTAACACTCAAGAGTGCTTCCAGTCCTCTGCTATTATCAATGGCTGATAGTGACTTCCCATTACTGTTCGTTTCTCTGTAAGTTAATATTTTGTTGTCCTACTCACCAAAACCTGGACACTCAAAAAGACGGAGATCCCTACAAATTAAAGCCACACAGGAAGCATGGTAGCCCTGTGAATAGAAGCCATGTCTCTTCATCTCACATGCTTCAACCACAAAACTGTCTTTCTCATAAATTACATACACCTCCTACTCAGTAAATTCTTGCCTCAATGGGAAGGTTCAGACATACATTTAGCAGATGCTTTTATTGGAATTATTGCATCACTGTAATATAAAACTTGCTTTGCTTTCTCAGGCTGGAGAAAACCCTGCACTTTTGGAGAAAATCATTTCCCCTTTTCCTGCAGGGAGTACAGAGGCTGAGCAGCAGCTGTGAAGAATGGAGATGAAGAACAGTAGGAAGATGAAAGAGGATTGAGTAATGTGAAAGAAGATTTGTACCGAAGGAGCTGTTCAAGTGCGCAGCAGCGAAAGAGACAAATACATGCTTGTATAGAGAGCATACGTTGCTACATGCATGCCTTGTTGAGAACATAACCAACATTCCTTTTAGATGACTGTGGTCTGAGCGCTTGTGCTCCTGCAGTTTGAGTCAGATTAGTGGTGTCTTTGCTGTAGTGCTAACACCTTCCCCACCAAGTATTGGTTATGGTGTGGCAACACCTTTGTCCCTTTAAACACAGAAGTGTGAAAAATCACTTGCAAACCCAGGGCTAAATAATATCTGCAGGTAGTGCATTTATTGCAAATAAGCATCTTCTTGTTTTGGAAGGTGGGGGAAAGGGATGCTCAACAGTTTTGACATGAGACAGTTTGTGTGTATGTATGTGTATATATATACATATATATATATATATATATATATTTATATATATATTAAGCTCTATGAAACCAGGTGAGAGATGCTTTTCTTACAACTGTACTTTTTCTGGTGCTACATTTAATTTTTATGTAGGGCTAAACTGTCTCTTTGCGGTGCTACACTTTTACAAGGACGATGTTCTGAATCATGGGACTGGGAGAAATATATTTTGGTTATTAATATTTATAAACAAAAATAGGTTGAGAAGGTGCTACTGTATTTTCTTTTCTTCCTACCTGTAAATAAACAAACACCAGCTAACATAACCCTGAAATTTCCAAATTAACTCACTTTGAGACAGCCCATCTCTTGTTTTGCTGGAAAGTACCATGTGATATGATAGCACTCACGCAGAGTAGGAGATTTCTTTCATGACTAAATATTCAAAAAAGACTGAAGAGTTTGGCCTTGTAATCAGTTGTGTTTGAGCTTTTTGGTGGGGAGCTGGTAGGATTGTATGCCCAAGTCCTGGCTACTTTCTGGGACTATGGGACGTTAAAGAGCTACAAAATGCTCACAGCATTTTCTAAGGCCACGGGGCAAATACAACCAATCCTATAAGTGCTGTGTTATATGATGTTCCCTTGTAAGCCATCACTTTCAGAAGTTTCCTAAAAGGAACCATAAAAATGGTTTTGGGTTGGAAATTTAGCAAACCACATCTGAGCCGATTGGTCATTAGTTTTATTAACCATTTAAAAAAGCCTGGGTCTGACACATCCATATTAAACAAGCACATTCTGTTGATTCAGAGTTGGTATGCTGGATGATCAGAATAAAGAAGAATCAAACACTCAAAACATCACTGAGTATCATGTCACTTGAGTTAACATTGTGTATTATGGGTGTGAACAGGCACATGTGGCACCAGGATCAGATCGGGGCAAAAATATTTCCAGTGAAATGCATTTAAATTTACAAATAAATGCTCACCAGAATAGGGATGTTACACAAATATTTGAGAAAGCTCACAGAAAGCCAGCAGAGAGTTTGTTATTAGTGTATTGACACCAGATTTTATTAGTTGGGGGGAGATATTCAACAGGCCCCGAGGGACTGCCCAACTTCCACTGACTTCCAATGGGAATTGGGCCCATACCTGCTCTTTGTGGCTTTGAAAATCTCCCTGTACTTTCACCCCATAATAGAACAGAAGTGTACCATGTGACCTTTACATCCAGTCAGACCAGCTTGTATTTTGGATTCATGCAGAGAAGGGCGTCAGTGCAGCCTTTAAGACTGAAATCTCCATTGAACATTCATCAGTTCATTTCAGGTATACTTGCAGATGGTTGTGGGAATTCCTGGTTCCTGAACAATCGACAAATGGGGAAAAGGGTGTAGATACAAGGAATAAATTTTGCATGGTGAATAATTTTGCTCAGCTCAGATTATAACATACAGCATGGGAAGAAAGACAATGCTCCTCCGTTGAGGAGATGTGGGTGGGACATGGCTACCAATGGACCTCAGATGTTATAGCATGTTGGTAGAGTTTCTTTCATGCCCTATCTGGGGCCTGATGCCGAGAGGCGCTGAACACCCTTAGCTCCCGTTGGCCTCTACTTTGCTCCTACTGCAGTAAATGTAAGTTTTGCTGTTGATTTCAATGGGAGCAGTCTTAGGCCTGCTGATTTCAACAGGCATTGTGGGTGCTTGGCATTTCTCTCGATCCGTCATAGTCTTTAAAAAGGATATACATTTATGAAGAAAAATCAAAGAGGAAGTGAAATTGTATCTCTCTGTATTTTTGCATGATATTCTATATAGACAGGAATCCTGTACAGATATGGCTAGAAGACAAGGACACCTTGCATGGCAGGCATATGATTTGGTTTTTAGTTGTATAGCAGAGACAGGGATCTCTCTGCCCACAGAATCCTCTCTCCATTCTAAATTATCAGCTTCCTACTTCTGAACATTAAGTAATTCCCAACTGAGGGAAGTACTTAGTCCCCTTCCCCATAAGTAGGTGTGGTTTGCATTATCATTTGCTAACCCCACCATGACCTAGAGCAGGGGTCAGTAACCCCCGGCACAGGTGTCAAGAGTGGCATGAAAGCTGATTTTCATGGGCATGCAAAGCCGGAGCTCAGCCCCACCCCACCTCCCCCATGCAGCCAGGAGCTTGCTCAAAGCCATATTGCCTGTGGATTAATGAAAGACCAGCTAATGCTACCAACCACCACCTAACTGGTAAAACTCTGCATCTTCATTTATTAATGAAGCTGTTGTAAGTAGGACTATAAGTGACTTTAAAATGAATCACCTGCACTTGGACTGTATGTAGAAGTCAAAAGGTCAAATTTCGGCACTCCACCTTGCAAAGGTTGCTGACCCCTAACCTAGAGGTTACCTCACTCTGCAGCTCACCCACCTTGTGTGGCTTTCGTCCCATCAAGGGATTTCCTAAATCAGTCACAGATCACGTGCAATCCTATGACATAGGGAGACAGACGAATGTCAGAAAGGCTATCGTCTGCTCTGTGTTGTGTCCCTGCTCAGCAGGACCTACTTCAATCAAAGTACTGAGACTCAACAATAAGGGACAGAGCTCTGAGGTTTCTCATGTAATAGATTTCCACACAGCACTGAATAAATCCCTCACAGTCTCTTAGCACAGACAGGGCTTGATGTAAAAAACCAGGAAGCAGTCTCTGGAGGACGAGGACAAGGGAGGAAGGGAAGAGGCAGGAAGAAGACTGATAGGCACCTAATTGGCTGTTCCCAATGATTCAGTCAAGAATACAAAAGGACATGACTCTCAATTACACCCAGGAAAGCTCCAACTGTATCAACAACATTTCACAGGTTTACGCAAGAACAGAATTTGGCACAGGGATTCTGCTTTAACTGATGTGCCTGGCTTTTGCAGGCCTCAAGCCAATGGCTTGTGTGCACAGCACATTCGATGTTTGGAGATTTAATCTTGTAGCTGAGTCAAGGAAACTTTGCTAGAGAAGCATCTTGGCTGAAGTTTTACAACCAGCATTTTCTGTATATTAATTCCGTGATTTACTAAAGGGTATGTATATGTCTAAAGCCTTACATTTTCTGGTATAAATTATTATATTTGAATGCCTCCATCTTTTGACAAGGCATGTTTTTATGCTTTTTTTAAAATAATGCCGAATTCAACTCCACTTGAGATTTGTATTTGGGAACTAATACATTATATATTCCCCACCATTGTTCTTGTTCATTACAAGGACCATGCAAGATGGTGGTGGGTGGGGGTGTGTGTGTGTGCGGGGAGGGCAGGGGAGAGTTGTACTTTACTAATGGGTAGGAAGCCTGCACAGTCCCTCACATGCCTCTCCATTTTGCAGCAGCCAAGAAGCCATTGATTTTGATTAGCTTTGCAGTGGAGCCTCTGTGAAAAGCAGGAGTGCTCTCTAACTGAAAGAAGACCTCATCTTTGGTTTCAGCAGACAGCGTGTGTGCAAGCCAAGGAAGGAGGTTATGAGATCATAGTCTGTATGGAATGCTGCATAATGTGATTGTGAAGAAAATCTTTATTAATTTTTAAAGCAGCACTCAAATGTGATAGATTCCATAGCATACTGGAACGTCAAGTTTCAAGTTAGAATTGCAGCTAAGAGTGGGATAATGCTGCCCCATTCCATCCCTAGCCAAAATTTATTCCTGGTGTAAGTCCACTGACTTGGAGTCAATGGGTTATATCCAGGGTTGAATCCGACTGAGTGTTCCTAGATTTCTGCTCTCTTTCTTGGAAAGATTTTCATCAGCTATAAGGGAAGGTGTGCAGACAGCTTCAAAACAAAGCCAGGAACCCAAACATGCCCAACCTTGTGGAAATTTGGAAAAGAGCTGCAGTTCACAGTTAAACCTACCTCTTTAACATATTCGCACATCTATATTTTCAGCAAGTTTAATTCTGGAGGCAAACTCTAGGGTTCAGCCTCATCTATACAAGCCACTGCATTTGGCTCACCTTGTTCATCTTGTGGGACAGAAGTTTTGGAAACCCTGGCATGACCGATTATGACTTTGTTAATCCAAGTCAAAACCCACATAAAGAATGAACAATGGGTGACTGTAACTTTCTTGGGAGAATGCCAGGACATCCAGCACTCTGAAGGTTAGAAGAGGAATCCCAATGTGCTGTTTTTCATCTCCCCTTTCACTCTGTTCCAGACCGAAAGTCCACCTTCTCTTAGAGCCCTCTTTTCTCATAGCACAGAACATGCTTCTGCATCCAGCAGGAGGCAGTTCCATTATCACTGTTCACCACTCCCCTATAGGCTTGCATAATGCTCCCTTTCCCTTTACGATGATCTCCACCTAGCCCAAAGTCATTTCCAGCCTTAGGTATTCTAAGGAACAGCATCGTTCATTCATAGCTCTGGGACAGGGCTGGGATATCTATTAAAAATGGTGGAATTAGTGTTTCCATAATATGAGAGGTTGTTGGTGTGATTTATTAGAGCTCAGCATACAACCGAATTTTTTTCTATCAATGGTCATTTAATGGCAAAAGCTGATGTTGAGGTAAATCATTTGAGCACTTATGCTTTATTGGTTTGTGAATAACTGCTAAAGGTTAGTTTTTAGCCTAACGCTCAAGTAGTCAACAAAAACAGATTTCAAACGCTCAGCACAATTGTATCACTAAGGCCATGCAATCAGAGAGCAGAAATTATGCCGCCTGACTTCATTTCCAACCATATTCACAACGCTCTTCATGATCAATCTGAAAACCAGGATTTAGGCGCTAAAGAAATTTGTCCACCAGTTCAAAGAGTGAATACATCTGAGAATTTTCCAGTCTGCTGCCAGATGCACTCTGCTAACAGGTTAAAGGAGGTGAAATGCACCTAACAGAACTGATTCATTTCACATTACTGGTCCAGTTCTACTGGAGATGAGGAAGACCCCGCAGAGTCACTGTGCAAGTTCCCTCCCACACCAAGGCTAAGGCAAGGCATGTGCTTACTGCAGATGCAATGGGCTCGTTATGGCTTGTGTGTATTGCTGGACATGGCTTCTTTCCTTTTTTGTAAAAGGAATTTCATATGCTGGATACTCTTTGTACATATTTGTAATGACTTCATTAAAAAAAATCAATTGTTCACTGGGGGCAAAAAGCTCTTCCTTTTTATTTTCTCTCCAAAATAGAGAAGGTCATTTACTACGAATTCTTGTCCCAGCCATGCACCGGCTCCCCCCAGAGTGGGCGTAAGTTTTGGTACTGAGTTCCAACAGAGCAGGCGCCAGCCCTGTTACATTTGGGAGGACTAAAATGCCGTGTCTGAGAAGATAACTCTTCTGCCCCATGAAGACGCCACAGAGAAATCATTGAAAAGAATATAAGAAGGGAAGGGTCAAGGAACTGCTAATGGAACACAGAGCCTGTTACCTTCTCTGTTGCCCAGCATACACTGCTAATGCAAAAAAGGGTTTGTGGCTCACAATCATTGGGCAGCTTATGTGAAGTGGAACAATTATGCACAGTACAAGAGCACCACCGTATTGGGTACTAAACAATAATAATATATGCAGATGCACATCTCATAAAACTGGAAGGGACCTCAGGTGGCCATCGAGTCCTGTCACCTGCCCTTGTGGCAGGACCAAGCACCATCCCTGACAGATTTTTTTTTTTTAAATCTATTTGCCCCAGACCCCTAAATGGGCTCCTCAAGGACCGAACTCACCCTGGGTTTAGCAGGCTAACGCTCAAAACACTATTATCCCTCCTCCCTTCAGAAGGAGCTGGAAAGTCCAAGAGGACTGAGGGTAGGTCTACACAGCAAAGTTATTCTGAAATAACTTTGCTCACGTCTATACACTGCAACATTCCAGGAGGGATAGCGCCTATTTCGAAAAAGGGACTGTGTAGACGGGGAACAGAGCCTATTTTGAAATAAGGCATAGTGCATCCAATGGCTGTTTCAAAATAGGCTCTTTTGTACGTTGGACACTATTTCGAAAGAGCTGAGCATTATTTTGAAATGCATTTTGTGTGTAGCAGCATTATTTCAAAATAAGCTATTCTGGAGTAACTCTTCCAGAATGGCTTATTTCAAAATAACGCTGTGGTGTAGACATACCCTGAGCTAGTCTCTCACCTGAAGATATGGTCCTTCCACATCAGGGCTGAGGTTCACTGGCAGGACTCGGCATGGAGACTGTTATTCTGCTGCTGAGAGTGCTGCAGTAAAATAGAGGCATTCAATCTCCAGAAGCCTCAATCCAACTGCTTCATGGGCTTCCATAATTATGAGGCACTAGAAAAGCTTTTAGTGGCTTGCTCACTCAGAGCTGCTGATTACCTGTGATGGGCTAACGTACTGAACGAGAACGTAGGTGAACCCTGCACATGCATCTGAACCCAGATCTATAGAAGAGGCGGAAAATAAGACTCAATAGAGCACATTGCGGTGACACAAGGAGGGAGAAACTAAGCTCAACTCTCACAACCAATTCAGAATGTTGTGGCAGGTGTTTAATTCTATGGAAAGCCCCAGTTTAGGGACTTCCCCCACAGAGTCATAGGACCAAGACTTGCATTAAGTTTTTCTGGAGTGTATTAGCAGTAGCAGAGTGTTTTAATTCTAGCAAGTTAGTATTAAGATGCTAATCCACCCTCTCGTGTTCTCAACTGAAAGAGAATAGTGGGGCAGGGAAGGAAGGACAAGAAAGAAGAAGAGAAGACCAATGGCAATAGGGAAACCGTGCACCAATAGGTGCAGGGGAAGGAGATGGCAGGGGAAGGAGGCCACTAAATGAAAAATTAAATGCTTATTCACAGTCAGAACATCAAATGCCACCAGTAGGTTTAAACCTTCTCCTGTTATTTTGATATGCTTCCCCATCAGTCCCCACAATGTGGATTTTTGCAGTGTCAACTAAAGGCAAGCAAATATATAGCCCCTTCTATCTAGGACTGGAGCAGCTGCCTTGAGCCTCCAGAAAGCAGGAACTGCACATTAAGCAATCTCGGTAAGTCAATGGTATTACACACATAACTGAAGCTGATCTCCTTCATACTATATTCACTTCTGCTTCCTCAGAAACCGAGCAATTTGCCATTCCACCCAGATAAATGTTCACTCGGGCTACGACACACATGCCAAAATGTTACGCCAGAACAGAATCTAAGGACTGTTCAGCAAGAGCTCCTCACCCCATTTTGTGGGGGAAAGATTCTCTCCCCTTATCCTGTCTCTCTCTCTCTTCATTCCGGTTTAATTAAGATTCTGCCTCCATCGTTTCTCCTTTGCCCTGGCTTAGCTCCCCGCCTCCCAACCCCGGCCAAAGAAAAGTTGAGACAAAACCCAGTTGCCATTAGCTCCTGTTTGCTTTAATTTTTTCCCCAAGGAGGCTTTAACGATAGGAGGGGAGGAAAGCAACAAATACATATGTGCAGCCCTGTTTCCCTGAGGTACAGTTCTTCCTGCTTGATTATCCAGTCAGGTGGGATTGGAACCTTGCAGCCATTTCCATAGTAATAAGCACGGAAGATGCCACCGTTGTTTAATGAAGCCGTTTCCCCTTGCGTTCAGCAAAAAGTAAATTGTCTCCAGCTTGAGACACAGTGAACACACATCACATCCATTTGCACCACCGTGTGCCAGTATTAGATGCTATACAGACACTGCAAACTGCAAAATACAGACTTGTACAGCATATGGGATGTATCCTCCAGCGTACAGGATGTTCATTTGCCTATTAAAGGTACAAGCCCCCATCCCTAAAAAGCTTTTACTGAAGTTGAGGCCTTTGCTTGTTTAAGTGAGAGGGGCTAATCCATAGTTTGTCCCAAACTGTCCTGGATGTTGCAGCCTGACAGCAGGGTCCTTGTAACAAACAAGTAAAATGCACCCTGTAACTATTTCACACAGCCCTCAGAGAAGGAGGAGGCAACTAACCATTTCTATTAAGGGAGTTGTCACCATGACAGATCTAGAAATACTGCAAATACTGTTTGCATACAGGCTGACCGCATCCAGATACATACCCTAGGCCTAAGAAAAATATTAAGATGAGCTACTGGACATCTCAAAAGAATCCAAATCCTTTATATCTGTACTGGACTGGTAGCGTTGGCATGCAACGTTCAGCCCTGTTACCAGGCCTCAATCTTGCTAGGAAATAATAAGGTGGAATCTGCTGGCTCACTGAGACAGGTGGGAACAGCTCTCTTCATGTGAGCTGAGCAGCGGTAGTGAAGGAGCCCTAGGAACAGCCAAGCTGAGGAAGAAAGTTTTGAGCAAAACTATAGGTGACAGTTCGCTAATTTGTACTTACTGGATCACAAGAGAGGGATTACTTGATGATCCACCTCTTCTGTTCACTCCCTCGGGGGCATCTGGCATTGGCCACTGTCAGAAGACAGGATGCTTGGCTAGGTGGATCTTTGGTCTGACCCAGTATGACCATTCTTATGTTCTTAAGAAAATCAAACTCCAGAAAACAGCATGGGGTGCCTTTTTTAAAAATTAACTCTGTATAGTTTGTGGGCTGTGTTTGAGAAAGCCATCTCCTGAACAGTCTTCATTTAGCACTCAAACTTTTGTAGCAAAATTCAGACCAGGGTTTCATCTCTCCCCTACCTTTCCAAGCTTTCCTACCTACAGAGGAAGCAGGTAAACTGAACATAAGCATCAGACATTTCAAAAAAGAGACAATGCCACCCTCTTTGGTCTCTTTAGAGTGACCATCTCCTAGTTCTCCTGTGATTTCATAAAGATCAAGATGGCGACCCAAGTGCTTTATCGTATCAATGACAACCACAGGGAATACGAGCTACTGACCGCTCCCCAAACACTACGAATGTCTGAACCAGTGATACTGGAGCAGTGACTCTGAAGCGTGTTCCCAGGTAATATAATAGTGGCAGTGTTACTTTATGATGACAGATTCTGGGAACTGAGGAGGCTAGTGTAATGACAGAGACATAATTTGCTGTCCTCTCATGAGTCAGTTGAGGAACGCTTCCCTCCAATATTACGGACTACACACATACCATGGGAAACTCTCCGCATGTTCTCCTTGCAAACACAACATTTATCAACATGGAGAGAACAGACAAAGAGGGGACAGCCTGGGGAAATCTGTGCTGTAGACAGCAAGTTCAGCAAAGACCTTAGCTCCAAAGGAGCAATGAAAAGTGGCAGGGATGGATTCTGATGTTGAAGAGTTGAAACCCTCTCCTTTAATGGACGCTGATCCCTGCTGCAGATGTAACAACATGCCAGCCTGCTTCCCCTTTCGATGGAGACAGAGAGCTGAGTGAAAAACCAACACAAACAACCCACAAAATGCTTAGAAGCAAGGAGTCCTCCCAGCTTTTTCTTCTGTTTGCTCACATGGAATCCCGATGCTAGCGCATGTTGGGGTTAATAAACCTGGAAGTGAGCTGAGGTGGTACCGTCTTTCCAACAGCGCAGCGTCTCCACTGTGACGGAGCGACAAAGGGGACAGGTCTTCTCCCTGTCAAACCACAGGCAGAGGCACTCTTCACAAAACACATGCTGTGGGGGAAAAGGGACTCCGTCAGGCTGAGGGGAGGGGAACCATCCTGCCACCCAGTGCGCGGATGGAACACAAAAGCTTCAATACAGGAAACCAGGCAAGTTTGGGAGGAAGTAACTTGTAGGATCTTGTGAAAAATACACCCAAAGATGAGCACAAGCAATAGCTGAGACAGCTGCTTCCTTTAATGAAGCAATGGAAACATACACATCCAAAACACAGTTCTCTGAAGTACAGCGTGTCTCTCAGCATACATAACAGGGGGGCTCTGTGCTCTGCACAAACTCTCTGTTCTCTTGACCATACAGGCCAGGCTCTCTAAAACTGAGAGGTATATCTATGTGGCATTTTGAAGCAAGTGACAGCAAATCTCTTGGCCCCAGCTGATGGACCCTGGCTCACACTGGGGCTCTAAAAATAGCTGTGCAGCAGCACCCTGGGGTTGCAGCTCCAGCCAGAGCCCAGGAATTGAAGCTATCGAGGGGTATTGGCTTTAGAACCTGACGTGCAACTTCAAAGCTCTGTCTGCTGTGACAGATGATGGGCCAGAGAGCCTGAGCCAGAGCTCTGTCATGGCAGCCCCATGCAGAGGGTTACAGGAGCCAGTTGAGCAAACCCAGGCCTGATGGCTGAGGGCAGAAGGGGTTACATAAGGCAGCTGGGAGCGCAGGAAAGGGAGGAGACCAACGGAGAGGAGCCAAGTCATGACAGGCTCTGCACCCCTGTAGCTGGGTAACCGGAGGGGTTATTGTGATCAACTATATATAGAAGGTGGTGGGACTTTTCGCATAATAAAAGCATGGGAGTGGTCTCCCCTGAGTTTGTGACCAGAACAGGGGCCGGGGGCCCAGGAGTGTGAGAGGCCCCACTACGCTACACAGCTGTTTCTAGCCCACATCTGTCGGCGTCTGTCGACCACACTATAGAGAAGGATGACACACTAAGTTTCACAGCTGTCTGCTGACAGCGGAGGAATGGAGAGACTCGGGGACCTTGGTTGTATTCTAGGCTCTGCAGGGCAGTGTGTTCCAGTGGTCACAGATCCTTCTGCCTGTCTCCCCCTCCAGCCTGGCCCCATTCTGCTCCCTCCCCGACAACCTGTCCTTCTGGACTCCCAATCTTAGTGTCTCCCCTCCTGTTCCTAGTATCTTTACCCAGACGGTCCCAGTTCCCTGATCTAACCCCACCCTGTATCTGCCTCACCCCCATTCTTCATCCCCACTGTTCCCAGTCCTGGTCTCCCACCTTGGCAGCTAATCTCTGCCCATTCCTCCTACGAACTGTCTCCCTTTTCCCCCAACTCCCATCCCCGAGTCCCTCTACCTGCCAGTTCAGATTTCCTCCTCTGCCCTCCCTTTCCTGAACCCCCTATTCCAGCCTTTTTTCCCTCTGCATTTGACTCAGGGGGCATCTGCCTCCATCTTGCCTGGGTGCCATCGGGGATGCCCCTGAGCACACAGTGGAAACAGGTTCTCTGCTTTCATTTTCAGTGCCTGGCTCCCACCCTAGTCGAGAACAGCAGTAGCGGCCCTTGCAGGGGCAGTTCAGCTTTGTCTGAGCAGCCCCAGGCTGGAGGGTGTGCGCTCACTTGCCCCATGCGGCAGAGAGTCCGCTTGGCACCGGATGCTGTGACGGGTCCACGCGTGCTCAATGCACGCAACACAGAATGGAGAGATTAAAATCTCCAGTGTAAACAGTGTACATGAGCAGTCTCAAACTCCCACCCCATGGCCTATCCCTGGCCAGAGCAGCTATGCAAGCCGGCCTAGCAGCACCGGGAGTGGCTGTTCACCCTGCCCAAACATCCCTTCCTGACACTGCCCTGCCCCTCCTTCCCAGGGGACCCTGCCCCCAGGAATGCAACCTTGGGGATTATGGGGGCCCAGCATGAGGTGGGTATTCGGGGGGGAGGGTGCCGACTGCTTCTGTTGCCCTGCACCGGACACTCCAGCACAATCTCTGAGCAATTGAAAACAGGAGCTTATAATGGGAAATATTAAACAAGCAGAATAGGCAGTGCGACCAGCCTCGTCTCTCTGAATGAACTATATAACAGCGTGATGTGTTACAAACGTTTTATCAACATCCGATAAGAACAGCCGCATTATTCAGAGTGTCGTTATTAATTTCTGCTTCATACACACTGTCAGTGCTTAGGAAATATGAAATGAAAACGGCTCAGGCACTGGCGGGGGGGGAAGAGCGGGACGATGATTCAGTAAGTAATTTCCACTGATATCCACAGGATTCTACCCTACCAGAATAATGTAGTTTTGGGTCTCACATGGCTGAGCTCAATTATTAAGCAACAAATAATTAATTAATTACTCCATCATTAAGCATTGTTTGGTGTGTTGGTGACTTAGATGTCCACTGGGCATTAGACAGAGACCTATGAAAGAGAGTTTAGAAATGACTAGTGATCCCACTACTTGTTTGGCAAGCTTGGTAGTAGTCTTACCTGGCACATGAGGATCAAAGGATTCTTGAACGCCACTTGGCAAATAGCACAGATATCTCCAGCCTCACTGCACTGCTGGCTGGTCGCACGAACTCCATAGGTCTGTTACGGAAAAGGAAGAAAAACTTCTCTGCAAAGGGGTTTACATTACCTGGTTTATTCTTGTGCATGCACATAAATGCTTCTTTTCATGCTCAGCTTTTCCACACTGAATAGAGACCACTAGAAACTAAGCTACGTCACTGCACTGTGGCTGACATGCAGAACTCGGGAATCTGGAAATGAGGATGCTAGTCCCAGCTTTGATGGTGACTTTGTTGCAGGAGGTTGGGTCAGTCACTTCACCCTCTGTGACGGTTTTTACCCTGAGCTCAGCAAGAGTAATTCAATATTGTTTGCACAGACACAATAGAAGGTGCTTAGTATTATCATCACGTTAGTTCAAACCCTGTCCCCTCAAAACAGACTCCTCCTGCCCCAACTACTTTTCATCCACAGATCTCTAAGCTCTTTATAAAGAGGGTAAATGTCATTACTCTTACTGGCAACCAGGGCCATGAGACCTAGAGAGGTGAAGTGACCTGCCTAAAGCAACATGGTGACAACAGTCAAGTGTTCCCATTCATAGTCCAGTCCCCATCCATTGTGTCACACTGTCTTCCAACACACACATTACCCAGGCCAAGTGCTGACCAAGAACAATGGTGTTAATTCCCATATCTACACTCCACATGGCAGACAAGCCCTGAGATCCTGCCCCTATAGAAGACAACCACCACAGTCGTCTCCAGCAGCGACTGTAAACCACCCCCCGCAAAACTTCTGTACTTTGCCATAGTTGGGACAAATAGGGTAGTGTGAGGGGGTGAGAGGAGGGCCGGGAAGTGCAGAGGCTAAAGTAGGCCTGTTTGCCAAATTAGCCCTGCCCTGTTTCACCCGCAGCCAATCCCAGGGCTGGAGGGAGAATAAAAGGAAGAAACCTGGCTCAGTCAGAGGCCGACCGGCAAAGGCACAGGCGCTGGTTCTCAGCCAGAGCTGCCTACCAGGTTGGCTGCAGGAGGCTGAGAGCCTCCAAACCCAATGTCAAGTGCCAAAGGGGAGATGCTGAAGGAAAACCCCTCTGAGGAGGGGGAAAGAGGACTCTGGGCCACGCTCCAAACTGAAGAAAGGCTCTGGAAAGTAACCAGCAGTCCTACACCCCGGGTCCCAGTTGACATGGGGACCTAACCACTAGGCCCCCCTGCTGCCCGGGTGGCCTGACTATAGGTAGTATTTGTTTTAATAAAACTCCACATCAGGGGATGCCCTAAAAGTCTCTCTCATATACACAAGGCAACTTACAGCTTTATTACACTCAGCAGATTAAGTCACGCTGTTCAGTACCTCTTAACCATCATATTTCATACACACCTGTCAATCTGTTTGCAGGAAAGGGAGGCAGCATCTCCCAACTGAGCAGCCACGCAATGATCCATTGTTGGGGAAAGGGCAGATGTCAGGAATTGCTTCCCCCTCCAGAACGGTGGGAGTTAGCAAGAGTGACTTATGGCAGAGGTGGGTGTACCATAAATCTAGCACCTCTGACCAGCTCTTTACTGAACCTTTTCTTTGTGGCAACCTTTCCTCAATCCAGTGGGCCACACACACTGACTACATACCTGAGGGGTGCAGAGGACCTTCAGTGCCTTCCGGATGCTCCCCACACGGCCACAGATGTCAAAAGACTGCAATGGAAACAGCAAGCTTTAGACACGGTTCACAGGGCTGTAATCCTGTAACTGGGAGGCCATCTAGGGAGAGATGGTCCAGACAGAGATGAGTAGGGAAGGAGCAGGTATGGGAATCAGGGATGCCCGTGAGGTCTTTGGGGCGACAAAGAGCAGAGAAACAGACAGGCATTGACGCTACACTATGAGAAATAAACACATAATACGGCCACACTTGGTCCACCCAGCTCAGTGTTCTGTCTTCTGACAGTGGCCAAAGCCTGGTGCCCCAGAGGGAATGAAGTGAACAAGGAATCACCAAGTGCTCCATACTCTTCTGCTCATTCACAGCTTCTGGCAAACCGAGGCTTGAGACACCATCCCTGCCCATCTTAGCAAATAGCCACCGATGGACCTTTCCTCTGTGAATTTATCTACTTCAACGCTCCTCAAACAGAGCTCCACAGGCGGCGATCCTGACTCTGGCTCTGCACAGCTGCTGGAAGCAGACTCCGGGTCCCTGCAGCTCCCAGGCACACAGGCAGTCAGGGAGGCTTTGCATGCTACCCCTGCCCCAGCTCCGCAGCTCCTATTGGCCGGGGACCATAACCAACGGGAGCCGGAGGGCGGCACTTGTGGGCACGAAGGCAGCACATACAGCCCCACAGTGCGAGCAGCTGGGAGCTGCAGTAAGCACTACCAGCACCTCAAACTTTCTCCTTCACCCCAATCTCCAACCGCAGCCAAGAGTACTCTCCAAACTCCCTCCTGGAGCCCACACCCTCTGTCTCACCCCTACACCGTCCTCTGCCAAGCCCAGACCCTCCTCCTGCACCCCAAACTCCTCATCCCTGGCCCCACTCCAGAGCCTTCACCCCCAGCTGGGGCCTCCCTACTCCTGCCCCATATACACACACACACACACACTCCAATCCCCTCTTATAGGCTGGTGAGGGTGGGGGATAGTCAGCAAGAGAGGGACGAGGGATGGAGCAAGCAGGGGCCTGGGGCAGGGCCTTAGTGAAGGGGTGGGGTCCCCAAGGTTGCTAGCGTTGAGAACTGCTGACGTAGTTCTTTTCTGAACCCTGCTAGAATCTTGGCTTTCACACCATTACAATGACTAACTTTTCGTTGCAAAGACCGAGATTTCACATTAGAGGAAAAGGGGACAAATCAGGCTCTCTCGTGCTCTCCACACCTCTGATGTGACTACTTTTGGAACTGTGTGTTCACTTCTGGGCTCTTCATTATCCACTGGAAGGCGGTCAGAGAAGAACAACAAAAATGGCAGTGAGTTGGTTTCTGAAATACAGAGGGTTTGGCCAAGTGGCGACAAAGGGTGAGTGAGTGGCGCGTAATGGGGGACACCAGACGGCCACTGTCTACAAATACCTCATGAAGGATAAATCCTGAGGAGCCAGAAAAATCATTTAGCATAACACTAGTGAGGATAGAGCTAAGAAAGAGAAAAGTCTAATGGAATATCAGGAATAAATTTCTGAGAGTTTAATCTATCAGCTTGTGGGATGACCTCAAGAGACAGAGAAAGCCACACTGCAAACTAGGCTAGATAAGATGTGAGAAAAGGCCCCATAGGGGATCATTCTGCATTAGCAGGCAGTACGGTAGCATGGTGTAACAGGACTTTTCCATCTCTAACTTGCCTGGCTCTGGAGCGAGCAGGAGGGCAAGGGAAAGGCCGAACATAAAGAACTGCATTAGACTTCCAAGATATGCACACACATCGGAAAAGCAGGACTTTTTTGGGTGGGTTTTTTTTTCGTTAGTGTGATTAAGTGGGCTCTCTACGGAGAATGCCAGTGAGATCACTGTGCAATAGACGTGCAATCAAACCGAGGCAGCAGTAATGCTTCCAGTCAGCAGATAAAAGTGCTCCAAGGGTCCTGCCAATAATGTCTCCAGTCAGATCTGAGGGCTTGAGGCTGTGGACTGTTAGAGATTTCTAAATGCAACTGATCCCTAGATAGGCAGAAGCTCTCTCCCAACCCCATTCTCTCTCCTTGGGGCTTATTTGCGTCTCTGCTTGGGCCCCGGAGTTCTAGCATCCTCCCCGCTATGTGTGTTCACCGGGCACCCACTGAAGTGTAACCTGCAGCCACCATCTTTCTGGCCAAGGAACTGTTTCACCTGCTCTACACAACTAGCCAACACTGCTCCTTCATGAGCTGGAAGGGCAGCCAAAGAGCAGCACCGTGTACCTTCAGACCACTGCCAGCTGCTCTACATAACCTGAGCCTGCCGGACCTGCTCCTGGTGCCCTGGAGAGGGGATTCAATCCAAGACGAGCTCTGGATTTCTGCCAAGAGCACAGACGGTCTGAGCACCAAATACACGTCTGTGGTTTTTCCAGTGTGGTTTGTGGCTTTGCTAATGTGGACTCCCAGGGGTATATTTTCAGCACGTTGGGCACAGAATTAGACTTGCAGCTCCTGTGACTATAAATGCGACCCAAGCTCCTAATACTCCAGGCACAGTACTGAAAACGTACCCCAGCCTATTCCCTCTCCCAGCCTACTCCGCTCTCCTCTTCCTCGCACACAGTACCTCCACTGAAAGGAGAGCTGAAATCCCTCACCTGACTGCCGCAGGACCCTACGTTCCAGATAGGGCTGACAGACACAAAAGGCATCATAAACGATCCATGGCACATTCCTGGACTTTCAGCCACTGGGCTGCATTATCTTCCCTCTTAAACCGGTTTAACTCTCCTGACTTCAATGGAATCACTCCCAACTTACTTCAGCGCAGAAGGAGAGGAGAATCAGGCCAAGACTGGCCAAACTCTTGGGCTTTTCCCACCCTTAGGATGGTTGCAGGCAGACCTTTAGGTTTCAAACACACTTAGTAAAAGCTCTATTATCTGGCTTCCCCTGGGAAACTGGGGGTGCTGGATAATCAAAAGTATCGGGGGCTCCATTTGTTTTGGAAGGGGTCATCCCTCAACTAATGACTGTGCAATACCTTGCATAACTGGAGCCCTCCAGGCAGTACAAATATCTGATAAGCAGCTATCTCCGGACTTCACAGACTTAGACTGTATCCAGCTGAGCAACTTGCACTGATTTAAAAACCAGCAGCTTCCCTTAACGAAGGGGAAGACCAGGATTCAATTCCTAGCTCGACACAGACTGCCTGCGGGACCTCAGACCACCCATTTAAATCTTGCTGAGCTCATTTCCCCCATCTGCAAAATGGGGATAATACTACTTCTTATGGGAGCTGGGTGGATAAAACATTTGGAATAGCACGGAGTGTTCACCCATAATACAGCCCCCATTAGCATTCTAACCGAGGACATTTTAAAGAATTTGTATTTTAATCATAAACAAATAAAAGTCAGGGATTTTCCTGTCCTGTACAGAGTTTAGTCACTAGGCATCCCCTTACCTTGCAGAGACTATACAGTATGATCAGGATCCCTCCTAGGAAATAGCTGCTGGAAGGATCATCTCCCATGATGTATTTGTACCACATCTGGATGGGGACAAGAGAGCGGAACAGCTGGCTCAGCTCCTCAATAATCAAATAAAACTTCCCCTGTAAAACACAAGTGATACAAATTGTCGTCATTGCCAGGGGCCCAAGAGGAGGCGAGACGGTTCAGAGGTCAAAGTTAACGCTAGGAGGAGTTCTGCACGTTCATCACCTCTTGTGTGCTTCGCTAAGGGCTGCACAGACCAGTATTGGGTTGCTGCAACTCCTGCCCTCTTTACGGCCATTGAATTCAGTTTTCAGAAAGGGAAAAGTGCCAGCTCATTGCTTCCTTGTGTTCCCTGGGGCTGTTTTCATATCCACGTATTGTCCACAGTCCCGCACGGAAGCTTTGCACGGCAAGGACTCTCTCTTTGCTCTGTGTTTGGATTGCCAATAGGGAGCCAGCTTCTTGGCATAAATTAGAAAAAAGTACAAGGCATGTTGCTCTTTCCCTTGTCCCCCCTCTGTGCTGAAGTCGAAGAATTCTCATTGCACAAACAGCTTGGTCTCCCTATTTCACAGAGGGCTTGTCTGCACTACCACCCTCCTTCGAAGGAAGGAGGGCAATTAGGGTGTTGGGAGTTTACTAATGAAATGCTGCTGTGCATACGCAGCACTTCATTAAGCAAATTCCCCCCCGCGGCAGCTTCGACATTTTAAACTTTGAAGTACTGGCTCGCGTCTAGCTGCGGCTCACCCGCTGGTACTTCCAAGTGCCGGGGCCACTTCAAAATCTTGAGGAGTAAAGGGGCTTTGAAGTGGCCCCGGCACTTGGAAGTACCAGTGGGTGAGCCACAGCTAGATGCAAGCCAATACTTCGAAGTTTAAAACATTGAAGTTGCTGTAGGGGGGGAATTTGCGGAATGAAGCGCTGCCTATGAACGGCAGCACTTCATTAGTAAACTCCCAACACCCTAAATACCATCCTTCCTTCGAAGGAGGGTGGTGGTGTAGACACAGCCAGAGAAGCCTAGTGAATCCAACTGCAACAGGCCTTTCCTGGCTTCCCCTCGTTCTCTTCTGCATTGTGTGTGTCGGCTCTCAAGTACAAACTCGGAGACACAAAGACCAGCTCTGAAATACAACCTTTAGTTTCAAAGTTGCTAAACCCTCCCAAGAACTGTACTGGGCAAGAGAATTCATCCGTTCTGAGTCAGTGAGCCAGGCACCTTACAGGAACCTTTTAAAAACAGCTGAAACAATCCTGTCATTTGGCACTTCTTCTCGACTTGAAACCATTTGTTCTTACCAAGAACACCATTAAGGTGTCATCATATACCTCCAGGTTTATTGTAACCCTCTGCAGCATCAATGGAAGCTATGTTTTCCAACCGCCTTTTCTTTCATTCCGCAGCAGCCAGAGTCAGAACTGAGAAAATGGCCACAAACGTAGGATTTAATTTCAGATCTCCCAACCTTGAGGAGGACCCATTTTTGTTTTGTCACTCGTCATCACTTAGAAGGAAGAACTGATCCAGGGCAAAGGTGTGGGGGAAGGGGTCACGATAGTAAACAAAGAGGTCAGCTGTCATGGCGTCAACACTCTAAAAGTTTTAAATTTTAAGATGTCACGATTTTGGATTTGATAAGGGGAGGGAGGAAAAGGAAGGCTCCCCTCGAATTTTGTTGCGTGCTGCACGGTAATAGTATCACTGATGATGTCATCATAGGTCACTGTCATTAATCGCCATCGGTGGGGAGCAGGGATTGAGTCTTCTGCGGTCCAGGAAAAAAGCAGCAGCCGGCACCCTCCCCCTGGGTCTCAGAGATGAGATCACTTGGCAGGCTGTCCTGCTGGGCTGAACAAATCGAATCCTTCAGAGAGCTCTGGCATTCTCATGATCTCATATCCCCCCTGGGACAATGAGTGAGGTCACACCAGCGGTTGCTAAAGGACCTGGGCTTTTTTCTCTCTCCCTCCCCCGGCTCCCTCTTTAATCCCGTGTGGCATCACATAACCAAAATGTAACGGCAACAATCTGAGATTCTAAGTGTAAGCAATTTATTAAATTAGCATGAAGGGCTTTCTAGCCAGACTCACACTTCAGCACAATCATCATTTATTTCATAAGCCCCTTTGACAGGGCTGCAGTTTGCTAATGACTAGTCCATCACTTTCTTTCGCATAGGCAGCTCTCCATCCTCCTCTCAACATCCAACCCTGATCAAAACTGGCAAGCAAAATGCACCGCAAATTCCTGAAGCAAGCACTTTGCTGCCTCTCCTTTTTAATCCTCTCTCCCATCAGACTTGCAACGATTCCTTCATGCAATTCAGCATCTGTAACTGACTGGCCAGGTTACTGGTTACACAGCTTCACAGAGGACATCTGAAATCTTTCGCTGATCCAAGCAGCTTCACTCCTGTGAAGTTCAGGAGCTGGCCAGGGCTAAAACTACACTACTGAGGAGTTTCTGAGCTTCCTGGAGGCAGAGCAGAGGGAAACATCCAGGTGAGCTTCCACCCATGAGAGGCGCAGAATGAGGCAGAGCTGTGCAGAGAGGTACTTGCAGCAAATGGAAGATTAGATGTGCTAATGTAAATCCAACTCAGTCACCTCCCCTAGGCTAACCACTTGCCACAATGGTGAACTTCTCAGCAGCCTGGAGCTCTACTAATAGCCCCCAAAGGAGAGAAGCTGCAAGCATTACATGGGTGTGCACCAACCTGGATGACTCATACCACCACAATGACCATCCAAGAGAGTCCTGTAATCAGATATGTCATGGCAGCCAATGGGCGCAACTACACAGACAGCTAAAGAGACTCAATAAAAGGGAACAGTTGCCATAGGAAATGTTGCTCCAGCAAAACGAAAAGCAGTGCCTTCTGGGAGCACGGAGGCCACAGCCATGTCTCAACCCTCCAGGACATTTTCCTGTCACACTTTTCTAATTTGGGAGGAAAAATATCTCAAAATAGACACAAAACACTAGTAGAGATAGGAGCCTGAAAAGCAGTGAGGTCCTTCTCCATCAGCAGATGCATTGTTTCCTTTCCATTCAACTGCAAAATGCATCAATTTTGATAATCCCTAATTTATTCCAGGCAGCACCGTGAGCTCTGCCTATTAAGGTTGGCTGACATGTCCCATTCTAAGAGCCTGTTTCCAGTTGCTTATAAAAAACTTAGGTGAACTTGACTCATTTGAGCTGAAATTTTTCATGTCACGGTGTCCTCAGGCTCTATGCTACTTATTTAATTAATTTCTAAGTTTTAGCCATTTCTGACAATGAAGGGCATTGCTTTGCCAGGATTAAAAAGAAAATCGGCCATACAACCATTTCGCTGAGAGTGTCCAGCCCCGACGCAGTGGAGCAGGAGCCCAAAGCTGGCCTCTGTGAGGATATGCCTTTTGCACAATCTTCCTAAATCTGGCCAAGCTCCAAGTCTGAGAAAAACCTCCCTTCACACATGGCTCATAGAGCCTTGTTAAAGCCTCACTTAGAATCTGAGGATCCTCTGCACCAAGCAAATGCCAGATTCTCGCCACTCCTCCATGCATCACACATTTGCCATTCCAACACAGCAGATAGGCCTGCTCCAGACCTGGGCTGCAGGGGCCGAGGAGGACTTGTCCTGAAACTGCACCTCTCAGCGGCTCCAGGAGAGAGGGCAGGGGAGCAGGGGGACCAAGAAGCTTCCCTCTCACCTGTGCTCTCACTAACTCCTGGCAGAAGTCCAGGCAGTACAGAGAAGAAAGATGACAAAGGTGAACAAGTAGAATGTGGAGGAAAAAGCAGCTGAGGCACAGGGAAAAGAAGGGAAAGAGAAGTTAGGATGGGGAGCTGCAGTGGGACAAGGACTAGGACTGGCTGGAAAGCAAACTGGATCTGGGATAAAGAGCTTGAAGAGTGGAGACTGGGGAAGAGACAGGACCATTACAGGGACAAAATGGCCTGTGACCACTAGAGAACATGTCTCTCCAGAGCCTTGAATGGAAACCAACACCCCAGAGTCTCACTAATCCTCTACGGTCAGCATCTGTCTGTGAAACTCACAGGCAAAGTATGTTCGTCCTTTCCTCTGGTGCTGGTCCACAGAGGTGTTACCTTATTTTTACTTGAGAGACCACCCCAGGGTTACACTCATATGAATTTTGTTATGTGCCACTGCTGAATTAAAGGAAGGGGGAACTAGCTTTCAACCCCCCCCCCCCACACACATATACACACACTCGCATCCTCCTGCACTCCTACACTCACACAGACAAACTCACGCAGGCGACGAGTTGTACAGGAACCGTGGAAGAAGTCAAGCCACTGTCAGTCCAGTTTATCTGGCTGCACTCATGAATCCAGGGCAGTGATTGTATGACTATATGACCCCCTTGTCAACTTGTACTCTCTTGTCAGCTGTGGTACTCAGGAGCAGTCAGTGCTATCCATCCAGGGGAGACAAACTCCTGCAGAGTGGTGATGGCCAGAAACAGAAAAGGAGAGAACTCCTATAGTTTTGCACTGATCTTTTTATATGCTTCAGTCCAGTCCAGTCCCACTGCCTCTGGATGCTGTATCACCATGAGTCATCACCACTGTCCCTGGTCTCTTGCATGACCATGAGTCATCAGCTCACAGCAGATGAGACTTTGATCGTCTCTTTATGGGGCCTCCTTATTGTGTAGATTCTTTTGCAGGGCTCAGCTCCTATTATTCTTTGGCCATGAAGGTGCTGCTGGCAGCTGGTCATCCAGACATCCAGGGACTGATTCCATTGCATACCCGCCCACATTCACATTTTCCTCACTCAGACAAAGGAAAGCTCACTTCAGAAAGAAATTTCTTTTACAGACAGAAATAGCCAGGAATTCCTACACAATTAATTTCATACTAACTTATAATATTCAATATAGACCTAGCAGCTGCTACAAAACAAAGCTAATGAAACAAAATATAACTATATAAAACAAAGCTACATGTACTAAACAAAGCTTACAGAAAGTTACACGAATTAAAACCAGCAATGACTGAAATTAACAGAACTTACATCTGCTTTGTATGGGACTGAGCAGAGGCTTTATACAACAAGAGAATGACAACCTACTGCTCACATGGCAGAGGTCTGTGTGATAGATCTAAAGGTGATGAGACAGGAGAGATTTTGTTTTTTACTCTGTCCTTTTTGTTTCTTAAGCAGAGGAAATTTACACACAAACAGGGGAAAGCCATTAAGGTTGCAATGTTAAGCACTCAGAAGTTAGGAAATGCCAGAAGTAAAGTTGCCTGTGCAAGTTTAATTCAGACCCCGTGTGTGAAAACGTTCTGATACAGTCTTTAATTATATGATCACATACTTCTTCCTCAAAAGCCCTCCGCTTCAGTCAGTGCGCAGGATGGCTGGTGCTGAATATTTTGTCTTTATGACATTTCATGTGTGGCCCCAGGCCTCATGTACTGCACATTGTTCAAACCCTCACAAGGCTTTTCCATGGCTCTCATCCCCAAATTACTGCCTACTTCACGAACATTAATTAACATATTTTCACAACACCCCCATGAGGCAAGGGGCTGTTAGCCCCATTTCACAGATACAGAACTGAGGCACACAGACACTCAGATCAAAACCCATGGACTCAGAGATGCAGCAGTGAGTGCTCAGAATCAGCCCACAGAGTTTCAGATCAGGCACCCAGGAAATGAACACATAATGACCACCTGTGAAACATCCGTTCAAGTGACTTGCCGAACATTACATAGGCACTCTGTGGCAGAGGCAGAGAGAGGACTCAGTTCTCCAGGGCAGCAATCAGCTTCACCTCGTAGCCAACTTCACTTCATTCACTACACACCTCCACATTGTACAAAAAGTAAGGCAGGGACCTACAGAGAAAAGTGTCCTTCATGACACCATGCTAATGCACTGATTCATTCCCAGAGCAGGCTGCCCCACTGCATTGAGGGCAAGGGGTCCTGTGAGGAAATTAGCATGTGCTCATCTATCATGGAATCATAGAACACTGGAACTAGAAGTGACCTCGAGAGGTCTTTGAGTCCAGTTCCCTCCCCTCACGAAAGGGCCAAGCACCATCTAGACCAGCCCTGCTAGATGTCTGTCTAACTTGCTTGATTCCACAATCACCCCCGGCAATTTATTCCAATGTTTAATGACGACAACAGATAGGAAATTTTTCCCAATGTCCAACCTAAACTTCTCTTGCCGCAGTTTAAGCCCATTGCTTCTTGTCCTATCTTCAGAGGCCAAGCAGAACAATTTTTCTCCCTCCTGATTGTAACCCTCTTTTAGGTACTTGAAAACCGCTATCAAGTCCCCTCTTAGTCTTCTCTTTTCTAAACTAAACAAGCCCATTTCTTTCAGTCTTCACTCATAGCTCACATTCTCTAGACCTTTAATAATTTTTGTTGCTCTTCTCTGGACTTTCTTCAATTTCCCCACATCTTTCTTGAAATGCAGTGCCCAGAACTGGACACAGTACTTCAAATGAGGTCTAATCCGCACAGTATAGAGCAGAAGAATGACTTCTCATGTCTTGCTCAGAACACAATTAAAGACTAGCAAAACACGTGTATACAGGATAAACTGAGGTTGTATGGGCAACATTAAGTCTAGTATTTCCTAACTTCTGAGCGCTTGACTCTCTCTTTGGGAACAAGAGAAAGACAACTGTAAAGTGTGACTGGCACCTTAGAGACACTCCGAGTCTCCGTTGCCCACCTTGTTAGGACATAGAAAAGGATGCTGAAGAAATCTGTGAGATGAGTGCACAAAATGGGGGGAGGGCACCTTCGACGGGGGGGCATGCAGCATGATTGGCTGCTGGGTCTCAGGCTCATCCATCTCATTAAGAATGTTGAAATATGTTACTGGTTTTATACACGCGTGTGTGTGTTTGTGTGTATTGACATTTACATAACGATTCATAAAGTTCTTACATTCTACATACTTAATTGCTTACACATGCCAGAAAGGTTTTTCCTTTTTCATATACACATAACTGAAATGTCCGTCAGTTTGGGCCTGCTAATTACAGGGATGAAAAGTGGGGCCCGGCATAAAAATTTTGCCCACCCTGCTGTAGGACCAACCTGCAGCTTTCAGGCTGCAGAACAGCTGAGAGATAGGCAGAGGGCTTTTGGTCACTTTGCTGGTGCAAGGAAGGAAAAGGGTTGGGAAGGATATAAAAAAAGGACTGTTGCCATTCTGTAAAGGCAGGTGAAAACTTACTGCAGGCTAATGATGAATAACTCACAAGTTTTTTGTGATGCCCAGCCATGTGTTTTAACTACTCTTTCCTGGAAGAAAGAAAAAAAAAAAGGATAAATCCCACAGCCTTTATGAGACAGAATCCCACCTATTCCAGCCACTGCTCCTGAAATAGGGACGGCTGCTGGGAAAGGAAAGGAAGGATGCTCCAATCAGCCGAGCACGTGTAGGCTGTGAGAGAACTGGGTTCAGTTCCAGCTTTGTCACAAACACCCTGGGCAGCTCGGTGCCTGGTCTCCATGGTACAATGGGGTAACAGCACTGCCCCACCCCACACGGGTGTTACAAAGGTAAAGGCAGTAAAGAGCGTGAGGCACTCAGATACTAGTAAGCCCCCTAACCACTTGGGTTTGTGGTGATCAAGGCACAGTGATATGATCAAGGGTCATGTGACTAAGTCATCCCTTCCTTCGGAAACTCAGGTGTCAACAAAGATGGGAGAGGAACAGGTGCCCTTAGGTAGCACCGCTACTGGAGCAGATCATGGTTTTCCCAGCCATGCTGCTGTGGAGGACAGCTGTGAAATGTGTTAGACAGAAGAACACTCCTGTGTCTCCACGACTGCACCCAGGCCAAGGCTGAGGCCACAGATCATGAGGAAAGCTATGGCCATGCTGTGAGGGGGAAGAAGCGCAGAGGGAGATGGAACTAGATGGAACAGTGCAAAGGTGGCACTGGGTTTGATACTGCACCTTCAAAGCCAGTGGGAGCTTTTGTGGGAGCAGGATTGAGCCCATAGTGACAGAATGTAAAATGACCCACAATGCTAAAAAGGCCTCTTTTTTCCACCTAAAAAAGCCAAGTAGAGCAGAGCAGAAATTTAAATAGCAGCTGGCCTCCTAATTTCAGCAAGAGGGGGGTTTGGCTGTCTGAAAGCTCACCATTAAAAAACCCCAACAAATATCATTTGGTTCAATAGAAAATGAATTAAAGTAAATTAAACTGCAGGAGCCATGTGGCCCGTGAAGGCCTCCATTGTCATAGATCTATAAATGGCAGCTTTTCATTTTCACCGGTAAGGGACGACAGCTTGGTGGGTGTGGAATTAGAAGTAAGTACATAGGAAAGACACTTACTGAAAGATTACAGTTAGGGAGATCCCAGGTGCCTGTGAGGCTCCCCCATCCCCTCCCCTTGTGGCTATTAAACAATCTTTGTTGATGTTCCAGGGAATGTAGTAAAAGGGAAACAAAAATGAGAACAAGATAAAAAAAACACACACAAGGTAAGAGAGAAAGGAACCAGGCTTCTATCAGGACAAGCTGCTATCCAAGAAATCTTGGTCACTGAAGCCTTTTAAACAACTGCTGGTGGTAAATTTTCTTCTCAGCATCTTCAAATATCAGAGCAGCAGAAGAGTTTTCCCGGTCTTGTATCATATTACCCATCCTTCCCAGGAGAATCAGAGGAACTGGAAGCTCCATTTTAAGGAGAGAAAAAAAAAATCCAATGGTTCAATTGTTTTAAAGCACGTTTTGGTGCCATTGCATGTAGATCCAGGGGTAGGTATTCAGCACCTCTGAAAGACAAGGCCAGCTAACTCAAACTGGCCACAAAGGACAGAAGCCATTTTTTAAAAGGTGTAAGTGACTTGTCAAAGCACACAAAGCATTAGAGAGGAGATTAAAACTCAGGAATTCCTGGATCCCTGGGCTAGATCAGGCTACCAAGCCATACCTCTTATCAAACCTCTCTCCCCAGTCTCTCTCCTACCTCCCACCCCAAGCATTGTTCACACGCCCAAGAGAAAGAGGACCACGAGAACACTGGAGAAAGCCACATAATATCAAGAAAAGGCTGGGAACTTTGACAAAGAGTAGGAGGAGTGGCTGGAAAAGCCAGAGTCATTTTGGAATAAGGCTTTGAACTCTGAAAGGTGAAACTATCAGAAGATGACTAGTCTGAAGTTAAACTGAGAAAGATGGAATGAATGAATGAATGAACAAACGAAAGAGGGAATGAACGAATGAACAAAAAAAGGAGGAATGCACAAATGAGCGAAAAGAGGAATGAACGCACGAACGAACGAAAGGAGGAACAAACGTACAAACAAACAAAGGAACAAACGAATGAAAGACAGAACAAATGAACAAACAAACGAAAGAATCTGTGCACTATCCCCCAATTCACAAGTTTCTTTACATCCATTGCTGGCTGCACACCAGAAAGGCATCACCAGCAAACTCAGGAGAAAATTCCCTCATGCAGTTTTCACCATTCTCCATTCCTGGTTCTGGATGTGGCAACTGGAAACCACTGTTTTGATCAGGAAGAAGAATTCAATAGCACCAGCTCTTAAGGAGTGTTATCTCATAACAGATTAAATGGGCCTCCACCTCTCCACTGTCTCTGCAGTGTGATTTTAAACTGACGTTCCTCCAGTAGCTTCGTCCTGAAGTATCCCAAAGCATTTTGCTACCTTAGCCACATAATGATAAGACTCATATTCTTCAGCATAGCCATCAATGGAATGGAAAGCAGCATCCATTTAAATTGCGAGCAGCAGCGCCATAATAATGTTTGGTAGGGAGTGAAGAATACCATATCTGGCTGACATTGCCAGAGGAGCAGTCACACTGTAAATACCTCAGATGGACTTAAGCCAACACCCAAAGAGTTTGTGCACATTGCAGCTGGGAGCATGCCTCCCAACCTGGGCAGAAAGATACTTTCTAGGTTCACAGTATGCTTAAAATAGCAGTATAGACATCATGGCACAGCTAGCCGCTAGGGGATTGGACGGGCTTGTATTCAGGGCAGGTAACCTGGGCTGCGACTTCCATTTTTAGTGTGCTCAGCTCAAGCCAAACTAGTGTGTCATCTACCCAGGCTGGGAGGCATAAACATACCCTTAGGCTGATACACCTCAGGTGTCTTGTCCACCTAAGTGGACAAGCGCTTGTGTTCTCCTCAGAAAATGGAGCTTCTAGCATTCTATTGTGCCCTAAATCTAAGCTGGGGAGGTCAGCTCAGCAAAAAGCAATCTACTTCATCACCACCAGCACCATATAGTGTGCTGGGTTTTAATCCAAGGTCTCCCATTCAGGTGAGATCCTGCTTAGTTTTCCTGTTCAGAACAGATCACAGCCCAAAATGGCTTACGGATGTAAAGAGAACAGTGGGGTAAAATATTATTTATTTATATATCTATATACATATACAGAGAGAGAGAACATGATTAAGTGGTAGCAACAGAGCCTCAGATGTCAAGGGACAGAGAGACCATCAACATATCAAGACAAAAAGGAACTTAAAAAATTGGAGAAATATCACTGTGGAGAAAAAGGTATTAAAAATGAAGCATCTGTGCTGTGAGCCATTATAGGCCCTTGACAGATGTGATCTTACCAGCCTCCCACTGTAGCTGCAAATAAAGACCAAGCATCTTTCTTCTCCCTCGACAAGGATTAATGAGTACTTGGGATAGCTCTCAGACAAGCAAGCAAAGGCTGTGAACCTTTTCCAGTGCAGCAATTTATCTTGGAATGACTATTCACATCACTTTTTTTGCAGGCTGGATTATGCTCTGACCCAGCACATTAATCTCCCAAAATAAAATTATAACAATAATAGAAAAAAAAAAAGAACTGGACAATCGCCAAAGATAAATTAATAACCATCTTGAGTACCTCTGGTGCTCAGGAACAAACAGCTCAACTCCCCCACCACCCATGTTATTTTTAAGCATAACTATTCCTGGTTTAAAAACTCCCTTTAAGTGCTTCGCCTGAGATTTTCAGTGTGGAATGATGATAGTAATAACTTGCATTTACATGGTGCCTTTCATTGCAAAGGCTGCCCAAGTGTCTGTACAAAATTAACTGATCTACAAGCTATACTTACCACTTTCACCATTGCGGAGGGGTGGGTGGGCTGGGGACAAGGGAACCATGACAACTCTTTCATAGTGAACAGGAACTTCGCACAACAGCTTAGGACCAGAAGTGAAAAACATCACACACTCAGACCTGGCCTACACACAGTTTTTGTACAGACAACGGAATTTTAGGAATGAACTTTTCTACTGAAATAATTTGTACCACTGCTGCTTTGGGTGCAGATATAGCTGCATAAATGTGCTTTCCCACGCTTCTCTTGCAGGAATAAGCTCTATCCATATAAGGCACCGATACATCTCTATAAAGGTATCCACACAAGGAGGAGACATGGTGCTGCTTTGCAGACAAACCTTTAGGGTGATAACATAATTATTTAAGCCGCAAACCTCCCAGAACACTAGGGTTCACGCACCTATTTTTGTAATGCAAGAAAAGGAGAGTTACAGGTCTGCAGTAAGCACAAGAGCTGGGAACCAGAATTTCACTACTCATGCAAGAGTTACAGCAGCATAATGTGCCTTACGCCTGCTCGGGGACTGGATAAGGACTGACTCAAAAGGAAGAATTCCAGCAACTGTGGGGGCAGGACAGGGGATGTCTCATTTTTAATGCCCAGAATTAGAAAACCACTTCTTGGAAAAAAAAAAACAAAAAAAACCAAAAACAAAACCCATTCACCAGCCATAAGGCGGAGCAGCCCTGGGATCCTGCATGTGTGCCAGGCAACCAAATCTAAACCAGGAAATGGATTTGAAAGATGAAGCGTCCCTGGCTTGTTTACTTTACTGGAGACCCTGAGTGACGCTAAAATTCGGTTAAAAAAAAACGGTGGCAGAAGGAAGCGAGAGTGTATCACTTAATAAATAGGGACATCTGAAAAGTTTCTACCAGCTCTATAGTTGGTCAAAAACTAACCCAGGAAATATGTTGTAAAAATTTAACCAGAACTTCTCAGGATTTTTTTCCTCCCTAACATCAAATTTCCATAAAAATTTTAATATTTGAAAAGTTTTGACCAGTTCTGCTACATACAGGGCAAATCAGATTTTTAAAATTCCATTTTATAATCTAAGGTGTTACCAATTACACAGACAAGGATGCTTGCCTTCTACAAAACATGCAATTTTTATCACTGTAATCTACCATTTTTCCAAAGGAGGGAGGCAGGCAGTTTGTTCACAAAAGGCTAGGTAGTGCAAACTGCCCACAGCCTGCAGCAAGGGCCAGTGCTTTATACTCACCCAGCTACAGCCTATCTTTTCCTTTCCATTTCTGGGACAATGTGCAGTTCTGGGAGACAGGGAGGGAGGCAGTTAGCAGTACTCACCCTAACTTGAATGTAGGAGTGAAAATCTGCCTGGTCCTTACATACATCATGCAAAGGTTTGTGGAGATGGACACTGTCTAAGCTTTGCACATCTAGGCAAGGACCAAGCCGAACCTGTATCTAACCTCAGCGGTATGGTTTAATTGGATGGCTCCAATCAAGTAAGATCAGGAAGAAAGGGGAGTCCTTTACCTTTGCCTTGACCGCGAGAATGATTTTTGGCAGGGCAACGACCAGGCATTTCAAAGCGATGGTGAGGTACTTCAACACAAAGTCCACGATCCCCACCGTCCACATCAGGTCAAAGAAATCCAGGCTCTCCAGATTGGGTTTCAGGAATATCAGGCTGAAAAGTAGGACAGCAAGAGCCAAATATTGACAAATGCCACATCCTCTGCCTTTCATCAAAGCTCCTGTAAAAAATTTAGGCCAAAGGGCTCCACCAAACTTGAGCACAAGTTCTTAAGCGCAAGTGTAACAGAAGCAAGGTCAGCAAGTTAGTCCCATCGGGCCTTTCACCCAGGCCTGCTCCTGTCCAGCCCCAATGAGTCAATGGCCTCAGACTTGCCCATTTGCAGTAAGGGAAACTGTGGAAGTTCGCCTCTGCACTCCATGCTGATAAAAGAAACTTCCCTCAGAGACAAGGAGTCTCCCTCAGTTTTCCCCCTTCAATCCTACTCCTGAAGGCAAAGCGACCTACTTCTCTACACTTTCATGGATAGAGAATGATCTGAAACAATGGTGCACAAAGTGAGGGGCGAGCCCCCTGGGGAGGAGGGTGTTGCAATTTCATAAGAGGGTCACGGCACAACCAGCTGCTGGGTCTCAGGTTCATCCATCTCATTAAGAAGGTTGAAACATGTGACTGTTTTTATGTGGGTGTATTCACTTTTATATACCGATTAATACAGTTATTACATTCTACAAACTCTTCTTCTAACAGGTGCCGAAAGGGTTTTGTTTTTGTTTTTTTTTTCATATGCGCAGAACTGAAATTCCCGTTGATTTGCAAAAATTAGACAGGTTGTGGGAGGGGCCCTGCTAATTGCAGGGATGAAGAGTGCGGCCCGGTGTAAAGAGTTTGCTCATCTTGATCTGAAACGTGCCCCGCACTGCGGTTCAGAACCATGCTGAGGGTAGCTGCAACTGCTCAGTAGGAACAGCATGGGACAGTTAAAGAACCCTTGCTCTGTAGACCAGTTTTGAAGCTCACCACAGCACTAAGCCAAGCTGTGTGCACAGGGCAGGAGGGTGGCCAGGGCAGCACAACACAATGCAGAGGGCCATCCAACCTGTGATAACTGCACTGAAAAAGTGGCTCCCCAACTTGAGAGGCAGACTAAGGACATCTCCTATGGAGGTATATCCATGCCAAACCTACAGAAAGGGCAACACCAGCTCTGTCACAGCTTCCAACACACAGAAACTAATGGGAGGTGGAGGACAGCCACACAGAAGGCCAGACCCTGTAGCGACAAAAGTGCCAAGGGAAGGGGAACCAGCACAGGTCCATTGCACAGAGGCAGAAGGTTGGATTGCAGGGAGCCGTGCAAGGCAGCTATGCTCCATGGGTGGTATTTCGCCCAGCAGCTCACACTGAACAGGAAGAAACAGGACATGGGCACAGGAGGACCAATCTCCACTGCAGAATTATCCCCCCATACCTGCGCTGAGAACATGTAGGGGGATGTGCAAGTCTAATTCAGTCATGGGGCTAAAGCAGCCCTCCCAGAGGAGGAGAAAATGCCTCTGCTTTTTCTGCTCCTGCCACTCTAGCCACATTGGGGCTAGGCATTGAGCTGGGTAGGAGGGGGCCGAAGGTACCGGTACTTCACGACTGGAAAGCTCTGCCCCAGGCAGCAATGAAATCAAGACCTTCCCTGGCAGTCACGAGGGGCTTCTTGTCACTATTAGCATCCACTAAGTTCTCTTGTGTGAAAAGCCAAAACGTAACAAAAAGTAAAACCCAAAAACCAAAAAGCCTGAGCATGAAATTAAAATACTCACAACACTGGCACAGCACAACTGGAAAAAATTAACCCTAAAAACAGAAACAAAATCAGAAGCTTAAATATTACTGGGAAAGGAAAACGTGCACGCACACACACACACACACACACGCATGCACGCACACACACGGCAGCAAAATCAGGAAACGAAAAATAACGAAAACAAAACGTGAACAGGAATTTCTAATCTCACAAACCTGTGGAGGACTATGGGCCCCTGTGTGGCCAGAGTCTCCTCACAGACAGACCTCTCTGTACATGTGGAACACTGCTGAAGTGTAGGGATCCTGCATGGAGTGGCTTGACAGATCAGGCCTTGGTTTGGAACTCTTTGTCAGCATTTTCACAGTGTTTAATCTTTTTCCACCGACGCACTGTTCCCCAGGAAAATGGGCAAAAGGTTTCTGTTTTGCTGAAACCTTCTGAACTAACCTGCTCCTCTCCGAGTCCACCTCTGCTGTTGCTTTCCAAATCTGTCAGACCTCATCGGCTCCCCCACGCCACTACCTTGCTGCCTGGATCCCCCTGCTTCTCAGAGCCCCCCAGCAGCCTCTTTGCGGCCTCGTTTCCTGGCTGCCTGCTATGGCAGCCTTTCCAGCACATTGTCCCAACCTGTTTTTCCCGTTCCACTCTTGACTCAGTCCCTTCTCTCCCCAGCCTCTGTGCTGCAACTTTCCCCAACACATCCCGTCACTCATTTTCTTCCAGTCATACTGGTTTGTACTGCAGCGCCTCTTCACTTCAAACACCCAGTCAGCATCCCAACTGAGAATCACATTAACAATAAAATAATTCAGAGATATAAAGGGTCAAATGAAATTCTTTCTCCTCCAAGCAGTAGTCAAATACACAGGTGTTTCTAACTACCATTAAAGAGAAATGTGGTTTAATAAAGCAAACTCAGACCGGTGCCATGGCTCGCAGTGTACAATAGTTCTACCATGCAGCATGCATTTTTTCCAGGGAAGAGATGGTTCTGTGACCACTGCCCAGTCACATTTAGAAATAGTAAGGCTACCCAACATGTAAGCTATTGCTGCACATCAGCTGCAAGACTATACAATACACAATACGTTTCAATGGTTTCTTGAAAATATAAAGTTCCTAGTTTCGACCAGTGGGACTCTCATAACTTTCCTTGGGAAATTATTCCATAGAGGAACAGATCTCATGGTCAGAACAATCTTCCTGGCATTTGGCCTAAATTTGTCTTTGCCTAATGTCACCTCATTTATCCCTGTTACACTCCTTTAGCTTAACCCCTAAAGCATCTCCCAGTTTCCTTTATCATCACAGTAAGAGAGGTTGACTCAAACGTAGTTGTTAACGCTGCTCAACTTTGGAGAAGTTAAGCACTGTATCAAAATTTGAAGATTGGCCCCTCCGTGTAACAGATCCAAACACTGCCTCAAATGCTGGGAACATTTAGATCAGGTTGCAGATCCAAAGGTTACTGCTTGTCATGGTGGAAAGGGAAAATGAATGTCAGTATTCTCATCTGGTTTCAGCACCAGGATTTTCTACATCTCAATTATACCATGACACACGATCCCAGCATCCATGGGCAAGACGTAGCACACACGTTTTGCTTTCAGTTACCATAGCAGAGATGGCAGTTTCCATAGAACTACACTTTCATCTCATAAAAGTGTGAGAGAAGGTGGGCTTGCTTTGCTCCACCCTGGCAACTACTACCAGCTTCCGCCAGGCAGGATTTACCATGTGCCCACCTGTTGTAGAGCTGCTGGGAGCTGAAAGTGTACAGCAGGTATAAGGTATTCCCCAGGAGGAAGGCCAGGACCCAGAAGACAACCAACACCGACCTCTTCTCCTGAGCAAAAACAAGAGGCAGACAAAACAGGTTCAAAAGCCTAAAGGGAGAATGCATAGTGTTGCACCAAGCCTTGCAATGCTGAAAAATGTGAGGCCAGCCCAGGGGACAGGCACACACTTCTAAGCATTCAGTAATTACTTATTTACACAGCAGGGAGATATAAAAATAGGCAGCAAGACACAGACATAAACAAGACCAGAAATCTGCTCTTGTGTACTTTGTCAAGCAGACTTACTGCACTGAAACCAAGGGAATTATACTGACAGACCCATGGAACCAAATTTTCGAGGGTGGGTGTCTCAACAGGATACGCAGATCCTGCAAGCTTATACTCAGCTTGATAAGAAGGAGCAAATATGCTGTACTACAGGTCTGAGCTTCCACAGGCAGGATCTGGGTGGCCTAATAAAGGGACACATTTGATAAATGGGCTATTACATCTAAACATGTAGCTTTAAAAATAGCTACTACATAGACTCTTCAAAACTATCACGATACACAGGCCATTCTCCACACAGTATGAACGAATACTGCTTGGATGCAGGAGGTTTTAGAGCATATGATTTATAATAAAAAAAAACCCCACAACCAACCCAATGAAATAACAACAGGAGCTTAAATTCTACATGCATGAAGATGGGAATGAGTTATAGCATACTGGGTCCTAAACTCAGCACTTGGGAAGGTCTGAAAGTTGCCTCTGCTGAGCTTTGGATCTGTGTAATTTTCAGAAGGAAAGTCCTTATTTGGGACGGAAAAGGAGGAGGTGTTTTTCTGGCAAGTCAAATTAGTAAAAAGTGGCTCTTTGAAGCTGTTCGCAGGAATGCCAGATTGAAGCACCAAGCAAATGAATAAACGGGCAGGGTAAGATTAACAGCCAGATGTGAAAGATAGAGATTACTACTACATAGTCATATAATTTATCCTGTCAGGCTGTGTTTTGTCATATTTATTTCACTACCGCGTATGCATAATTATGAATTTCTGCTACTCAAGTATCATCTATACGATAATGCAGCCCCAAACCTGCCCCGCACTGTAGTTGAGGTATCCCCATGGGACTATAAAACATGATGCCTCACGAGGCCAAGTGGCTTATTTAAAACGTAACCACAACAACAAGATGACAATGCTAAGTATATTAATAAGTAACGCCTCTATAGCATCGTTCATCTGAAAATTACCCCGCTCTCTGTAAGAGCTAGTGAATTAAGCCTCATTGCACCTGCTGCGAGGGGTATCATCACCACCACTTTTACATCTGGGGGAACTGGGGCACAGGGCTGCTGCTTGAAGTTGCACTGCAAGTTAGCGGCAGGCCCAGGAACAGAAAACAGTTCTGATTTTGGTTCCCTCAGGCAGGTGCTGGCCAGCCCCGGCAGATGGGCCAAGAGTGGCACACAAGGCAATTTTAACTGGCACGACATGGGAGCTCGGCCCTGTCCCTCCCCCTCAAACAGCACAGGAGGGGGCTGGGGCTGGGCCTGGAGCCTCCTTGGAGCCACTGCTGTGGCACAGGGCTGAGGCTGGACCCTTACTGTGGCGGCCCCTGCCACACAAACCCCCGCTGTGGGGCTAGGGCCAGAGCTCCCCAGGAGCCCCCCTCATGGCGCCCTGGAGCCCTGTGCAGAGCATAGTGGGAGCTGGAGCCCCCTTGCAGAGCCCTGCTGAATTGGCCACAGGTTGGTTTCTCTCCCTTTCCCCCGTGGGCTGGGAGTGGGTGTGTGCATTCTGGGGTGCAGAAGCAAGTTGGGGATGGGTTTTTGTGGCCTGGGTGGCAGGGAGGGTGCAGGGGCAGGCTAAGGGTGGGCGGCATGGGTGGGAGGGAGGGAGAATGCAGACATGGGCTGGGGTATGGGGATTTGGGGGGAAGGAAGGTGCAGCAGTGGGTGGGGTGCTCAGGAGTGGGCTGGAAGTGAGACGTGGGTGGGAAAGAAGGTGCTGCAACAGACTGAGGGGGGAGGTCTGGTCAGGAGGGAAGGTAGGAGCAGGGTGCGCTGGTTTGGGCAGGAGGAGGGGACAGAAGCAGGCTGGGTAAAGGGGGCACGCTTATCTCCCTGCATTGCTGTTGCTGGCCCCTCCCCTAGCCAGCGGTGGTCCCCTGCCTGGGACTGGCAGCAGCTCTGTGTTCCTGGCCACCAGAGCTCCCACTAGTGGCTGGCAATGGCTCCCTGCCCAGGGCCTGCAGCAGCTTTATGCCTCTGCCTGCAAAGGGACCCCTGCCCAGGGCTGCTGTCAGTTCCATTCCCAGCCTGTGGGGCTACCCACCAGACCGGCTGACACCACGGATGTTGCCAGACTAGAGAATCCAGGATAAGAGACATTCAACGATTTTTAGATACTTGGGAAAAAAAAAAAACAGCTGGATGGGGATTTAAAGACCGAAACAGTAAAGCTCTGCCTCTTTATTTGTTTATTAATGAAGCTGCTGTAGGTAGGACTATTAGTGACTTTAAAAAGTCTCACCAGCACTCGGACTGTCCATAGAGGTCAAAACGTTAAATTTCAGCACTTCACCTTTGCTGACCCCTGCTTTGTGCAAGAGGCTGTGTGGGGTGAGCAGAGAACAGAGTATTCATCTATGCAAAGGAATTTGTGCACACTCATTGTTTCATCCACAAAGTTCAGGACAAGATCTGGCATCAGCATTATATTGCATATTAAGAGCAATGGCCCCAGAACGCCACAGAGCACGATACGGTACTCACCTTCAAAGAGACCTGTTCTCGGAGCATTGAGTTCGCATATGCAAATGTGCTGGCCATTCCAAGGCACACAGCAATCCCTGCAAGGAAAGACACAGGTCAAAGTGCTCTTGTGTTGGGGAGGCCATATTCACATTATTCAATTATATTATACACAACATTTTAGGTTTAAAAACAGCATACAAACATACCCAACACTTGTGAATGCTGGATATAGTGGGCGATTTGAACAAAGAGGCCACTACGCTCTGGAGGGTGGGGTTCAGATCACAAGCCAACCTAATGTGAATGTGCCACAGTCATCTCCAGTGCGCCTTTGCCCAGAAGTACAAGTTAACCACGCAGTTTTATGCAGTACTGAACAAATGTCAGCCTCTGTTCACGAGAGGCTCAGGAACACAGTAGCAAAGGTACCGCAGGTCACGGGTGAGTGGCAATAACAAAGCTCGGGAGAGAGGGAAGACTGGATTAGCAGGTGGTTCTGCAGAGCAAGACTGAGAAGCGCTGGCAAAGCTACTTTGGCACCCAGAGCTGGGGGGCTTGCAGGCAAAGATTGATGTGCATGACCGGGGGAAAAGAGAGAAAGAGTGTGTGTGCACGTGCGTGTGTGTGTGTGTGTGCAAACATGAACATTATGGCTTTCTCTAGCTAGCAATAGCAGTGTCTTACTTCCATTAAGACAAAAAAAATCACCAGTCACACACTCCATTTCCCAATTAATGTTTAAAAGGAGGATTGTAGTCTAAGGCCAAGTCTACACCAGGGAACAAAGTCGATCCCAGATACGCAGTTGTAGCTACACCATTAGCGTAGCTAGAATCCAAGTATCAGGATCGACTTTGTTCCCTGGGGTAGATAGGGGCTCTTTGGGCTCACGCCAACGTCCCTTACTCCACGTGCTAGTGATAGCATGGAGTACCAGGGTCGACAGCTGAGCCCAGAGAGGTCGATTTTGCCACGTCTTCACAGAGGCTGGAGGATCGAATGTGCAGTAAGCATAGACATACCCTGAGATTTTAAAGCCATTAGGGAACTTGGAAGCCCAATTCCCATTTAAATTCAAGTAAACTGGGTATCTGAATCCTGTAGGCAGCTTTGAAAAATCTCAGCTGCGAAGTTTAACTGGTGATCCCACCTCCCATCCTTCCAGTAAAGGCCCATCCATATCCCTTCCGAGACTTTCAGTGCCACACCAGAGCTGACCAGCAAAGTCTGCTGTAAGCATTCCCATCCTGCATCTCCCCTGGAGAGGTCTGAGCAAGGATTCCTCCTGGTTTCTTAGCTCCTGGTGGAGAGGGGCAGAGAGACCAAGCAAGGGCCAGAACCAGAGTCTGCCACGGGGCAGTACGGGTTCAACCATGGGGCCCGCTCCATGGTAACAGCTGGGAATGGAACTAAAGGGGAAGAAGAGGCAGGCTGTCCAAAGATAGGTAGCTTTACCCAGACTGCCTAGGCACCCGATACCCACTGACTTTGCCACCTGTACGAGATGGACACAATGGTCATTGGCAGCAGGACTCAGGCACTGAGCTACCCTCTCTCAACCTCAGAAACACATGAAGATGGTGAGCTGGGTGCTTACCAAGCGTATGCTGAAAACACACTTTGGCCAGGAGTATCAGGATGAAAGGAAGCCCCTTCTGGAGCCAGCAAATCACAGCCTTCAACTCCGAGAGGGCAGGAGCTGGAGTCCCAGGCTGGTCCTCAGGACTGTCTTCTGCATGTCCATGCCGTTCTCCACTGGCTATGTGCAGCAGAGAGGACCCACGATGATGGCCATGGTGATAGTGATGCGGCTGCTGCCGGTGGTGGAATGGAGCTCCTTCTGTTCGACCGGCCCCTTCTTCCCTTGGGGCTGGCATCTGAATGAAGACATCCCCACCGCCCGCCGAGGAAGCCAGGACCAAACTTGACTGGAAGGGGGTAGGTGGGAGGGTACCAGATGGGATGCCTGCTAGCCCCGAGAAAAGCTGCTGGGGTGAGGGAGTTTCAGCCTTCAGACCCTCGAAAACGCCACCTTCGTCCAAGCTGGCCTCAGAACCGACTGTCTGGCTCCGGCTTCTGCAACGGGGAGAGAAGACACTGCCTAGCGGAAAACATCGAATTGTGTGCACCGGGAAAAGCAATCCCCTGATTCTGCACAGCACTGAGGCTGGAGTTGATTCACCTTGGCATGGCTGAAGTAGCCAGGCAATTCAATGGGAACGGGCAAGGTCCATTCCATTCCTCACGGACTTTTTAAAACCAGACTTGGAGGGATCCCCAAAAGAGCCCAGTTACTGGCCACCTGAAAACTCTGAGCAGTATCTCTAAAATGGTTTTGCAGGTAAACATCTTATACGTGCAGAACACCATGTGTGGGGGGTGTACAACTTTTGTAGCTATGCATCTGGGATGGCTATACTGTTGGGTCATCTCAAATAAACGACCTAGCAGCTTCAGCTGCCAGACTCTGCCCACAGCCGCTCTGGCACTGTCTGGAGGGAAAACCATAGACAACAACACGGGGTAAAAAGCAGCCGAAAAGGAGTTGACAACTACTTCCCTGTCACATGATCCAGGCAGGGACTGAAGAGAAGAAAGTGACTTCCTGCATTTGTTTCAGTGTTACACACGAGTCTTCCGTTTAACTGGTAAATTATGACTGAGGGCAAGGGTCTGAAATAGACTTGGACACAGCATTTGCTCCTTCCTCAGCCGGAGGAGACAGCCCACCAGCCTCCAGGGAGTCCCCAAAAAGAGGTTCAGGAATCTCATTATGTCATCCTAACGTTACACGCCACGGGAAAAGTCGTTGTGTGAGTCTGTGCTCAGCGGCATGGCACTGAACGCATGGCAGGTGTGACCCCTGTGGCACTGGGGGACAGGACAGACAATCCCAAAGCAAGTCCCTAGCTAGAAAATTGCTGAGTACACAGTAAACATGTATCTCACTGATAAACAGAGAGTAAATACAAAGACCAGCAATAGGTCAAACCCAAAATAGATGCTCAGTGCAGTGCCACAGCCTCTCCGGAGTCTAATCCCTGGAAACCTCCAACTTTAGAAACACTGATCACCAGCTGAGATTACACAGTGCCCACACCTTCCCGGAGCCCATCTCCCCCACGAGCCCTTAACACCCTCTAGGCCTCTTACTTAGCACACAACACTGCATTTCATCTCACTCTGGAGTCAGCTCCAACTCCCTCTGGGGCACTTCCCACTAAGCAAGCTCTAAACAAGGCTTTTCATAGCTATACTCCATCCCCAGAGTCTCCATCCAGGCACCCACAAGGAATCAAACCCACAAGATACTCTGCCTTTTTTCTGCAGTTCAAAATTAACCAGGCACGTCCTGGATGACACACAATGTGGAGAAACAGGGCTGGACACAACAGCGACAGCAGGAGCAGCTCTATACTTATGGCCAGAAACAAAACCACAGACACTGTATCACACCAGGAGCAGTGATATATGCCAATCAAACCCCCTAACATTGTTTGAAACAATGCTGCTAGGATACATGGCTATTCCTCCAGCAGGGAAAGGCTTCACTGGCCACAAAGCTTAAAAGCCGTACGGTGACGGTAAACATTAAGGCCGCATCTACACCAGCCAAGTTCCTCCTAAATATTTTTCAAAAGAAGGGTGTCCATTAGAAATATCCAGTGGAGGTCTACAAACATCAAGCGTTCTTTTGAAATTAAATCAAAAGTACGCGGCGCTCCTTTCAAAAGCGCTCCTCCAGTCCCGTTTCAGGAAGAGAGCCTTCTTTTCAAAGCTTATTTTAAAAAAAAGTGGGTGTAGATGCTCCACAGGCCCTTTGTTTCAAAAAAGCAGACCTCATGGCACCTGATTTTCGATCCCTGACCCTTTCTTTCAGAAGAGCGGGGGTTGTGTGGACACTCTCTTTCGATCCTCATTTTTGTGTGTGGGCGTGCTCTTCTGAAAGACTTTCTTTCAAAAGATCGCTGTGGTGTAGATGTAGCCTATGTGTGAAATCTTGGCTGGGCTGAAGCCAGTCAGAGCTTTGCCACTGACTGCATGGAGGCCAGTGTTTCGTCCTATTTTATATATATATATATATGTTTAAAAAATAACCCTTGCCCACGTTAGAGATGATACTTATTGTATTAAAAATGGAAGTGTTTTTCAAGTCCAATACACTTCACATTGCTTACTTTTCGCACCCTGAATTTGTTCCACACCTTTCATCCCAACCAGCATTCGCTCTATTTGTTTATGTCTGTGTTCGGAATGACTTCTGTTATTAGGTGCACCAACATGGGGACGATGTATCTCATAACAAAAGTCATTCCTCACATGGACAGTGAGTGGCAGGAGTGGGGCCAAGGGATTGAGGTGTGGGAGGGGGCATAGGGCTGGGCAGAAGGCTGGAGTGTAGGCAGGTGAAGGCTCTGGCTTAAGGTGCAGGCACTGGAGTAGAGCCAGGAATCAGAAGTTTGGAGCACAGGATTGAAGCAGAGGGTTGGGGGTGGGCTCTGGCTGGAGGTTGGGCTCTGGGGTGAGGCTAGGAATGAAGGGTTTGGGGTGGACTTCTCCAGCCCTCTCTACAATCCTGGTGGCTCAAAAGCAGGTATGGTTGGGGGAGGGGCAGCTGTCCCACAGCAGGGGCAGGTCCAAGCTGGGCTACACGGGGACCAGGGAAGGGGTAACAGTCGCCCTGGTGGCTCTTGGGCTTGGGAGAGACGCTTCTCCCCGCTGCAGCCCTAAGCCCATTTACAGGGCTTAATCGCCAGTTGTGTGGCAGTGCAGCTTAGAGGGAACTTAGACCCTAATCAATCTCAAAGCACTTTACAGTTTGTTTGTTTTTTTCCCCTGTCTGGGACAAGCCTTGCCTCAGTTCAGAAGGTCCATGCTATAGCCTATGAACCATTCAGTTCCCAAAACACCCACTCCAGTGCTCAGTCCACACCAGACAACATGCCAGGTAGCATCATGGGAAGCGTGAGGGGTGACAAAACTAGAGGCTGGGCAACATGAAAATAATTTCATAGAATTACACGCCCTGTCTCTTTTGCACTAACGTTTACCGGTTATATTCATGTCTGAATTTGACCAGGAGACCCGATTTTACCTGCTCTTGTAAACTCCGATGGGATGCTCAATGACTACAAGCAGTCAGAAACTTTTGCTTCACATTTCACTTGACATTTCCCTCAACACCACAAGAAACTGAGACCGGTTAGTTTCAGTTTTGTTTCTGAACAATTTCATTCTCCTATTCTCACAAACTAACCGTATGAAAAAATTAACATTAAAAACCACCACCACAAATCTGTATTCACTGAAGTTAGAAAAAAATTTAAAATTCACTTCCAGGTCTTTAGCACCTAGGATCCCCATAGGAGAGCTTCAGGCTACTGTTCTATGAATTTAGGAGTTCCACAAAAGTAGAGCCTCGGTATAATTTGGAAGGACATAATTATGGCTTATCTGAAGTTTGGCTCTCAGGAGTTTAAGTTAGGCTGAACGTGAAAAATATTTAATGTACAGTACAAGCTCTAGTATCAGCAGCCTCAGGGAGATGGGGCTGCTAGATAATTAAATGTGCCGGATAATCAAATGCCCCAGTCGGGTAACCAGCCCCATGGCAGCAAGCCCTGGCTGGTCAGCCAGCCCTGGCCAGTAACAAGCCCCTCAGCATCCGGTCCTGCCAGTTAACACAATGTGCTGATTGTCCGGGTGCCGGATAACTGAGCTTTTACGGTATACATAAAAAAGTAAATGTTGGGCTTAAATTATGACGAGAGTCTCTCTTTAATAAACAAACTGGAAGAACCATGGTGAAGTATTTGCCACAGTAGATTGGCCCATTGGATCATCAGATCTGATATTCTATATCAGGTAACTAGAAATAAGTTCATTATCCATGGAGCATCAGCTGCCTCCTAATGCATGCAGCATATGTGGCGATGTAATATGTCATGTAATATGTAATATGTCTAAAGAAGTATGAGATTCACCAAAATAATCAATCAGAATATTGCCTTCTGGAGAGGAACATGGAAGAAACATGCGAGGAAAGAAGTCTTACCTTTCAGGAGGAAGGCTGTCAGTGTTGCTGCTATGCCGCCTCTGCATTTTCCTTAACACCTTGAAACACAGCACACTTAACATTAACGTTGCAGATCAGCAATCCCCAGGGGGACTAGGAACAAAGGCCAAGAGGGTTGGAGAGTTGTGGTACCCATTCACCGAGGAACATGGTTAGCAAAAAAATCACTTGCTTCTCTGAACGGTGGCTCAGGAATGTCTCAGGTTTTTTAGCACACTAGAAAAAACAAACACACACAAAACAAAACCAAACAAATCTCTTGAAGAGGCAGGAACAAGCCAGATCACCTTCTTTAGTGCCGGGAACAAAGTTGAAAGTCACATGGACTTTCGAGCAACGAAGGATCCTGTAGCACCTTACAGACTAACAGAAAAGTTTTGAGCATGAGCTTTCGTGAGCACAGACCCACGATACATGGACTTTAGAATCCTCCAATGAAGTGATATGAGGGGGGACTTCAAAACCAACAGTAACCGGAAATGCAACATACGAAGTGACTGTTCATTCTCTAGGAGTAATGTCCTTTCCTTCTCCTCTTCTCTAAGAGTTTGCAGAGTAATGTAAAGAACAAAAGGGCAGGGGGGAGGGTGGTAACATTTTTTGAAAAATGCAGTCAAATCTGGCCTAAACATTTTTATTTCTTGCCACGTAGTACTCTCCGAGTAAATCACATTATTCCCATTTTCACACCCCTCAATGACTCAAATTTTAGCACTGAAAGAGACACTTTAGACACAGCCTAGTTGAGAGTTAAGAAACCAACTGGGAAGTTAAAAGAGCAGGAAATCTTTTTTTCTGCGTCCAATCTCAGAACAGGAAGGAGTACAGCAGAAAGGGACCTAGGGATTCTAGTAGATCACAAGTTAAATATGAGTCAACAGTGTGATGCTGTTGCAAAAAAAGCAAACATGATTCTGGGATGCATTAGCAGGTGTGTTGTGAACAAGACACGAGAAATCATTCTACCGCTCTACTCTGCGCTGGTTAGACCTCAGCTGGAATATTGTGTCCAGTTCTGGGCACCCCAATTCAAGAAAGATGTGGAGAAATTAGAGAAGGTCCAGAGAAGAGCAACTAGAATGATAAAAGGTCTGGAGAACATGACTTATGAAGAAAGGCTGAAAGAATTGGGCTTGTTTAGCTTGGAAAAAAGAAGATTGAGGGGGGACATGATAGCGGTTTTCAGATATCTTAAAGGGTGTCATAAGGAGGAGGGAGAAAACTTGTTCTTTTTGGCCTCTGAGGAGAGAACAAGAGGCAATGGACTTAAACTGCAGCAAGGGAAGTTTAGGTTGGACATTAGGAAAAAGTTCCTAACTGTCAGGGTGGTCAAGTACTGGAATAAGTTGCCAAGGGAGGTTGTGGAATCTCCCTCGCTGGAGATATTTAAGAACAGATTAGATAGATGTCTATCAGGGATGGTGTAGATAGTGGTCGGTCCTGCCGTCGGGGCAGGGGACTGGACTCGATGGCCTCTCGAGGCCCCTTCCAGTCCTAGTGTTCTATGATTCTATGATTCTATGAAAAATTAGGTGAGAGAGGCACAGACTGAGCTCTACTATTCTACAATTCTGAAGGACAGGATGACCAGAAAAACAAGAACTTCAGGTAACTAACTATATACAAAACTTTCTTTGCTTAATAAATCAGTCGCCTTTAAATGCAAACCATTTTTGATGAGCTTCTTAATACACTTTTTCTTATGTATCCAGCACATTTATTTAATTAATAAAAATAGTATTTTAATAATTAGTATATTTACTACAAACATTAAAAGTGTTCATTTTAACTGAATTTACATCCAAACAGAGCTGATACAAACCAAAAGTAAAAAGGAATGATAATCTAGTATATAAGACACGTCATTTGGTATTTTCCAACCTAATCAAAAAATGTAAAACTTAAGAACCTAAATAAATGTAAATTAACTAAAACAAATGTAAACAGACATTGTGATCCCTCCAGATCAGTGTTTCTCAACCTTTTTTATAAAGTATCCCCTTTTAAAAAAAAAAAAAGAAGAAGTATCTCCAGACTTCTCTCACGTACACCTAAGGTTACATGTACCACCGGTTGAGACACATAAGGTATGGTCATATGGTAATCTGACATACAGTCATATGGTAATCTGAGGTCTTGAAACAATGCCATTAAACCTTTCCAGATTACTGCACCCTTTGTAGGTGTCAGATTTGTTTTGCATACCACCAAGTTACACCTCCCTTAAAAACTACTCATTCACAAAAACACATAAAAATATCTAAGAAGTCTTCTGCTGAAAACTTGTTGACTTTCTACCACACTATTATCAAATAAACAAATTGGAATAGAATATTGTACTTACATTTCAGCATAAGGCATCTGAAGAAGGAGAAATACATCCTTGTCTGAATGAACCTTTAGAGTGTACTGACTTTACTAGTGTTTTTATGTAGCCTGTTGTAAAACTAGGCAAATATCTAGATGAGATGATATACCCCTGGAAGACCTCAGTGTACCGCAAGGGTACACGTACCCTGGTTGAGAAATACTGCTCCAGACTAGCAATAAGAAGCACCAAATACAGTGTAAAGGCTAGTAAACCTCAAATCAACATGTTTCAATGGGAACCAAACAAAGAGAACAAAACTTCTCTTTATAAAAAATAAGTAGAAAGTACAAATGCAAAGCATGAATAAAATCTGTGATTTAAATCACACTTTCCCAGTTGCTGATTTAAATAACAATTAAAATCAGTTATTTTAACATCACTCTGATTTAACTCAGTCCATTCTGGTCAACGCATACCTTAATTCTCCCTCAAATATCCTAAACTTGTTTGAAGTGGAGTCTATAATTCATGGGCAGCTATGGAAGAAAAGAAAAAAGATTTAATGTAGAAATTGTTCAGCTCATTTTGCTTATATTGCCACATTCCTCATCCTTCATTCTTTATTCCTAAGGATAGAGATGGAAACAAAATAAACAACTCTTTAGCAGAGAAGCAAAAGGCCATGAAAATTGTATCAAATACAAACTTAATCCATTATATTAAAAAATCTCGCTCCTGCAACATGGTCTGCATGTGAGAGACTGATGAACATAAAGGGAGGCCAAAGGGGCTAGGTGCAGGCAAAGGAATTCACCTATGCATTGTAAAATGCTGAAGCAGGTTCAGAATAAATATTTTACACAGCACCATTCCTTGTAAAGTGTTTCACAAGATTATATACACATAAAGGTACACATACCCCTCCCCGCCACCCACACTCTAACATTAAGGTTTAGGTTGGACATTAGGAAAAATTTCCTAATTGTCAGAGTGGTTAAACACTGGACTAAACTACCTAGGGAGGTTGTGGAATCTCCATCACTGGAAATACTTGAGAGCAGGTTAGCTAGACACCTGTTGGGGATGGTCTAGAGGGTGTTTGGTCCTGCCATTAGGGCAAGGACCTGGACTCAATGACCTCTCGAGGCCCTTCCCAGTTCTAGTGTTCTATAATTCTATGATATACAGCCAGATCAGAGGCATAGCTAGGTGACAAACCAATGAGGAGAGAAGGGATTTTTTGGCTAGAACACACAAGCAGATGCCTGTAAAATTAAAGAGCACCACAGGGGTTTAAAATCTACAAAAACCACAGAAGACCTTGGTTTGTAAAAGCCTGACCCCAAAGACTACGGTCCATTACATGCATCTGTCCTATACTTCAGAAGGCTGAAGGGCTGGATTAGAGCCAGCAGGAAGGATGGTGTCTCAGCATTTCAAACTACCATTTGGTCTGACATTCCCGTATTTTCTACTAAGAGAAGGAGCTGGACAGACACAAATTGTATGTGAAGATGGCTGAAACTATATTGCACAGGGTGTACATAGATGGGCTGATGGACCCATGAGCTCTAAGAACGTTTAGGATGCCAGATGAGAGAGGTTCAACCTTGGGACCTGACCAGTGCCGGATGAGAGAATTTGCCAGACTATGGGAGGTCAATATTGTCCGTCAGAATTACCAACACATCCACTGCTTACTGGGCTCCCAGAAGACATTTAGGGGTAAATTACAGCTAAATACCAGCACAAAATACTGAGAACCAGGACTGGTAGCTGTAAAGAAGCTTTATGGGACTGTAGGAAACTTGGCCACAGCCAGGGTGATTGGTCATCCAGCTAACTAAAATCGTGCCGGATTATGGATGTTGCCGGACGAGAGAGTTCCCGAAAAGAGAAAGTCAGCCTTCTAGTTTTATGAGATATGTATGTATGTATCTCTCCATATTAACCCGCAAGTCCATTCAAGAGCTCTGGTGACACACTAAGCCATAAGCACTGTTCTGATTACAAACATTTTCTCTAAAACTCACAGCAGTCCTTTTGTTTATACATTTTAGAATCCAAGGGCATGTTTTAAAGTCCAGAGTACATGACAAAAGACATTCCCCTCTGAACCTCACTCCCCATAAACAAAATTGAAGCTGCAATTTTCACAGTGCATTCATGGTGACAATACTTAGCCTTTTAACAACAATTTGTTTTTTCTCACCCCAGTGTGTAATTTTTAACCCACTCTCACAACACCCTGCAAGCTGCATATACAATATATTCACCGTTTTATAAATAGAGTGATACAGAGTGAGGTTAAGGGACCTGTTGCCTGAGGCCTCAGTCTGACACATGCAAGCAAGCTCCTGTGTGCATGCACAGCCACAGGGCTCCATGTTATAGCAGAAATCCGCCCATGCAGATCAGATGGCAGAAAGAGGGCAGAAGTCAGTCTAAGGACTCAGGACTCTCCCCCAGCCCTTAGCTCAGTCTATCAAGACTCCAGTAGCCCACGCTGTAGGATATCTATCCCTCAATTTGTCTTTTCAAATGTGTTTTCCTTATCAAAGCCAAGCCTGGTCCTTTGCAGAGGGACTTCGTTTTAGGCCTCAATCACACTAGATGCAGTAAAGAGAACACCAAAACAGCCTAGATCAGGGGTCAGCAACCAAAAACAGCAAGAGCCAGTTTTCCAATTTGGTAAAAACCTCAATAATTCAAGAGCTGCAATGCATGTCAGTATGAGACGATCCTTAAAAAATAACATCAAACCATACTTTTCGTAACGCCTATTTTAAGAACAGCACACACACAATGATTTATAATGTGATACATGTTTACTGCAGGACTTTCCCAAACCTTTTACATATTCTATTTCCTCACACTTTATGTGTGAGCTTGTACCATGATCTTCCTGACTTTCACTCCCAAACCTTCTCTCTTTCTGGAGGACGCTAGGGGCAGTTATCCAATGTTTCGAGACCACATATTGTTTACTATTTAGATAGGAGTTTTTTATTTTGGGGCTTTTAGACATTCACCATTTATCAAAATAATCAGGAGGGTTTTGTTTTTTTTTAAACTGCAATTATAGTGTTGGGAGCCACAAAGAAGTCCTTAAAGAGCCACTGTTTGCAGACCCCGGCCTAGAACCAGTACGACACCAGGTCTCTGGCACAGTATACAGTACAAACCTAGGGCCAGATACCATTGGAGATGTCATTTCAAAAGGTACCTAACTTAACACTGAATGATTGAGCTGTGTGAGTTCCACACCTTGTGACACACCATAATTTTGCACCCACTATGGCTTATGTACACAAGTATTTATATCAGGAATAAGCTAATCAGGCTACGTATATCTTGCCAAGAGAGGAATCTGGATAGCATAGTATGTATCATAGGCAAAGAGTACCAGAGTGCCATATTAATTAGGTGTAAGAACAGAAGGCTCTATTGGGTCAGACTTGGAAAAAATGTTTTTATTGCTTGTATTTCAGCACTACCCAGAAGCCCTAGGCAAGGGCTAGGTCCCCATCGTGCTAGGCGCTGTACACATACAGACTAAAAGGCCATACTATGATGCCAACATTCTTGTCTGTTTATGACACCCACAGGGAAGGCCGGCCGGTCGGTCAGTCACCAAAGCAGGGTAAGGCTGCAGAGGGTTTGATTTAGTCTGAAACACAGACTGTTTTCTCTGGCTCGGATCAAACTTCACCAGATATTGGGGGAGACTGGAAAAAAGGATGTACCGGGAATGCGGGGAGGGTGAGAAGACACTGCCTCTTTCTTCGAACACAACAGCGCCAGACACACACACGCACACACTCTCACGCACACCTCTCATATGGGCAGACACACCCATTTGTGCTCACTCTCTGTCGGTCTGTCTGTCACACCCCTCATCTGCTCGCTCTCACACACACACACCCCTAATATGGTAGCATACACACCCATCTGTGCTTTCTCTCTCTGTCTGTCACACCCCCATCTTCTCTCTCTCTCTCTCTCTCTCTCACACCCCCCCCTCATCTCATCTGGTCTATCTGTCTGTCTGTCTGTCTCTCTCTCACACACACACACACACACACACACACCCATCTCATCTGGTCGGTCTGTCTGTCTCTCTCTCTCTCTCACACACACACACCCATCTCATCTGGTCTGTCTGTCTGTCTGTCTGTCTCTCTCTCTCTCTCTCTCTCTCTCTCTCTCTCTCTCTCTCACACACACACACACACACACACACACACACACAGAGCCCTTTTCCAAAAGCGGCGCGGCGCGGCGCGGCACTGCACGGTCCGGTACGGCCAAGCCCCGCACAGCCGCGCAACGCAGCGCAGAGCAGCGCTCCCCTCCCTACCTACCCGCACAGCGCAGCCATCGCGGGGGCCAAGGGCGAGGAACAAAGCCGGCCACGTGACGTGCGACTTCCGAGTCCCCGCCTCTTCCCGGGCGGACACAAAGTAACTCCGGCCCCGAGCGGCCTCGCGACCCGGGTGGGGGGGCGCAGCGGAAGCAGTTCTGTGCGTCGGCTGCAGGAGCGGGGGAAGGGGCAGCAGAGAGTGGGGGGTTAACGCCACAGTTGCTTTGCTGCAGGCGGGTGGGGGGTTAACCCCATATTTGCTGCAGGAGGCGGGTGGGGGGTTAACCCCATGTTTGCTGCAGGAGGCGTAGCGGGGGGTTAACCCCACAGTTGCTTTGCTGCAAGACTCGCAGAAGCGACTCGGCTATTGCAATCAGCCCCTTTCTGCGCCGGGAGGCGAGGTGCAGCCGGGCCCAGCAGTCGCTGGGGTGCCCGGCCCATCCGGGAATGCTCGGGGTAGGAGCACGCCACGGCTGGGAATGGGGCTAGCCTCCCAGGGGCGGGCTGGTGTGGTTTTCCAGAGCCAGGCTGGCTCGTCCAAGGGTCTCTCTGGAAGCGCGGGGGTTTGTTAGGTTTCCTCTGTTTCCTGCTCAATCTTGTAATCTTGTCTGCTAGTTAGATGGACCTGGCTGCAGCTGAGGCTTCACTCTGCTTTTTGGGGTTACAGATCTCCCCCGACGCAGCTCTGTGTTAAATATTCGCTCACACGGGAGCAGCAGTGGAGTTTCTTTCTGTGCTGGGCCCAAACCTTGGTAGGATTCAAGCCACAGTGCTTGTTAATTTCTGTCAGTGTTCTTCCAGGCAGCTCAAGCACGTTCAGTTTGCAACTGATCAGTGCAGTCCTGAAAAAAATAGTTTACCTGTGGAGGGTCTTTTCCGTCCCGCTACTTTGGTAAGTGTAGTGGTTGAGGGGAAAATAAGAACTATCTAGGGAGCATCTGAATTTAGTGCAGGTTGGGCAAGAAGTCGGGGGAAAGCCAAACCCACCAATTTAGAGCACGGCAGTGTTCGTAAAGGTGTACATCGGGATGGTGCATATTATGTCCATGGTGTGGCGGAGGCTGCTGAGGAAGCGTTGGGTCCTGGGTATTGTATTTGGACTCTCCCTCATCTATTTCCTCACCAGCACCTTCAAACAGGTCAGTATTGCTTTTCTTCTCTCCGCCTGCCCCGTCCCCATTTCACCCCCTTCTCTGTAAGTAATAAATATATGGAGCAACAAGAAGTCCTGTGGCACCTTATAGACTAACAGATATTTTGGAGCATCAGCTTTTGTGGGCAAAGACTCGCTTCGTCAGATGCTTATGCTCCAAAATATCTGTTAAGTCTATAACCAGGACTTCTTGTTGTTTTTGAAGATACAGACTAACTTGGCTGCCTCTCTGATAAATATATGGAGGTACACATCTCATAGAACTGGAAGGGACCCCTGGAGGTCATTAAGTCCAGTCCCCTGCCCTCTTGGCAGGACCAAGCACTACCCCTTTAAAAAACAATCTATTTGTCGCAGATCCCTAAATGGCCCCCTCAAGGATTGCACTCACACCTCTGGGGTTAGCAGCCGAATGAGCTACCCCTCCCATCAACACCCAATCCTACAAAAACACTTAGGGCCAAATGCGGTGTTTTGTTACTACTGGAAGTCCTTCCATTATATGTCTGCAAATTGTAGTAATTCCTGTACCTGGTGGTGGCTTTGGGTTTTGGCCCCTTGTCTGTGAGCTCCTTGAGGTAGCGAATACCCTTATCCTGTGTAAACTTGCAGCACAATGCAAGGGATTTTTAAAATTATTTCTCTGGTTGGTTGTAAATTGCTTATGGTGTTCTGCAGAGTGACCTAAAAATAATATGCTGAAATGCTGCAATTTTTTTAAAAGCTCAAAACTCTTATTCCAGTGTACCTTTTGTTCTGCTGGCACCTTCAGTGAGACGTACGAGGCACTGTCAGAAACCTGAATCTGAAATGTTGTTCTGTAAAGTGAAGGTTTTACATCAGTAATACTGTATAGCAATGGGTTCCTGGGATCAAAGTGTTTTCTTGTAATGTCTGTTGTGAAGCACCATTCCACCCAGGACAACAGCATTGTGCATGACTCATGAGGGACAAAAAGTGACACTAACTGCTTGAAGCAAAGTCCCTAATGCTTTATTAGGAGCCATGCAGGCATAAGAGCCTGCATGTGTAAATCTGTTCCCCAGATTGGGTCCTCAGTGAGCTGCTAAAATAAAGCAGGTAGTCTAATGGTGAAAACAAATGGCGTTGAATACTTAGCTTCCTTTGGTGACCTTAAAAATCTCTACATCTGTGAAGTGTAATTTCTTAAAAAAAAAAAAAAGAACTAGCCTTCTGTTATTAAAAGTCCAAGCATTATTCCTCCATTAATGATCTTTTTTAAATTATCCATGGAACTAGATTTCTGTTTTAAAGAAAAAAATACATTCCTGAGGATGATACTTACCTAGATTTGTTTGTCTTAGGGTAAGTCCAATGTGAGGCCAAAATTTCTTGACACTTTTTTTTTTTTTTTTAAAGCAAGGCCCACATAAAACCTGGATTATGTCTATGCTTTGGGTTTGAAAGCAGGTTTAAAGATGCATTCTGTAATATTTCATGATTGTTTTTGGAAAATTGCATATCTCTTGCTTCATTTGCATAATCTCTTTTTACAAGAGATTCTTTTGAAAGAAAAAAAAACAGTGTAGATGGGGCTCTTTCAAATATAAACCCCATCTTCAAAAGAGCCCTTCTTCCTGAAACAAAGTAAAACGAAGGGTTCTTTAGAAGATGGGGTTTACTTTCGAAAGAGCCCCATCTACACTGCTTTTTTTTTTCTTTTGAAAGAATCTCTTCTGAAAAGAGGTTATGTAAATGAAGGAGGAGATATGTAAAATCAGTATCTCATTTGCATTTTTGATTTCCCTCATTTGCATTCCTCTTTCAAAAGAGGAATACAAGTGTAGACACAGCCTTAGAGCTCCCTGAGAGAAGGGTGCAAAGAGTTGAGTAAGAGAAGGGAAATGTGTGTTAACTTCCATTGGTGTGTTTCTCTGCAGGAAGAGAGGACAGTACACGATCGGAATCTTCTCCAAGTTCAGGAGCGTGAGCCCATCATGTGGAAGGTGCAGTTCAGCCTGGGGAATAGCAGTCATCTGAGTAACCAGTGCAGAAATTCTGTCCAGGGGAAGCTGTTCATTACAGATGAACTGGGTAAGATCACTGACCAGAGCCTCTCCTTCAAGCCATGATGCTCAGCATTGTGTACACCTTCTGGTCTTTGCTGGGACCCTTAGATAGCAATCCTCTCCATGCCCTTGCATTCCCACTAGAGTAAATTCTCTGGTACTTACTAAATGGGAAAAGACTGTCTAGGAAGTACTGCAGAAAAAAAATCTCTAGAGCTTGTAGTGGACTACAAGCTAAGTATGAGTCAATAGTGTGACTCTTGCAAAAAAAAAAACAAAAAACCAAGCATCATTCTGGAATGTATTAACAGGAGTGTCATAAGCAAAACATGAGGAGTAATTTTTCCATTTTACTCTCTACTGGTTAGGTCTCAGCTAGAGTACTATATGCAGTTCTGGGCACCACGTTTCAGGAATGATGTGGCGAAACAGTAGACGGTCCAGAGAAAACAAACAAAAATTATTAAAGGTCTAGAAAACATGACCTGTGAGGGAAGACTGAAAGAACTGGGGTTGTTGAGTTTGGGAAAGAGAAGACTGAGCAGGGACATAACAGCTTTCAAGTACCTGTAAGGGTGTTTAAAAAGAGGAGGAAAAATTATTCTTCTTAACATCTGATGATGGGACAAGAAGCAATGGGCTTAAATTGCAGCAAGGTACGTTTAGGTTGGACATAAGGAAAAACTTCCTTTTGGGGTGTTTAAACGCTGGAATAAATTGCCTAAGAAGGTTGTGGAATCTCTGTCACTGGAGATATTTGAGAGCAAGTTAGATAAAAGCATGATCTAGATGGTCTACTTCCTTACAATAGAACAGTGCCTGGAATTGAAGCCCAGGGTGTTCGGTAATGGCTGTAGGTACTTCTGGGGTGAATGCAGCTCTCTAAACAGCACTCCAGAGGTAACTCTAAACATTCCTGAACACTCTTTTCATCACCTTAGACAGTGTTATGTTGTAGGGAAGTACAATTTGAAACAACATTTCCCACAACAGAAGAATTTACTCTAGTGGGAATATAAATATACAGATGGACTTCCCGGGTCTGTTACCCTCGGGACCTGACTGGTTCCCAATGAGGGGATTTAGCAGAGCAGGGGAGGTCCCTTTCTACCAGCTTCCCATCAGCAGCCATGATTCCAGCCCAGACTGGCCCTCTTACTGCCAGCCACGGATTCACTGCTGCCAGCTGCAGCCCCCTGCTGTGGGCTCTGATCCTGTTGTCACTGGTTGCAGCTCTGCCCCTTACCCTGGCTTCACTACCATCAGCCACAGCTCCAGCCCTGGAGCCCTGGATTCCGACCCCTGCCTCACTGCCACAGCTCTGGCCTGGGCCCTGGCAAGGCTGCTGGCTGTAGGCCCCAGCCCTAGACAAGCTGCTGGACACTGGCAAAGATGTTACCAGACCAGAGAATCCTGATTTTTAGAGGTGCAACCTGCAGTTGAAATTTGAGTTTAGCCAGGGCTATAGAAACTCCAGTATTTCCACTTTTATGTATTTTTAAGAGTACCAGACTTGGAATCTCGTTCAGTATTCAAATTCTGAGGCTGATCGCACACCACCTTAGCTTCTGAGGCCATGTCTACACTAGGGGTCGATGTACCTTAGGTCAAGTTGCCACAGGTTCTCCTCTGCGTGTCAGAGTCGACGGGAGAAATTCACCCATCAACTCCCTTAGGCTCCTCAATCGGATGGAGTACTGGAGTCGATGGGAGAGTGAGCAGTGGTCGATTTAGCAGATATTTACTAGATCTGCTAATTCGACCTCCGGGGAATTGTTCATCACAGTGCCAGTTTCTGGGAAAGCGTAGACCTGCCTTGAGAGCTGATTGGCTCATAATGTGAGATGGCTTAGGTGTAAACTATGAACCCACCCTAGTTCCTTGTTTTTGTTTTAATTGCAACAAAACTTTAAGATCACTGGCCACTCATCCTTGTCAATTGGTCATTTTAAAGTTGTTTGGCTGTATCTATCTGGTCTCCCCCACTCAGAATGAAGAGGGTGTATTTCATAACTACATCCATTAGAGGTAAAATTCATGTTTTTGTGTTTTTTTTTTTTCTTTTTGTGGCACACTACAAACTCTCCTGTTTTCTTTCTTTTGACTTGTCTGAAAATGATTCATTACTTGCTCATATGCTCAACTATCTTCATTGTTTTATAATTGCCAGTCTGGGGTTTTTTTTTAATATACTGACAAGTGCACCTAGGTCAAAAGTCCTACTCGGTACCCAATAGCATCGATGTGATGTCTCGGTAATTGCAGCTTTTCTGCTGAAAGTCATGTGAACAACACCTTTTTAAAAGTTAAATATGTTCATGAGTGTCTGAAGGCTTGTGCCCGTCAAGTTGAAAAAATGTACAATGTTGTTTTCAGATCAAGGGAGCAGTGATATACTTACCACACCCTGCAAAATAAAGCGCTGCGCTTGAAGAGTGTGAGTTTGAACATTTAGAATGTATTTTAGTACACCGGAGTTATCTATAAAGTGTTGAGTTTTGAGATGATCTGGCCGATAGTATTTCCAAAGAGCATCTGCTGGACCACCTGGGCATATCAGTCATTGATGTATAACAGCATTTCTCTAACTTGCATGTTCCCAGAAGACTGAGTCCTAAACTTGTCCATGCTCTCCCTATTACAGACCCTCTGTTTTCCATCACCCTGCTCCAGTGGGAGCTGCAACAGAGTGGATTCTGTAAGTTACTGTGATGCCCTCTGTTTTTCAGGCTACATCTGTGAAAGGAAGGACCTGTTGGTGAATGGCTGCTGTAACGTCAATGTACCCAGTACAAAGCTCTATAGTTGTGACAACTGCCTGCCCAACGGTTGTTGCAGTGTGTACGAGTACTGTGTTTCCTGCTGTCTGCAGCCCAACAAGGTATGTGGCATGCCACTTGCTTTTCATGGTCTTATCCTGTTCAGTTGGCTCAGCATCCTGGTTTGCTAACTGGCCCCGCCTGCACTCATTGTGTGAGAACCTGAAAACAGGAAAAGCCTGATAGGGCCGTGGAAGAAATAGTCTTGCAATAAGAGCTAGAGTTGCGTGGAGGACAAGGAGTTCTTTTGCAGAGGGTTTCTGAGATTTCTTCATTTGGATTAGGGCAGAGATGAGTACGTTTAAAAATTCTGTCCGAAAAGCTTCCTGAAAACCCATTTGTAACCTGCTCCCTCTCGGCCAAGGAACGCAGTCCATATGTCTGTCAGCCATTCTACCTCGCGGCTGCATGATCACCCAGCTGTCAGTTCAGGCCTCCAGCAAGGCGGGATTGATGCTCCAGAAGTCAGCTGGTAGCCCTGGCCTCCTTGCTGGGATGTACAGCAGATTCTAAGACACTGGCTCTCTGGGGATGGGTGAAGCACTTCCATAGTCAGTGGCCCTCTGGTTCTTAGTTGGAGCAGTAGGCTAAGGCTCTGGCCCACCCAGCATGGGCAAAGCAATTAGAGTTTATTGCCCTCAGCTTCTCTGCTGAGGAAAAGAGCAAGAATTAAAGTGTTTGGAACCAGGCTTCTGGCCTAACGGTTAGTGTGCTGCCAACAGAGCCCACCTGGCCCCACCATTTCCCAGCTCAGGGCGCTAGCTGTGGATGGTGAAACAAGTAGTCATTGCCTTGCATCCCAGCAGTACCAGACCAAAATTTTCTGTGCCTGAGCTACATCTTACCAGTTTCTTCTGTGGTTGCTCCATTGCCACTCGGACCTGGCTCTCAAGCAGGCTTTCCTCCAGTCTCTTCCTCTTCCATCTCCTAGGGCAGTGACTTAATGTTTCTCCTTGCTGCCAGGTGCGGGCTCTGCTGAGGCCTTGGCTCCCCGGCAGGGACATCTGCCTCTTTTCATAGTCTGGGCGTCACTGTAGAGCCTTGCAAATCTATGGGTACCTGCATCCGCAGATGCGAATGTGACTAGCCACAGCTCATTTTTGTAGATACAGATGCAGATGCGATATTTTTTTTTTTTCTCGAGATCCCTGCACGTTTGTGGATATCCTCTTTAGATCCAGGGGGACTAGTGCATTATTTCTGAAAATGTGGATACAAATTTTATTATCCACGCAGGGTTCTGCACAATTGATCTGTAGTGCTCTGTTCTTATACTTCATGCAAGGGAATGGGTGCGGTTGGCAGCACTCACCGAGATGACCGTAACCTCTTTGTATGGGAGAGAAATCACTCTGTGTCACTACGCCATTATTTTGGCTTAAATTGATATGTTTTCTTTTGATAAGATTTGAATGTTTAGGTTCACCTTTTTATATAATACAGTTTAAAAAAAAGTCATTTCCAAAGAGAAAAATCCATGTTTTGTTCTGGTTATGTTTGGAGGCTCCTTTTTTTCCCCGTCCAACATAAAATGTTGTCAGAATAACCTGATTTGTGCGACACATTCTAACTTCCATGGAACCATTTTACAGAAAATGCTGTTCCTTCCAAGAATTTTTTTCCAACCAGCTGTAATAAGTCATGTCTTATGCATGTATTGCATCTGTTAACCCAGAGAATCTTATTTTAACTTCTCACTGCCTGGGAAACTTCTTTTTGGACACTTAATAATAACCAAGTGTCAGGGATGTGGAATGCCAACAGATGTCACTGTTAGACTGCAAGCTTGTATCCCTTGATTATCCTCACATTCCAATACCTGCCCTACAGATGTGCAGATCAGATGTCACGCAGATTTGGCATTGGACTTTAAAAGGGAAGGACTGCTTCTTTGCTGGTGCTCCATGTACTGCTTAACCCACAGTGTAGGCAGCAGCAGGAGCAAGTGAAGCTGAGAAGACTGCTGCTGTTTCCAGCGTGTCACGTTAAGCACCATGTGCCTGCTGTTTGACAGTTGTCTGGGAAGGCCCTGTGTAGGTGAACAACAGAGGCATGATTCTTTGCTGCGCAATGAGCTTGGGAGGGTAATACCTAGTAACAGGGGATGTTGGCTTGGACAAACACATTTATGTCAACTCATAGGTCAAGGACAGACAGGATTTGCTTCAACACAGAGCTGACTAGGGATAACTATACTTAATTAAGCTTACCTACCCCAAGTCATCCAGGGTTGTGAGTTGAATCCTTGAGGGGGCCATTTAGGGAGCGGGGGCAAATGGGGGTGGGGCAGGGAAGGATGGTGCTTGGTCCTGCCAAGAGAGCAGGGGACTGGACCCAATGACTTCCCAAGGTCCCTTCCAGTTCTATGAGGTGTGTATCTCCATATATCATTATTATTAGCTCATGAAGTACAGAAGGAAAGTGTGCCCATTGTACTGATGTGGCATCAGAGGCTGGGGAATGGGGGCAACTGAAGCACAAAGATTAAGAGACTGTGAATTAGGTAATGAAACCAGATTTCCCTCTTCCACCTTAGAGCACTGGCCACATAAACATCTTTCTTCATGATTTAAAGCTCTCGTTTCCAATGATGGTTTATGCTCCATGTCTATTTGCCCTGCATTAAGCAACCAAAATCCAAGGCTATTTTGAATTCTGTTAGTGAAGAACAGTGCACTGTTAGCAAACCTTTAAAAAAGACAGTGTAACAAGACCAGGCTGGTGGAACTTCTGCTGTCACTTTAATTGTCCAGCGTGCAGTGTGTGGTAACAAAGAAGCCCACTTTTCTCCATTCCACTATCATAACTGATTTTACATAGGTGCTTATTATTTCTGCCTCTCTCAGCAACTTCTCCTGGAGCGTTTCCTGAACCGGGCAGCTGTTGCTTTCCAGAATCTCTTCATGGCAGTGGAAGATCACTTTGAGTTGTGCTTGGCCAAGTGCAGGACTTCATCACAGGTCAGATGCTGTGGCATGTGAAGTGGAGAAGGGAAAGGAGGTGCCAAAAAGTGTCTGAGGAGGGTGGTGTCTGTGCTATGAATGTGCATTTTTTTATACATGCAGAGGGGTGGGCTTATATGAACTCACTTGTACACGCTGAGACTGTCAGCCAGTCTTGCGGGAAATGTGTGAGTAGCTAAACTAGGGGCCTAATGTGCTCCTAGAGCAGTACAGAAATGGACGCTGATTTCTTCTGAGCACTAGAGACATGATGTAAAGGGAATACTAAGCTGGAATGCTGCCAGCTATGTACGTTAATATGCCTGTTTCCCGAACTGCTTTAGCAATCCTGTATCGTTTACTTTGCTGTACAATACATCTGGGTAATCTCTTCCGACTGTAGAAATTTTAACTGATGTGAAAAATCCATAAACCCGTGTTGGGTATCTATAATTAAAACCACAGCCATTTCCAAGGCTGCTTGCTTAGAACAAGCCTCTGCTAACCAAACACTATACCTGTTGGAATGGGGTGGGGCAGGTACTGCTTTCTTATTATGGTGCACTTAAACAGGAGCACTTATTGGAAAATAAAGATTGTGATTGAACCATAAATGAGGGATAATCGATCCAGGGATCTCTAGAGCTTTGAGGGAGAGGAGATCCAATGTCTTGGCTCTAGGTTCCTCCACTGTAAACTCCTATATATCTAGCACGATCCGTTTGGTTTTTCCAACGGCGTTTGATTAGAATGTGTGCATGGGAACTACAGCCGTCTGCCTCCAGCCTGACTGAGTATTTACTCTGACAGAACTTCTGGCTACAGTTCAGTGCCGGAGTGGTGTAATGTTTTCTTAAAGCTATGCTACAATGCCTAGACACAGTGATATCTGTGAAACAGCCATTGCCCTATAAATACCACTGCCCCTTGCCCCGTGTGGGAGAAAAATGAAATACTCTTACACTGGAGAGCTGCTTTCTAATAGCACATGGTCTTATGGGCTTTTCCTTCTCTTCCCAACAGAGTGTGCAGCATGAAAACACCTACAGAGACCCCATTGCAAAGCACTGCTATGGCGAGTACCCCCCCGAGCTCCTGCCTGTTTGAAAGCTGCTTAATCTGAGCTAACATGGGCAAAACCAACTGGGAACTGGCCTCTGGAACATCAATCCAAGAGCTGCTTGTACAAGAGCTTAAACTCTCATCTTCAGATTTCCAAAGACACACAGCGATTTGCAATCTAAGCTTCAGACATAGATCTGTGGGAAAATCTCTTCTATGTGGATGGAGGAACACCAGAGACCTGCCGTGGAGGGGTGGGAGGGAATCCTTTAAATGGTTAATCTAATTGAAGAGCTGCCGTTTGGGATGCATGCAATGGATTCAGTCGATAGATCAGCTTAGATTAGCCTCATCTGTACACAGAAGTTTAATTATATCCCCAAAGATCGTGGATTTCAGACTGACAGTAGATATGAAGACAGATTTTTTTTTTTGTGCTTAAGGGTAAAAAGTGCCTGTTAAGCTTATTTCCTGAAGGACTTTTCAGCATCCATGGTGAAGCTTTTCTATGTAACTATGAATTATTTATTGGGTGTGTATAGATTTTCTGAAGTGTTGATGCTCCTTGTAGCCATTGGCTGACTCCTTTCAATCCATAGATTCTCCTGGAGAAAGCTCATCCTTCATCCTGACCAGAATCACTCCCTTCCCTCTTCTGCTAGGGCTTTTTACTGAGGCTCATCACCATGGCATATGTGTGTCTCCAAGTTTAAACTGACCTAGCAAAGTGTCCTGTGGAATTTATGGGGCCTTCAGTTCCTATAATGTGAAAGAGAAAAGAGCTGTGTATGAGCTGGGTGTTACTGTGAGTGGATGCATATGCCGTCCTACTTAGAGACGCTTAACCAAAGATCTCACAGCATAACCTGGAGGTCATCTAGCTCTTGATTTATTTAGATCTCCCTGGCAAAAGCACTGAAGCTTCTGCTGTTTGTACTACACGTCTTCATAGCTTCACTCCTGGTTGTGCAGGGATAGGAAGCAAAAGGACTGAGGTGTTTTGGGATCCTGATTTAATGAGATCCTGATGTAATAAGTAATTAGCCTAAAATGTCAGTGCTTGTGTTTCTAGCCCTCCTCTGAAGTTAGATTAGCAACCAGTTTTGCAGTAGTTCTATTAACAGCTTATTAATGACGTTCCAGCATGGGGTTGTGACCTCACTTCTCGGAGGACTCTCTAATTTGAGGTTTCAATCTAATTAGCTGGCTAATTGAATACAGTGTTGGTTCCCCCTGCAGTTTCCTATTGCTCTTGTAGGCTGCAGTTTAAATGGTGCCTCTGTGAGGCCAGCCTGCAAAAAGGGAGCAGGGAGAAACATTTTTCCCATGCTTCCAAATGCTGAGCAAATTTATGTTTCCTGAAAGTCTGAGTCCCGGCACTGAGCCAGACTAGGCAGTTCTGCCTGACCCACCACATCACTCCTCTTCTCTTGCTTCTAGCATATCTATGCACTTTGTGTATTTCCATGGTTTTGACTTTGTTCTCATGCATGTCAATCAATACTTCTTATTTCTCCCTTGGGATAAAGCAATTTACCCAATTAAATTAGAATAATGTGGCCAGTATTCTGTGACATCCCAATGTCAAAATATTCTTTATTTCACTGTAGGATGTTATGTTGTGATTATTGTTGAAGTGTTTGGGGCATAAGCAAGAATTATTATCCCTGGTATGTATAATTGTGAACACTCACTTGCATTTTTTTCCTCATTCTTTTCCAAAAGTTTTCAAGTGAGATGAAGTCTTGGAAAAGGTTATGCCATCAAGTCCTACAAAATTCTTATAACTTGTGTCGCGTGGAGTTGAGACAGCAGGTTTTTATCCGGTCACAATAATTTTCTCTGTTTGCTGTGCTCCAATGGCAACTTGCTGGAAAAATCATCACAGGACATATGGTTGTAAGCTGGTAAGTGCTTTTGGTGAGATGTAGTTAAGACAACCAAACCTCCTTCCACGTGCCCCACCACAGCTAGGTTGATGGAAGCATTGTTCCATTGATCTAGCTACTGCCTCTCAGAAAAGTGGATTAACTACAGTGACGAGACAATCCACTCCATAGCTGTAGCAGGTATCTGTCCTACAAGCTGTGTTGGTAGCCTCTGTCACATATATGCAGCCTTGGGTTTTTGCTCACTTAGGAGTGTGAGGGAAATAAAATCTCACCCCAACCATCATCGCTGTGCCGGCAAACAAATTTAACTAAGACTTTGAGAGAGCAAGTGTGGTCTGTTGAATGCCAGAGGATGTCTAATGTTTCATCTCTCCATCTCCACCCGGGCATATTCTGAGAGGACAATCACATTGTCCAAGGCCTTGTCTACACAGAGTTTTTTTTTACACTTATCACAAGTGCATGACCATTCTAATACAGCTTGAGTACAAACTGGTGTCACCAGCCCCTGGCATTTTTCTTCCATATCTTCCTAGACAGACGGTTGAGGTTAGATAAAACAGTAGTAAAAAGCCCTAATTCTTTATGACCACTAGAACCCTGGCCATTGAGATCACTAATACAATGGCAGTGGTAGGAAATTGTAAGAGAAAGTTCAGCCTGTACAGAATCTGTTGACAGCAGAGTGATACTCTCAAGGATAAGGCCATTGCAGAGAGACTAAATGAATTCTTTGCATCAGTCTTCATGGCTGAGGATATGAAGGAGATTCCCAAACCTGAGACATTGTTTTTTGGTGTCAAATCTGAGGAATTTTTCCAGATTAGGGTGTTACAGGAGGAGGTTTTGGGGCAAGTTGATAAATTAATCAGCATTAAGTGTGGCATTCACCCAACAGTGTTGAAGGAACTCAAATGTGAAATTACAGGAACTACTAATTGTGGTTTGTAACCTATCCTTTAAACAATCTTCTGTATGAAATGACTGGAGTCTAGCTAATGTGTTGCCAATTTTTAAAAAAGGCTCCACAGGGGATCCAAGCAATTACAGGTTGGTAAGTCTGACTTCAGTACAGGGCAAACTGGTTGAACTTTAGTAATGAAAAATATCGTCAAACACATAATTTGTTGTGAAAATGTCAGCATGGCTTTTGTAAAGGGAAACCATGCCTCACCAATCTACTAGCATTCTTTGAGGATAGTCAAGAAGTATGTGGACAAGGAGGGGTGCAATGGGTATAACGTATGTACATTTTTCAGGAAGCTTTTGGCAAGGTCCTTCACCAAAAGGCTCTCAAGCAAAGTAAGCTCTCACAAGACAAGAAAGAATGAGCCCTCTCAAGCATTGGTAACTGGTTAAAAGAGGGAAATAAAAGGGTAGGAATAAGTGGTCTGTTCTCAGAACAGAGAGAGGTAACTAGTGGTGTCCCTGAGGCATCTCTTCTGGAATGAATCTTATTCAACATATTCATAAATGATCTGGAAAAAGAGGTAAACAATGAGGTCAGAAGATTTGAAGATAGTTAAATCCTGGGTAGACTGCAACAAGCTACAGCAGGATCTCTCAAAACTGGGTGACTGGGCAACAAAATGGGAGATGAAATTTTATGCTGATAAATGCAAAGTAATGCATATTAGAAAACATAATCCCAACTATACATATAAAATGATGGGGTGTGGATCAGCTGTTACTTCTCAAGAAAGAGGTCTTGGCATCATTATGGATAGTTCTCTGAAAACATCTTCTTGATAGAGGTAGGAGAAAAGACAGAAAATAATATACTGCATCTATGGAAATCCATAATACACCCATGTCTTGAATATTGTGTGCAGATGTGGTCGTGCCATCTCGAAAAGACATTGGAATTGGAAAAGGTTCAGAAAATGGCAAAAAAAAAAAATTAGGGGTATGGAGTGACTTCTATATGAGGAGAGATTAGAAAGTGTGGGACTCCTCAGCTCAGAAGAGAGACTAAGGGGAGATATGATTGACGTCTATAAAATCATGACTGGTGTAGTGAAAGTAGATAAGGAAAGGCTATTTACTCCTTATAACACAAGAACTAGAGGGTCACCAAATGAAATTAATAGGCAGGAAGCTTAAAGCACATAACAGTACTTCTTCACATAATGCACGTTCAACCTATGGCACTTTTGCCAGAGGATATTGTGAAGGCCAAGACTATAACAGAGTTCTTAAAGAGCAAGATAAATTACTGGAGGATAGATCCATCAGTGACTTTTAGCCAGGATGGCCATGGATGGTGTCCCTAGCTTCTGTTTGCTGCAACAGGATGGATCACTTGAACCTGTTCTGTTCATTTTCTCTGTGGCAGCTGGCATTGGCCACTGTCAGAAGACAGGATACTGGGCTAGATGGACCTTTGGTCAGACCCTGTGTGGCTGTTCTGATGTTCCTTTCCTGCAAATCCACAGTTAGTGATGACTTTTGAAGAAGGTATTTAACAAACTCCCATGCAGGAACCTTGGCTGAAAAGCACAGACCCTTTTTTTTTTTCCTCCTGAGCTTGATGGAGTGAAACTGTGAATAGGCAAACACAGAATCTGTCTTGGGACCCTCACTGAACATTAGATGACAATGGTATTAGCATTGTAGCTAGCCAGTCTGAGTCTATTAGATATTTTGACAATATAACGGGGGGTGGGATTTATCCCTCTCTTTCCTTATAAAATGTTGTGGCTCTAAACCCTTGCAATAGTTAATGTGTAGTGATAGGATTAAAGAATTGTAAATCTTTAACAACAAAGTACTAGGTATAACACGTGCTAACTTTTATTTCTTACAGTCTTCCACCCTCTCTCTTTTGCCTTCCCTCTTCATTTTGCTGAGTTGGAGCTTTTTATGCACTTTAGCCTATGGATTTATTTTGTGATGGGCTAATTGTTTTCTCCTTTAGTTCCAGTCTAATTTTGCCAACACTCTATAGTCAAATTTGCATGCAGAGTTGATGGTTTTTTTTCCTCCAGTCATGAAAAATTAATGGAGGAGGGGAGAGGAAGCCCTTCCCCCCCCCCACCCCGTGAATAACCTCCAAGAGCTTAACAAATTTAGTAAATTGTGGGTGTCTTCAAAAGGGCTCTGTGCATTCCCATTATATCAGTGGGAAGCTAATGCATATAGTGGGTTTGTTTTTTTTTTTTTAAGCGGGTGGTGGGGAGCTGAGCAGGGGACCACAGCCCCATCTACTAGGGATGAAGGGAAAACAGAAGGCAAAATGTTGTTGGTCTCTGTCTCTTATTACTATGGGTTCCTAACCACACGCTTCTCCTGCCATAAATTTTAGCAGCTTGGTATAATGTATTTTCTAACACTGTACTCATCTAACTCACCAGGCAACTAGCGCAGTATTTAAACCACATTTCCAGTGAGGTTGGAAATACGCATTTTTGCAAGGATGATTAAAAGGGTTTTGAATGAAGGATACTTACGATAGCTTAGTTCTCTCTCTGTCTTGGGTGTGGATTGCTTTTCTGAAGAATTCAGAGGGGAGAAGAGTGGGAAATGGGGCATGGTTGCTCCCTGGCCCTGAGAGCCTGCTGTATGCAAAGGAAGACCAAATAGCAAGCACTGTGTGGTTTGAGAAGGCAGAATTTCGTGTGGGCGGGGAATGCCGCAAATTACTGCTATAGGTGGGATGGAGCAGCAGAAAGGAGAGCCGAAGTATGTGGAGCACATAGCTGAGATTGTGGATTGCTAATTGTATAGACAGAGCATCTGTGATCTTCAGCCACTTTTGTGGGAGTTTGAACTTGGGCCCAGATCTCCTCACATACAGTAAATACTTCCTACCTCCATGTACAGAGGGCATGAGCAGGGGTTAGAGGGCTCAAGTGAGAGGCCAGGGCACCTGGGTTTTATTCATGGTACCCTCTCGCTGATCTGCAGTGTGACCCGAGGTAAGTCTCTCCATCTCTCTGGCTATGTCCACAATACAGCGAGCGGTCGACAGACGTTACTATCGGAAGAGACCTTCTGGCAAAACTTCTGTTGGCAGATTACTTCCTCACCCAGAAGCAGATAGAAATCCACTCTGCCAGCCGCGCTCTTCACAGGGCTGCCCAGTGAACCAGAAGCCCTATTTTTTGACAAAGGACACCCCCAGAGTGTCTACATAGCTTTTTTGTTGACAGAAACTGTTGACAAAGGCTTCGTTCCTCATCGGGGAGAGGCAGAATGCTGTTGGCAGAAGTGCCGAATTTTGTCGATAGACTGTCGGCGACATACGTTTTGGGTGTAGATGCTCCGCGAGTTTTGTCGACAAAACTCTAGTGCAGATGTAGCCTCTGTGTTTGTGTTTCTCCCTTCCCATTTTGTGTCTCTCTTGTCTGTTTTAGATTGTGACCTCTTTCGGGCAAGGTCCGTATGTATGCACAATGCCTTGTTCTATTGCCCTTGATTTTCACTGGGGCCTCGGTATTAGTACAACATAAATTATAGCTAGCTCTCATATCGCTTAATAAATACAAAGTTCAACATTCTGATAAGAGGGTGATAAGGGAAGGAATAAGTGTGAGGGAGACAGTCTGGGCAGCCCAGCCGGTTTGAAAAATAATCAGTCCTGACCCACACATGACATGAAAAATGAAGCTTCCTAACGTAAAGAGTGCCACTTTGCATGGACTGGGGAGAATTATATCCTACCTCAAAAGTATTAATGTTTTCAAATCCCATTTTCAGGGCCACTTCATGATAATTTGTATGGCTTTGTCATTTTAGCAAATAAACTCATTCGTAAGTGGAAGGACAACTCATGGTTTGCGCAATATATACATTTGAAATCCCTGTATATTTTTAAAAATTCATCCCAGTGAGGAGCAATCAACTTCAACAGGCCTCTTGAATTCTCTGCCCATTTGTCACTGTGATCAGTCTTAGTTGGGACCAACTGCCAGGGAGGGAGGCAGTGAGGCAGATACCGATGTAACACTGTTGATCAGCCAGCAGAGGTTACCATAAGACTTAAGTAGCAGCTGGTATAGTCCCCTTCTTGATGAAGTCTGGCACATGTCCCTTTGAGTTACTGGGACACAATTTCACTTGGCAAAACACAAGACCAATTTCTGAGTGCAGGAGACAAAAATACTCAATGCTCTTCAAGAAAATGTGCAATTGCTCCTTTGTTGCCAAAGCTTGTTCTTCAACGGCGCTGTCATTAAAAAATAAACAACCCCACACTGTAACAAAACAGGTAGGCAGCTTGCATCTTTAACATTTCACCCACGTGCTCCCGTGTGGTCATGTATAGTGTGTAGTCTAGAGAAACTGCTAGTTTGAGGAAGCCCAATTAACAACCACGGTAATTAAGAAAAGCCCTTGATCCTCGGAGAAACGAAAGAGAGTGTATGGAACTACATAGCAAACTGCTAACTGCTCCCTAATGAAAAATGGAACCCTTAGATCAAACCCCAAACAGATGAGTAACTTTGTGAGGTGGTTTTATGTACTTCTGGTAGATTGCTGCTTATCGTGCCAACAGCATCTCTTTGAATGGAACTGTACAGAGTACATGCACCGTCCATGGAGGCAGCAGGGGCTGATTCCCCCAGTCTGAAGCAGTCTGTTGATTTGCTTTTGCAAAGCAGCTGGGGGTCTGATGCTGATTTGGTTCAGTGAAAGCTAATCAGAGCTGTCTGCTTGTACAGGACTGTTACAGGTGCCAAAGGAACGCAGCGCCAGGAGTAAAGCTGAGAGCAGTCATGCTCAAACTCCCATGAGCTGTACCACTGAGTCCTACCCCCAGTTTCTCCTCTGATGAACAACGGTGAGGCCGTGGTGGTAGCCTTCTCGTCGTTTTCTTGCTCTCTCCCTCCCACCGTCCCTGTGGGTGGGCTCTGCTCCCTTGTTCCAGGAGTCTCCTCCAGTCTCCATATTTGTGCTCAGTCCCAGAAAAGGGTTAGGACTCTAGGGCAAGAAGATCCTGAACAGAAGATCCTGAACAGGGAGGGGGAGGAAGGCTGAGTGTAAAGAATAGCAGGGGAGAGGGACAACAGCCCAGCTTCCCCTTTCTAAACACCCATGGGGCTGCAAAGGAGAGTGGAGGCGTGCTTATTGCTCCCCAGCCCTGGGCCAGGGAGGGGGTAGCTGTTGACGATGGGTGATGCCCTGGAATGTGAGAAAAGCAGCTGGCAGGAGGGGATGGGAGAGCAGAGCACAGTTGGTGACTGTCTTGGGAGAGTTAAGTTCTGAGCTGCCTTTGGTTTTGAGTCCCCTCCATCCACTTGTACATTGGAATACTCGGGGCTCAGGCTGGCAAAAGGAGAGCTCAGAGATGCAGCCCCTTTACATGCCATGGTTGTCCAAGACCTTACTTACACACACGCTTGCACTAGTTCGGTTAAACTGGTGCAGCCGCCTCCATGGATGCTCTCGTTGAGCCGTAAGAGGGGTGTATTCATAGGTGCTTTAAACGTGTTTTAAATGGATTGACGCTAACCCACAACCAGCTTTTTTTTAACCGAAGCCTTCACACCGAGGGCCGGGCACCAGTGTAATTAAAGTAGTTGAAAACCAGACCGTTAAAGATGTGCAACTCTAGACCGAGGCCAGCCTGTGGGTCCTCTCCTGGTTGACGGTTGCACCCAGGAGTGATACCCCTCTGCTTCCCATTCCTTTTTTTAACTTCAGTGTCTCACACCCGTTACCATCATTCCCATTGTCTCCTTTCTATTCTTTACCTTTTCTGGCTTCTCTGCCTTTCCTTCAGGCCCTTTCTCTCCCGCCAGCCTCACTCTTCAGCTACCACATCATGCCTTTACTGTTAGAGGACAGGGTGCTCTTACTGCAGGAGGGGAGCTCGGCTCTTCCAAGCCAATGGAGGGATGAGGGCTCCCCTCCTTGTTTGAGATGAGGAGCTGTGCTGCACCTTCCTTCTCTTTGTTTTAAGTTCTTTCTGCCTTTGCTTTTGGATCTGGAGTCCCAGGCAGTACATGCCAGCACTAAAAGCACAGGGGTTTTGAACCAGCTTCCTCCATCCACCTAGGCTTTGGGGTGTGGGATGCGCCATGGTGTCGTTGCTATGGGACATTCCATCTCTGAAGCAATCAGCTGTATTTTGAAGCAAGCAGCAGCTCAGCCGCCTGTGCTCTGAAGAAGGATGGGATGTGCAATGTGGATCTGAGTGTTGATACAGCTATAGGTCCTGGGAGCTCTGCAGCTCTGTGTGGATGTACAACAAAAAGATAGATCCCTGCTCTCAAAGGATTTGCACTTTACTTTTTTTCTGGGGCAACCGGTCCTACTCTTTTGGCATCCTACTGAGGCGCTCCAGATAGCTAAAGAGAGGAAGTGGGACTGGTTATGAGAAGCTGGTTCGATGCCAGCACAGCTTATTGTGTGATGTGTGTTTGTAAAGAGCGTAAGACTTAGGGGGGAGAGAGGGAAGCTCTTGGTGGGCTGAGGGGCTCCACTTCAAACTTGACTATTTCAATATTTTCTTTTCTAATGGTGAAAGGACAAAGTGTGAGCCCTGCCCCGTGTGGTTGTGCCGGGTCAGCTGTAAAGCTCTTGGGGCGGGAGAGCTTTACAAACAATTGAGCTCAGGCTAGCCCACTTCCTTGTAACTGCACTATTATGTAGGCGGGGGAGCGGTCCTGCTACTGGGGGGAACTTTCCCAGCTTCTATACTGCCCCCCACTGAAATGGGCCAGGACAAGGATCTGAGTCCTCGCTCCTACTTCCTTTACCCAGAGGCCCTCTCTGACCTCGAGGGCTCCTCATCCACTCTCCTGTGTGTCACAGTCTATTCATCTGCCTTCCTCTGCTTCTCTGTGCCCCTTTGGCTCTGTGGCTGCAGCTTGGTTCCTAGCACAGGATTTTGCCCTCTGCGCTGTCCCCTTACATTTAAGTTGAAAAGTTGTTCTCTAAAATCTGGTCTTCCCTGGAGAGGTTCTTTCAAAATAAGGAGTTGTCCGTGCAACCTGTTGTTTCAAAATAATGCCGTCCTGGTGCTGAGAAGTTTTGAGTGGTTATTTCGACATAGTACTAGTGGGCACAGGCAGGAGCTGCTATTTTGAAGTCATTGGCCTCCCAGGGCCTGGCACAGCTGCAGACCTGAGCACTCTAGGTACACCTGCAGCCTACTCTACTGCTCACCGTCCCTGCAGAGCCTTCAAGGAGCTGGCCACAGGCTGAAGGGTGGCTGCATGTGGCCTGCCCCAAAGCCCTGAGCTGCAATACAGGATAGTCAGAAGGAGCCATAAGCCAGGGCAGAGCTCCAAGTGAGCTCCCGATGGTTGACAGCACTGCTGGAGCTGCTCCCATGCCACCTAGTGACCCAGGATGCAAGCGAGCACCATCTTGGAGCTGTGCAGTGATCCTGGACCTCATAGAGCTCTGGAGGGAGGAGAGCGCTCACCAGGATCTTCGCAGCAGGCAGCAAAATGCCACATCTATTGGGGGGGATGGCTGCCAGCCTGGCAGACAAGAGGCATACCTGGACCTTGGAGCCTGAGCCCATCTGCTCACAGGAATAAGGGGACTTCAAAGTGGGTGGGGTCCTTTCGAAAAGGAGCCCCATCTGCACGAGCCGCGCGGCGGCGAAGCGCGTCAATTTCGAAGTGCCGCGGCCGCCCGCATGCTAATGAGGTGCTGAATATGCATTTCAGCGCTTCATTAGTAAACTTCGAAATGGTCATTTGCATGGCCATTTCGAAGTTTTTGGCTAGTGTAGACAAAGACTTAAAGAGCAAAATGTCCATAATGTTAATTTTTCTTGCTTTACGACTTGCAAAATCTGCAATTACAGGACCTAGATCCAATATTTATGGGCCTATTCTGGCAATGGACCTGGAGCTTCAGCTCCCTCAGTCCTCTCCTTACTAGGGCACTGGATTGGAGAGTTAAGTGGGGATCTTTAATAACTATGCATAAGGTTCTGCAACTGGCAATGAATCAACAATTCTGCTGATACTTGAGCCAGCGTAAAATCCAGTTCAGTTTTACCAAACTTGAATATTCAGTGATCACAAGTCAAAACCTCGTGTGATTGGCATAAATCATCAGATTTTTTTTTTTTTACTTAACATATTTGCATTTTGATGCTGGATCACTTAATAGTCACAGTTTGAGGCTTTTTCCTCCAACAATGAGGTCTACAATCTTTTTCTTAAATGTAAACTGAGATTGTCCAGTAAGGATCTGATTCCAAAAATTGGGACTTTAGGAAAACTCTGAGATCTTAGTTTGTTCTGCAGATTAGTGACATTGAAAGTCAGCTACCTCCCCTTTCTTTTGCTGATTCTCTAAAGCTAATCGGAGTAAATGAAAAGATTGTTGGAATATGTACCAGGAGCAGATCTCTTAAATCAGAAGCTATTGATTCTACAGGTTGCAGCTCCCAAAACTGGGACTCTCTGGTACAGCAACTTCCATGGCCCGGCAGGACCACTGATGTGCCTGAACCAGAGGGCCCTGGTGCCAGAAGCTTAGTAGCAGGAAGGCTGGTGACTGGGAGCCCAGTGGCAGAGGGGCCAGCAGCCTTGCTGTGCTGAGACCCCGGTAGGGCTAGCATCTGCAAGGCTGGGGTCAGCACCTGTAGAGCTGGAGCCAGCATCCAGCAACCTGACTAAGGCCAGGGTTGGGGCTAGAAGCCGGGGCTGGTTCAACCTACAAGGAGAACGCTTTCAGGGCTGGGACTTGTAGCAGCCTAGCTGGACAAGCGGAAGGGGGAGCAGGCAGCAGAATGGGGCCAAAGACAGGGAACCTCTCCTGGTTTGGCAAATTTCCTTGCTCAGGACCTGTCCGGTCCTAAGGGTGCCAGACCAGGGAGGTCCAACTCCAAAGTCACTTTTCTGACCCTAATATTAGGGAATTGAGTCATGCAACTAAAAAAAAAAAAAAAAAGACTTGATGGGTCCAAGTCGTTAAAGAGACGAATCCAGAAGGCAGGATATAGGCCAAGTTCCTTTGAAAGTTAATGAGTGTTTTGGCTCGGTAGGGGATGCAGTCTTTGTACCCAATTGGAGTTCTCACTGACATCGCACTTTTAGCTTGATCCCATTTCAAACAGCTGAGAGAATCAATCCCGAAAACTAAGATTTGTGAAAGAATCTCTGCGAGGGACCAGGCCATTGAAACAAATTAAGTTGTCTGTTTGGGAGCACAGATGAAATGTTTGTGATGTCACACTGTGCACTTGTCACAGCCCTGCCGCATCAAGATGAGAGAGGGAAGGTGGCTGGTAGTCATTTAATCAAATGGAGATGTTGATTTTCAGGTAGCCCAGTCAGGATGAGGTTTTCAAGCTCTGTCGCTTCTAACAGCCAGATAATGAATATGCTTTCCAAAATTCTTGTTTCTCCTGGCAGCAGCAGCAGCAGCATGTGATATGTGTCACTGTCAAAAGTGGGATGTAGTTCATACAGAGCTGTACAACAAAGAAATATTGATCAGGTCTCTCCATGTTATGCCTGAGTACCTGCCATGACAATGGACACTGCGGCAAATAGGGATGGAAGAACAATAAAAGCAGTGTCCCCAGGACATCATGGGACAGGCCAGTGTGGGAACAATTGAGCTCCCACACGCAAGTGTTTTCCCCAGGGCACTAAATCCAAGTGAACTGAAAGACACTTGTGATGAATGTGTCTCAGATGTAATAGCTATAACGTTAAAATCAGAGGCTCGCTAAAGACAAGCTAGAGAATAAAAGTCCGCACATTCGGAGATTCAACAAGCTAAAATCTACAAAAAACTTAGTGCATGCTTTGGTCAGGCCAGATCAGGTCTATGTTGGGTACAGCATTAAGTAGGTCGAGGAGTTAACCACAGCACTTGAAAGGGAGTTGTAAAATGGGTTTTGTGCTGCCACTGTCTTTCAGGGGTTATATTTCGGTTTGGCTGGACTCATTTATTTTGACATGGTTTTTCATTCTAAGTTATGTGGATTTTTATGGACCTTTTAAATTTTTTTCAAAAGAAAAAAGCAACTTTCTATGATAGTTGTTAAATTATCAAAATAAGAACTCCTAAAGTGAACTTTCTTGAACTTGACTCTTGTGTTTTTTAAATGTATTGTCAAAGGCGTGCACAATCTTGGATTCTTTGGTCTGGAATTTTTATGAGCTCCATAAATTGAAAACTTATGCTTCCAAGGTCATATTTAGCTATTTGAATAAGTAGCCTCACTTGCTTTTCCTCAGCAGTTCCCATTACAGTCAATGAGTGCTCTGCACAGCTGAAAAATGAAGATATATATTTAGGAACCTAACATTAGGGTTTGACTTTATGACTGTGGTTTTTAACAATAAGGTATCCTGCAGTCATCACATGAGACCATAATGTTTCACAACAATTTTTATTATCTAACAACTGACGAAGGGCCCTTGATATCGTCTGCAAGTGCAATATATCTCACTGTTCCTTTCAGCCCATTTCACTTAACAATGGAGGCTTTGTTTTTGGAAGAGAGTTGTATCGTAACGGTTCTGCTAATTTCCTTCAAGTCTTTCTCACCCTAGTTTTAGGTGGAAAACTGTGACATCACCTAACAGATCTTCAGTAGCAATGTGGGCTTGTGCTGCTTTCCAACCCAACACTGTTGCCCCTAGTTTTGTAGCTTTCTCCCTACTGCTGGCTTTGGCCTGGGCTGCAGTGAAATCATAGGTTGACCTAGCTATGTTGCTCAGGGCTATGAAAAATTTTACACCCTGAGCATGATAGCAAGGTCAAACTAAGCCATGCTGTAGACAGGACTCGGGACAATACTTAAGGAGTCTTCTGCTGATCTAGTTACCACCTCACAGGCCAATGGATTAACGACACTGACAGAGAAACACCTTCTGTTGCCATAGGAAACATCCATGCTACGGCCACACAGCTCCCGTATCTGTACAACTGTAGTGTACACATCCCCATGATCATCCCTATGTTATCCCTCCTGGTCTTCAAGAGCCCAGTCACGTAAACTCTTTATTTCTAGTGACTTCAGTGGGCGTGGAGAATGCTGAGTATTTGTGCTGACTCCATCCTGTCCTCTGTCCTAATGTCACTGTCCTTCACAGCTATACCAAGGCAGTACATTGCTGTCCCTTATAACCCTTTATTATTGCACACTGAAGCATGATCTTCAACCTCACTCCATCATTTTTCCTCTGCCACCTGTTTTGCGATCCTCAGGGTAATCTATGTGCGTTGTCAGTGTCATCATCCTGAGCAGTATTTATTGCAGCATGCTTTTCTCTCATCGCTGTGATTATGTGAGCTCCAGTGATTGTACGACATCCATCACCTCATTACTGAAATAAAGTTAACATTAATGGGAGTCATGTGGCTAGCCCTCTGCTCACCACGCTGGTAACGTATTCTTGTGATGAAAAGGAGATGCATATGGATCCACTTAAAACTGAGCCAGCCTGCCAGTTAATCCAGAGTTATGTAGGTTTTTGTAGGTATAGAATGCTTGTCACACAGAAGGCCCCAAAACACTTTATAAACTTTACAACATTAAGGAAGAAGGAGAAAGTCACTGGTAAAGCACTGCAGAAAATCTGAGTTCTAGTCTCTGTTCTGCCACAGGCTTCCTGTGGGACCCACCTTTCTGCATGGTTATAGCATTTTCATTTGCAAAATCAGGATCATAATTCCAACCTCCCACAATATTGAGGAGGGTCAATCTATTGTCTGCAGAACATTGTGTGATCCTTGCATAGGGGAGATGAAAGATATGCAAGTTATTACTAAATCAAACCATTCTACCCATCGATCAAAAGCAATTCCCCGCCCTAGGAAACATGGCAATTATGTGAGTAGCACAAGGCAAACAATTTAGGACAGAAACAGAAAATACTGTCTTCAGCAGCCAGGGAGTGTTGACATTAAATCAGCAAAATATAACAGCTTAGGTCACAAAATGGCCAGAACAGTGGGTCAGACCTGTCTCCTTAAGTGAGGAGAATTGTGAAATCTTTTGTGACCAAAAGCAAGCAGGAACAACCTTGGCTTTCTTGTTGTGGGGATCTTCTTCCCACTGATCACTGTGCAGGGCAAAATATTCTTTCTTAGACTGTGAATCAGCGGCACCTGCAAGCATCTTTTCACCGTGGCTACGTCTGCACCAGAAGCATCTGTTTACAGAAGTTACTATCAGAAGAGATGTTCTGACTAAACTTCTGTCAACAGATCTTGTCATGCATAAAAGTGGATCAATCTTTTGATCTGCTTTGTCACCAAAAGGGCCCCTACACGCGTTTTTGTCAACAGTTTCTGTCGACTAAATGCATTTTGGGTGCAGATTTGTCAACAGAACTCGCTAGTGTAGACATAGCCTGTGTATGCATGTACAGTGTTGTACCAATAATGAGTCAGGTCTCTAGGCACTGGTGCAACACCAGTTAATAACAGGAATACCATTGACTAAGAGGGACAAATATCTCCAATTGAATGTTTTCTGTCATATGACTAACCCTCTCTTAAGTTTCTGCCATCTGCCAAGGTCACACACTTTTGTTAGAAAAGCTGCAAAAACTTTAAATTAAATCTTAATTTAATGTTCACCTGCTCACTCCTCATCCAGTACAGTGATGGGATAAGCCATTATTACTCATCTTTTCTCTTTTATGTATACAAGTGATACCTCTTTAAAATAAAGCAAGGGGAGAGGAGGGTTGAGTCAGGCCTATCCAGTAGGCTTACTTCTCCAACTGGCTGTATGGCCCCTGGTGCTTTGAAATGTTTACTTGTAAGGAGACACGAAACAAAACAAAAAAAAAACCCAAAGAATTTCCAAGGCAAAGATGCATACGAACATCCACATAAAGTACTCTCGGTAATAGCAGAGCTTTGCACTTACTGCACCTTTTACCTGAGGATCTCAAAGTGTTTTCAAGAGCGAGTAAAGAGCTTCTTTGTTCAGATACAGGCATTTCACCTGCTTCATAAAGGGTAGGTCACAGCTCGATTACTAGCTAAAAGCAGAGTTTTCTGGCTGACAGATTATACTGATGCCTTAGAATTTTGAAATCCTAACCAAAATAGAGGCTGGATAGAGGCAAAGCCTCCTTGAACTTTGTCATAGAATCATAGAAATGGAGGAGTGGAAAGGACCTTGTTAGACTATCTAGCTGAGTCCCTTGCATTGAGGCAGGACTAAGTATTATCTAGAGCAACGGTCTCAAACTCATGACCCATGAGCAGTGGTGCAAACCAGGGTGGAATTACTAGTGGGGCAGGGCTGTCCGTCTCCATCCTCCAAGCCCCACCCTCTTCTGCCACTGCCCTGTCCTCTTGCTGTTGCACCATATTCTCCAGGGACGCAGCCTCAGAGGTTACTGCACCCGGTGGTGGGGTTGTCTGGTGCAGGGTGGTAAATGGCTCACACTTGGCAAGCACACTTACTCTGCTTCCCTACAGTCCCACCACCACAGAGCCAAATGCTGCTGTCCCCCAGCACCACGGCCCCTGCAAATGCTGAGGCTGTGTGCCTGAGAGATGGGGAGCAATGTGGGGAGGTGGTGAGGTGATGGCAGGAAGGGATGGGGTTTGGGAGACGGGAAGAACAGCCCAGACCACCAGTACTCCCAGGCCAGGTTGTGCAACTGATGGGTCTGGGGCCGACTCACAGGCTGGGAGTTTGAGACCCCTGACCTAGACTGTCTTAACAGGTGTTTTTCTAATGAACCTGTATTTCAAACCTCCAGAGATGGAGATTCTACAGTCTTTTTAGGTGATTTGTTCCAGGTCTTAGCTGCCCTATGGTCAGAAATTTTTCCTGATTTCCCCCCCTAAATCTCCCATGCTGTCTCATGCTATGTGTCTCCTCTCTTTCATACCTAAAGGGCATTTCAAAGCCCACCACAAAGAAACATTACCTCCTCTTTTGCACATGGAGAAGCAAATACAGAGCTCAGCTACTTTACACAAGGAGTCAGCAGCAGAGCTAGAAACAGAAGCCAGATTCCTGATCGGTTCTCAGGCTCCTGTACTAATACTGGCCCGTATTCCTGCTCTGACATTCATGACCTCTGCCTTTCAAAGATTCCCACTCTTCTGTCTGAAAGCAAGAGGTACAGCGATTCCTTCATAAGCTGTCTATCGTTTGCAAAGCTCTTGGGGATATTTCAGGATGAAAAGTGGTTTATAAAGATTATATGATTAAATTGGAGGGTTTTTATTTTAAACAAACAGCTGTTGTTGCACAAGAAGACATTTTCTGTACGGACAAGGCAGTTATTGATCCCCCCACTTGATGGCCTTCGAGTCTTCCCAGCTGCTCTGAAAATAACTTTTTTCAGCGGCATGTATTAACATCCCCACATTATTTTTTGTTAAGCCAACAATTCCCCAGCCCCACCTGCTTCTTGGCTTGGCTTTTCCTCTTCTTGGTACCCAGTAAATGCCAACGTCTGGTTGAGTTAGCTGTGCTATAAATCAAAGTGTCACCACTTAGCTGGTAGATGGGATTTAATTAATATGTTGTGCCTTCCCCAGAGTCTCCCCCCACCTGACTGTTAATCAACCTTCATCAGCGGAGGAAAACACAGCCCTTCTTAAAACTGCACAGGAGAAATGGAAGGATGGACAGTTCAACTGCTACTGTAAAGATGAGCAACAGGCTCATCACTAACCTAAAGTCTTCTTCTTCAGATGCTGCTGTCTCTGACCAGCTCCAGAAAAGGCTAACACAGATGTTCACCAGTATCCTATTGGAAATCATGTCTGTTTTGGAAGCAAGTAGTTGCTGAAACTCTTCACAGGATCCTGTTATAAATAACAAGAAGTCCTCTGGCACCTTGGAGATGAACCAATTTATTAGGTCATGAACTTTCATGGGTAAAACCCACTTTTTCAGATGCAAAATGGAGACGAAAAGCAGAATCCAGTTTATAGAATGGGGAGTGTGGGGAGAGGGGAAAATTACCTGTCACTAATAAGACCAGCTAAAGAAGCAAATGCCTCATTCATAATTATTTGGAGCCACTTTCACAGCTTTCATACCAGATCAGATGAAATAATCAGTTTACAATTGTGCTGTGCTGTAGAACCACGAAATGTGCCAGACACAGTGGGCACATTTCGTGGTTCTACAGCACGGCACAATTATCACTACAGATCCCTGAGCCAAAGATGCCCAAGCCGGAAAGGATTTATCAGGTAGACCAGTGGCTCTGCAACTTTCAAAACTACTGTACCTGTTTCAAGAATCTGATTTGTCTGGAGTACCAGCAGTCTCACCTCACTTTTTAAAACTTGAAAAAAATCGCACATAAAATACAAAAGGAGCACAGATCGCTCTTCCTGAAAAAATAGCTAACGTTCTCATTTTACTTTATAACATTTCAGGATATAGTATTCACAACAGTATAAACAAATCAATGTCTTCATAATTTGTACTGACTTCACGAGTGCTTTTTATGTAGGCTGGTGTAACACTAGGGAACTATTTAGGTGAGTTGCTGTAATCCATGGAAGAACCCTGAACAGCCCCACTCCACTTGAGAACCAGAGGAGTAGACCATGTAATGCATTAGCTCCCTTGGTACCTTCTCTTGCTACTGGATAAACAATAGGTGATTTTAAAATTAGAATATATATGTGTCACAACAATGATTTTATTGCTGAAGGAGACAGAAAAGCTTGCTGTACAGAAAACCTATGCAATACAATAATGTAATTGGGGAGTGTTGGAAACATGGTCTGTATTCAGCATTCTTGAGCCCATGTCTAGCTATAATAATAAAGAACCTTCTCGAATAATGGAGAGGGTCCGGGTAAAAAAGGAGAGGAGAGTTTATAAATAGCCAGCTGCACTGAAGGAAAAAAAAAGCATGGCCTGTTTATATCAGAGGGGTAGCCATGTTAGTTTGTATCTGCAAAAATAACAAGAAGTCCTGTGGCACCTTGTAGACTAATGGAATTTTTGGAGCATAGGTATTGGTGGGGAAAGACCCACCTGACAAAGCGGGTCTTTGCCCATAAAAGCTTATGCTCCAAAAATTCTGTTAGTCTATAACGTGCGACAGGACTTCTCGTTGTGTTTTGGCATGTTTGTGTCATTTAACAAACGAGGAGGAAATTAGGGGAGCAAATTTCAGGCCCCAGGCCTCATTACAGCTAAGGCTGGACTGCTTGCTGACTTCAGATACAATGGTGGGCTGTCAGAATGTGGGGTGATGCCACATGATACACTGTGTGTCAGTAGTTAGGACAGGGACTCAAGACTCCTAGTTTCTGTTCTTGGATCTGCCACAGATTACCTATGTGAACCTCAGCAAGTCACTTCACTGCTCCCTGCCAGTTTTTTCAGCGATTAAAAATGGGATAAGAAACAATTGTAATGAAAGGAAGGTCCTTGAGAATGTCTTTGGTTGGGGTTCCCATGGCACCACTTGGTGTTCTGATATAATTCCTCTTAATGAGACCAACCCTCCAGCCACAGAACACATTTAACTTGGTGAATGAATCCCTTTGCAGGCTGGCCTAATGTCCCTATGGCTAATGGTCTTTACTGAAGACCAGAACTTGGATTCTGTTTCAGTCGGGTTCATTCATCCCTGGCTGTGAAGGCTACACCTCAGTGCAGTAACTCTGCCAGTTGCTGGAGAAGCTGCATCATAGGGAGTCCGCCCAATCTGTGGCGAGGAGAAGTAAAGGAAGGGAAATGTAAATAATGAATTAATGTTCACCCAGTCAACTAAGATAAAGAGGAATTGACAACCGTGGGTGAAGTGTTTTTCCAGCAGTTAGAGGAGAAATATTGGGAGACAGGATTCTTGGTTTCATTTGCTGTGTCCCTTTTGTGAGCTAATTAACCTGTTTTGTGCCTGTTTCCCCCAGCTATAACATTTACTTACCACAGAGGTGTATTATGAGGAGCCAGAGCAAACCCTACTCACTGTGTTCATTGGAACCCATGGGCCATAATCATCCACCTGTTAAAGTCAACGGGGCTCCTTTGGTCAACTAGCGTTTATTTGGTCAAATGTCTTTGAGTTCTTCCTGTGATTAATAGAGCCCTGCAAATCTGCTGCTGTCCACTTTATATCCATGGGTATCCACATTCACATCTATGGATGAGGATATCTGCAGCTCGTTTTTGCAGCTGCAGATACAAATTTTGTATCTAGATCCCAGCAAATTTGCAGGTATCCACTTTATATCCGTGGGCACCCACATCTTCACATGTGGAGGCAGACAACCACAGTTCATTTTTGTGGATGCGGATGCAGATACAAATTTTGTATCCGTGTAGGGCTCTGGTGATTGGCACTTCATAATCTCAGTACATTAATGCTTCAGTCACTCTGCCTGCAGACCCAACAAAGTTCAGCATAGTTGACTTCAGAAGTGCTTTGTCCAGCCCAGAAGGGCTTTGTACAGGGTAGACCAGAGCTCACTGCAAGCTGTGTGGGAGATGTCCCTAATTCTCCAATTCCACAACTGTTCCTGGAGAGCCGGTGTCCCTGACCATGACTGGAAGATTCAGTCCCTTGCAGTCCTTCTAGTGTTGCCCCTAACAGGGCCATTACCATTATGGCTAAGCAGCTGTTTCCATTGTAAAATACAAATTTCAAGGATTTATAACTTGGCCATAAAATTCCTCTCCAGAAAGACATTTGGCCAACAAGGCCTGCCTGGGGAGCTCTTTATTTGTTCATTTATTTATTTATTTTTGAACACATTTAAAAGTATCTGAACAATATTTTATGTAGGAGGCAGGGGAAATTCAAGTATGGTATCTCTCACATTTTTTAGATATTTTTAAATAATTTGTTTTTGGAAGACCTAGGGCTTGGTTCTTATTTTATCAATCACATTTTATTTGATGAAAAAGGAGCTATTGTGCTCCCAGTGAAAATAGTATGAAAAACAGTATGGATAATATTCATGAAGCAGCTCTGTCTCTGACAGTGTTAATTTTCTAAGTTAATTCATGTGTTTTGTTCCACTTGCCGCCCGGAACTCCGAGGCAAAGTCAAATCCCCTTCCTGTTGCTGCTTATCTCCACGGTCTTTTGTTTTACACCTTCATGTCACTTAGGAAACTTCCTCTCTGCATAGAAAAGGAGTTTGCTGTGAAAGCAACTCTTCATTGCTCTGCCTTTCAGCATCAGTCATCTCCAGAAGGAGAAACTGTCTAATTTCTGAAGCAATAAAGTCCCTGACCTCACCATAATTATCAAATGAACCGGCGGACAAAGAAATACTTGTCTGAAGCTTTTCTACCCTCCCCTCCCTTTCCCCACCTTCTCAAGGGAACTAAAAGACCCGTACCAGCACAGATTGGTAACAAGCCATAAAAAGTTCATGGTGGGGCCAGATTTTGCTCTTAAAATGGTTCCAGCTGGGAATCAGTCCAGTTAAATCAGTGGAGTTTTTGTAGATTTACACCAGTGTAAGTGAGAGAAGAATTTGACTCCTAAGGGGCTTTTGTGTGGGAGGGATACTCACCTCTTCTGTGAATTTCTTCTCCCATGGAAAGAACAGCTCAGGCCTTCTGACTTGACCAGGCACAGCCCTTACCTGGTCTCTAAAGTGTCACGAGGGCAGTTATTTAGGCACAGGGGAATAGCTTAACGGGAGGGAGTGAGAGAACCCCACACCAGAGCATCCCTCAGCACAGTGGTGCCTGTGCTGGGTGTGGGAGAGCCACGCACATAGCTGTGCTCCCCAACTAGCAAAAAGAGGATTAACCTCTCTCTTCCCCATCCCAGGTGAGTACTCCGCCACTGGGCTATGGGCAGGCCCCAACCCCGCTCTGTCCATCGCCCCTCCCCCCAGCAATGCTGCTGGGGTGGGGTTACAGGGCCTGGTGCCACAGCAGAAGGGGTTGCTTCCTCATTTACCTTGTGCGGGGGTAGGAGTTCAAGCAACACTCCAGCCCACTGCACCAGCCTCCTACACCCTGTTTCTCTGCAGGGGCGGGAAGTGAAGCACTCTGGCACAGATCCATAAGCAGTGTAAACAGCTTTCATTCGATGCTTGGCCCATTTGTTACATGATTTGGTGCCATCTTGGGACAGTGGTTACAATAATGGCTCTCACGTTCGTTTTAAAATCCAGTAGTGCCTCAGGCTGACAAAAGTGGAGGGGCAAATAGCATTGTCTTCAGCAAGGCGTTTTAACATGAACGAAACAGAAACATCACAGCAGCAGCTTTGTAAGCTTCTTTCGTTCTGCCCCTGCCCTAGATTTGCACCTGCAACTCAATACTGATGGGCATCTTCCCCATTATTTAATGTCAATGCCTAGATGCTAGGTAGTGCTTTCCAGCAGCAAAGACCTTTAAAAGGAGGTCACCATTTTATACATGGGGAAACCGAGGCATAAAGAAGCAAGGGGACTTATCCCATGTGGGTCAGTGGCAGAGCCGGGAACTGAATGCTTCTCTTCTTGGTCCTAGCCTAACCAATATTTCAGCCTGGAACCTCCCATTTCTGCAGCATTTTCTTTGGACAACTGAGGCAGGAGGCTGACTTGCTCAGAAGAGCAATCACACAAAGGCAACTGCTAGAAGGGAACTCAAAAGCTTGCAGCAAAGAGAAGGAGCACATGCAAAATACATAGCCTATCAAAGTTGAAAGAGGGCTCCTGGACTAGAATGGAAAGCCCTCTCTCTGTAGCAAACAGTACTATTTGAATAAGCTATTGTTAGCGTTGCACGGTTGCACAAATGGATTGTGCACCTGAGTGCCCTGAAGAGAGATACCAACATGCTCTGCAGACATTTGTGCCAGTATCCCACTGGTTGGTGGGCTATTAACACTCTCCCACAGCAGAGAAAAGAAAACAGCTGCCTGTCCTGAGTGCCAGAGTAGACCAGCTGCAGTAAATTAAGCAATTACCTCCGCAGCCTGTGAAAGAAATGTATGCTGAGGGGTAGAAGTCCCCTTGCCAGCTTCCTTTGTTTTATGAAGGTGCCATTTGGTTGGCTCCTTTAGCATTCAGGGCAAAGTAACATTGTTTAGTTAAAAGCCACGACTAGGGAAAATGTTTATTTTGACCAGGATCCATAGGCCTGGATCTACTGGTCAGTTATAATTTGATATTCTGCAGCTTTGATCGTTTGCTCCTCTTCAACAATGCAATACCTCAGGCCAATATGCAGGGGGACAAGATGGGTGCATTTGTGCCCCTCTCAATGGGCTACCCCCCCTTCCCTGCTCCACCCCTACTCTGACACCCAACCCTGAGCAGCCTGGCCTTCTGTGGAGAAGCAGGGCTCAGTGGTCTGGGAGGGCATGGTGGAATGCTCCATGGTGAGTGCTAGGAACATGAACCCCTGCCTGCCCCCAGTAATTCTCCCCCTCCCATTCACAAGGAGGCTGGGGTGCCTGCCCCAGCCGTCCTATGGACAGTAGGGTTCTGGTTGTGTCATCAGCCCCTCCCCTAATTTTCTTACACCTGCTGCCCGGCCACGTGTAAGTGGTGTGACACAGGCACTGCTCCACCCTGCTGTTGCACTACACAGTTGTTGTTGTGCTGCTGCTGGACCACGGGCCTTCCCATGCTGCATATGACCAAGGCACCGATGCCTCAGGCTGCCCGCTGTGGCTACCATTTCTGCAGCCAGACCAGAGCTTAGGCACAGGAGCTGCCCCACTCAGCGCAAGGCCCAGGTAACAGACCCTCTTCAAGCCATGTGGTCAGTGGCTGCCTCCTTGCTGCTTTGGCTTTTCTTAGAAATCTTTTAGCCACGGCTTTTGCTGCTTGTGATTCTGCTACTCCTAGTTCTGGTTGTGCTTTCTTCTGATTCTTTCCCTGCTGCTGAGTCCGATCCTGGGGTCTGGGAGGCAGGTAGGCAGGTGTTCTAGTTTGTGGAAGGAAAAAGCCTAGAATATTGTTTTCCACTTATATTACAGCAAGATACCAGAAGGTATTTTATATGAAATATTTAATACTGTGTAGTACCCAGAGGCACTGAGCCCTCACGCTAGGGTGAGTGAAGTCTCTGCTCAACAGCATTGGCTGAGAGCCCCCTGGCCTTTAGCTCATGTGGTAGAGCACAGAGCTTTAGCACCTGTAGTCCTGGGTTCAATCCCCTGGTGCTGGCAATTGGGGTCTGTTGGTGTTAATATTGTATTATGGCTAAGGAGCAGCGTTGGCTGGAGAGCTAGGAATGGTGGGGGAGGAGCAAGGGGGGTCCTTTGTAGGTGGTGGCGGTGGCCCATGTACACAAGAAAGCACTCCCCTACAGAAATTCCTGTGCATGGGCCTGTACCTGTATGGTTACACCCCTCCACAAGCTACCATGACCATATATTGTGAAGTAAGGGAAGCTGTGGGAGAAGATGGAGGAATGCTTTACTTTGAAGGCTGTGAGCACAGATGTTTAACTCAGCAGATGGCAGACTCTTGCTAGCAGTAGGCCACAAGTAGCATGCGGTGTCCTCCTTGCGCCTATTGCTCCAGCAGATGGAGATGCCTAGCTACAAGCAGGCTCTGCTTGTATTCGAGTGGTCCCTCAAACATGTCTTTCCGTCTGTGTGGTCTGCAGGGCTCGGCTCTCGGGACGGTGGGCTGGGCTGACACAGAATCTAAGAGTTCCAGCTGGCTCTCAGCATCAAACATTTCTGGTGCTGCTACTTTGCTTTTTGTAGATTTTCCCCCCCCCGCCCCCCAGGACATTTAATTTCACTAATGGAGGAATCAGGGCGGACAAAAGGAGGCCAGCCATGCTGTAGAGACACAGTGTCTAGCTTTGCTTACTAGCCATTTTTGTTTTACCATGTGTAACCCTCAAGGTTCTGAGAACCAGCTGGTAGAACATGACATTATAGCCCTTACGGTTGCATGTTCAATCCCTTCTGATGACCCCCCCAGGTCTGTTGGTGTTACCCACGCGCTTGTCAATAGAACGCATCCTCTTAAAGCTACCGTTGATTTTAAAGGTGCAGGGGGGGAACGAAAGAGCAGTCAGGGCTTCTGGCACCTGGTTTGACCATCAATGAAAATGTTAGGGGTGCAACACACCTATGTTAATCTGTGAGACTTCCATGCACCGTTCAGGGCATAATTATTAGCCTTTGATTGCCACAAGTCTACAAAGTAGGGACTGTAAGTTCCAGTGGGCTCAGTTCCTGGGACAAAAGGCCACTTTCTAGGACTGTAAAGCAAAGCATTCGCTATGGCCAAGAAAGTGGGCATGCTCACATAGTACTCGGAAACACTCCAATTTCATTGACCAGCCAGGTAGTGAAAGTGACACTTGGTTATAAGGAGCAATTATTCACTCCTCTTCCTTTCCACTCCCAAACAAAGGCCTCTCTCTCTCCCCACCTGCAGTGAGGAGTGAACATCCCACCACAAGGTTTGGAAGGGTTAAGGTGGTATAGTGAGCCAACTAACTTCCCAGGCTACACCTGAAGGAAACAATAAACAGGGATTTTCTCATCTCAGATTACCTGCCACAGGTTGCCTTTTCTGCTGCCAGCTGGTTTAAGGCATGATGAAGAGGGCTGTCGAAATGATACTGTTGTGATCTCTCCAACCTAACCCGGAAGCATTTTTAGGCAGCGTGGAAAAAGTAGTGGCACCAGATAAGGAACACCTTGGCCTTCTTTCTCCATCTAAGAAGACTTTTAGCTCTATAGCAGTTTGTGCAATAAAAATGACATAATTGCTTGGCATATTGAGTCTCTGCTTCCTATTTTGGAGCTTACAGCTGCTACGCATTTGGGAAGCAGAGAGAAATACTTGAATTACACACAGAACAAAGCAAACTTGACACAGTGTTTGGCATACAAGAGGGAGATAATGATTGATTTATTATGGGATATCTCAAGAAGCCATATAGAATCATGATAGCTGGAGTGGGTTGGCTGTTCAATTTATTACATCTCCATACCTCTCCTCTGCAAGGTATATAAATGCACACCTGGGATCCCTCATTCGGAGATGGGCTCTTCTTGCTATTTCAGTTACTGACCCCTGTTATGGGGCGGATAGCTCAGGAAGAAGGGATGCAGTCTGAGCATGGGCATTGCAAACTTGAGGTTTAGTCTGCAAAGCCACCTCCCCTGCCCCAACCATGAACATCATGATTGTTCTCTGCACAGACTCTTACAGTGGTTAATCAAGTATTGCAGGCTACGGTGTGCTTTCTGAATTCAAGTTGTATCAGCTTTTTTAAATATATACGGGCTGGGTGTCGGCACAGTATGAAGAAAACTCCAAAACCCCTTTGCTGTGGCTGCTGCAAAAAACCTCGGTTTGTTCCAAGTCTTGCTCTGGCATCTAAAAGGGGATTTTCCAGGACATGAGAGGAAGAAAACAACAGCAGCAGCTGCACCAACAGAGCCAGGACAGTTCCCTTGCCCCCACTGTGAATGCCCACGCCAGTCAAAGCTTGGACTTCTCAGCCACGTGCGAGTCCGCAACCGATGAGCCTGTGCAAGCTCAAGACGTCATTGTCGGACACGACGGACTACCTACAAAAAAAAAACCTGTTCACACGGCACTAGAAACATTGCCTCTTTCCCCAAAGGCTTTCATGTCTTCAACAATACACTGTTTGGTTTTATTTTTTTTTTAACTTTATGCAAAAGTGTTTCCTAGGACATATGAAGGCAGAAGAAGGCAGCAAACCTTACCAAAGATCTTAATGACAAAGATCAAACTATCCTGAAATGCTTTTTCTCCCCACCTTTCCATCCAGCTTTCTGAGCTATTCAAAGTGCCGCTGCTCTTGTGTGGTCCAGTGGTTATGGTTGATGGTGTCTGCACCTGTGTATCTGTGAGCTGCAGTGGGGAGCTTCAGTTGCATAGGGTGGGGAAAAAAGTCGGCTGCTTACTTTGAATAGTAAGGACTTAATGTGAAGAAGAAAAATACCACCTAATGCCATTCCTACAGCCAGTGCTTCTTTTGTGCCAAAACTTGCCGGTATTGGCACCTCCGTCGCCCCAGCCATGGGGTGGGGAGTTGGCTAAGTGCTGGCTCCTCTTTTAAAAAGGCACTACTTACAGCCGTTCTACCTAACAGTCCAAACAATTCATATGGTCAGAGTTTTGCAGAGACTGAGAAGGCATTAAAAAGATGGATGCTCAAAGAGCGCCACCTAGAAAAGCAAAGGACAAATCTGATTGTGGGGAAGCTTATTTTAAAAAAAACAAACAAACAAGGTATTTAATGATGCAATGGTATGAAGCTATCCAACAATAAAATTGTGCCACAGGGGGAAAAACCTATTCATAGTAATTAATAATTGAAGCACTCCTTCTATGGCCTGAATGCTGTAGAATAAGTAATCGAAAAGCAATCGTTCTTAATGGATACCCAGGCCCCATCTCTTAAAAACTACTTTAAATACAGAATTTTATGAAAGCTCGGGGGAGCAGGAAACTGTTCATGTCACTGTTTTCTTTGAGCATCTTTCATCAAGTCCAGCCAGATCTATAATGCAGCCCCAGCACAAAGCTTATAAAACACATTATAGCAGTCATCATGAACTTGACATCCACAGACCAGGGTCATTTTGGTAAAACTCTTAAACCCCAGCTCTGCCAACCTATTGCTTCAAATGGAGATGGGATGCCTTTCTGGAAGAGACGCTTTCGCCAAGGATAAGTTATTGGGCTCAGTTAGGGTGTGCATATTTCCCTATCATGAGTATGGGGCACCTGGTAAAACTGCTCAAATTGAAGTGGGTTCAATGGCAATCAATCAGAACCTTGTGGTGGCCCTGGAGGGTGAAATGCTATTTGACCTTGACCTCAAGCTCAAAGGCGGCCTTGGCTTTAGACACTTGTTAATTTTTTGGCATTTGATAGGCTGGAAAAACTTTTTTATTAGTATTCCAATTCTGTCTCTGTCTTTTTTGGAACCTTATTTTGTTTTCGTGTATCATCTTTTTTTTTTAATTTGTATTACAATGAGGGTCCTCAAAAGCTGGGAGTGGCCCAGGCCTCTCTGGACCTGAGAGAGGCCCTGCTCCCAACATGCTTTAAAAGCTCCAGGCCTTGTAGAGGAGGGCCATGTGAGGGTCTGGGCTGGGGGTGGGGTGTCTCAGGTATAGCTATATTATGACTTCTGTTTTGGAGCAGGGCCCAGCAAGCTCAAGACAGTTCCGTATGGTAGGACCAGGGAGGCAGTGCCGTCTCCACCCCATTGATGCCAGCAGGGCACCCAGCCTGGCTTGGTTGTGGTGTGTCTGTTGCTGGGGCAGGAGGTGCAGCTCAAAAACCTTGAAAACCGCTCAGGGTGCATGGAGGTGTAGCTCAGGGTGTGGAAAGAGGAGTGGCCAGGGGCTGTGTGTGGGCAGGAGCTAGCTAGGGGATATGTGCAAGCTCCTCAGGGCACAGGGAAGGAAAGGTAGGGGCTGCGTGTGTGTAGACAGCTAGCCTGGGGAGCAGGCAGGAGATAGATCAGGAACAGGCAGATGGTAGCTTGGGGCCATAAGTGACCAAGGGTAGATAAGGGTGCAGGAATGGGGGTAGTTAGAAGCAGTGTGTGGACAAGGGGTGCGTAACTCATAGTGCAGGGATGGGGTAACTAGGGGCCGTGTGTGTGGGCAGGGGACAACTCATGCACAGAAGGGTAGGTTGACCCCATTTCCCTATGGCAAATACAGGACACCAGCTTCTGGGGTGGGGAAGCTGCTGTTCCATGTCAGGCCTCCTCGCTGATGGGGGCAGATGCTCCACAGTGAGGCACCAGGAATGGGGGCTCCACAGCCTCCTGAAGAGGGGGAGTAGAGGATGGGGGTCCACAATCTCCCAGCAGGGGGACACCAGGGAATTAAGAAGCCACCCTGTGGCAGAGCTCACTGGCAAAGTGAGCTGCTTCTGTGCGGTGTTGGGGAATGAGGCACCCGCCCAGAGGAGGAGCTTGCTGGCAGTGGGGGTTGTGCTTTGAGACACTGGCTGCCAGGGAACAGCAGCCCTGCAAAATAAGGGACAATTTGCCTATTTTCTTTTTAAAAAAATTTGGGAAGCCTGTGAGACTGCTTAAACAAGGGACTGTCACTGTAAAACTGGGACAGATGGTAACCCGAGGGAAGGGGTAGCTTGGGGCTGTTTGCAGGCAGGGGGTAGCTATGGACTGTGGGCAGGCAGGCATAGCTAGAGATTGTGTGGAGACAGGGGATAGCTCGGGGAGCTGGGATGGGGTAATTACAGCTGGTGTGCCAGGCGGTCTCCCTCTGCCAGCTATAGAGCCAGGTCCCCTACCTCTGCAGCTCTTGCTGGCTATGTGAGAACAGGGGGTTGGGAGCTGGCCAGAGGCAGGAAGAGGGGAGGAATGGGTCTGTCCCTGGGACTGTCCTGCACTTTTACTTAAGGTCTGGGATGGGGGGGCACACAGGAGTCACCATGGCTCGGGCATTCAGTCTCACTGCTCCTGGCTTCGTTGGCAGGAGAGAGGGGGAACAGCAGGGACCAGGTTTCAGCCTCGGGGAGGAGCATGCTGGGGACTGGGGCTCCAGCCTGGGAGCTGGGGAGGAAATGTGCACTGGGGGTAGGTCTTCAGCCTGGGGGGGATGGACGCACCAGGGATCAGGGCTTTAGCTTTCAGTCGCTGTCCTCAGCCCCGTGGGGTCACCAACTTGGGTATTCAGCTCTCAGCTTCAGTGGGGGGGCAGGTGGGGTGCCAGTGATTGGGGCTTCAGCCTGAAAGGGCTGGCAGACTCCACTCCCACCCCCAGCACTGAGAAACATTTCCTGAGGGTGCACCCCCTGCAAACCTGAACCCTCCATCACACACAGGCTGCCTCTCCCCAGGCTGGCTTCATGTGTCTGCCTCTGAGCCCTGCCTGACAGAGCTGCCTGCTGGGCATAGCCTGCCCGCTGGGCTTAGCCTGCCCGGCATGTTCCTGCCAGCCGCAAACAGGAGACTGCTGTGGCTGCCCAGTAGGGGGAGCGCTGGAGATGACAATACAGGACAATTGAAAAGAGATTATGCAAATGAAGCAGAGGATATGTAAATCAGTGCCTTATTTGCATTTTCAATTTTCCTCATTTGCGTTCCTCTTTCGAAAGAGGAAAACAAGTGTAAGACAGCCTCAGCAAGACTAGGTAATGTAGTGCAGGGGTTTTGAAACTTTGGGCGGCAGCTCATCAGGATTAGCTGCTGGCGGGTGGTGAGATTCTTTGTTTACCTGCCCATCCACAGGCATGGCTGCTCACAACTTCCAGTGGCTATGGATCACCATTCCTGGCGAATGGGAGCTGAGGGAAGCAGTGGCTCAGCCCGCACCAATTTCCCACAGCTCCCATTGGCCAGGAACAGTGAACTGTGGCTGCTGAGAGCTAGGAACAGGCACGTGTGAGGATGATTATGTAATACCCAGAGGCACTGAGACCTCATCTGGGGTGAGTGAAGTCTCTGCTCTACAGCCACGGCTGAGAGCCAGCTGGACTTTAGTTTGCGTGGTAGAGTGCCGGACTTTGGACCCTATGCTCACAGGTTCTATCTGTGGGGCTGTCAACCCGGGTATGTCCGTATTACACTTAGGTAAACAAAGCATCTGATTACCTACCAGTGGCTTTCCCTAATGAACTGCAGCCCAGAGCTTGAAAGCCCCTGATCTCATGGGCCTTTCTGGCTTTCTCTAAGATCTGGTTATCTGCTGAGACTGAAACATAGATTCTAAGGCCTGAAAAAAATTGTCTGATGAGAGGCGTGGCAGTGTAGTTCCTCTCGTAGGGAATTACAGTCATGTGACTCAGTTCTCCAGAATAAATTATGATTATTTTGATATGGCCAGAATGGATAAGTCCTGAACTCATCATAACAGCTGTTCTTCAAAGAATCCCACATCTGTTTCCAATCTGGCTCTTTTTGTTGGTTTGGTTTTTTTGCTCATTCTAACTTTTTTTTCTGCCGTCCATCCCTTCTGACCAGATTCCCACTATATTTAGCTTCACATTTTAGTCTATGCACATGTATTGGAGGATATCACTCACACAAGAAAGACCCATTCATGCTTTTGTACAGCTCTTACTTTCCCTGTATGAAACAGATGCAAAGCAACTGAAGAGGCTGATAACCTTTCAAGAGATGCCATCATTCCAATCTCCACACCAATAGTCCACTGCTCATCTCCTGAAGGGAAGAACATACCAAGCTTCAAATAATGAATGTCTTGTTTTATTTTCTTTCGTACTAGTCACCAAAGTCTGAAAGGTCTAAAGAGCAAATAGATTTTTTTTCTTTTATTATTTGCAACCTGGAGTTAATTTTCTGCTTGATGTGAAGTTTAGTTTATCTTGGATTACTGGCATTAGGGTAAAGAAGGCCTGGAAATGGTAGGGTTAAAAATCTCAGAGCACAAGAATAGAAGGCATGTCAAAAATAGTAATATTTCACATTTAGATACCGTCCCTGAAATGTCACCACCCTGGACAGGAAGGAAAGGGACTAGATACCCAATAAACCCTGAATAAGGTGCATGGGTGGAATCTTAACCAAGCAATCTAGGACAAATGTGCCATGGAGTCTTCCGGATCTATTCAGAGCAGGCAGAGTTTTAGTTTTCAAGCTCTCATCCAAAAGAGGCACATTAAACTGTGTGAAACTGAAAGGACAAATGGTAGGGAAAAGATGCAAGGTGGAGAATGCAAGGGAGACATTACCCTTCAAGTATTTATTTGTGAACCTAAGCAATTGTGTAGTTTTACCGAGAGAAAACAATGATGTAATGGAAATTAAGTGGAATCCAGGGCATTATTAGAAGGAATGTCTCCATTGATTAAATGAGTTGCTGACAGACAGCAGCAGTAACGTTCCTGGGTTATCCATCTTCCATTCTTTGCTTGACATTTTAAAAGAAAATGATGAATGTCGTTGAGTTTTTCCCGTTATTATTTGCATGAGGTAAGTGATTCTGCCTTATAGGTTTCAGAACTTGTAGTTTAGTAGGACCCTGAGCACATTTAAATATTTGCTGGCTATCTTCTTTGGAGCCAACTTTCCTTTATTTTCCCCACTGGGGTTCCAAAAATAAGTGCTTCTGTGCACTCAAACTGGAACTGAAATAATGAAGTACCTTCCATTGTAGGCAGTGATGACATGGCTGTGTTGGTCCAGGATATGAGGGAGACAAGGTGGGTGAGGTAATTCATTTTATTGGACCAATTTCTGTTGTTAAAAGAGACCTGAGGCTGACCTGAAAAAATGCTTTGTGCAGCTCCAAAGCTTGACTCTATGACCAACAGAAGTTGGTACAATAAAAGATTGTCTGAAGAAGTGGGTCTTTCCCACGAAAGCTCATCACCAAATAAATGATTTTGTTAGTCTTTAAAGTGCTATGGGACTGCTCTCTTGTTGTGCCAGTCACTCTGTCTCACTGAAATAATTGTCAGTTTTTATTCACACCTGTGCACTTTTCAAAGCAAGTCTGAAGAGCAAATGCACTTCTTCCGGATGAAGGGTGTCTTAAAACTGACTTAGTTATTTCCATTCATTTGAGCGTAGAGAAGCCTTACATGCTCTGCTCAAAGGTGCTTTTCTGATGCACAGGGTTTTCCATACATTTGGAAGATGGTGCAACTGAGCATTTGATTATGGCTTGTCTTTCAGGAAACATCTCTTTCCTGTTTGTGAAGCCATCCACTCGTATGAAGGAGAAGAAGAAGAGAGAAAGAAATGTCCTTTTTTAAAGCAAACTGACTTATTTTTCCATTTGTATCTGTAGGAAGCTGATTGTTGTTATTCCTTATGATCTTTCAGAATGACCTTTTATTTTACACTGAAAGAGCAACAAAGCAAAGCTCAGTGAGGAGCAATTGCAGAAGCATCAAATTTTTTCAGAGGAAAAAGCCAAAGACTACTTTTAATTACAGTTCATGGATTACATATTTAGGAGTAATGCTAGCTTCAATCCACAGCATCTATTTCAGGGCTGTCAAAGTGCAATTTGCACAGACATCAGGGGTAGAATCTGATTTTAATGCTGTAACTATATATTTAGTATTAGACTTTTCAAGCTATCTAAAGGATTTAGACACCCAGTTTCTCATAGGACCTGGATGGGAAAATGTCATCTGAAAACCTGAAGTGACTGCAAAAATCACACCTGTAAACCTTTATCATTATTTTCTACTGTTAAGTACAAGATTGCCTTCTGAATGAAACAGTCTGCTCCCCTTTCAGCTCACGGCTATTTCTGCCCTGCCTTTCTGTTACTTTACCATTGTTCTTACTCTGCATCTTTCCCTTTGTTCTGGCTTTGTCTCTCCCTTTCTTTCTTCCCCTTGTTTCTCCTTCTCTGCAGCAAATCTTGGTTCTACCCTTTCTGCGTCCCCTCGGCAGTGAAGGAGCAAGAGCCGATATTTTAAGTTTTCCACGTTAATTTGCTGGGATGATTAGCGGGTGAGCTCAGCTTCAGCATTTCAAGCTGTTTCTAGACTCAGGTCTTGTCTACAATAGGGAACAAAGTCGATCCTGGATACGCAATTCTAGCAATGCAATTAGCCTACCTATAATCGATGTATGAAGATTGACTTTGTTCCCTGGTGTAGATTGGGGCTCTTCGGGCTTGCACTGAAGCCCCTTACTCCATGCAGTAGCACAGGGTACCAGGGTTGACAGCCGAGCCCAGAGAGATCAGTTCTTGCCCCATCTTCACAGATGCGGCAAAATCAAATTCCAGAGGACTGATCATGGTACACTGACTGCACAAGGGGTGCAGATATACCCTTGGGAAGATTGCACTGCATTCTTTCACACGTGGGTGGGGGAGACTTTCAGAAGTGCCTCTCAGGTGCCCCCATTGACTTTCAAGGGTGGGACTTTGTAGGGATTCAGGTGCAGAAGTCCTGCAGAAACAGGTTTTTATACCTAAAAGGGACAGAAACAATTACTGAAAGCTTAATGAAGTCTTGTGGTGATGTGGTCATGGAGAAGGGTCATTACACACTTTCCCTTGGAGAAGGGGTGAGCAAACTCCTTATGTCCGACCCCACATTTCCTTACTGAAATTAGCAGGGCCCCACAGCCTGGTTAATGTAATCCAAATCAACAAATTAGATTCATATGAAAAGCGAAACCCTTTTGGCACATGTATGACAATAAGTCTGCCGAATGTGAAAACTTTATGAATTGATAGGTGTGAACGCGCACACACACAAACAGGGACATATTTCAACTTTTTTAATGAGATGGATGAGCCTGAGACCCAGCAGTTGGTCATGCTACACCCTCCTTATGGAATTTCATGCCCCCTCAGTGGGCCCACTTTGTGCAGCCCTGCCTTAGACGTTGCCTGTCCCCGCCATGGAGCCCCAGCTTGCTCCCAATCATGTGCCATGCTCCAGCCGTATAGTGAGTCGCTACCTGCATTACGGATGGCATTCACCCAAGAGTTCTGAAGGACCTCATGTGAAACTGTAAGAACTATCAGTGTTCTCTGTAAGCTGAGTGCTTGGGCTGCCACCCAGGAGAGAGACAGGTGCTGCCCAGCTAATTAGCAGAGCGCTCATAGCCATCCACAGAGGGCACCGTGAATTTCCAGAGGTGGTGCACATCCACACATGCCTTTGTGCACTCAAAAATTGATTTTTTTCCTCCTCCTGGATGGAAAAAAAACTAAAGGGAATGCTGGCACACAGTCTAAGGTGCTCTCTCCCTAGCTGTACTTCTGCACCACAGCAACGCTCATTCTAGTTGAGGTGGCCTGTGTGGGGTTCCATCTGTTCCACACCAAAACTCATTCCACGAAGCAGACATCGGAGAAGCTGGACTCCAGAGTCCAGCAAAATGTGCGCTGCCTTGTTCTCCCAGAACAATTCTGCTGGTTTTAACTCCGAGGCTGTGTCTATGTGCTGGGTGCTATTTCGGGATACAGGGGTGTTCTGAAATAGCTGCCTGCGTGTAAACAACAGTTTTTGAGATAATGGGTGCACCGTTCCAGCATCCCTGTACACCTCATCCCATGAGGAGTATAGGGATGCCTTGCGCTACAGGGCTTTATTTCAGCATGTGGCGCCATTCAGACAGGCTATTTCAGTTTGTGGCACTATTGCAAAATCTGGTCAAAGATGTAGATTGCCTACCTTATTTCATGCTTATGGTGCCATGTGGATACAGCCTCATTGCCTGACTTTGCAGCCAGTTTATGCAACTGCTATTACAGAAAGCACACCCGATAGCTTTAAAAAGTCATTACAAGCACACATTGCACCACAAGAGGGCACCCCACTCCTCACCATGGCAATAGGTAGCAATGACTTGGTTTATTTTTAAGGGGGAGGTCACGCCAAGTGACTTTGTGTGTATGCAGTTTTTGTACTAGTATAAAAAAATTTGGTGACTTTTGGTGAGAAAGAGTTAAAGTATAACCCCTAAGATGGAAGCAGTTACATCAACAAAATGATGCCTTACATCAGTATACTTACTCTCCTTCCCATATGGGAAAAACTATACAATTATAAAGCAATTGTATAAACTACACAATTATGCCAGTATAACTGCCTCCCAACTAGGGGAGTGGTACTGCTTTAACTCTACTGGCATAGTCACAGAGAGGTAGCCGTGTTGGTCTGTATCTTCACAAAACAAAAAGGCAGTCCTGTTGCACTTTAAAGGCTAACAAAGTAATTCATTAGGTGATGAGCTTTCATTGGACTGACCCACTTTAGATACAGGTCTGACTTTTTCGTTTTCAGGACTGATTTTTCTTGTTTCACACTGGCCTAGTTAAAGACATCCAAGTTGTGTGTCTGGACAAGAATTTACAGAAGTGTTACCCCAGATAAATAGGGATTAACATTATGCTGCGTAATTTTATTTCTGGTTAACTTATTTCAAACTTGGCGACTTCTACATGACACCGAGGGTCAAATCAATCGCCTATTTCAAAGTTTTTGTTACCCCTTGTATGATGAGAGGCACCGGGGTTGAAATACCGTGCTTGAAATAGCACTACTATTTCAAGTGCGGTATTTAGCCACGGAGTTGCTGTTTTGGGATACACTTTTATTCCAAAATAGCAACAATAGCATAGCCATAGCCTAACTGGATACAGGAATTCAGCTAACTCAATGGGATTCTGTGCGTGCACGTCTGCCTTTCAGCTCCCACCTTCCCCACAGCAATGCTGGGTGGTTGAAATCAAACTGCTTAGGAGGTAGTTGTCTGTCTCTGCCTCTTAGCTGAATGTTAAGGTGCAAGTTCTGGGTTTTTGGTGGATAACTGCTATGACTGGATGTAGGTCGGTGCTGTACAGATGTCCACTGAACACCTGCATTTCAAGTTTGGACCTTGGCAGCACCTTTTGGCTACCTTTAGCATGGGCACCTCCCTCCCCATTACCTGCCATTCTTCAGTCTAGGCTGGGCGTCTCTGGGACAGAAGCTGTCATTTAACCAAATGTAGTCAGGCTGCAGAGGGGTTTGGCAATATGCCAGCCATGCAGATGCTGTGGTGATGGATGTCAGTACAAAATCTAAGAACAATGATGGACCAGACCAAAGCTACCCAACTGGCGTTCATTTGTGACTTCAGCCACGGTGACACTCTTGGTACTGCCTGTCCGTCTGCCCTAGACCCATAATGGCTCTTTCTTGTGCCTTTGTCTCCGCTCCTCCAGGTAAAAGCACAGGAGCAGAAGAATCCAGAGAGCTCGTCATTTTCCCATCCTGTTAACCAGTTCCAGATCTGTTGTTTACACACTTCATGACTAAGGCTCTGCCCCTCAAGGCTCCTCCATAGTATCTCCTGATCACTAATAAGGGTCAGATTCACCTGGTGCATAGCTGACTATTAAGGTTTTTCAATCTTGCATGCTATTGCTTTTACGAGTCCTCTGGTGCATCCTTCTCTGAATTGTACAGATTAACCCCATTTATTTCCTATACAACCGCCTTCCCAGCCTCAGAAAAGCAGAGGTCTCAGCACTGCATGGCACTGCTGGGTTGGAAGCTCTTGGCATAAAGCCTGTTAGGGCAGGGACAGCTGAGCCATTGTTCTTAATTTGGTTCTTTACTATGTATTTGGAGAATGAAGTCTAGTGCGTGCAGTGTCTGCTAACAGTCTGCTTTTAAAATAGAGATGAAAAGACACTGGAAATAGAGGCCAAAGGGACACTAAATGGAGGAGGAAAGGCTATTTCTATTCTGCTTCAGTGCTAGAATGGAATGAACAACTGCAGGAGACAACCAGGCTATGAAAAAATTCAAGGCTCCCTCTCTATCCCAATGCTGCAGAGAGAGGCCATTGCACTCTGGATGCCCAATGCTCCAAAGTCCCATACAGGCTCTGGAAGAGATGTTTAAAGGCACAAAGAACACTTTGGTGACCAACCAACTCTCATTTAAAGTCATTTTGTGCCTTGGAAAACCTCCCTCTCCTTTCTTTACAGCCAGCACTAAACTTCGGAGAACAGCCTCGAAGGCTGAGAGGTGTACACAAGACTGAGGAGACGTTAAGTGAGGCAGCCTGTAACATACAGCTCTCTGTCAGTTTAAAGGTTTTGGGTCAGCCTATACTAAAGTCCAAGAGCATCTTTCCACTGACATCAATGGGATTTGGCAGTAGTCTGGTCTTTAGCACCTTTTCTGCCAAGCTCATAGACGTCAGCTTAATACATTATATACCTCAACCCTTTCCTAGGGGTTATCCATAATTTACAGATAAGAAAACTGAGACGCAGCAATTAAGTGACTTCTCAGAAAACCTCTCGACTCTAGTTGTCACCTGCACTGACAAACAATTTTCATTAGCCATAGTAGTCCATACCAGCTGCAGTAGGCTGGTGAATGTCTTGGCTTTTAGTGTTAGTTTTTGTAGCTTGCAAAGTGCCTCCGATAAGGAATCATGTTTTCCAATAATGAAGAAAGCAGGAAAACAAATATTAAGAGCTTTGCACTAATTCATTCTTATTTAAAATGGCGGATAAATATTTGTAAGTTAGGTGTGGCCCTCAAGGTGTTTGACTAGTTGCCAATGTAAGCTTCTTGGTTGGTGAGAATACAGGAATCACTGTGCTAGATTAAAAGTTTGTAAGAGGTAATGTGATAATGCCTATTATACAGTAGCGGACTTTCCATTAGTAAATCTCACAGCACCTAACAACCTTCAATGTATTTATCGCCACAACACCCCTTAGAAGCACCGGAGCATTACTGCCCCCTTGCGCACACGTAGAACGAAAGTACAGAGACGAAGTTACTCTGCTGAGGATACACAGGAAATCTGTAGCAGAGCAGGGACTTGAACACTGTCAGATCCCAGAGTTGGGCCCTTACTACTATTAGGGAAGGAATGTAGCTAGTTGCTGGCGGCCTTGGAGACATTAACCCCTTGTGTGCCAGTGTTAAGATTTCACACCCCTTTATGTCATGGCTCGTATAACAATTTGCAGCATCGTGCAAGATGGGATTCCTGCTTGCCAGACTCTTTGTGTATCTATAGTGCACTGAAAGTGTTAAATATAGCTCTTATTGACAGTCTGTGGCAAGTCTGAGGGTCAGGGCTTATTTTAGCTCCTCTTCCTAAACATAGCAAAGGTCATGAGTCTTATTGGCCTGGTTCCTTTTGTGGGATTTGCTGGAGGATGGCACTGTCTCACTTACAAAGATAATAGATGACTAGCCTGGTGCTGATTAACCTGACTTGATTTGATAATTAATTTTAAACCCTCTTTACTTTCCCTGGAACAGCTGAGATGTCTATCCCTTCGTGCTGTCACTATGGTTTCCTTGAAATCTCCTCCCAGGAAATGGCCAAGTGGAGGAAAGGATAGAGATCTACGCTGAATCACTTTCTAGTCACGTGATGATTTTAGAGATTTGTGGGTTGTAGAAGAGAGACTTTGGCTAGAATGAGGCATAACTCAGATACGTTCACTCTATGTCTCCTGGTTGGCTTGCCTAAGGCGCCCCCTGGTCTTGATCTGTAAAGATATCTGCCATTCAAAACCTGATTGGCCCTGCCCCTTCTGTCAATGCACTCCCTTCCTGGCTTACCCCATTCCCTGTTTTTCCAGTCCTGACGATCTGATGAATAGATTGCTGAGGTGGTTGAATATCCTTCCAGTACCAGGAAGGTCGGTACACTTCTGGCAAAACTGCCCAAAATGTACGCGTGACACAGCACTCATAACTTGAAGTTGTACTGAGTCATTCTTCTTCAGAGCCCTATTCTTTCCCCATTCTGGACTTCGTTTTGTGAGTCTCACCAACCCACCCTCATCCTCAAAGAGTTGTGCTGATTTTCCTAGCAGGACCTGCACTAGTGTTCCCTCTAAGATGAGCACTTGGGCGGCCACCCAGGAGAGAGTCAGATGCTGCTCAGCCAACAACCAGCAGCTAGTCTTTCTGCTGGTGGTGCACATGGCTTGGTGCACATAAAATTTATTCTGCACACAGATGGTTAAATATAGAAAGAACGTTGTTCTGCCCCTAGGAGCTTCCAGAGTCTGTTGAGTAGCCCTTGCTCAAGCAGTAATAATTAGTCCTTCTGCAGAACCTTTTACCCAGTGACTTCAAGCATCTTGAAAACATTCAAGAATTAAGTCTTCGAAAAACTATGAGGTAGGTATTACCCTTTTTATGCAGGGTGATAAACTAAGAGGCTATAATTTGCTCAAGGTCCTACCAGTGAATCTGTGCAGAGGCAGCAATAGATCCCAGCAGTAGTGATTCCCCTTAACTCAATGCACTGGTGTATGCACCTTTTCAGTACAACACCCTGCTGACACAAGCTAGATTTTAAATCACTTTGTATTTCATAAGGTATCCTGACACCTCCCTGGCACTATATATAGTGATAGCTCATAGACTTGCATTCAGCTGAATTACTAAATCCTGCAATGTAGCATCTGGGTACTGCAGTAATGGGTACTTTAGAAAAACCCAGGTAATAATGGAAAGTTTGACTTTCATTATCACAGCCCACCACGAAAGGTAATTAATGCAGACACAAGTATCAGAGAGGTTGCCATGTTAGTCTGTAGCTTCAAGAACAACAAGAAATCTTGTGGCACCTTATAGACTAACAGCTATTTTGGAGCATCTGATGAAGCAGGTCTTGCTTATGCTCCAAAATATCTGTTAGTCTGTAAGGTGCCACAAGACTTCTTGTTCTCGAAGCTACAGACTAACATGGTGACCTCTCTGGTACTTGTTGCTTTTCAATTCTTCCTTTCTCTCATACGCTGCCACAATGATTTTTTTTCTCCGCTCAGAAGAAGCCATTGCCTTCTCCATGGGGTTTCTGCATTAGAGCCAATAGGCTAAAAATAGCCATTGTCTAATCAGATAGAATTAGAAATGCTTGCCTAAAGGCTGCTTGCCACTCTAGCTACTTTCACCTGTTGCACTTTCACTTTACCCTATAAGCTACGTCTACACGGGGATGCTACATCGAAATAGCTTATTTCGATGTAGCGAAATCGAAATAAGCTATTTCGATGAATAGCGTCTACACATCCTCCAGGGCTGGTGCCGTCGACGATGGGCAACACTACGTCGAAGTAGGCGCTGTAGGGGAGCATCTACAGCCAAAGAAGCACACATCGATATAAGGGTGCCAGGAACGGCTGCAGACAAGGTCACAGGGCGGACTAGCACTTCCCGGGCAACAGCAAGCCGCTCCCTTAAAGGGCCCCTCCCAGACACACTTGCACTAAACAACACAAGATCCACAGAGCCGACAACTGGTTGCAGACCCTGTGCATGCAGCATGGATCCCCAGCTGCAGCAGCAGCAGCCAGAAGCCCTGGGCTAAGGGCTGCTGCACACGGTGACCATAGAGCCCCGCAGGGGCTGGAGAGAGCATCTCTCAACCCCTCAGCTGATGGCCGCCATGGCGGACCCCACTATTTCGATGTTGCGGGACACAGATCGTCTACACGTGCCCTACTTCGACGTTCAACGTCGAAGTAGGGCGCTATTCCCACCTCCTGTTGGGGATAGCGACTTCGACATCTCGCCGCCTTACGTCGATTTCCACTTCGAAATAGCGCTCGCCACGTGTAGACGTGACGGGCGCTATTTCGAAGTTGGCACAGCTACTTCGAAGTAGCTGGCTCGTGTAGTGAATGTTTGAGAACTCCTTTTGAAGTGAGCATCTGCCCTGAAAAATAGTATTGTGCAAAGCCAGGTTTGTCTAGGAGTGTCTTCAGATCAGATTTGCTCCGTTTACAAGTAGAAGATACTTCCTCTCGCGCTCACTTGCCAGCCCTGCAAACTCAGAATGAAATCTGCAAGGCAAGTTGGGTTCTCTCGTGCATGATCACCAATACAACAGGCTCTGCAAGCCAAATCCATCTTGGCTCAGGTTTATTTGCCAGCTCAGCAAGGAAGCTCTCCTTCTGGGCCAGATTGTCATTGCTCTTCAGGCAGGCTTTCAAAAGGGCTCAGCACCAACAAACAGAGCCAATCCTTCAAAAAAGCTTTCCGTGTAGCAGATCCCACTGTTCTCAATGGAAGCTGCTGGGTGCTAAGGCCTCTAGAAAAAAGGTGACCTTAATAACTGCCCTTCCCTCTCCAGTAACTCATTCCAGCTGTGGCTCCTGTTAATGTATTGGCTGTTCATGGGATGGGATGTCATGTAGCAACTAAAGCAAGAGGCTGATATTCAGGATTATACATTTTCGTCCCAGGTTTGCCACAGACTGTTTGTGACTGCAGTCAATTCCCTTGACCTCTCCATGTCTGTCTCGCCAAGTGTAAACGGGAGATCATTCTTACCTGCCTCCCAATTATATTGTGACGTTTAGATCTCATTTGTAAAGGGCTTTGAGATGCATGAATGAAAGGAGCTGTAGAGGTTGTATGAATGGAAGCTAATACTCATAGGCTCAGAAGAGATCAGATTTTACTAGCTACTATGAGAGGGGCAAGACCTGAGCAAGCAGCGTGAGGGCACTAAAGGTGATGGCACAATGATGTCCATGAGTCCCTCTTACATTTAATGACAGTTCCACTGTTAGAAGTGTGGTGTGACCGACTGTTACACCAAAGAGCACAGCTGACTAACCAGCTTACACATACACAAACTTTCCATAGGCTGCATGTTCTCTGGGATTTTCCACATAGCCTTTGTTCATCCCTCTCCCCTTTGAGCTGGGGAGGGGAAAAGATTTCCCATTGGCTTTCTCCATAAATACTGCTGTATATTTTTAGCTGTTCAGGATGTGTCTCCAAGTAACACGCTGGCTCTGAACTTGCCTTGTCAGCCTTCCCTTTAAACTCTCTCCCTCAGAAGGTTTATGGCTGGCTTTCTGTAGCTTTGCTGATGCAGCCTGTAATGTTTATATGGCCAATCAAGTATCGGCTGAAACCCAAACCTAGGAGTTTTCCTCTTTCTCCTGGTACTGAGTTTGCGAGATGACAATCTGGTAGTTTTCTATGTGCAGTTTCTCCCTGCTCCCCCAAATCCTGCCACCTGAAAGATTTATAAAAACATGTGTGATGATAATCAGTAGGGGACGGAAACGACCTAGCCTCTAGATCTCTGTTTCTAGGTGATTTATAATGCAGTCTTTCCCTAACATCCCTACCTCCCAGAGCAGTTCGTGGACTTCGAGATTAATCACAGAATTTAATCTGTTTCTCAAATCTCCTTGCAAGCAAAGAGGGATGGTTGGAGCCACCTTCTTGCATTTTCTCTTTGCAAGCTCCCTTCCATCCAGTGGCTTAAGATGTTCTCAAAACTCTTCAATGAAACAATTGGCCTGGAGCAGCTAAACTGCTTCAACCTATGGCAGCTGTTCCCATCACTTCAACTCAACAGACATTTCTGGCTTTAAAATGAAAGAGTACCAAGTTAAGCGTTGATCCAGTAAAAGAGATTTTGTCACCCACCTTGCCTATCTAATATCGTGGGACCCAGAGGGCTACCACACCACTGTGTACAGTGAGTGATAATCCTGGAGGTAATATTGGAGCTAGGTAGCACTGCACCATGGAAAGCTATAGGGTAGAAAGATGAAATCACTTTGTCTGACCCTGATCTGAGCTCTCAACATGGCAGTAAAAATACTTCTGTTTTGCCAAAATAGCTGCATTATAGTTGGAAAAATGGGCAAAAAAATTAAAAGGTAGACAAGCCTCAACGAAGCACAAGCCTTAAGCTTCAGACCTGCCAAGGCTTCCCTCTTCCTGAAGTTTAAATAGGTCTGTGTTAAGGTTCTCTTACCCTCGTCAGCTGAGTGTTTATTGTCTCACTTTCCCCTTCTTGGGCTCCCCAATATATTCATGCTTCAGGTAACTTTTGGGGGTGCAGTTTATTAACAAAATGGTTCTTTGTGAGGAAAATGTGTCTTTGAGTTGACAGGCCTCACAGTTCCTCCCCAGTCCTAGGGCCCAGAGCCCTGTTCTTTCCTAAAGTGGTTCTCTGCAGTGTCTTCTCCTCCCATCCTTAGCTCAGGCAGCTCCCCCTAAAAGGCAAAACTCACCCAGTTGCTGTCAGGTGACGTTTGGTCACCTGATTCAGCCATCAGTCAGGACCTTAAAAGAGGGCATAGAGAAGCATGACCAGTATAATTGCCTAAGCACCAGTGCAGCGTTACATTGTCCTCTGTCTCGGAAGAAATTTCGTATTAACATAGCTCCTCTTGACCGAGCAACGATTTCCACTCTTTTAGGACCAGAGTGGGCAAAGTACCCCAGAAGTTACTTGAGTAAAAATGCAGCTGCTTTCACTTCTGGATACTTGAGTACAACAAATATGTGAATTGGGTGTGTGCTTTTACTCCAGTAGTTTTCCAGAAGGACACCGGAGATTAGCACTTAAGTACATTCACCTCAAGACTTTTACTCGAGTAACTTTGGGGGTACTTTTTTCTACCTCTCCTTAGAACTGCTTTGCAATGGTAAGAGTTGGTAAATGTTTCCATGGCAGTTGTCATGTTTCTCATACATAAAGTGCAGCCACTTGCTTTTAGCCTAAAACCTCTCCTTTTAAAACTTGTAAATAGCAACACCGTACACAAGTGAAGTCCTCCAGGAAAAGCACAGTGTGCCTGTATCTTCAGTGTCGCAGGGCTCCGAACAGCTCTGAAAACAAAATGGCTGCTTTCTCCGAAAACAGTGGCTACGCCGGACATTTAAAGATGCAGCGCCCGCAAAAATACGTGTCTCGGGTGACCGAGCTGCATGCACCAATATCAACTCATCTGATTTGCTCGTGTATTTGTTTGCAGTAGTGGGGGTGAGATGGGGAGTGTAGCCTTGCTTTCTCTTCTAAACTTTTACCCCTCAGCTGAGAGAGAGCTGCATTTGAACCCCTTCTGTTTCCCTGTGTATCTGCAAGCACTGAGGCAGCCCTCCATTTTGCAGTTCTCCCCTCCACCCACCTTTCATTTAGGTGGCCTAGCTGCTCTCCAGTAAGTTTTTAACAGTCATGCACTGCAATCCAGAGCCCGCATTGAGTGGCACCATTTGGTTATTTCACCGACCTCGAGAAAGGAACTGGGAGATGGTCAGAGAACATGGTTAGCAATTCTGAGGCTTCTAATTGCTCCTCAGAGAAGGAAGTTTCCAGGACTATTTCACAGTGACACGCTGTCTGCAATTCTGTGGCAGTGCAGGGTGGGATCATGGGAGTCTCTCCGAGCTGCGATGGCATAGAGATCCAAAGGAGGGGGATTGGGAGTTCGAGCAGGAGGGGAGAGAACTGGGCAAGAAGTCAAAGGTTTCTTTATGTCCCGAGGAACTGGGAACTCCTGGCCTCCAAACACCTAGATTCACTTATGTTGCTCACCGTTACATGCTCGACTGGTCACATCTCATACGAGCATTTCCCACACAGCCACGCGGCACTGACCAAAGCTCCCAAAGGCCTGTCCTCCTCTTGTCTGCTGCTCTCTGTGTAAAGCTCGGTGTGGGGGAGAGGTCAGAAGAGTGTTTTGTTTGCTGGCTACAAAGACCCAGGTCCTCAGTGGATGTTAGGCTCCTAACTTCCACTGAAATCAATGGCCATTACTAACCGAAACACCTTAGAGCAGGGGTTAGCAAGAAGAGCCATTTTTTTCCCCCAGATTCAGTAAAAGCTCAGGAATTCAACAGCCACAAAACATGTGAATACGAGATGTTCCTTAATAAAGCAACATCAAACCATACATTTTGTAACCCCTGTCTCAAGAACAGCCCACACGCAATGCTTTGTAATGAGATATACATTTACTCCTGAACCCACTTGAATTATGCCAATTTCACTTCACGTTTAATTTCAGTTTTCTTTCTTAAAATGCGTATTGCCTGTCAGAGCAGGAATGCCCCAAGCTCCCTTTTTCCTTTTCAAAGCCGAGACTTTCTTAACAACACGATCAAAACACAGGTACGGTGTCCTATCCCACAATGCACTGCACATATTAAAGCGGGGGTTATCCAACATTTTGAGATCACATATCATTTGCTATTTAGATATTAGTTGTTCAGTGTTTGGGTTTTTAGACATTCACCGTTTTATCAAATCATCAGGAGGGTTGTTTTTTTTTTACTTTGCAATTATAGCACTGGGAACCACGAAAGTCCTTAGAGCCACAGGTTGCAGACCCCTGTCTTAGAGGATCTGGCCCAAAGTCCTGCCCAAGAATCTGGTGGAGATACTCCTTGGGGCCTTTACAAGGCAATGCTATGTACAGAAATGGTCAGGGAGAGGTACTTGTAATGAAGGGTTAGGGATCCTTTCAAATCTTCTCTGCATTACAGGTAAGGAATTGCACAGACAAGACCCTAATTCAATGAAAATCCCATTCATGCTCCATCCTGAGCCTCTCTGGGGTGGTTGGCACATTGGCCAAAGACAGTGCTACAAGTAAGACTCTTCCAGGTTAATTTTAACATGATGGGATTTATAATATGGTGGGAGCTGTGTAGAAATTCCCAACCTTCAGACACCATGCCTGGATGCACAGATAAAAATATAGGCTTATAGAAATGTGAGGAAGCAACATTTCCACCTTGCTCCAAAATGAAGGCTTTGCACTCTGGTTAGGGCCAAAACTTGCCTCCTTTGTCTGTTGTGTGACTAAAGTCAAACCCAAGAAAGTGCAACACAACCTCACCTTGCGACATATCGACTGATGGCCCAGCATCATATCCTGCGACAATCCGAAGAGGCTTCCATGGGCGCAGACCTGGCATACTGCCTGTAAGGGTCAGAATTTCAAAAGAGTTCAGTGTCCCACAGCTCACATTATAACGCTCGTGGCCAGATTTTCAGAACTGTAGGGGCTTCAGTCAAGACCTTGCCATTTTATTGGTCACATTTCCATGACAGTCTGTGTATATAAGTAAAATGTTCAGAACGGCCACAAGACTGAACATTTGATACATTCCTTTGTATATTGACTTTAAAAAACATTGCCAACAGTTTAAGAGTTTGGTATGACCACACATACATGACTCATTTAGCAAGTAGCAGAGACTTCTTATTGCTTTTCCACCCCTTTTTAAATTTTTTTTAATGATCTTATTAGATATGTGTATGTTGGAAGCCAGGAGGGTGCGTGGGGGGCGGATGGTGGGCAGGGAGGTTAAAAAAGATTATTTAAGTTGCAATGTTTATTTTTGAAGCTCTAGAGGTACATAGGGAGTTTTACAGACAGAATATATGAGACCAAATTCTGCACTGGCTGAAATGGCTGTAATTCTGTTGAAATCAATAGAGCTATCCCAGCTTTACACCACTATAAATGCAATCAGAATTTGGCTCCTGGTGCTTCAAGTATTAGCTAAACCACACAATAGTTCCAAACAGCATCAGAATTTATTTACCGCTCTGCTGCGACTTTAGAGAACTGCAGATCCAAACTTGGCAGCTAGCGCACCTCAAATTAGACTGCATAATTTTGCCTGCACTATAGATCGGTGTTCAGTTCCTGGGGCACCTTATCACAGGAAAAAGACTACCAATGTGGAAAGGGGGTAGTATAAGAAAACTGAGCTGAGTCCTGGTCTTGAGGGTCGGATTTAGGAAAAAAGATTTAGCATCGTTCCTGAGCTGCTTTTTCACTGCACAAACTTGAAAGTGCCTCACTAGATGACTGCAAAAATCACAGACAGGAAACATGTAAGAGCTGATTCAGGCAAGTTATTGACTCTGGAGACAGGATTAAAAAAAAACACCTCGGGATAATCTCAGTGCCACTTCTGAATCATATTTTATAAAGGGCCCTCTGGGCCTGTTTAATTCAGCACACCCTCTCAGGAGCACTGGAGTTTCTCTTCTCAAGACTACTCTAGGTATTACCCTAAATTTCCCTTGAATACCTCGCGTGACTAAGCCTCAATGACTTCCCATGGGCGAATACATTAAAGAGCCACTATGGGATGATTTATTGAACGTCTGTACAGAAGTACATAGAAAAATCCAAGCAATAGGCTCACCCTAGAAGAGAAAAACAGTTGAATTTGGTATTAAATTTTTAAAAACTTGACTCATTTTTCCTCTTACAGTAATTTTACCTCTTCACTTCCCTCTCTAATGGGTAGCAGTGTGGGTTGGGAAGAAGAGGAGGACAGAGCTGCCCTAAACAGTGAGAGACGTTCCTCCAGGAAAACGTGGGTCTGCACTTTGCGGATTTTCTGAACTTGGCCCAGCCTGGCCTTTCCCTTAATTTGAGGTGGGTGGAGGAAAAGGTAGGGAGGAGCTCTTTCTCCTATCCTTGGCTAGTTTAGAGCAGCTTTCTCCACGTTTCTCCTCCTCCCACCCCTTCCTGAGCTACTGCTTTGAGACTTTCCCACCTATTTCAATCTTCCACAGAAAACCTTCTTAGCAGACTCTATTGCTTGGAATACATTGCCATGCATGTCTTGTGTCAGCAAGGGAAGGGACAATCAGCCCCACTCCCCGATAAATGGATCTGTAGGTCAGTAGGCTGCAGGGTCAGGGTTTCAGGACACAAAGGGGTGGACTTCTGGAACAGGCCACCCCCTGCTCTGAAAGCCCTAGTGCTGAATTTATTTGTGCTCTCCTTGGGGGATCTTATCTCAAAGAAATAGACAACCAGGGCCAAGTGACACGCTCAAACTGGCTTTTACCAGCACTGTCTACAATATAATAGTTTATCTCCAAACTTCCCCAGGTTACTGGCTAAGTGACCCTGCTCTGTTTGATCTGCAAGGGCAGGAGAGATGTGACGAAGTGAAGTGTGTGCGTGTGTAAGACAGGCTGTTTTCAGGATGCTGAATAGCTTATGTAAGGTATGGAATCTGTGCTCCGTGTAACCTAGTCCTGGCTACTTGTAACCTAGGCAATCAGGTATCGCCTTTGCTCCCTGGGAAACGGAATGGAGAGGGCTCTGACTTCTCTTCTCTGAGGGCTGAAATAAGGAGAGGTGGGCAGAGGGGAGTTCTTTCTATCCTTAGCTAGTTTACCACAGCTTTTCTCCTTGTTTTCCCTCCCCCTCACTTCCTGAGCTAGTGCTATGGGACTTTCCTACCTCTTTCAGTCAACATTAGCCTCTGCTTTCACCCATCTCTATGCTGCTTCCTGCTTCTTTTAGCTTCTCGAAAGCTAACGTACAAAGTAAGGGCACAGGGAGGTTTGCTGCTGTTGTCCTCATTCTGATGGTCTTTGCCTTAATAGCTAAGTGGTGTCGGGTGGGTGGGAGAGACAGGGAAGAGAAGGAAGTTCTCACAATTGCGCACACACACAATTTCTAGACGAGGCCGTTGCCCTAAATTTCTGTCATCTTTATAAATGTCACCTCCTGAAGTGCCACTACCAGCTAAAGGCAGCAGGTGTCGCTCTGGTCCTTGCTGACCAAAGACCCAGGAGAAAGCAGAGGAGAGAAAGCAGTGGAACACAGGCATTTAGAAAAGGAACAATTTGCTTCAAAACATTTGCTTTGTAACAGGGTCGTCTATAAATTCTGGGATTTCCTGTTTGCTTAATGGCAGCCTTTCTTTTTTTTTTTTTTTCAAGCTGCAGACTGGAATCATTTTATTACGGCTCACTGCAAGCCTCTTTCCCATCTATGCCTACATTTGCAGACTTTGCTCAGAAATTTCCCAGCTTTCGGGGGTTTTAAGTCAGCTCCTTCAGCGCCGTCCTCTGGAGCCCATGCTTTAATTTCCTTTGGGCTTTGGAGGTGGTGAGATCATGGTAGTTTTAAGAGGAAAGTGCTGGATGCATTAATGACTTCTTTTCATGCTGGTGTATGTTTGTTCTGGATATAAAAGAAGAAAAATATGTGTGCGCTGGCGACAAAGAGGATAGAGAAATCTGGATTGCGTGGTAAACTGGATGCAAGCAAACCAAATGTGTTTTAATATGGCTAAATGGAAATGTATAATTCTGGGAACAAAGAGGTGTAGGCCATCGCAACATACTGGGGATCTCCATCCTGGGAAGCACTGATTGGAGGAAAAACAAAATTGGCCTTGGTGAACACAAATTTTGTGGCCAAAAGGGCTAATGCAATTCTTGGATGGAATGGTGACTGGTGAGGAAGGGTTGAGGGGGATACCAGCCATGTGCCCGTGCCCTGCTCCTCTCCCACTGCTCTGCCTCTGCCCACCTCTTCCTTCCGAAGCACTGTGTCACTTCCAGTGAGTGCAGGGGAAGTCCCGTCCCTCCCTGGAGTGGTGCAGTCTGTGGGTAGCTTCCTAAGTCACATGGCTCCGCTCCAGGGGAGGAGCGGGACCAGCCCCGCACTCAGTAGAAGTGGCACACCACTGACAGTGAGTGTGGGTGTGTGGGAGAGCAGACACGGGGTTGCGCATGCCCCCTGTGCCCTCTCCCTGCCCAGTGTGGTGCCACTGCTTGTATGCATAAACAGGGGAACCTCAAGTGAACGTAGCAAAGGTATTTAACTCTATGTGTGGCACTAGTATGACCTCTGCTGAAATACTGTGTCAGATCTGGTGTTTACTCTCCAAGAAAAGGCATTAATAAACTGGAGAGGGTTCAGAGAAGAGCCATGAAAGTGATTAAAGGATTTGAAAACCTGCCTTTAATGACAGACTCAAAGGGCTCACAGTCTAGTCAGCTTAACAAAGAGAAGGTGAAGGCATGACTTGATAGCAGTCTGTGGGTACTTACACCAGGAACAAATATTTAATAACCTGCTCTTTGGCCTCACTGAGGAAGGTGTGCCATATCCTAATGGCTGCAAGTTGAAGCCAGACAACGTTGGACTGGAAATATGGTGTACGTTTTTAACAGCGAGCATAATTTACCAAGAGTTGTAGAGAATTCTCCATCATGGGTGATTTTAAAAACAGATATTGGAGGTTTTTCTAAAAGATCTGCTCTAGGACTTATTTTGGGGGAATTCTCTGAGCTGTCAGACTAGATTATCACAGCGGTCCTTTCTGGCCCTGGAATCTCTGCAAATGTAACGAAAGAAGAGTTTAGAGAAAGCACTGCTTAACTGCGTGGGTCCCATTGCTGAGTTCCTAGCAGGTCCAATGAGCTCGCCTTGTTGAGAGGAAGTTGTCCCTGTGAAATAAAGACCGGATCTGGATGAATTTACTCACCTCCTGAGTCAAACTGTCACCCATAGCTTACAGTCACAGAGTTTAAGGCCGGAAGGAACCGACGGGGTGGGGGACATTTCTGGGGCTGGGGATCGCTGACCCACAGAAAAATCAGTCGAGGGACACACGCAAGTGAGAAGCAAAAACGGAACCTCACTGACCTGACACCCCAGTGAGAAGCGGAACGGAAAAAGGACACTCCTTTCACCCATGTAATTTGGGGCACCAGGGCTCCCCTTGTGCTCCAGCCCCATACAGGGGGAGGAAGGCTCGGAGGCTCAAATCTTTTCCTTACAGACAGATTAGCTCTTCTGGGGAGTGTGGACTAGTAGGTTTTGTGGGGGAGCCCCCAGGCTCCGGGCTGGGGCCAAAAATGAGGGATTTGGTGTGCAGGAGAGGGCTGTCAGGGAGTGGGCTGGAGCTGGAAGTGCAGAAAGAGGCTTGCGGTGCTTACTCAGAACCGCTCCCATTGGGTGGGTGTCAGGGATGGCTCTGTGCCACCCTGAACTTGCAGGCACCGCCCTCCCCCTCTCCCATTGGCCACAGTACTTAGGAGCACCACAGTGTGCAGAGCTTTTTAGAAAATCTGTCCTGTTTGTGACTGCTGAGCATATATTGGTCTGTTTCTAAAGTACCTCTGACATTGGGGTCCTGGCCATGATTGGAGCTCCTCGGTGCTACAGTAACACACCCAAGTAATCACAGTCATTTGAAAGCCTCTGTGAAAGGTAGGGTCTAGCACATGGGGATTCAAGTGAGGGTTCAAAGCTCACTGTATCGATCCTATGAATCAGGCCCAGAGCCGACTGCAGTCACTCTAGGTCTAGAACAGGCTCCCTGCCCGCCCTAACCCTAACAACCATTCTCACTGTCTGCATGGTGCTGCTATGTTCGGTGGGCTGGCAACGGCTTCAGACTATTTTTGGCAGCAATTAAAAACATTCAGGAGGCACCTGTCACTTTGGTGCTAATGTTTTCAGAGGGATTTTGATTTGTATTTTAAGAAAGAACTGTAAAATTCTGCAATATGGTTTATACTGCACATCAGTCATCTTCCATATGGAGGTGAAAAGTGACAAGCAATTTCTGTCCATTGGAAGCCGTTCTTTCAAATATTGCCTCATCGAGACGGTGGCGGGAGATTTTTACGGTGATTAACGCTTCTCCAATGCTTGCTATCTGAGGATCAGAAGCACTTTCATGAAACATTAATGAATTTAGCTTCATACCTGTGAAGTGGGGAAATGTTATTGGCTCAAGAAACTGAAGCACGGGGATTAAATATCAATTATTCAAAACCAGCACTCATTTGGGACGCCTGGATTTTTGCAGGCCCTGTAAGAGGCATCAAGGGCATGATTTTTCAGAGGTTGAGTGTTGCAGTTCCCACTGATTTCAGCTGGGGATGTGATTGCTCAGAAAATCTGTTAGCCCACAGTCTCCTGACAATGGTCACCCAAGTTGAAAGCCTCTCCCTTTTTGAAAATGGGGACCCAGCTGACGTGCCTGGAAGCTTGTGGCTTGACTGGAAATAATACACAGTTCTCCTTTCCATCCAAGCAACTGCTCAGTCTGTGGATACATCTCTCTGATGTGGAATGCCTGGGGACACATTAAATAGATGCATGGTGTATGCATTGTAACACTTTTGTTTGCTAGTGGGGTTAATCAAAGAAAACATTACACCAGAGACAAACTAAGCTGACTTTACATGTGATACGTGTAACTTTTTAAATGATTGCCCTGCTACAAATAACTACACAGTCAGTTAAACAGAACTTTTAAGATGATGTATAATTGAATTATTTGATGACTCTCAAATGGAACGTACATTAGTTAGCCCAGCCTCCTGGAGCCCAAAGAGCAGCTCTTAGTTATCCAAGCACACTAGAGAGCAGCTCCTGTTCAGCATTCACTAATTCCACAAACAAAAGGCTATGGACAGGTGCATAAATGCATGTTCAGATTTCAGAACTGTCATTTCTATTTACAAAACTCCATTAATTACCGACAAAAAAGATCACACACATGTATCTTTGCACTAAACATCACAGAAAAAGGCCACCGTTTTGCAATCAGACACCACTGTTTCACTGCCGGTCATGCAGCTGTGCAAAAACCAGGGAACTGATGTTCACACAGTATAATTTATGAAAACCTTATCAGCTCCATAAATAATCAAAATGTATAACCTATAACCACTGTGGGAGTTAAGACTGCACATTGGTTATTCAGGATGAGGGTGGAGATAAGTGGGCTAGATGTGGTAGAAGGGAGGTTGCTGAGGTTGAATGGGAACTGGTGCAGGGGGCAAGACCAGAATTAACTGCTTAGTTCCTTGCTTTTTATGGCTTGAATTTGGACTATGTCACCTCAGCTTATCTCAAAGTTAACCAAGATTTATTTAATGGGGGAATGTGTTGGATGCTGTGGTTACATGTAACATCCTTTGCAGCATTTTTGGGTGCTTGCTCATGAAGCTAAGATTACTATTGGTGTGAGGTTTATGCTGCTGCATATTACAACTCCTGACTTTGACTTTAGTTGTGTTTATTGCAGCATCTGGTGTAGGAGGGCTCCGAAAGTGCATAGAAGGTGGTCTGCGTTCTGGTGTTTTGCTCTCAGAGGTAGATATTATTATTCTTTATTTGTATTAGTGTGGCAGCCAGGATTTTTAGGGTAGGTCTATACAGCAAAGTTATTTTGAAATAACTTTGCTAGCGTATACACAACACAACCGTTATTTCTAAACCTCCTTGCACAAGGAATAGTGGCTATTGCAAAACAGAGGCTAAGACTGGGAACAGAGCCTATTTCGAATTAAGCCATAGTGTGTGCAATGTCTCTGTTCCAAAATACACTCTCTTGTGTGTAGATGCTGTATTTCAAACCAGCTGAGTGCTATTTTGAAATGCATTTTTTGTGGGGGGGGGCATGTAGCAGTGTTGTTTTGAACTAAGCTATTCTGGAATAACTCTTCTAGACTAGCTTATTTTGTAATAACACTACTGTGTAGACATACCCTCAGTCATGAACCAGGACTCCATTGTGATAGGCGCTGTGCTAGTACAGAACAAAAGGATGGTCAGTGTCTCTGGCGGATTTTTTTGACCCTATGCAACAATACTGCTGTGTAGTGAGGTGCTAGGGAGGATAAACATTCCATGAGAAAGTGGGTTAGCCTTGTGAAGAGTGGGGTTTCTTTTAAAAGGAATTATAACTGGATATTAGACCTCAAAATGGCCTTTGCAGAGCAAGGCCATACACCAGAGGTGTTATAAAATTTACAGTATATGTATAATTTATGCAACGTTTCTGTTAATCACACTGTCTACTTAGATATCCATTAAAGCCTATCATATTAATTTAATTGAAAAATTTTAAGGGAATTGTATTAGATTTTTTCCCATTAAATTAACATTACAGCCTTTAAATAGAAATCCTAGACACCCATTGTTGTTAACAGAATGATTATGCAAATTGGCATCTGCTATCTGCCCTTTTTGGAGGTGACCATCAACTCCTCTCCCTCCCCTCCACCCCAAATTTAATTATAATTTTCCTTCCAATTTTTAGGTCATTAACACTACGTTTGCAGCCGTCTCTCTCATGTGGCTCTCTCTGCTTGGGCCTCACAGATATAACGTACGATAGCGTTGAGCTTTTGGGATTATGAAAGGAGAGTTCCTTGGGCAGCTCGCTGCCCTACAAGAAGGAAAGTAGGAGCTCATTCCTCACCAAAAACAGGTGTGAGGAATGGGCAGCAGCAAACGTAGGTAAGGAATGCTTGCATCCCCTGCCCAGTGAGCCTGGGGCTGTGGTGTCGTGGCCTGGCTCCATAGGGGATGGGCCTCAGTGCAGGGCCTCAGGCAGAAGAGCAGGGCTAGGGCTGGCCTTCACCCACCACCTGTGGTGAGGAAGCCAGGTGAAGAGCGTTTTAGAGCTGTTCCACTAATGGGCCACCTGGATAGCAATGAAGGCCCCGGGTCCAGGGCTCCACAGTACCTCTGGGAATGGTTACACACCAATAAAAACCTGTGTCTGGCCTATGTCAGCTGACGTGGGCTTGCAGGGCCCAGGTTGTGGGGCTATACAACTGCAGGGTAGCCCTTAAAATGAGGGAGTCCCTGAGCTGGGCTCCAACCCAATCCAGCACATCTACAGAGCAATTCTATAGCATCACAGCTCGAGCCCTGGGGCCCCCAAGTTAACTGGCCCAGGCCAGCAGCAAGAGTCTCATTGCACTGAAAACATTGCCTAAGTGTTCCGCGGAGGTGGACAAACAGCCTGTGAACTGCGCTGGAGCACATCAGCTCTTCAGGAGAATCAAGTCTAGTCTATAGAGCCCTCCATATCCACAGAGAGTGCAGCGGATGCTGTGCAGGGGTCCCCTGGCTGTCAGGTGGACCTAAGGAGGTGAGAGCAGGCCCCTGTACTGCTGGCAGGGAAAGGACAAAAGAAGCTCCACCCTAAATCTCCCCACAGATGGGCTTTGCGCTGCCAATGCCTGGTCATCGCTGACCTGCAGAGCCCTGGACCTAGGTCCCTGATGCCCCTTGCCTTCAATCCCTGCTTCTATGCTGCCTGCCTCTTTCCTGCAGGACGCTGCCCCCTCCTTGCTCAGCCGGGCTCCCTCCCGTTTCCTCTCCAGATGATTTGTTGGGCGGATTATGGATCAGATGAGGAGCTGAGCCTGGCAGGTGTGGATTGGATGCAGAGCCATGCTTTTATATCTGCAGACGGCACTACTAGTCTAGACCATGCTATAGAGGAGGGCACTATGTGTTTGCACATAAGTGACTGCTCTTCCTAGGACCTAACAGTATTTCAGCAGAGGCAGCGCATGTAACAGGGGCTTCCATGTGGCGCACAGCCAGCAACAAGAGACCATTCATGAGATTTTCATACTCCTAGACTGCCTGTCTAAAAGACCCAAATGCATTTTTCTTACTGATGCTTCCACTGCCAGCTTCTTTCTTCATGTCTCGCTGCTCACCACTTCGCCTTCTCCCCAGAAGTTTAGTGCAATCCCATTTCCGCGCAGGATTGCGTTATGTTTAACTGGGAAATGACAACAATACTTCAGCTGCAGCCCGCTATGGAAACAGGGCCTTACCCACCTGGATTCTGCATCTGTGAATTGTGATTTTTAGCTGTGCCGGAGCAGTGGGGAAACAACTCGTACTCCTATCTAAAGTAACAGGTGGTACTGCACTGCACGACTGGGTCATTTCATGGACCCAGACACAATAAAGCAACACTTTGTACAGACCTCCATTTGCACAGTTGCGCAAGCTCGTACAGGCAGTTGAGTGCATTATAAGTTAGATCCTGCATGTTGTCCCTTTCCCTGCTAATCATTGAGCTGAGAATTTTACCACCTTAGGCAGGTAAAACCCAGGAGGCGATGGATTCAAGTTCCTGCGCTCTAGTTGGGACACATCCAGAACAGAACAAAGTAGTGATCAGCACAGACCTGAACCCAGATGAAGAGCAGAGCAAAGGCTATGAATGCAGCTGAGTAAACAGATGGCTTTGGGGTTTTGTTGGTTGGTGGGTTTTTTTTTGGGGTGGAGGGGGTTGGCCTGGTGGTGGATTTTTGTCTTCTTGAGAATGTTGAAGTCCTCGCCTTCATGGTTATTTTTGCACAACAGCTGTGTTTCCGTTGAGCAGCTGAGAGAGCCGTCTGACTCAGCAGAACTGTAGCATTAACTGTCAAAAAGTGCACTCAGGCAAGACTAGAAATCCTGTGGGCAAAACAATGGATCCTTTTCGCCATGGCTGAGAAAAGACAAAGTGATTTTTATTGTCATAGGTGCTCAGAAACAACAGTCATGGGCATGGTAAAAGAGTTCAGGTTTGTTTATACCAGGCTGTGCTCTCACACAGGAGCAAAAATTCATGGTTCTTTGTTTCATAACTGTGTTTGCTAAAAGTCGGCTAAATTTCTGAACAAGACACTCTTTTGGGAATGGCAAGTCAACCTTATTATTCTGAAGTGTTTTATAATAGTTGCCGCTAACCAGTTTGACTTTTTCAGAAATGTTTCTCCCTTTTCCTTTGGCGGAAAGTATTTGGCATGGTCAACCGAAATTTACAAACCTCTTGGTGCCCTGAAATATATATTTTCTGGCAAACTTATTGAATTAAATCTTGCCTAGCTGCAAAAACGGTGCTACCTAAGCACAAGCCCTTTTTAAAACCTGCTCCACAAATACAAATCTCAGATGTAAAATCCACTGCCCTCCACCTTCTTCCTGGAGTTTTGACTCCTTCAGCTTAAACCTCCTCAGGCAGGGCTGCTCTGCCCACACACTGGTTCCTCTTTCCCCACAGTGCTACTCTCGCTTTTACACCAGGGTGAGAGGAGGATCCTCCTGTTTCAGGGTATGAACAGAACTCGGTTAACCATTTCCCAGCAGGATCAGCGCCAGCTGTGGGGCATTTTAGCCCAAAACTCACCAGAATATTATTCTCTCCTGCCCTGCAGTCCTCTTCCTCTGGTTCTTAAACCACAGCCTTCCCTGGGACTGTTTAACAGGGTGACCTGCATTGTAACCCTGCCCGACCCCTAGGCAACCCAATATAAGAACTTACAGGATCATTAGTACAGGTCAAGCCTTGCTTAAAAGAAATAAGATGCATAGTGCACAGAGAGCCAGCCCAGTGGAAACAAAGGAAGATGCTTGCCAGTAGAGTTGCGTACCTGCTGTGAAATCTACCTTGTTTGCCTGCCTTGAGCAGCATCCTCAGAAAGCTTTGGCCTGTATAACATAATAAATAATGCCTCGGAGCAATGTGACCAAGGGTGGGCAGTAAATCATAACACTGTCAGACATACACAACTGTTGAAACAGACACAGACTGCAATCATCATGCTGTATCCATACAAAATATTTGGCAAATGAGATTCCATTTTCGCGTTGGTTTGTGCCGAGCATGTAAATTTCCAGAGGGACAACCAGCATTAGAGATGTGTAACTGATTGTCTGAATTATAATAAACAAGCTGTGACAGGTGATCATCCATCATATGCTTGCTGAATGTTCCAGTACCACAGCGAGAGAGCAAGAACAGAAATGAGAAAGAAGGGGAACAGGGATTCAGAATTCATACAGGAGAGGCAGTGGGTAAGGGGGTTGTGAAGAATGTGGAGGAAGAGAGACAGGAGAATATACATGAGAACTCATGAATCGGGCAGAATGAGACTAATTCCTTTGATTAGATGATGTGTTCTTCTGGATAATTAATTGGATCAAGGGGAAAGGACATGGAGGATTTTTTTAAGGCCAGCCAATGGAAAATGGAGCTAGTGATTCCATGACCTGTGTGGCAAAGGACAAGGGGAAAGGAATGACGGAAAGGCCCTTCCAGCTGTGACTGGGGCAGATCCAGTTAGAACACAGCTCTGTGGGGGGTCGGGGAGGGGTGTCTGGAACAACCTTTTTTGAGAACAAGTATCCAAATGGTAGCCATGTTAGTCTGCGTCTTCAAAAACAACAAGAAGTCCTGTGGCACCTTATAGGCTAACGCATATTTTGGAGCATCAGCTTTCGTGGGCAAAGACCCACTTTATCAGAATGTACATTTTTTGAGAACATACATTTACAGATGGAACACACATGCTTGATCTTATGTTTTAAAAATATGTTCCGGAAGACTGATGCTGGCAGCAACGTTACTTCAACATTTCAGACCATTCTTGTATCATCTTTAATAACGGTTCCATTCTAATGACATACCTACGGGGGGGAAAGCAGAGTTCAGGAGCAGGTCTGAATTTTTATTTTCTAAGGCTTACGGAGGCTATTTGCATTGTGGAGAGCAAGGAGGTGACAGGTGAAGTTGTTGATCTTCTAGAGGGTAGTGTAAGGACAATGCTGCCTGTTGAACTTCTAGAGAATGCAGGGGATCAGGTGTTTTGCTGAATTCTACCTCTGTGTCCGAGGCAATTAATAGTGTGTGGGGTTAATTTTACCTCTTAAATGGAGAAGTCAGAGGAGGTTGAAGGGATAACACAGTTACTAAAGCGGTGGGAACAATTTTAAAAATGAATCTACCAGATTTGCTTTGCCTTCTTCTCTTCTCCCAAAGTATCAGTGATCAGATGCCTGTTTCCACAAATTTGTTTAAATACTTTTGAATTAATAATTACATCTTCTGTGAAATGTTTTCACTCTGTGATTTGATTGCAGGTAGATATCTGTGGTTATTTGATATTCAAAATTTGAGCTGGGTAGCTAAGTTGAGTTGTCATGATATTGTTTGGGGGCTACTAATTGAACAAATGTCAAATCCTTATGGTACAGAGTTTTGCACATGAAAATTTAAAAGCCCTTTTCCACACACTAGAACTCAGTTCCCTGAATATTCACAGGAAGTGAACAGAAAACAGTACGAACACAAGGAGGGCTAATTGATTTAAAATATGAGCAGAGCACATTTAAAAAAATTGTAACAATTCTTCAAAATGTTTAACTTTTGACAAAAATGTCACGGAAATCTCAAACATTTATTCAAGCTTTATTCTCAGCAGGGCAGCCGTGTTAGTCTGTGGCTTCACAAATAACAAGTAGTCCTGTAGCACCTCGGAGACAAACAAATTTATTTGGTCATGAGTTTTTGTGGGTAAGACCCACTGCTCACTGAAGAAATGGGTCCTACCTATGCAAGTTCATGACCTAATGCATCTGTTAATCTCTAAGGTGCTACAGGACTGCTTGTTACCAGTTTTAATTTGAGCAAATACCAAAGGTCTCCCAAACACTCCCGTTGACTTCCCTTATACCTTGCGAGGAGCAGGACATGGACATGGCCTCCCCCCGCCGTGCATCCCCAACCAGATGAGCTTACAAAACAAAACAGTAGAAATGTAGCACTTTAAGGACTAACAAAATGATTTATTTGGTGGTGAGCTTTGGTGGGACAGACCCACTTCATCAGATCCATCCATTAGATCTCTACATAAACTGTTTTTAAAGTCTTTCTAAGAGTCTAAAGTCTCGTTCTAAGATGCAGATTCTCAGGTCTTTAACAGAATGGCCCAGTCCATTGAAATGTTCACTGACTAGCTTACATGTATTGAGATTCCTGATGTCTGCTCTGTCTCCATTCATTCTTTGGTGAAGAGTTTGCCCAGTCTGTCCAATGTACATTATAGAGGGGCATTGTTGGCACAAAATGTCATATATAATATTGGTCGAAGTACATGAGAATGTGCCCTTGATCTTGTAACTAACATGGTTAGGTCCAGTGATGGTAACCCCAGAATAAAATATATGGACCAATTTGGCACCAGGGTTTGTTGCAAGGAAAAGTCCCAGGATTAGTAGAATTGTGGTGGAGCCTGTGATTGCTAGTTTGAATCTTTCTTAGGTTGAGAGGTTGCCTATTGGAGAGGACAGGCCTGTCACTTAAGTGTGCTCAATTTAACTCTGGAAGATCAGCCATGGCAGTGTTGATTTTTTTTCCCTGTAGCGAAGACATACTCTAGCTCTCTAAGAATCAATGGCCACGTGTCCCCTGAATTCTTTAAAAGCAGTTGGTTTGATTTCAGCATCTGAGGTTCTGCATGAGCAAAAGTGATACAATTTATTAATCTGCAGGTAGGGAAAAAATCCTGCTGTCTCTAAATGGGACCTTTCGTACAGAACAAATATGCTTCCATTGTGCGCTGGGAAGAACAGATTGGGGTGTGTGTGTGTGTGTGTGTGTGTGAGAGAGAGAGAGAAAGCGTCTTTGAAGGTGTCTGGGAGTGGGGAATGGGCGGTGGGCCTTGTGGGTGGGGTAGGACAGGTGCATATGCAATTACACAGATTAAGTGGGCATTTCACCAATTTGGTTAGGCTGAAGAGGCTACTACTGAGCAGAGGCCCAAGTAGCAGTTACAGGAAAGCTCTGCTGTTTGTCCCAGGGCCTGACAGAAAGAGGATTTACACTTAGCTGGCAGTACAGCCTGCAGCTCTGGTGCTAAAAGTGTGCACTGGCATTTGGGTTTCTCGGCAAGGCTAGAAATGGGAGTGATGGAGAATGGAAACCCTTTGTTACAGAGCTGGATGCATTCTGGGCAGAGGTCTTTCTCACAGCCAGCCGAGACAGGATGTCTGTCTTCTGCTCTTTCAGTGTCTATTTGCCAGGCGGGGGCCAGTCAGGAATTTTCTTTGCCATCTGGTGGGATGTGACCTTGATTTTTCTGAGTGTTATTGTGGAAGTCCTGGCGGGCATGGGAAAGGGGTGAGGGGAACTGGAAAGTGAGGGGTTGCTTTTTAGAGGCACTTATCTATCAGAGGAAGGTTCAGTTTAAGAAACTGCAAACAGCATCGGATACATGAAGCTTGGATGTGAGTAGCTGCTGCTGGCATGGTGAGGTTTATTTTGGCCCAGAACTGCCCTGGGAACAGCAGAGAAGCAACACTCTTGGAATTCTCTCTCTTTACAATTCACTCAGCAACTTGGCTTCAAAAGACAATTTGAAGGGAAAAAAAAAGAAAAGAAGGAAACGTATCCAAATATCCGAGCCAAGGTTTGTATGTGAAACTGCGAGGAGGAGATGAAAGCTCCAACAAGGCTGATCTCTGACCTAAGAGTTGCAGGGGGAGAGGGGGTGTCAGCCTGCGGTGTCTGAGCTTGTACTGCACAGAGCCTGTTCAGTCCTGGGTGAAAGTTGTTTGTGATCTCAGGGAGGCATGTCACTTCCCAGAAACTTTGTTGTCCCTGGGTCTTAATGCTCCTCCCATGTATGGGAAGAGCTGAGGCACAACACTGAGAAGAAAAAAGATGAAGTTGAGTGGTGGCACCAAATGAAGCAAGTTTTCTCACGAAGAATCACAAAGTGCGTAATGAAGAGAAAACAGGTTAAAGTCATAACACTACGCGACAATGATTTTAAAAGACTTTTATTTAGCTCTTTAGGGCACAATTCATATGGGAAAAAGTTTACTCCGCGTGCATGCAGTGTAAAATAGTAACTGTTGAGTATAGACATACATTGTTGTTGATGTGCTCTCCACCCAGAGGTTAGCCGTTGTATGAGATGCCAGTTTCAACGCATCACCATATAATTCACTAGAACCCTCTGACATTATTTTATGTTGGGCCCATCAAGCTGTGTGGGGCCAGGCTGGTTGGTTCCTGGTACTGTAATGGTAGTGTTGGGGTGGTCAGTATATCCATCCCAAACTCAGAAACTCTGGCAAACAGCAATGCTATTTGCAGGCTAAGGCTTTCCAGCAAATACAGCATTTTTGCTCATTGCTTGCACTTTTTCTGAGTCCCAATTTGGATAATCTGTCATCCTGCTCATGACTATTCTTCTCCACAATATTATTATTATTATTATTACTATTATTATTATAATAAAACAGGCTGGAAAACCTATGTTGCTTCCATCTAATTTTTACCTGACCTTTATAAAAAGTCAATTTGTGCTTATTTTGTTTCCCAAGCTAGACATCTAAAATGCCCTCCAGTCACCTCTGCATAGTACTTATATTTGATCATCAGCAAAACAATTGTACAGCTGCTCTTTTCGTGAACAGCTAGTGTACAGGAGACAGACAAGGCCTTTATTTCTCCTGTTCATTTGGTTGAGTTCAGGAGGAGAGTTCATGCTTCAAAATTCTGGAGTCACCACATAATACCACTAATTTTGGAGTTACTCTGTACTTCCGAATTTGCATATGAGCTCAGACTGAGAGGCAGCATGGTGTAATGTGAAGCGGGGACTGAAAGTTGAGAGTTCTCAACCTGGTTCTGCCGCAGGTGTATCTGCCCACAGGCATGCTCAAACCTGGGACCTCTGGAGCTTTATGCAAGTGCCGCTACATCTTGAGCTAAAGGCCAGCTGCCTCTCAACTTTGGCTGTAGAGGACATTTTTATTCTCTCTCTGTAAAGTAGTCTAGGTACCATTATGTGGGATGGTTACATTCACCTAGGGTTACACCTACACTAGTGAATGCCCTTAGCCAACTTATTTAGCCCTAAGCAATTTCCAGTGTACAGTGTATCTATGTTGAAGTGCCCCATTTGAGAAACCCCAAGTCTGCTTCTTGAGAAGTGCGCCAGGCACCCCCAATTCCAGATGGAAGACAGTTGGAGATTTGCCAAGGCAGTGGAAGGTTTACCAGAGCAAGGAGTGCATGGACAGTGGTGTTGTGAGGATTAACGTGTGGATGTTTTCAAAGCACCAAACGGGGGATAGTGTCATGGGCACAAGGTGCAGTTTAGCTGCTAAACTCCAGTTGACTTTCGGTGGGAATTGGACGTCTATCTGCTGTTTGTGCCTTTAAATATTTCCCTCTAAGTAATTATGCTCAAACCATCTCACTGGCTATTGGTGACTTCCAGTCATGTGACTGGGAGACAGCAATTAACCAGAAGTTTGTAGGAATGTGGAATTATCTTTCCAAATGTCTGCCGATCTCTCTGGCGGTCTCGTAGAAGTGTACATTTTTCACCATACTCAGTCTTCCTTGTAGAAGCAAAGTAGTGATCCACGGAGGAGTTGGCAAAAGTAACTCAAGGGGAATTCTGCTCTTGACCAAGTGTGCTGAGCCTGAACTTTACCGTCACCCACACCTTTTTTGGACGAAAGGACAATTATAAAACATCTTGGAGACACCCATGGTCAAAGCACCAGTATTTTCTTGTGGGTACGATCTTCACAGCACAGCAGCTGCAAGAAAAGTGTTGGGAGAGAAACCGACCAAGGTATATGGTTTGCATTGGTCTAACTAAAAGCCTTTGATTTCAGTGAATCGCTGTGCCATCTGGATTGTATTTTCAAAGACGGGATGTCCTGATCAGGCCTGCTGATGCTAGGAAGAGCAAAGGGGGATGTTGATCCCAGGCCTGGCGCTTCAAAGGGGCTTGGATCCCCAAGCCCCTTTGAAATGCTGCAGAGCGCTGTGCCACGACTCTGCGACTGGTAGGAGGGACGGGACTGAATGCCCTAAGCCCTGCCCTTTCTGCCCTTGGCCGCACCCCTTCTGGGAGGTGGGGAGCTGAGCCCCCTCCCACCTTGCCCCCAGGCCCATGGCCGTTGTTGGTGCTGCTGGCTCCAATAAATATAACCATGTTCTAATGTTGTTTCGCAACAACATGAAAGTGACTGTTGTGCGTCATGCCAGCTCCCAGAGGGAATCTTTCAAAGTGCAAACAGGGGTCAAACAGGGCTGCATCTTCGCTCCATCAAGGTTTGCAGTTTTTATTGCTGTCATTCTTTACCTAATTGCTGGGAAGGTCCCAGCTGGTGTTGAAATCGTTTATAGAATGGATGGAAAGCTGTTCACTCTTAGCAGGCTGGAAGCTATTAGTGAGATTTCCACCGCATCTCTGTGGAACTTCAATATGCTGATAACACTCAGCCTTTGCTCAGTCTGAGAAAGATCTTCAAACTCTCCCAAATGTATCTGCCAATACTTACACGTCTTGGTTTCGCACAGTGTCAAGGAGACCAAAATGCTCCATCAGCTCTCTCCACAGGAGTACCATGTGCTCCATCTACTATAATCAATGGAGAAGTACTGGAGATAGTCAGCCATTTCCTCTACCTTTTGAAGTCATCTCTCATTCAAGACAGATTATTGATGCAGAAATCTAGCACTGTCTGAGTTGTACCAGTTCAGCATTTGCTTGTTTACGGCACAGGGTTTTTAAACGTCAGGACATTTTGAACAGACCCCAAGCTTCTTGTATGTCAAGCCATTATCCTCCCAACATTGTTGTATGGGTCTGAGACCTGGTAACCTACAGACGTCACTTGAACGTCCTTAAGAGGCCTCACAAATACTGCCTTCACAAGATACTGGAGATCAAATTGGAAGACAAATGCTCTGGAAGAGGTGAAGACCACCAGTATCAAGGCAATGATCATCTGAAAATAACTCTGCTCTACTGGTCATGTCATCCTAGTGCCAGACAGGTCCTGTTCTCTCAGCTGAAGGAAGGGCTCCAACAGAAGCAAAGGAGGCCAACAGAAGTGGTTTTTTATACGGACCTGCTGAAGGATAACTTAAAGAAGTGCAGTATTGATTTTGACATTTGGGAGATGCTCATCTAGGACCGCTTAAAATTAAAAGAAGTCTTACACAATGGTTCCCTGCATTTTGAATTCGCCCACTGCCAAGCTGAGGAGGAGAAGAGGCTCAGGAAGGAGAGACTGGCTTTCAGTCATGGTCAAGAGCCTCCTGGCATACCTGGAAACATCTGTCCTCTGTAATAGAACTTGTGGTTCAAGGATAGACCTTATCACCCACCCAAAGCGCCACAACTCCCGTAGAAGATGATCAAACTCGGCAACAAATGATCACCATCTACGTGCATAAGTGAAGAGTTCCAGTTCTGTTCAAGTCAATTTAGGCACATACATGGGAGATGCAGAATTGAGGTTGCAAAGGCAACATGAATTCTAACTTTTCCTTTTTGAGTGCCTGATTTTCACAGCCTTATATTCTTTTAACGAAGTGGTGTTTGAGAAATTATGTTTATGTATGTTACACAGTTTGTTTGTCCTTCATAGTGGTTTGTTGCCTAGTTTGCTGGAGAGACCCTGTAAATTTCCTCTCTTCAGTGCCCTGAGTGGCTGCAGGAATTGGAGTTGTTTATCTTTCTTCTTTGGTTCCTATGTTTAGCAGCCTGCCTGTCATGACTGCTGTTGTATGATGTTCCAGTTTTCCAGCGGACCTTTGCAGACTGGGTTATCCCTGTCTTCTAATCTGTCAATGTCATCATTCCAGTCTCACTTACCACCATTCCAATGTCTGGGAGTGATCTGTGTCTTAATTTTATACACTTTGCATTGCTTAAACTCTTTGAAAATGACTTACAAATTGTTCTTAGCTTGCATCTCTTTGCATCCCTGCATTGGTTCAGTGCATAGAATATATACAGTAAACTCTTTCATATCTGGCATTCCCTTATCCGGAACTCTCAAATAACTGGCATTTTAACTCTAAGTAAATTTTAGTTACTTTTCCCATAAGTATCCTAGAGTGAAAGTAAAAACAACAAATACCATGTATGTTTACAGTGTACAATATTACTGTTGTAAATAAAGTACTCTGCATACTTTTTTTGTTAATATCTAATCCTGTTTTTTCTTTAGTGTTATGCATTGCGAGGCATACCTCTCTAATATCCAGAATATAGGAATAGCCAGCAACCTCCCAGTCTCGGGGCTGCCAGATATGAAACTGTTTACTGTACTTACTAATGTGGAAGGTTATATACATAATAATGTTATTTTATGAGGGTTTTATTGGCATGGGGTCAGAATGGGACATTATTCATAAATAACAAAGCCATAAGCCAATTGGGCAGGTCATCCCAAATAACGACTACAGTAGACCCCCGACTTATGTGGAGGTTGTGTTTTTGTGCAACCCCGTGTGAGTCAAATTTTGCATTACTCGGGGAAGCCAGGAAACTGACTAGTGCAGCAGCATTGGTCAATTTTCCCACTCCCCTGGGTGGCGGGCAGCCTGGAGCCAGGTGCTAGCTCCCCACCACTCTGAGTGGTGTTAAACCAAGATACACACACTCAAGTTGTGCATATCTTGGGTTTCTACCATATATAAAACGACACATCTCGCACATGCTATAGTTCCATATATGCCATATATTAAAATACTCAAGTTTTAAATATTGTATTGATACTATTTTTCATATCTCTTTGTATCTGTAAATCTATGTTGCTTTAGTTACCTTGACAGCTTTTCAGAGCAGTCTAGGCAAATCTACCTTTCATTAAAATTAATGGAATATGTGCCTAAATTGCCCAACCTGCTCTGAAAATCTCAATTCATGAGTCCAACTATGTAGGACAGGAAAATTATAACAAGTAATATTTAGGGTTGTTGAAATGTATCTAGAATAGGTTTTCCATAGGCAATGTAGAAATGTGAAGGTCATAACCCAGGACTTGCCAGGTCTTGAAAGAATAGCTTATATCTCATTGGAAAGCAATGGATTTCTCTGTGATGGCATGTACCCTTCCCCTGCATGGTCCAGGAAAGCAATACAACTCTTCACTAGACTGAAAGGCATAAAGGGAGAAATGGCCTGAGTTGGCTTGATAGACTACTGGGAGACGGAACTGGCAGCTGTTTCAGCCTTGTCTATATGGGGAAATTGACTGGCATAACTGTACTAGTACATAGTCAGAAAGAGGTAGCCCTCTGTATCTGTCTGTATCTTCACAAAGCAGAGATAGCAGTCTTGTAGCACTTTAAAGACGAACAAAATGATTTATTAGGTGATGAGCTTTTGTGGGATGGACCCACTTTCCAGGTCCCACAAAAGCTCATCACCTAATAAATCATTTTGTTTGTCTTTAAAGTACGACAAGATTGCTATTATTGTTTTGTACTAGTGTAATTATACTACTATAATTGCACCACTATAACTCCACATTTAAATGCTCTTATGCCAAAATAAGAATTTTTACATGGTGTTACACTGGTATGACCATAGTACTGTAATTACATTGTTATAGCTAAGCTGGTAAATTTCCAAGTAGACAAGCTCTTTAAGGAGGCAAAGCAATAAAAGGGAAGAAAGGGAGCCAGTGAAGAGGATTAAGGGAGAGGTGTACTTTTTCCCCAGCAATACTTGGCTGTGTCTTGTCCTGGTTATCCTCTATGGGAAGGTGTACATGGGAGTTGCCTCTTGCTTTGAACTCAGGAGAACCACAGTGGTTATGTCTAGATTACAGTGATTTGTCGACGGAAGTTTTATCAGAAGGTATTTTCCGACAAACTTGTGTCAATATGTTGCAGCCAAATTACCAAGCAGATCACAAGAGCAATCCGCTCGGTCAACAGAGAGTGACCAGACTGCCTGGCTGCTCTCAGCAGAATGGCCAACCAGAAGCACAGCAGACAGGTCTGCCTGGTGTCCTGCAAGCCCTATCTGTCAACAGAGGGCCCCCAGAATGTCCAGATGGGCTTTCTGTCGACAGAGGCATTATGTCTTGTGGGAACAGGATGAGAAAGTCAACAAAAGTGCTGCATTCTGTTGATTTACTGTTGACAGAATCCCTTAAATCTGGATGCTCCCCAAGTTTTATTGACAAAACCTTCTAGTGTAGACATAGCCAGAGGCTCCAGACACAACAAGAATGGGGTTTTGTTGGTTGTAGCTGGACCTTAGCTGCAGGAAGCAGCCCTTGGATGCTTGGCATGGATGGATGCTTTTTCCGTGGGACCTATGGCCAAAGGAAGTGGCCCCAGTGTTGGTTTTTAACTTTGCTGCTATTGGAACTTGACTTAAAGGGCTTGTGACACTCAATGGGGAAGTCACTGCAGAGCACCCAGTTCCAAGCCTGGTGGATTTTGCATCATTGGGCCTTTCAAATTCTGAGTCGTGCAGGATTGAATGCTGTCTACCTTGCACCTCAGACCAATAGAACTGGGTGGGAGAAAATAAAACTTTGCCAGAAAAGTGTTTCTCCTTTCCCTCTTTGAAGTGGCAGCTGTTTGGAATAGCTCCCAAGCTTTGGAATGTTTGGAGAAATCCTCGGGATTGGGGCATGGGGGATGGGATTAGCATGTAGAAGGTAGGTGAGGTGATTAAGGGTGAATGATAAAATTCAATTTGTATCCTGGCTAGGCAAGTTGTCATATAGGTATTGCCGCCACTCAACATGTGTGAATTTGTTACATGTAAATGATGTTTACTGGCAGCTGTTGTAACTGTGCGGCAAATGTCCACAGCACTTCACAAAACTCCACTGTGCTTTCAATTGTTTTAAGCTGTCGCTGACACTCGCTTATCAACACTTCCCAGAATGTAGTAAATCAGCTACGACAAGGGGCTGGGTGTCATTCGTATCCCTCTAGGCATCCTCAGGTGAAAGCCTTTGGGGAAGAGGAGCATCTCCCATCATTCACCTCTATGTAGATCCTTTTTTGCCATAGGTCGCACAGACAAGAAGATCATCATGGGAAAACACAGCACTAGTTAATACCCAGCAAACAAGAAGCTATTTTGTGAGCACCTTTGGAGGCTCAAGCCTGCTCCCACCAGTTTGGGTGAGAGCAGGTTTATGTCTGTAGCCCTTTTCCCAGTTAGAACCTCCTAGGTGTCATATTTGCATCTGTCCTTTTTTTTCCAAGAAACCTTTCACGTCAATGTACCAAAGGATTTGCCTGCTCAGCAACCTCAGGTATGAAATTAGTGTGTATTAGCGTCTCCATACTGTCTGTCTATGTGGGCATACATACTGCACACTAGAAATGTCCTGGGTCAGTTTTTAGCTTGGGTATGCTTTAAAGTGTATGACACAAACATGCACAAAGGCATATTTAGTATGCAGAATGTCCACAAAGTACGTGCAGAGCAGCAAGGGCACTGTAAATTCACAGTGTGATGTGCGCTAACTTCCCTATGTGGGCAAGCCCTAAGTCCCGGATCTCAGAAGTGGCCCTCTCATTTCTGAAGCCCAGCCCAGATCTGAAATCCCCTCTGCCGTGGTTTATAAAAGTGCAAATCCAGTCACTTTTTTCCACCGTCCATTCACAGAAGAGCGAGAAGGCTAGCCAGCCGAGAGAGAGGAACAGATACTGTTCAGTGTGTCATCTGTTTAGCACTCTTCTCCCAAGGACAAGAGCTATGGAAAAGACACTGGCCTGGCCTCTAACGCAACAGCTTTCTTTTTGGAACTGCTGTAGTACCCTCTGGGAAACGTGTCAAGAACGGGGAGTCTCAACCCGTCGTCTTGCTCTATCTCCATTTTCAGAGAGCCACAGAACAACCAAGTCTTCTACATCACTAATAATAGCTTGGAAAGACAGCTCTGCTCCTTATCCTTTTCCGTGTCGCTAGTGAAGAAGCGTATGCTCCTTTACATTCTTCTGTTTCTATGATGGGGAAGATGCTCTATCGTTTGTGTGTGGAAAAAACAAGACTAAAAACCCCAGAGAGGTTCTTGGCAGAACAGTGAAAAGTATCACTATTTTCCAAAACTTTGCTCCTTTAAGAAGGTTATTTTGCAGTTAATTGTCCACTGAGTCTGGCAAATGTTTAATAAGCAGACTTTCCTATTCCAGTAAAGTCAAGTTACTTTTGTGTTACCAGAGCCTGCTGCTTATTAGATACAATGCCCAGTTGGTCAATACATCCGAGAATATTCTGATCGTGAGTAACAATATGTTGCAGTAGACAAGCAATAGGAAATGTGGAGCAAGACGGAGCGAGAATTAAATACATCGATCAATCGGGTGCATGACAGACATCATGGTGGCGGACTACATGATGGGAAAGAAGTGACACCTTGAGGAGGAGATAGTCTTGCAGTGCAGGGCAGGGGTCCCTTGATGAGGGCATTCCAACTGGCACGGGCTGACAGCGCATCGGCTAATTGCAGATTGTTCTGCCTCCGATTCTGGGCGAGTCCTCGGAGGGAAAGAAGTTTCATTTAAAGAAAGCTGCTGGTAATAAGCAGAACTGGGTTTTAATGGGGTTCGTATGGATAGAACTGAAATCAAATTAGAGTCTAATTGGCATGCACGAGGCAGTCAGAGAAGGGGGGAAGCACAGAGCTGCAATGGCTGTCTTGTACTGAGAGGCTCAGCAAGCCGTGCTTGCGCAGCCAGTCTCCATTAAGTCGCTATCCATAATGTATGAGAGTTGTGAACCCAGGGGACTTCCCAACAAAAGGGGGAGACTTCTCCACACTACCCTTCAGAAAGTGATGTCCCACGAGGGGCTGTTCTGGAGAGTGCTTTTAGTAACTAATGGTTCACTTGGGCAGCAGAGGTAATAGAGCACTAATGCACTCCAAGCCCAAGGCTGGCTTCTCCTCCACTGCACTCCACTGCTCTTCAAGGATCACTGCAAGGGGACAAGGCGCTTTCCTCCAATGACAGCAGGAATTACGAATGAGTGCAAAGAATTGCAGGAAGGGGATCCCTGCCCGAAAGTGCTTCTGTTGTGAGTCGCAACTTCATCTTTCACTTACGCGTTCCCCAGACCCCGGTCACCAGAGGGCCCGGCAGCAAACTTCAGATCTGTGTTTCAAATAACTCGACGTTCTGAAGAAATCAGGTCTGGGATTTTTGGTTCAGACCACGAATATGAAGGTGTGGGGGGTAGGGGGGTAGTTAGCTAAAACTATGCATTTCAGTTTTATTCTCTCCCCTCCTTCTGTCTTTCCTACCCCGGCCACCCCCCGCCCCCCCAGAATGTAGGAGTGTTTTGGTTTTAGATCTCTAATTCTGGCCTATCTCAGCCAGTAAACGTCTGGGTGTTCCTTTACATACCTGGCACGTAGGGCTACAATACTATTCTCTGTGCATTAATGCCTCTTAACCACGTTGCAAAATTCATCTTTGCAGGTAGAGCGGCTAACTGGGATTTCAGCACAGAATGCAATGCGTGAATGAGCATAGAAACAGAATGCCCTCCTTCTCCCCCTTAGAGATGGTGCTGTTGGAGTGATGCTTTGCCTGGTGGCAGGGGAGTGATTGGAGTGGACCTCGTAGCCGTTCTGTTCTCTTCTGTGCACTTCAGAAGAGAGGAGTTGTCAGTCCGCTGATGGTAAATTAGTTTACAACAAGTTGAAGAGGCCTAGAGAATGCAAATCTGCATCCCAGGCTTTGCAAAAACCCTGATTTTTGCTTTACAGTTTGGCAGGCAAATTTCAGAGGAATGCAAATAAGGAAGTGGGTGAAAGGATATGGGAAAATGATGGAGACCAAAGTCACACTTAGAAAAGCAGCCTCAGCTCCATTGAAATCAACAGACTGCGTCAGCTAAAGGTTGTAGTGATTTGGTTCTGGGGCACAAAGAGACGCCATTTTCATCTCCCTGCACCAGCAATGCCACATGGGAAGCACCGCAAGTGCTGGGAAAGGAAGGGAGTCTCTTGGTGTGGGAGTGGCAGAACCTGTCATAAGAACTGCCATACTGGGTCAGACCAAAGGTCCATCCAGCCCAGTACCCTGTCTGCCCACAGTGGCCAATGTGAGGTGCCCAAGAGGGAATCAACAGAACAGGTAACGGTCTCTCTCCTACCATCCACCTCCAGCCTCTGACAAACAGAGGTTAGGGGTGCCATTCCTTACCCACCCTGGCTAGTAGCCATTAATGGACAGGATACGGGGCTAGATGGACCTTTAGTCTGACCCAGTATGGCCGTTCGTACGTTCTTCTGTCAAAATTCTCTCACTTTCCTCCTTGTTCAGGGCAGCAGTAATTTGCCAGGGGTCTCCTCCCTCAAACAGGCTTAACTGCACTAGCAAGTCGTAAGGGCAATTTGTACTCGGGAGCAGAGGACGTGCCCCTTCCCTGCGCACCTGACCTGGAGCGGGAATAAGAGGCCACGCCCGCATCTGAAGCATAGGTCCAGGTAGGCAATGTGAAGATAAAAAGGGAATTCTCCATCTCTTGTTATATACCAAAATCTAGAAGACCCTGAAGCTGAACCACAACTCAATGTGAGAAAATACCAGTGGACTCATTCTAGTGTAGTTAGTAATGTGTTCTGACCACATGCTCGACCTTCGTCCTTGTAGCACGTTTGTCTCCATTTGGAGTTTGTTTCTGTTTGTACCTCTGGAATCCAGACTCACTGCTGAACACTGCTTTCTCTGGCTTTGGCTTTATTACAGCTGGAATATGAGAGTGCCTGGCAGCAGTTGGAACATCATCCATTCACACGTGCCCAGTAATTCCAGTTACGTGGCACAAGTGACGTCCTGGGTGCAATTTATAAACTAGCAGAGGAGTAATTGATTGTATGTCCTTTTAAGTGTTTATAATATAGTCTTTGACATTAACACCTATTAGGATGAACGGGGTGGGAAATGTGCACCTGTCTTGATGCTGTGGTTTAAGACAGAAGATTCAGTAATTTAGGGGTTCCATCATTTCGTATGAGGGAGCCCAACTGCAATCTGGAGTTCTGAGAGTTCATTTAACAAACGCATAGACCTTCTATTTCAGAGAATACATCATCCTTGGGATGGACCACGGCGGGTGAAATCGATGGCTTCCTTGCCCCAGTTTGTATGGCCTTATATGGCATTACCATCTCTTTCACCACAAGGGGGCTGCGTTGAGCGTACAGTAAACTCTTGTTCATCCGGTATTTGATCAACTGGAACTCTCGGATTACTGGCAAACGCGGCTTCCTTTTTTTGAGAGTCCCAGGGTGCTGCCCGAGCCCCACCCCCTGCTGAGCAGGAGCCCGGCCCCAAAGCTCCTCGCACTACACAGCGATGTCCATCAGCACGCGGCTTCCTGCGGGGCAGGCTGAGCCCACCTCCCTGCAAGCGGCTCCTTGTGGGGCTCCACTGTCCTGCAAGCAGCTCCCACTGTTCGCACCAAAAGGTTCACAGGACAGCAGTTCAGCAGGAGCTAGCAGTGGGAGGTGGGGGGAGCTGTATTTTCTTATAGGGGTGAAGCATTGACCACGGCCTCCCTGTGCCTCCCCTGCCAGCATCTCTCCATTAACTGGAATATTTGAATATCCAGCAACCTCCCGGGGCAGGTTGTTGTATATCAAAGAGTTTACTGTGTTACAGAAGTTTCCCCAGTTCTTGCTAGTCAGCGCTGTAGCCCTTTTACGATGTTATCAGGTGCGCCATGCAGCCTTGCAGAGGTGGCGTTACTGTCAGGAAACAGCAGCAAAAAAGTTGTCTTGCAGCAGCTGCCAGGGCTGTCAGCAGATAGTGGGAGAGACCTTTTGCAAGGCCGGGTCAGACCTTCTGCAAGGCCCAGCACATCATGTCACATCTCTTTGCCTACCTTCATGGATCCTTTTACAGTGCTTTCATTTAGCCCAACGTGCGGGTCAAAAGTGTGGATCATCAGCTAAAGTACCTCACTGCCTGGAATACCTCACTGCGTAATGGAGATGACACGCCACCTACTGTATCCTTAGCACAGAAGTTTCTCAAACTCCACTAGTATTCCACAGTCTAGAGCCTCAGTAGGAGATTTATTTATTTTATTGAAGGTTGCACCTCCAAAAACACCCTTTCTCTGGTCTGGCAAGATCCCTTGTCTGGCAGGATGTTCGATGCTCCTGGATGAGAGAGCCTGGAGCAGAAGGGCAGGCTGCCAGCTGTAAGGAGTTGAGCAGCCCAAGACAGACCCCTGTGACAGCCCACAGCAATAAGGGGCGCTGGCACTGGTCCCTGCGATAGTCGTGTGGGGCAGGGGCAGGGGCTGGAGCTTTGCGAGGACCGGGGATGAAGCCAGAGTCTCTCTGGGGCTGGTGCCCTGTGGCAGTGCAGGTTGGCCAAAGCCCCCCAGCAGCCCCAGGGAGCCCAGGATTGGGGCTGGAGCTCCAGGCATGGGGCATCGGCGGGCCAGGGCTGCAGCTCCACACACAGGGCTAGCCAGAACCCAGTGACAGCAGTGCAGGGGCCGAGGGCTGGAATCGGAGCTCTGTGGGGATGGGGCTGAAGCTCCCCAGCAGCAGTAAGCAGAGCCTCGCGGCAGCATGGGCCAGGATAGCAGGGAGACTCACAGCAGGTGGGCAAGGGTGGAGGGGAGCTGAAGCAGGTGCTCCGGGGACCATGGCAGGGGACCTCCCCGGCCAGGCAAATTCTCTCGTTGGGAGCCAGTCAGGGTCCGACCATGCCAGAGCAGGGAGGTGCAACCAGTATTACTATTTACTAACCCACCCACCCTCAAATCCTGTGGACAAGTGCATTTCGGTGGTGCATGTTCAGAGGCTGAAATGCTAGTTTTTATCTTCGCAGGTTCCTTATAGCAGCTTCTCTTTAATCATGTGAGACTTCTCCATTTTTTAATAAGGCAAGTACTCCTCTTTACATGCTCACAAATGTCATGTGTGTCAAGATTGCAGTCAGGGCACATTAGGTCTGTTATTCATTATCATAATCATCCTCTCAAGGCAGGTCTGGCAAGCTCCCAACAAGACGTCCTCTGTCCTATTGCAGATTATGTTGCTCTACTTCCTGGTGATGCCCATATGGCACTTGGGTCCTAAGCCAATGAGATCCTTAGTAATGCACAGCTAGAGCATCAGTATTTGCATGGAATTGTGTGATGGGGTCTACCAGGCCTTCTCTACTCCCTGGGGGGCACACTAACACCCCCCTCCCCAACCCAAGGAATATCCATTCTGATCGGGTGTCCAAGACAATCTTTCAAAGGCCCACAAAGGTCAGGACATACTGACCAATCAAGAACCAGCAGGCCAGTTAAGAAGGCATGCCTGCTCTTGCTCCAGGGCAGAGCTTGGAGGGCAAGGGAGAAGTGTTTCAGGGCAAGCTGAACACCTGCGACGGCGCCTTGCCCAGAGCACCCCAAAGCAGCACTTGCACCTGCAAAAGCTTTTTTCCTTTTTAAAGGTGCAAACTGATGGAACCTGAGTTGCTCTTTGGTCACGTGGCTATTCAGAGTCCAGTGCCAAACGTACAGCACCTGCTACTTACCCCTTAGTCAGACCCTGACTCTGCAGACTGAAGTGGGGAGTAACCATGTGATCCTGAGGGAGGCTTACAGAGCAGACCCCCATTGCTTGCTTGCCCATCTCTGTATTACTGTGTCTTTCCATCTAGCCTCCTCTTGGCCTTCCTTATTCTCCTCATTCTGCACCCAGCGCCCTCCTTGTCTTCTACCACCACAGGCATTTGTCCCTGACAGTTCCATCCTTCCTTCTTTTTGTCCACCTGATCACCACGCTCTTGGCCGGTATCTCTCCAAAGTTTCTTCCTTCCCTTGATGAAAGTCTGACTGTGCTAGTAACACAGATATCCCTGTCACCATCACACGTATGCAAGTATTAAATAAGCCCTGCTCAGCTCAGAAGGAGCAGAATTTCATGCTGTACCAGAGGCTTTCCTGTCTGGTGCTATCATGCCTCTTTCTCTGCCTCTGCTGCTGCCTTAGGCAGCATATCTCCACAATACCTGACTGACTGAGGTTATAAACTGTTTTGGGGCAGGGACCCTCTTTTCACTATATGTACACACAGTGCCTAGTACAATGCACACATAATCCCTGACTGGGGCTTTAAGGGCTACCAAAAAATAATACAATGACCGACGCTGTTTTCAGTCCCGCAGGTGCCATCGCAGGTTCCGGCTCTGTGGTCCGGACTTGCCTCATCCGCTGGTCCAGCATCCCCAGGGGTGCTGCTGGGCTGGAGCATTCATGGAAGAGTGGAGGGGGTAAAGCCAGGCCCCACGCTCAGCAACTCCTCTCTGACCCTCCCAGAGCTTCTGGAGAACTGCAAATAGCTCGTGTGCAGCACTGAAGCTCAAGGAATGAGCCCAGAAGAGTGGCTGAAGGTGAAGAGGCAGGCTGGGTGCAGAGCCCGGGGGCCAGAAGCACAGACCTGTGGCTGGTGGCGGCAGCAGCAGAGGAGCTGACGTTGACAGAGCATGGATTTGGGGGGGACACTCAGAGCATAAGGTAGTGTGGCTGTGGGAGCTCTGTGATTGGCAGCCTGCAATGCAGCTCCATGAGAACACTCTAAGCCCCGGGCCTGCTGTACTGTTCTCCTGGCACCCAGCCACGGGGCTCCACAGCTACCCTGCCTCATCCCCTGAGCGTCGTCCCCCAAGTCCCTGCTCAGTCTAGCCCAGCCCCTCTGCTGCTTCCAGAGCAGAGCCTCACAGCCACTGGCAGCAGAGGGGCTGGTATTGACCTTTCCTGGTCCACTGGATTCCCCAGTTGAGGACCAGTCAGGTTCCACGGGTGCTGGAGATATTACACAAACCTCAAACATGCATTTTTTTTTTAGCCTGCATTACTTTTATCTTTAGATTAAGGGAAAGCAACAGAAGTGAACCAATATAAAGTTCCAGTGTAAGAGCACCCAGTGTGTTACCCAGTTTAACATTGTGTCTGAACTGAAAAGTAAATGGACACAGTGTATGGTAGAGGCGCAGTCTTCAGCAAACACAATGCCCTCATTCACCTCCATAGAGATATATGCTCAGTGACAGGGGAGCCAACCATCAAGCCAAGCAGTGGTGATGGTGCTGTTCCGAATGGATCTAGCAGCACCTCTCTCATTACGATGCTACTAAAAACAACAGGCAAATGCTTCAAGCCCAACCTACCTTAAAGCTATTATAATCTTGCCAGGACTTTCCTTTTGAGTTCTGTTAGTATTTTAAAAATTGCCATGCAGTTATTAATAGAACCATAGGGCTGGAAGGGACCTCAGGAGGTCATCTAGTCCAGGCCCCTGCTTGAAGTGGGGGGTTGATCCTGCTAAGTCATCCCACCCAGGATCTTGTCAAGCCAAGACTTAAAAACCGTGAGGGATGGAGAATGAGCATAATAATAAACACAACGGTTACAAATTCGGTAGGACCTAAATGAAACAATGTCTTGTGTTTTGCTGCCTCAGAACCAGCAGAGGGAGTGAAAGTTAACTAACCAACCATGTTTCTTACTGCTGAGCTGGGATACTAAGGATAATGTTGGTGGATAAACCAAATAAACGTCATATTAATTTCAAGTCCCATAAGAAATGAAGAAATAATCTGTCTGTGAAACAGGAAAAAGCTGATACGGGTAGCAAAAAAACAGTTTAATTCCATGCTTCTAAGTGGGTATTAGCAACAATAACATTAAACAAAATTAAACCATAAAAAAGTACTCGAGTGTTCTATTCAGAGTCAGTGTATAGAATTTGATGAGGCTTTTGATAAATTCTCTCCATTAGAGACACTACAGTGAAAGAAGTGAAAAATCTATTTGTTGCCCTTGGCTTGTGCAGGCTGTTGCTCAGTTCATCCCTGTAATATTTCTCTGTCTCACACTCTCTCTGTCTCTCTCTCTTTAATAATTCGGAGGTTTCAAACACTGTTTTACTCGGGCGCTCTGGGAAATTTTTAATGAATCCTCATGAATATACATGAAATGCTGTTACTGTTATCTGGTGAAGTAGTAGCTGTGGTTCTCTCAGGTCTCGGCATGAGAGCACTCACTTTCTCTTTCTCCCCCCTCCCCCCTTCCAAAAAGATAAATCAGCTGGTATTGTTGCTTGTGTGCCATATATCCATAGGGCTCTCAAAAGGGGGACACGTATTTACTAGGCTGCCAGGTAGATGGCTGGAAGTTGGATAGAAGAGCTCTGCTTCCAGGCTTCCATCTTAGGCATCACAAAATGCACAAGAATCCGCAGAAATTGATGGAACTAATCATAGCAATTTTAGAGATTCCAGGACAAACCGAAACGGAGTAGTGTAAGGGAGTACAAAGGTCTTAGATTCTCTTAGGCCTGTGTACACCAACTTAGATGCGAGTATAGGGATCTAACTTGGTGTAGTTTGTATGCTGGAAAGAGGTATTTTATTACTGGAGTATTTTATTATTCATACTGATTTAACTTTAGCTTTAGGCAGTACGTAACATCCAGCTGCACCAGGATCCTATTGTGCTATATTATACAAATGTATAGTCCTGATAAACAGTTTGCTTAAATTCATAGGCTTTTTCCATCAATGCATAGATTTTTTTTTTTTTTTAAGGCCAGAAGGGACCATTATGATCATGTAGCCTGACCTCCTCTCACACAGACCATAGAGACTTCCTTGAATTAATTCCTGTTTCCAGGCTTAAGGCTGGAAAAGAACTGTTTGGGAGGGCCAAAAGGGAAGGGTCAAAAGGGGTAGGTTTTGGAATAAAAGGATGAACTCGAGCCAAGGCAAGTGTAGGCTGAGTCTCTGGAATAGGTTTTGACTGTGAGATCTGTGCACAGAGAAGTATATTCCTAAAAAAAAAAAAGTGATATAAACCCCACATTTTGATTTTAAGACTACAGAAAGTTCTTGTGAAACGTGGTCAGGACTAGATTAGGTGACTTCCATTTCCACCTGTTGGGATCCTCTAATATATGCTCATGATTGCAATGCATTCTAGATCACACACTTACTGAGCACCTTGCACCAAAGGATTGCATAATGTTTTAATTAAACCTTACAAATTCCCCTATGAGACGAGCAAGTAGTGGTTTACCCATTAAATAAAGATTGGCTAAGCGAGGCAGAGAGCAGAGTTTTTGCTATTGCACAGGGGTCTTTACAAGATCTATGGTCACTTACAGCCACCCTAACAATTAAACTAATTTAAAAAATACAGGATCAACTGACCCACGTAGTAGACTATTCTAACCTGTTCATGAACAATAAACTGTCCACAAGTGATCAGTAGATCAAGAATAGTCCGTTAAAGAAATCAGCCAAGAATTCTGACTAACAATTACGTTTAAGAATTTGGCAACTAGTTGGTGGAGGAAGCAAAATGAATTGAGTAAATTATTCTTTGGAAATGAGTTCACCAGCTGTAATAGGCAGGTTTACTCAAACGCTCAGCTTCAGATGGATGTGGTCATTTAACCCATCATAATCGTGTTTCTAAATCAGCTGCTTAAATTGTCAATGACCCAGAGCATTATGTCAGTGAGACTGAATAAAATCCACAGTAACACCAACGAAGCAAATGGAGAGAGATTCTTGGTTTACACTGAAGTAAACAGGATCAGAATCTGACTCAGTGTCTGAAACGGATCAAAGGCTGTTTTGTCTGCTTTGACACCTGGCACTGTATGCAGGCAAGATTTCCGCTTCCAATGAATGCGTTGCCCTAGGCCTTGTATCCTACTTGGGCTATCCGGGGGAGTAAATCTCTCCTATTGCCCCAAACTGCACTGGTAAATAATATCAAGAAGAATGTGCAGCAGAACAGATATAATGTGAAAAATATACCAGGCTGAAAATAAAAACAAAACACCCCCTGATTTGCGCTCGTATTCCCATGGTACTGCTGACCCAGAATTGTAATGCAAATATTGTAGTTCAATCAGGCTATTTTAAGATGGGGTGGGAATGAGGTTTCTGCTTTCCCCAGAAGGAATGTACATCATTGCTGCTGCTTTAATTTCCCTTTGATTAAAAAAATATGAGCCTGTCTGAAGAATGTGGTATCTTTCCGGTGTGCTGTGTGAGAGGAAAAATCAAAAGGAATGAAAAATACAGGTGAACTTGTCAATTCAGGTTCAGTGAGAAGAGCTTAGAACTTTTTGCTAAATGCATTTTATATGGTTTGGTGTGGCTGCCGGCTGCCTAGGAAATTCAGAGGCGTGGTTTTTTTTTTTCCTCTAAACCTAAAGTTCTGCGATGCATTATAGGCAACCTGAACAAGGCAGGCTGGGTTGAGTCTCTGTATTTCTCATCTCTTCCTCTCACCTTTTTTAGGGTCTTACATGAAATGTGCAACATATCATTCTGTTACCTAATGAGATGCATCTTTTGCTCTCTTTGGGCATATGTGGAAGCTAAAGTACCTTGTGGATTTATACTCCAGTGGATTTATTGGTTTGACCGATTCCTCTTGCCACTGCAACTGGGCAAAATAAATAGAGACATGTTTTATTGTTGAATTTTGCTGGCTATTAAGGTTCATGGAATGTTTGTGACATTGAATCAAGTCTTAGGAAATTTCAAAATAGGCCAGTGAAATGTTCTTTTGGAGGCACAGAGCAGACGTCGGCAAATTTTCAAGTAATATAGGGGTGTCATAAGGAGGAGGGAGCAAACTTGTTCTTTTTGGCCTCTGAGGATAGCACAAGAGGCAATGGACTTAAACTGCAGCAAGGGAGGTTTAGGTTGGACATTAGGAAAAAGTTCCTGACTGTCAGGGTGGTCAAACAGTGGAATAAATTACAAGGGAGGTTGTGGAATCTCCATCGCTGGAGATATTTAAGAACAGGTTAGATAAATGTCTATCAGGGATGATTTAGACAGTACTTGGTCCTGCTGCTGGTGCAGGGGGCTGGACTCGATGGCCTCTCGAGGTCCCTTCCAGTCCTAGTGTTCTATGATTCTATGACCTTTTCCATTATGGAGCTTTGTAGGCTGCGATTGGTCGAGTGTTGGATGGTATTGGTTCTAGCTTCCATTCCTAAGTTCCAGGGGGCTTAGCAGAAGCTGTTTTGATTCCTCGTGCCATTTTGTGCTTTCTGTCAGAGACTGTCCCTAATTCAGGAAGTATCTTTGGCAAGGAGCAGAGTTTGATAGGGGCAGTGGCCCTTTCTAGTAGTCCCATGAACTTACCAGAGAACAGAATCAAAGATGATGGCAGGTTTTCCTTACAGGGCCCTAGCCTGAAAAGTCTCTCATTATATATTGTTTCTCTTCTCCAACATAAAATATTGTAAGAATGTTTCATCAGTTTTGTACATGTTGTTCTGTCACTTCCAGTGTTCCGCCCCGACGCTGAAACAGACATAAATAGCCATTCTGGTTCTTGACAATGAAAGTTTGAAACTATGAAAAGCCAGCATAGAAGTAGATTTCAGAAATTCTTCATCCCCTAACACCCACCCCACAAAACCTTTTCTTTAGAATTACACAAAAGTGAGCATTTTTAAGGTATTAAAAACTATTCGAAATTAACGGGGGGCGGGGGCGGTGGAGGAGAGGAATTCATTACCAGTTTTGCTCAGTGTTATCCATCTTGATGGATGGGTGGATGAATGGACAGAATAAAGTCTTTATTCCATGAGTTTACGCAGGCTTAGATACCACAGTGATAGGCACATTAGGGCTGATTAGACTGGATTTGTCTTTAGGTGACCAAGTGGCACCATCATGAATGAGAATTGCGGTTATTCCAAACAAGTGGCAATAAAGTATTTTCTGTACCACTATCCACCCCCCATGATGTATTTTTATGCTACTTATTTTATTTGATCTATGTCATTTTTTTAAAATATATTTTTTTTTAGCCTCTATCCCATTTTTTCCCTTTTGAAATGCATTAGTTACTATAGAAACACTGCTATGATTGGTATGGAAAGACAACCCCGGCTTGAAATTTATACTCTGGTTTTAAAAATAAAGGTGGGTCTGTGGTGGTTACCATGGCCACATATGTGGCATGTACACACACACCCTTCTGCCAGCCTCCAAGGGACGGTAACACCCCTGCCTGTAACTTTATTCCCCAGCTGTAGCATTTTGAATTAGGCATACAAGTTCTTCAGCAGCATCCATTCTAACCCACTGAAGGTGTGTGTTTGATATGGAAAATGATCTGTACATATATGTGTAAACTCTGCACTATAATTAATTAGGTGTAGAGCTAGAATAGATCATCAGTGACAGCCAGATTTTTAAAGGTATTAGGCCATTACTCCAAGTCTATTAAAATTCTCAGTGTTACTATGCTGCTTCCGACAAGTATGAAAACTGGAGCCCTTTGCGCTGTGGTCCTGTCAGGTTTCCTTAGCAAGGTTGGACAGGGTCTGTAATTTAATTGGTGAACTCCGGGTGTTCCATGAAGTGATGCTCGGATTTTTAGTAGGGAGCGCTATTCTTCTCTCTGGGTCAGTACTGACATATTGCCTCAGTATGGCATTAAAAGACACTGCAGAACAATGTGTCATCATTTGGATGCTATGCATTATAAACCTAACATACTTGTCTCTTGTGATCAACAAAAACTACTTAATATTCATTGCAAGAGTAGGTGTTTAACCCTGGTCCTGGATAAATTAAAACTTCAGTCACTCTTTTCTATCTAAATTGTTCCAGAACTTTCAAATGAGAGCAGTGCTGTCCATCACTTTCTGTCCTAACCTCAGTGTTATCAACTTTGTGATTTTACTGCAAGTCTTATTATATTGGAGATTTCCTAATGTTCCAGCTCCTGTGAATAAATAAAGGTATCAACTTCCAGTTTTAGAAAAGGATGTTTTTAGCCCTCGTGTTTAGAGAGAGGAAAAATTGAAAATTTAAAAAGCAGACAAAGAGCTGCAAAATTCAAGAGGTAAATTAATTAGAAAAATCAATGCATCCAGGCATCTGATGAAGCAGGTCTTTGCCCACGAAAGCTTCTGCTGCAAAACCTCTGTTAGTCTATAAGGCGCCACAGGACTTCTTTGTTTTTAAAAATCCAAATGATTTTTTAAGTCCATGCTTTTGAGGCGCTCATGCATGAGTTTTGCACACTTGGGTTTGTCTACTGACAACTTTTTAACTATTGTAATTTTTGTCTCGTTCTGTTATGCACTGCTGAATAGCCACCACCCAGTTGCACCTGTGAGAGGGCCACACTCTGATATGGGTCAAGTGATCCCTGACACCTCCTTACATAGTTATTGAGACCTTTAATTAGATAATGTTTTCTAGGCAAAGTTTATTCTCCATCACTGCTCTGTAAGCAAGTGTGATGACAACAATACAGAATATGCTGAGCCATCATGATGAAAAAACAGAAAGCAGTTAGAAGGGGAAGGAGGTCTACACTTTGAGCCACAGAAAGGGAAAAGAACATATATGTAACACTTATAAAGCACTTCATGTCTTCAAGACACTGCATTAATAGACCTCACAAAACCCCTATGAGATTATTAATATCATGTTTAAAGACTAAGAAAATGAGCCCAGAGAGAGGGGCGCCTCCAAGACAATTGCAGAGCCAGGAATAGGACTCTAGGGAACACCTAGCCACCGATTCTCCTTCTCAGTCCCCTCAGCCACCCCTATGCAGTTGTATACAAGTAGCATGTTGGTCCATCACAAAGAGCAAATTGATTAAATGCCCATTTTTCTGTTTGTGTGGGACATTCAGAATCTGCTGCTAAACTTGCTTTGCTTCTCTTGGTTGTGCTGAGTCACTTTAAGTAGCGTTATCTCTGGCATGCCTCCTACTGCACTGTCATCTCGGTGGTTGTCTCAGTTTACAAGGCAGGTAATATGAAGTTCACATGGATAGCTGAACAACCCTAGAACTAGGCTAGGAAGCAAAGGGTCAAATACAGATCATAAGATGAACTGATCCTCCTCTACCACCATGAGCTGCCTTTATTTCCCTTTCCTTACTTATAATCATTCCAGGATAATTTACCTGTTATTTCAAGTGTGGCTATTCTAACTGTATTGTGCAAGGCGATTAAAAAAGGATCAGCCAATGATACGGGTCACAAAAACAACTAGTGTTCTAATCACGATGCAATTTTTAAAAAATGTTTTGGAAAGCGTATAAACCCTCTCATATCAGGTCCTAAGCAAACCTTTAACCAGGAGGTAGGAAGAAACTGCAACGAGCAGATCATTTTATCACCTTCTGCGAGGTTTCTTGGCACTGTCTTCTGACGCATTTAACACTGGTCACTACTGGAGATAAAATACTTCACTAGACAGACCATTAATCTGAGCCCATATGGCATTTGCCACGTCCCATGTTCTTAAATTCCATGACCGTGTGGCAAATGCAGATTTGAGCATCTTCCTAGGGAGGGATGTTGTCTCAAATGGCAGCATTCCTCTCTCTGCTGTAGCAACGTTTGTTTCAATGGCATGAGTTTTTGGATTCCACCTAACTTGGAGCTTGGGGAGGTGGGGCGGGGGCCGCGTAAAACTAAAATGTTTCAACACAAACGGCTGGGTACAGAGTCTGATAACCTCTCTAACACTCTGTCATATCTTAGCCAAGCAACAGGGGAGATTTGGAAGCTTGCTTGAAGCAGGTCCAGGAGGAACTTGCATTGTTCACATTACTGCTGGCATTCTCCACTTCCTGGACATCTGCCAACAGGAAATTCCTGGGATAAATCTTTCCACTCAGGCTTTTTATTATTATTATTTTTTTAGGGAAAAAAAAAAGAGAGGGAAATTGAGCTCACCAGAACAAAGAATTCAACCTTAACCCCAAAACACAAATATATAACATTTTATACCAGTATTGCCCCTTAAGGGATTTATTCTTTTCTCTGAAGGATTTATGACCTCATACTCCTTGTTTCTGTGACATCACGTGGTGTTGCCATAGGTACCATTTTATTGTCAAAAACAAAGCGATTTTGCAGCTTTCTTTAGCAGCACAGGACACTAGGTAAAGAACAAAAAAACTCCCTTCCTCCCTGCATAATAAATCTTTTATTAGGCCCGCAGATATTTTTAAGACCTGTGAGTCAAATTCAGCCCTGCTATGAGCATACATAACTCTGTTGAAGTCAGATTATGGCACCTATTTATCTCAAGGCGGAATTTGTTCCTGCTTCCCCATATCTTGGGGTTTTTCCTTTCCAGTTCCAGGCCCTCTTTCTTCTCCCCTGCAAGTAGCTGATTTGTTCCAAAACTGTTTTATATGATATTAAGTGGCATTTTTCTCAGGGTAGCTGTGGAACAGGGAGGGAAGCTTTCTGGGCAAAAGTAAGCCTGCGTTACTGTGAATTGTAAATGACACATGCTCTAATACGACAAGGTACATCATCAAAAGGTTCATGTAGAATAAAGTATTGAGCTTTAACGTATTGCTTACACAATTCCACTAATGTCAGAGATACGGGTGTTTTGGCAGCTTTTATCACTAAAAAGAGACTTCTCTGGAGGTTCATGGATTAGCACAGCTGGGCTCTGAAGGAAGGTCCTACCCTCTGAGCTGGAATGATGGTTTCACTACAAGTTGTTCAGGACAGTCAAAACCAAAAGGGATTGTGAAGAACTACAAAAAGATCTCAGCAAACTGAGTGACTGGGCAGCAAAATGGCAAATGAAATTTAATGTGGGTAAGTGTAAGGTAATGCACATTGGAAAAAATAACCCAAATTACACGTACAACATGATGGGGTCAAATTTAGCTATGACAGATCAGGAAAGGGATCTTGGAGTTCTAGTGGATAGTTCTCTGAAGACATCCACACAGTGTGCAGTGGCAGTTAGTAAAGCAAATAGGATGTTAGGAATTATTAAAAAAGGGATAGATAATAAGACAAAAGATATCATACTTCCCCTATATAAAACTATGGTACGCCCACATCTTGAGTACTGTGTGCAGATGTGGTCTCCTCACCTCAAAAAAGATATATTGGCATTAGAAAAGGTTCAGAAAAGGGCGACTAAGATGATTAGGGGCTTGGAACAGGTCCCATATGGGGAGAGGCTAGAGAGACTGGGACTTTTCAGTCTGGAAAAGAGGCGATTGAGGGGTGATATGATAGAGGTATATAAAATCATGAATGGTGTGGAGAAAGTGAACATAGAAAAATGATTTACCTTTTCCCATAATACAAGAACTAGGGGACACCAAATGAAATTGATGGGTAGTAGGTTCAAAACTAATAAAAGAAAATTTTTCTTCACACAGCGCACAGTCAACCTGTGGAACTCCTTGCTGGAAGAGGCTGTGAAGGCCAGGACTCTATTAGGGTTTAAAAAAGAGCTTGATAAATATTTGCAGGTTAGGTCCATAAATGGCTATTAGCCAAGGGTAAAGTATGGTGCCCTAGCCTTCAGTACAAGGGCAGGAGATGGATGGCAGGAGATAAATCACTTGATCATTGTCTTCTGTTCTCCTTCTCTGGGGCACCTAGCGTTGGCCACTGTCGGCAGACGGGATACTGGGCTTGATGGACCTTTGGTCTGACCAGTATGGCCGTTCTTATGTTCTTAAGGTACTGGCTGTAAAAATGAAGTGACTGAGTAGCATTAAGATATGGAAAGGGGTGTGTGTGTGTGTGTGTGTGTATAAGCCTCTGACTGACTCGGGGCATGGCCAAGGGGAAGAGAGGAGGTGATTTCCTAAAGGCTAAAGGTTAATATGCACACTCCAGGGGTTTTATAGGTACACACTAATGACCAGTACTGATAAGCATCAAAAGCAAATCTATATACCTACACCCTACATATTTAATTTTGTCATAAATTAACACTGCAGGACACAGGTTTCCCAGGCAAGAGTCAACATAGATCCCTCAAGAAAGCAAAGAGGGCGAAAAAATTCCTTTCCACATATGCATAATGCTTCAGTTAAGGTTTAGCAGCTGTTGAATTCAGTGCCCCAGCTCTGTTACAGAATTCCAAGTCAAATGATCTCCCTGCCATATATTTGCTAGAGTGAAAGCAATATGCACAAGGGAACAGGTAGGTTAAATGCCATATGGTTAACCCAAACGTTTGTTTGAAATTTATTCCTTACTTTTGTGTGTGTATCACCATCTGGATGAGTTTTGCTAATTTTTTATTTTGCAACAAGCTAATCTGGCGAGGTGAAGAGAAATAACTTTAACTACTATCTGTTTACATCCGTTATCTGTCCAATCCATCTTCTCGGATGTTTCTGGAAAACCTAACCAGTTTAGAAGAAGCTCCAAGACAAAACCAAGAATGCAGAACAGACTTGTTCGCACTTGTCTAATCATACCGTGCTTGCTAATGTTGCATTTTAATCAAATATGTTCTCTCTCGTTTTCTGCCTCCTTTAACAAACCTCTTCCCTCATTCCTCTCTGACCTCCCTTCAGTATTAGTTCTCTTTTGCCTCTCTCATCCCCTCTGGTTCTTTTTTCCTCTTTCCTTTCCTCAAGAACTGAACCCTAATTAATCTGCACTTTACAAAACACGTGGGTTACACAGGTACCTGCCTGTAGGAGTTCACAGTCTAAATTTGATAGATATCTATCTATCAATACAAGGCAGAAACAGCCTGAGGAGCAGGAGAGGGGTCAGCTCATTGTTAATCAGCACTGGGAGGATATATGCAGGTGTTGTGGGGTTCTTAGGCTACTTCTACACTACAAAATTAAATCGAATTATTGAAGTCAACCTTTTATCACTAGCATTTGTAAAGTCGAAGATGAGTGTCTGCAAACGTTCAGAAAGTTGACTGAGCACGTCTCCTTTTGTCTTACCTACGCTCAACTGCATCAGCAATGCATTGTGGGTATTCTGGGTTTTTGTGCCAATAGCTTATGTGAAAAAATGTGGTGCAAGTGCTTGTGGGTGACCGATGTCATCATCTTAGAATGCAGTGATCCCCCCCCCAGCCCCTTGCCATTGGCAAACAAATGGCCTGCCCAAGGAATTTTGCACCATTCTTCATGCCATTTTGCCAAAGCCTGCCCCTGGTGAGTGCCGCTGCAGGTCTCCAGTGTGGATTGTGAACAGGTTAGAGTCATTGCATGGTGTGTTATGGCCAGTTTCCGAAGTGTTGTGCAGTATTTAGTTAGACAAAGCCAGTGGGAGGATGAAGTGGATACGATTGATTCAGGTGATATTGAAGAACAGGAAAACAGAAATGCAGAGCTGCTGGCTGCCCTAGAGGCATTGCTTGCAGTGGCACCCCAGTTCTGGAGGTGTGAAACCAGCACATGCTGGTGGGGCCGTATCATTTTGGAGGTCTGGGATTACCAAAAATGGCTGCAGAACTTCTGCATGTGCAAGGCCACTTTCATGGAACTTCATGATTTGCTGTCCCCACACCCTGCAGCACAGTGATACCACAACGAGAGCTGTTTTGATAGTTCACAAGCTAGTGGCAATTGCTTTGTGGAAGTTTGCAACACCCGACAACTACGGGTTAGTGGAAAATCAGTGATGGGTGGGCAGATCTCCAGCGAGGGCTGCAGTGATCCAGGTAGCCTGGCTGCTGCGGTAGACTGTGACTCCGGGGAATGTGCAGGACATAGTGGGCAGCTTTGCTTCCATGGGGTATCGTAGCTGCCTTGTGCGATAGATGGAATGCACATCCACATCATGGGCCCGGACCACTTGGCTTCAGAGTACATAAACTGCAACGGGTACTTCTCCATGGTGTTGCAGGCACTGGTGGATCACAAAGGACATTTCATTGACATCTATGTGGGATGGTCAAGAAAGGTGAACCATGTGTACATCATTAGAAATTCAGGTCTTCTTCGGTAGCTTATGGTGGACTTGGTGGGTGTTCATCCCTGTCAACTGTAAGACACAGAAAAAAATTTCCTTGGTGGCTCATAGTGGGATGGGTGGCAGGGTCAGCCCTGTAAAATGAAAAGGACAGGAAAAAAAAAAAACTTTTTTGGTAGATCCTCATAAATCCTGTGCAGATCAAAAAAAAGCCATTTAAAGCAGAGAAAGCCTGCACTGGGCAAGCGGTGTCTGGGAGCTGGATCCGCACTGCCTGACAGCTGCCTAGTGTGGGGGAGGGTTCAAGCCTACTGGCTGTGTGGCGGATTTCGGGGGATGGTCAGCTCTGTAAACTGTAAAGCATGGAAAAAGCTTTCTCAGCAGATCCTCATAAATCCTGTTCAGGGAAAAAAACAGCAGCAGGCTGGGAGGGGAGAGAGCCAAGACTGCCAGCAGAGGGCAAAGAGGGAGAGGCCACCAGCCATGTGGTGCGCCAGGGCAGTTCTGGGAAATTTACATGGCCAGGGAGCACTGTGGTAATGTTAAGGGGACAAACGCTAATGTGGTGTTTCTAATTTTATTTGGCCACAGAACCCTTTTAAACTCAAAAGAAATTTGCGGACCCCCTAATAAGTCTTCTATATGGAGCTGAAAAAGTAGACCACAAGTAAGTAAGGATAATAACGAACACATACTTGATCATGAGGTCAACATTGTTTAATTGCACATATTTAAAAACAAAAATCACATTTAATGTGTGCAAAAGATAAAGCTCAAAAACTAATATACATTATAGTGGCAGTTTTCAATGCACAGAGTGTTTTTTCTTTTCTTGGCAAATTCTTTTTATATTTGATTTAATACTGGAAAGTTGAATTCATATATCTGGCACGGCATTCAGTCCATTTCCTTAAAGAGGAGTATGTGACTTCGGAGATGCAGTTTGCCGACCCTGGCTCATAGTCAATTTATATTTGTCACAGTTAAGTTTTCAAATACAAGAAATCACGTGACTCTACGTTATTTGTATTCGGTCACCCATGCGATCCACGCTCCCCAAGAGTGAATACGGGGATTTACAGTGCTATATAACAGGCAATCATGCCACTGACCGACTGCACATGCAGCACTGAATAGTGACGTTGTCTTCCGCACTCTGGCTAATCTGGCATTACACAGGGAAAATTATTGTAGCAAACACAAGTGAAATTGTTTTTAATAAAAGTCATAAATGCTTAAATACTTTTTATATCATAAAATGCTATTGTAATGGAATTTTCTCGCAGAACCCTTATTTTCAGTTTGCAGAACTCTAGGGTTCTGTGGAACACCATTTGGGAAACAGGGCTCTAAGGAAACTTCCCATGCTGCTTCTATGTTGAAAAGAGACACATCAGCCTCCTAAGACTAACAGAATGAAAAAGAAAATATGCTCATACTGTGTGAGCATAGGGCTGGAAAATTTGCCAGAATGCTGTGCGGTGCCATGTTACCCAATTACTTGCTGGTTGCCAGGCATGGCGAGATGAGCTATCATGGAAGCCGTAATAAATCAGGCCTCCCCAAAAACCTTGTGTGACAAATAAAAGAGTACCTGGCTGTGACCTCTATGGTGATCTCGAAAAAGGAGAGAGCTGCAGCCCCAGAAATATCAACCAGCTGTTCTAAGGGACATAAATCCGCTGTGCCTGACCTGCAGCCCCCTTGTAGCAGTTTAACAAATATGCTCAACAAAAGTAAACCTCTACCACAACCCACTGAAAAATATACTCCCTAGAAAAGCTCTCTAAAGCATTGCTGCATCCTGGAGCAGCAGGTGTTGAGGAGGAGACTGGCTCTAGGATGAAGACAAACTCTGGGCTAGCACGATCAGCTTCCTTGAGTGCCTGCTGGCCATCAGTGTCCTCCTCTTCATCTGCTTCCACCTCCTGCTCCCCCTCTCAACTCTCACCAGAGACCTGAGGAAAGTCTCCAGAAGAGTCTGTGCCAGCCAGGGGGAGTGTGGTTGGATCTCTCCTGAGAATGGCGTTGAGCTGCTCATAGTAGCACTCCTGGTTTTTAAAAAAAAAAAAGAAAAAAGAGCTAATGGGTCAATCTTAACAAACTTTTACTACACTCTCCATCTCTTCCCTCAGAGTACAGGGGTACACTGTACAGTTAGCTCAGGGAATCTCTACCCCAGCCTGAGCACCAGATTAGCCCATCCTAGGCACACCCACTGCAAAACCCTGCCCATGTGGCAGTGTCTTCACTGTTTCTGCTGTCTCCCTAGTGTCTAGGGCAGGGCTTCTCCAACATCCTTGCATTGTGACCACTTACCATAAACATAAAAATAAACAGTCCGGGTGCGTCTACGCTAGCCAGCTACTTTGAAGTAGCTGGCACAACATCAAAATAGCATGCATCACGTCTACCCGCACTGTGCGCTATTTCGACGTTGAAATCGACGTTAGGCGGCGAGATGTCGAAATCGCTATTCCCTATCCAAAGATGGGAACAGCGCCCTACTTTGATGTTGAACGTTGAAGTAGGGCATGTGTAGACGATCCGCGTCCCGCTACATCAAAATAGCGGGGTCCTCCATGGCGGCCATCAGCTGAGGGGTTGAGAGATGTTCTGTCAAGCCCCTGTTGGGCTCTGTGGTCACCATGTGCAGCAGCCCTTAGCCCAGGGCTTCTGGCGGCTGCTGCTGCTGCATCTGGGGGTCCATGCTGCGTGCATGGGGTCTGCAACCGGTTGTCGGCTCAGTGGACCTCGTGCTGTGCAGGGTGAGTGTGTCTGGGAGGGGCCCTTTAAGGGAGCAGCTTGCTCTTGCCCCAGAAGGGCTAGTCCAGCCTGTGACCCCGTCCGCAGGCTTCGCCGGCCCCTTATTTTGACGGAGAGTGCTTGTGTGTGTGGACGCTCCTCATTTCCTTCTGAGGCAGCTCCTTTTGATGTTCCCCGTAGCTGCTTTTACATTGAACTTCAACGGCACCAGCCCCGGAGGACATGTAGATGATACGCGTCGAAGTAGCCTGTTTTGGTGTTCTTACTTCGAAATAGGCTACTTCGACATAGTGTGCTAGTGTAGACATAGCCTCTAAGTCGAGAAGGTCATGTCTTTTGGCTCAACTCATGAATTTTGTACATCTCTGGACTGGCAAATACAGAAAACTGGAGTTAGTCAGTTACTTGTACCTCTTAAATGTTGGGAGGTGTGTCACACACAGAGCGTGGCAACTCAAGTTTTATAGTTGGCTCCTGCAAAGGGTATATCGATTCTGTCAGATGCTTAAGCATGGAGCTAGAATGCTTTTAATCTTACAGGATTGAGGTCTCGGAGAATGTGGCATCCCTGTGGTCTCCTCGCTCGCCCCTCCACATGGTCACGGAAGTGCCACTAAAATAAAGCTGGTGAATCCTAATTTACTTTAATTGCATAACTGGTTACAGTTTAAATGCACATCTTGGATAAGACCTGTGCCAAAAAACTTTGGAAGAATTGTGCCACAAGAATCAATCTATTAACAAGCAAAACACGGTACATATTAGGCTTGTAGCACTCTAATTAAAACATGCAATGTAACAAAAGCAGCAGGAGGCAATAGGTCATCACAAAATATTATCATGACAATGGCAATAAAAGGATCGTCTTCAAATTGCTGTTACTACTCATATTCAGTAAGGGTTTTTTGTCGATTTTTCACACCAGATGAGAGATTGTAGAAAATTCCCATTCCTTTGCTAGAAGGGTTCTTTTGCTTGCAATGGTACATCTCCATGTGAAGCAGTTGCACTCCCTCTCTCCTTACTGAGGGCTTTGCTATATCTATCCCTAACCTTTTACTTTTGCACCCACAGGCAGTGGTTCTCTTTTCAGCCTGTGGGAGGCATATTAATGATAATAAAAAAACAAAAAAAACCCAAAAAACCCAAGGTTGTGTTTGTGCTGTTCATGAGGAAAGAGGAAATTACAGGCAGCCACAGGGTGCAGGAGTGTGTGAATCACCCCAGCTGTTTTCTAATTCTGAAAGGAAAGTTTCTAAACCTTTCTCCTTGTGAACTGGTGACACAAATGGTGTCATGCAGCCATGAGCTGAGGATTGCTTCCCCACCTGTTGCTTTGCAGCCTGCGCTATTACAGATCATCTGGAAACCATAAATCCAGTCCCAGCACTGATCTTATTTTTTCTACCTTTTTATTTTAGAAAATTAATAGTACAAGTTCTGTCTGCTTAACCCACACCGCCCTGCCCCCTAAGGAACAGGGGAAATCCATTTGCAGTATAATGCATTTAGGCCCCACTTCTCCATTGGTAATTCACCATGTGCAATATTTCTCTGACTTTCTGATATAAAGTTTTTAGCTGCTTGTCCTCAATCAATCCATTTTCATGGAGTTTCTTCAGACATATCATTCTATGGGATGGCACATGTCTCAAGATATTATGAACATGCTGTAAAAGGGGGAAGATCAGAGTATCAGCAAAAGCATGTCTGAAGGCAGGAGAGGGCAAGACAGTCTGCAGATGAGATGGAGCACAAGGATGATCTGGGACTTTAGGGTGGGAATTCTCTCTATTTTCCATGTCTCTCATCTTCACATTTCATTCTGACATCTAAAACAAATGAGTGGGATACTAGCGAGACTGTAGAAAGTAGATAATTATAATACCTAATGTCATTTGAGTAAATAGCAACTCTATAATTTGTATCATGCAGCTATCCTAAATTTTTTGAAATACATAGCAAATCTTTCACAACGCACAAGAGCCCCTCAAAGTATGTTGTAATTTAAAGCTACAGGTTTGTGCTTTCTTAGCAAATAGTATTGCCACCAAACATTTGAAGGGGGCAGGGGAACTTCATGAATTTTGGCAAATAGCTTTGGTGGGGTAAAAAAAAGAAAAAGAAGCATTGAAATTTTTCATGCTGATGTTTTTGGAATAAACTCTTTTGACATTTCATTTCAAATCGCCATTTTCATAGGGAAATTTCAGTGCAAATGGACGTTTGTTATTTCAGGTCAATATTCAAAATGTTGGGAAGAATGGAATGAAATATTTTCCAGTTTTACCTTTCTGTGGGATAATCTGCAAAAAAACATCAGTTTTGCTTGACATAAATACATAATTTAAAAAGTCAGTTTGGGCACCAAGGAGAAAAATCAGTTCTTAAAAATATTAGGAGATACACATCTCATAGAGCTGGAATGGACCTCAGGAGGTCATAGAGTTGTATCCCCCTGCCCTGTTGGCAGGACCAAGCACCCCCCCCCACTTTTTTTAATCTATTTGCCCCAGATCTCTAAATGCCCCCCTCAAGGATTCAACTCCCAACTCTGGGTTTAGCAAGCCAACGCTCAACCCACTTACTCAGTTTTGGAGAGGAAGTTTGTGGGAGCTGCAGGTGAGGCCTGTGGTGTACTTTAACAGCTGTCTGTGGCTCCTGTACCTGAACTCAAAGGTGCTGTCAGCCTGGGTCGCTATGCATGTTTCATAATTGAGCATCAGACATTTGCTCATAACCTGCCTACTCTCTGCTGGGCTCTCGACACACTCTTCTAATGACTGAAAAGGAGAGAGCCAAACCTGACTTTGTGGAGGGCAATGAAATGAGAATGCAATTAATAGAAGGTAGAGGAGTCAGATTGGCCTTCCCACCTTAGTGCTGGCCTCTCATAGTGGGTGCTGACAGATTTACCACTAGTCTGACATGCAGAGAATTCTCAGCTCCTCACGTCGAGGGCTCCAAGTATATTACATAACCTTCTATTTGGGCACCAGCCCAGCTCAGCACCAGAACATTTCTGAGGATCCATTCTTGTCATTTTTAGGCCTCTACTATACTTGTGCCATACTCCCTCAATACAGCAGCCAGCTATGGCCAGGCCTGGCAGTCAGTTCTAGAACAGGAACCATTTGACTCAATATCTAGAACCTGTGCCAGCATCCCCTTCTTCTAACTGCCTGTGAGCGCCCCTTGAACCAATGCCTCTTTAGATGCAGAGTTAAGTATGAAGGCATTTCCTAATGCTCTTGGTCTTTCTGCCCCATCCAGTGCTGCTGCTCAACTCGCCCCCACAAAAGTGATTCATGGTTCTGAGTCATTTGTGTTGATTTCAAGACTTTCCTGTGGTTCTTTGAAGCACCTCTACATACACATGCTGTACTGGAGGGGTTTCAGATTTGGGCTACATGAGCCAACTTGGCTGCATACTGAGGGCTGGAGACATTTGCTGCATCAGGCTCAGCTTAAATATGACTCTCAGGCTACATCTTCACTGTAGCTTGGATCAACAGTCTGAGATCAATTCACCGGTGGTTGATTTTGCAGGTCTAGTGAAGACCTGCCAAATCAACTACAGATTGCTCTCCAGTCAAACCTGTTACTCTTCTTGCCTGGGGTAGAGTAAGGGAAGTCAACAGGAAAGATTCTCCCATCAACCCACTCCCCACAAGGTTGATCCTGTAAAAACTCAACTTAACGTACATTGACTCCAGCTGGAGTTGCATAGCTGAAGTCAGCTGCCTGTTGTAGCCTCAGTCAAAGGGGAAGTGCCAGGATTGCAGTTTAATTCCTATGGCCCACAGAGGTTGTGGAGCCCACCCTTGGCTGGCACATTTGAGGCCACTGCAGTAATTCTGTGAAGATATGTCTCTGCAGAGCTGTTCTCCTCTTCTGTGCTGAGCACTGACCTCACTCAGACACCCCCAATTCCTGTTTGTTACACTGATGTAAATCAGGAGTAAATCCACACAGGAGATATGCTGGTATGAAACAGGTGTGGACTTGAGAATCAAGCCTGTTTGCGTTAGGTGGCTCCTTTCACATTCATCCTGTAGATCTGGGGCTTCAGTAATGGATTTCTCTCTTACACCCACCCACCCCCCATGTTGCCTTTTGTACAGGAGTTGCTCCATCTGCAGCCTCTGTTGCAGGTTAGAGGTAGACAAAGAGTCCCTTTTCTGCCAAAAAAAAGTAGCGCTCCGGAGTGTGTCTCGGCTGGCAGCTCCAGTCCCCTGCAGCACTTTTATCCTGTTTGCACAACACAGTTGTGCATCAACTGTCCACATTCCTACTTCTTAAACACATCATTTTAGAGTTTAAGCTGGCCAAGGAGCAGGAGCCACATGGCGTTCCCGAGGCTGGGAAAGAGCCAGCTGCACACCGCATTCCAAGCTGCTTTACTGTCCCAGGGGATGCTGCACATGATGCGTCACAAGTGAATCGGGTTCTTAGCAGGCTTGTTGTTGGTTGTTAAATACAAATGAAGAGCTTTAACTTTTTTTTGGTGGTGGTGGGGGGTTCAGGTAGGGTTCTTTATAAAATAGATCCTTGCAGCCAGTGTTCCCACTAGCCTTTGCCAGTCACGTTTTTTCCATCCATGTGCACGTTATTATCATTGTTTTTGTTTGGTTTAATGTGCGCCACTGGTGGAAACAAAAGGTCTAGCTCTGGGAACTCTGCTGATCAGCTGGGCGGCATTTGACTCTCTCCTGAGCAGCTGCCCAAGTGTGCGGCTTGCAGACCCCCAAAACAGAACCAGCCTAAAAAGGGGGCAACTGGAAACCATTTCACCAGCAGGCCCACCAATGAAAGGAGTTAGGGGAGGGTGAAGGGCAAAGGGGACCCGGAGTGCCTGACCATTGCTGCTATTACTGTGGCAATGGCAACACCTGGAGCCCCCGGTCCTTTTAAATCGCTGCTGGAATGCTGCAGGCAGCACTTTGGGTGGAGGAGGAGGGGGACGCACTGCAAGCTGGGCAGTGCTAAGGATGCTGCCCCGGCCCTGCCCCTTTTGCCCTAGGGGGGACATGGAGCAGGCCCCTCCCACCCCGCCTTGCCCAGAGGTCTGGTGAGGCTGTCAGCCTCGCAGCACACCAGCTATCCTGTGGGTCAGGGAAGCTGTGTGTGCTGCACTCCTGTAGGTCTGTCAGAACGCCCTGACCACCCTACCTCACCCACCACATGGGAGAGGGACTCTTACATAAACTGCCTATACTTGGAAACACCCTTCATGTCAATGGAATCAGCCAGGATCTTTCAGCTGGTTGGCAAAAGCCTTTCAAGCTGAGAAATCAAGAGGTCGTTTCAGATATAACTAAGGGGCCACATCTGGTGCTTTGGAGCTGCTTTTTTTTTTTTCCAAAAAAAAGATTGAGAAAAAGAGAGAGAGACTTGGCTTCTGACAACCAGTAACATCTGTGGTCAAGTTTGCCCCCTTCCTGCTGCACTTTCGGGAAAGAAATCTCAAGTTTAACAGATGACCTGACTGGCACGGGTTCAGTGGACTCTGAGGGACAGCTGAATTCCTGCTCTTTGTGACAGCAGGATTGGGCACGCTGGGGACTGATTCTGGAGCTAATTTCCATGAGACGTGTTAATATTCACCATGGGCAGTTCTCAGAAGTGCCTTGAGGAAGGCTTATGGCACCCATGTGACGCAGATATTTATTGTTTCCATTTTACAATGGGGGGAGAGTGAGCGACAGGGAGGCTGATTTCCTTATGGTCTCGCAGGAAGTGGCAGACTCTCACTGCACTGCTCTGACTACTAGACCATACTCCTTCCTAGCCACAGAAGGGATCAGGAGATTCTTTCTCTTGTTCCAGCTCTGAAACTCCTGGTAGAAGTGCCACCATAGCCGTCAGCAACAGAAGAAGTTAGAGAGGAAGGAAGGAGAGGGAAACAGACGAAGAATGAAGATGAGAACTTTGTTCATGCTTGACTAGGCACCAACCTTGCAAACAGAGGGGTTAAAAGCACATGGAGCCTATAATTATAAATGCTGCTGTTTGAAACAGAGCTCACATTGAAAATCTTATTGAAAACATTACTACTTTCCTCTGGTTTATTCACAGATTGATCCAAATCCAAACTGTGAGTCAGAATTTCCAAGTTATATTCCAAGCTCTGCTACTGACTCACTAAGTAACCTCAGGCAAGCCACATCACGCCTACATTTGTGAGACTCGTACACTAATGCAGGGCCTCTCAGCTTGCGAGTGGCCAAACTGAGAAACCCAGGGCTTAAATTTCAGAGATTTTGCAGCACTCACACCAAGTGCCAGCTGAAGTCAACAAGAGCTACAGGTGCTTAGTATCTTTAAATAGCCATCTCAAGAAGAAACAATTTGAACACCAGCAAACTAAAATGTTCCTACTTGTTGGAAGTTTAGACCTTCCTTTTTTTGTTTGGACAGCTATAAAATGAGCCTCTAAAGCTGAAAGAACTGCAGATTAGTTAGCCAACTGATTTTTACCCCCTTTTATTTTGTTTGTCACTCACTCGAGAACTAATCCTGGTTACTGCTTACTTGTCCATCCAATGGCTAGTGCAAGCACATTTCCACCTTCAGGTGGTTTTGTTAACTCTTTCCTTGATTTTTGTATGTGGTTTATCTGGTTTTCTAAGTTGTGTCATATTGTTTCTGGTTCCTGACTAGGTGGCAGGGACTTCTTAAACAGGAGAATGATTGATTAATTCAGTTTGGGTATGGTTTTTTGCTCCTGCTCACGTTCACAAAGATTGAGCATGATCACGTGTAAACCAGTTTCAATGTGGTCAACGCAGGGAATTCAGAACTCTTGAACCAAGCCCTCCTAACTCAGAAAAAATTTAAAAGAACAAAACTCCCTTTATCTTTGCCTTTTGTTTATACAGTTTGCATTTTCAGCTTTTCACCACAGCCATGAGAACAAAGCTGAATTTCATTTGGTCCTTAATATTAAAATTTTAAGAGAAATTTTACAGGGAGACTAATGGTGAATACTCCTAAATAACATGATACTGTGAATAATAGTGGAGCAAATTTGTTGCTTTTCCTAGAGTGATATTCACAGATCACATTGTTCTACCTACTTCCCACTTTGTTAATATTTGTTAAGTGCTTTGAAATCCTCAGCTAAAAGGCTGTGTGGTGTTATGCAGAGTAACATTCAAAAATTCCAGGGCAAATTAATTTTGTTAATAATAATAATCAAATGAACAATCATGGTGACCACTGATCTGCCTCGTATTTCATGAGATTCCTGCTCATTTTTAGTGCCATTTCATGACCCTGTTTCCCTCGAAAGCCTAGACATGTTTGTCTGGAAAAGTGCCGTGGCTTTATTAAGATCTTAAACTTACTTGTCACTGTTTACTGGAGCAGGTATCTTTTCCACAGGACTTAACTATGGAAAGGGCTTAGTCTGATCTTGATTTGAACAGGCCTGTACAGGTTTCTGAAGGGCGTACATGCATTAACAAAGCATTTTGAGGCCTTTTGCTTTCAGCTTCTGTTGTTCAACTCCTGTCCTCTTAGCATCACTTTAATAGGTGTGAGAGCATCATGCAGCTGCCAGAGGAATGACCTAAACAATGAACCACTAAAGTCCCAGGCCCAGTTGCATAAAACATAAAGCCCTTCCAAGTTTGACTGTCATTGCCGAGACCAAGGTGAAGCTCTGTAAAGAGCTGGGAGCGTTGGCCAGAGCTACGTGGCAAAAAGTAAGCAGCAAATTCTGTTAATCCATGGTGTCCACTGGAGGAAAGCCAACAGAATGAAAATGGCATAAAGGGGGCGGGTGGTGGTTCTTAGAGCAGACCTAGTCCAAGGGAAGAACAGACAGTGCTGTCACCCAGTTGGCCCGCTTTGCTTCATGAAGCATTGGTTCTCCAAGTGATGGCTGTGAACAGGAGAAAGACTGAATAAATGTGAATGTCATCAGCAAGGAAACAGGAACTGGAAGAGGTGGCTGTCTGGGGAGGGGTGAGGGCTAAAGCTGGGGGGCAACTGGCAGAATAAAATGGTGCCCTTGCATCTACTCCACCTTGAGTGAGTCTTGCAGTTCTTTCAAGCTATCTCAGGTCCTAAGTGTTTCCAAGGCCTGGAGTTTTAAGACTTGCTCTGCTGGCAGAGAATTTACCAGTTTCCTTCTTCCCATCTTTGAGCTTTGTAGTCACCGTGCAGCACTGAGAAAGAAATGTTGTTTCTTGACTTCATCTCTATTTCATAATACAGAGCTCAGCTCTTGCACTGTTCCTTCATAAACACACCTGCTCTATTGGGTGCTTTCTGTTTGTGCCCATCCAGTGCACAGTAGGGAACAGTTCTCATGGCTCTGTCTCCTGATCATCACACTGTAATTTGCAACTCTTTATTGCAGCCCAATACATAAGCACTAAGTATTTTTATATGTTTAATCTGCATTCAGTAAAATCTATGCAAGAGCCATTCAAGGCAACCTCCAGTTTTAAGACTACCCTAAAGTAACTCTGAGCATCACACTGAAAATAAATCTGTTCCTTCTTTATTGGAAAATCACTTCCATCAATCAACTGATTTTATTGGCCCATTAAGTGTCTTCTTTCTTCCTTTTCTTTTTCTTTCTGTCTTTCTTTTCTATGATTGTCCCCTCCAAAGTGAATTTTGCTGTAGAATCAGGATACAGTTGTATCATAAAACACACAAACACCGGATAAGGTCAATAGGCATAACTGTTTGGAATTTCTATTCTGCAAAATCCATCTGGTGGTCTTTGTGATCACATGGGTCAAATATAAATACCATAATTTTTTTTTCTTTTCTGTAACATTTATAAATCTGTTAATGGAAAATAAATCCATTTGTGAGGTGCCTGGAGCTCTTTGGTAATCTTATCAAGCTAATTTCCAATTACAGACATTTGCCTGTAAGTTGCCAGGTATTTAGAAGGCGTAAGTGTGATGTAATTCTAAGGCTGCAGAGAACATTCATTCCTCTGCTGCCACCTGTTGTCTTTTCCCCTTTCCTCTCTCTTCTGTTTGGGTTTTGGCAGAACTCAGTCCTTAATTCTTCAAATGAGTAGGTGTCTTCAGTGGACAGGAAAGTGAGAGGATGTCTAGGGCGGCAATCTCTCTTAGCTGGGTTTGAAAACCCGCAATAGGCTTTACCGGTGACAAAAAGAGTGAAAAGAGTTTGTTTTAGGTAGGTGTTGATCATACAGGATATTGAGTGTATCCTGTCATGTGCTGAGGGGTCTTAGGGATGGGGTAGCTCAGTGGTTTGAGCATCAGTCTGGTAAACCCAGGGTTGGGAGCTCAGTCCTTGAGGAGGTCATTTAGGGGTCTGGGGTAAATAGATTTAAAAAAAACCAACCTCTCTGTGATGGTGCTTGGTATTGCCATGAAGGCAGGGGACTGGACTGGACTTGATGACCTCCCAAGGTCCCTTCCAGCTCTATGAGATGTATATCTCCATGCATTATATTAGGTCCCAGCTGAGGGCACTTAATTCATGGGATCATGTCAAGCATTAGCCTCAGACAACCTAGGGATTCTTTTCCTCTGTTTATCCACTGTCACAAAGGAGGGGAAAGCTTGAAATGGATCATTTTCTTAATTCCCTCTGATATTCACCTATTAATTTACATGCTTGTTCTCTCCCTCTCTCTGTGTGTGTAAAAGAGAGAGAAAAAGAGAGCATGTGGCTTTTGTACCATGTGATATGGAAGTTGCTCTGGCAACTACACATGGCTTATTGAATGCCAAGGTAAATAATGGCAAAAAACATGCATACATTATTATTTCCATAATTTCCTGCTGCCCCAAGGCTGTAATAACTTACACACCCTATTTTCCAAATGTTTCTAATTTAATTCTCAAGAGCAGAATTATCTCATATGCAAGACGCCTCCCTCTTTGCAGCTAGCCATGCTTTTTAAAAAAAAAAAAAAAAACCCACACAAATGAGGAGACCCATCAAGGGAAAGGACTATATCATGTTTACTGTTTGTTAGTGAAAGAGAACGCTTAGACCCAGGTCTAAACTCCCCACACAATTCAGCTATTTCATGTATGTGCTGCAAATTCTCTGCTATTCCAGCACTGGATTTCCATTCACTTCTGCAAATGTGCTTAGTAGCTGCCTTGTTGCATATGAAATATTCCAGAATTACAATTCCACATAACTCCTGCTATTGGATCTCAACCTTAAAGGGCAACACCCCAGCATTCCAGTCCTGAGTTTCACCGAGAGAGTTCTCAGTGCATCTTGGTCCTGACTGGTAACATGACATGCATATCTGTGATTAAATTTCTCTTAAGCAGAGAATGGCATAAGGAGAGAATCCTGCCAGGTAACCCCTGTTATTCAAAAAGACAGCGATGTACCTGCTGCCTTCCAACGTCCCATGTTTGTAACTACATAGATTTTCCTATGGGTTTGTTCCCTTGGTTTCCTTCAGTATTTCTGGGGTTTGCAAAAGCAGCAAAGGTGACTCCCAAATCTTGGTAAGTATAATAGAACCTAAATGTGAAGATCAGGCCTTGTGGAGAGAGCAAACCACATGAAATAGTTCAATCGACATTTAGGTGAAAAGGTCTTTTGAGAAAAACATTCCTAAGACGGGTTACAAATTTCACTTCAAGGGTAGGTCTACACCGCAGTAACTATCCTGGTGTCTGTACAATCTGACTGCTATTTTGAAATAATTTTAAAATGGGAAGACCTCCTTCCACAAGGAATAGGACTTATTTCGAAATAGGGAGAGGGAATAGAGCCTATTTTGAAAGAAGCCATAGTTTATCCAATGGCTCTGTTTCAAATAGGCCCTATGTGGGTAGATGCCATATTTTGAAATGGTCTAGTGCTATTTTGAAATGCATTTTTGTTTGTATAGTTTCAACCTCTTAAAACTGGCATTCTCCGGTCTGGCATGACCAAAGATGCTACTGGACCAAAGACCCATGTTGGGAGGCTGTTAGAGGGAGTGTCACCTGGAGCCTAGTGAGAGGGGAGCCTAGCCACCCTGGGCAGAGGAGCCTGGCCTGGCTTGTATCTCCAGCCAGAGTCTGTTTCCGGGAGGCTGAGGCCATACCAGCAGCCTGGGGTAGGGCTTACCCTGGTGCCTGCTGGGCCGGGGCTATGCCAGTAGTCTGTCTGCAGTTGGAACCCACTCCAGAATATCTTATTTCAAAATAGTCCCTATATCCAGAATATCTTATTCGAAAATAGTCCCTATTTACTGCCTACACAGCCCCTATTCTGAAATCTCTCTTCTGGAATAGGGGCTACTCCTCATAGAATGAGATTTACCAAATTCAAAATAAGCCATCCACTCTTCTGAAATTGTTTTGAAAAAGTGATTGTGTTGTGTTGCTCGCAAAGTTATTTTGAAATAATGGCTGTTATTTTGAAAAAAACTTTGCTGTGTAAACATCCTTTTGACTTGATTTAAATCCTTGTACTCTGGGTGGAGCATAGGTCATTTATGTTCTCCTCCACTTCGCTCTGTCTTGGGACAAAAATTCTAGCTGACTCCAAGAGTACCCCACTTGTCCTTCAATCTCAGTAGATCTTCTCTGGGTTGTCCAAGGTCTTCCTCTTTTGAGTTTTCCTTGCAGGTTCCATTGGAGAGCTTGATGGACTAGGTTGGATGATGGTTTTTTGAGTGTGTGGCCTCACCATCCCCACTTTCGTCTCTTGATTTGAATGTCAAGTGGTTCTTGTCCTGCTCTGTTCCAAAGCTCCTCATCTGTGACCAAGTCTTGCCATTTGATGTGAAGGACATACCTCAGGCATCTGTTTATGAAAGTCTGTAGCTTGTGATTTGAAGACATTTTAGTATGCTAGATCTTGCATCCACACAAGAACACACTCTCCACATATCTGCTGAAGACTGCAGTTTTGTGTGAACTCCATATGGGACAGAGAGTCTTGAATGCAGCTGTTGATTTCCCTATCCTGGCATTTGATATCCTGTCTGTTCCTCCATCTCTGCCCATTTCTTGAACATATTTGCTTTGTCTGCTTCAGTGTCTTCCCTGGCAATTTATTGTCCTCTGTGAGCATATTTTCTTTCCACTCCCAGTTCCCTAAGTTTCAGAGTACTTCCTCAAGAAATTTAAGATGTCCATTTCTGTTCTTTTCCTTTTTTGGCCGCCTGTCCTCAGATGATTTGAGCATTGGCTGCCTCAGAGACTGACACACTCAGGTGTCAGAACACAATGGGATGAGGCACTTTATTTAACAGATCCCTGGCTTAGATGCCAAGGGGGGCCAACAACAGGGCATTCTCAGTGAAAGTTTCTCATTTGTGAACGAATGGACGTAGAACAGACATCAAAAAACTCCAAATACACAAATCTGTCAGCCAGCACTGTAATGGAGTGGGCCATTCTGTTAAAGACCTGAAAGTTTATGTTCTACTGAAAAGGACTTTAACAACCGTCTACAGAGGGAATGCTCAGAACTAAAGTTCATGTTCAAATTCGACATATTAACATGTGGTTTGAACAGGGACAGCAATGACTCGACCCATTACGAGGACTCTCTTACATACTTCGATGTTTTATCTAACTCTTAACTTCCCCACCCCAAACACCCCCCCACACGCACCCTGTTGTCCCTGTGCTCCTCTGATTTGCCAACCTTGATAACAATTTTTGCACCTCTGTGCTTTATATATTGAGCCTGTTCTGGTATGGCTGTGATCTGAAGAAGTGGGTCTGTCCCACCAAAGCTCATCACCTAATAAATTATCTTGCTAGTTTTTAAAGTGCTACGCAACTGCTTTTTGGTTACAGAAAAAGAATACAGACTAGCATGGCTACCTCTCTGCCACCATTCCCCAGAGTATGGGTACCTTCATGCCATATCTATCTTCTCAGGGTTCTTTGGGTGTGGTGGGAGGGGCAGGATGAATGGATGGAAAAAGGAAGGAGAGACAGGGGTTTACCAAACCTATTTTAGTACTGTATTGGGACACTGGTCTGAAGTGAAAGATGTAGATGGACACGCTGAAATTAATGGGAAATAAGCCCGCATATCTCAAAGGCATCTTTAAAAGTCACTGTCTTAATCTTTGAACCCATCATCAAAATTTTTAAAAATTATTTTTTTATATTTTTGACATAAAATCCTATCTTCTGTCACCTCACAGTCTCTGCTTTACCAGGGAGACAACACAGTTCCTACATATGTCCTCTCTGTCTTTCCTTGACTCACCTGACCGCTTCTTCCTCTACCTATTCTTATCTCTGTCTCCCCTTCTTCATCCTATCCCCTATGTTTTTATGTGTGCACATGTGCATGCAGACTCACAGTGAAATCCCTTTACTCATGACTTAAGTGTAGTCCAATATGCGGTGGAGAGTAACAGCTGAGCAAAGTTGCTGCACAGTTACACGACAATTAAGGAAAAGGGGTATGGAATATACAGTCTAGTTGAAATTACATGGGGAATTGAAGTCAGGAGAATATAAGTAGTGCAGACTGAATTCTGGCTAAATAGGGTTAATAAGTACTGCATTCTTAAATTGATCAGCAATGATTCTGAGAAGCAAGTAGCATTATCCCCATTTTATAGAAGCAGAAACTGAGGCAGGCATTAAGTGACTTATTACAAAATCCTAGTCTTTTAAGCCTTGTCCTGTGCATCAGCCACAAGATCATTCTCCTTCTACTTTCTCACAAGACACTTACTGTCTGCTCATGAAAAGAATAAAAATTAATTATTAAAAAACAAAATTTGTCTTGGGGTTTAACAGCTAGGAAAGAGATGGCTGTGCCACAAAAGGTATGTTGTTAATAATAAATCGGTGTTTTATTTAGCACAGAGGAAACTGTCTTAAGCCTAAATTAAATCCTCATGTGGGTAGATTCCTTTAAAAGGGACGCTCGTGGAGCGTAGGATGAAAATGCAGACAGTGAAGGAGGAGAAAAAACATTTATAAAAACTAATACTGACACAAATGAAAAGCTGGTTTTAAAATGTAAAATATTGCCCTCCTAGTGGCATGGTTTGCGTGTGTCATGTCACGCATTTCCTCCTCCTCCTGGTCTATGTCTGCTCTCCATTCCCAACTGCTCCGCTGGAAGAAACATTCATCCAGCTGAGCTGCAGGAAGCAAACAGGTTTTCCTGTGCAGTTACTCCCCTGGACCACTCAGGTCCTGGAAAAATCTTCTCTCTTCTCATTACTTAATTCACACAACTGTCACCACCACCCCTCCACTGGCTGGGGAGAGGACTAGTTAGGTTGCGAGGGGAGGAGGAAGTGCAACTCTCTCAGGAAGACAACGAGAGGTGAATTCAAGGAGGAAAGCAGAGGAAGAAGAAGCAAACAAAATCACAATCCTCTTCCCGCTACATCCCAGAGCCCAGGCTACTAAAAACAGCTGGCTCACTTCACTCACTCTTGTGAGAAGCGCCTCTCAGGCATCTCCTCAGAACAGTTGCAATCCAATTACCACAGCTCTCTATGGGTGCATGGAAATCAGAAAGTGAAAATGGCTAGAAACTGAGCAGTTCCCCGGTCTGAGCTGCATGAATACAAAAAAGGAAGCAAACAGGATAGCACAATGGAGGCTTGTGGTATGACTAGGCTCGTAGGCGTGACAGTAATACAAGTAAATAAGTAGTGATAAGTGTGGCCTCTGTAGCTATGAAACTGTTGTCTTCATTTCTGTATCCTGCGCCTCTGTTTCTAGGAATTTTGAAGCCTGTGTGCAGAGACAAGAAGCATTTTGTTCCTAGGGCTGCTTCAGACAAATACAGAAGGCACAATCAGTGTGTTCTCTCTCAGACATTAACATCAGTTTTCATATTGTGGTTTCCCTTAAATTGAAATAAAAATAGTTTCGTCTTGGCAGTAGATAGTCGTGCTTTGTGCTTCAGAAAGCCTAACACCTAGTCAGACTGGATGTTCGTGATGATCCCCTCTGACTTTAAAGTCTAGGGCTACATCTACATTAGAGCAATCTGTCCAAAGAAGTTACTGTTGGAAGACATCTTCCAGCAAAACGTCTGTAGACAGATCACGTCCACACACAAAAGTGGATAGAAAGAACAATCCACTCTGTCGAAAGAGAGTGGCCAGACTGCCTGGCCACCCGCTCGACTGAACAGCCAACCAGAAGCTCAGCAAACAGGCCTGCTCAGTGAACCAGAAGCCATGTCTGTCCACGGAGGGGCCCCCGGAGCATCTACATGGCTTTTTTTGCCAATGAGCTTTTGACAAGGGTGTTATTCCCCATCACGGAGAGGCCCAACACTGTCAGCAGAAGTGCTGAGTTTTGTCAACAGAAGGTACTTTGTCGACAGAACGCATTTTGTGTGTAGAAGCTCTGAGATTTGTTGACAAAACTCGCTAGTGTAGACGTAGCCTATGGGTATGTCTGCACTACAGAGTTATTCCAGAATAGCTTACTCCGGAGTTGTTACTCCAAAATAAGCTATTTTGGCATAACGTGCCTACAGTACAGGGAAGACCCAAAAGAAGCAAAACTTATTCCAAAATAGTGTGTCCACAAACAATAGCTCCTATTTTGGATTAGAGACCCTGGAAGCATTGCTTCCAGAGACTCTAATCTGAAATAGCGTGTCTACACAGCAGCTTTATTTCAGAATAAACTATTCTGGAATAATTTACTTTGAAATAGCCCCTTTTTTCTGTCTACACAGCACCTGTTCTGAAATATCTGTAGGTGCTATTCCTCACAGATTGAGGTTTACCAAATTTGACATAAGCCATCAACTATTTCAAAGCTATTTTGAAACAGCAGTTGCATTTTGTAGATGCTCACAAAGTTATTTTGTAATAACAGCCACTGTTCCAAAATAAGTCTGAAATAACTTTGGTGTGTAGACACACCTGTAATGTCCCCAAACAGGGACTAGGGAGATTCTCACACCCAACATTTTGACCTGGGGCTTCCAGGGGTGAAAGACTTATGCATCAATTCACCTTGGCACTTACCAGTTGTCATTTTACTTTCTTCTGGTAGCACTTGGGGTGTGATGGGTTCTTTCCAAACAGAAATAATGTGATTGTCTCTGTCTCAAAGAGCTCACAGTTTAAAGGCAGACAGGCAGACAGGTGTAGGGGGAAGGAGAATGGTACATCAACTGAGTCCTCAAAGGTGTGATTAGCCACATCCAGATCATTTAAGATTAAATAGCTGCACACGTCCCATTGGAGCTAGGCTTCTTGAATGGAGAATATGATAAACCTAGAGGACATTGGTTTGTCAGAGAGATCCTCACAGTCCTCTGTGGCCTCTTTATGGTAAAAGAATTATAAGGGTGAGTATAGGAAAAATATTGAGAGCTGAGGAACAGTGGGATAGTTTCAGGGGCAGGGTCACTTTTTTTTTACTTTTTTGTATTTTTACACGGAGTATGCCACCTGCGAAACCTTTTGAGATAAACCGCATTTTGGCTGTGTGTAGACTAGCCCGCACCTTTGAAGGGGGCGTGGGAATTACGGTGTTGGGAGATTACTAATGAAGTGCTGTGGTGATTATGCAGCACTTCATTAGGCGAAGTGTCCCCCACGGCAACTTCGAGGTGTGAAACTTTGAAGTTCCGGCTTGCGTGTAACCGCGGGTCAGCCGTGGGTACGTCGAAGTAGCGCAGGCACAATAAAATTGAGAGGAGTAAAGAGGCTTTGGAGTATCGCGGGGACTTCAAAGTACCTGCGGCTGACCTGCAGCTGCACACGAGCCGGCACTTCAAAGTTTGACACTTTGAAGTGTCAAATGCACCACAGCACTTCACCCGTAATCTCCCAGCACCATGTCCCCTTTGAAGTTGGAGGCTAGTCTAGATACAGCCTTTGAGAGCCAGTCTGTAATAATTAATAGGCACCTTTCCAGTGCCAGCCCACCCTCAAGTGCTGGATTCTCCCAATGCCGGTATTGTCCTTTTGGCTATATGAGACTGTCCCCGCTATGCCAGCTCTGTACTTGTCTTCCTAGTGCTGGCTCTGCCAGTCAGAGACTGCATCTTTCCAGAGCCAGTTGAGTTGGGAGGGCTCTAGAATTAACCCTCGTACCTTGCAATGCTGAGATACACAATTGCTTTGAGTGCCTGCTCCACCCAGTGACACAGAATGGCCTATACTGGCTTCTCTTTTTTAAATTTTAAAACAAAAACAAAAAAAACCAAAACAGAAAACACTGTGCTGTAATAGCTACTCAGCACCAGGGATGATAATTTCCAGAGGGCAGTGGGTGGGGAGTGGAGGGGAAGCACAGGAATTGGTTTAAAAATGTTGTGTATGATTGGAATGAAAGTGTGGGGGTAACACCAGTCTGTGAACTCACAGGTGCAGCACGTCTAGAATTTATATGAAGGGGGTAGGGGGAATGTTTCCTTCCTCTGTTCAGCCCAATTTAATGAGCCTTCTGCAGCTTGAGAGGAGATCAGGGACTGTGAGAAGGAGGAGAGGAGAAAATGCCTCTCCATCTGCTCTGTCTTTCAGCTTCCAAGCTTGCCTGCATGCAGGGGTCTCCTCCAGAGACATGAGTAGCTGCATGCTGTTGAAACAGTGAAAGGAGTAAGTCGTGAGGAATCACTGGCTAAAATCCAGCAGCAGAGCTGTTGCCAACTTCAGCCATTTCATCCAAGGGAACAGTCTGCCCTTCCAGCTCTTTTGAAAATATGATTTTATCCCATGGCTTAATCACTTCAGATATGTCTACACAACAGAGTTATTCCAGAATAGTTTATTCTTGAGTTGTTATTCCAAAATAAGATATTCCGGAATAACACATCTACACCGCTGGGAAGCTGCAAAAGCACAGCTTCCAGTGGCTTTAATCTAAAACACTTTGGCTGTTTCTACACAGGCCACTTTCTTCGAAAGTGGCATGGTAATACACGGCCCGAAATATGCTAATGAGGTGTGGATGCAAATTCCCTGCACCTCATTCGCATACAGTCACATGATTTGGAGTCCGGAAGATCGTGCTTCCGGACTCCAAAACACCATTTAGAAGCGTGGCCCCCGGAGAGGGGGGAGTCTTCTGGAAGGAAGTCCTTCTTCTGGAGGCCCCTTCTTCCCAAAAATTTTCAGGAAGAAGGGGCATCTGGAAGAAGGACTTCCTTCCGAAAGCTCTACCGGGGCTGCTCTTCTACACAGCATTTTGGAGTCCAGAAGAATGGTCTTCCGGACTCCAAATCACGTGACGTTATGCTAATGACGTGCAGGGAATTTGCACCCGTGCCTCATTAGCATATTTCGGGCCGTGTATTACCATGCCACTTTCAAAGAAAGTGGCCTGTGCAGAAACGGCCTTTGTTTACACAGCTGCTTTATTTCAGAATAAGCTGTTCCAGACTAGCTTATTTCGAAATAGTCACATTCCCTGCATATGCAATCACTATTCCGAAATAGCTATTTCAGAATGGCTGGGTCTACACTTGCCCACAACTTTGAAGGGGGCCTGTTAATCAGGGCAAAGAGAGATTACTAAAGAAGTGCTGCAATGAATATGCAGCACTTCATTAGGCTATTTCCCCCCCGCCCCCCGGCAACTTTGAGGTGTCAAACTTTGAAATGCTGGCATGCATGTAGCCGCAGGCACTTCAAAGTGCCCTTACACCTCGAAGTTGGGGGCAAGTGTAGACAAGCCCAATAGGTGCTATTCCTCGTAGAATGAGATTTAGCAAATTTGAAATTATTTTGAAATAGCAGCTGCATTGTGGCAGGATTCTGGGTTATACGGACCACTGGCCTGAGCCAGTTCTTGTGGAAGCTGAATGTGGGGTGTGATGGGGCTCAGGGGTCCCCAAGCTCTGCACCCTATCCTCAGGCAGGAGTGACTCTCACTCAGCAGGAGAACAGCTGATTTATTAGCCAACAGGTCACAGTGTCATACAGAGGAGTCAATACAGCAATCAGAGACAGCCAGTCCAATCCATGCTGGGGAGAGGAGGCCCTGAGGGGCCCCCTGGAGCTGGGGCTTTGCCCTCCCCTTTGTCTCTCTCTCTTGCCCAGCCCAGCCCAGCCACTTTCCAACTCCCAGTTCCAATTCAAACCCCTCAGGCTCTACCTCCCGCTTTGTCTGCAGTCCAGAGGTGTCACCTGGGTTACCCTCAGCAGGAGCCCCGCACCCTCGGGGAGCCACGCACATACACATGCATCTCCTACATGAAACATCCTAAACCTTGCTCCTCTTCTTTTGATTGATCTGGTGGTCATATCTGCTTGTATCAATAGAATTTCCAGGCTTTCTGGTCCACAGAATGAAAGCAATCCCAGGGAGATAGAGAAGTCCCTCACTGGGGTATGTCTTCACGACAGGGAAGATTGAACGTGCCATGATCAGTCTTCTGGAGTTCAGTTTAGTGCACCTAGTAAATCCAACTGACAGAGCACCTGGGTCAGCGCTGATACTCCTGCCCCTCATTAGGCGTAAGGGAAGTCGATGGCCATGAACGCCCCATTTCCCTTCGTGGAGACAGTATGGGAACCCAAATTAAGGTACATGGATTCCAGCCTCATAATTAACCTAGCTTCATTCAGCCTTCCACAGTGGCGTAGACCTGCCCTGAGAATCTTTTCTATACAGCCCGTAGTTGTTAACCGTGGTGAATGATGATGGCTCAAAAATGCTCTGAATCACGCAACACAGAGAACTGGCTACAGTAGTGATCTGGGATGTGGTGTTCCAGCAATTTGGAAATCCTTGTTGAGAGTCAGAGTATTTAAATAAGGAAACACTTCCCTAAAATGAAATGTTAGGGCAGAACGCTGCCTCCTCCCCTCACTGATTTTCCCTGATGTGGGAAGGAATAAAAGAAGTGAGGTCAGGTCAGATTGCATGGCAGAGAGGGTCAGACGGGGTTAAGCAGGTCAGGTCGCTTTTCTCTGTCTTCCCTGCTTCCTCAAGGCTTGGGATCATCACTTGGAAATTGTACTATTTAATCAGCTGTTAGCAATTTGAGCGTTACACCAGAGTGAGTGAAATCAAAGACCCAAAGAAGGAAAATGATTATAAAGCAAGGACAAGGAGGATTGAAGGAAAGCCATCATATTACAAATAGATACTTTAATCCTTAATTTTTTTTCCACTTGACATAAAGCTCTCATGAAGAAAAGCAGCCCTAGCTCTGTAACTGGAAACAGGCAAATTTACTGCCCTTCAAGAAAAAGAAGTGTTCTGTCCAGAGAGAGCCGCGTGTTGGAAACAGGAGGATGTAGGCTCCAGATGGTGCTGTGCCGTGGTTGGCTTGTCACTTCAGAAGCAGCTGTACATCCGTGATCAGAAGACAAGAATAAAATAACTGTGATGGGCTGGTGAAATAGCTCTGATGCAGTGACCTCAAAATGTTTTACAATTTACGTTTAAAAAGAAGAACACTGCCAAGTAGTTTCGTCGCCATTCTGCACGTTGGTAACACGATACAGGCTGAGGTTAAATAACTTGCCTAAGGTCACACAGCAGATCAATAGCAGAGCTGGGAGTATAACCCAAGAATCCTGGTTCCAAGTCCTCCTGCTCTAATTACTATACCATAAATAAGTAAAGCAATTGGGTGAGCGGACTTTTTGAACAGTGAAGGTGACAGGAAAGTCCAGGAGTGAAAGAAAGAAGCTAATAGCAGGAGCTCTGAGCCAGTGTCTTTGGGACAGATTGCACTCTCCAATGAGAAGACTCTATGGGAACTAATATAGTAGTTCTCTCTGGCTTTTCTTCAGATCATTAAGTCAAGGTTTTCAGAGGTATGCTGCTGTAAGACTCCCCCAGCCACTTGGCCCTGGAACCTCCTTTTCCCCCATAAATTAGGAATTCTGGGGCACTGGGGAAAGGGATGCTACAGAAAAGGAGAAACCACCTGAACCTGTGTTACTTTCAAAGCAATTACCTGACCACATAATGAATATAAACGAACTGAAAATACTGGGGAAAATGTAGTATTACTATATCATTACAGAAAACAAATACCCTGAAGAATAGCTCTGTGTAAGCTCAAGAACTTGTCTTTCTCACAAAGAGAAGATGGTCCTATTAAAAAAAAATATTATTTCACCAGTCTTGTCTCTCTAATAAGCCATGGAGATGTTTAATTAAAAGCAAAGTTATCCAATTCCTAGTGGTTGAGCATCCTACTGTAGTTAGGCAAGAATGAAGAGCCCTGGAATAGGAGAGATGCTGCTGCTTCTAGAAAAACATAAGTGAAAATGTTTGGCACTTTTCATCCTCCTCCATAAAATAGAAGTGTCTCACAGCCGTAGAGAAATTTGGTGGTGGTAATCTCTATGTGCCTCTTTCATCCTAACTGCACACAAATGTTAAAAGCAGCTCCTGGGTTATTAAACTTCCTTCAAACATGACAAAGCACCACATTGTCCTTGCTACCATTCTCTGCTGGGGCAATATCAGGGTGGACCCCGTATTTATCATTACACAGTGCATCACTCTCTGCTTATCCTCTAATCTACTTTGTTTACTCTTATGCACATGAAGTAGGGCTACAAAATTTGCTAGTGTAGACATGACCTCTGTGAAGTAACTTCTTTAATACCTGTATTTTACTGATGGAAAGAAAAGTGGTTCCAGGCAGTAAAGTGACACCTTCCAAGTTTATCTACGAAATGAGCGAGTGGCAGAATCAGGATTAGAATGTGGGATTCCTTGGCTCACGTCCTGTGCTCAGACCACAATCTGGACTCCAGATGGCTCTTGAGTTCTGTCACTAAAGGAGTAGGGGGAGGGCAGCCCACATTTGGAAGTTGGACTCTACTGCAATCTTTTACTAGGTGGCAGTAAAACGACCATTTTAGTGTTTTCCTCTGAGTTATAATAGATAGATGCCTGTTATCCCGGGCAGCTGGTTTTCCATGTTTAATGTAGAATTTATACTTGTTTTTCCTCCATGGTACTATCAAAAGCAGCTCTTTTAAAAATTTTACCATGTAAAGCATCTCCAATAGCAGAATGAGGATGTGACAATTAGGCCAAAAATATCTTCATCACATTAGGACACACGGGCCTCCTACAGATGAGATGCTGCTGCTGTGGTGCCATCTAGGTTATCATGGTCTTAGTTATGTTGGATGCTTTAGACTATTTGCTGAGTATGTTTCTACTCTAGAGATATTACCATGCTAAGAACTATTGGTTCGATTGCTCCAAATTGTTCACACTCATGCCTACTAATTAGTCTTGTTCTCAGCAGGGCTGAATGTCATTTCATCCTGTCCCACTTTAGTACTAGCGTGGATGCAAACTAGCTAAAATAACTCATTTCCCATGGTGCATCAGTGGCTTTGTAAAAGCTCCCAGGATGCCCTGCTTCTGGGGAAGGTGCCCAGAATTGTGACATGGGTTTCCAGGGAACACTGCAACTGAAATGTTTTGAAACAGCACTAGTAAGGATAAGAAGTAAAGCCGCAAAGAATTCTGCATGACTAGTGTGCACTCACAGAACTGTTTGTGCTTAAGCCAGTGCAATACACAACTGGTTAAACTACCAATAGTTCAGTTCTTTGAACGCAGGTCACAACAGAGCCGAAAGCTTTGACACCCATCCTTTATAGATGCTGGTAGGAGGTCAGAGTGACTAACAGTATCACGGTAACCCTGGGTGAAATTCATTTTACCCTCACACAGCATGGATAAACTGGGATCTTTGTACAAGGGGTCTGGAAAAATAAAATCCTCATCACCTAACCTGGAATCAGAGCATAAGACTGAAGCTTACAGTCTTTACAATCAATGTTCCAGCAGATGAGCTGTTGGAGAGCTTGCTAGATTTGTTACATCAGGCATCAGGGCCATAAGACAACGTAGTAGCATGAATTTCAGAACCCTAGATTTCAGCGGTGCAGAAAGCTTAAAACAGGGTCTCCTGCATTGGAGTGAATTTCACCTATCAGAAGAACCGAGTCATTTCTGCTGTTGTCATAACCTGGAGTAGTTGTTTTTGTTGTTTGGTTTTGCTTTATTCACTTTTTCCCATTGAATATCTTCCCTTCATTTGATGGCTATTTCACACAATTTTTATTTTTTGCATAATTCTGTAGTGACTCAAGCAATTATACAATTTAAAGCAGTAAAGTAAAAAGTATTGCGCATGCACAAAATAGCATTCAAATTTGTTTAAAATTTAAAATTTAATTTGATTTCAAATCAGTGGGGTATTTGAAGCTCTTAAGTTCAGGTGTTTTTGGGTCACCCTTTAAAAAGCAGGCTTACATTTCTTTCTTAAGAATAACAGTGTGTATATTTTCTGACTCACCTAACTAAAAAGAAGAGGAGGGTTTTGTACAAAGTGAAAAAAAGAAAAGCATCATTGTGCTGAGATGAAGCAGGAAAGTTTCATGACCAAAACAGAAACTTTTCAGAAAGATGCAAAAGCGTGAAAATGATGCAATGTCTTGCAGTTTTGGTGTGGAGTTGTGACTGCAAAACGTTACTTCATATATACAGGTTGAACCTCTCTAGTCTGGCACTCTCTGTTCCGGTGGCATGTGTGGTCCAGCATGATTTTAGCTAGACAGATGTCTGCTTATCATAGGTGTGGCCAAGTTTCCCATGGTCCTGTAAATCTGGTTTGTGACCACTAGTCCTGGCTATTGCTGTTAGTTAGCTCTAAATTACCCCTAAGAGACCAGCAAGCAGTAGAAGTACTGGTAATGCTTTATCTACTTATTTCTTTGTGCCAGTACAGTAAAACTGTGTAACAATACTAAAGCTTTGTTATGAAGAAAGCTGGTAAGCCTTCATTAGACATAGGTTTCTACATGATGTATCAGTACAATCACATATTATTAAGCAGCATTGTAAGCATTGTTCTATTTATTTGCCTTGGTGAAATAAAAAAAAAAAGAGATTAACCTCCCATGGTCTGGCAAATTCTCTGGTTCGGCACTGGTCAGGTCCTGAGGATGCAGATTGGAGAGCTTCGATCCATAGTATGAATAGGAATTTAGGTTATGGATAGAGTGGAGATGTAAGGGGAACTGGATGAACAACACATTTTTCACTTAGGCAGTTTTTAAATGGAAAAAATATTGGGCTCAGATTTATAAAATTTACAAATTCTTTTGGCAAATTGAGAAGTCACAAAGGTGTTGTCTACACTTGCATTCCTCTTTCAAAAGAGGTATGCAGATGAGGTAAATAAAAATGCAAATGAGGTACAAATTTGCACACCTGGCACCTCATTTGCATATCCTTATTTTGAAATAGTTTCTTTCAAAAGAAGAAAAGCAGTGTAGACACTGCTCTTTGAAAAGTAAACCCCATCCTCAAAAGAATCCATCTTCCCTTTTTTTATGGGAAGAAGGATTCTTTCGAAGATGAGGTTTCCTTTTGAAAGAGCAGTGTCTACACTGGTTTTCTTCTTTTGAAAGAAGCTATTTTGAAATAAGAATATGCAAATGAGGTGTCAGGTATGCAAATTTGTGCATCATTTGCATTTTGATTTCTCATTTGCATGCATCTTTCGAAAGAGGAATACAAGTGTAGACACAACCAAAATGTATTCAGAGAGCATACATTTTAAAATGCTTTTGAATTTTAAAAATAAATTTAAATGAAACTTTGAGGGAAAATATTTTTCGTTGAAAAATATCAATATTCAATGCGCATCTTTTTCATATATTTCAAAATGAATATTCACTGAAATCATCATATTCACGAAAAGTTTGTGTCACAGAACGGGTTCTTCACTGGAAAAAGCATTGTCCAAATAAATCTCTCTTAAGTATGGATAATCAAGCCTGTAATGTTAGTCCCAACAGTACATTTTAGATACAGCACAGCAAGTGAAGGTAACAGTAGCAGGGAATCAGACCCACCAATGGGGCAGGGGGATAGTAAAGGGAGCAACTGCATAGTGGACCGGCATTTTAAAGGGCGCCTAGCTCCTGGCCACTTCCATTTCTGCAGTAGCAGCAGCAGCAGCCAGGTGCTCTGGGCCTCTTTGAAATGCTGCAGGAGCATCACTCCACCACTCCATGTGGCTCCTGAGGGCTGGTGGGGGCACTGCTGTGTTCCTAGTGATGCTGAAGGGTGGCTGCCCTTGGCTCCACCACTTCTGCACTTGGCTCCGCCCCTTCTGGGAGCCTGGAGCCAGCCGCCTCGCTCCTTGCCCCCAAGTCCATGCTGGTGGCTGTTGTCCCAGTGTAGGAAAGGACATGTTGGAGGGGGTGGGGTGAGAGAGAACAAGGATTATAGCAATAAGAACACACAGTGACTCAGTACAAGCCTGTACCATTAAGATGGCCACTTACTAGGTGAACATTGTTTGGTGGTTTACCTGTGAGCATCACAAAGATCAGAGCCAAAAGACAGAAGCTGAAAGAAGCAAGAGAGAGTGGCTTGCTAGGCCAGAATACGGAGAGAATTCCAGATGCAGGGGTTGTGTACAGAAAGGCACAGCTAATATTATGGTTTACAGTTATGATCAAGAGAGCAACTCACAGCTTTCTCAGGAAGGAGGAAATAGAGATAAGGATACAGGGTAGAAGGGGAGAGAATGAAAATGAGGCAGCACAAGCAAAGGAGTGAAGCTTCAGGGAACAAATTCATATGGTGGTGTGATGATGTGTCATCCCAGTGGAAGAGAATGGGTTAAAGCAGGGTATCTCAGCCAGGAGTACACAGACTTCTGGAGGTATAGAGGGATCGTCCAGGGGTACAGCCGCTCAGATGGATGCTTGCCTAGTTTTAGAACAGGCAACATAAAAAACGCTAGCAAAATCAGTACACTCTAAAATTTCATAGACACTGGCTTGTTTACACTATACGCTGAAATGTAAGTACAATATTTATATTCCAGCTGATTTCTTGGATAAGTAAATGGTAAAAATGAGGAAGTCGGCCACTTTTCAGTCAAAGCATGTTGCAACAGTTTTGTATTTTTAAGTCTGATTTTGCAAGCAAGTAATTTGTAAGTGATTTGTCACTTGGGGTACCCAAAACAAATCAGGCTCCTCAAAGGGGTACAATAGTCTAGAAAGACATACAGAAGGACATGGAAATAAGGTAATAAAGGAGTCAGGTGGATGGCAGAGGGAGTTGTGGAGGAAGGGAAGAGAGAGGATGCTAAGGGAGCTAAGATGTATCATATTAACAGAAACAGAGCTGTGTCAGTGAGAGTCTGGACCCAGCAAAGGGAGTTGCAGCAGGAATTTTCAGCCTGCCCTACACACGCAGTATTTGTTTTTATTTCCCTCTGCTTGTTAATTATTGAAGCCAATGGTTGATTGGCGAGCAGGACCTCCTGCTACAGTCGCTCAGGTTTATTTCCAGTTTTACAGCACTGTCACACTGTAATAATGTAGATAAGATGATGGGTGGAGGCTGATTGGACAGTAATTAAAACCATGCAGAGATTTATAAATAAACACTGAAGTATATTGATACCAGACAGAAAGAATGTGCAATAATTAAAAGAGACAAGATCAGCCTAGGTGGCCAGATGGCGCTGCTCATACACGCTGGGGGCAGTTTCCTTCTGTCTTGCCTGGAGGTTTAGATCAATAAATAGTTCATGCTGGGGCAGTCCTCAAGAACTCCCCATTGCACATCGTGATCAGAGCAAGTCCTCTTTCTTCAGTAGAGCGACTCCTGGCGTACACCATCAGAGCTAAGAGGAGAATCAGGTCTGCAGGGCCATCCCAAGGCAGGGAGGGGCCTGGGGCAATCCCACCCAGTCCTCCAGGCATATGCGCACACGCACCCCCTGCGTCGTGTGCACCCCTTCCCACTCTGACCCCTGAGTCCCTCCCTGTCCAGCCTGTTCAGGGATTATCTGAGGCAGGGGAAGGGCAGTGGATGGCAGCATCAGCCGCAAGGAGTCACATCCCCCAGCCGCTCTTCCTGCATTCTACACTCACCATGCAGCACTCTGCTACTGCCTCCTGGCCAGCAGAGCTCTGCTTCTCCACAGGCACTGGAGCACCCCGGGTGAGTGCAGAGTGAGGCAGGGTGCAGGGGGGAGAGGCCAGGGAGAAGCGACCCCTTGTGGCTGCCACTGTCTGCGGTTGCCCCTGGCACCCACACCCTACCTCATCTCCTTCCATCCCCAGGACAGCTGGGGCAGCTACCATGAGGCCCCCCGAAAGCATGGAGCCTGGGGCAGCTGCCCCACCCCGTCCTATGAACAGGACAGCTCTGAATGCCCATAAAATGTAACAGATTTATTCACTCTCCGTTCTTGTATCAGATGCAGCTCTTACTCTGGGAAGCAAGGCAATGGATTAGGTTTCAAAATGTCTCAGCTTGTGCCTGAGGCAAACAAGCTTTCTGGAATCTCTCGATTCCCTCTATTTGCAGCCTGGATTGAGATTTGTTTTCAGGGATTCATAACCAGCAGAAACAAAGGGTGCTGGAATGGAAGAAATAGCATCCTCATTACCAGTCTGCACAGAGTAGCTTTAGACCAAGATCTTAAAGGGAGTTAATCCACTAGCCTCACAGCTGGAAGTCTCCACATGGTATGGCCACAACATATGGTGCTGCTGTGTAGGATGTTCCTGTTTGGCATCTCCGAATCCATAGCTTTCTGAGACTATAACAATTGAAGGGGGCTTTAGGGAAGGGGTAAGGTGGAAGCTGTCATTGTGGAGTAGTGGTTATTTCTAAATGGCAGGCAATGGAGGATGCACCATTGCAGACGTGGCTTTACCTCTGGAAGGATGGGGAAAATAGAGAGAGAATACAGTTGCAGAGGGCCATGGGGAGGTGTTGATTTGTGCCTAAAGGAGGGTCTGGCTACACCTATCTACAAAACCTTCTGGTCAGTGGGGAAGATCCCCTTTGATGGCCTCACGCCTTGACTCAACCAGCTGAAGGTTCACAGCCGTAATGAGTCCATTCGTCCTGAGGAATGAGAGCTATACAAGGGGTGTAACACAAAGATAAAAAGAACCTATTCTCTAGTGCTTTGGGACGTTCCAACACTAAAGATCTGGAGAAAGCTGTTCAGCTGAAATGAACAGACATATAACTGTACAGAGGTCACATACTCCATTCCATTACATGCAAGCAAATGTGATACTTCAACAGATCCTACCACATTAAAACTACAACATCCACTAATGCTGGCAGAGCAATACCACTCTGCAGCAGCGAAAAGTACTAGAAAGTAGGTCGTGGAATTAATCCTGCTGGTTCCAGTAATTAGAGTATACAATGGGGTCGAAAGTTCAGCCTGAGCAGGGGAATGCAGTCAGAGAGACTCTTCTTCCTGAGTGCTGGACACAATGTGTTCTTGCTAAGCTGCTACTGAAGGGAGGATTTCTCTTAATTGGGACATTGCCATCAGCTGGGCTCAATAAAAATGAAAAGTTGTCAGAGTTCTTTCTTTCCCGGAACGTTGTGCCTTCCTCCTTGGCAAAGACTGAAGGTCTCAGGGGCTGGAGTGGGGGAAAAGCTTTGTGTTAACTCCCAGTTTTCAAAGCATGGATATCCCCTTGTTTTAGTTCCACAGATAAGAAATATCCTCAGATGCTTGAGCAGATCAGAGGTGATTTGCCAGTACTCTGTCCAAGAAAGTCCATCAGGTGTAGGGAAGGAAAAGGTGGTATTGATTGGAGCTAGGTTAGGTTTAGGCTCATGTTTGAAGCCTAGTACAGGATGTACCTCAAATTCTATACCCAATGATGGAATTATTAGAAAAAAACTACAAACCCTATTCTGGTGGCATTTCTATTCTTGCACATCCAAGTCTTGCAAGGTCATGAGATTTCGGTTGTGTGTGACCTAGAACACGATGCCCTTCCAGTTGTGGATTGATCCAGAACCTAAACCACGTGGGCAGATTTATATTTGATTTTGACTCAAAGTTAGAACATCTAATCAAAACCTCTTTAATTTCATAATAATCCTTGACAGGCTTCTAAGGGTGTATCAACATTTTAAAGTGAAGATGTGAATGTATCACAGGTGGGCATAGATATGAAGGCTTTAATCTAGCTTGGACAGGTAACAATAATAGCCTAGATTCAATGGCTTGTGATTCATTATGTGCTAGTAATCAGAATATGTATCCATGAACCCCGAGAGCCCTGTATTTTGGTTGCTAGCTTATACCATGTCTAACCATTATTGTTACCTACGTTGAATTGATTGAAGTTAGCCCACTGTGCCTACTTGTGTTACAAGCACACCTGTGCTTACAATGTAGAGAGAACCTAAGTTTGAAAAACAATACTCCAGTGGTTAAAAGCACTAGTCTAGTCACTGCTACGGAGTCAGTCTGTGAATGAATATACATCATTATAACTCTGCACCTCAGTGTCTGCTTTTATAAAATGGCAGAACACTCCCCTACCTCACCAAGATACATCTACACTTCAGCGATCTTTCGAAAGAAGTCCTTTGGGAAGATCGCTTCTGAAAAAACTTCTTTCAAAAGAGCACATCCACACACAAAAAAGCGGCTCGAAAGATGAATCTGCTGTTTTGACAGAGAGCATCACACAGTCCCCACTCTTTCAAAAGAATGGGCCAGGGATTGAAAAATCTGTCACCATGAAGACTTTTCTTTCCTTTCTTTTGAAAAAAGGATCCACAGAGCATCTACAAGTGCTTTCTTTTGAAAGAAGCCGTTCTTCCTGATCCAGGAGCAGAAGAGGGCGTCTGGAAGAAGAACCGCATTCTTTCAATTTTGGCTCGAAAGAGCACATTTTGGATCCAAAGAGCACACTCCGTGCATTCTTTCAAAAAAGGGCCAGATTTTCTGAAAGAACTTGCTAGTGTAGACACAGCCCAAGTGATTAATCTTCGTAAAGTGCTTTGAGATCCTCTAACAGAAGTACAACAGGAAGGGTTGCTATTACATCAGCATTTAAAATGCTGAATACAAAATCATTTGCATGTGTGCATGCAAGTGACATGAAATTAGGTCATGCCTATTCACAAATACTTTTGCATGGAAAATTATGGTAACCAATTTTAAAAGTATTTTTGGAGTGATGGAATTTGGTCTCTGTTTCCTAAAAAACATGTTTGAAGAATGTCAGAGAAGAAACACGCAATAATAACCCATTGAAAACAAAAATTGGTTTTAAAAGAGAAAGAAAGGTTCCCCCACCCACACTTATTCATTGCATCCCCTGATGTATCTCATGTCATATTACATCATTATCATCTCTGGCCCAACTGAATGATTAATTTAAAGTCCTATGTAAGCATTTAAATTTTAATTCATCTACTTTAAGTCTTTTTTCCCTTAGTAAGTCTTTGAAAGAAAGATTAATATTATAAATAAAGAGTTTAATGGGCCACTTTTTCGTCATACCATGTTCCTTTCTTACAGGTTTGGTCATTGCTGCTTTCTTAATCTTTGGAGCTTATTTTTCCATGTCTCGAAGAGACTTCAATTTGTCTGTTCAGATCTTTTCATTTTACCTAATTCAAATAGTCTAGCTAGTTTCAGAACAGAATAATGTTGAATGTGATTAGGATCAGAGCTTTATTAAGTGTTATGAAAAGCTCCTTTATTTCACCTAGAGCGAGATATCACCTCCACTGCACAGAGTGTCATGCTGACAAAGAGATATATACTATAACCTGATGGAAAAATGACATGACCTAACCATATTGACGTAGTAGGAAAGACATACACACAACATTCTAAACAAATGTCGGAAGCTGGGTTTTTTTTTGGTCTTTTCTTTTCTGAAGCAGGTACTTTTGTGTGAGTACATCAAAGTATCCCTGGTGCCCCATTCTGGTTGATCCCATCCCCTGGTTTTCTCGCTGGTGGGCAGTTTGGCCCGCATGTAGCAGTGACTGACAAGTTGAGAATAGCGAAGAGTCAGATGGAGCAGAAAATACACCTGGATTCCATGCTGCAGAACTGTACACAGAAAACCTATGAAAAATGTGTTTCTGTGGAGTAGCAGATGGGTTGCCATTTAAACACAGAAAATGGGATCAGTCCTCTAGCCTAATGAGATCATGGTCTAAACCAGTGGTCCCTAAAGTTTTCTGGGTTCCTCTCCCCATTACAACTGTCCATACCCACCCCCCTCTGAGCCCGGTCAAGAGTGGGGCCCCAGGTCTTGGAGGGAAAGATGCAGACAGATGTAAGCAGGCAAAGGCTGGAGCTGCAGCACAGGGCAGGTCTTAGGCTAGGAGTGGGGCTTGGCATGGAGCCATGACCAGGGACCAAAGCGGGGGTAGGGCTGGGGCTAGTAATGGCGATAGGTGTGGGGACAGGCAGGGCCAGGGCTGGACTGTGGTTGGAGGCTAAGGATGCAGGCAAGTGCTAGATACAGGGCTGGAAGCAGAGCTGGGAGAGAAGTGGGGTTGTGCGGTGCACCTTGGGCCTTGCCACACACCCCAAATGTTCTTCTGGAGCCACCTCCCCTGCCCATGGTGGCACGCCCCACAGTTGGTGGACCTCTTGTTTAAGGGCCAATTTTTGCTGCGAGCTGTATCAGTTTAAATTTGTGCTAACTTCCTAGAGGGGTAGCTGAGATGAGACCCTCATCTTAGATACACATGTGCAGACATAGAGGTGGGGAATGGAATGGTGACAGGCAATGTCTCTGAGCAGTGATGTGTTCCATGATCCTACTTTGCTTACTTTTGCTGAATACCTTGGTTTGCTGGAACAGATCCTGGAATGAGTCACTGTTTTCACTCGGTTCGGCTGCCTGTCTGAAAAGCAAAGGGAATTGCTTGCGGTGGAGAAAGGGCCAGTGTTTGCAAGAGGGTTTGAATGTGTAGGGTTTTTTAGGCCAGGTCTACGCTAGACCTGAAAGTCAATTTCAGATACACAATTCTAGCTACAGCACCTGTCCTATGCCTCAGATTGTCACAGAACTGCTTCAATTTTCAAAAAAGCCTAAATGACGTAGAAGCCCAAATCCCATTTTCAGAAGTGACTTAGGCACTTAAGAATCCCAGGGTGAATCTACACTTACCTGATGATAAGCTGTGCTGCAGTTGATCTTCCAGAGTTCAGTCTTGCCGTGTGTGTTAATCAATTGGTCTGGGCTCGCCCGTCGACCCTGATACTCCACACTTTTGCTTGGAGTAAGGAACATCAGCATGAGCCTGAAGAGCCCCAGTCTATACTAGGTGAGAAAGTCGATTTCTGATACGTCGATTCTAGCTACGCTAATGGTGTAGCTAGAATTGCGTATCAGAAATCGACCTTCTACCATAGTGTAGATCAAGCCTCAGAGAAAGGCAGTCAGATGTGGGTGCCTCAGTGACTCAATCACTTTGGAAAATGGGACTTAGGTACTTTTGAAACTTTTACTACTTCTAGTCATAGGAAATAGTTTACACCCAACCTGGAATCTATCCAGAAAAGTGTTCAAATCAGTTCACAATAAGCACTCTGTTTGTGGATTGCAAATGAAAGGAAGGGCTATATTCACCAGATAAATAGGCAGTGGCAGATAGTTTGCCCAGTTCTACTGCTTACATATTTTCAACCATAGGCTCTAATTCTGCACTCAGATCCATGCAGGGGAACCGTGTGCCCTCTAGAATCCCCACTGATTTTACTGGGGCTTTGCCTGGGCCCAGATGTCTGTCTGTGTGAATCCAGTTGCAGGATGAGGGGCACAGCTGCTTTCAGTGTTCTGAAAAAGGTAAAAAGAAAAAATGCAGGTGTCTGCGTAGATCACATGGTTTAATTCCTCTAAAGGCAGGCAGTCCTTCCCACTGCAATCATATGGGGGGATTAAAGGGAAGAAACTGCTTTTCAATAATAGTTTCTGACACAAGCCCACAGAAATCAGGGCATTTAGTGTGAAGGCTCTATCCCTGCTCTGGATTTACTGGTGAGAATGACTGTCCTTAATTTACAGGGGCATGAGGGGGAAAATATAGGGTATGTCTATACTTACGGAGGGTCAATGTACCGCGACTGATCTCCCAGAGATCGATTCTGCTACGTCAGTGAAGACATGGCAAAATTGATTTCTCTGGGCTCAGCTGTCAGCCCTGGTACTCCACACTGCCACAAGGAGTAAGGAACATTGGCGCAAGCCCCAAGAACCCCGATCTACACCAAGAAACACAGTCCATCCTGATACGTCCAGTCCAGCTGTGCTAAAAGCGAGGCTAGAATTGCCTATCTGAGATCGACTTTAATCCCTAGCATAGACCTGGCCTCTGGCACCTTTAGCTAGAAATTTTCTGACGTTTCTTGGAATTCAATGTCTTAGCTTTAGATTTTATATTTAAAAAAAAAAGTCTAAGAGAGGAGGAAGATAGACAGAAGAGGGCTGGCTCAGTGGTTAGTGCATTGACCTTGTAAACTGGCGGTTGTGAGTCCAGTCTTTGAGGGGGCCTTTCAAGGTTCTGGAACAGGTTAGATTTTTCTTTTTTATCAAAACAGCTGGTGGACTCTCCATCCCTAGAGGTTTTTAAGTCTTGGTTTGACCAAGTCCTGACTGGGGTGATTTAGTTAGGTTTGATCCTGCTTTGCGTAGGGGACTGGTTTTGATGACCTCTTGAGGTCCCTCCCAGCCCTATGATTCTCTGGTCTTGTACTTAAAGCAGTTGGTATCGAGTAAGGCTGAGAAAGGAAACCAGAACTCCCTGTGTGATTTTGAGTAAATCACTTAACAGCCGTGCCTCACTTCACCCATCTGTACAATGGGGGCATTTATTTCACTCATGAGCAATTTGCTACAGCAACCTGTGTGCAGTGATCTTTGGGCACTATAATAAACAAGGCAGCTTTGTGGGGCCTTTGTTCATTAATATTTGCACTTCAAGACCCTTGGTTTCAAGATATAAGCACACAGTATGAGTAGTTCAAGCCCCAAAATTTGATTTATCTTAATAAATATTTCAAGTATATTTTCTCTTTTAAATAAATCTTTCTGATACTGAGAAATTAAAACAGAAGCCAGTCAAGATTTTTAAGGGATTTGGTATATCAAGGAGTGGCTTTAGGCAAAGACTGGATAGGCAGCCACAGAACAAAGTTCATCTTGGTAACTCTGAGGATTGTTACATATCAGTGAATTTTGACAAGCAGCCTGCAGTAAACAATAGTCGTGTCCAGCTGCAGGTCTAGAAATACTTTACACTTCTGAGCATTCAGGTAGAAACATCTATGAACAACCCCTAAGAGCCCTGGAGAGCAGAAGGTAATACTCAGAGTATGTCTGTACCTACCATAAGTTCACTGTGATGCAGTCCATCTTCCAGCATTCAATTTTGCTGCATGTGTTAAGACACGGCAAAATCAATATCTCTGGGCTCAGCCATTGACCCAGGTACTCCATGCTATTGCATGGAGTAAGGGACATCGGCAGGACCCTTTCGAGCCCTGATCTACACTAGGACAGAAAGTCGATTCTGATACATCTATTCTAGCTATGCTAATGGCATATCTAGAATTGTGTATCTGGGATTGGCTTTGTTCCCTAGTATAGATCTACCCTCAGAAAGGTGTTTAGAAACAGAGGTATGAGAGGCAGGAAAGGACTGCATGGAAACCAGAGGGAAAACAAAAGAGAGGCAGAAGATGAAGGAAAGTAAAGAAAGGGGAGGCTCAGAAGCAAAAAGAATATGACATGAGAACGCGGGACTCGGAGAAGAGCGTACAAATTATGTAGCTTATTTCAAGTTTAAGCTGTCGTGTAGACGTGTCCAAACAATACATAAAATATAAATCTGAGAAATGGGTTTATATTATTAAATTTCAGGAATGATGATGATATCTAGTAGCCTGTATAACTGTCACAGGATGTGGGGAAGCCATCAGCAACAACTGTTAAAATGACATCAAATTGCAGTGGAGACTATATTGTGGGGAAAAAATTTTGTTCTGGTCTCAGGGAGTTGGACTACATGAAACCTAAGAGGCAAAGGGATAGCTCTTGTGGATGTGATTTATGCAGTGGTATTTTTATATTAATCTTTTTGTTTCAAAAGGGGAGTATCAAAATAGCCACTGGCAAAGACACCAAATTTCTTCAAGATGGAACAAGATCTCAGAAGAAAAGAGCTTTCACTTTTGACAGTGTAATCAACATTTAGATAAAAACCACGTCCGAGAACTGTCCATGCACAAGTTTATATGATCACTGATTCCGATGTCCAAACAAGCAATCCAAACAAGAGCCATGTTGGCCACTATTCAATCTGTATATGGTACAACAAGTTGTACTGAAAGCCCTTGTGATCAGTGTTTCTCCTGGAGCATGTTTTCTTATTCCTAACACATTACTATATTACTCAAGGAATCTCCAACCCAGCCAATAATCCTGGCAAGCATTACTTGGCCTAAGTGAAAGGACAGTGATACAGTCCAAGTTAAAAGAGGGAGAGAAGGAGAAGAGAGATTAGCCAGCTGCTTTTAAAGCCCATCAATATAGACTATATTTACAAAGATGGGTAGTAAAACCAAACTTTGGTTCCATTGTTTTCTTTCTGGATAAGGCCTGTGTTGTGTTTAGGGCATGCAGGTCACATTTTCTTGCATTTGTGTCCTATGATTGGCATATTGTTTAAAGACTATGAGGGATGATCTTGTGCTCTAGAGGAAGTTGGCAATAAAGTTTGCTCTATAAAAAGAAACATGTGGTGAGGATACAGTTTCCTATTCTGAGTCAAAGCAAAGAGTCAGAAATTCCGACCCAGAGGGTCAGGAAGGATTCCAGGACTACTTGAATCACAACTGAAACATTTAGCCATTCCCCACCCCCAACCCCTTCACTCCCCTTGGTCTCTAGTAGTAGTGATAGTAATACTCAGAATCATTTAGTTCACTGGGTCACATGGATGGCTCTTACTATGAACATACGCCCCAGGTGGTATCCTCTCCCCTTTTCAGATGAGCACCTCTTTCTCCTATTAGGACTAGAGGTTTATTTCAAACAAACAAACAAACAAACAAACACACACCTCTGGGCACATAATCAAGTGCTTTATGTGACTTGGATGTACCTTTTCTTACTGCAGGTATGGTAGCCATTGGAACATACCCTACATTTATTAAGATACTAGTTTTGTAAAGACCCAAATGTATTTACCAACAGTGTTTCGTAGACTAAATAGAAAGCAGTAACATAGTGATAATCTATTTTTAGCCACTTGGAATTATTCCCATGATTGTTTCTTCATTTAAACAACTCTGTAAAGAACATGGTCAGCTCTTTTAGTCAAAGCAACTTGGTTTTTCTTTACCCAAGATATGAACATTCTAAGAAGCAGAAGCCATTTGATTTTCATCGTTTTTAGCTCATTTACAACAAAGGCAAGAAATAGTGCAGCAATATCCAGATTTGTGAACTATTTGCATATGATCTGAAATCATTGCATTTTACAGACATTTTATTACTGATGCCTTTCCCATTCCCTTCTCCTTCCACCACTTACCATCGTGATACACATGGATATCTGGCCGTCCTGACCTGAGCATGGGAGACATCTCTCTGTCACAGCCCACAATTAGAGTAATAAAAGTAGTTTAGGAAAGTTGGAAGAAGATCATATTAATCGCTTCAGCAGAAATAGCTACATATATAATTGCTGTCATTCTTCTATTGTCTGAGGTAGATAATGATAGAGGTGAGAATTCCAAATTTGCTTGGAACAAAAGCAAATTATTAGGTATAAAATGGGTGAAACCCTCATGAGGAGGAGCAGCCAAGAGTTATGTTGGATGAGGTGGTGATAGGGAGGGCTTAGGGAATGTTTATTCTACGAGGAAGATCAACATGATCAGAGTTTGATTTTGCATGCCTAGTGGAGATGCGCAAAACTGAACTATCTGAGGTTGGTAATCAACCACTGTATGCCTCAGTATTGAATCTCTCCTGTCGACCTTCTTCTGTGTGGACAGCTGGGCAAGTCGATTGCAGATAAGTTGATTCTAGATATGCGGTTGCCATAGCTAGAATTGCATATCTGCAATTGACTTAACTCCCTAGTGTAGACAGTGACCCAGATGAACCTGCAGAATTTATGATTTGCCATCATGTAAGTATTCACCATTCAAACACCTGCAGGAGTGGTGGAATGTTCAGATCTGAAGATTCCACATCAGCTGGACACTTGAAAGAAAAAGGGGAAAAAGCTATAATATGTGCAGTGTGAGAACAGTTAGGAAGGGGATAAACAGGGAAGCAGATTGAGGAAGGTAAGCTAACAAGAAGTCAAGTGAAGTGTGTGAATGGCACGTATAGAGGGAAGGGCTATCAGCTTCCTGGCCCAGGAATAATGTATTCTTTTCTTCGCAAATGTCCAGTTCAGTACACTAAAGTGGAGAAGAAAGACTGGGAAGCAACTTGAAACTCTCTGACCCTCTGGACATCCACAGATTGGACCAACAGATAGAAAATGAACAGAAGCCCTCAGCTCCAAGGCATGGAAAATGCGTCAGGACTGTAGTACCAGGGACAATGTTTCTGAACCTTCCAGTTATGTCTGGGCACTAAAATGCTACTACAGGTTGGTTCAACATGCCTGACAAGCACCACCCTAGGAGGAGAATGGGCTCTGCTGAAAATCAGACCCTATGTATGTGAGGATAATGGAGAGACCACATCTGCAGATATACAACAGGTTAGCAAAGTCTGAGCCAATGGCGTGCTTTTCTTGCCCCATAACTCTCAGCCTGAGTTTTGCCTAGACAAAGAGGATGTAAACTTTCTACCATACTCATAAACTTCCGATCCCTCTCTGTATTTAGGAGGCTGAAGGGGAGGCATTAAAGTTTTAGGACCTGTGGCCTTGCAGCTTGTCCTCATTTGCACTTGCCCCAAGTAGCCATAAAGTTAGGGTGACCACATTGTCCTATGGCAAATATGGGACACTGGCCTCTGGGATTCGGGGGGCGGGGGCGGCTGCTGTCCCATCTCAGAGCTCCTGGGCAGTGGGTGCAGCTGCCCCAGGTGAGGCACCAGGGATGGAGGCGCCACAGCCTTCCTGTGTGGAGGAGCAGAGGATGGGGGCGCTGCAACCACCTGGAAGCGGAGGTGCTGAGAATAAGGGTTTCACAGCCACCCAGCAGGCCAGAGGCAGGGAATGTGGCAGCTGTCCTATGGCAGGGTACTTGGCAGCAGGGGCTGCTGCACCAGGGAACAGGGCAGCTACCTGGGAGGTGCCTCCCCTACGCGTGGGGTGTGAGGAAATGAGGCAGCTGCCCCACGGAGGAGCTCCCTTGCAGCAGGAACTGTGGCCCCAAGACACCCCAGGCGGGGAAACAGGAGCCCTGCAAAATACAGGACAATTTGTCTATTTTTTTAAAAAAATACGTCAGGATGCCTGTGAGACAGCTTAAATAAGGGACTGCCCCAGGAAAAGCAGGACGGATGGTCACTTTACATAAAATGGTAATGGCTCAGAGTGATAGCATCTTACATTTACTTTATATGCAGGTTTAAATGTTTACACTAGGTGCAAGGCAATATAGAATAAGGCTCTTATTGTCCTTTCAGAAAAGCCAAAAGTTACTATGGCGTGCTGCAAAAGTCATTTAAACCTTCCCATTCAAAGCCATTAAAGCACGCAGACCTTTCTTGCTCATTTTCCTTTTTTGCCATGCAATAGCTCTCAAATGAAGCTACACATCACAAGATTTACAGCTGTGAGGATACCCTTGGGGCAAGGAGCAACAGTCTTTCCCTCATGTCTGCTATTCAAGCAGCTGCAGGTGTTTTTGGATAATGAATCTTTACTAAGAGAAGGGATGGACTGTTTGAGCCTGAAGATTCCTTGATAGTTGGGAACTACAGCTTGGTAACTGAAGAGAAAAGGTCCTGCTGTGAGTGTAGGAGACGGTACTGGAAGACCTCTCAAGGTTCCTTCTAGTTCGATTATTCTATGATTAAAGAAAGTGGAATGACAGCAGGAGGGAAGAGAGAGAGATGGGATGGAAGGTAACAAGATGCTGGGTAAAGAATGTGAGCTGATTAAGGAAAAGTGAGGTGAAGGAAGTGAAAGAAAAAGCGAGAGAGTCTGAGAAATTTGCCTGGAAAGGACCATGAGGCACTGGCTCTGGCATCTCCTTGAAGGGGAGGAGGGAAGGTTGCCTGGGCTCTTTTGATTGAATACAAAACTCTTTATTCATTCAGTCAAGTTCTGTTTCCAACATGGTACATAGGCTCAGACCCTGACCCTGCTAGCAATGAGACATGAGAGGATGCAGTGTTGCAGCTGTAACGGACAGGGTAATAGAGGGCTCTGGGTCCTCCTAGCTCCTTGTACTGGGGATGCTGATTGTTTGGTGCTTTGACCACAGCCCTACAGCCACAATACACCCTCTCTCTCCATTGAAGGGCCCCGTCCCTGTAACCAAGCAGTATTATGAAGCTTTTAAGTTTGACCCCATGGGAGCCAAGAGGAGAGGATGTTAGAATCCCAACTGGTGGAACTGCGGGTGCCACCCTAGGCTGAGGTAATCAGCTGCAGCTGAGTCTAGCTGGGCTTGTTTCGGGTAGGCAAAAGAGGAGGTTTGCTATCTGGAAGCCAGGGTAAAGATGGCTTGAGACAAAGTTTAGATTTCATTGTTTGGTGTTCATATGAGACTTGTTTCAAGAGTTCAAGAATTGAAGGGAATGTGGTAGCTTGTGTTCTGATTGCCCAAATCACCCTCTGCTGAAACTCTGCGGAAGTATTTTTGCTTAGCCGCAAACTCCTGACGTTTTTGATGCAGTATACGTGTATTGTGACTCCTCCACACCCCCAGAAGGAGATTTACAGAGAAATCTGGCTTGGAATGACCAATATTGCGAAACCCCCAAACCCAGATGTGTATTTCCAGAAGGTGGAGATGGAAGTCTCGGAACTTGTGGGCCTATTTTGGTCAGGTACTCCTCTAGCGAATAATCAGCAAATGACATTCACTCCACAACTGTTACTAGCGCATGCTCTTTGCTGCCATTTTTCACATCTTGCACTCAGTGTGAGTACTCCTCTCCCTCACCTTCCTTCTCAGTTGCTGGACACAAACGGTCTTCACATGCTGTTGCTTCAGAGGATAACCAGGGCACTTTCTCCTTAGAAGCTGAAGGCATAAAGTAGTACATGCTACAGGCAGATCTTTTCATGGATACTTACTTAGTGACATGCTCATCTGCAATTTGCATTGTTCCCCAAGTACACACTTACCTGGCTAACATTAAGCCACGCATCTTTTATGACTCTGCAGTGATTCCCCTCCCCCTTATTCCATTCCTACAACGCTTCACAACCTGACAAGATATATTGTGCGTTGTCATCTCAGGCTCTACTGATGAACATAAATGGCACAAAGAGCATGGGGAACAGATGGAATGAGACACACATAAAGAAATAACGTGTTTGCAAAGGAAGTTGGCAGGGATGTTGGAATGCTTCAAGCGCTGTGCGGGGGTGGGAGGAGTGAGGCCAGCATGAGTAGTATGGAGCTGCACTCTACCAGTCCATTTCTCCCAGCAGCAGCGAATGGTCTGTTTCTTAAATTAAGCTAAACACAGCATCAAAAATCTCTTTTGTACTAGCTGCTCATATCTTAACAATGTAGCATGAAACATCACCACTACTTGTTGTTGGAGAAAAAGTTTCCTTGATTAAGAGTGGAGTGGAATTGTCTGTTGTCACCGCATGAGTCTCTCAGGGAAAGGGGAGAAGCGCACATTCAAGTGGAAGTGGAAATAGGATACATGCTCTGCATTCCGTTCTTATTTTTCTTATTCCCCAAAACAAAGCCCCAGGACTGTGAGTGTTAATTTCTGGCACCTGAGGGAGTTCAACTGTATCTCAATCAGGGTGGAGTTCTTGTCCGGTGCATTTAGAACACCATGTAAATATATAAGCTATGTCTATGCAGGAGGGTTTTTTCGACAAAACAGGAGTTTTGTCGACCAAACTCGCCGAGCGTCTACACAGTTAAAGCGCTCTGTTGAGAGTTTGTCGGCAAAACTCAGCTTTTCAGCCAGCAGTGTTATACGTCTCCCCAATCCAGTATAGTGCCTCTGACGACAATGTTTTGTCGACAGAGTGCCCTTGTAGACACTTCTGTCGATAGAGAGGGCTTCCAGTTTCCCAGGCAGCCCTGTTTCCGGAGTTTCTGGTCAGTCATTCAGCAGAGAGAGGTCTGGGCAGTCCGGCTGCTGTCTGTTGACAGAGCGGCTTGTTCTTTTGAGCTGCTTTTACGTATAGATGCGATCTGTCAGCAGAGGTACTGCTGACATTTCTCTGTAGACAGTGATCTCTATCAACAGAGGCTGCCTGTGTAGACATAGCCCTGGATGCCCTGTCTGTCAGGAGAAGGCCCTCACCCCTTCCTGAGCGTCCCCACAGCATTTTTGTCAACAGAACCTGTTGGCAGCACTGTTGTGCCTCAAAGCTTTGAGGCAGAATGCTGCTGGCAGAAGTGCTGTTTTGTTGAGATACGGTTGACAAATCCCATTTTGTGTGTGCACGCCCCACAAGTTTTGCAGATAAAACCAGAGTTTTGCCAGCAAAACTTGCTCGTGTGACCATAGCCTTACACAGAAACTTTTAGCTCCATGACCCAAGCTGCATAAGCCAATGTCAGCTCACCTGAACCAGACATGGCCATTTTGCAGGGCTTTTATCCACTCTTAGGCATACCATAAGTTCCAGGGAAAGGCAGAAAGCACATAATGCTGTTCTCTATGAGCCCTCCTGCTAATTTAGTCATGTTGCCAGGCTCTTAGGGGTACAGCATCTAGTCACCCTCATCCAAACTGCGAACCTGAAACAATGATGAGGCTAGAGGAAGCAAATGATGGCTCCCTTGAGAGCCACGAAGGTCTCAAATTACCCTTCCTTCCATCCTTAAGGAGAACATAAATACGTCTGTTATGAGACTCTTTGAGCATGACTAATCCATTTTGAGTCACTGATCATAATGACTAACACATCTTACAAGTCAAATATTAGCTTGCAATACCTGAATAAGTAGACTTGTAAGAGTTAAGCAAAAATACAAATAATTAACAAAAAAGCTAACTGGTTTTATCTCCTAATTAACTGTTAAAATGCTTTAGTTGAGAGAAAAATAGACTTTTTTATCCAAGTTTGGAAAACACAATAGTTGGATGTATTGAAAAAAGGCCAGAGTGAGATGAAATGTAATTTTCACAAGATTAATTATATCATACTTCCCCCAATGACGTCAGCTGAAAAAAAGTACTTTGTGCCTCTTATACCTGCTGGGTCCATATGTTCACAGAGAAGAATTTGGCAAAGGTCTCAGTGTAGAAGACTTTATTAGAGTCACAAGGAGTTATGCTGATAGCGCAGGAAAGGAATTGTTTCATTCTGCACTATCCAGTTTACTTGACCCTGATAACAATATGAAAGAAAATGCTTAGTTGACATGCAAGCATTTTGGACTGTTGTTTTCATTTAAACAAGTAATTAAAGGGCCACAGAGATTCTTTTCCTCATGTGGTTTAATAAGGGATTCAAATGGTGTGTGTGCAGGGGAGGGGGGGACTCTGGTCAGCAGAAATCTGAAACTGAATTCTGTTTAGATCATCACAGCTCACTTTGTGAAATCTGGATGTTAAACAATGCTTCCCTGCAAAAGAGTTGAATGCAACCAAACCATTAACTCCATATATCTTCAGAAACGTTACAGGTTACTTTTGATGGGTTGAACAGATCCCGGGCTCCTACCTCCAGAAGCCCCACCTTACTGCCATTGCTGGGCATGCTCTTACTAGTACAATACAAAAAGGAATAGACCAGCTCAGTCTGGGCTGAGGAGGAAGGGAGTCCTGCACCAGCCTTTGCCGCAGATCAGCATGGAACTTGGACAATGGGAGCTGGAGACTCTGACACCAAGCCAGGCACCCAGGCTCTTGCAGATGCCATAGGAGAGCACAGCTGACAGCACAGGATCTCCCATGCCCCAGAGACACCAGTGAGAGGCCCTGTAAGAATTGACCTAGGAAGGGTGTGCGAATGATACCTCCCACCAGAGTGAATCAGTGTATTTTGGTGGGACTTCTCGCTGACTCAGTGGTAGGCCACTCTGCCACTGGGAGGGCCCTTGGTTGTTCCATCACCATCTGTCTCCCATCCTGTCCCAGAGTACTGGCCAATGGGCCACATTACCCTGCAATTAGGGGCTGAGATATTGACTCTGGCCAGTGGTCTGTACTGCCCTGCAACTGGAGGCTGAAGTTTAGAGCCCTGCAGGAATACATTTGTATCTGTATCCACACCTGCAAATATCTGTGGCTATAAAGTGGATATCTGTAAATCTGCATGGTTTCAGAGCGAAAATTTACATCCACATCTGTATTAGCACAAATGAGCTGTGCATATATCCACTGATTTGCAGGGCTCTATTGATGTTCATTGACTCGTTAGGCTGCATTGCTCTGAGAATATGGGCTTATATATCTTGACTATACTGACCTTGACTCAGGCTGCTGGGCCTGGTGATTGGGTTGCTGGGTGTGACTACAGTGACACAACTGTGGGGCTACTGTGTCATCATCCCATCCTCAGAGGATAGAGGTGAACAGATCCTGGGACCTGTGGTGGAGAGTACAGGTAATGGCTGGGACCTGCTAAAAGGTCCCAAGTGGGGGAAGACTGCCTGAAGCCAGTTCAGAGTTATCATTACCCAGCAGACATTATAAAGCGGGGTGGAGACTGGCAAATTATTAAAGTGATTGCCAAAGAGTGTAACAGCTACAGGCAACCCAGCAGCAGCCAAGCACAGCTGATCCAGCAGATCGCCACTCAGCAATAACAGCTGATTCAAGAGTTGGGCAAAGAGCAATAGGTCCATCAGTTCAGCAAATGGCCCAATTGTTGCAAGCCGAAGGGATTCTGCTGCCCATTCCAGGGGTACCAGATGCAGGGTCTCCCTCCAGCCATCTTCTGGTGTGACTCTCAAAGACATGGCCCAGAGACAACCTGGAAGCTTTTCCAATGATGCTCAAGAAAGTAGCCTCAGTTGCTCAATGGCCTCCCAAACATTGGGCCACCCTGCTAGCCCCCTATCTGACAGGTCAGACCCAGGCTGCTTACTGGAATATGGATTGACTGGATGCCCTTGAATACAGGACAGTGAAAGTGGTGATTCTAGCCCAGACAGGCATTGGTCCCCAGACCTACTGTCAATGTTCTGCAAGGAGCACCTCCCACTTGGGGCCCAGTTCAGGATGGTAACCCAGTGCCTTTGAGACTGGGCCTGGCAGAGACTGGAGTCCAATAAACAGTCACCGGGCCAGATGGCTGAGAAAATTATCCACCAGCAGTTCACTGAGACCTTCCGGAAGGGATAGGGAAAGAGTGGGCCCAATGGCATCAGGCAGCATCAGTTGATCTTCCATGGTACTGTGGCTCTTGCCGCAATCTTTGCCCAGGCTAGTTAGGACCATACTAAAAATAGTCAGAAAGCTGAAGGTCATACCTGACTTTTATAAACCGGAGTTTATTGCAGATACTCTTCTCTTTCATCAGCAAATCTAGCAGTCAAGACCTATCGCTCTCAACATGCCGGGCTCCATTGTGAGCCAAATAGACACTGAAAGGGGAACCAATAGAAAACACTTGTATGTTTTGAAACAAAAGTCTACGCTACAGCAACCTGTCGACAGAAGTTACTATTGGAAGAGATCTTCCAGCAAAACTTCTGTTGACAGATCATGTCCACAAACAAGCGGATCAAAAGAGCATTTCATTCTCTCGACAGAGTGGCCAGGCTGCTTGGCCGCTTTCTCAAAAGGATGGCCAATCAGAAGCTTGGCAAACAGGGCTGCCCAGTGACCTGGAAGCCCTGTCTGTCAACAGAGGGCCTCCTGGAGCGTCTACACAGCGTTTTTTGTCCACAAACTATTGACAAAGGCATTACTCCTCATCACGTAGAGGCAGAATGCTGTTGGCAGAAGTGTCGAGTTTTGTTGACAGACTGTCAACAAAATGCATTTTGTTGTAGACTCCGTGGGTTTTGTCAACAAAACTCTGTAGTGTAGATGTAGCCATGTGTATTGCTTAATGTGACCAAGTGTTCTATAAATGCTCCCATATAGCTCTGCCAATCCACTAAAATCTTGTCCTGTTGTTCTACTTGATATCCGAACCCAAGGACTTTGTTTAACAAAGATTATCAGATGAGTTGATAACACTTGTGTGTTGCTTTTGTGATGTGGACTTACAGGAGACTGAAAGAGCTAAATCTTTCTCCATATATACCTGGAGACCCTTTAGTAGATCATGTCACTCTTTACACAGCGAAAGGCACCATGTGATTGCCTTCCTGGGATCAGTGGCTGCTGCTTGAATCAAGCCCAGGAAAAAGCAACATTTACTGAACTAGTGCTGAGAAAAACTGGAGGATGATCAGCTGTCCCTCAGTAGCCCTAGCAGGCTGAAAGATGGGTACCTTTCTAACAAATACTTCAAGTAATTACTGGGGTTTTTGAAAAAATGAATCATAAGCAGTTGAAATATTTTATCCATTATAATTTCTCATCAGACTAATATTTTAAAGTGTCAGTAGCAGCAAGTGGTAATAAAATAGGATTTCGTGGCTAATCCCTTTTTCAAGTTAGAGCTTATAAAGGCTTGAAGTCACATGGAAATAAGTTGTTTCGTTTACTGGAACTGGAAAATGGTGGTGCCAACACAGGAGGTTGATGGAATCTTTTCTTCCTCATTCTATATGTCTTGAATTCTTTTCTTTTCTCATAATCCCAGCAGAATCTCATAGAATACACTTGTCAGCACTTGATTAATCATTGCATGCTTTACAAACAAAGAAAATGTGCTTCAGATCTATCCGGTCAATTCTTTTAATACTTGGGCCTCACTCAAAGTACAGCATTACAATCTTGTATTTTGTTTTCTATACCAATGAAATGTGTATGTATTTCCAATACTGCTTTAGCTATGAAATAGCATTGCCTTTTATTCATTATAATGCAGCTGTAAGTGAATGACAGCTTTGTAGCTGAAGGGAAGTCCCACACTTTATGTACCAAGAACCCTATCAAGATATATTCCAGAGCAAAGGGCCTTAAAGAGACCAGAGCAGTAACAAAGTATAAAGTAGAACATTTCTTACAGAATATCTTTGTTAAGAAAGGATCTCAGGAAGGTCCGTTCCAATGGTTCTCATTCTCATTTTAGGGAAAGACAGGACTAAACTGCAATTGTCAGATAGTACACGAATTGTAACATTTATCTAAACATCTGTGCCTGCCTCTTTTGCCTTGCAAAACTAAATTGTATGACCATAAACCTTTCATATCTCTGGTTTGCATCACTGGGGAAATACCTATGAGTAACTAGCACATTTAGATTGTTGCATGTGTTTTATTTCTAGAGATATGAGTTTGAACCTTAATCTCTCTCTTTCTTTAAATGGTGAAATCCCAGACAAGGGCATCTTTCTTCGAACTTGTTCCCCTTCAACTCATAAATTCTCAGTGACTGCTTGTTTTACTGTGACTGTAGCAGCACAGCCCCCTCTCCTTTGCAGATACAAAGCATGTTGTGTATTCTCTGCCCACATGAGTTTGTCACAGGCTCTCTAACCTCCCAGAAAGCTGAAAGTACAAAATGCCCAAGTCCCACAATAAAAAGTGCACTTCATGAGTGTTGTGGAGAGCGGGAGGAATTCTGAGAGGAGAAAAATTAGGGAATCATGTTTAACAGAGCCCATAAAGACTTGATATGAGTGACATAGATGTATAACAAAATCTGAAATGAGTCCTGACTGCACACGGGTATTAAATACCTGAAGTTCCTAGTGCTATTGTTAAGAATAAAGTATTTTGTACACCCATAAATTTTGTCAGCATTTTAGTGCATACAGCTTTTAGCTCTAAAGACAAGCTCAGCTTATGTGAATAACCTCTTTTTTCAGTTTTCTAGAAAACCTGGGTTTCATGAGGATTTTTTTTTATCAGTGTAACATTACCTGGTAATGCACCCTACTGTCTGAAAGCAATTACCAGAACACAATCCAAATATCTTTTTGCCAATTACAAGGATTTATTGGGATCAAACCCTTGTTGAACTGTTTTTCAGGGATAGCCGCATAATCAAGTCCTTAATGTGATGTCATTATACCCATATAAGATCAAAACATCTCTAAGCTGAGCATTACCAGTTCTTTCTCATGGAGTTTAATAGGATCAGCATCATTCAGTTTGAGGTTTTGGAGTCCCTTCATAGCATGGCACAATGCACCTTGCAGAAAGGCTGTGTTTTCACTAGATGTACTTGATGCCATAACTTGGGAAATAAATAGTTTGAAATAAAGATAACACAAGCAGTTCAGGAAAAGGAAGCGTTTATGTGTATTAAAGTTGGGGGGAGGAGGCAGATAGTAAAAATAGACAAAAAGAAAGCAGAAGTACGGTGCAACTTCTTCAACGCCAGCTCTAATGTGGTCCATGTGATCTCAGTCCATGAAGCTCATTTTTCATTTATCTCCACTATAAAACGGCTTGTACCAACTGCACAGATATGAAGTTGAAAGGATCCATGTGGTCACTGAAATACTACATGTTCTTTGAGTCACAGTGTACATATTCTACAGTTGGTGGCTCTCCTAGCCAGCAGTGTCCTTTGGGCATAGTGCATACATTTTTCATGTCACTCTCTGTCCAGTTTCAGGTTTAAAGGATGGAGCAATCCTGACCAATGTTCCCTCTAATTTTTTCCATCCATGAGCAGAAAGAAATTTGTTATGTGCGCCCCACCAACACAAACAGGTGTTGCCCACTCTGGGCGCTCTATTGATCAGCTGGGCAGCACCTGAATCTCTCCTGGGCGGCCACCCAAACACTTAGCTTACAGGGTACAGCGGTCCTGACAGTGCTCCAGTTCTTTCTCACTGCCCATGGTTATGAGTTAGAGCATGTCACTTCTCTGAGATGTCTTGCAATGTGTGCAGAAATAGATTTAGTGTTAACGTTCAATGATAAGGCAGGGAGCACTTTCATTCTTCTTTTTGTTATACTTGGACTGGTCTAGCCATAATGACACATGATTAATCAGTAGGCTTCAAACATTGCCAATCTTGTGAGGCAGTCATGCCTTTACATGAGGGCCACACAGGTATTTATTCTGCCTCAGGGAGCATCACATCCATGAGGGTGGATTTTGCAGATTGTTTTCAAAGAGCGCTCTGAGCTGGGCAATGAGTTTTACCTAAGGGCTTTCCTCCTTAACTCAGACCCTCGCCTGCCAACTTCAGAGGCCACTAAGATCAGATGTCCTTAAGGTCCACCCAGGGCTTCATTTTCCCTATTTGCTGACTTTCCTGGCAAGAAAACACGTCCCCTTAAGCCTAAGGACAAATGTCACAGGGAGCATAAATGTTGTACTCTTGGTCCTGCTGTTAGTCCTCACAAAACTTCCTGGTTTTCTCACAGTGAGTTCATCAGAACTTTTTATGAGGGTTCCCTGACTACCCTACTCATCAAGCAGAATCAGACTTGCTTTGGATTTCTCCCAGTACCGCTTCCACCATGCTGACTTCTTCAGTACCAAGGTCTTTTGAATAAGACATGGGACCACTAACACCTTCTGCGCTGGTACCTAAGATACTTTTGAAAATGGGATTTAGACCCCTAAATCACCTCAGCAGAACAAGCCTCAGGAAGTTCTTATGGGCAAGGGGCATAAAAATATGCATTCTGGAGATAGAGAGCTGCATGCCAAATGTTTACATTTAGGAATGTTATACAGCTCAATCTAAATTTCATATTAATGATGTAAACATTCAGCTCTCTGGGACTGAGAAGAGACTGAAGTTCTCGCCCCTCTTTGTTTTGTTTTGTTTTGTTTTGAAGTTTCTCTCCCCTCTCCCTTTTTTGTTTCATTGAATGAGAAGTTCCTCAAACAGAACCCTCTTCCTCTCGGATTTTGTTATATCTCCTCTGCTATACTGAAGTTAAAAGAGATTGTGACTGTTGATCCAATGTGCTCTTGTGAGGAATCTCGGAATAGGAATGGGGAAGAAGAAAGGAGTGTGGATAGGCAATCAGTCAATACAGATACGTTTCTCTCCCCTCGACTTCTGGTCTGTGCCTTTTCACATGTTCTTCTTTCTAAGGAAATAATGATCAAGCAAGAAAGAGCTAAGTTAATTTAAATTCTCCATAGGCAGATAAGATATGTGGCTAGTTAGAGCCCTTCAGCACAGCCATCAATAACCTTACCTGTCCCCAGAGCTGCTTTTCCAATACAAAAGAACCTGAAGTGAATGTTCTCTCCATGTAACAGCATAGATATGCTATAGCTGACTCCTGCAGAAAGTATATTCAACTGGGAGGCAGTGAGTACTCACAGTGAAAAGAGACTCTCCCAGGTCCACTTACCAGTCAAATATCAGAGGGGTAGCCATGTTAGTCTGTATCTGCAAAAACAACAAGTCCTGTGGCACCTTATAGACTAACATATTTTGGAGCATAAGCTTTCGTGGCCAAAGACCCACTTCATCAGATGCTTGAGTGGGGATTCCAGAGAAGGATCTAAATATGAAGATTCATGAAAAGGAGGGAGTTCCAATCAAGAGGAAGGCCAGAGTTGACAAGGTCAATTCAGTCAGGTGTTCTGTCGACAAAACTTGCGGAGCATCTACCCACAAAATGCATTTTGTCAACAGTAACTGTACAACAAAAAAGCTGCATAGACGCTCCAGGGACCCCTTTTGTTGACAGAGCAGATCAAAAGATCAATCTGCTTTTATGTGTAGATACGATCTGTCAACAGAAGTTTTTTCAAAATATCTCTTCAGACAGTAACTTCTGCAGACAGATCACTGTAGTAACTTGATATACTTGGTTTTAACAAACTGAGAGAAGTCTAAGGTTACCAGACCCAGGCTGTTGGCAGGAGGAAATGAACCAATGACCTTAGAGGCTAAAGCCATGTGCTCTACCGCATGAGCTAAAAGCCAGCTGGCTGTAGAGCAGGGACTTCACTGTCCTTTGTCAGTGGTCTCAATGCAGGTTAGATGTACATGTGAAACCTTTATAGCAAAGTTTTCCACATCTGAAGAAACTCAACTGCAGTTTGGAGGCAATTATGTACAATGTGTGTGCCACACCCCATGCCAAGATTCTCTTTTCCTAAGTCGGTCTGGAGCTTTCACCACGAATTGTTTCTACCACAACATCTGGCAGCTCCAAAATTAGCATTAGTGGTGGGGTCTGCACAAATTGCAGCAATCTTGTCACTAAGAGAGTACTTTGCACTTGCTGGATAAATGTACAATATAAATCTGATGGTTTTCTAGGTAGAGAGGAAAACTCAGTAATTTTGTGCAAACTCCAATCAGTGTGAGAAAAACACCTTATAAGAATAGGAAATCACTTTTGCTCCATTTTGTTCAACACATCCACACTAGGCACAATAAAGGAACATTTCAATGGATGAAGGGGCTAAGACGTTGCAAACAAGTGCTTCAAGTTTTGAGCAAGCAGATGAAAATTTATGGTTGGTCTACACAGGAGCCTTATTCTGAAGTAAGGTCTTCTGGAACAGCCTGCTTCAAAAAAAGGCTGCAGCACACAAAAATGCATTTCGAAATACCACTTAGCTATTTCAAAATGCATTGTCTATGCATAGAGCCTATTTTGAAATAGAGCCATGGGACACACTGGCTGTGGCCACCCTAGCCCTCTCCTTTTGGCAGATGCTAATGAGGCGCTGCCATGAGTATACAGCACCTCATTAGCATAATGGTAGCCATGCGTGATTCCAAAGTGCCGCTTTCAAAGTGCACGCCGCCCCTGTTGCTGGGGGCCTTTCGAAAGGAACCCCTGATTTCAAAAGCCCCTTCTTCCCGTTTGGTTTTGGGAAACCCATCTGCTGAAATCCCTCATTACAATGCCCTTTGTGAAAGGAGGCGGCTAGTGTGGCCACAGCCACTATGGCTTATTTCAAAATAGTCACTATTCCCTGTCTTAACGGTGCCTAATTTGAAATCGCTATTTCGAAATAGGCAGCATTCCTTGTGAAAGGAAGGTTCCCAATTTTGAACTAAGAGTGTAGAGCTGTGTCTACACTTGGCCAAAATTTTGAAAGGGCCATGCTAATGGCCAAAATGGAGAATACTAATGAGGCACTGAAAGGAATATTCAGCACCTCATTAGTATGCTGCCGGCTGTGGCACTTCGAAAGTGCCGTGTTTCAATCATGCACGGCTCGTCTACACGGGGCCCTTTTCGAAAGGACCCCCGCAAACGTTGAAGTCCCCTTATTCCTATGACCTGCTAAATGCTTACTGTTATGAACATCTCTGTGGCTGGGTCTGCACGATCGCAGCTAGGAAGAACGGCTTTCGAAAACTGGCGGGGGTCCTTTAGGAAGGTCCCGTCTCCATGGGCGGCATGCAATTCAAAAAGCCGCACTTTCGAATAGCTGCAGCTGCCATTATGCTAATGAGGTGCTGCATATTCATTGCAGCGCCTCATTAGCATCTTTCGAACCTGCTCATTAACATGCCCCTTTCGAAAGGAAGGGGCACGTGTAGACCCAGCCTGTGTGTCTTGCTTTAAAGGTACCGGGTAATATCATTTCAGATGCCATGTGCAAGGGAAGAAAAGAGTGCTATCTGCCTCGCATACAGACTTGCTGCTGTCCAGTGTTGAAGTGTGGGTTGGCTTGTTTGTTTATTTAAAAAACACTTGAACTGTTTTTCCAAGTCTTCATTAAAAATACACAGGCCTTTCCTAGACATTTTTGTAGCAAAAAGTGACCACATACAAACTATCCATCCGTCCAAGAGTACAGGGATGCACAAGCCCTCTCCTTTTCCCCCCCCAAAAGTAACAAAGTATCACTTTAACGATAAATAGCCATACCGGTTCAAGTAGAATAAAATAAGCCGGGGCTCCAAAACAAACTTTGCATGCCAGCAGGATAAATCAGTGTATATTCCAGGGATCTATTTTTCATTTCTTTAAATGCCATTAACAGCATATAATGGCAAAGGAGAAGACGATTTTAATCCAGATAAAATAAAGATTTTAAACCCTGAAAACTGCACTCAGATTCGTGGCCAAACTTTACATCTAGCCAAGAGCTGCACATTCCACATATGCAGTACGGGGTGTTGCCTGACTGGCTACTTCTAGGAACAGAGCACACCAAGCTACATCATCCATGCAGAGATGCCTCATAATTTAATGAGAAAAATAACTCAGGTTCATTTTTCCAAAATGTGTTCATCAACTGATATTTGCATCTTCACTCACTTTGACCCTTAAATCAAAGCTTTCTGATCTCTCAACCCTGCACTGAAGCCATTTTAGGCTGAATCTTATTCAACAGCCTTTTATTAAAACTGAATTCTCACCAAGCAAGCACAACACATTTGAAAGATCAAATCTACCTTTTTGTTGATATGAAACTATGACCCAGCAAGCACATCATCTCCCAAGAGGGCTAAAAGCAATTACGTATTAAATTATTAAATTCTTCAGAAACTCAGGTGGGGTTGTTTCTAGCTATACTGGCATATCTGACTGATAGCTTGGTTGTCTTTACCAAATTCACTGACATGCAACAATAACGTGCTATTAAAAACTAATAGAGAGGTAGCCATGTTAGTCTGTACTCCAACAAAACAAAGCAGAAGAAATGTAGCACTTTAAGGACTAACAAAATGATTTATTCGGTGATGGAGCTTTCATGGGACAGACCTGAAGAAGTGGGTCTGTCCCACAAAAGCTACATCATCAAATAAATCACTTTGTTAGTCTTTAAAGTGCTCCATTTCTGCTGCTTTGTGCCGTTAAAAAGTGAAAATGTTGCCACATTCTGGCCAAGTTACCTATCTATCCATCCCAATGGTTTCCAACCTTTTCAGTAACACGGCACACTTCAACGAGACAAACAATTCCACAGCACACCCACCTTTTTCACTGGAATTGATTGCTCATAATTGTCACATTGACTTAATTTACCATGGTTATGGTCTTACTAGTGCACACAGCAAGCTAAACAAGCATCAGCTGCATTAACATTTCAAATCTGCCACAGAACACACTGTCTTCAACATCGAGCACAGACACATTTTCAAAGTCTGCTCAATGCCATGCTGGGGGTGTTGAGTAAATGAATAACCACTGAAAATTTCAGCAGCTACTTGATTACTCTCAGGTGTGGGAGTTGGCTCCAGAGAGCAGGATCCCCTCTCCCCCAGCTCATTGGAGCCAGGATGTGGCATTTAAACAATGCCCCAGCTCCAACAGGCTCCTGCCCTTCCTCCTTCCCCCTTGCCACAGCAAGGAGTGGGCGCAGGCTCTCTGCCATCTCATTGGGGCCATGGAGCAGCATTTTGGCTGCCTCCAAGTGTGAACGGGATGCTGTGGGGTATCAACATTTCCCCTTATGGCGGCTCTGCAAAGAGGCACTGTGGAGGGGAAACTGACAAACCCTGTGCCAGCTGGGACTCAGGCAGCCTTGCTGCTTGTGCTTCAGCAGGTGTGGGGTCGTCAATTCCCCACCCCTCATCCCCACTAGCTTTGCAAAGAGCCACAGTGTGGGGAAACTGACAATTTTATAGCACGCTTGGACAGTTCTCGCTGTTGAAAACCACTGATCTATCCTATCTCATTATTCCTCTGAGGATTTACAGCTGTGGCACACAGTAATCAACTGGAGAGGTCGGTGCACAAAATTTTTCTTTGCCTCAGACCGTGAACCTCATTATTCTGTCTCCCGCTAGTTGTGAGTGGCCTCTACTCTTGTAACTGTGAGGATCATATAACTGCTCGGCCTACCCTTCCCATGAAGATCCTCTTGCTCACATTCTGTTTTCCTAAAATATCGCTATGACTTAGTGTATTTTCTTTTATAAAAAGCAAAATAACTGTATTATGCTTTAGTGCCAGCATTTTGTCTGCCAAAATGGGCACCACAGGCAACTACGCGCCATCTGCAACTACATAATTGGTCCATCCCTCAGATCACCTTTAATCTTTTGTATTATTTTAGATGGTTTTAAAATATCTGTTACATCACTAACTGAACAGGATCAAGTCTCTATGCTTTTTAATTAAACCATTATCTGAATATAAAACTGTTTTTCTTCCTTGGGAACGTTTGTAGCTACCTAACATAGATTCACCTGTCTCAGGAGAAATGGATTAGAATTTGTATTCTGCTATAGTTTTCTTTTGCCCTGAAAGACATAAATTCCTGCGTTTTGTGGCTGGAATGTGTAAGTATTACCCCGATGTGGGAAAGAGACTTAACAAATCATTTCTCTGATGGTCACTTAGCAATCTGCCTCTCGGCTCCTGAATGGTCTCTCCTCCTATCAAAAGGTACATTTCAGACAGCCTCACTGACATCTCTTCTCAGCAATTTAAATATCACCAGTGCAAAACTGTGCTCCTCTGAATCCCTCACCCCTTCCCATTGTACCGCCACTATCATGTTATCACCACTCCTTGCAATCTGCGGGCCAACTTTGACTCCTTCCTCTCCTGCATCTCACACATCCATACAGTTTGTTTTCATCATCTCCTCCTGCTTTTTCCACCACACTAAGATAAGATGTTTTTTTTTTCTCTTTTCAGGCAGCAATAACTCTCAGGTAGGCCCTCATCTTCTGTGTTGATTACTGCAACTCCCTCCTCTCTTGCCTGTGTTGGGCCTTCTCAAATCCACACAAAATGCAACTACTGATATAATCTCTCTTGCCCTTTTCTTTTCCAATTGTTTCTTTTCCTTGTCTCTAAGACCTACACCTATTATCTTACCTTGCCCTTTACCACCAGACTACTGCTAATGATGCCACCTGGGTTACTTTGTTCATCTGCTTCTCCCATAATCGTTTCATACTTGTTCAGTGCCACTCTGTGTGCAAAGATTGCTCCCTGACTCTGTAGTCTAGGTCATTACCCTCCCCTCATTCATATTCCTCAAGTCCCTCCTCCTATACAATGCCTCGTTATTTTACGGGGTATTTTATTTGTGCATTTTTGTCAAAATAGTTTTTTAGTGGTTGAGCTGCACTATGTACATGCTTTTGCTGAGTAAAGACTTGTTCCTGAGAACAGCCACACTTTAAGTTATGCTAACACCTTCACACATGTGAATATGTGAGTAAAGTTACTCATAGGTATTTGCAGATCAGGCTATTACTGCATAATCTTACTTGCGTGGCACCCATCATTTTCTACTGCACACCACTATTGTCTCATCTTCACCCTGTAAAGAGAGAAGAGACAGATATTTCAGGAAATGCAACAGGGACTTAAAATGAGTAGTAATAAGTGAAGTGGAAGGTGCTTAGGGTATGTGTATATGAGGAAATTACTCAAATTTGTTAGGGTTTTTAGCACCCAGTTTTGTAAAGTTGAGGATGCATGTCCCCATTGTGCACATGAAGTCAATGGAATGCATCCCCATTAGGGTGCACAGCTTTGACTTTGTCAGCAGTGGACTGTGGGTATGTATCCCATAGTTCCTGCTGCCCCTCTTGCATTGTGGATTAAGCTTCCAGTGTCTGATGGGACAAAAAAGTGTTGCGAGTAGTTCTGGATGTGTGTTGTCAACCTCACATAGTTCATTTATCTCTTCCCCCTCCCTTTGGAAAGCAACAGCAAAAAAGTGTTTTTGCACACTTTTTTCATAGCCACCCCAACGCCATTGCAAGACTAGCATGGAACCCATCCAACTTAAAACTGTGGTGGCAAGTATTATAAGCGCCTCATGCATTGTGCTGCAGTAGATGCAGAGCCTAAGAAGCCTTCAAAGCAATGAAGATTCTGAGGAGGACATGGACATACAGGAATGTGAAGCACTGGAGAGGAGGAAAGGGGAGATGCTGACTGCACTCCATGCTGTGCACCCAGCAGAATGCTAGTTCTGGTGCTGTGGAACAAGCTCAGTCTGGTGGGACCACGTTGTGCTGCAGGCATGGGACTGTCAGCAGTGGCTAGAAAACTTCCACATACGTAAGGCCACTTTCATGGAACTCTGCAGATTTCTTTCCCCTGCTCTGAAGTGCTGCAACACTAAAATGATACCTGCTCTGACAGTTCAGAAGTGAGTGGCAGTAGCTCTGTGGAAGCTTGCAATGCCAGGCAGCTACCAGTCAGTGGGCAATCAATTTAGAGTAGGCAAATTTACAGTGGCGACTGCTGTCATCCAGGCAACCAAGGTAATCAGTAGCCTTTTGCTATGAAAAATAGTGACTCTGGGAAATGTGCAGGATGCAGTGGATGGTTTTGCCATGATGGGGTTACCAAACTGTGGTAGGGCAAGAGATGGAACACACATCCCTATCTTGGCATAAGTATGGGGAGTATATAAACCGCAAAGGGTATTTCTTCACAGTGTTGCAGGCCCTGGTGGATCACAAGGGCTGTTTCATCGACAGCAATGTGGGGTAGCCATGAAGGGTGCAAGACGTGTGCCTCTTAGAAACTCTGCTCTGTTGAAAAGAACAGAACTTTCTTCTCAGGCCAGAAAATCGCCATAAAGACATGGAGATACCAATAGTGATCTTGGAAGATCCAGTTTACCCTTTACTCCCTTGGCTAATGGAGCAATAAACAGGCAGCCTGGACCACCATAAGGTGTTGCTTATATTTTACAGTATCACCATGGGGTTACCAAAAGAACATATGATATATCAGGTGAAGAAAGGAAGAGTGGATGAAAGGAGTACACTTCAAGGACCATTGACCTGAGGTACATTGATACCCCAGACTACACTAGTTTTCTGGCTCCTGTGATATAAATACATGCCTTCTAAGCCTGCTTCAGAATGTCCATGCTGTAGAGCCCCACACATCCCATACTTATGTATCCATCTTGTGGCAGAAGAGGGCAGCCATATCAGTCCAAAAGTAGTTACTATTGCCATCTGGAAGCTATCTATTATAGAATATTACGAGTCCATGGCTAACAAGTTTGAGACTAGCAAGTCAAATATCAATGTTCTGGTGGTGTGATACATGAAGCTATTGATCCTGAAGTTTACCCTTGCATGGTGGGCATAACTAATGTGCCTGAAACACTAGTGAGGTTTCAGAGAATTGGGTTGTCAAGCCATGTTAGAGACATTACAGTTCCTAGGCTAATTCATTGCCCGTCCACCCAGAATTTTCCAATGGCCTGCCTTGTCAGAAGTGTGTTGTAGTGGCAAGAATACGTCCTGGTTATTGGCAATGGTGCTAAAGCCAATGCTGGAGTTGGTGGTTGGGGACCGTGACTGGAGCTGATGATGGAGGGTTCCATCCCTATAGCTTACCAGGCTGATCCATCACTCAAACAGCCTGGTCAAGGAAACCGGCAACCATTTTTTCCTCTTGCTTCCAGTGCACCCCCTCTTTTGCTTTTCTACAATTCCAGGATTCTGCCTTGATCTTCACCCTTTGTTTTATAGCAGGTCATCTCAGAACCTCTTCCTTTTTTCAGATTTCTTGAAGGTCCTGTCTCCAGGTGCCATTGATGATGCAGCTGCAGTGGATGAACCTGCTAATAAAATTAGAGAATATTTTCCCTGAGGGGAATAAAAACTTCCTCCATTTCACATTCTGTCTCAAGACAAGAGCAGAATTTTAAACTGTTTTCCATGTGGTATGTTTTTAATTTTACCAGTACATGATGGTCTATTCTACAGCTTCTAGCAGCAACATATCCAGACCAAAGACTTACCAGAGTGAGAATTTCAGATTTCATTCCTTTTTTAAAATAATAAGCGGAGTGAACCTAGCTGTGGAGAAGCTAGAAAAGTCACACCTGGAATCGTACCATCATTGGTTTCAACATTTATTTCAGTCCAGGGAAGAGTTGGAAGATGTTATTGTTCTGGAAACCCCAGTATAGAAGACGGAACAATTTTTCTTGGCTTGGGCTGGAATTCCATCTGTCTGCGCAAAAGAGATTTTTGTCTCACTTCTCCTGTATGAAAAATTCTCAAGCATAACCTGCCAAGAACTGGGGGACATATGTAGGGAAGATTAAAAGGATGATGAATTAAGATTCCAAGACTTGCTAACAGTAGAGCCTATTTCTGCTTGCCTGGACAGGGTGCTGTGAATGGACAGCCAAGAGGTCCTAAAGGGACAGGTTTATTTAATACTGCTCCCAGTATTTATAATCAATATTGTCTGGAACAGAGCTTTAATGGTAGTAATACTGTAATTCCAGATCTTTCTACCAGTATAGCAGAACAACAGTCACAGCAGTACGTATAGAGAAATGCATTCATGCTCGCAAAGTCTCTTATTTTTAAAAAGTGCAAAGGGAGTAAAACTAAATCACTAGGTGCATGTTCATCCTTTCCCCACCATTTAGAGTTAATCTCCAATTAAACCTGGTGAGAGGGGAAGGCAAGGTAAAATGGTGAGTTTCACCCTCAATTGAAATAAATGCATTCCATTGCAGGTTATATCCATAACAATAGTTTTTGTTGCTTATAACCCCAAAAGCTTTCTCGCTTACACCATTTTCCAATGATAATTAAGAAGGTGGGTATCACTTCATGAGCTGTATGTCCAGTTCTTCTTTCTGTGCTGCTTCTTCAGTAGTTTTTCCTGGGTCCATCCCTAAAAAAAGTCCTTTGAAAATTCATCCACAATGTTCACTAGCCCATCAGGCTATGTGACCTGATTATTGTCTTCTAGCATTGTGGTCTGGTGCTGGGATTCCCCCACCCCCTTTTGTCAGACACTTCTCCAGTGCCCTCTTTCATCATTTTGAACATCAGTTGCTGTTCAAAACAATGATTGGACTGCAGGCTACATGCTTGGGGCATTGCTGGAAATCATCCAATTGAACTACTTTGAAAAGGAAGTGTTAGAAAGAGTTGGCAGCTCTGCTGATGCTATCCTTAGCCTCGTGAAAAGATCATCTTTAGGTATTTGTGCTCCTCTCACTTATTATCCATCTCAGCCTATTTCCTTGAGATGGACTAATTATATCTACAGAAGAAAACTTAGGTAGATTGAATGCCTAATATCCAGTGTCCTGAAGTCTTTTATCTATTTTCTATGGCACCTATCACCACAGTATTAGGAAATCACATTCTAAAACTTAGATATTTTTAAAGTCTGTGATGAAACCAGTAGAATTATAGAATCATAGGATTGGAAGAGCCGTTAGGAGGTCCTGAAAGCAGGACCAATCCCAACTAAATCATCCTACCCAGGGCTTTGTCAATCCAGGACTTAAAGGCCTCTAAGGAAGGAGATTCTACCACCTCCCAAGGAAACCCATTCCAGAATTTCACCCCTCTACTAGTGAAATAGTTTTTCCTAATGTCCAAACTACACCTCCCCTGCTACAACTTGATACCATTGCTCTTTGTTCTATCATCTTTTACCACTGAAAATAACCACTCTCCATCCTCTTTGGAAGCCCCCTTCAGGTAGTTGAAGGCTTCTGTCACATCTTCCCTCTCTCTTCTCTTCTGTAGACTAAATAAGCCCAGTTCCTTAGCCTCTCCTCAAAAGTCATGACCTTCAGCCTCCTAATCATTTTTGTTGCCCTCTGCCAGACTATCTTCAGTGTGTCCACATCCTTTCTGTAATGAGGAGATCTCAGAAGTGGATGCAATACTCCAGATGCAGCCTCACCAGTGCCATAAAAAGAGGAATAATCACTTTCCTAGATTTACTGGCAATGCTCCTACTAATGCACCCTAGTATGTTGTTAGCCTTCTTAGCTACCAGGACACACTGCTGGCTCATATCCAGCTTTTTATCCACTGTAATACCCAGGTCCTTTTCTGCAGAATTTTGCTTAGCCCATTGAGTCCCGACCTGTAGTGGTGCTCGGGATTCCTCCAACCTAAGTGCAGGTGTTTGCATTTGTCTTTGTTGAACCTCATCAGAATTCTTTTGGTCCAATCCTCCAATTTGTCTAGGTCTCCCTGGGCTCTATCCCTACCCTCCAGCATATCAACCTCTCCTGCTAGTTTAGTGTCATCTGTAAATTTGCTGCAAGTACAAACCATCCCCTCATCCAGGACATTAATAAAGCTACTGAACAAAACTGGCCCCAGAACTGATCCTGGGGGTACTCTGCTTGATACTGGCTACCAACCAGACATAGAGCTATGGATTGCTATTCACTGAGCCCAACAATCTAGACAGCTTTTTATCCACCTTACAGTCCATTTGTCCAATCCATACTTCTTTATCTTGCTGGCAAGAATGTTGTGAGAGATTGTACCGATGGCTTTCCTAAAAGCAAGGTGTATTATATCCACCACCTTCCCCATATCCACAGAGCCAGTTACCTCATCATAGAAAGTAATCAGGTTGGTCAGGCATGACTTGCCTTTGGTGAATCCCATGTTGATTATTCCTGATCTCTTCCCCCCATCCAAGGGCTTCAAAATGGATTCACTGAGGATCCCTTACATAATTTTTCCAGTACAATTAGTATGTAGCCAATACCAGTTCCAAAAAGAAATTGGAGGCTATGACTAATCGTTTCACTAGCTTTCAGTTAACTTTATTTGCAGGTTCTTATGCATTAATAGAGCACTGTACAGTTTGACTTGAATATGGTAAATTATTTCAGAGTTTGATTTGATCTCTTGGGAACATTTCTATGCATCTTAAATTCTGTGAAATCTTTTAAAAACTAAAATTTTCAGTCTACTATTTTGAGGACTCTTAGATTTCTCTGTGTTAGTGATAATAAATATGGAAAGGGGTGTGCTTTGCAAAATGTAACATTGGAATATTTTTATAAATCTTTAATTTGAACAAAGTATTTTGCTTTAGTTTCAATATTTCTCTCAAGTTGCTGTGGACTGTAACAATTTGAGAGTCCACGAGAAGAAATATGAAAAGCTCGATTTAGTTTTATTTTCCAGCCTGAGTAAAATGCAGAAATAAACTGTATAAATGCTGAGAAAGAAATTAGACATGTATTTTTTCAGTTCTAGAATCCCAGATAAAATTATGAATTGGGTAAAGAAAAGCAGCTTGCCCTCTTTTAGTATCTTGGTAGTGTACTAAAAAACAGGATTTCCTGCTCTGTTTTTACATTAGTAATTTAGGCCTGCTTTTTCTTTAATATACTAGGGTCAGGAAGCATGCCAGGGGTATTTGAGTGGGCAAGTGAACCTGGTTCGTACTGCAAACATGAGAATATTGTTCATCACCATAGTATTTAATTCAAATGTCTGAAAAGCATTTAGGAGAAATGTCTTTGAAGAGCACTGAAAATATTTGTAAGTCACATGAGACCTCTAAGGAATCTTCCAGCAAAGGCAAGCAAATTTAGATGTTACTGACACTTCCAAAGATTCAAAAAACAGCATGAAGAGGAGGAGCGGGGAGCGGGTGGGGGAGGATAGGCCCTATAGCATCAAAGGAGCAAAAGTACAAACCAAAGGTTTTCTTTGGGAGGTTAATCGTGAAATATAAGTTTTGTGACATCTCTTCAAATCCATCTGAATATATCTATAACCAAGCAGCAAAAATTGAACCAGATATTTTTCTTTGTTTTGTTCACCTTCTTGATGTCATCTCTGGAATAATTTCGGGTTGATTGTGCCTTCATGAAATCAGCAGTCAAGAACATGTCTAATTTATATGAATTCTCTAAACTGTACTAAGGCATATTATTGAGATCCAGAATCATGAAGTCTGTGACATACCCATCATCTCTGCCTTGAAAGATGCTATGTTTCAATTAGATCTTGGACATACTCTTCTCTGAAATGTACGCCTCTGACAGTGCTCATTTTTCTGGGCATGACAATTTGCAAGGGGAAAGTGTTCATTTCAGTCTAGCCTTCTCAGCCTCTTTCTTCATTGAAAAATGAGTTGTATCTGACACTGGATGGTAAACACAGTTTTTATTAGCACATAATACAGGTTGAATAATTTAGATATTGATATAAAAAAGGACCAACATAAGCTGAAGCAATAGAAAGGACCCATGTTTGATATTTAGTGCCAAACACAGCTACCTTCCTAGAGTACAAACTGTGGCTATGTCTAGACTAGAAGGTTTTGTCAGCAAAATGGCTGTGTTGTTGAAAGACTCTGCAGACCGTCCAGATTCCCACAGGTATTCTGTCGACAGCCATACCCCACTCGGCATGAGGAAGAACACCTCTGGTGATGGAGATCTGTTGACAAAACGCAGGTCTGGGCCTTCTGGGGGGCCCTCTGTCAACAGAAAGGGCCTACACGGTGCTGCACAGGTAACCCGGGGACACCCTGTCCATAGCACTCAGTACTCCATGGTTCCCGCCTCCATCCCTTTTCAAAGCTGCAGGGAGCCCTGGAAAGCCTGGGGCAGGAGGCTGTGTGCACACGAACAGCAGAGCAACACACAGCTGTGTCTGATACGCTCACAGCCACTTCTTAGCAGCCAGCAGCCCCTGTGGCAGGCCAGCAGGGCGCCTATGATCCCCTTGCGCTCCTGAAGGAACAGCCTGTAGGGTTCCAGGAGCCACCCTGGAGCAGCAAGACCTACCCTTAGAATAAGCAATGCCTACCAATGGAAACAAGGGCTATAATATTCTCAGACATCTTTCTGACAGCCCAGGCTTAGTCATCACTAGTTGGATAAATTCTTCTGTATTGAAATAGTCTCACCCATGATACCATAATGGTGTTCAGAAACTAGTTGTCAAATTTGTCTCAAAGGGCAGCAACTGGCTCCTTCCCAGAGTACTTAACTCTGCAGGGTGAAGACTAGTGTGACACAGATGATCTCCAGGAGCCTGGGAACTCCATTCCACTCCTGGGAATTGGCCAGTGTAATATGCTGGCCAAAGAAAGCTAATTGTTCATAGACGTTGCCATCATGAAAAAAAATTACATGAGTTTAAAGGAGGAACTCAGATGCTATTGTTTACGCTTCTTTAAAGCTAGGGAAGGAAACAGGGATTCAAAGTACCTGGGACAAATTGATCTGAGAAACATGTTTCATCACATACTATGGTCTGAAGAAGTAGGTCTGTTCAATGAAAGCTCACCTAATAAATTATTTTGTTAGTCTTTAAAGTGCTACTTGACTGCTTTTTTGTTTTGATACCATTTGGGATGATAAGGCATGTGCAAATGCCAATATAGCTTGCATTTGATAGCTGTAAGTGGATCAATTTCAGTTTAAACAATGCTACTGTTAGAAAAACAGCAAGGGAACTTTGCATTTGTTTGGTATGGCGCAGTGAATAATTAGATTACAATGAATTCTCTTGTCAATCGGATACACAATGTGTAAATAATTGACCTCCTTGTAAAACCACAAATAAAGTACAACTCAAAATATGCTTTGACTTATCTGATTATGAATATAATATAAATCAGGTCCCTGGCAAGTCATCTAAGGACTGCTATATTTTCTAATTTAAAAATAAACCAAACCCTGAGCTTGGCAATGCAGAGAATTGAAACATATTTTATGACCAATAGCCATCATGAGCAATGTTCCCTCTAATTTTTTTCTATCCATGGGTGAAAAAAAATTATGTGCACTAAGACATGTTGAGATGTGAACCACTGACAGAAACACATGCTGGCGGGTTTTTGTGCTCTGATGATCTGATGGGCGGCCACTGAATCTCTCCTGCGTGGCTGCCTAAGCACTCAGCTTACTGGCAACATTGATCAGGAGGTGTCAGTAATTGCTTTTCAAAGCTTAGGAATATTTAGCTACAGTGTTTAAATAATTACCAAAAACTCAGCACAGCTATATTCTGGAAAAAAAATTGAACTAGCAAAAGGTTAAATCTTAACTGAATTGCTAAGAGGTAATCAATACCACTGGAAAAAAATGAATAAATTCTCCAGTCAGTTTCTTCAACAGTTTACGCTATTTTAATTGAGCATAGTGTCTAGTTTTACATGAACAGGTAAGTTTGAACATCTCGCTTTCTGCAGATTTCAGCCTGAGGCCTAACCTATGCTTAAAGTTATGTTGACAGAGCTACGTTGGTCTGACAAGTGAAAAGTACATGCCTATGAATGCTATAGCTATGCTAACTTAATGGCTATGATAGACACAGTTATATGGACAGATGACTGCTTCTGTTGATGCAGGTATCATTGCTCAGGGAGGTGGTTTTCCTACACTGATGTGGACACCTCTTCTCTCTCTGCATATTTTACCTACATTATGGGATTATGCTGCCATAAGGATGGTGATCTAGCTATGCAATATGGTCTCTGTAGTGTTAACATACTCAACACCAAATTAATAATTTTCTTCAAGCAATGGCTCCCATTGCTTTTTTATTTAAGTGAAATGGAAATCTTAAAATTAGATGGCCAGGTCTTAACATTGAACTATCAAAATACTCTTGTTTATGGAACAACTTGTCCACAGTACAGTGGAGATGGGATATGGAAGGGTGTCTTGTTGTGGGATGGTGCTTAAACAAATATATGTTCTGTAACTTGTGAATGATGATGGACCAATTCATTATGCCCTATAGAACCCCTATTTGAAGAACAGCGTACACACAATGATTTGTAATGTGATACTTGTTTACTGCAGGACATTCACAAACTTTTTACCTATTCTGTTTCCTCACACTTTACGTGTGTGTTTGTACCACTGTCTTTCTGACCTTCACTCCCGAACCTTCTCCCTCTCTGGAGGATGCTAGGGGGAGTTATCCAATGCTTTGAGCTCACATATTGCTTGCTATTTACATATAAGTTGTTCATTTTTGGGCTTTTAGACATGCACTGCTTATCAAAAATAATCAGAAGGTTTCCCCCCCACCACCCTCCTCTGGAACTGCAGGTTGCAGACCCCTGTATTAGTGTTATAAAGTAGATCCTAAACATTACAACTAAAACTAATTAAAAGAATAACTTGCTTTAAAAGTCTGAAGAAGTGGGTCTATCCCACGAAAGCTTGCCACCTAATAAATTATTTTGTTAGTCTTTAAAATGCTACTGGACTGCTTTTTTGTTTTGCTTAAAAAAAGGGTGTGGTGTAGGAAGCATCCATGTTGACATTTGGATGGAAAGTAAAGGCTGAAAAATCTGTTTTCCTATTGAAAGTAGGATCATTTAAAATTGTGGTACACTGAGTACTTTTAAGTTTAATGGGGCATACTAAGTAAATGTAAATTAATGACACACCTTAAATACTAACACCTCTACTGCAGTGTTTTGGAATCCAATGAGCAAATTTGCCTGAGCAAATTAGGCTTCTTTAGGACTGTATCAAAGGATCATTGTGAACTCAAAAAACGTTTATATAGTGAAAAAATATTTAAGTTAAAACATTAAATAGTTACATGTGCTGGCTGTATATGTTTTTTTTGCTTTGTATTTTTTTTTAAAAGAGGCTCTGAATTCTCTTGTAGTCAGCTGTTTATAGTCAGTTTAATTTTCAGGTATGCTCAAGTTTAATGGCATATTTAGTGTAAAAAATATAAATAAATGATTGCTATAAAAACTTTCCAGCAGAAGTTTAATGGCATATTTAGTGTAAAAAATATAAATAAATGTTTGCTATAAAAACTTTCCAGCAGAACAAACCCAAAATGCAATAGTGGCCTTGATTTTTGTGAAATTTGCTGTTTAAAACGATAGTAAAAATGGCATTTCCTAGAGCTGGCAGTTCTGATTTTAGTGGATGTATACGCTCAGAGTAGGTTGTATTTCTAAAATAACTTTGGATTTCTTGATATAAGCTCATTATGTAACATATTTGTTTCTCTCCAGTGTATAATAAATTGTTTTTTTTTCTTTACATCACAGGTAAAAAGAGAGGAACAGTACTCTATCTGTGAAATTTTTTTGTGGGGGCAGGTGTACTGTAGCCATTCATTCAAAAATGCAACTGCTGTACTGCATCCAGTATGCCCTAGACCAGTGATCAGCAACCCCTGGCACAAATGCCTGGAGTGGCATGTGAGCTGATTTTCAACAGCACTCCAGGCAGGAGCTTAGTGTCTCCCCTTCCCCACTCAAGCAGCAGGAAGCTTGCTCAAAGCCATGCTGCTTCTGGATTAACGAAAGACCAACTAATACTACCTACTACCACCTAAATGGTAAAGCTCTGTATCTTTATTTATTTATTAATGGAACTGTTGTAAATAGGACTATTAGTGACTTTTAAAAAGTGTCACCAGCACTTGGACCATACATAGAGGACCAAACGTCAAATTTAGGCACCCTGCTGCCAAACGGTTGCTGACCCCTGCCCGGGACAATCAATTTGGATTGTTTTGATTCGTATAAACCCTCTTTGTGAAAGAATGTATTAATTATTGGCAATAAGAGGAAATGCACACAGAGCAGGACTCGTTCTCGAAAATATTATCCTTATTTTATGGATGAAGAAGGTGAGGTGGAGGAAGGGTGTTTACCGACTGCGCCAACAGAGAGTGTGTGATGAAGGACTAAAGAGCAGGTCTGCCTGTAGCTATTATCCAGAAGCAGAGCTGTAATGTGTACACCCTCTGCTACCCTCACCATTAGTACCCTAAATTAGGACAGCAAGCAGAGACAAGGGCTATAAGATCTCCTGTGGCTCCTGTAGCACTTATGCAGCTCCCCTGGTTCCTGCACTCTTTGCAGCTCTGGGACTTTTTCTGAAGCCCTCCTTGAGCTATTGCCCGAGGTGGTGGAGGCGTGTGTGGAACCACCTGCTGAGTGGAAACGGGGCCCTTAAGTGCGGGGAGCCCCAGAGGGCAGCAGGAGCCTGATTATTCCTTGCTCGCGAGCGCCCCTAGTGGAACGTTTCGGCAGCCGAGGGCGGCGAGCGGGGGAGGCGGGGAGGGAGTTCGAACGCTCGCTCCCCCCTCCGCTCTGAACGGCTCACGTGGTACGGCGGTGGCCAATGGCGAGGCGGACTGTGCCTGGCCGCCGCCATTGCTGTCAGAGGGGAGAGAGGCAGAGGCGAGTGTGTGAGGAGACGGCGGCGGCGACGAGCGGGGCCGCCGGGCGGGCAGGGCCACGCCGAGGGCGGCGAGGACGGGCAGGGACAGCGCGCGCTCTCTGCTCCGCGGCTGCCTCCGGTCGCCCCTAGCAGCGGGAGCCCCGCGCGGAGCGTAAACAAGGCGGTGGCGGCGGCAGCAGGAAAACACCATCCACCCACCGCCAGCGGCGGCAGCAGCGAGGGGCGGCCGGGCGGGGAGGGGAGGAGACACGGCCGCAGCGGAGACAGCGCCCCCCGTCAGCAGCCGCCGCCACTGCGCGGGGCCCGGACCAGGCCCCCCGCCTGGGCTGTGTCCTGCAGGGGCCGCAGCTCGGCCGCGGGAGGAGCCCCCTGACGCGAGCCCCGTCCCGGGGGCCGAAGCGGCGAGCAGCGGAGCGGGGCGGACGGGACCGAGAGCGCCGGGCGGGAGCCGCTCGGCTCGGTGTGGATTATTGGGCAGGGGGCGGATAGGCGGCTCGAGGCCCCCGTCCGCGGAGCGCCCCCTGCCGGTCCCTGCTCCTTCCTCGGGCTGGCGTTTGCGCTGGGGACGCAGCGAGGGGCAGGACTGCGGCGGCTGCCCCTGTGACAGCCGGAGTGGGCTGTACCGGGGAGCCACGGGCGCTTCTCCCTTCCTGCTGGGCCCGGCTCCTCAGACATGCCCCGCTCTGGCGGCCGGGCTCGCCGAGGATCATGACTGCTGCGGCGAACTGGGTGGCGAACGGGGCCAGCCTAGAGGACTGTCACTCCAACCTCTTCTCGCTGGTAAGTGCTTGGGGCGGGGGGAAGGGTGGTGGGAGCGCGAGGGCCGAGCCCGGCGGGCCGGGGCTCTCGCAGGAACGGTGCTGCTGCGGCGGCGGCGGCGGCGGCTGCTGCTGCTGCTTCGAGCCGCCGCGCGGCAACTTGGTGGGGTCGGTGCAGCTGCCGGGGCTTTTATAGCCTGGTCCGCGGGGCTGCTCCCCGGCTAGCCCCTCCTCCCCGCGGCCCCGCTCCGTGTTTATTTTGCTCTTCAACGCCGTTCGTTGCGAGCGTGCCTTCCTCGCACAGCTGCAGCGCTCTGAAGGCGAGATGTCAAGGCAACGGATTGGATGTCCCCTGCCTGCATGTGTGACCGTCTCCTGTGGTAAACAGTCGTTTCTCCCTGCCCCTGCTTGCTTTGACACTTCATGCCCTTCTCCTTTGTGCCTCTTCAACTGTGTGTAGTTTTTTTCCCCCCTTTCTTCTTTCGTAATGACAAACGCCATTTCAGCAACAAACAGTTCATGCAGCGTGAGGTGATCTGTAGGACTTGAAATCGGTGCTTCTTGTGTCTGAACGTCAGCTGCCCTTATGCTTTTACAGGCACTGCACCGGTGGAGGGGAAGAAAGACTTTTTTTTTTTTTTTTTGGCCTTGAAAGGAAAGCATTAGCTGAAAATGCAATGTGCTGGATTTCTTGATAACATAGATGCCATCGTCCATCTCACTGTTGGCTGACAACTTTTACTTTGTACTTAAGAATGCGTGGTTTAATTTTACAGCAGTTAGTGTGAACAATTGCAAAAATACAGCTTTGTAATCTTAATTAAGAAAGGAATACAAAGAAAAAGTATTTGGATTAGTGACATTTTAATTGAAAATACCTTTTTTCTTTCTTGTATACAACAGTTGTGGGTAATGTTAGCCCAGGGGAAGGGGAGAATTTTCAGGTCCCCCTGTAGTTATCCTGGGGGGAGAGAAATGTAGATTGGTTTTTTAAAATAAGCAAATGGTAATTCAGAAGATAAAGTGGGGAGCACCTGGTAATATAGTCTATATGCAGGATGGTGTGGGGAGGAAGTAAAGACAAGCAAACAAACAAATAAACCAAAATATCTTTTCCTTCCACCCACCTCCCAAACAAAACAATAGGGGTTCAGATTTACGTTTTTCTAGGGGTGGAAAAGGAATGTGAATATTTCCGTAGGAATTTCTTAAAAACACTGATTTTTAAAAACATCTTTAATTCAGAACTTTCAGATATGCATATTGCTAGTCTTTGTGATATTCTTTCTTTTAATTATTGTTAACCTGGATATTGATCCCACGTGCAACCCTTAGTATCTTTCTTTGGATTGTTTGTTCCTGACATTTTGTGCATTGTCTTTAATAAGAATGTAATTCTTTGGGGGTAGAGGCTTTATTTGGTTATGTGTTTATACAATAGGATCTTTGATCCTGACGAGGCTTTTGGGTGTCTTATAACAAATACCATCCTTTTTGACTTGGAACCACTTTCAGAGCTAAGTAACATTGTTTAAACTTGCACTTATGCTAATATTTGCAGAGCATTTATACCTCTGTTACATGCCTGCAGATAATAATAGTGGTAAAAGTGGTTTGTATATTGCAGTCTTGATTATTTAAAAAAAAACAAAACAAAAAAACAAACAAACTCAGTGGTAAATACAAGACAAGTAACTGTAGCCGGAAAGATTGCCACCAGTAGCTTAAAAGAAGTTTAATCTTTAAGCTGAGTTTAAAAAAAAATATGACCAACTGACTAACCCCTATCCCCAACAGCTTCCATCATGGTTTTTGGTTAGGAATTTGATTAACATGCTTTGGTAGGTATAGGTGGTATAGCTATAATCCTGTTGTCAGAGTCCATCACAGGTAAAATAATTCTTGGTGTATGGAAGCATGAATTACAAAGCTTAGATTTTTCTGATTGTTTTGTTTTCCAGAGTTGATACTAGGAAACTTCTGTAGAGCATCAGGATTTTTAATTGTATGTATAATGTCATAAATTAAATACAGTTATGGCCTTTGCTTTTAAAAGTGCTCTTTCATAAAGAGTGACATACAGAATTAGATAATAAGGTAATATTACTTCAAATTTGGTCTTCGGAAATTACCTTATCGCTCTTTCAAACCTGTTTCTGCAATTACAAATAACATTTAAACATCTGTTTGCAGATGTTATGTTTAACACAAAATAGTTGCAAAGCTTAACTAGACCTAAAATTTGTAGGTGTGGGCAGAAACTAATTATTTTTTAAATTGGTCACTTAAACAAGGTAGTAATTTTCATAGTTTAGGCTTTAAACATGTTATAATGGGATCAGTGGACAGCTGTGTTGTAATTGTAATTCACTGTAATGTTTTTGTGTTTTGTCTACCACCATGGGGCCCCAGCACGCTTTGCCTTACGTACTTTGTGTGTATGCCTGTCCCTAACTTGGTGGAATGGAGATAGATTAAAATATTGGGTAATATGCCTGATCCCGCATACTATTACACATGAGTAAATACTGCGGATGTAAGACAGCGTGAAGTAAGGTGTTGCAGTGTATAGTCCTTAACTAGCAATTTTATAAATGATCAGTATTTTATAGAACATAACATGAATATAATCAGCAAACTTAAATATTAATGATATCCCATTTTAGTTGCATTACTGATTTTTGAACACTTATTGATAAATGTAGCATTAAAAACATTGACAAAGAAAGTATTAAAATATTGTGGCCACAGGCATTGACATCTTACTCTCCAAGTGTTAAATTTATGTCATATTTTGTGCAGCATTAAAACTACAGTAGACCAGGACATAATCTACAACAAGAGCTCCTGGAGTTTATCTTCTAATGACAGCAAAACAATATACGCAGAATTGTTGAGAATTGGTTTGGTTCTTGTAAGCGAAATTCTCCTTAGGAAAAGGCTTGTGCATTCAATATTGATTTTGGATAATCCAGTTATTAGAAGAAGTGTCATTTAGCTGTCCTATATTCACTTTTATCTCCATCTTTCGTTAATCTTTTATAATTTAAGCAGAATTCTTAATGGAATAATGAAGTAATTACAGAAGCATTATAATATTAAAACCTCCTGCTTTTTTAAAGAGTCGGCACTAGCACTTGACTGATTACCTTAATGATTTTGGTGTTGTTTGATATAAAACTAGCTTTTTGAACTTTTATTTAGTATCTGTAGATAATTTTTAACAACACGAGTAGGCATGGTTTGATTTGTACTTCAAATAATTTCTTTTTATCTAGTGATACTTCTGGTAGTTGGTGGTTTTGTACATTGAGCTCAAGAATGGAACATCAGGCGTGTCTACATGGGCACAAATCTTCGAAATAGCCATGCTAATGGCCATTTTGAAGATTACTAATGAGGCACTGAATTGAATATTCAGCGCCTCATTAGCATTAGGATGCTTCCGGCTGCAGCGCTTTAAAAGCGCGCGGTTCGGCGCGGCTACACGGGAGTCCTTTTCGAAAGGACCCAGCACCTTTTGAAATCCTCTTATCCCGATCACTGATTGGAATAAGGCGATTTCGGAAGGGGCGGGTCCTTTTGAAAAGGACCCCTGTGTAGCCGCACCAAGCTGCGCGCTTTTGAAAGTGGCGCTTTTGAAAGTGGCACTTTTGAAGTGCCGCAGCCAGAAGGGGCCTAATGCTAATGAGGCGCTGAATATTCCATTCAGCGCCTCATTAGTAATCTCTGAAATATGGCTATTTCGAAGATATGTGCCCGTGTAGACACAGCCATAGTGTTTTTCCTGTGTTTGTGATGCTGTAGAAATCACATTACATTTAAGCTCACTGAAAGTAGGATGTTGCAATATTTGTCTTGATTTACACTTTCTCTTACTCTTAATAGAGAATATTTATTCAGAGCTTGGTTGTGATCTCAAACATACATATTTAATATTGCATAAAACTTGTTGTCCCTAATATAGTGGTAGGAAGGACTTGTGTGTTGTGTATGTCATTGCTAGACCAAAGCAGAAATTCACAGTGCTCTGATGTTAGCACTGAAGTTGCCTATCAAGCAAAAGCAAAACAAACAAAAAAACACCCCACAAAGTTCACCTTTTTTTTTCCCGTTTATATGTGAAAATAGCTTACTGAAACATGTTTTTGGTTAGAATCTTCTTGTTTGTAGCATATGATGTTAGAGATTTTATTAATAACAGTGCCCCATAATAACTGCAATACCTGACTTGCGGAAGGAAACATGTTTGTGTCAAGTAACAGAGGGGTAGCTGTGTGTGTGATTTGATTTGATTTGTTTTTGTGAGTAATTATATACCTAATTGGAATAGCTTATAATTTTAGGGCTGGCTAATACTTTGTTGAAGGAGAATATATTTTATTCCAAAATACTACAAATGTAGGTTCAGTTCTTTAGTCCTTCCTGTCATGAGTAATTCTTACTCATGCAAATAGTCCTTTTGGAATTAATTAGCTGTGCAAATGACAAAGAATTACTTATGTGAGAGAAGAAGTTTTTAAGATCTAGTCTGTATATGACTAAAATGTAGGTATTTAATATTCTTTTAACGTAAAATACCTTGTGAAAAAATAACCCCACCCTCCAAGGCATAGGTCTTGTTTAATAATGAAACAGTATAATAACAAATTTAATTGAATAATATTTTAGGTTTATAAAAGTCACCTTTTTAAATTCCATGGCATTTGTAGCAAAATTTTAATAATTTGGAAACAAAAAATAACTGTATACAGCATCATATCGTTTAGGGATGAATAAAAGAGATCGTTCCCTACCTCATTTCCTTCACGCTTTTTTGTTTTTCTCTCCCTTTTACTGTCTTAGCAAAGGGTGAGTCTGGTAAGACAAGGCTTTATTGCTCTAGTATGAGAGCAAGATGCAGAGATGAGGAAACATCAGCTAGCAGCAAGGAGTTTACCTAACTACTTCTGTGGGCCGTTGCCTCTTAGGAGGAAATTCTAGAGCTGTTGTGGCCAGCTAGTTCTGAAAGAGTAGCCACTATAGCAAATTAGCCACTTTATTCTGAAATTATGTTTATTGTTCAAGCTAAATAGCCATATGTGAGTAGTGGCTAGTGTATTGGCTACCATGGCTCTAGAGCCACCAACAGGAGGGACACTGTGAGCCATTACTAGATGCTGTCAGTGGGACACAAGTGATTATTCATCAGTGATATTGAATCTACTATTTGAAAGGGAAGTTCAGAAGAGCAGTGGATGAGAGGCACAATATGTGTAGGACTCTGAGCAAATGTAGTGCACAGTGAGAGGCAAACTGAGTGAAGGTCAAAACCAAATAATTTGATTATTCAGAAAAGGATAAAGCCTTATAATTATAGAGGTAAAATATTTCAGTGCTTTTATTTTTTCTATGTAAGCAATTATTGGAACTGTTACAGGGATATTATGTAATAAGTAACAGACTCATGATAGGAAGTGGAAGGTAGTCCACTAGAGAGTTTCTCTATTGTGCAAAGTTGGTTCATTGCTGCAGTAATCCATTCTGGCTGTGACAAAGGCAGAGGTTATTGTAGTGAAATCTGGGTCTGTGAGTAAACATTGCAGACAGCTTATGGGATGCAGATTAAAAAACACTTTGCTGAAATGATGCTATTGGAAGACCAGATGGCAAAGAGCTGGCAGGAGAAAATCTAATTTGCCAACTTCTTGAGCAAAAAGTGATATTCCTTTCCAGGCATTGAGACAGGCAAGACTCACACCTGCTATATTTTCAAGATCTCTCCAGCAGTATCTCTGCTCCAAATGAAGTTTTAGCCGATTTGTTCTTATCTAAGTTAGTTTTATTGGGAATCATAACTTAATGGACCTGAGTGTTTTGCTTGAGGAAAGCATAGATGATAAACACAGTGTGGGTGTTAACAATTAACCAGTAAGCTTCACCCAAAACAGATGAGCTTTTCTAGTTATGGTTAACTGATAGGGGCTGGTGCAGCCTTCTGTCCACCCAGCAGGCCAGAGCAGACCCTGTGCGTGGCAGCCCTCAAAAAGGGAAGATTAGGATGAGGGCTGATAGACACACCCAGGAAGTGATCTTTTGACCACTTGCTGAGGGTCATTTGGTGACCTATCTACCCATAAGAAGTGGCTTCCAATTGAATGAATAGTAAGCCCTACTTGTACCTGCTAACCATGAGTTCATTGATTCAGATTCAATGTAGGTGGCCAGTGTACTGCTGTTACCTTAACATTAACGAGTGATATCTGCTGTTCAGTGACTGTGTCCTTCATAGGTGTTACAATATTCTTTGTCTAAAGTTCCATCTTGGTTTAATCAAGATGATGTTTTGAATGCATATATTGTATCTAAAACTATTTTAAAGCTAATGTAGGATACACAGTATAAATAGTAAGGTTTAATGAATTAGAAATGGAAGTAGTTTTATTAGTTGTTCATCCTTTGCCAGTGAAAGATTGCTTCCAGTTTTAAGCAACTCATGGTTTCCCACCACCCTCATGGAGATAATTCCATAGTCTGATGGGGCTCTGTTAAGGGTACGAGTTTTAAAAACTACCAAAAGTAGAAATTGTAATTAGAAGGCTTGTACATCACAGGTTTATGCACATATGCTAACAGAATTATTTCATGTAAATAGTTTTAGAAAAATGTTAAAAACTGATTAACATTTTACTTAGGTATTTACAATACCATAAAGGCAAGATTTAAGAACATATTAGGTCATTGAGTTTGCCTGTGATTTCATGGGGAGCATTTTTTTTTTTTTTTTGTAGCAGAGGTATAATACACGTGTCTTGGGGGGTGATAATGCTGGTTACTGCAGTGCTGCTTCCAACTTTGGTCACTTCCATATAGAAAGGATATAGGAAAAATGGAAAGGATAAAGAGGTAGACTTACAAGGACAATGAAGGGGTGGAATGCAAGATGTATAAAGTCTGAAAAGGCTGAGTATGTTTGGTTTGGAAAAGAGAAGATAGGTTGCCGCTATAAAGATCAAGGAAAAAGTGTTCTTTCCTGTTAGACGGCAAGACAAGAGACATTTGGTTCAAACAAGCGTAACAGATGTAAATTAAATTTTAGGAACGTCTTCTCACTGGTGAGAACAGTAAGACAGTGGAATAAACTGACAAGGGAAGTTGTGGAAGCTCATTCATTAGAAGTTTCTTGAAGAGAAGCTGAATAGCCATCTGTCTTGGATGGTTTAGATCAGTGATTCACAACAAGGGGTATATGTGCCCCTGGAGGTATGCGGAGGTATTCATCTGCATTTTGGCCTAGTTTTACAACAGGCTACATAGTAACAGAGAGGTAGCAGTGGTACTCTGTGTCTTAACAAAACAAAAAAGCAGTCATGTAGCTCTTTAAAGACTAACAAAATAATTTATGAGGTGATGAGCTTTTATGGGGCAGATCCACTTCAGGTCCAGTACAGCACGATCTCCAGATCTGATGAAGTAGGCCTGCCCCATGGAAGCTCATCACCTAATATGTTGTTTTGTTAGTCTCTAAAGTGCTATGTGACTGCTTTTTTTTTTTTCCTTAAACAGGCTACATATAAATTCTAGTGAAGTCAATACAAAATAAAATTTCATACAGGCAGTGACTTGTTTTATACTACTATATATACTGAAATGTAATTATTCTGTGTGTATGTATTTATTTACACACACACATATATATTCCATGAAGTTTCTTTTATGAGTATATGCTAAAAATGAGAGAGACAGTTTTTCAGTATTGGTATACTATGACATTTGACTTTAGTCTCTGTTTTTGTTATCAAACTGTTGAAATGAGGTGAAAATTAGGAGCATGCAAGACAAATCAGGTGCTTCTATGGTGTCAGACGATTGAGAGCCACTGACTTAGATTCTATGAATTTTCAGTTGTGGCAGTGATTAAAGTAGCTCAGTGGCTCTGGCCTCTTGGGGGTGGACCCTAAATAATATTCAGACTTCTTCAGCTGCCTCCCAACTTTTCAGTTTGAGGTTTGGTTGTGCCCCCCACCACAATCCAGTTAGGCTGGATGGCCTGCTTTGGTGAGTCAGGAGTGGAGGTGGTGTTCACACCTTGTGCCCTTGTACATGAAGCTGCATACCACTCCCCCTGCCATATAATCAAACTCTGCCTGTGGAGGGCTCTTCTACATCGTGCTCCATGGGGTAGAAGCCCTGAACACTGGTGCCACATAGAGCAAAATCTCTGATTTTTTCCCCTTCTGTCTGGTAGCAGACATCTATAGCCCTCTTACACCTTATCTCTGTCCTGTTTTCCTGTTGCTTTCCCTCTGAAGTTACCAGCTACTGATGGAAGAGGGAAAGCCAGTCTTAAAAAAGATCTTCAGAGGAGGTGGAGACAAGCAAAATTACTTTGCAATACCGTACCTGTTTTATTTACTACATGACCAAAATAGCATTGAGGCTCTGTGGCAGATTCCCTCAGTGCACACACAATCAGAAAGTAAGCACCAAAGTCCTGTGATGCTAACAATAACAGCTAATGTCATGTTTCTATTATGATTTCAGTTAGTTACACCATCTTAACATTAGTGTGGGTCCTACATTGTGGAATGATGAAACATTAAAAAAAAGGTGTCTGACACCTGGGAAGTTTGGATATTCAGTGTAAGGATTTGAGTTTAGATTTTTATTTATTAAAGTAGACATTAGGTTTCATGCAAATTTAAATAGTCAAGCAATTTTTCCTTGAGATTCTGTCAGGATTTATGACTATTTTAGGGAAGTTTGACTTAACAGCTATAAAATCCCTCTTAGTTAACGAGTTAAACATTACGTTTAACTAGTTAGCAGTTCAGTGGAGTTGGGGGAAGGGTGACGATGACGGGCTGCTTGTGCCAAGAGGGAGTGCCCCTGCCTGCGGCGCTCCTGAGCCTGCTGTAGACCAGGCCTGTGCCATCTGGGCTGCCCATGATGCTCCCAAGCTTTCTGTGGATCATGGCTGCTTCAGCCCCTACTCGTCAACCTAACCTGTAAGCCTCATCCATTTCAGGTGAAGCTTATGTTTAACCATTAAGATCCCTAGTTCGAATGGTTTGTTTTGATATTACTGTAGGTAATTACAATCTGTTTTACAATGTTTACAATCCAGAAACTGTCATTTGTTGTTTTAGTAAACTTTAGATATAGCTGGAGTCACATGAATGACTTGAATATTAATATTGAAAGAATCCAATTAAGAACTATCTGTGGGCTGTTCTTATGAATATGTGGCGCTGATGTAATAATTAGACTTCAGCTGATTAAGTATATACCAGCTTGAATTAATTTTAGAAGATGCCCCATAATGTTTATAATTAAACTAAAATGTTTTTAAATTTAATTTTTGATATTTTGTTCAAATTGGATTTTTAAGATGTCTGTGGCATAAATAGCATTAGTGATTTTAATAAGCTGCAAACCTCGTAGGCTTTTCTTTATTCTAGTATTGCTTTGGCTCACTCTCTAGCTCTGTCTGTTAGATGCTGTTACTTCTCAAGACGAGCCATGGAACTGAATGGAATTACAATAAAGTGTATGGAAATGTTATTTTGTGGCATTTTGCTGATTTCAGAGGAATGTACTACTGTTTTGCAATAATTTTGAGATGTTATGTTAAGGCTATTGGTCCCAATTTTGCAATATGCTATACAAACACAGGCAAAGACATTTTTCCTAGTCTGAAGAATGGTGTGCATGTGGAGGCAGAGCGGTGGGGGAAGTGTGTGTGTATATGTATCAGCGTAGATCAAGACCTCCTAGCAGTTAGTTTCCTTCATTCTTCCCATATATGACCTAGGTTTCCATCAGTTTTAGTTCCCTGGCTAAAGAATGAGAGATGGTATGAAGAGGAATTGGGAGTCTCATGAGACAGGGTTGTTGTAGTCTGATTCTGAACTCCACAGGATACTACTGTTAATTCCTGCCAGTTGATTGTACTGAAGGATTTATTGTTCTTTCCTGATTAGGAGGTAGTGTTTTGCACAAGTCACTGCCTGATGGTTTCAGACCCTTAGAGGAGTTACTGGGAAGAATGACAAAAACTTTAGATACAGTACCATTTGTAGTGCTGGAGGAAGGCTCATAAATTCTTTGACATCATACATGTTCTCCTCCCAAGTAATTGATGATGCCTAGTGGGGATGTCATAGAGCCTGTAAAAGAGGTGTAATAGTCCTGTCTTTTTGTTCCTCCTATGCCAAAGTGAACAAAGAAGAACCTGTTTCTACCAAAAGCTGCTAATTCATTGGTGGTTTCAGCAGCACAGGAAAAGCCCAAGTAATCAGGGCTATCAAAAACTATTCCCTAGGGTAAAGCTCCTGGGAGACTTGAAATTTGGTACAGGAAGACCTGTTTCTTAGCAGCTACAATTATGAATAGCAAATTAGTTATATTTTGCAAATAGAGCAATAACTGGGGGGTAGAATATAATCCATTATTTAAAGTTTCTTCTAGAAATATAGGACTGATTCAAAATTGGTTATCTTGGAGAGGCATTCATTAGCTAGGATTTTACTCCAAGTAGGCCTGAGCGTCTCATGCATAGCTGCACATTTCATAGCCACCATCCTTACTGTGAGCAAGGATGTCCTTGTTTGCAGTCCATAAGGATCCCTAAAGAAATCTGTCAAGGCTGTTCTCTACTCTGACACTTCAAGTGTGGAAGTTGTGAGCCTACAAGTGACCTTAAAAATACCCTGCCCATCTAGGCTTCTTTTTAAAAGCGTCCCAAGGTCACAGAGTCCCTGAACATGGGAGGTAGCTGCCACCACCCAAGTGAGAGAACCCCTCTTTAGCACTCAGGAAGACACACATGGGATGTCTCCTGTGTGGTAACTCCAAGGTCTTAACCCTTCCTTAGGAGAGAGCTTGAAAACAAAGAGAAAAGAAAAAAAAATTAAACTGCAATCTCTGATAGCTGACCTTTTCACTCTTGGGCATTCATATACACAGATCCTTTTCTAAAACACAGGAATCAAATCACTGCCTTAAAATGATTTATTAACAAAACAAAGCGATAAGGCATATTTGGTTGCAAAGTGTTACAGACCAACTAAAGAAAAAGGTAAATTAAAGCACAGAGAACAACTTCCCTTTGATTTAGTTTAAAAGTTACAGTGTATAGGGGGTACATCAGGCAGCCTGAGAAGTCAGTGCATCAGATCCAAAATAAAAAATAACCTGATCATGAAAATTTCCTTTCTATTTACATATCTATATTTCCAAGAGGTCTGGATATTTACTGAAATCATCTAATCCTGATTTTAGACTTAAGTTGTCTCTGTGGCTGTGTCTACACTACGAGATCATTTCAAATTTAAGGCAGCTAGCTCTGTATTACCATGTGACTGCCTTCACTTTAGCTTGATTTTGGGAGCACTGATATCAAGATTACAGTATCGCTATTACCTGATGGCTGTAGCATCAAGCTCATATTCAGAAGTTCAATTGAAGGCCAGTGTGGAAGTGCCACGTCTTAAAATCAAATTCATTAGTCTTCAGAGGTGTCCCCGATGTGACCCTCAGTGCCCGGGTGCACCAGAATTAGGTAGCAGGAAGACCATGAATTTCAAAGTGGGAGCAGCAAGCCCGTGGCTGTGGGCTCATGTTTGTAAGAGAGTCTGAAAAATGTCTGTCTTTGCAATTAGCACCACGAGCGCATGTACCCATTACAAATATCCCCTGCAGCGTGTTCATGGTTCTGTCTCTACACTTGTGTGTCTCCCACCCCACCCCCTGGGTGCTGCATGATGCCAGCTTCTGCTTTGCTGCACCACGTGGTAACAAGGTTGTTGCGAGGGTCATGCTTGCATAAGATGCTGAGAAACTTCTCAGTGGTTTACATTTGTGTGCAAACCCCCTTCCCTCCCCTACAGGTGCCACACAGTCAAGGTCTTTCCCATGCTCAGCCACATCATATGGGTAGCCCCCAACCCAACAAAAGGACATGCTTGCTGTTTGGGGCTGACCATGCTGCCAGGCAGCATCATGTCCAAGGTTGTGCGCATTTAGGGCTCCATGGGCAGAAGAGAGATTTGGGGGCTTGCAGCCACCAGGGGGAAGTCTCCCCCAAGGGCTAAGATATTCTGGGGGACTACTTCAGTTACTTCAGCATTCCAAACGTCTCTGCAGCCGTAAACCACAGCGCCCCTCCAACTCTGCCAAAAAATATTTTTGGGAGCTTGCTGTCTATTGCAAACACCTGCTGGTTTGATATTTTGGTTGTAAAATCTTTTCGGTAACATTCCTCTGTCTTCGTGCTTGGACCTCTTCAGAAACACAAAGTGGGGCAAGGGCTAATTGAGATTTCTGTTCCGTTATGAGTTCAGTGGATGATATTTCACCGCTATCACCTGTGTTGGCAGTATCTATGTAGTGAAGGGGAAAGTCACGTTTTTTTCCCCTAGACTTTTCTATTCTCTTTCTTCTAACTTTTGAGAATACAGTCTGGGCCCCTGTATTATTTTCAGGGATCGGACGCAATCATGGGAGGGGGGGTTTCTCAGTGGATGGCCAGTTGAGAATTCAGCTACAGAAGAAAGACATTTCTGTAGACTTTTTTTGCCATCTCTGTGGATGCCCTACTTTTACATCCTTCCAACAGGAAAAATGGACATTTGCTTACCCTGCAAGGGGACTGAGGAAAATGCCATGTGGGAAGATGATCTCAAAGACTCGCGAGCATACCCAGAATGCTACAGGGAGGGGGGAATTGTGGGATAGGTGCCCACAATGCATTACTGCAACAGTTGGTTTGCCAGTTAAGTGTGTCAGCAATAAGTCAACTTTGTGAGGAGCACATGGGGGGATGAGGATGGACAAATTCGAACTTGTAAATTCCAGAATTACAAAATAGTTCCTGATAAATTAGAATTTTTCTCAGTGTAGATGCAGCCTATGTGTCTCTCTCTTCTGGCTACACAGAAGACTCTCCCAGAAGGTAACAGCTTCCATTTAAAAAAAAAATCATCTCCCTCTCTCTTCCCATTGGTTTGCCTCACTGCTGCAACACAGAAACTGTCATCTGTGGATTTAACCATTTATTGGCATTCATTTATGACAAGGTACAAGCAACTGTAATTGATTCTTTTTTTCTCTTCGAAGGACACGATTTACTTAATTCCTGTATGGATAAGTTATTATGCACCCCAGATTGCTGTAGGGCTACCCTCAGATCCTTAAGTACGCAGACACAGACTATGTCTACATTAGCTCCCCCCCCCTTTCAAAAGGGGGATGCTAATGAGACACATTGGGATATGCTAATGAGGTGGTGCAATGAATATGCAGAGCCTCATTAGCATAAAGGCAGCCACAGCACGTCGAAAGTGCCACTTTCGATCGTGTGTGTCTAGTCTACCCAGGGTCCTTTTCGAAGGGACCCCGCAGACGTTGAATCCCCTTAGCCCTGTAACCAAATAGGAACAAGGGGATTTCGATGTCTGTGGGGTCCTTTTGAAAAGGACCTCAGGTAGATGAGACACGCGCGATTGAAAGCGGCACTTCTGAAGTGCAGTGTCTGCCATTATGCTAATGAGGTGCTTCATATTCATTGCAGCACCTCATTAGCATATCAGTGTGTCTCATTAGCATCTCCCTTTCGAAAGTGGGGGCTAGTGTAGACATGGTTGCAATGAGATAGCAGAGCCATTTCTGTGTTTGCTCCTTGAGAACGCTTCGTCATACCTGAAATGAAAACTTGCAGAAAACAAAAAGTCTTGATTCTTCAGGGAGAGCGTTCCATCCAGTCATCAAAACAGAATGCTTGATGTTCATATTGAGGACCGTGCATCAATCCCTCCAGGGCTTCCTTCTCCCCTGTTTTCAGCTGGTGTCATTCTTTCCCCAGGCCTGGTCTGGCATTAGCTCATGCCATTGGATACCAAAGATAATTTTCAGACTACTCTGCAGTGTTCTAATTTTTCTCTTTAGGACTAAGTGAATTGAGAGTCATTTCTCCCTCCCTCTCAATTCCGTTTGCAAAGACATTTCTAACTCTAGAGCCCATGCTTCGTGTCTTTGTTCTAGAACTCAAGCTATGTAGATTTGTTATAATGTCTGTTCTATCACAGTGCAGATCTTGAAAGATATCATTAGTATCACCTCTTGAATGTACTATATTAATAGACTAGGGATTTCTCTCCTGTTGTGATGCTCTTGAGCTGTGGAAATGGTGCCATGTTTGTGAGAGAAGTGTTCTGGTCCTTTATGTATATGTGTGAAACATGCAGTGAATTGACAGATGACCTCAGCAGACAGTATTTTGCCAACCTTGAATCACTGAAGGACTCTATCCGAACTCCTGTGTTCAACAGACTAGTTTACCACTATCAGAGACAGACAAATTCCTTCCCTTCTGCTCTGGAACAGATGTCATTCTGGGGCCTGTACATGATGCTTTTGTCTTTACTCTCATCCTAGTATCTTTCCTCCCACTCCTGTAATACTAAAAATCATAAGAAATATAATATAAAATTCTGCCACACTGATACCTTCAGATCCTTATTGGCTTAGACAGTTGTTTGAGGATATGTCTACATTGCATCTCAGATCATACCTCCCAGTTTAGGTAGATGAACATGTAATAGCTCAAGCAAAGCTTATTTGCTAAAAATAGCTGTGTGGATGTCTATGGCATGGGCTAGCTACCTGAGCCATGGGATGGCCAGACTTAGGCTAGCCAGCCAAGTGCATGTTGCTATTCTGCCCACAGCGTCCATTCTGTTGTTTGCACAAGCTGTCCTTGAGCTAGTGTGTGCCTATGTGCCGAGGTTGGACGGCGTACGCTCCCCAGCTGTAGTATTGACATGCACCCAGACTCTCACAGCACCTGTTGATGCAGCAACCAGTTTTCCAGAGTTGATCTCCTAAGATTAGGGGCACACTTCTTACACAGACCTCACATCTCTACACCTGATTGCATGTGAGTTAATTGGGTGAGCACATGATAGAAAAAGTACTTTTTCACAAAGGGCCAGGAGATTGTGATACAAAGCAGGTAGTTTCAGGTACACTGTTGCAGAGCACAACATAATGTGATTCTTTCAATTATGTACATAGTGATTGATTGCAGGAGACTAAGTATTGGCCTTTCTGATTGGTCACAGGAAGGTGCATAGTCAGTGCCTTTGGAGGTAAGATGATAAAGCACAATTCACTTTGAATAAACCAGGTGGAAAACTCTAAGAGGTTGAAAATAAGTGTCCTATTCTTACGACAGCTACACACTGAAGCCTGTAATGAGAAAAATGGTACAGAACTGAGATGTACTTCCTTACGGATGTTGCAGATGCAGTTAGCTATAGTGTAGTTTCTGAGTTGGCCATGTGAGGGCATGTCATTTTAAAAATTTAAATACATTCTTGACCCTTTGTTTTTAAAGCAATTTTGATGTACGTGTTTTGGCTGTGCAGTTCTTTAAGGGTTTGTTTAGACAGCTTGAGATGACTAGCACAACCCTTGTTTTGAACTCTAAACACAGCTGTTTTATTTTATGATGTGGACATTTTTTCATTGTTGTTCAGTTTCTCTTGGTAGTAGGAAAAAAGAATCCTGGGAGAAAGAAGCACAAACCCTGGACTTAATAACAGAGGAGTAGAGGTGTATTAATTCTTGTTCTGGTATGCTACATAATTTGAGGAAGGCTGAGGCGTGTTGATGTATTTATTTAAAATCAAAGCATTTGCACTTAGGATACTTACATTTAGCAACTTGTTGATCCTTGACTCTGTCAGTCTTAACTCGGAAACTTGTGTCACAGGAGAGCAGGGACTTTATGTATTTTCAGGAATAAACTTGTATGTTTAGCTACTTTTAAAATGAAATAAAATGCATTTTTCCATTATTACGCAACTTCACAAATCTCTGAAGTTTTGCATTCACTGTTAAATATTTAAATTTCTGAAAAGTTAGTCCTCAGTGTTTCCAAAAATATACGCAAGTTTTTCAAATCCTATTTTAATACCTTTTTTATTTACTTGAAGAATCTGAACAGGTAATGCCAGGAACCCAATTAGAGAGAACTTTTCTACTGTATTGTATTTAAATTACTTGAGCCTGAGCCTGAGTTTGAGAATGATGCTTTGTTGCTCTGTGAAGGCCAAGTAGTGGAAACTGAGCACTACAAAGAAAACAGCTGTTACTAATCTTGTGTCTGTAGGATCTTTTAACATTTAATTAAATGACGGTATGATTTCTGAGACACCTTACTTTAACTAAATTTTAGAGTTTTGGAGTATGAGGGAAGGGTTATGTTTTGAAAACCTTTACTCATATCAGTAGCCCTACTTTGTGGGATTACTCCCACAGATTTAAGTATGAGAATTGAGTTAAAGGTTTTTAAGGTTGGCCCCTAAATTGAAATGCTGTATACACTTACTCTCTTTCTTAGCTTTTATGTTCAGATTTGAAGAGAGAATCCAAATATAGAGGTTCATAATTACTATGCTCCTCACACACACACACACACACACACACACACACACACACACACACACACACACACACACACACACACACACACACACAACCTAGGTTAGAACATTCATTATTGAGTTAGTAAAATGAAGGACTTAGAAACTTGAGAATAGAAGTTTGTCACCTGTGCAACTTTGTTTTGGTCCATTATGTGTATGTATTATGATTCGTAATTATATGGTTGTATGCTATTTTTCCTATGGGACTGCTGGCTTATTCAGTTGCACAGAAAGGACTAAGTTTGTGGAAAGAAGCAACTATTTAATATTTTGTTATCCTCATTCAGTGTGTGTCTTTTTATTTTGATTAGTGTGTGTTATCCCTACCCTCCTTTTCACAGAATATTTTTACATGCAACAAGAGGTCCTGTGGCACTTTATAGACCAACAGATATTTTGGAGCATAAGCATTTGTAGGCGAAGACCTGCTTTGTCAGATGCATGGGCTTTTCTGTTGGTGCTTAACACCATCATCTCTGACATAATTTGAGCACTAGTGAATTTGTTTTCACAACTTTCCCATGAGTTAGTGTATTATCACCCTTTTACAAATGGAGAACTGAGTTACAGAGAGAAATACAATCAAATTCTTCAAGTCTCCCATAATTTTGGGAGCCTCAGTGATTGCACTTCAAATTTAGAGACCTTAGAGACCTATTTTTTTCCGAGTATTTTTTGTTATGGTACCTTATATATTTAAAGCACCCTTCAGATATTAACCAATCTGCATAAATTCTTTGGGAGGTAGGTGGGTATTTTTATCCCTGTTTTGCTGATGGTGAAACTGAGAGAGGCAAACTAACTTGTTCAGTATCGCATAGGAAGTCTGTGGCAGAGGCAGGGTTAGAAATGATATCTGCTGGGAGACATGCACTTGCCTTATGTAGAAGATCATATTAGCTCTTCTTGCAGGTCTCTCTCTCATTCTGTTTGAACTTTCCATCTTCAGCCCAAAGGGAATGAGGTAGTGGTTCAAGGTATAAGATGACACATTCACTGTGTGGACCTGAATCTTTCTCTGACTACCATTCATTCCTTGCACTAAGTGAAGCAGGAATAATAGTAGGTGATTATGCTAAAACTGTGGCCAAAAGAACACAGAAGAGTAAATTTCTAAGAAAAGGAAGGAGGGAGAGCTTCAGAATAAGCATAGTGAACTTCAAAAAAGCAGACTTGAACAAACTTAGAGAGCTGGTAGGTAAGATGCCATGGAAACAAAATCTAATGGATAAAGGAGTTTAAAGGAGTTTTTTGAGTGATATTTATTCCTCTGATGGTTTATACATCTACACCATATACCCAGTTCCAGAAGATTTGAAAGTATCAGTTAATCTGTGCACACCCTCTTTCTTAGTTTCATGGTTATGTTGAAGGCACTGGTGTCTAACCTTTTTTCATCAGGGGCCACACATCAATTTTTTGCATGTTTCAGGGGCTGAACACAAAATAGCCTCAAACTGCCCCCAGCCTTAGGATGCCCCCCCCCCACCGCAGTCCTAAATCCCATCCCCTCACCAACCCAGGATTAACTTACCCAGGGAGATCCATGTGCTGGGGCAGCTCCATGCTCCAGCTGCTGGGGCTCTGCCACAGGTCCCATGCCTCAGCCATCTCTGGCTACGGATCCTGTGCTGCAGCTTAGTTGGGGAGTTAGGAAGCATGCATACAAGTATGGCAGTAAATTTTCTTCCAAACCGAAGAAAGGCATTGCACTCTCCATGAGTTTCAGCTGCGGGGAGGCAGCACGCTCCAAGATCCACAAAGATCACCATTTATTTAGGTATTTATTAAACACATCTGCATGTACTGAGTTGCTCAGTGTTAACATTGGCCTCCTTTAAGACAAGGGATCCATTGGTTCTGGGGTAATCCTCTGCTCTGGTGCCAGTTGTGGCACTCCATCTCAGTTGCTTCATCTGCAAACCCAAGTTTTGTATGACCATTCAGCAGCTCTCATACTGTCCATAGAGGAAAGCTGATGGTTTGTAGCTCACAAGGAAAAGGTCTAGTCTCACATAAGAATCCATTAAACCCACAGACATTCCCTGAGGCCCTCAGAACTTTCAGTAAAGGTTCCTGCTTATTGTTGCTTGTAAGGTTGTCATCTAAGGTTTTTGTTTTTGTTTTTTTTTCTGTTGTAATGGCTCATCTCAGGCATCATGAAGTTCTTGTACTCCTCTAGCTTGATGACTGATTCCTAACAATTTGATCCAGAGATCAAGGTCTGAATTCAACCTCCATGTTGCACAGAATCCTTCCTTCTGAGTTTCTAGGGAAGAAATGTCAAAATTCAACTTTGTTTCCAACATGTTTCCTAAGCTTCCTAGGAATCTGCCATATTTGAGTTACAGCACAATCTTGTGTATTTTGGGACAGATTCCAGAGTCTGCAAGTACTTGTTGCCAAAATATTCAATAGCTCTTCTGTCCTGATCAGAAGTTGCCTAACCCTGCTTGACCACATGGCAGCCTGCATGCATATCGCTGCCTTTTCTTGCCTCTACTACTTCTGTCTCCAAATGTAAACACTCTGGAGACAATTGGCCATCTGTTACTTCAAGCATCTTCTGCTTACATTTCCTCTTCCCTCCAGTGGGTTGATGGACCTGTGTGGAGATTGTCTTCTTCCTGTCCTTCCTGGATGGGATAGTTATAACAGGTGTCTACCATAGGGTTGGGAGCATGTATGGGAGGCCGACCATAAGATGCAAGGCCTCTTTTGAGAATTCTGGATGCATATCAACATCTTGGAATGTAGCGTGGAGAGCATGTCAAACTTATCTCTCATCCATCTACTCCCATCAAATTCTCATAATTTTGAACAGCACCACCGTTTAGTACACCAGAAAACAAGGGGGCACAAAATTAACTTCTGTGTGTGGAGGGGGTCAATTTGTGGAGTTGGTATATTGTTCAGACAATCCTGTTATTGGCAGCCTATCTCCTGGGGACTTGGAACATGATTGCATCTTGCTCAGTGGGCAGTTCACTGCTGCTTGCAAGTGGGAACTCCATGATACCATAGTAAGCAATGTCTTCAACTGGTTGGGGACTCCAACTAGAAACCTCTTTGCCTCCCACACCAACCTGCTCTGGTGAGGGTGTAGTATCAGTCTGTCAGGGCAATGCTCTTGTACTCAGCTGATTGATCCAGATCAATTATGCCTGTCTCCCTCTACTACTCCTGCCACATGCATAGCATGAGATCAGGTGAGAAAGAGTTAATCATTCTGGTCTCTGCAATCTGTCCAAACCAGGTCTTTTTTGCCAGCCATCTCTGCATGTTAACCTGTCCCCCTTGTTCCATTCCCACTTTCCCATGCAACTAATGCAACACAGAGGAAGGATCAGACATCCTGATTTTTAGATGCTTTGCCTTAGAGTATGGAATTGGATGGCCATTTTGTCCAGTGTGCTCATCAGAAGCACAAGGCAGCCTATTGAACAGTAGGAAAGAGTCCACTAGGTATTCCTGTAAGGCCAAGTAGAAACACTTTGCCTCCCGGGCCCCAGAAAAAGTGGGGATTCTTCTTCTTTTGGATTATTTTTTTTTTGTCCTTCAAGATGTAAGTGCTCACTTGAAACTTTCTCAAGTCCCACATAATGGTAGTGAATACTCTCGCTCTCCCCTGTGGAAGGACGCTCCATATTTATGCATCTGTTGACTGCTTGGTTTGGAAAAGCCTCCTCAGTTCTTTTCTACCCGGATATCCTATTGCTCTTCAGTGGGACCTCCAGCCTGTTGGCATTGCTGAAACAACCCTTTGGGCTGCTGGCTTCATGCTCTGTGTCCTTTTTTCCCCAAGAAAGTCACCTTTTTTTTGGGCTGTCACTTCAGTGAAACGGATGGGGGAAATAGGCTATGATGCTGGTCCACCCTTTTGCCACTTTCCATAAAGACAGTCTCCCAGAGCCTACATCTTAAGTTTCTACCGAAGGTGGATCCCCGTTTCATCTCAACTGATGCGCCCACATACCTGCTTTCTCCCCAGAACCTCATACCTTGGAAGAGAAACAGTGATTTCATTCTCTTGACATCTGCTGAAAATGAGAAAATTGGCCTGTATGCAGAAAGTGAGATCAATTAGAAAGTCTTTTATATTGTTTACTGTAGTAGCGGAGAGAGATAAGAGTTAGCAGTGTCCACACAGATAATCTCCAAATGGATTTCTAGATGTGTTACGTGATACTATCCATTGTTCAAATTGTCTCCGTTGCTCAAGGAGAAAGGCCCATTCCATGAGAGCCCAAACATCCACTACAACAACTCTCCATGGTATGGCATTTTGGTACATATGTGGGATGGTCACACGAAATTCGGCACATGCTTTTTCTACACATTACACTTTGGTGCAGACTTAGCTATGTTGAATGAGACATCCATTGCAGTCCTTTGCTCAACCATTCCATCCTTGTCCTTGTACCTTCCTCCGAATTAGGTACTGATTATTACTCAGCTTTAGTAAAATACAATAGGGACTATCACTTGAAGAAGAACTTACGTGTAATTGAAGGTTCTTAGAGATAAATGTGGTTCTCCTTGTATTCTACTTCTTGCCCTCCTTTGCTGCAACTCTGTTAGATTTAGGGTAGAGAAGGAACTGGAGACATTATTTCTTCTGCCTTGACCTTTATCACCTTGGATGAAACCATAAAGTGATGCGAGGGAGCGTGTGTGGGCCAATGAACACTACTGCTTTCACATTCTCTGCCTCCAGATGCATGGTGTGCTTGTGTATGACATCAGTGAAATACAGATAGGGACCGCACATCCTGAAGAACCTTCAGTTACAGGTAAGTAATCCTTCTGTGCAGGAAAGCTGACCGTTTCTTAGGGAGACAGCATTAAAGACATTTAATGAAGAGTATCCCAATATGAAGGAAAGTTTGTAGGAAGCCAGTATGGCTCCTTAATGCTTTAATAACTTGACAATGAAAAAAGAATCTCCAGAAAGAGGAGATGTGGGTGAATAGCTAAGGAGGCGCACAGAACAACAGTATTCTCATGTAGGTACAAAATCAGGCTAAGACTCCAAATGAGCCTCTCAAGGGACATAAAAGGCAATAAAATGAGGTTCTTTCCTTTATCTTTCTTTTGCTCCTAATGTGAAGTGTAGTTCATCAAGTTAACAGAGAAGGAGAGCTAATTAAGATCAGAAAGTTGAAATGTTTAATGCCTGTTTTGCTACAGTCTTGGGGGAGAAAAAGGTTAAAGATGATCAGATATTCAACAAAATATTAGCAACAAAAGGGAAGTGTGATGCAAGCCAAAATGGCAGGGGGTGGGCAAAACAGGTTAAAGAATATTTAGCTGTGGTAGATGTCTTCAAGTTTGCAGAGCCTGGCGAAGTTCATTGTAGGGTGTTTAAGGAAATAGGTAAAGCAGTCTGAAAACTGTTAGCAACTATCTTTGTGATTTCAGGGAGCATGGATAAGGTCCCAGAGGACTTGAGAGGAGAGACATGATACCAATCTAGAAATGGGGAACAAAAAGGGCCCAAGGAATTATAGGCCAGTCAGTCTAACATCAATTCCTGGAAAGAGACTGGAACTAATTATTAGATGATCAGTTTGTAATCAGCCTGAGAATAATAAGGAATAGTCAGCATGGATTTGTAAAGGACAGATTGTGCCAGAGCAACCTAATGTCCTCCTTTGACAGAGTTACTGGTCTATTAGATGGTGCGGGGGAGGGGGAAGCAATAGGTAAAATATATCTTTGATTTTTAATAAGTTTTTTGACACATTCCCATATGATGTTCTTCTAAGCAGGCTTGGGAGATGCGGCCTATCTTAAGCCAGTTTTGCACTCACTTGATAGTAATTTAAAGACTGTAGTCTATGATTAGTTACCATTGGTTTCCTGTCAGACTTAGTGTGTGTATCTAGCGGGGTCCCACTGGGCTCATTCCTGGGTCTGGTACAATTAAGTGTTTTCATTAATGACTTGGCTAATGGAATGGAGAATGTATTTATAAAATTTGCAGCTGTCATCAAGCTGGGAGAGGTTGCAAGCACTTCAGAGGACAATATTAGCATTCCAGCTGGTCTTGATGAATTGTTCTGAGTTCCGCAAGATTAAATTGAATAATGACAAATGCAAAATACTTCTCTTAAACAAATTCACAGCTACAAAAGGAGGAATAATTGGGTTGGTGTTAATACTGCTGTACTGCTAGAAAGGACCCAAGAATTATGAGGGATCACAAATTGACTAAGTCAACAATATGATGCAGTTGCAAAAAGACAAATATCATTCTGGGGTGGATTAACAGGGATGATTTATATAAGGCTTGGGAGGCAGTTTTCCTGCTGTACTTGGCACTGGTAAAACCTCAGCTGCAGTACTGTGTCCATTTCTAGGTGCCACACTTTAGGAAAGATATGGACAAATTGTAGTGTCCAGAGGAGAGTAACAAAAATAATAAAGTTTGGAAAACGTGACCTGTGAGGAAGTGTTAAAGATCTTGGATGTGTTCAGTCTTGAGAAAAGTTAACAAGGACTTAACTGACCTCAGATCTGTTGTAAAGAGAACTGTGATCAATTGTTCTTCATGTCCTGTGAAGGACTTGTTCTGCAGCAGGGCGGTTAGGTAGAACCTTGTAATTATATGAGCAGTTAATATCTGGAATAGACTTCCAAGAGAGATTGTGGAATCCCCATCATTGGAACTTTTGTAAGAGCAAATTGGACATGCTCTTGTTTGAGGTAGTCTTGTTCCCTTAATGTTGCATCAGCTCAGGGGGCTGACCTTGCCTTCTTGATTCCTGCCAGTTCTATGTATCTATGGGCTTGTCTACACTACCACCTTCCTTCGAAGGAAAGATGGTAATTAGGGTGTTGGGAGTTTACTAATAAAGTGCTGTCATGCATGGGCAGCACTTCATTAAGCAATCCCCCCGCCCCGCCCGCCAACCTGCGGCAACTTCGAAGTACCGGCACGTGTCCAGCCGCAGCTCACCCACCGGTACTTGGAAGTGCTGGGGCAACTTCGAAGTTCCCTTACTTCTCAAAGTTGGTGGGGGTGGGGGGCAGAATTTGCTTAATGAAGTGCTGTCTATGCATGGCAGCACTTCATTAGTAAACTCCCAACACCCTAATTACCATCCTTCCTTCGAAGGAAGGTGGTAGTGTAGACAGGCCCTATGATTATTTTGCAGGACTGGGTTCATTTTATAGGCGGCAGATTCAGGTACATGCATTTGACACCCTTTCTGATTAAGGTTTGAAGTTCTTTTCCTAGTTTGTGTGATGTCCTGGGCATTTTGAAGACTATAGAGTTATTAAATAACTTCTCTAAGTTAATTTAGAATTGTTGTTCTCTGGGTTTCCCAGTGCAATGTAATGTCCTACAATCCAAAGAATAGTTCGATATAAGGTAGCTTGAAGAGGCAGTCAGGGATTTATTTTGTATGTATTCCCATCTCTTCACATTGCAGAAATGAGGTTTTGTGGTAGTGCCTGCACAGTGCTAATTGAATCTTCTGCGTTTCTGGCCATAAGCCAAACCAAGGTGTGCTATGTTCAACCTTAATGGGGTATTGAAAAAAATGACAACAGCCAATAGCTGTGCTACATCTGAATGAGTTTTTATGAGGCCAGTGAAAAGCATGCTCTCTGATCCCAAGACCATCTCCCAGTCAAATATTAAAATCTTGCTGCAAATCAAGAAGGTGTAATTGTTTAAAAAGAAAAAAAAATAGGTGTTTTTGTAACGGGGTATAGGGATTGCCGTCACTTGCATTTCAATGTGTTCTTAGTAATTTTAGATAAAATGTCAAAGGAGATGCATGATATTGGATAAGTGTTGTTCTCAATAGTGTGTATCTCTAGTTAGCTGTTTATTGTTTCTGTGTCAAACCTCTGTTTTAATAGTATTTAGCCAGTTTTAATTTAGAAATTGGCACAAAAACATTCAGTTCTCAAGGTTCAGTACTGTAGTGGCAAGCTGAAATATGCATGTGTCCTATGTTCATAAATGTGTTTCACAAATGTAACTCATAAACATTACCAAACCCAGCAGTTCATCCTTGCTCACACTGGCTGAATTAATGGACCAGCAAACTACAGGTTGAACCTCTTTTGTGCTCCACCTTTGGGATGTGATCAGTGCTGAACCAGCGAATTTACTGAACCCTGGGAGGTCAGTATTGTCTAGCAGAGCACTACCAATGTTTCCACTGCTTACTGGGTTGTTTGAAGACATTTAGGGATAAAATTAGAGCTAAATAACAGCACAGAACACTGAGTCATATCAGGTGGCTGTAAAGAAAACTTATGGGACTGTGGGAATCTTGGCCATACACATAAGTGGACATTCAGCTAACTGAAATCATGCCTGACCATGGATGTTGCTGGACTGCAGAGGTTTAACCTGTAGTAGTACAAAAGTACCCATTATTCCCACAAAACCTCACCCTCGCTATGCTACTGTTTCCAAATAGCTGCAAAAATCTGGTTTTGTTTACTCATGTTAATGTAGCATATCTGAGATAGTTCTAACTTGAAAATTTGTTTAAAAACACACAATAATAATAATACATAGTTACCTTAAAGAAATTAGGTTTTGTAATCATATTCCATAATGTGATAACAGGACAGTCATTGTTTTATATGGGAACGTTAATTGTTAAAATATACTGTTGACATGCAGCACATGGGGTTGGGGGTTCTCATATTGGGAGACTCATAATGTCGTATTAACCTTCATAAATCCACAAATCAGTGTCATTTTGGGGGAGTGAGGCATCATAGAACAAATACTCCTTTGAGGAAAGATATTGAAGTGATATCTGTCCACCCACAAACCCTGTTTTCAAATTTTGTTGTGGAGGAGTGTGTTGACTTTTTGGAAAATGAAACTTACCATGGGGGAGTAGGGCTTGTGAGGATGAGGGTTTGATGAGTTTGCTTGATGGGGGATCCTCTTTTGCTGCCAAGGGGACACTGCATATTCCTAGGAATATGTTGGGCTCCCCCTTTCTCCTTGCAATTTGCCTACCCTTTTTTCTTCTCTATCTCTTCTCCTCATTCCCATATTCCCCTCCTCCTGCCCTGTTCCTCTGTCGTTGCTTTCTTGTTGCCTCTTCCCCCTACTCCCTTCAGCTCCCTTCACTCATTTCCTCCATCCCCACCAAAAGTACTCACTGTTCCACAGAAAAATAGAAGGGCTCCCAGGCAGCATACAGAAAGGGAGCACAACTGACATTAGGCAGTAGGAGGCTGTGTTCAGTTGCAGGCCCCCCCCGCCCTCCAGAGTCAAGACACAGCCTCTTTCAGCTTGGCAGCTCCTGCAGAAATTGAGTGAAGAGTATCACAACTCCATGTGCCCCTCCCATTTGTTGTCTCTGGGGGGGGCCCAATATATTTCCCCCGCCAAACTGCACATATAGTTACCATCCTTCCTCTTTCTCCTCTATGTGGCTTCCCTTGCTTCTTGCTGTTTTCTTCAGGAAGCAGTGGAAAATCCATGGGGGTGGGGGACACTTCTACAGGTGCACGGAGTGTTTCCTCTATTTTTTTCCCAGCTGTTGTCAGAAAAAAATTTATGTGCATCTAGGAATATGTAGCTATCACAGCCAATAGGAGAGATCCCACAGTGGGTAACGTATTTTTAATCAGCTGGGTGGCAACTGAATATCTTTTTGGGGGACACCCAAGTGCTCAGCTTACCGTTAACACTGGTGCACCAGCATGCTGAATTTAGAGCTTTAAATTTTTGTTGCTCTTCTCTGAACCTTCTCTAATTTGTTCACATATGTCCTGCAGTGTGGCACCCAGAACTGGGTACAGTACTGCAATGGAGGCCTAATCTGCACAGAGCAGAGCAGAAGAATTACTTCTCATGTCATGTCTTGCTTACATTACTATCACACTGTTGACTCATATTTAATTTGTGGGCCACTATGACCCCCTAGATCCCTTTCTGCAGTACTCCTTTCTAGATAGCTTTTTCCTTTTTTAGGTATGTATGAATGATTATCCAACTCTATACTTTCTGTAACGATAAACAATATTGCATTTATATTGAGACCATATTTGTGTTTAAGGTCTCATTTATTTTTGTTTTAATAGTATTTCTCTAACATAATTGCATTCACAGTAACAGAGAGATAGCCGTGCTAGTCTATATACTACTATCAAAACAAAAAAGCAGTCCAGTAGCACTTTCAAGACTAACGAAATACTTTTTTAGGTGATAAGCTTTCGTGGGGAAGAGCCACGTCTTCAGATCGTAGCCATACCAGATAAGACTCAGTATTTAAGGCACAGAGAACCAAAAATAGTAATCAAGGTTGACAAATCAGAAAAATTATTATGAAGGTGAGCAAATCAGAGAGCAGAGGGGTAGAAGGAGTGGTGGAGAGGAGGTCAAGAATTAGGTAAAGCAATAGATCCTTTGCTTTGGATAAAGCGAAGTATGTAAAAGAGTCGTTATAATAACACAGAAAATTGCCATCCCAGTTCAAACCATGTGTTACTGTGTCGAATTTGAATATAAAAGAGAATTCAGCAGCCTTTCTTTCCAAACGGCTGTTAAAGTTCCCTTTTAGTAAAACACAGACTTTCAGGTCATTAGCAGAATGGCCCACTCCATTAAAGTGCTGTCTGACAGGTTTGTGAATCAGGAGTGTTTGTCTGTCTTGTGCCTATTAATTCTTTGTCTGAGAGTTTGAAGTCTGTCCAATACACAAAGCATGTGGGTACTGTTGGCGCATGATGTCATATATGATGTTAGCTGAGGAACATGAGACTGTGCCTGTGATTCTGTGAATAATCTGGTTAGGTCCAGTGATGGTATCTCCAGAATAGATACATGGACAAAGTTGGCTTGTTGCAAGGCAGAGTTCCAGGATTGGTATTGTGGTATTATCTGTGGCTGTTGGTGAGAATCCTCATAAGGTTGGGAGGTTGTCTGTAGGAGAGAGCAGTCCTTTCACCTAGGGTCGTCTGGAGCGTGACATCCTCCTCTTGCACATGCACCCTTCTTCTGCCCCTCCCTCATAGACCCCTAACCTCCTTATGCACCTTTCCTTTCACCTAGACTCACACCCCCAACCTGCTCCTGCATCTTCTCCCACGCAGACCTCCTACCCCTCTCCTACGCCCCCACCCTTCTGCCCAGATATACCTCCCTGAGCCTGCTTCTGTTCCTTCCCAATCAGCCCCTTAGCCTTAGTCCCCATACTGTTGAGGACCACATCAGTGAGGGTTTTTTGTTTGTTGTTCTTGCTACTCAGCTCTGAAATGAGTCTGCAAGTTACTAGTCCTGGACCCAAAAACGTTCCCACACCTGCTCTAAAATAACCTTCTGTACCTATAACTACCTAATACTTACTGTAAGTACACCTAACGTAGTAATTTGTATTTTGTTTGAAATGTTTATAGTTTGTGTTTTGGGTTTTTCTTTGTATTGAGTTTTTATTTAATAACTTAACTTAAATCCTTGTGCTCTGGGTAGAGCCTACGTCATCTATCTAGAAGTCTCCTCCACTTCACTTTGTCTCAGGACAAAACTTCTAGATGATCCCAGGAGATACCCCAGTTGTTGTCTTTCAATCTTAGATCTCTCCACGTTGTCTGAGGTCTTCCTCTTTTGCGATTTCCTTTGAGAGCTTGACGGACTATGCTGGATGATGGTTTTCTGAGAGTGTGGCCTAGTCGCTTCCATTTTCTTTTCTTGATTTGAATGTCAAATGGTTCTTGTCCTGGTCTGTTCCAGAGCCCCTCGTTTTTGACCAAGTCTTGCCATTTGATGCGAAGGATGTGCCTCAGGCATCTGTTTATCAATGTCTGTTGCTTATGACTTTGAAGACTTTTGAGTATGCCATGTCTCACATCCATACAAGAATACACATTCTCCACATTTGTGTTAAAGATAATTAATAAAATTCTATTATTCCATATGTGATCGAATACCCCGAAAGGTGGAGTTGTCTCATCTTTAATAATGTACGATTTTGGACACTTCACCTGAAAATTGACTTAGAAACTTGTATTGATACTTGAATTTCAAATGTGGATGCAGATATATACATAAATGTTTGCTTATACCACCACCATGCATCTTGTCTCAGTACCTTCAATCATGAGGGCAGATGCCTCTGGCCCCTTGTTATAGTACAGATAAGAACAGAGAAGTCTAACTAGAGTTTGAGTTAAATTTTCCTAAATTTGTCTGTATCAACAGGTGAAATAAAACTTGAGTTTTAAAATAACTTTAACTTTGTGCATGTCTCTTAATGTTTAAATAACTTTACAAAATTCATTAGTCCTAGCATACACATTTGTTTTTGATACAACAGTGTGTTTATTATGCTATTTTCAGTTAATCTTCTCCTTTTTGTAGAATGTATTTCTTTATATTTGAAAATAATACTTGAGGAGCTTATCGAGTGATTACACTTATGTGAATAGGGTGTCCAATAATGCTGCAAAAATAGATTTTTTTTTTTAAAGAGAATCAGAGGTGATGGGGGAAAGGTGGCTTGGGTTGACTTTGAAGGATTTAATGAGGGCAGATAAGTATAGCTATTGGGTGAAGCAGATCCCAGAAAACAACAAAAGAGTGAATTTGTGGAGAAGTCAACATGGCCTCAGTACTTCCACCAAAGATGCTCTGCAACACGGGAACAAGAATAGGAAAAAGTAGATGTTGAGAGTAAGCTCAGTGGTTTGAGCATTGGCCTGCTAAACCCAGGGTGGTTGGTTCAGTCCTTGAGAAGGCCATTTAGTGGTCTGGGGTAAATAGATTAAAAAAAAAAGTCAGCAATGGTGCTTCGTCCTGCTGAGAGGGGCGGTCTGCTTAATTAAATAGCTATACTTCTCTGCCCTCATTAAATGCTTCACCATCAACCCAAGCCACCTTTCCCCATCATCTGATTCTTTTTCAACAACTACCCTTCTTTTAGACATTGCAGATTTTGCAGATTACTTCATAGAAAGATGATATAATCTGGCATGGCCTTCCTTTTCATTGCTTCATACTTTTCTGTTCTCTTCCACACCTGTACTCAACAGCGAGACTTTCTACCTGGTTTCCTTTTCTTGTGCCAGTAACACATCTTCCTCCGCTTTCATAGTCTCTCTCTCTTTGCTCCTTACACTTCCACTGTCAACACCTTCCTTTTCCTTCTCATTACTGGTATGCTTTCTGTGTCTTAAAATCATCTTGTCTCACCTCTATCCTCAAGCTGGTTTCCCGACTTTTTGTTTACAAGTGCTTTGAATGTGCTGTCTGCAACTACTTTCCTCCACTTGCATTTTTGACCCTCCCCAATCCCAGCTTTCACCCTCCACCTCCCACTGAAAATGCTGTCACCAAAGGCTAAATAGTCCTTTTAGGGCAAATCTCCATTCTGAACTCTGTCCTTATTCTCCACAACCTTTCTATGGTTTTTGACAGTCAGCCACTCCCTACCTCTTGAAATAATTTCCTCTCCTGGCTTTTGTTTTATCTCGTTTCCTTGAGTGCTCTTTCATTGTTTTTAGTGGATGGTCATTGTTGTCTCTCTTGCTTTCCTTAAGCATCACTAAAGGCTGTGTTCATTGTCTCCCGCTTCTTGTTTCTTTGGCCCTACGTCTAGGTAATTTTTGTAATGTGGACCTGACTTGGACTTCCATCTTGTGGAAATTACTCATAAATGTGGCTCTTTACTGTCACACTGTGTCTCCCTTCCTCCATTCCAGCATCACAGTCTATCTTACATATTTTTTTTATGGCTGTGCAGTCATCTTAAATGCAACATTGCTAAAATGGTCTTTTCCTCTTTCTCCACTTTCTTGGTCATTCTGATCAGCACTGTTGTCCTTAATTCAGTGCTTTCTCTAAAAACCACATATTTAAGACAACGTATTCATATTTCCTCTTCTTTCTACATGGTCTTTCTAAAATGTGCTTTTGTTTCTTTGTCAGCCCAGCTAAAACTCTCGTTCATGCTCTTTTTGTTTCATGTATTTACTACTGTTAACCCCTCCTTTCTAGGCTTGACTACTGAAACCTTATTCTTCTCAATCTGATTAAAAATACATTTGTTACAATCATTAAACATATTGTCAGCTACCACTCTATTCTTCTTATCCCTTCTTAAGACACACACATTTGCCATGAGACTTATCAGATACCTTCCCAGTTAAGCATGTGATGAGCTGCTACTGTGCTTTTTTTCCATTTCTTGTTCACTCACTCTAATTCCCTTAAGTGCCGTTCCTTTCTTTAGTTATACCCTAATTAAAAGTTTTAAGCCTATAACTAGCAAACCCTGTAATTAAAAAGCTGTGCCTTTTTTCCCCACAGTATTCATTTTCATTGAATATTTCACTCCTATTCTATACCTTTCCTCTGTTTGTGACTTTTAGGGCTTGTCTTCATTGAAAGCTAATTTGGTACTGCAACAGTTGATGCTATGGCATCAATTTATTGGGTGTGGTCAAGATGTGGTAAGTCAGTGGGAGTGCTCTCCTATTGATTTCAGTATTTCACCTCAGTGAGAGGTGGAAGTTATGTAGATGGACAGGCATCCACATATGACAGAGTGGAATGTAGACACTGGTAAGTCAGTGCAAACTGTGTCAACTTAAGCTATGTAAGTTACATAACTCAAGCTGAAGAACATACATTGACTTAACCTGAAATATGGACAGGGCCTTAGGTGGTAAACCTTCAGGACAGGGATTGTATCCATTTGTACAGCTTTAACTCAATGAGAGCCATAATGGAGAATTTAGTAAATATTTTTGGAAAAGTCAGTGAAGCAGCTGGACATATGAAACAATAAAGTCTATGGTTAAACTAGGTTTTTATTACATTTTGCTCCTAAAAATGTTTTAATTTGCCTGAAAAGCTTGTTTCCTGTTTTGTTAGAGCAAGGAGGGAAGTGGAAGTACCTGTGGAAGTGCTTATCTATAGTCATAATAATTTTATCAGAGTCATTTGAAACAGGAATTGAAATACAAAATCAGAAAGCAATAATATAAGACCATGAGTATAAATTACTATTGAAGCAAAACGACTTAATATGTGTTTTCTTTTTTTTTTTCGTTTCATCAGGCTGAACTCACAGGCATCAAATGGCGCAGGTACAATTTTGAAGGTCATGGGGATTGTGGCCCCATCATTTCAGCCCCAGCCCAGGATGATCCAATTCTTCTGAGCTTCATCCGCTGTCTGCAGGCCAATTTGCTGTGTGTGTGGCGTCGTGATGTCAAACCGGATTGTAAAGAGTTATGGATATTCTGGTGGGGAGATGAACCAAATCTAGTAGATGTGATACATCGTGAACTACATAGTAAGTTGTTTTATTCCTTCTAGATCTCCGCTGATTCAGTGGTGGAAAGTTTTAAAGTAATTTCTGCATTTGAATTCTAGTTTGTGTATTGAGTTTTGAAAAGGCATATAAACTCAATATTGCCACTATTAATCATTTGCAAATGATCCATAAAACAAGAATTTAAATGGACTTGTGGTAGGGCTTGTTACTGGTTACATTTTAGTGTAAACGCAAATGTGCATGCAGAGTTGGGTTAAGTACAAGCTTAAATGATTTAAAATGTAGTATAAGGCATGTGATGATGGATCCACAGAAGTTCCCTTGTGGTTGTCTCCCAGTGTGCTGCTCAGGCTGTTGATGCCTACATTCCAGCTCTGTGGGGCTCCTCACTGCTGTCTCCTGCTGGGCCAGAAGCTCTGATCTACTTCAGCAAGGCACAAGATTGGGGTTACTGTCCCCCACCCCACAGTGGAGCAACACAGACGCTGAGCTGGCTCAGCACCCGGGAAGCCAAACCCAAAAAGGGACTAGATAAATCAGTCTTACTCTGTGTAATAGTTTTACGCAGAAAACGTTAATAAGATCTGCTCCCTTTTTATCAGTGAAAGGGAGAAATGCACAGTGGTTGCTCCCCTCACCACCAGAGGTAACAATTACTTACACCGGGCTTGACAATAAATGAAAGTGTTTTTATTAAGTATAAAAAAAGTAAGATTTAAGTGGCTACAGCTTAAACAGTCAGATCAAAATAAGTTACTAATTTAAAATAGACAAAAAACCTGCTAGCTAATTCTGTTGTACTAAGAAGCATGTTACATGCAAATTCGTAAACTAAACAGTTTGATCTAACCAGCTCTTTCACAAGTGAAGCAGCCTCCTAACTTGGGCCCAATCGTTCCCTCCCCTCCCTTTACCCTCCTGTTCAATCTTAAGTACTAAGTATACATGGAGGGATGGGGAGGCAGTCTCCTATTCTTTGAATTCCCTCCTTTATATCTGTTTTGCCAAAGGTGGGAATTCTTTGTGCTCTGTTCAAAGTTTTCTCACCTTTAGTGGAAAAGTTCCAGGTCCAAAATGGGTTTTTGTGTCAGGTGGCCTGGCCACATGGTTTTCTAGGCCCAACCACAGTTTGGACCTACAAGACAAATAAGGCTATTCACAGGTTGTTGATGTGATCATAGAGCCATTAAATTTACTGAGTCTCAGTAATGGCCTTCATTAACACATTTAGCATTATGAATGGATCCACATTTCATATTTTCTGACTTTACTTACATAAATGGTACATGCTTAAAATAGGATGTACTAATTCAGCAGATTGTAACTTTAGAAGCAGCATGTTACATGATGCATTTTGCATAAAGCATCTTTGTTATGCATATTCATAAGCCATTTTTCATAAAATATGGAGGGCAAGCAAGATAAGTCAAAATTAGCTGATAAAACAAAGTCCACTCAAGTCCATGGCTTCTCATTGAAATCAGTGGGGTTCTTCATAGTTGCCGAATTTGCCATGTGGATATCATTACATGTTGAGGGCCTAAATGAAGAAGAGTCAACAAGTATTCATGGCAGACAACCAGAAAGAAAGAGCTAGAGAGGAGAAGCTTAGCAAAGATTCCACAGTTATATTATTTAGGTATTAGGCTGCTTGATGATTCTTGGTTGGTCCGTGTGTGTGTGTTTTTTTTTTAAGAGAATAAAATAAGCAGTTCCCGCCTAATATACGTATATGGATCAGAAATCTCCCAAGTCTAGATTGCAGGGCTAGCAAGTAGGAAAAAATCCCCTAAAAGCCCTTTCTCCTTGTCTTCCCCCAGCCACATGGCTGTCAGCCAGGGCTGGTCAGTTTCCGGACTGCTTCTCCCTACCTTCCCAGGCTGACAGCCACACTGCTGGGGGAGGGCAGGGAGAAGCAGACAGGAAACTGGCGAGCCCTGATAGGCTGTTCAGTTTCCCGGGTCCGCAAGCAGAGGGGAGCTGGGAACCAAGCGTCAGCCCGGTTCACATCTCCCCGTCCCTGACTTGTGTGAAAATTTGAGTTACACAGGGTTTGCAGTAACACAACCCTGCAAAACTCGAGGGTTTACTGTATTTGTATATACGTACCACAACTGAATATGCTTTTCCATTTCTTTGTCCTCAAACCTGGTTTCCTTAGAAATGTAATTTGAGATTTAACATTTAAACTCTCCAGTCAGTTTTGAAAATGCATGTAAGGTTTTTGCATTCCTTTACTATTCATGGGACTCTTTTTAGCTGTTCCTTAATTTTCTCCATGTTGTGTTATTCTTAACTATTATCCACTTTTCCTTTCAGATGTAGACTTTTATTATGTGTATACCACATTTCCTTAAAAAGACCCTCCAAATTTCATAACCTGTTTGAAAATGCAAACTTTTTTTTCCTTAGAGTGCTGACTTGCCTAACTCTGTAAACCTCGTTTACAGGATTTCCAGACCATTTTGGACTCAAACATATTCATTAAAAATGAAGGAGCAACTTGGTTCTTGCCATAAGCTTCTCTGTCTGTAGTCTTCTGCACCAAAAAAAACTATAAGGCAGTAAACCTTTCAAGCTAGTCTGTCCTGTTGTGTTTGTCCAGTAGGCATCACTGTTCCACCCTCCATATCATTTTTGGGGTGTGAGCTAATGTATTCTGAACTACTTTTATCCTGTTTTGTAACATACTAACGTTTTCATATTCACATCATTACAGGATTCATGTTTTCATGAACACCAGATTGTTTACTTGGCAGTGTAATCTGTGAAATCTCAGAACTGAGATGCATTCTGTGTCTCTCTAAGCCTATTTTATACAGGTAGCAATGCAGTCTTGCATAATTGAAGATGTGGCTCAGAAGTGCTACATCAAGCTATTCCACTAATATTAATTTTTCATGAGGCACCTGTTCTGAGTGAAGGTGTGGGTGACATTCTTTCTTATCCAGCTAAGCTTTAATAATATATACCTTTTCTGTTTATGAAATGTAGTTTGTTTAATATTGCAAATGCAGTTTGGGATTTCAGTAAGTTAAATGATCTTTTTATTAGAAGGAAATTGCAGTTTGCGTTTTCCATTTTATTGTACACTGGTATAGATGGCGTACACATCATGTTACTGGTAATAACATTATAGTAGTTATTGCTTCTAGAGATACCTTGAGGCCTGTAACTTCTGATGAGCTTGTTTGATGTGGTTTGGAATAGCATACAGCAAATAAAATACTGTCACTTTGTTGTTGGTTTAAATTTGGCTCAGGAGCAGGGGTATGCTTTGTCTAGCATTGTATGAAGCAACCACAAATAAAATTATTAACCATGATTTAGTCTGTGAATTCTGTACCATGGTATCTTTTTAACACTGCCAACAGCCACAGTGTTACACTGACCAAGTGTAGTCAGTTTCACATTTCCAGCATTACTAGGAAAGTGCAATTGTGTTAAAATGCAGCCACTGACTTTTGGTGATTATTCTTCTTTACTGTTTAAGATGCCTCAAACAAAAGGGAAAGAAAGGAAACCTCTTAAACAAAAAGATCTTCGGGAGAGATTTTGAAAGAGAGAGACATTGAGCTTAGTGAATGGGAAAATAAGAACAACTCACATATTCAGTGGAGGAGACTAACTATGGATCAGAAGAGAGATCCAGAGAAGAGAGGAGAGAAGTACTGTTACTGATCATGCAGTTGCAAGAAGCTGAGAAGTAACATCCCCACCACATTTTAAAAATATTTTATTCATTTAGAATCTTCACCTACATTCATGAATATGAAATCACTACTTTATTATGCTTTTCATACATCACAAACAAATTTATTGCATTCTGCTACTATTGTACTTACGCTACTTCAATGGTTTTAAAAATTACAATATATTTCTGTTGTAGTGTGATGTTGAACCACAGTGATTGTTTATCACCTATCTGGAGTTGCAACATCCATTGCAGGAAAAAGCAGTTATATCTGGGATGAAATCCTTGTTGCTGTTTAAACTTAAGATCAAAGTAAAGAAACTAATCAAAACTGCAGGAGAATTTTAGATACAATAAAATTTCTTGAATTAAAATTGAGACAAGACACTGAGTTTAGCATATCATACTCCTCCTGACAAAAAGACTGTGGAACTTTATTACTAAGTTGTCAGGTTTGTACATATCAAAAGGTAGCAAGACTAGACGCATATAGATTTTTAACACCAAGCTAGATCACTAGTTCATTATCAACTTCGGTAGAGTCATACACATTGTAATCATAGAGATTTGTCATTAATCAGACATTGCTTATTGTTTGAGAGAGTGGAGGTATTTTTAACCGAGGCTTTGTAAACATGAATTTGAGAATTTGTGCTATTATTGGAACTTCAGATAAAAATTTATAATTAACTAAATTGTGCATTTTTTAAAAACCACATCAGTTTCTTATTTGAATTTTACTAAAGTATACGAACACAGTTTTGTTTTGTTTTATTTTTTTTAAATTAGTTTTCTAATCCTGGAAACAATTAAGCAAGCATGTAACTTCACTCACATGGTTAATTTTCACTCACATGGTTAACTTTCATCATCAAGGCTTCATATTGCTTTTTATTAAATATTCTTCTCATAGGGTGGGTCTACACTAGGACCTAACTTGGTGGTTAATTTCAAAGTTAGTCACTACTTCAAAGTAGCCAGCAGAGAGCCTACATGCATTTTCCCTTACTTCGACATTAACTTTGAAGAAAGGGAGCCCAATTTCGAAGTCCTTACTCCATTCCTGGGAATGGCATAGTGCCCTACTTTGAAGTTTAACTTTGAAATAGGGTGTGTTTAGATGCGCAACTTCAAAGTTTATTTTTGTAGTGTAGACACAGCTTTAGTGGTATAATGTCTGTCACTTTATAATGCAGTCATTTAAGTGTTTAAAGAAAAGTTTTAATTAGGTTTTCTAAATGATAACAGAGTTATGGTAAATTTTTATTGTACACTGAAATGTCAACTGACAGTTAAGTTCCTAAACTCATATTTAGGCAACTAAGGGTAGGATTTTAAAAAGCATTTATATTTGTGGGGGGCGGGGAGGGAAATTTGGTAATCCTCCTACTGTCTACTTCCACTGCTTCGTGGTTGCCTGCTCTGTTTCTTGCTTTGCTTCCTCTTGACTCAGGGGAGCTGCTTGTGGTTGAGCTGAGCTAGACGCAGCTGGGAAAAGCTCCAAGGTTGCAGGCAGAGTTTGCAGGGGCAAGGCAAAATCCCAGATCTTCTGAGATGTTTTTTTAAAAACCTGGCCGGACAGGGATTTAATGGACAAAAAGGAGGACAAGTCCAGGAAAACCTAGATGTATGGTAACACTAATTTAAGCAATTTGATAACACAGTTCACTGTCAACTTCAAACTACAGACCACGTATGAAAGGATATAAACTAGTTGAAGTATTAGTTTCCTTGATTTTTTTTGCAGTGCTTCAGCATATCGGAAACCAGTATTGGTTGGGAAATATAGTGCACTTTATCAGTTGTGAGTTTTTCTTCCCATTGTAAGGATGTGAACAAGGTATTGGGGACTCTTCTTCAGATTCGGTTGAATATCTTGAGTAAAAATTTTGTAGTAGAAAATCTTTACATAAAGTATGAAATTCTACTAACAAGAAACGAATTAAAGAAACAAGAACAAACTATCAGTGTAAAGCTATAGAATAAAAAGTAAAGAACTATCAACATCTGAATAAAATTGATATAAATCAATTTGCAATTTAGATAAAAAAACTTTCTCAATTTATGGTTTTATCCATCTTGATTTGAAATAGGGGAGTTCATTTTGTAAAACGTAGTATAGTTGATGCTGCAGTCAGGCTTCTAATGATAACAGTAGAAAACTTACACAGAATTGCTCTTTAAAAATCTCTTAAAATAGTTGACATACTAAATATATTATTGCACAAGGGAATCAGGCTTTGAAATTTTTTTTCTCTTGATTTATGAGTTGCTTCATGTAATGTAAGTGTGAGGAACAAAGAGACCTGGTTCTGCCCCCTCCGCCCGACACTTTCTGATTCTGGCCGATCAGAGCAGTGGTCATGCCGCTGCTGAGGACAGTAGCGACTGGCTGCAGAGCTCGGAGCAGCTTCCTGGTCCTATGCCCCGTCTCTCAGTAGAGCCCGTGGTCTGGATCCAGATCACGGCTTGCCTGATGTGGTTTGCAGGGCTCAGGGGTCTACACCCTCCACCTGCTGTGGTCCGGATTCTGTGAAGGGGAGCCCCAAGCCTCAGGTCCAGAACCTGACAAGCTGCAGTCTGTATCCAGACCATTGGCTGAGGTTCCTGACCCCCAGCTTATGTGGTACAGCACTTATCCGAACCATGGGAGTATACCGGGTTTGTGGTGTGCATAATTTTTTAGAATAGAAATAGTGCTGGTGAATATTGCCATTCAAAGGTGAATTGGAGGGTATAGTTTTGTTTTTGTCCAGTTTATTATGGTACATACACTGACAGTACAGTGCAAGTAATGATATGTTAAACATGTTGTCATGGTTGAAGCTGTCTGGTATAAAGTGTGTATAGGGAAAGGGTCAGAGTTAAGTTTGGGTTTGACATTTCAGTGATGCTTAACTGTCAGTGCACCTATCTTCCAATTTAGTGGTGTAATTTATATTATACCTTTTTTAAACAAAGCTGTGTGAAACTGTTAATTACCAATATTCAGTAATGGATTTCCACAGCCTTGCCAGGCTTGATTTGTGGTCAGGAGAGCTTACTGTTAAATTTAGGCTGTCTGCTCTTATTTTTTTGTGTGAGTTTGAAAGTGAACTTAAAACAGGTGGGTTTGTTTATTTAACTTAAAAATCTCATCTGGTTTCTCTGTGGAAAGTCTTCCCTTCTGTTAAAAGTAGACAGTCCTGATAAGATCCAAAAGAAAGTTGGAGTGGTCATTAAGGAGGACATGTGCCATGTCCTTTTGGCCCACTGATGTCTGAGCTAGGGACTTGCAGACAAAGGCTAGGGTTCACTACAGCACTCTGTCGATATGAGTCGCTGTTGGAAGAGATTTCCTGACAAAACTTCTGTCGACAGTGCGTCCACACACAAAAACCAGTTGGAAGAGGGCCCATTGTTCTGGATGTTGTTTCTGTCAAGAGGAGCCCCCCACCCCTGCCGAGCATCCGCACAACTTTTTTGTCGACAACCTGTCAGCGAAAGACCCTCTTCATCTGGGAGAGGCAGAAGGTTGTCGACAAAAGTGCCAGGTTTTGTCACGATACTGTTGACAAATCCCATTTTGTGTGTGGGCGCTCCACTTGGTTAACTTGACAAAACTGGGTTTTTGCCAGCAAAACTCACTAGTGTAACTGTAGCTAAAGGGTATAAGTCTTGAAGGAGGACTTTATGCCTACTACTAATTTCCAGTTTTGTTCCTTGAAATTCTAATTGACTTTCTTGGGTGCTTCAAAAACAGTGTAATTTCTTATTCCCATTAAGTCAGTGAGGGTGTGAAATCTGTTTCATTGCTTCTTTCCCATATCAGATTGCCCTCTTAAATCCCAATTTTCCGAGAGAGAATCTTGTCTGCGCTCCCTACTGTAGTAATAAAATGATCCTTCCATTAGAAATAGAAATGTATGTATAAAATCTGCCAAATTACTAATTTTACCTGTGCATCTGGGGGAGAATTCCTTGCACTTATTAAATGCTCAGACTTTTTGTATTATATTTCTGTTGTTTCTAGTCTCTGTTAGTTAATGGGAGGATTCCTCTCTGATTTATATTGTCCATTTTGGCTTTGAATCAGCATTAGAAGTGCTTGTGGAAGATGATGGCAGTCATCACAACTGTGTTGAGGAAGAAAAAGGCTCAGGTATGATTGTGTATCTCTGGATTCGTTCATCAAGAATTCTAATTGTGATTCCAGAAGTGGTTTGGACAGTTTGGTTCATATATTCCATGTACTAAGTTTCATAGTAAACTGTAACGGAAAGTTTCTTGTCTGTAGCACAAGGTCTGGTTTATTTGTCAGTTGTCAGAGTCTTCCTTTCCTAAACATAAATGGTCAAGTTGTCACCATGTTCCTTTATGCCAAGCCCTCTTGTGTTTCCTGTGGTTTTTGTCTTTTGTTTTGCTCTATTTTCTCTGCCTGATTTTCTTGAGCCAGACCATTAGCTTTTACATTCAATCCAGTAGTGTTGCTCTTCTGTGAATCCTTTGAAGATATTCTCCTGAACTGAGGATACTGGTAATTGTATAGAATTGATTGCAGGATGTTGCCTTTTTGAAGAATGGCTTATTCTGTTCAGGTAGATCTTTAGGGATAGAAATCTTATCTGTGGTTATTCAGGGTTTTTGTGTGGTTTGGAAATACAGTTAAAAATCGTGCCTATGTTGAAAAGTAGAACAGTGCTTTAATTCTGCCCACAGGCAATTGTATTGTAATGGATTGTGCTTTCACAGTTGCATTTTAGTGCAGATATTTTCTTCAGAAAATGAGTTACAGGAGGACATTTTACTGTGAGGCATCTGGATTATGCAGTATAGATTTCAAGCAGCTGCTGTTATTTCTCCAGTTGTTCATAGTTGGTGTTGTGGGGGCAGTGGATCTTGAGCTATACAAAAACCACGTAGCAGTGACACTTGTTGAACCAGTCATATCCTCCTTGACTGATGGCTTTTTATTGTAGCTAGTTTTAGATGACTGGCAGTCCTGTCTTCTGGCAGCCTCTTCCTTTGTGTGTGAAATGCCATATCTATGCTAGCAGTTGTCCCCAAATTATTCATTGTGGTGCAGCCATTGGTGCAGCCCCAGCAAAAGTGAACGTGTTGGCATTTTGAGAACCACCTTGTTTTCTAAAGTTGGTGTTCTGATCAGGTGCAGATGTCATGATTATTCTGAATGCCAATTGTTGAGTTGTATTAGCAACCGCACCATTGCTGGTATTGTTATAACTGACTGGTTGCGTATTTGAAACTTGCTAAATAATTGTTTTAAAGGTATACAAGAAGGAATAAAATCAAGCTAAAATAGAAATTTTGTATGTTTTGGAAGCTTTTCAGTTTCAAAAGTAGATGTCCGTATCAACTAAATAATTACTTTATTAATTGATAAGCTGAATTAATTGATAAGCTGAATAGTAACAAGTCGCCAGGACCAGACGGCATTCACCCAAGGGTTCTGAAAGAACTCAAATGTGAAATTGCGGAGTTATTAACAGTGGTTTGTAACCTATCCTTTAAATCCACTTTGGTACCAAATGACTGGAAGACGGCCAATATAACACCAATATTTAAAAAAGGCTCTAGAGGAGATCCTGGCAATTATAGACCGATAAGTTTAACATCAGTACCAGGCAAATTAGTAGAAACACTAGTAAAGAGTAAAATTGCAAGGCACATAGAAGAGCACGAATTGTTGGGCAAAAGTCAGCATGGTTTCTGCAGAGGGAAGTCGTGTCTGTCTAATCTATTAGAATTCTTTGAAGGGGTTAATAAACATGCGGACAAGGGGCACCCAGTGGACATAATATACCTAGATTTCCAGAAAGCCTTTGACACGGTCCCACACCAAAGGCTTTTATGTAAATTATGTGGTCATGGGATAGGAGGAAAGGTCCTTTCATGGATCGGGAATTGGTTAAAAGACAGAAAACAAAGGGTTGGAATAAATGGTAAATTTTCACAATGGAGGGGGGTAACTAGTGGTGATCCCCAGGGCTCAGTCCTGGGACCGATCCTGTTCAACTTGTTCATCAATGATCTAGAAAATGAGGTAAGCAGTGAGGTGGCAAAGTTTGCAGATGACACCAAGTTGTTCAGGACAGTCAAAAGCAAAAGGGATTGTGAAGAACTACAAAAAGATCTCAGCAAACTGAGTGATTGGGCAGCAAAATGGCAAATGAAATTTAATGTGGGTAAGTGTAAGGTAATGCATGTTGGAAAAAATAACCCAAATTACACGTACTACATGATGGGGTCAAATTTAGCTACGACAGATCAGGAAAGGGATCTTGGAGTTATAGTGGATAGTTCTCTGAAGACATCCACGCAGTGTGCAGCGGCAGTTAGTAAGGCAAATAGGATGTTAGGAATTATTAAAAAAGGGATCGATAATAAGACAAAAGATATCATACTTCCCCTATATAAAACTATGGTACGCCCACATCTCGAGTACTGCGTGCAGATGTGGTCTCCTCACCTCAAAAAAGATATATTGGCATTAGAAAAGGTTCAGAAAAGGGCGACTAAGATGATTAGGGGCTTGGAAAGGGTCCCATATGGGGAGAGGCTAGAGAGACTGGGACTTTTCAGTTTGGAAAAAAGGCGATTGAGGGGCGATATGATAGAGGTATATAAAATCATGAATGGTGTGGAGAAAGTGAATATAGAAAAATTATTTACCTTTTCCCATAATACAAGAACTAGGGGACACCAAATGAAATTGATGGGTAGTAGGTTCAAAACTAATAAAAGGAAATTTTTCTTCACACAGCGCACAGTCAACCTGTGGAACTCCTTGCTGGAAGAGGCTGTGAAGGCCAGGACTCTATTAGGGTTTAAAAAAGAGCTTGATAAATTTTTGCAGGTTAGGTCCATAAATGGCTATTAGCCAGGGATAAAGTATGGTGCCCTAGCCTTCAGAACAAGGGCAGGAGATGGATGGCAGGAGATAAATCACTTGATCATTGTCTTCTGTTCTCCTTCTCTGGGGCACCTGGCATTGGCCACCGTCGGCAGATGGGATGCTGGGCTTGATGGACCTTTGGTCTGACCCAGTATGGCCATTCTTATGTTCTTATGTTCTTATGTTCTACTGTTTAATGTGAAAATAATAAGGTATAGCTGAAAACGATAGTGGTAATTTTGAAGGTTTCAGTTTTGAGGGTAGAAGTTACAAAGATTTTTGTAGTACAAAATTATACAAATCTCGCTACTGGTAAACCATTAGCCATTGAAAAATCTGTCTCCTTGCTGATTGCTGATAAGACCATTTAAGAGATTTGTTTTCTTAGTTCTTGAGAACACAGATTATTATAGCAGCTATGGGATAATTAAACTTCTTTCAGTTAAAAATGAAATCTTATTTAGTTAACTTGTAAAATTGTGCTATCATCTTTGGATTCTACAGTCCATTAATTGAAGTGTAATGAGTGCTAGTTAAAGGTTGGATTAGACCAAAATAAACTTATTTGTAAGAAGGCTTATTAAACAGGGCTATTGTGCCCTCATTTGGGATTAAGAAATTGCTTCATGGGAAAAGTGCCAATTCCTTTTACATACATGAGGTTGACAAGAGCTTTACTAGGTCTCTGCAAGATGTCTTCATTTTGTTTTTTCGCTTTTAAACAAGTTTCTCCAGCCCCGATGTAAACATTTTAGAATTTGGTTTTACATTACATGCAGCCTGCATATAATTTATTCCAGTGAATCCATCTAATTTCTAAATGGGAAACTCCACAAGAATTTTGCTTTTGGTTTTCACACGGGTGCTTAGATCCTCTTTTTTCATAGTAACAAAAAATTAGAGGTGCGTAGTTGTCATGCAAGGGAGTAAATGTAATCCTTCACCAACATTTCATAGTTATACCAACATTTCATAGTTAATGATGCGTCAGTCTGAACTGAATACATTGGTGGATTTTTTTCCCTTGTAAATTGTACTATGTGGTACTTCAGATTACTTTAATTTCTGTTAGTCAAGGTCCAAGTGTAGGATGCTGTAATCTTTTTTTTTTTTTGTTTTGTTTTTAAGTATTGCACTTTTAAAATGAAGAACAACAACTCATAAGGATAAAAGGTACCCTTAGAGGCTACAGAATAAACTCTTCACTCTGCACTTCTCCTAATTCCAAAAACAGGCCATGTTTCAAGTGGAATGTTTTTATTCAAGGATCTTAACTATTTCAGAAGTTTTATTAATTTCACAACTATATTAACTACTACTTTTTCTGCTTTTGTTTTGGGTGTGTGTGAAAGGGGAATTTGTATATTTTGTAAAATAACTAGTTTCCATTTTACATTGGTTATTTGGATGATTCTTGTGCATAGCTATTTCAGTACAAATTAGATTTAATACAGGGTTGTTTATGTCTAGGAAGGAAAGGAAAATAATACAGGATTCTGAATTTGAGCAGTAATATATGTAAATGCTGTAAAAATATGGCAAGGTCATCATAACTTGGAAATCTTATTGTAAAAACTAGGAAGAAATACAACTGTTAAATTAGAACTATTAAACAAAGTGTGATCAGAATTAACTAGTGTTGAGACCAAGTGAAAGTCCAACTTCTGAATGTAAATGAAAATCAATGTTTTACCACAGGCAACTCACTGAACCAAGTAATTGGTTTTTCCATGAAAAATTAGACATTTTACTGGGGATGCAGCAGAGCATTATGTGAAGGATTTATATGCTTGTTATATTAAAATTAAACAATCATTAAAAGATTGTATTTTTAAAAGTGGTGCTTGAGGGGGAACATGAAGAAATCTAATCAGAATTTGTTTGTGCAAATTTAAGCAATATTGTCTACAGTAGTTGATGATTTTTGCTTCAGGGAATTTCTTTTCCAGTGAAATGGAAGTCACTTAACTGTGCAAAGTAAATCTAAGTTAGCTTCCAGTGAAATCTGCATTAATAGAATTCATCACTAACATCTGTATTTTCATGTACTGACTCATCCTGTGAACAAAGGCACAAGTTAGCTGCTAAATTAATCTTTAAAACTAAATGAACTGTTATCTTTGAATACATATAGATTAACATTTTCTAATATGTCAATAATGAATGCATTTGTCTTCTATGATACTGTTGAACAAACATGAAATGGAGAAGCAACTCTGTTGTTCTCGTAGTTTCTCTTTTAAAGGAAATTTTTTCCATTACACAAATTATTTGCTCTTTTGTTCTTTTATAACCTAATCAAAGCCTTGTTATATGTGGACATGAATTTTTTTTCCCTGAAACAGTGATTATTTCATCTTACAATTAAGCTCTTTGTTACTGTCTTAGCTATATTTAAGAGCCTTATTATCTGAGGACCTGAGTACACTTCCATTTATAAATATGTACAAATTTGCATGTAGGATAAAAATTGACCTTTTTTGTTGTGCAGTTGCTGCCTGTCATGTAATGTGAGCCACCGTGCCATAAACTGAGAAGAATCATTTCTGAACATAAACTGTCTGCTGAATAATAGAATTTGTTACTTGGGGTCTAAGAAAATTTTTAGTTGAAATAGTATTCCATGAATTTACATAGAGAGACACATTCTTGCACGGAATGAGGAAGAAAAAAATCACAGGTAGTAAAGCAGTATACAAAATTCATCTGCTAGTAAGAACTACACTAAAGAAATGAAGTAAGACTTTCCTGTCTCTGAATTTCCTACGAATATTGCTTGAAAAAAAATCTTTTGGAGTTAAAAATGAAACATCCTTGTCAGAAGATGTCACATAAAGTAGTCCTATAATGGAAAGTAAAACGTGTTCTCTGTCCAAGACTTAGAACTGGAATTAATGTTTTAAATATATATTAACACCTTTGTAAGGAAAAGGAGCAGGGAGATCTTACTAGCATGTTACCTTTTTTTCTTTAATAGATCTCCACCAAAAACACCCAAGTATTTGAAAGCCAGAAAGTGACACTGTAGGCCTACTAGCATTTTCATACAAAATCACCATGTCCGCTGTTATGTGGAGGGTTGTAGACTTATTATGTAGAAATAATAAGCCTATAGGTTAAATGGCTCATATCCAAAACCTCTGGCTGTAAAGGTTTTGTAACACGCATTGCTTATTCAAGCTTACTGCTATGACACCTTAGAGACTATCATATTTATTAGGTCATGAGCTTTCATGGGCGAAACCAACTTCGTCACCTGAAGATTTGGGTTTTCCCCATGAAAGCTCATTATTTAGTAATTTTGTTACTCTTTAAGGCTATATCTACTCCAGAGGGGTTTATCAACAATACCCGGGGAAAGTCCAGATTCCCGCAGCATTTTGTTGACAGTAAATCGACAGAACTCAGCATTTTTGTCGACAGTCTTATTGCTATCCCCAGGAGGCATAGTGCCTCTGTCAACAGAGATCTGTCGACAGAAAGCTGGTCTGAATGTTCTGGGGTGCCCTCTGCTGTGCTTCCAGTTGGCTGTTTTTCTCAAGACAGCAGCTGTGCAGTCTGTCTGCTTTCTGTCAGAAGAGTAGATTGTTCTTGAGATCCACTTTATAATTTGGCTGCGATCTGTCGACAGAAGTTTTGTTGAAAGAAATCGTCCAACACAAACTTCTGTTGGCAAATCGCTGTAATCTAGACAGAGCCTACGGTGCTACAGGACTGCTTGTTTGTGAATCTACAGAATAAGAAGGCTACCCCTCTGTCTGCTTATTCAAGTACAGTAGTCCCTCGAATTATGTGAGGCTTGTGTTCCCTCGAATTTCACATGTTTGGGGTGGGGGGGGGGCTTTTTTCCCCAGCAGGAGCACTTGGAGCCCCTTTTGAAAGGTAAGTCCTGTGCTGGGGGGAGGGGCAACTTGGGGAGGGTTAAGTCTGAAAGTGAGCTGGGGTACTGAGGGTGGTGGCAGGGGGTTTAAACTTGTGGTGGGTTAGGTCTGCAGGGAGTTTGGGGGTGGTGGTGAGTAGGTGCCATGCAGCACTTCGGCAGGGTTGAGCCAGGTGCATGAGTAGGTGGTGAGTCAGGGCTGGGGCCACATGGGGGGCGGGTGTGAGCCAGGGCCAGGTGCAGGGGTGGAGTGGTGAGCCAGGGCTGTGTGGGGTGGGGGTGGACTGGGGCTGTGCTGGCTGGAGGGCAGGGAGGGTTGAGCCAGGTCTGCGGGATTTTGAGTTGCACTGAAGTCACGTTAATCCAAGTTAAGTGCAGCTTAAAATTGCACATTTTGAGGGATTACTGTAAATCATAAATGTATGTCAACTTTCCGTGAGAAGTTCAGTGTTTGTGTTTGAGTGCCAGTTCTGGAAAGATTACGGGGAAAATTCTTTGGACCGTAATTGAGTGGGTCACAGAGTTGCTTCTCTTATTTACTTGGGGCTGCCCTGGGCTCAGAACCCTGATGTGTGAGGAGGAAACATCCAGACCACACAGGTTTCCACTTTTAGAGTTTTTAAGTAAACTGAGCATAGGCAGTACATATAAAACCACAAATCCAATCAAGTGTAGATGAATGTAACAAGTTTTCTTAAGTTTACACATACAAACAACTCCTATAACTCTTAACCTGTGAAATAGGTGTGTGAGAGATCTTTTAGACAAGATGGTTTAACCGAGGGCTGTTTGAGGTATTTGAAGAACAGTTCCTTAGGTGAGCTCTCAAATGCTGTGAGTTCTGTTCACACACACTTGTGATTTGCATGTACGTGCCCAACAAATTGTCAGCTCTCAGCTGTGTGTCTTTTTATTACAAAAAGGATTGCAGTAGTAGAGGCATCCCTCTATTAACAAAAAAAATACACTGAAAAGGTACTAACTACCTTTAAAAATTCCCTACTCCAAAAATAATTAGATGCAAAGCTGGCAAGGTGGGAACTCAGTTTCTAGAATACCAATCATACATTCTGTCAGCCATGGACAAAGAGGGACAGTTTCCATTCTACAGAGAGGTACTTATAACTTCCCCTTCATATGTTGTTCGCTGTCTCAACTTTGAACAGCATTTCTTTGTCACTCACGATTTGGGATGAAGGTTTAACTCAGTCTGAGTAAAATACTTTTTCTCCTAAAATTAATTTTGGGGCTAAGGTGCTTATGTCAACTCATCTGCTTCACACTTCATACTATAATTGATAGTTACAGAGGAAGAAATTTATGATTTTTGCTGTTTGTGAATTTAGTGTATTTGACAGCATTTTGTATTGTTGACTTCACGGTTTCCGTTGGAGCATTTCTAGTTTTTGTGGGCGTTTCACACAGCAAATTGTGAGAGAGAAACAAATGAGCCAGCACAAAGTACTTTTATAAACCAGCAAAACTCACCCAGAGTCTCAGGGTTTCTGTAACTGATTATTTTAGGGTGGGAGAGGAATGTGGAAAGAGTAGAATTCCAGTTCACAGTGCCCCTTAATCTGTGTTTAAAAATAAAATTCCTTGTCGAACAATGGAAAGTATGAGAATCCAAGGTTTACGTATGCCCCCAAATCTTAAATCTAGTTGTGAACTGTATTCCTGCCATCTTATCTACTCTCCTTTTTCTGACAGATGTCTTAATGTAGTACTTGGTTTACATATTATCTCTGGATATGTTCCTGACTCTAGGTGTTTTCTCAAAGGAGGTACATGTGTTAAGCTTATATAGCAGAGTGTATTTAATGTAACTAACTTGCATAGGGGTACTTGGGTTTTGACGTCTGCTGTGTTGAGGCTTAAAATATGCAGGTGACATCAGAACCTGGAAAGATCTTGAGGCTGTATGTGAAGTCTAATAGCAATACATTGAGTTTAAATGGCGACATCTTCACAAACGTTAATTTAGCCTTGCAACATTCCTGTTAGATAAGTGATATTGCCCCGATTTTACTGAAGAAGAACTGAATCGGAGATTAATTGATTTGTTGAAGGTAACATAATATATGCAAAGTCAGGACCAGAATCCAGATCAGACCTTGGAATGCCAGTATTGTGTCTGCACTGTCTGCCCACTTCCCAGTGGTAGGTCATTGATGATGGATAGTGTTTTGGCACTTAACTTCTGGTCAAATAAGTGATGTGCCATTAAATGGGATGGTATGTGTTTCTATTTGAGCAAGTATTCTTGAACTGAAGTTACATGGCTCATGTTGCTGGTGTTTGTAAGATATGCACAGGATTATGGCTGTTCTTTGATTTGATGTGTAGGCTGTGCGTATTAAAAAGATGTAGGATGTAAAAAAGCTTCCCGGAAAGTTGACAAGAATTCTAAAGAAAGCATATTACAAATACATGTTAGAGCATCCCACATCTGCTGATTTTATTGCAACGAATTTATGGGCAATAACTTAATTTTTTTAAATATCCTAAGTGCTGGGATTTTATAAATTGTGATGCTGTTGAATGAAATACAGGATATAGTATATTAAAATGTGTATTAGCCTCATGTAAAGATTCCTTTTTTTTCAGGGAAAATCCCTCATTTGTTGGGCTCCTGTCTTTTTTAGCCCAGGCAGTAGCCCAATTTCAGATCACCGAGAACTTGACTTGATACTGGAATGATCACTAATGGCAATATTTCTTAGCCAAGCACTTGTCCTGGAAGTTTATTAAATCTTAATTTAATTGAATGGCTAAACTAACATTTGTTGACTTGCAGGTTGCTTGCCAAATGCATCTTCAGGTTTGCCAGTCAGGCTAATCACAGAGCCAAGCATATAAAGCCTTCCACACAAAAGCCTTTGGGGGCTTAGAAAAAAAAAGCTGTACATCTTTTCCCCCCATCTTCATAAAGGTTCAGTTTTCTTGTTCAGTAAGGGATTCTTGAGGACCCCTCATAATATCTTAATGGTAAAATTTAAAGATTATTTCTTGGAAGGCGCCAAGTTTCCCCCACCCCCATAAGCTATGGATTTCAACTAATGTTCTATTCCAGAAGATTCTATAAAAAGCGCCTGACAGAAGCAATTGCAGGAGTCCTTGTGTGCTCCCATTATCTACAGTTCATTCCCCAAATCTTTTCAAGCTACGCAGATCAAAAATTGAATTTCAGGGTTTGTTTGTTGGTCCCTTGGATGGAGGTGTGACATATCTGAAGTTTACTTCTCTTTTATAAAATAAAGTGTTGAAAAATAACAAATGGTTAACAGATTTTTGCCTGAAAAAAGGTTTTATACCTTAGAGCATATAGAATCTAAATTCACTTGTTCTGTGAATCAAAGGCCATCAGGAGTTTTGAGACTGACTTCCCAATTTTATCTTTGGTTGCTAGAGTACTCCACGTTACTTCAGTAGGATTTCACAAATACAACTAAGCGCAAAATATAACCCAAGATCTAATGGAAACCAAGCAAGAAAGAGATGATTTTGCATATAGTTGCTCCTTAAAGTGTGCCTGTGTTACCCTTTTTCTCACTTTTGCCCAGTAACTGTGGTCTGAGGTGTCCTCGTATTAACTGCTTTTGAAGCTCTCCACTTAGCCCCGGAGATATATCCTTTTAGTGGATTATGCATAATATAATTATTAATATGGAATTTTATTTTATTCACAAACTCTTGTCTTTTAACAGTATGATCTTTTCCCACCCCACCCTTATTCCTGAATTAGACTTCATTTTCATTAGTTTGAGGTATGTATTAATCCATGTCTAACACTAAGAATTTAGTGTAAACAAACTTTTAATACTAAACATTAAATGTATGTTTTGGCAGTTTCTGAGGAAGAAGATAGGTTGCTGCCATTAAGGTCTAGGAACTTAAAACCATCTATCAATGTTCTGTTCTGTTATATGCTGATTCAAATTACTTGATATTCCTTAATTGGAGTTTCTTACCTAATGGGTAGTCTATCACTTTGGGTTAAAAATTGCAGTTAAAATTTCTTGCCACTATTACTTATCAATTTTGGACTGTTGAGATGATTCCAAAATGTTATTAAAATTTGGCTATCCTCATTTGGCATTAGTGGAATATATTGTAACACATTTGCCCTCTACGTATCCTGGCACCAAAACCCATCTGCGCTCTGTATCTGTTTGGACACTTTTACATTCCTTTGCTTCTTGCTTACTTACTAGTTTAAAAACCTCTTTCTACAATTCAGAGATGTGAGGGATAGGCATTTTTAAGTGTGATTACTCTTTGGGAGGTAAGGGTGGTTTTGTGTGTGTGTGTGTGTGTGTGTGTGTGTGTGTGTGTTTTTTAAGCATTGGCACTGAGAAATATAAAATTAAACTAGTTAGTATAGTGTGTATATACAGACTATAGAATATAATAGGGTGGTATTGTTTGTTGTTTTTGTACTTAGTTGAATATTTTAGTCTTCTAACGTTCCAAGAGCACCAAATTGTTCCTGATTTTTATTTTTCAAAATATTCAGTGTTGTTATTGTGTGTAGTGCCTTTCCCATCCTTTTCTACCTGCAGTCCCAAATATTTTTTAATATGATGTTTGTGTATGTGCTTCTCTACATTTACATTCCATATCATTACTAACTATAATATACAGAACAACCTTAAATCAAATGGTTCAAACATTTTCACTTTAGTCCTTGTCATACTGGAATCCACTATTGTGAACCAAATACAAATTTGGGGTCTTTTCGGTGTATTTTTAACTAGCTTAAGTGAAAAGAGCTGAGCATTAGAATGTGTAACCAAGTAATACTATTATGGAAATTTGATTGATCTTGTCTTCTTCATTGTTAACTGTAGTGTGTTTTACATCATTTTCTTTTAGTTTCACATGTAGTATATGACTCAACTTTACAGTTTTTTAAAAGCCAATTCCAAATCCAGGTCAATGGATGGACTAATGCTGATCTTGGTAGAAGCAGAGTCACATTCCCAGTGATGATTGTGCTCAACTGTTTGTTAAACCCACCAATTCCCTTTCATGCAAATCCTCAAAATGTCAGCATTCAAAGATCTTTAAAAAGATATAAAGTGAAAATAAGATCTGTTGCTTAGCTATTTTAATTAAATTGTTTTTAACATCCTTATTTAACATTAAACTTGTGTTCTAACATTTGTATTATTATGTTCACATTGCTATTCTGGAACAAGTTCTGATGTGCATTAGAATGTGTGGGATCTTAGGTAAGATAGGGAAGTCTGTATCCAGTGCATAAAATTATAATTTTTAAAATTAATTAAAAATAAAATATAAAGGAAATAAACTAGAATGTTTGTCTTTATGCATTGCTGATTATTTCCCCCATTTTTTAAAGCTTAAAACAGTTAAAGTGGAGGTTTTGTACTTCTTTCTTTATCAGTATCCTGATTTTTCTGTAGAATTTCAGTTTTTGTACCAAAACCAGAAAACACAACAACCTTCCCCAAACTCTTTTCTGTTGAGATATTTTACACTAAAAATAGTTGTATGATGAAGAACAGAAGTCTAAGGCCAATAGAAGCTCTTAACTGTGAGAACAATGCAAATTGAAACACAAAATTGATAAGCAGGTATCATGAGCTATATTTGCAACCATTGCTATCTTCTTACACTTTTTATTAAGGCAAAATTACAATAAAAAGTTAACATACCACTTCTTACATTAGTTGTTATTTATTCAGCCTCGGGTTAATACTCCAGCATACCAAGCTACGGGTTCTGGCTTGCTGGTTGGGGAACTCTCCCCTGAGTATGCTAAAAAAATGTGACCAAATTTCTAAATAGCTATCATTACTTTTGTATGTGTATTTGGTGTGAAGTCTTTTCCATCTTTTACTGCCAAGCAGTTCCATAGCGGTTATCACCACCTTTTTCAAGTACTACACAATATGAAGACTAGCTATTAACAAAATTGAAATTACTTTGTGTTTCTGTTCAAAATGTTGATCATTCACAGGTCAGAACCTTTGGGAAGCTAGTATTTCGTTATAAGATGAATCTTTTCAATAACTTCCTCCCAAAATGGTCCCTGGACACACAGCAACCACATGAACAGGTGTTACCCTTTATCTGACTCCAGCAGAGAGTTCCCTGGTAATTACAGATATGATGGCTTTTAACTGAAGTTAATTGCCATCACTTCAGCAATTTGTAGGGATTTTCTTTGTTATGAATATTGATGATATACAGCCACTTTTCTGTATACTGTCTCCTTTGTCTAATATCAGAGAGGTAGCCGTGTTAGTCTGTATCTTCGAGAACAACAAGAAGTCCTGTGGCACCTTATAGACTAACAGGTATTTGTTAGTCTGTAAAGTGTCACAGGACTTCTTGTTGTCCTTTGTCTAAGTTTCACTCCACCCCCTGATTGTTTTCATATCATTATCTCTTTTAGTAAAAATCATATACAGGTTGCACCTCCTTCGTCTGGTGCTCTCGGGCCAAGGGAATTTGCTAGATGAAGGGAGGTCTGCTGCCCACTCCTTCCCTTCCTCACAACCTCCAGCTCTGGGGGACCCCCTTTATCTCCTCCCAGACCTTGGCCCATGATAGGCCGAAACTGACGGGGGCCACCTCTGGCTACCGGCTGTGGAGGCTGGACCCTGTCCATGGCCCTGGCCACGTGAGTGCCAGCTCATCCTGCCTGGGCTGATGGCATAGCCTCAGAGCTGCAGGCGTGACCCAGGCCCTGCAGAGGCCAGCTCCAGCTCTGGTTGGGGTGTTGGGTACTGGCCAGGCTGCTGTCACAGCCTCCACCTTATGGGTGCTTGATGCAGCTCCAGCAGGCCTGTCAGCACCATCTGGCCCTGTGGGTGCCTGGTGCAGCCCTGGCCAGGCTGCTGGTGTGGTCCTGTCCCCATGGGTGTCTGTCCAGTCTAGGCTGCCTGCATGGTCCTGGTTCCATGGGTGTAGGGTGTAGTCCCAGCTCTCCAGAGGTAAGCTCTGGCCAGCTGTCACCTCTGGCCAGGGATGCAGGGCTTTTCTGCCCCAGGTGACCAGACTAATTTTCCAACCCAGCTCTCTTGTCCAGTAATGTCCGTGGTCTCTGGTTTTGGGAGGTTTATCCTGTGTTAGAAGTTGAATCTGGTGTACTAGCTTTTTAAGTTTAGATAGAGCTGCTTTGTATCGAAATTTCACAGTAAAATGTTTGACTTGTAATTATTGAAAATATGGGATTTTAATATTGTTTGCATTATTATGTTTTCTGGTATGATTTCAAATTAGAATCCAGGCGCATATATGTCTGTATTGATTATTCTCAACTCTTACCCATGAAGAATATTCATCCCAACTATGCCAACTATCTGCTATTAGGAATAAGGGGATTTCGAAGTTGCTGGGGTCTTTTTGAAAAGGAGCCCCGTCTGGACAAGCCATGTGGCGGCAAGATTCGGCAATTTCGAAGTGCCACAGCTGCCCGCATGCTAATGAGGTGCTGAATTTGCATGGCGATTTCGAAGTTGAGGGATAGTGTAGACAAGGCCTGTGTAGAATTTTGTTAGTCTTTAAAGTGCTACTGGACTGCCTTTTTTTTTGGTGTGTAGAACAAAGCCTTCAACTTGTTTGCATGCTTGAAAATGGCCCAGAATGCAATTGTGCAAGATTTCACATCTTTTTGTTTCTTCTGTTGTAGTAGTAGTTGACAACATATTGTTAATCAGATGAGACGGTTAGGTGATACACAGCAGCTTCAGTTTGTATTTGATTTTTGTATCCCATGCAGATTTATTCATATGGGAAGCAGAATCTGTGTCGAGGCCACGTTTTTCTGAGTTAGATGGTACGTTTTAAAGTCAGTTCTTCTTCGAGTGTCCCCGTGGGTGCTCCACCATAGGTGACGGCTTGGCCGGCGCCGCAGATCGGATCTTCCAAGCAGTTTCTGCTGGACCGCGCATGCGCCGGCGCGCGCCGCTCCCTGGCGCGCTCCTGGCCATGTGCGCGATCCGGTCCCCGCCAGTTCCTCTTAACCGCCGTCGGCTGCAGACGGAATCCGACTAGGCTAAAGCCACATAGCGTATTCAACGCCTTTATTTGTTTTCTCTTTAAAGTTTTTCAGTTCTTTAGGATACCATAAGTAACCGGTTGTTATTTTGTAAAAAAAAACAAAAACAAAAAAAAAAAAAAACAAACAAGCTACGGAGGGACAGCTCAAGCCAGTCCCAGTAACAAGCGCCGGAGGCCGGGAGCTAGGGCCATCAGCCCTCCTGCGGAGGCAGGCCATCGGACGGGGAAACAGCACAAAGAAGTGCTAAGTACCCACAAACAAACTCAAAGACTCACCAACAATGTCCTCCTCAGGCTTTAAAAAATGTGAGTCCTGCCGAGAGGCGATGCCAGTGTCCGATGGGCACAGTCTATGCATAAGGTGCCTGGGGGAGTCCCATGTGGCACAAAAATGCGCCTTCTGTGCAAAATTAACGACCAGAGCACGGAGAGACAGGGAGATGAGAATTAAACTGCTGCTTCTTGACAAGGCCCTCCAGCCAGACGTGCCGGAGCGGCCGCAGCAGGAGGGACCCTCCGGGGCCCTTAGAAGGAAAGCTGCCTCCCTCATTCCATCAGCGCAAAAACGGAGGAAAGTTTCTCCAACCCGATCCCTGCCGGCAGCAACAGTGAGCGGGACGGGAGGAGCGAGCAGCCCCCAGCCGCAGCAACAGCTGATCGGCGGCGGCACGGAGAGCCACGTGGAAGCGGCTCAGCCTCCGATGATCAGCCAGCCGCCCCGCACCGCAGGCAGGGCGGCGGCTAAGCAAGCGCCGGTACCAGCGGCACCGCAGGCAGCGGCACCGACCCCCGGGGAACTGGCGGTGCAGAACGCGCAGGCACGTAGCCTGCAGGCGCAGAAGGACTCCGCACGTGCGGCACCGCCCTCGAGCGTGCCTAGCACAGTGCCGACGGGGCCGGGATCCCCCGCCCATCAGGGGGCGGAGTTACCTCCTCAAGGGAGGGGGAAGGCTGCACACAAGAGGAGGCACTGCAGCCCCTCTCCAGACAGGGCTGTGGAGCTCTTTTCTCACAGCCCTCCGCTCATGTTGCAGACTCCAACCAGAAGGCAGGGGCCCCCCCTAGCCTACCCGGAGCCCCCTTCTCCTTTCCTGCAATCAGCCTCCCCATGGCTGGCACCACCCTCGCCCTTCCTGGGATTTGAATCGCTGGACTATTATGCAAAATCGCTCTCTCCAGTGTCTCGACGATCCCCCTCTCCCAGACACACAGGGTACGTGCAAACGGAATGGTCAAGGTCACCTTCCCAGGAACAGTGCCTATACTGCCATGGTCATCCCTACCACGCGGGGCATGGACACCATCGGCAATCTACCAGGGAGAGATCCCCACATACTACCTCGTACCCCCGAGGGCAATCGCGATCGGGGACGGAGACTCAAGCATCCCAGGGGGGACTGGCCGTGGACCCACGAGATTTTCCCTCGCAAACCTCCAGCGAGAGGGCGCACCATCACCATCAAGAACCGGAAGGGTCCAAAGAAATGTACCCCAGCGGTTCCTCGTTTTCCTCCCCGGATGAGGCCACGGCCTTAGGGGACGTCCATCCCAAGGACGATCTCAAACAGTTTCAGGAGCTGTTTAAGAGGGTAGCTTTCATGCAAGGCATCCAGACAGCACAAGTGCAAGAGAAACATCATAAGCTCCTTAAAAATTTGAGCTCCCCGGCCTCCTCCAGAGTAGCAATCCCGCTTGATGAAGCGATCTTGGAGTCCGCCACTACCATATGGCAGACCCCGGCAACTATTCCGCCTGTCCAAAAGAGAGCGGATAAGAAATACTTCGTGCCGGCGAAGGGCATGGAGTTCTTGTTTAGCCACCCCCAGCCAAACTCCTTGGTGGTGGAGTCCTCGCAGCAAAGATTAAAAACATCTCAATTTAAAACAGGGGGAACGGACAAAGATGCCAAGAAGCTAGAGCTGTTCGGCAGAAAGGTCTACTCCTCCTCCACTTTAACCTTGCGAATGGCAAATTATGCAGCGCACTTGGCGAACCATAATTTCGACAACTATGCCAGATTAACTTCCCTCATGGACTCGCTTCCAGAGGACAAAAAGCCGGTCCTCAAGGCCATAGTGCAAGAGGGCTACGCGGCTGCGAGGATGGAAGTTCAGATTGCTTTGGACGTTGCGGACACGGCAGCACGTTCCACAGCAACTGCAGTGGTGATGCGACGGGAGTCCTGGCTCCAGACCTTGGGCATACCGAGAGATCTGCAGGCGAAGATAATCGACCTTCCCTTCGACTTGCAGAAGCTGTTTGCTGAATCAACTGACTCGGTCCTTCATTCCAGTAAAGATTCAAGAGCCACACTCAGGACCCTGGGGATTTACACCCCTCCATACTCAAAGAAAAGGTACTACCCACAGCAAAGGCGGTACCAATACCAGCAACAACGCCCCCAGTATCACAGGGGTTACGAGCAAGGGCGGCATCAGCAGCACCAGCAGTACAGAACCCCCAGGCGACGCTTACAACAGGGCCGTCCGTCCTTGGGGCGGGGCCAAAGGCCACAAGTTTGACATACAAATCCAGGGCTGCGCCATCACCACCATTGCACAAGATCATCCGAAACGACTTTTTCACCATCGCCTCCGACCATTCTATGACCAGTGGCAAAGGATCACCACAGACAAATGGGTGCTGGAGATCATAGCCACGGGGTACGCCATCCCCTTCCAGTCGCTCCCGCCGCCACGACCCCCGCCCAAGCCCCACCCCCAGGAGGCCTCCCATGTAGCCAGGCTCAGGCAGGAGGTGGCCCACCTAGAGTTCATAGGGGCGGTGGAAAAGGTGCCGGAGCAACTGCAAGGGAAAGGGTTCTACTCTCGGTATTTCCTACTTGCCGGGCACGCACAACGTGAAGGCAGACCAGTTGAGCAGACGTTTTGCGCTCACCCACGAGTGGCAGATCCGTCCCGATCTACTACGGCCGATTTTCCACGCATGGGGGTTTCCCCAAATAGATCTGTTTGCCACTCAGCACAACAAACAGTGCCCACAATTCTCCTCCAGAGCAGGGCTGGGCCGGGGGTCCCTGGGGGACGCGTTCGCGATCCAGTGGGGAGGCCCCCTGCTTTACGCGTTTCCCCCCGCAGTGCTGATCCACAAGGTTCTGCAAAAAGCCAGGAGAGACAAGGCTCGGATGATCCTGATAGTCCCAACATGGGATCGCCAACCATGGTTCCCCCTACTCCTGCGCCTGTCGGACCGCCCACCGATGCCTCTTCCGGTGGCGCCGGATCTGCTCACGCAAGCCCAGGGGTCCATAGTGCATCCGCACCCCCAAAGCCTGCGACTGCAAGCGTGGCTAATCCATGGCTCAGCTCCCTAGAGAGCACATGCACAGTGGAAGTACAGCAAGTCCTAGAAAGTAGCAGGAGGACTTCCACTAGGAAAACCTACAAACAAAAATGGACTCGCTTCATGGCTTGGTGTTCTACCAAGCAGCTGGCCCCCCTTTCGGTGCCTATACCTACAATTCTAGAGTATTTACTGGACCTCAAGAGAGCAGGACTCTTGCTATCCTCGTTAAAGGTCCACCTTGCCGCCATCTCGGCGTTCAGACATGAGGAGGGAGGGCACACGGTGTTCGCCCACCCTATGGTTACCAGGTTCCTCAAAGGGTTGGTAAACCTATACCCCCCTCGGAAACCGATTCCACCTTCGTGGAGCTTGGACCTGGTGCTTACCACACTCATGGGACCACCGTTCGAGCCCTTGGCCACGGTTCCCCTTCGCCTCCTTACAGTAAAGACGACCTTTCTTCTTGCAATTACGTCAGCCCGTCGGGTGAGCGAACTTGCGGCAGTCATGGCAACGCCACCCTGCACTGTCTTTTCCAAGGAGGCGGTAACCATACGGCTGCATCCAGCCTTTGTTCCCAAAGTTTCTTCCGAGTTTCACATCAATGAACCTATTGTTCTACCCTCGTTCTATCCAAAGCCTCATAACTCCAGTGAAGAGGCGCGCCTACACCTCCTGGATGTGAGGAGGGCGCTAGCCTTCTACGTAGACAGGACCAAGTCCTTCCGAAAAACGGATAGACTCCTGGTCTCCCTCGCTCCCAAATCTAAAGGAGAAGGTCTCTCATCGCAGAGAATCTCAAAGCACATTGTATCCTGCATAAAAATGTGCTACGAGCTCAGAAAGACTCCTTTGTCGGCCACTCCCAGGGCTCATTCCACCAGGGCGGTGGCAGCATCAACAGCCTTTTTCAAGGGCGTTGCATTGAAAGACATTTGCAGAGCGGTGACCTGGTCATCCTACGACACGTTCGCCAAACATTACGCCCTTCACAGGATATTCCAAGAGGATACCCGTCTCTCTGCAGCGGTCCTCTCGGGGACCAGCTGCACATAATCCGATTACCCACCACCTATCTGGGTTACTGCTGGGTAGTCACCTGTGGTGGAGCACCCACGGGGACACTCGAAGAAGAAAGAGAAGTTACTCACCGTAGTAACGGTGGTTCTTCGAGATGTGTCCCCGTGGGTGCTCCACTTCCCGCCCATCCTTCCCGCTTCGGATCTCTGTTAGTGTTTTGCAGGGGCAACCGAGGCGGTTGGTCGAGGAACTGGCGGGGACCGGATCGCGCACATGGCCAGGAGCGCGCCAGGGAGTGGCGCGCGCCGGCGCATGCGCGGTCCGGCAGAAACTGCTTGGAAGATCCGATCTGCGGCGCCGGCCAAGCCGTCACCTATGGTGGAGCACCCACGGGGACACATCTCGAAGAACCACCGTTACTACGGTGAGTAACTTCTCTTTATTGCAGTATCAGTAAAATAGGGTGTCAGCAGTGGGGATGAAAGTTGCAACAGCACAAAACACTGTGTATTTGCTTTGAAATTTAAAGATGAAAACAAAAGCCCAGAAACTAGATGGTTCAAAGCATCAGGAGACTTATCAAAATCAGCCTAGATCAGCAGTCAGCAACCTTTCTTAGGTGGAGTGCCAAAATGTGACCTTTTGACCTCTACGGTCCCAGTGCCACTGAGCTGCTCTGAAGGAGAATAAACAAGGCATTGGACAAGGGTCACTGACAGTCTGGGTGAGCACTGGGAGCTGGCTCAGACTTGGGGAGAGGTCAGTTGTGCCTTTCCTTGCTTCAGGGAGCAGCCTACTTAATCTCTCTGATTTTGAGTTCTTGTATGTTATTTTCCAAGTGAGGGATACGGGGCTGGCTAGAGGTGGGACGTGCTGCAGCAGGGTGAGTTGAGTGCTTTGAGCTGGACTGGCATGTGTTGCATTGTGTCACAATGGGTAGATGAGGGATACTGCCAAGAGGCAAGCGAGCTGCAGTGAACTAGAGGTTTGGAGCCTGAGTCTGTTCAGACTGTTAGCAGAAGAGGACCAGACTTGTGGTACTGGAATGGCTTGGTGCGTGGGCGGGAATCATGTTTTCGAGGTATTTTCTGCAAAAACAATGACTACAAAAAAAGCAAGTGAAAGCTGAGATGGGCAGATAATCATCTACCTCCAGGAAGGGGGTGGCGGTCCCAAGAAACACCAAAACCAACCCAAAGCAGGGGCTCTGGCTCCCGTCCCTCACCATGGTGGGCCTCTGCAGCAGGGGCCCCAGTTCTGCATCATGGTGGGAGCATGCATCAAGGGCTCTGTGGCAGGGGCTCCAGCCCTATTTATGTGCCATGTTGGGGGTCTCTGCAACAGGGGCTCTGGCCCAAGCCCTGGACTTGCTGCTGAAAATCGGAGCTGCATCAGCTGCTTTGCCTTTTAAGTTCTTCAACGTGCTATAAGACTGAGTTGTGCAGTTTTGTAATCTTTGTAACTTTCAGCCACTTTGATTTTTAATTTCTGTAATTTAAGCTACATTCCATCTTGCAATAAGGGAGAGCGGTTATGGGATGGTAGGAGAGTGAGTGTTAATGTAGGCTGTGTGTGTCTGGTGGGTGAGGAAAACCACAAAGCTAAGAATGGCTGGAGACAGGTGATGATTCATTAAAACAATCAGGGAGACATGTTTCTCCAAGCAAACAAACGACCCCGAAGAAGTATGGGCATGTTCCTTCGTGAGGGACAGTAGAGGAGGGACCCCTACATACGTGACAGTAATTGCACAGTTCCAATAAAAAGGAGAGAGCACGTGGCAGAAGCTCTCTTTCTGATAAGCTTGCCAGCTGGGTCCATGACTGCAGGCAGACTCTCCGGATCTACTATGCCTTGGCTATTTGCTCTCTTTGCAACCCTTTCCCTGTAAGTGTGTGCGTTCCTGAGGCATAAATGAATGTGTGTGACAGCTCGCTCTCCTTTAGTTTAACCCTATATTGGCATTTAATAAAGCCACATAAGTGTAATCCTGGGGTGAACTCTAGTGTAAATTAGGGTAACAAGTCTGACCAGCAGGAGAAGCAGGAGAGAGGTCGGGGGTTGGATGGGAGGGAGTGCAGGAATGGGCTGGAGGTGCAGGGTTGGGTGGGAGGAAGTGTGCAAGAGTGTTTGAGATGCATAGTCTGGAAGGGAGGAGTCAGGGTAGAAGTGAGGGGCCTGGGAGGGAGGGGACAGGAGCAGGGTGACAGTGGAAAGTCTGGGTGGGGATGAGGCTTCAAGAGGGGGTTTAGGTGGGTGGGATGTGGGAGTGCAGCTTAATTGTGCAGCACCCCTGTGACACACAGAGTTCTGCACTCTGCTCCCAGACACTGCTCTCTGCTAGTCTGATTTCCCTGAATTCCTGCCAATTAGAGCGGTGGAATAAAGCCTCCGGCAGCATTGCTGCACCCAATTCCCTGGCTGTGGGAACAACAGCGAGTGGCACTGCATGGATTTGTTTCTTGGCCCCTCTTCACCCTGACAGAGCCGGTGGCTTATATGGGGCTCTGGCTTACCTGGCTCCAACCCTTGAGACTCAGGTCTACGCCCCACAGTGGCTTGGGATCCAGGCAAACCACAGTCCAGATCTGGACTGCAGGCCTAGGGTTCCCTCCCCTCCCCAGCGCTGCCTTAGGCTGCTAAGAGAATCTTGTCCACCCCTTCCAAACTTCTGTGAAGAGTTTGTCTAACTTTTTTATAGCTGTCTGCCAGTTTTATTTAGATCTCTCCTGTTGGAATTCTTTTCCCTTGTGAGGTACTCTTCCATCCCAAGGCCTATGTCCTGGCAAGCTAGCTTCAAAAGCTGTGCTTTGTGCCTGCACTCCTGTGTGAGTGATCAGTACTAATGCGGCCCCTGTCTTGCCAAACCTTATGTTACCCACTGCTTCATCTTCAAACTTGAGACCCTAGGAACAGCACCTCCACAAACACCTATTTATGTGGCACTGATGATCTGTCTGAGTGGTACCCCTTACCAAAGATCAGTGCTTCCCTGGTCCTTTCCCAAGCTACACCATCCCTATTGATGCAACCACTGAAGCCCCACTGTGATCTTAAGAAACCGATATATGTGTAAGACCAGCTCCCCAATGTCGATTGCCTTGAAACACAGCATTGCTTCCCTGAAGTGTGCCTGGTCTGAAGACAAGTTTCATGTCAATTCTTTCTCTTTGCTGTTTAAGGAATCTTGTATGTAGCATAAGCCTAAGCTCTGTCATGAGCAATAGGCACTGTCTCCAGTCACAGTAGCCAGACTGCTGCCGTCACCTTTTTTGCCATTAATGCTGTCTGGGGCCTTTTAGTCTTTCACAGCAACTCCTGCATCCTTTGAAAGACTTTTTAACTAATGCCTGCAGCTGAGCTCATGATGCTGTACACAGGCTGCTTCTGGGTCTCCTTGAAGCTTCCATTTCCAAAGGATGAACTATTCCTGGTCTGGTAGCACTCTGCTGTGCTCTATCTCACTGCCAGTACCACTGGAAGCTGAACCTCTCCTGCTCTAGGAGCACCCTGTTCCACCCCATAGCTCATTGGTGGCATTAGTGGCACCAGTGGCCCCACCTCTGATGGACCCATCCTCTGATTCTGAGGGGTCATCAAGGCTGGATTCCACTTTTTTCCCTGTAAACTGCTATGGTCTATACCCTGGGTGCTAGCCCTATGGCCCTTCTGCTGAGGCATGGATTCACTGTCCTGATGGGCACTGGTGCCCAGTGACCTGTAAGGCTGGCCCTACTAGCCTGCTTGAGATCCTTACTTCTACTGCAACTGCCATATCATTGACCAACCCCTGCTTGTACCGTTCCTCTTTCCATCTACAACGAACCCCAAGATGTCACCACACTGCTGGCACTGTTGGCCTTTTTCAGAGACCCATGGTCCCTAGGTAAGATTCCCATCCTCCCTTCCATTTCCACCTACTGAAGACCATAGTCACTACCAGGACCTGCTTCACTGAATGACTGTGGCTCTCAGCCTTTTCTCTGCAAGATGCTGCTTACCTAAAGAACCAGTTCTTGAACATCCTTCAGTCTTCTTGGTCTTCTTGTACTGCCTTCTCTATTCACAAATAGCCCCCTTACGATCAGTTTCATGTGCTCGTATTCCGAAGCAGAGAGGCTGCCACAACTTTATGCCATCTAAGGGCATACACTTCCTCCTTTCCCACCTGCCCCCAACTCACTCATGGTTCACACAGTGACCAGAAATATGCGATGGCAACAATTTAAAGACAAGCCCTCCTGATTGGGGAGCAAAAAGCTTGACCTTGTGGAGCATAGTTTACTCCTCTGGAGGCCTCTGCTTCCTCATTGCTAACTAGTAGGCTATTCTGGTAAAGTATGTGTTCTTCTCTTACTCCTAGTTGGTGGTGATGGTCTGTAATTGTGGTTTTTTTTTTCTTTTAAAATGAAAGTGAGCAAAAAAGCCTCTCCAAAATCACAAGCATTAATTGAGTGTTCAGTGTTACCACAAAAGGCCATAGATTAAATGAGACCTTTTTACTGATGCAAAATAAAGTTGGAGATTATTCAGGAAAAATGCTGATATAGGTATTTACTAATACATCAGAGGTTGAATGACCTTGGCTGCCCTAACATACATTATAAATCGTTAGTACAGCTCACTGTAGCTATACTGAATGATTATTTAGAAGTTACTTGACAAATACTATCTCAATGTGAAGGCTATGTGTATTCCATGGTTGATTCAGATTGATTGCCAGCTTTCATTGAACTTTGGATCTTCCAGCTGGAAGTCCTGAATTAATTAGCCTACTTTCAGTAATGTGGTAACAGACTAAAAGGTAAGGTGAAAATACATTCTTTGGATAAGATTTTCAGTTTGGTCTGTTATAAACAATTTTTGCTTTTTGCAGGCATCTAGTTTCCTTTGACTCGGGCACATTTATTAGGAAAGAAAATTAATGTTTTAACCTTCAGAATAAATATTATCTGTTTTTGCTTTTGTAGTAGCTGCACATGATGTAAAATGTCTGTCTTTGGTTGTACACATAAGATACTCCAGTAGTTTTAAATTCAACCCATGCAACTAAATAGCCATTCTTTTATCAAATTCTTGTTTAAATAGTACTTGTGAAGTTGAGTCCTGCACAGGACTAATTTTTTAAACCCGTTTCTGTTCCTCTCCAAAATACCTACTCCCACTAGCTCCAGAACAGTAGGGCTTCAACATTTGCAAGGGTTCTGTGTTAAGAACCCTTGAGAATATTGAATTTTGCGAATAGGGCAGCTGCCGGGACTCCCTTTGGAAGAGTTTGTAATCTGAATAGAGAAGACATAGGAGTGGAAGGAAACTGTGAGAGACAGAGAAGAGAAGTGACTTGTTAAAGGTCACACAGCAGGTCAGTTACAGAGATGGGAATAAAAAGCAATATTTCTGGTCCCAGATTGTACTCTTTTCAGTGGACTTTACTGCCTGTTAGTCATTTCTTGAGATGTTTAGTTTCTAAGAGGAGAAATTTGACTGAGATGAACATGGTTGGAGGGGAAAAACATGTAATTTTTGTAAAAAAAAAAAAAAATAAGATTTAATCATCACTGATGCTGTCTGATTTTTGGAGGAATTCAGAAAATACTTCATTGGATATTTTAATTAGCTTTTACTAGGGGCTGGGAGTGGAGGGCAAAAGGTAGAAGGATTGAAAAGTGGACCGAAAAATCCTATAGCTGCCTGATTACCACCTCTCATTTTGAAAAAGGATCAACCTTGAAATGCTGACCGTATGTCTAACTTCTCTGTAAAAGAGAGGTGCCTAACTCCTCCCCTTTTGGATGAGTCAGATCTTCAACAGTATGAGACTTCTTGTCTGGTTTTGTCCTGTAAGCATGGACACCTGAACTATTGAGAGAGAGAGAGATCCTCTGAAAAGAATTGATATTGATAAGCAGTGTTGTTTTTTACATTTAAGAGTACCTGGGACTGGGCCTACTTGCCGTTTGGAGATTTCCCACCCCTTGACAGACTTCATTCATTTCTCTTTGTGTACTGCTGAACAATCATTTTTCAGTTGATTTTTTTTTTTAAATTGTATAACTGAAAATAACCCAGAAAAGCAAACTTTATTGTTGGAATGTACCAGTGGCCAAATGGCAGACATTATAAAAAATTTGATGTGGGAGATTTTTCCTCAACAAGTTTGGAATTAGTTGGCTACAACTCTGAATTCTCAATATGCTCCTTAGAAATCAAGGATAAAAATTTCCATCAGGTATATATAATGTAAATTTTGTTTGGGGGGGGAAAAAAGATACTGCTCTCTGTACCTGATGGAGAGTGTGTTTTGGATTAACATAGAAATGGGAAAATAATGAATGAAACCTAAAGTCTCTCTTCACTAAGTCACACATCTGATATCTGGGATTTATCGGTGAATAAAGTTGACTTTCCTTTCAGAATCAAAATGTAGGAAAGTGTGTGATGAGTCTTTGTGGGGGAAAAAATGTATTCATTTTTAGTGAGTTAATACACTTAACTTTTTGGTTTTTACTTATACTGTATCATAAAACGCTTTGTAATAGGGGATAACATGAGCTGAAGGAGACTTACACTACTTATAAATGAGAACATTAAACTGAGAAACAGGATCTTACACTGTGGTATCTGAAGATATATTAGAAGAAATAACCTGTTTTTAGTTTAGATTTTCACCGAAATTTAATTGATTTGCTTTAATTAACTCATGAGTTGCCTGAGAGTCTCATACCTGAGTTGTTGATGTAGAAAGTAATTATAAAGAGTATGGCAATGTGGAAGGATCTGCAAACTGATCAAGATTGAATAGTTCATTATACGTTAGTTAAGAGCTGCTTTTCCCAAACCATGGGACACTTTTGGGCTTGGAATACGTTGATGGAACGCATACATACTGTCCAGGGGTTGGGGTGAGAGGTTGGATGGAGTGTTTCACGCTGAAAAATTGCTGCATGTAATGTTGAAAAGTGGATTCCAGAGTTAGGTTTTTTAGATGTCTTTTATTTTACAAAAGACAATAACAAGAGAAAATCCTCTAAATAAATAACTAATGTCCTTCTGACAGGAAGATGATTAATAATTCTATAATTAAGTATAAAAATAAAAATTAAGTACAAACCCAAACCAAAACATCAATATCGCAGCCGAAGGAAGAATGGTTAATGTCATTCTTTTGTACAAAAATAGAAAGAACAGTGTTGCTCACAAAAAGAGCTGACTCGTCTTAAAGCTTAAAAAAACATTTTTTATGAAAAAGAAATGCAAAACTAATAAGGTGTGAAAAACTACTTAAATGTTGTGGTTTTTATATTAATTATTTTTATAGAAAACTACTGGAAAATAATAATAAACTTTTGACAAGGTTTTTTTTAATGGGAAGAGTGTTTTTGCATCTTTTTAATCACAAATCTGCTTAATATTAGGAACAATGCTGAAGAGTTGGATCCTCATATCAGGTGCAACATCATGTGATTTCTCAGATTGCTTTGGCACAAATCGTGTTCAGAATCTACTCTGATTGTTTTGGCACGAGTCACATAATAGCTATACTATTATGGATGTGTTATAAATATTAATAAACCTATAATCTAAATATCATTGAAATACCTTAGTGTTTTTGATACACACACAATTTCATATTGAATATTTTAGAAGGAAAGATATTGGTAGCATCAGAATTTTTTCGGGGAAAACCAGTGTTCCATGGAACATAGTGGCAGAAACAGTGGTTCTAGAATATCTTCATTGTTCAAATCGCTGGCTGTATAGTTTTCTAACACCATTTCTTTGTTTTAATGGGATTAAATAATTATGGCTTCAATTTCTCCCTGGCAACTGGTTTGATAAAAGAAGCCTGTAAAATCTAATCTCTGCTATTCTAGGAAAAAACTGCTTTAACAGTGTTGCAATTTTCAACTCTCAGTTCATATATTTAGATGGTCTACTGCAGGAAGTGGGAATATGGGAGCAGATTGTGTAAATACTGAGCTCATGACTTTCCCTTTAGAATACATCTAGAGGAGAGTAGAAATTAGATGGAAGCAGAGAGAGAAATTTTAAAACCACTATCTAGTCAGACTTTCTTATAACAAATTAAGTATATATTAGGTAATGTGAAATTTACAATGATTTAATATTGATCTTACTTTTAGCATGTTAATTCAACTAAAGGTATCAGCTAAGGTTTATTAAATACTGTTTTGTAGTCTAGTTATTGAGAACTTCCCAGTGCTGAACATATTTAAGCTTTTGTTTGAAATGTGACTTTATAATGGCATATTACGGGGGGTGGCCAACCACTTACAGACCAAGAGCCATGTGGTTAGAGTGCAAAGATATGTGTTATAGCTTTTCATCCACGCCCTGTATATCTCTGTCTCTAAGGCTATGGTTGCACTGCAGTTCTGGTGACAGAAGTCACTGTTAGAAGAGATTTCCCGATGAAACTTCTGTTGACAGAGTGCAGTCACACACACAAGCAAATAAGAACAGAGAGGAAGCCGTGCTAGTCTATACCCTATCAAAACAAAAAGCAGTCAAGTAGCACTTTAAAGACTAGCAAAATAGTTTATTAGGTGAGCTCACCTAATAAACTATTTTGCTTGTCTTTAAAGTGCTACTTGACTGCTTTTTGTTTTGACAAGCAAATAAGAACAGTTTTGCTCTGTCGACAGAGCAGCCAGACTGCCCAGCTGCTCTCTCAACAAATCACTGCCCTGAAGGACAGCAAACAGGGCTGCCCATTGTTGTGGGATGCCCTGTCTGTTGAGAGAAGGCCTTCCCAGAGCATCTGCACAGCTTTTTTGTCATCAGAATCTGTCAACAGCATTTTGTCTCAAAAGGCAGAATGCTGCCGGTAAAGTGCTTTGTTTTGTCATGATGGTGCTGACAAATCTCATTTTGTGTGTGCATGCGCCATGCGTTTTGTCTACCGAACCAGGGTTTTGCCAGTACAACTTGATACTGTAACCATAGCCTATCTCTCTCTGTTTCTCTGTCTCTATCAATAGAGAACAGCAAGAAGTCCTGTGGCACCTTATAGACTAACAGATATTTTGGAGCATAAGCTTTTGTGGGCAAAGACCCCGCTTCATCAAATAATCCCTAACCCCCTGCACTCTAACTCAGTGCTCTCCCCCAGAGCCAGGCATCCCCAGTCCCCTGCTCAAACTTCATGCCAGCGAGTCACTGGAGCCTCCATGTGTTTCTCCCACCAGGTGCTGAGGCGCATGCACTTTGGCATGCAGCTTCAACAAGGAGCCGCATGTAATTGTCCTGGCTGGGATGACTTAGTAGAGGTTGATCCTGCTTGAAGCAGGGGGCTGGACTAGATGACCTCCTGAGGTCCCTTCCAGCCCTGTGATTCTGTGAATTGCTGGGAGAGCCACATGCGGCTTGAGAGCCATGGGTTGGCCACCCCAACCTACTGCAATACCTGTAACTTGGTTACAAATACTTTATTACAAGGCATAATTTTGTAATGTTTAACAAATGAGAATGTAATGTTTTGTTTTGATTGAAAATGATTGGACTGTCCAGTACAGGGACTACCATGTTTTTCCCTTTTTATCAAGGAAATGTGTTGCACTCTCAGGCTTGAAACTGCTGATTTTCTACTGTTTATAAATATGAAGCTGGGAAGGAGCATTTTTCCCTTCTTTGTTGCCCTGCTCACTGAGATTAAAAGGTGTATCTTGCTGTTTAACATACTATAATTTTGATTATGTACTAAAATTTTGATTACGGTGGCTCCTCAGTGTTGCACCTGGGTATCTTATCAGGGCAATTTACTAAATTTTCTCATTACCTAGATGTGGGTGCTTCTGCATATGATATTTAATGGAAGCTTTTTGTCAAGTATTAGACAGCCTTGGATACATGATCCTCCATAGTGTATTACACAGTTATTAGGTGTTGTAATTGAAGGGGTCTAAACCCAAAAAGAGATTGCAGGGGGAGTAGTGGCACTGCTGTCCTTATATCTGTGTTGTCGCAGCCCAGGTTGCCACCCACTTCTTTTTCTCCTACTAGTGCCTCCCTCTTTGTGAGTAGCAGGTGAAGCACGTCAGTTCTTTCAGTACTTGTACCAGGAAGTTATCCCCAACATTCTCCAAAGATTTCTTGGATTGTTTGTGTGCTGCTGTATTGGTCTTCTAATAAATGCCAGGGTGATTGAAGTCCCCCATGAAAACCAGGGTCTGTGGTCTGGAAGCTTCTCTCAGTTGTCTGAAGAAAGCCTTGTCTTCTACTTCTTCTACTTGATGTGGTAATCTATAGCAGACACGAACCACAACATCGCCTCTGTGTAGGTTAAAAACACACAGAACACCAGATTTCATGGTTGGTGAGGTGTTTTTCTTGGCCATGAATTTTTTTAGGGCCCTAGTGATGGATATATCAGGTAAGGGAGTAATCATGTGAATCACATACTAGAGCGGTGGTGGGCAACCTGTGGCCTGCATGCCACATGCAGCCTTCTGGGGTTTCTCTTGCAGCTCATGCATTTGATGTCTGTTTCCTAACCCACAAGCCTCTTATGCACTGGGGAGCATATTCTCTTCCTCCTCCCTCCCAGGACTTTCAGAGCTCCACGAGTTCCCTGATTCTTTTGCCATCCCTGCTCCTCCCACTCTCTCCTTAAGCTTGCACTCTGCAAATCAGCTGTTCACAGCTGTTCAGGTTCTGGGAGGGACAGGGAAAAGCAGGGACAGAGAGAAAATCAGCAGATTTGTGGCGCTCCAGAAGTGCTGGTGATGAGCAGGGAGGTGTAGACAGTGCAATTCCCCAGTGTGCATGCAGGGGGGAGTGCAAGCTGTAGGTTACCCATGTGGCCTAACTGAGATGGAGGGCCACTCACCTCTTGCTCACTAATCTTGGTTGCCTGTCTCTGTATTACAGTAACTGAGTCTTCTACCTTTGTAGAAGGGACATTTTATGAGGTTTACAAAAACTTTGTAGCATTTTGTAGCTCTTAAAAAAAGAATTCACAGTTTACTCTGATTGTTCTGACAAATGAGTTTTATGCATTTCACAGGGCACATTGTGTTGGAACGTGTTGCTCATTTGTTGCCTAGCTATTTTTAATTCTTGGCTGACCTGTCCTTTTCACCTGCACCTTCCACCACCCTATCTTTCAGGATATGCCTTGTGACTCTTTTTTGCTTTCAGCTTTTTTATTTCCTGTAGGTTTGTGCCTATGTTGTCTTTTTTTCCTTTTGTCCTGGAACATACCCCTTAAACCCAACATTGGGATTGCATAGACAGGTATATCCAGGTATTGTCTGCAGAATGGGTGGATCTCTGGCCTTGCAAAGGCCGGGGCAGGAATCGATAGATATATTTTTTTTCTTAAATTCATTGGCTTGGCGTACCATATAAATAGTGGAAAATATTTCTGAACGCTATTCCAGCATATGAGATGGAGTCACCACAGTAGTGGGAGAAGACAAGAGGCCTGTAAGCTTGCCCTTTAGATGAGGAAGGTGAAATCCATCTTCCCTGCATTTAATGCATTAAAAACACAAGTTACGGCAGACTATTTGCTTGTGATATAAATGTTATTTATATTGATAAAAGATATGGGGTACGTCTACACTAGGAATTAACTTCTAAGTTAACTTCAAAGTTGAGCACTACATTGAAGTAGCCAGCAGAGAGTCTACATGCACTTTCCCTTACTTCGACGTTAACTTCGAAGTAGGGAGCCCAACTTCGAAGGCCTTACTCTGTTGCCGAGAATGGCATAGTGACCTACTTCAAAGTTAAACTTCCAAATAAGGTATGTGTAGATGCTCAATTTTGAAGTTTCTTGTTTCTCAATTGTACGTCGAAGTAAGAAACTTGGAAGTTATTTTTGTCGTGTAGACACAGCCATGATAATCAGACTTTATGATGTATTTAAATAGAATCATAAATAGTTTGGATATTATTGGTAACTTTATATTCAAATTAGATTTGTGTTTGCTATCTTAGATGTGTGGAGACAATCCTTTATTTAACATTTCTAACGAGAACTTTTGTTCTGACCGTTCTTATATTTTGAAAGAAATAAAGTTAATTGTTAGGAAAATACTTTGAATATGGAACTTCTGGCAAATACCAGAAAGTAGTGTACTGAGCTATAAATATTGCAGTGGTTATCACTAATTATCTGATGTAAAACATGTTTTTTGTAAGTATTGACTGTTTTAGTAGGGTGTTGGTTTTATAGATGTGCACTAAACAGTACTTATTACGCTAGAGTAATATTTCATATTTGTCTTCCTGTGTTTGTATCAAAAAATTTTTGAAATTGTTGAATGTAGGTAACATGAACTGCTTTATATCTTTGTTGAAAGGACACACAAATCTCCTTGTTTTTTGTATCCTGGCTTGGCATAGTATATTTTTTGTTTATCGTTTTCCTTTAGCATTATTCCTTAAATAAGAGTGTGCTTGTGTAAATTTCTTTTGATTTGTTTTAAAATCAGTTATAATGTCTCTTCATCTTAAATGTTGTTGTGTTAATTTTAGCACTGGCAATCTATAGTGAATGACACTGAAGTGTTTCAAGTGGTTGTAGTCACAACAGTAATGGGAAAAGTAGCAAGTTAAGTAAACATTTTACAGAAATTTAAAGTGGTATATAAAGTCTTGAAATGATTCAAAAATTTAAACTTGAGAAAATGTTATATGGAACACTTTTAATCAGTGAATGAGAGGACTGAATATTTGCTATGTTAGTTCGTCCTAATTTTGAGTCTTTAGGTAGGACTAGAGACGTGGGGTAGCAGTGCAGCAACCTGGCTGGCTCAGCTGCCTGGGGGAGGTAGGGACTGTGATGTAGTGGCTCAGATGTGCATGCGGTTGGCCGGTTGTCTGAGGGCCAGGGCTTAATTTGTAATGAAGGGGGTGTTTAGCCTTGACACAAATTAAGCTTAGCATAGGCTATGATTGAGCTAGCACATTGCCAATTTTTTTCATTAGTGAAGGAAATTGAGTCAAAAATGAACCTGAGTGCAAGTAAACATCACAAAGAAAATAAAACAGATTAAGTCCAACTGATCACATTTTCTCTTTGTTATGCCATCACAAGTAGATGCAAAACATTTATGTTTAATATGCCAAACCGCTGTATCCCTCTTAAGGTCATCAACATGAGGCGCCACTTTGAATCAAAGCACAGTAACTTCAGTGTGGCCTATCCTCCTGGCAGCATTGCAAGACATGATAAAACTGAAAATATGAAGTCTTCATATCACACTTCAAATGTCATTCTCACAACATCAGTGATTGTACAGGATAAAGCAACAGCTGTTTTTCTTCAGATAACGTTGGTATTAGCTAAAAAAGAAAAATGCTGTGCCTGGATACTGAGCTTAGGAAGGAGTGTATGCTGAAAATGCCGGAAGAGCTTTTCGCCAGAGATTAAAAACAAAGATGACATGGTGAACTGTGAGAATTAAGTGGGAATCTTTTTTTCAGGTTCCATATCACTTCTAAGACTGGAGGTAATTTTGAGGTTGATAAGGTTTTTATATTTAAGAAGTGTCAAATGTGTCTCTTGCCATGAATTTATCGTGTTTTAAATGATGTTGCTGAGTACCACTGTTCGTTAGATTTTATGATGGCAAGGTTTTCAAAAAAGAATTTTTGTACTTAATGCCATTGGAAACCTACACCAAAGAAGAGAGAATTTTTGAAGAGGTGAGAGGGTTTAAAAGAAAAAGAAAAGCAATGGTTTAGATGTATAGAAAGTAAATTAGCTTGTTACAGAGGTCCCTCCATGGCAACAATACACCCTTCTTTAAATACACTTCACTACATCCTTCACCAGACTATCCTGTGATGAGATTTGTATGCTCAGTTTCTAACTTGCAACACCTTTTAAAAAAACAAACAGACAAAAAAACCCAAAGTGTTTTGCAAGGTGTTTCAGTTAAATACAGTGACCTGTTGCTGCACAACAAAGTTTGCTGTTGAAGTAGGGAGCGATATTAATAGGCTTTATGCACTTTGCAAAGAGAAAAGAATTTCTCTCAAACCACAAGATTAACAAGGTTTGCGAGATCCTAGAATGTATGAATGATATCCCTTCTATGTCACAGTAGCTTTTCTGTGCATTATTACTGGTCACTTGAATTACCTCAGCTTGCAATTCAAAGACTGTGCAAACAACATTGGTGATCTCTTTGAAAAAGCATATATCTTTGAGAGGAATTTTAAAACTTTCAGACGTACTTAGCAGAAAAAAAGTTTTACTTTCCCACACTGTGGGTTGCTGGGACAGATGAAACTTTGCAAAAGATAATACAAGAATCCCTTAACAGACTGAATTTTAAAATGTGATTTCAGAATTTTAAAATGCCAAAGAATTGGCTTTTATTTGTTCATGATCAGATTTTTGTTTCAACCATTCTGAAGGAAAGAACATTCTGGTTTTACTGATGAAGGTGCCTTACAGTTAGAATTTGTAAGTCTCCAGAACTTAGATGTATTTAAGGCAAAATTCAGTGAAGTAGGTCTTTGTGAATTCTGGACTCAGTATGCTGCTGAGTGTCAGAATAACCAGAATTTAGCCACTTACCTTTTAAAAATGTTTGGATTAACATACCTCTCTGAATCTGCATTTCTTCTCGTGCACATTTAAAAAAACAAAAACCACGCAATCACCGAACACGAGCGTTTTCACCCAGAGAAGGCACCTTGCCCTGAATTCCTACAAACCATTCTTCACAAATGTTGCCAAAAGTCATTGATGTCAATTCTCCCATTAGATATTGCTACAAATGGGTAATAATACTGATCTATGAACTTTGTTGGAAGATAGAACAATTAAATGATTTTTTTGTGGGTGAAGGAACGTACATGAACAGCTCTTCCACAATAGCTTATTCTGAAATAAAGCTGCTGTATAGCTTTATACAATCCTTTCGTACCTGATTTGAAAGTGTTCTGTATAACATTTTTACATGTTTAAATTTTGGAAACATTTAGGCTTTATACATTGCTTTAAATTTTGAAAAATGTTTACTTAACTTGCATTACCAACACTTGCATTGCTTACTTGGCTCTTAGAAGGCATTTTAGGAGTAGATTAGAGCTAAATAACTGTACAGAACACAAGAGTCAGGACTTGTCTGTAAACAGATTTCTAGGATCGCAGGAAACTTGGCCGTGCCCGTAAGTAGTCGTCACGCCAACTAAAATCAAACAAAGCGGAGAAATGTAAAACTTCAGACTAACCAAATGACTTATTTGGTGATGAGCTTTAATGGGAGAGATCCACTTCTTCAGATCAGTTTCATTTCCAATAAAGACTGACATTTATAAATACTGAGGATCAACAAGAAAAAAATGCAATGTAAACTGACAAATCAAATAGGTTAGAAGGAAGGGGGTGAGAGGTGAGGGGATGTTAATTGTTCTGTCTGAGATAATTACGAGCATCAAAGGAAGGGAAGCATTACCTGTACTATGTGAAGTAGTTGATGTGTCTGTTTATAGCATGTGTTCTCTGTCACTATTAAAATCCTGTCAGATTATGGCTGTTGCTGGACAAGAGAGTGACAGACTAGAGAGGTTCAACCTGTATATTGTTTCTCTCTCCAGATCATCCCAAAACAGACAGCAAAGCCTGAAGGTTGAAGGCTCTGTAAATAAGGCAGACGAGAGTAGGAAAAGAAGCTCTTTGTGGATTTTACTAGTAACCTTCCCAGTCAACCAAAAGAAGCAGATCTTCAAAGGAAATATTTTCCTGAAATGAAAGCATATTGTTTCTGATGCACAGTCTTGAGGGTCAGAATCCAAAACCAATTTTGGAGGAAAACGTAAACTCTTTAGCTCCTCCACAATCTTTGTCCCTTGTAGCTTGCCTTCCCTTGTGTGCTTGTGTTTTTGAGCTCATGATCTACATGTAAGTGAACTTGCCGTCTCCTTATGAAAATGTTTAAAATAAGAAATACTTTGAGATGTTAATTGTGTGCTCAGCTTAACTGCTTCCTTTTTAAATGAATCTTAACACAATCCAGGATTCTGCCCAGGGAAAAAATAAAAACCTCTTTTGAGCATTGAACAATTTTAGGGGTATCTGAGGATGTGAATATGCTGGTAATGTGATGACTTTTTTTGCACAGGAACTGCAAACTCATTTTAGAGAAGAGGGTGGGAGGAAGGGGAGGTTCCACATACTGGAGCATTTACATCCTGTGGTCAGGTCTATGAATCAGTGCATTTTTGCCCAAAATTAGTTTTTAACTGTTCCTCACTATCAGAACAGATTGAAACAAAATTAATTTTTGCTGTTGTGAATTGACAGCAGTTTATGCTGTAGTAATTAGTATTTTTTAAATTTTTAAGCTGGATCATTAGTATTTTTTATGTTTTAGAACTTTGTACCCAGTAGTGTTGATTGTTAATAAAGAGTCTTAAAATTGTATTATTTAAATACCTTAATTATCATCAATTTTTTTTAACTTTGATATACTGAGGAAGAACTGAAATACTGCATCATGGTTACATTTAAACATAAATTTTGATGATTTTATGTAATAGATTACATGAAACAACTTAGATAAAAGAAATAATAGAGCTAGAAAGAGAGATTTTTCAAATGAGTGTCTGAGCAAATGCATTCCAAGGTCTAAACAGCAGAAAATATGCACAACAGGGATATTTTTGTTACAGAATTCTCCTTCGTGTTTTGATATTGTTAATGCCCTTTGATTGCATGGCTCACTGGTCTAAAGCATGTATGTGGAAATACTGTACTGAAAGCTGTGACAAATCCAAGGAGCCTGGTTCTTTAAAATAGCTGGGTGGCTCAGCAGTACTTCAGAAAGCTGTTCACTTGTACTACTGCAAATGTTTTGGCAAAACTGAATAGAATTTTGTCTCATGGGGTGAAGGCAGGGACTTACTTTCTCCTGTGGCTGCTCAGTGGACAGGCATTGGTTCGTGTGCTTTGACAGATGAACTGGACTCCTGCCTTCTTGCTAGTCAATCCCAAACTGACCCAGTCTCCTTCCTTTTCTCCTCCCTCCAGGTCTGGCATTGACAGCAGGTAAAGCAGGGTAGAGTTAACTGGGCCCACAGGCTTTCTTTAACCCATCGGATGCCAAGCCCTCCTCTTCCCACTTACTCTCGCATCCTTAATTACTTTATTAAATGTCCCTTTGGGCCATTAGCTTGTGTATTCTTTGCTTCACCTTTCCACGACAGGTTTCATGGTAGCCATCGCTTCTGCTTAGAGGCACAAGAATGCATGGAATGCTTGGTGAGCTAGATATGGGCACTGCTGCTGAAAAAATGCCAGTCAAAGGTACATGGGAAGCATTCACACCTAAAGTGGAACATCTATAGGGCTACACATCTCAGCTGTCAGTTTAATTCCATGTTAGACTGAACCTGGAAAATCCTGCTTATTCCTGACACAGAGAATAGACTTAAGTAAAAGAGGACTTTTTGTTAATGTCTATGCCATTGATCTTTTAGAAAATGTCCTACAAAAAATCTTAATTATGGCTTGGTACCTATTTGATTTTAAACCTCCCCTGTGAAGACTAAAGAATATTCTGTGTGCGCTGGAATCTGAATAAATTTCTAAACCCTCTGCAAAGGAAAGCATTTTCAGTCTGAACCCTAGCTCTAGTCACTGAAGCTTCACTTTTCCCTAGTTAAAGACAAGATGTAGTTTTTGTAGAAGTCTTTTTGCCCATGTAAGACTGAGAGTACTGTCTCATAAAGGTTATCTGCAGCAGACTTTTACGGACCAAAATTATCTGTAGATGTTACTAATGATTCAGCTCAGTCATCGCTAAGTTTATTAGCATAGTCTAGCATTTGCCAACCTAATTTGGCCACTGAAACGCTTTTTGGCTTGGAATACATTGACAAGAGAAAGAGAGAAAGTAATGTCTGGGGGAGTGGGGGAAGGGTAGGCTTTTAGGCTGATAGGAGGACGGTTAGCAACTTTATAATGAAGTTTAAAAATGAAGTACAAACCCAAAACAAAACATCAATGTAACAGCTGGAAGAAGGATGGTTAATGTTGTTCTTTTGTACAAAAATAGGACAATATTGTTGAGAAAAAAATTGTCCTTCCGTGAAGCTTAATATATTTATGAAAAAGAAATGCAAAATTAAGTAGGTATGGAAAACACTTTTGTTTTGTGTTTTATAAATTTGCTCTTACAGAAAAATACTGGAGAATAAAAATAACGTTTGACAGTTTTTTTTAATGGGAAGAGTGATTTTGCGTCTTTTGATCACAAATCCACTTAATATCATAAATGTTAATGAAGAGTTAGATCCTCATCAGAGGCAGTATCGTGTATCATGGCTCATGCTGGAAAAATCCCATTAGACTCTGAACGTTTTGGCACAAATTGCATAACTACAACTACACTATTATGAATGTGTTGTAAATACTAATATACTTACAATCTAAACACTATTCAAACATAGCTTGAACCGCTCTTGTCTGGCACCTTCAGGACCTGACAGGTGCTGGACGCGAGAATTTGCTGGCTGAAGGGAGGTCAGTATTTTCTAGCACAATACTAACACTTCTACTGCTTAATGGGCTCTTAGAAGACATTTAGGGGCACATTACAGATGAACAGCAGCAGAGAACACTGACGGCTAGGGCTGGTGGCTGGAAACACACTTTATGGGACCATAAGAAATGTGGCTACCCCCATGATAACCCTGGAAGTTTGTCTCCTGTAAATTTCATTATGCATGTGTCATGTAATTTGAGTATTACACAATTATATGTATACTGTGTGCACATGCATGCATGTGTGAGCACTTGCATGTACATGTGAAAAAACTACACACAAAGGAAAGACTCTCTTGTATCTTTCTGGAGACCTCTAGCTGCTAGCTGAGTTAAAGTAGTTAATGCTGAACAGATTCCTCCTTCAACACAGTAATTTTACGGTTTAAAATATAGTTATGTTGTACACATTTTGGTTATCAGAAATAACAAGTTTTGAGTGATTAGTTTGTCAAATGTGTGCTAAGCCAATGATTGGCTTTAGAGTACAATTCTGCAAATAAAATTGTCATCAATCTGAAATGTCTACAAATCTGAGAGACGAACTGTAGGATACTGCAAGAACGCACAAAACTGAACACTTTGGATTAGAATAAAATCATGCAGCTATGTTTCAAACATTAAATTTAATTTTTACAATAGTTTGCACAAATAAGCAACGTCTATGCTCAAAGATGCTTCTTTATTAAGATATTCTCATTTCAGTAACAGTTTGGCACTGTACGCCAAAAAGATTAATTGTAAGAAGGTGTTATAATAATTTTGACTTTAAGATAAATGAAATATAAGGTTAAACTTCAAATTCAAGGTATTTCATGACACATCCATCACTGTATGAAATCCATCCCTTCAATAAATTATCATCTCATTATGCTCTTCTGTACATTTTCCTCCTTATCCTCTGACCATTTTGAATAACAAAGCCTTTAAGAAACACATTTTCTTTCTCTCAGTCCACTTTTCCCCTACTTCTCCTTGGATGTCATTCAGTCAGATCATCGTGCCGAATATGTATTTTTTTACGTTATTGAAAATTTCTACACAGGCAGCTTTTAAAGACCTTTGTAGTTCTTTTGGTTGGAATCAGAGCGAGTGAGGATATCAGAGCTCTCCCTGGGCCACCCTAATTAGCCAGCTACCATACATGTGGAAATTGCAGGTGCAGGTTTCCAGCAAGTCCTAAGAGGTTTTATCACAATCTTCTTGCAGGCTTAGTGAAGTGCATTAAACTGCTGTAGTATGAAAAGCCAAAGGAACAGATTTGTGTTTTTGATTACACTTTTTAGATTTTATCAAAACAAAAAGCAGTCAAGTAGCACTTTAAAGACTAGCAAAATAGTTTATTAGGTGAGCTTTCGTGGGACAGACCCACTTCTTGGGTCTGTCCCACGAAAGCTCACCTAATAAACTATTTTGCTAGTCTTTAAAGTGCTACTTGACTGCTTTTTGTTTTGATTGTGTATAGACTAGCACAGCTTACTCTCTCTTACTTTTCAGATTTTAATAAACTTTCTAATTTAAGTACAGGATTCTCTAATTTGTACCTCCTATTGTCAGTCAAGCTGAATCCAAATCCTGTGGGGTAAAAGTATCCAGTTTTTAGCTAAGAAGGGTATGCCTGTTATTTCAGGAATTTGTACATGCACTCTCTAAACCACTGGTTGTTTCTGTAAATACTGTTGTGTAGATTGGTTTTATTTCTGTGAATCTGAACTTACAAAGATGCTGTGTACTGTCTTCTGTAAGTGTGACCTGAAATTTGATGAATGGCAAACAATCCCTTAACACTTGTCTTTTAAAGAGAACTTGGCTTCTCAAAACCTTTTTTTTTTTTTTCAAATTCTGCTATTTAAACTGATTTTAAAGCTATTCGTATGAGCTCCTTTTTTTTAAAGGTGTTTGACTTTATTTCTGGAAAAGAGAAAAAAATTATATGAGTTATATTCTTTTATATAATGTTAATTTCCCCCACATATTCAGTAAATTATTTGAAAAGATGGAAAGTGTAAAACACCTCTGGTGTTTTTTGTTAAACCGATTTTTACCAACTATTTTTACCAACTTCAAGTATTATGTACAGCCGGAGTGATGAACCCCTAGCCTGTGGTCTGGATTCAGGCCATGGTTTGCCTAGATCTGGCCCCTGCAGCTCTGGGGTTCCCCTCCCTAGCATCTGGTCTGTGATGCTTCTGGAAGAGTGCTTAGCCTCGTGGGCTGGAGTCAGGTGAGCCAGGGCTCGATCTGACCCACTGGCTCTGCCTGGTGGTGGGCGGGAAGTGCTGCCACCACAGTTCCTCCTTCCTCTCCCAGACTCTACATTCTCTCTCGTCCAGCTCCCCCCCTCTGCTCCATGGCAGCCCTGTCCTGTTATTTTGGAACATCATGGTCATAGATCATAACGATGATTTCACAAGTATAATCCCTATTTTACGTCAGCATTACTCAGTTTTCCCAAGGGAACCCCAATCTATACTTGTTTTCTCAAAATAAGTCAGACGCGGGTAAGTTCAATGGGGCTTCCTCCAAAATTAAGTGCACTCAAACCACAGTCAGGTGTAGCTCTTTTGGTAACCATTTAAATCAATGAATTTTTTGGTGATTTAAATCACTTGATATAAAGCAATTCACATTGGTTTAACAATAATTACTTTAATCCAGTAAAATAGCACATGATTTGAATTCTGACCATGAGGTAAATGTATTTTATACTTTGTGGAATGAGTGAGGTATATCTTAAGATTGTATGTTTTCTTAAGTGGTGCACACTTAATCATCTCTTATGAGGCTTTGAGTAATTACTCACCTTAGGGAAATCAAATGTATTAACGTAGCATGATTCTCTCTGCTATGGTATGAGCTCTCAGCCTTGCTGTTGTGCAGTGCTAGTTCCTTATTTTCAAATGTTTGTAAAGTGGCATTTAGAATTGGCTGAGGTGCAAGCGGTAGACTACATAACCAGCAGGGTACATGCTCCTGTCCCTCTTAAAGAGCAGGCCTACAGTTTTCTGGTTCCTCATCCTAACTCTGACCTATGTGTCTGCTCTCTGGGATGCATCTGTGTGGCCTGCTGTCTGTGGTCGGCCTAATCGCCCTGATCTGCAGGGCAGTACTGTCTACTGACCAGACCCAATATAAAGATTCAGTCTGCTTGCCCTGAGCTTCAGGGCAGTGCACTCCAATGGCCATTGTTTATACTAAAGTTCAGGATAATCACCTGAGCAGCAGGGCTCTGCAGCTCAATGGCTAGTATTGGGGTGACTATTGCCACCTGCTCCACCTTGCTCCAGTCCAGGCCTGTCAGTGGTGGAGTGGTTCACCACCAGCTCGCTCCCCAAAACAGGCTGAGCTCACTAGGGTTGGAGGTACCACTCATACACCCTCCCTGGGTTACTTTCTACTGTTTCCATCATTGCAGCAGTCCTCCATATTTCAGGGTCCTCAGGTTGTGCAGCTTCTGTCTCTCTTCAGGGCTCAGTTGGTTCTGAAGGTTCATCCCAGACTGTAGGGTCTCTGGCTCCCAGTGTCTTGGCTCTGTGGCTGGTCTGCTTCTGGAGTTCTTGTGGCAGGTCCTTCCTCTCTGACATCCAGCCCAGACTGAGCTAAGTTGCCCTGTTTTATACTAGCCTTGCACTTGGAGCATGCCCACCAGAGTGAAAAGGGTGTGTATTTCTCAGCTCTTAGTGCAGGGTTAACCTTCTGAAATTTAGTGCAAGGTGAGGGTACCCCATCATAGAAGGCAACAGATTTCTGTGCATTATGTATATTTTTAAGGAATAAGAACAATTAGGAGTATCCTGGAAGTTAGTTAAAGGGGTTCATTCTTGATAAACAAAACTTTTGTCCTTGTGGAAATGAGGAGGAACTTTGCACATTGCAAACTCACTCCTGCCATTTGCAGGAGTGGCTCCACAGGAATTTGGGATGGGGGGTGTAAGGAGGAATTAGAGGAGAAACATGACTGCACTCTTTAGCACCATCCACTGTAATGACACAGTAGATGTTCATGGCAAAATCATTACAACAAGAGCAGTTCATAGTCAAGAAATCTAATGAGCCCTTAAGGTTTCATGAACAGTAGTTATTTGGTTGGCTATAGAAGGGAAATTGCATCTAAGATCTCTCCAGTAGTTTCTAGTTTCTTACATCATAATTGCAGAAAAACTATAGGTAATTGCTCACACCAAGCTGAAACTGTTTCTTTTAAGGGTGGAAAAAGAGTTGACATTCTCCAAGGTCTCTGTCTTTCAAGAATTGGCATAGTTTGTCACTAGAGATACAACAACAGTCTTAGAGAAATGGGTGAGACAAATGAAATATGAAGTCTGCTGGCCAGAGACATTATAAAGATTCAGTCTACTTGCCCTGAGCCTCAGGGCAGTGCACTTCAATGGCCAATGTTAAACCAAGCCCAGTATGAAGAAGGAATTTCATGTCTCTGTTCATACACTCAGGATGGTCAGAAAAGCCTTACTAGTTTCTGTAACTTAAATCCACCATCTTCCTTGGCTTTAGCAGTGAGTCTAGTGAATTAGTCTAATTTTCCTCACAAAGGTAGCTTCCAAAAAAATAAACCTACCTCTCATCAGGGTCCTTCATGTGCTTGGTCTAGAGAATGCCAGGGGACTTACAAAGGTAAGGGTGCATCCACATGGAAGTGGTCTTTCATCAACTAAACTTTCTACAGTATAGTCACTTGATGTGCATATCCATAGATGTCTCCAAGAAAAAGAGGGGAATGTGAATACTGAATGTCACCTCGGTAACACGGGATTTGCAGCTGGCTTCAACCTTTCTTCCATTCCTACCAATTCAGGTGGTGATTAAAGGAATGACGAAGCCTACCTACCTTTTGAAATGGCTCACAGCTTTAATTTTCATTTCCCTTCAGCTCAGACTTTTGTTCCAAGACCTGTGTCTAGCTGCCAGTCTGTTCAGAACTTCTACTGTGTAGTATCACATCTGGACAAAATCTCTTGATTGGGAAAAAAAAATCTGCAGCCTTGTGTTTCAGACAACCTCTGTCCCTTCTGGTGTGAATTTGTAACATCATATATTTAACTGCATTATAGTTAGAATTTTGAGAGTTCACAGTTTAGCAACTAGCTTCCTCAGTGAAGTGTAGTGTAGGGCACTGCTCCCACTTAAGACAGCCAATTTACCAGTGCTGTTGATTGCCATGTTGACCTTTGATTTCATTCTCTAGCAGCCATTCAGGCCTCCTAGAGTAACCTCTAGGTGCTCTTGAACTGTACATGTTTTTAATGAAAAGTAGTTTTACTACATGTTTGGGGGCTTACATAGCTAGTTGACAAATAATCAGCCTTTCATTATCTTTTTATGAGAATGGAATTGTTTTACAAATCTATCTTACATCCCTCCTTTCAGCTTTCTTTGTGTCACATTGCTCACGTTATCTTTCTTTCAATTTAAAAGCTGTAAAGCAGTGGTTCCCAAGTTTTAGTGCAAACCATCCAGTCACCCCCTGCCACCAACTGTTTGTGACCCACCCATCAAAGCCAATTCTAGCCACTATGTAAACTTGATTAAAAGAATTTAACTAACATTTAAAACAATGCGTACTTATTTCTGATACCACGACAATTCAATTGCACATCTCATCAAAACAAATTAGTAGTGGTTTGCAAAAAAAAAAAAAAAAAAAAGTAAGTCCTTGTTTACCTCCCTGCTGGTTTTATACCTGACAAAGATGAGAAGTTATGCCAGTTTTGTGATGTCAGTAGTTTCATCCATTTGTAGTGCACAGAAGCAACTCTAGTGTACTCTCTTTATCAACTCTTCTCTTGTGTTCTTGGCCGTTTCTTCAGTTCTGCGCTGAACTGTATTATTCCACAGTGGAATCAAACGTTTTTGCTTCCATGCCCCTCCCCAAACATAGTATTTACAATCATCTTGGCTGCCGGTAATATTCGTTCCTGTGACAGGTATGTCTGCCAATTCAGAATTGGTGGAATGGCGATGCAAAACGAGTAAGAACAAGTAATAATTCCCATATCTCACCACACAGAGATCCCCTCTATAAATCAGCTCCTTTTGGGGTGTCCCTGTAATATTGACTTACATTAAGAGTGTCTGAGGAGGCTGTAAAAACAGACAAGGAACAGAAACAGCAAAAATGTAAAACCAGAAGAATGAGCAGTGCATCTAACAGTGGTAACGTTAGTCTTGTCTGCTGTGCTTAGCTCCACATATGAGTGCCATCTTGTAGCACACCATGCACCAAAATATGTTAGTCTATAAGGTGCCACAGATCTTCTTGTATTTTTTGAAGACAGACTAACTCGGCTATCCCTCTGATACTTGTCATCATGGCTTAGATATCTTACATAGATGAGAGACTACAGAAAAGACCTAGGAGGATAATAGCTGACCCAAAAGTTTATTGTGCCTGTTGTGATTGTTATGACAGAGCAAAACGGTGTGCATGCAAAACTGGAATGAATAGATGTAAAACAACAAAACATCAATATGTATTAAGCAAATAATAAAATACACTCATCCCTTGTTTAGAGTACTTGCCTTACAAGTACTCATTAAAACGAGGGAGACCCATACTTACTAATGTTCACTAGATGAGTGAACTTCCCCTGCTAATACAACCAGCCACTGGAGGGAGCTGCAAGATCAGCAGCCCTGCGGCTGGCTCCACTCCAGCTTCTGGGTTCCCAGCAGGGGTGAGTCTGGCAGCCCGGCGGGACCCCGGGGGGGTGGAAATGAGTCCTGCAGCCCCCCCACCTGGCTGCACTCCAGCCACTAGATCCCTGGCGGGGCGGGGGCGGGTGTGTGTGGAGAGACTGGCAGCCCTGTGGCTGGCTGTGCTCCAGCCGTGGGGTTGTTGGCACGGCTGGGGCGGCAAGTTGGGCAGCCCTGCAGGGTCCCTGGGGCAGGGGCAGTGAGAATGGCAGCCCCGTGGCTGGAGCCGAGCTGTACCCAGGGTCCCTGGCTGGGGGGTGGGGTAATCTGCAGGGCCCTCCCTGCCCAGTCCCAACATTCTTCCAGCCCCCGGCTCCCCGCGCAACCCCCCCGCCCCGGCCCGCTCCCAACACCCACTCCATCCTGTTCCGTTCCAAAGCCCCTGGTCCCCCCGGGACCCCCTCCCCAGGTACCTCTGGTGTAGCCAGGAGGAACAAGCCACCACCTCCTCCACTTGAGCTGCCTACAGGTTTTAACCCACCTTCCCTCCCGCTCATGGCCCCAAACTGTCCCCAGTCTTTAAGCCCCTCCCAACCTCAGGTTCACTTACTTTTGCAAAACAGCACCACCTGCTGCCACTCCAAGCACTTGGAACCAATCAGAGTGTTTTACAGGTATTTTAATAGTAATTTAGTGTCCCTTTTACGAGTTTTTGTCTGCAAGCAAAAAGTTAAGAAGCAATTGTGCTTGTATAGTGAGGGATGAGTGTAGAAAATATCAACTATTCATAGCAGACATAATTTTCTGTCTTGAACATGTACCTGTAATGAATTTTATTAGGGATTGCGTATGTATGCTTTGCAGAATTAGCCAGTTCAAAGCAGTATTCCATTACAGGTATTTTAAGAAATGAAATGTACTTCTATTTCACTGGAAATGAAAGCTGTAGGAACACTTTTGCCACTTTATACGTACATTGGTTGCTTCACTTTGTTTTTTTTCTGATCATGCACGATTTTTCTGGTAGGTCTACTTCATTCCATCATGTTGCATTCATGCTATTTTTTTGATCAGCTAGTTCATTCTTTTAAGAACTGAGTGATGATTATTGCATTATTTGATATTCTCTTCATAAACTACAAAACTTGGACAATTAATTTCCATTAATTGCCAACAGAAGTAAATACAGATATTCTGCCATTTAGAAAACAAAAAGTAGTCTATGATACTAATTTTTACTTTCTTGATTTTTGATACATTCAGTATATGGAACAACAGTAGCTGTAGGAGGTTTCATTAGCTTTCTGTGAGGATGTTGTTTTGTAAGCTGTTGAGTATGTTGTGTAAAAGATAATACATGGGAGGTAAAAGTGTTCCACAGATTATTGTAAGCATGAAAAAACTCTAATAAATCCAATGAAAGAGTGAGAAAGGTGACTCTGTTGTTGGCACTCTGCTGCTCTGTAGAGAAATGCATTGTAGACAGAATGGACTCTCTTCTTGCTGCGTTGAAGAAGACCGTTCATTGATTTCTGTCAAAAGAAAAACTTTTTTAAAGCAAAAGCTCTCCAGGCCCTGTGAATTATTAAGCTGTGTTAGCAGCCAGTTGCTCTTTGGAAAATAGGCTATTAAGAAGCAGAGAGAGAGAGAGAGGAGTCTTACCACTTCTCTTGGGTTTTGATTAAGTGGCACAGTTGGATCAGTAACAGATTCAAGATTTAATGTGATAAATATTTATCTGTACACAACCCCTGCGATTAGCACAAATTCCTAGAGTTTATATACCTCACAGTAGACTTTAGATTAGTATATTAGTTGTTTTTCCTTAAGTATAAAATACATAAGTATTGCTATCTTGACAGTGTTATGATGCAAAACAAGCATGGCTGGAAGAGCTAGGGTGGTTTAACATTGCCATTGTTATGTAGTAAGATTTGTCAATGAACTGAATTAAATAAGTTGTTTGCAGTGCAACACAGTTTATATTAACTATCTGGAAGGTAAATATATTGTGCAAAATTCCTTTTAAGTTTCTGAATCATACTATGTCTCAGGCATCTGTAAAAGTTTTTGTGGTATCAAAATAGACTTTCGTTTCTCATTCTCTCCTGAAACAGAGTGGCTGTAGCTTGAGTGTAGTAACCTGACATTCTTCCTATATTTTCCCTCTCTGGTTGGAGAAACAGACCCGTCCTTGGAACTGTTGTATTTTCTAGTATGATGATTGGTAATTACTTGGTCACGAGGGCCAGTGTTTAACCTACAACAGAATAATGAATCTGAAGGTAACTATGGTATATTTGTATGTTTTAATTTGTGTGGAGGTTTTCTATATCTTCTTTAGTCACAGCAGTGCCTTGGTGCTTCAGGAATGATGATCTAGTCATCAAGCTGCTTTGTGAATCAGGAAAATAGAAAGATGCTTCATGCATTTGTTTTCCAGCCTTTTTCACTCGAGTTACAGGTATTGCAACAAGAAGAACAAAAACTTCAGATGTTCGTGTAAAATCCTATGCACTCCCTGTGTACTTTTTGCCACTTGGAATCACGAGGTTTCTGGACCATAACTAGATGTAACAGTCAAAACTGAATTCAGTTTAAATTGAACATAACAAATATTTAACAGCCGATGATAGAAAATAAAGTAGAAATTACAAAATGGTGAGTATTGGCTGAACGGGAGACGGCAAACTTCCCTCACAAGTACAGCAGTTCTAAACTTTAAATTTTAAAATATTTTGTAGATTTTACTGATCATGTACATGGCAGGAAAGTACCTGTTGAAGCTCAGTGAGTTGGCATTCTGCTGAGTAACCCATTCAGTTATATGCTAGCTATCCCTTTTGTAAAGATATTGCAAACTCTAAGAAGCTCTTTTGAGTGGGTCAAAATACAAGTTAGCTTTTTTGAAAACTATTGTCTCCTCAAACTTACTTAGCTCAATTTCTTTTTTCTGTTGCAAAATATGTAAAATTACTGGTAATCTTAAGTCATGGATAGTTTGTTAAGTTCAGTTAAGTTCTTCCTCTTCTCCCATCTCTGTCAAGCTTCATGAGAATCCAAAACAAAACAAAAACAGCAACAAAAAAAAAACCCAAAGAACAAAAAAGAAAAGAACACCCTCACTTTTTTCAGTTAGCAGACCTTTTGTTTTCATAAGTGATCCTGTGCAAAATGGTTTTAAATTAGCATTCTATGAAAATTTAAAGAAAGTGACCCCTCAACAGGTTACATTTCAGGATTCTTGGGATAGTGATGGTTGGTAATATTTTTAAATGTTTATCATATTTTTTAGAGAAAAAAGACACTACTTCACACACAATAGCAGCAAGTTGCTGCCTTTCTTAGTGTATCTCCATCACAAGTAAACCAGGGAAGAGGAGGATGCAAGGAATGATGAAGCAACATGAGTTTTTCATATTTAATTAAATTTAAGAGGCTTGACTTCTACAGTATGTTGCTATCCCTGTCTGCAGAATTAGTATCAGGACATCCTTTAACTTTGACAGAAAGTATTTCAATTTGTAACTTTAAGTAGCAAGGCTATCAAATCTTGCATATATAAGAAACTTTTATGAAAAAATCAGAATACACTTTAGAATAAAATTTTCAGGGTGGCTTTCCCTAACAGTTACCATAATGTGATTCTTGATAGCTCTTCCACCATTTGAAGCACCTTACTGACTTTGTATTTTTGTATAAATTATATGGCACGTATTTTAAAAGGTTATTGTTCTAAAGTTAACTTAATTTGTTATGTGGTAGGCTAGCCATGTGTATTTCTATTGCCTTGGGAAGTTGCCAGTATCAGATTCCATTTAGCTGGTGTGCAAGAAAATTCATTCTCCCTACTGGAAAGTTAGAGCAATTTGCTAGAAGCAAATGGATTATGTGATACACATGAAACTATTTCTTTAGCTGCAGGCTTCCCTCTTTGATAGAGAAGACTTTTTTCTTTTTTTAGGAAGCCCTGCTCTGGGGCTGTCATCATGTACCATAGTCAATAGATCCACACACCAACCTTAGTGCAAACCCCTGATCAGGAAGATGAATAATTAGGTGTAAGTAGAGCTGCACTCAAATCTCTTAAAAAGGCCAGTTTGCTCTTTGACACTCATTTATGTGTAGATGTTGCAACATGCACAAGTTAAATCATAATGCACACAACGAAATTCTGACCACAGTAAAGTCACTGGCAAGACTTCCATTGACTTCAGACGTACTCGCAACTTCTGGTAAGCTTTATAACTCCAAAGAAACAATAGAGTTAAATAGAGTTGGCATGTCATCCTCTATACTTACTGAGGTTTTTTTTTGTCTATGCTGATGTCTTTAACAGTAATACAAATTGTGTTAAAAATTCATAACACGCGAATTTCATCTGAGTTTGCTCTTGTCCTTTTGACCTGCTCACATCAGCTTTGGCCAGGTCTACACTAGGAGATTAAGTTGAATTTAAGAGTCTTAGGTCTTTTTGATAGTCATCAGTCTATACCGCAGCACTCAACAGATGGATTTTAAGGGGCTCTAAGGTCGACTTTTGTAATGCCTAATTCACTGGGAATAACGCCCAAACATTAATTTTACAGCGTTGACCTATACAAGTGCACATGGCAGCATTATTAAAATTTATTTTATTAGCCTCCAAGACTATCCCACAATGCCCTTTGGTGTGTCCTTTCTAGCTATTGCTTCACCTCCTCTGCTCTCCATGTAAGCAGGAAGTAGGTGACAGGAAGCAGTGGTAATCAGCTTGGGAATTTTGAATCTATTTCCTTTCCTCTCTGGTCAGCATGGTGAGCAGGAATCAGTATCGCATCTCTGCAGCACACCTAGGAGCCATGAGTTCCCAGGATTGCAAAAGAGCCCCAGCCTGGAGCCATCAAGAGATCGTGAACCTCATCACAGTGTGCAGTGGGGGAGCAGCTATCTTCGTTCAGCTCAAAGCCAGCAAAAGAAATGCCGATATTAATGCAAAGATAAAGCAAGGCATGATTCTGAAAGGATACGCAAGGGATGCTTAGCAGTGTCTTGTTAAAATCAAGGAGCTGAGGCAAAGGCACCAAAAGTGCAAAAAAACTAATGATCGGTCTGGGGTATATCCCCAGAAATACCGATATTATGATTAACTTCATGCTATTCTGGGGACATATGCAAACCTCTTACCCCAGAAGATGCATGACTCGTCAGCAGCTGTTGTTCATCAGGATGAAGCGGGGTCTGATTAGTTGAATGAGGCCTGTGAGGAAGGCATTTGCCTTGCTAACTGCCACCAGGGACTTGTTTGATGACAACATTGAGGTTACAGCCCTTTTGGATCAGAAGAGAGAAGCTTTCCTTTCTGAAACTGATAAAACCGGCCATCATCCATTCAGAAGTAGAGCTCTTCCCATGAGCTCACAACAAAAGAAATCAAAATATTTGCTGACATGTGAAGTGCAGAGTACTTTTGTGAGACAAAAACCCTTGTATACTCAAGCTTTTGTGGCCTCACATCTCCGAGATCTGAAGATGGTAGTGTCCTTCTCAAATATAAGAAATCCATTGAATGCTGGAAGGAACACTTCAAAAAGCTTCTAAATAGAGACTCGTTTGAGACTGAGAACTCTATCCCTCAGTGTGCTATTTGGGAGACTTTTCAAACTACCAACACCTGTCTCTGAGGAGATCTGCAAAGCAATCCAACACATAAACAATAAAGCGCTAGATCCTGATGGCATTCCAGCTGAAGTGCTGAAAATACAGGGAGAAACAATAACAAACTTCATTTACTGGTCCTCAGAATCTGGTGCACCAAAGAAATTCCTGCTGACTTACATAATGCTAAATCATCACTGCTTTCTAGAAGAGAAGCAGGGCCGACAGGTGTTGCTCTCCTGCCCATCACCAGGAAAATTCTTGTTGTAATCTTACTGGCTTTGGACCATCATGAAGCATCACTGACATGATTTTCACAGCCAGGCAGGTCTAGGAAAAATTAAAGAACAATATTGGGAGCTGCATATGGCTTTTATTGATCTGACCAAAGTGTTCAGCTCCACCAGTTGAGTTTTTGTGGGGAAAAGCATGTCAGAGTTTAGCTGGCTAAACAAATTGATCACTCCTGTAAGACTACTCCATGACCAGATGACTTCATCCATCCTGTGCAGTGACTCTGCCTCAGAGACCGAGTTCATTCAACCTGCTGTAAAATAAGGTTGTGCACTGGCAACCACCCTTTCCTCCCTTTTCTTAGAAGTCATGCAAACATTAACTTAAAACAGGGTATTTGCGTACAACATTGGGCTGATGACAACCTTGTCAACCGTTGGTTGCCCTGACCACTGGGAGCTGTGGGGCGCTGTGCCCATGGATGGTCAGTTTCAGCAAATGTCTCATGGCTTGCCGGTGGAATACCCTGATGGGCTTCTATGGCCCATGGGTGGCAGGTTGCCCACCACTGATCTAGAAATTACGTAGCTGTGCAATGAGTGTAGGGGACTGGACTCTCAAAGTCTCTTCCAGTCCTACTCTTCTACAATGCTATGTCTTGCCTGAACAGAGACATTCTTTAGGAATTCAGCTGATTTTTGCACAATTTCCCATAGAATAAGATTTCAGAAAGGGAAGAAAGGCCTATAGTTGATTAAAACCATTGTATTATGAAAAATCTCGACGAGAGAAGTATTCTGTCAGATTATTCAAAAATTATGTTCCAAGTCTACACGAAGAAAATTTAGAACTGAGATTTATTTTGTAAAACATATGATGAGATACATAAACAGAAAAGGCACTATAAATTTTTCTGTAATGATCTGAATTGTTCTGGTGACAAAATAATTTAGATTGATGCCGCTGTACTGATTTTTTTCCTTTGTAATAAGTAAATAACAGAAAATAAATGTTACGTTTAAACCTAGTGCTATGACAGATTTAGTACAGTTGCTTAAGATGGTTTTTGTTGCAGTCTTTTTCTTGTTTGATATTTTGTGTGCATTTCAGAAAGTTTTGATGTTCTTTTGGCCGAAGTACTAGACTAGAAGTCAAGAGACCTGAATTATTTTTCTAATTCTACCATTTGGGACCTGCAGACAAGACTTTTAACTTCCTGTGCTTGTTTTTCCTTCTACTTAACAGATAATGCTTCCCTATCTTGTAGAAGTGTTGTGGTCTAATTCATTCAAGTACTGTAAAGTGATTGTGTGGTGGAAGGAGCTTTAAAGTGCATAATGCTATGGTTATTTTAAAATTATTGGCATGTATTTGCAGAACACAATTGCACATTTTACTCATGTAGCCATGGTTTCTACTTGGGATTATACTATGTTTATTTAAATGGGCCCTACAGAGTGACCCAGTATAAATGGGAACAGTAATCTGTAATCTAACTTTTCACCATATGAAATGAAGAGACCACCCCCCAAAAAAGATCTGTGGAATCATGCAACATTAACTGTATGCTGTTTAAAAATGTGATTTTAAGGAAATTAAAAATTGAACCTTCAACATTACAATACTAAATGCTGACCATTATACACTGAATACTTCCAAGAAACAGTCCAAGAGGATCGTCTAAAACTGAATTTTCATTCAAAAAGTATTAAATACAATATTTTTACAAAGATATGCAATATATGTGAAAAAGCTTACCTCATGTGTCCTCAACTCAGTCCACCTCGTGTGCTCGGTCTCCTTGAATCAGATTTGCATGGAATCAGTGATGTCTTTACCATGGTATACACTGCAGCGTTTTAACAAAACTACATTGTGGTGAATGGAAAAGTGTTTTTGTTTGTTTTTTTTTGTTTTTTTGGAACCTGAAGGACAAAACTAAAACTAATCTAAGGTAATAATATTTCTGAGCCTACCTGTTGGAGGTAGTCATTTCGACTAGAAGTTAGTGAATAGTTTTTTGACCTTACATAGATTTTTTTTTTCTTTTAAAGGAAAGGGTAATAGCTCTTTTAAAAGATGACAGAGGCATTTGTTGCAATCTGCATATTATTTTACCACCACAATGGCACTAACTTAGTCTCCTTTTCTTCTGATTGACAGAGGTTTGAAAATATCTGTAATTTATAAATAAAAAAAATACGTGGGTAACATAAAAACGCAACAAAACAGAAATACAGATAATTTCTCTTGGGGAAAATTAACAGCATTGTGTGGAAAATTATTGACCAACAGCCATCTTAAACCCAATTAGAGGGAAATATGGCTGATTAAGCAGATCAGCTCGTAAAGGTCAGGTAATAAATAAGGAGCCTAAAATAAGATGTAATGACCCAAACAAAATTCTAGAAACTGTATATTAGTCTGGCTTCCCTTCCACTCTAAATAGTGATCAAAATAACATTTTATTAGGACATCTAAAAGTGTCCACTCAGAACAATCCATGGGATGTTATTGATAATCAACCAAAAAAGATGACTGCAGAATAATTTGAAAAGGTTATGCTATGTTTCTTTATACTATACTTTTTTTAAGTAGGGAGCCTAGCTTCCAATGTGCTGTCAAACTAGATAAGCCATTTTATAAAATTCTACATAAATTACCAAATGGACTTGGGGAAGAAGTTCATCAGATAACGAAAGAAGGGCACTACATTTAATATTCCATTCTTAGTCCTCTAAAAGTCAGTCATTCATGCTTGGTTAAGATGCTGAGAAAGTATTTGACTCTTTTGAAGAGAGATTTAGTATGTTTTGTTAACAGAAGTTTTGGATTTAGCCTCAGTTTTTTATCCTGTGTTGTACTACCTTATAGTCTGCATCAACTGAGCTCAAAACCAGTCCAGTAAGGTCCACTTGAAACATCAGAGGCTCCTGCATTGTATGGTTTATTATTTTACTCTTTATTGCTAGAAATGTTGAGCTTTGACAACCAACATGTATGAAATGCATGTGAAATAAAAAGGACAGGTTAAAAAAAAATACCACGTACATGCCATATTCTGGCCTCAATCCTCTCGGCAGGCATATTGCAAAATCAGAGAATGACTTTCTTTGGTTACCTGTTTTGTTTATTTCTAAAACAAAATAATATATTCTACATATGATACATGAGTTTTAGAAAATTTGCAAGTATCTTCCTTTATAACCCTATAATTGAAGGGAAAAAGCCCTTTAACTTATTTTGGCTAATTTATTATTTCATAATTAAATCTAACTTTTTTTAAAAAGGCTTGTGTTAGTGTATTATATTAAATGACTATACATTAGTAAAGGGTCTACTCAACTCAAGTATACAATTTTACAAAACTATTTTAGTCTCCCTTAAAAAACCTGTTAGCATATTTGTGTTAATTTTGTCTAATTACAAAATTACTTGTTTATATTGTTATCAGGAACATGACTTGCTGTAGATTTTTTGCTTGTTCTTTTGATTTTTCTGGTATTTAAACTGTTTTAGAATCTATCTGGGTTTTCAAACATTTTTTTTTCATTTGTGCTTCTGTGTTTAAAAAAAAATTCAAATAGAGCTACAGCCCCTTTTGGAGATCTTATACATAGTCTGCAAGCCTCTCTAATTGAAAACCAATGTTTTATGATAGTGACTATTTTCACTAACACTTAGACAGAGTCTACGGATCCCCAAAGGTTCATGGACCTACAATTGACTTACCTAGTCGTCCTCATAGAGAGAGGTCAACAGGAGAAGCTCTCTCATCAACTTCCCTTACTCCTTGTGATATTGAAGAGTACAGGAGTTGACAGCTGACCACAGATAGGGACACGTGAAATTGAACTATGAGGTGTGAAAAATAGAACCCTGTTAAACATTGACCCTGACTGGGTTGATCTTTCGTATATTGAAGACCTACCCTGATAGACCTGTGTCCTTAGTATTCTTTTAATCCAAAATGAGATATGCATATGGAAATTCTAATCACATATTTCCTTTCTTTTCTCTTCTGCCTTATCCCAATTCCCTTTTGATTGTATATCAGATTTTATCTGCGGTATTGTTCCAGCTGCTAATCTACTTCAGTAGATTTGAATGAGAAGTGTTTATCATTGATGTGGTATAGGGATACAGTAGTGCTGTGTAACATAGTAGTGTCATGGATCTTGCTCTTATGCGCTTTGGTTTGTGCTTTTGTACCAGATTTTCCTATGCATTTGCAAATTTGTATGTGTAATAGTTTCCTTTTTTGAGTTTTGGAGCCAATATTTTAGGAGATCTATTTTTATTCTGCATACAGATAAACTCAGTAGGGGTTTGTAAGATACAATAGGTAATGCTGCTTGTTCTTGCCAGGGCTTTGAATAGCAACCATTATCAGATCAGATTATGTGTACTTATTAATATGTGAACCATGTCTCCTGACAAGGAATTTCTCTGAATTGCCCTTGGTCAGAAAAGGTTTGTGTTTGTAGCTTTTCCACTGGTTTTGAAAGAGTGCCAGAAAAGAGTTGATCCACGTTCTGCCATGATGCTACAACTGAGCATGGGTTTCTTCTCTGATGTGGCTAGTAGGCCCCCATGTTCATTCATTGTCAACTTCTATAAAGCTGGGTTGAAAAGTCTTGCTTTGAAAAACCGGACCAATCCAGATCAGTTTTAACCCAGATACTTCAAACATGATTTGTATTTGAGAGAACGATCTCTGCAAATAGTCGCTAGGAAATATATCATCCCTATGGGCAAATTTCATTAAATGAATGTGTTTGCTACTAAAATATCTTTTCAAATGAGGCATAGAAGGCTTAATATTATACCGACAAAAGGAGAACTTGGTAAGCTTAAAACACTTGTCTTTTTAACCAATATCAGTTGTGCCAATAAAAGATGTTACCTCACCCACCATGTCTCTCTACAATTTTCTATGTAGGTAAGCATTTTTCTTCTTTTGTACCAGTTTTTGTATACATTGTATATGAAACCTTGTTTTTCTGCTTCAACTTACTTTTTTTTTTTTTAGCTTTAATATAGCCATCATACTGTCAATACAGCAGTAGTAAACCACAAACTAACGGTGCAAAATCAAACCCTCAGGAGAAGATGATCTGGGGGAAAGAACACTGTTTAAATTATTTCGCAATCGGGGAACAGAAACTATTGGTATCAACACCAGTTATTAGATTGATTTTACTGAATAGTGTGTGAGGTGAAAGACACCCAAGATAGCTATCCTGAATAGAATAAGAAAAGTAAATTTATTTAAATCCTTCCTCCCAGGTCCCAGAAGTGATATGACATTGTATCACATCTAAGAAAACATTAAATCATTTAAAATTATAATAGAATCATACCGTAGTAGACTATAAGGGACCTTGAGAGGTCATCAAGTCTAGTCCCCTGCCCTTACAGCAGGGCCAAGTACCATCTAGACTATCCTTGATAGATAGCTAACCTGCTCTTAAGTATCTCCAGTGATGGAGACTCCTAGACCTCCCTAGACAACTTATTCCAGTGTTTAACCACCTGACAGTTAAGAAGTTTTTCCTAATGTCCAACGTAAACCTCCCTTGCAGCATTTAAGCCTATTGCTCCTTCCCCTATCCTCAGAGGCCAAGGAGAACAAATTTTCTCCCTCCTCCTTCTAACTCTGTTTTAGGAACTAGAAAACTGCTATCATCTCCCCTCCAAGTCTTCTCTTTTCTAAACTAAACAAGCCCAGTTCTATCAGTCTTCCCTCATAGCTCACGTTCTCTTGACTTTTAATTATTCTTGTTGCTCTTCTCTGGACTTTCTCCAGTTTCTTCATATCTTTCTTGAAATCTGATGCCCAAGACTGGACAGGGTACTCCAGCTGAGGCTTAATGAGTGCTGAATAAAGTGGAATAATGACTTCTGATGTCTTGTTCACAACACTCCTGTTCATGCATCCCAGAATCATGTTTGCTTTTTTTTTTGCACTAGCATCACACTGTTGACTCATATTCATCTTGTGGTCCACTATGACCCCAAAATCTATTTCTGCAGTACTCCTTCCTAGACAGTTACTTCCCATTTTGTATGTATGAAGCTGATTGAGCCTTCCTAGGTGGAGTACTTTGCATTTGTCCTTATTAACCTTCATCCTGTTTATCACAGGCCATTTCTCCAGTTTGTCCAGATCATTTTGAATTCTGACCCCATCCTCCAAAGCAGTTGCAACCCCTCCCCCCTTGGTATCATCTGCAAACTTAACGAGTATATTCTCTATGGCACTGTCTAAATGGTTGATGAAGATATTGAATAGAACTGGTAAATTATAGTTCCTGCGGCTTTGTCAATTGTCTATGGCAATGCATAATTTTATTTCATAGAATCATAGAAGATTAGGGTTGGAAGAGACCTGAGAACGTCATCGAGTCCAACCATCTGCCCAAAGCAGGATCAGTCTCAGCTAAATCATTCCACCCAGGACTTTGTCAACCCTGACCTTAAAAGCGTCAAAGAATGGAGATTCTACCATCTCCCTAGATAATCCATTCCAGTACTTCACCACCCTCCAAGTGAAATACCCTAATATCAAACCTAGTTCTCCCTCACTGCACTTGAGACCATTGCTCCTTGTTCTGTCATCTGCCATCACTGAGTAGCCTGGCTCCATCTCCTTTGGAGCCCCTCTTCAGATAGGTGAAGGATGCTATCAAATTCACTCCACTTCTCTTCTCAAGACTAAATAAACCCCATTCCTTCAGCTTCTGCTCATAAGTCATGTACCATAGCCCATTAGTTTTCATTGCCCTCCACTGGACTCTCCAGTTTGCCCACATCCTTTCTATAGAGGAGGACCCAAAACTGGGCACAGTACTCTAGATGTAGCCTTACCATTGCCGAAGAGGGGAATAATCATTTCACTCTATCTGCTGGCAGTGCTCCTACTAGTGCAGCTCAATATGCCATAGCCTTCTTGGCAACAAGGATCCACTGTTGAATTATGTCCAGCTTCTCATCTACTGTAATCCCTATTTATCTTCATATAGATTAAGTTGAGTAGACATTCATTTGGGAAAACAAAAAAGCAGCCATGTAGCATTTTAAAGAATAATAATTATCAAAACAAAAAAGCAGTCAAGTAGCACTTTAAAAACTAACAAAATAATTTATTAGGTGAGCTTTCATGGGACAGACCCACTTCTTCAGACCATAGCCATGACAGAACAGACTCAATATTTAAGGCAAAGAGAACCAAAAATAGTAATCAAGGTTGACAAATCAGAAAAAAATTATCAAGGTGATCAAATCAGAGAGTAGAGGGGCAAAAGCGGGGGTCGGGGAGTCAAGAATTAGATTAAGCCAAGTATACAAAAGAGCCCCTATAATGACCCAGAAAATTTCCATCCTGGTTCAAACCAAGTGTTAGTGTTGAATTTCAATATAAAAGAAAGTTCAGCAGCTTCTCTTTCAAGACTGTTATAAGCACATAAGAGGGTTTGTATTTGAGGTTTCTGAGGAGTAAGTGTTTGCTTTCTTCGAGCATTATTAGTTAAAAAAAATCTGGTTTCTTTCGACTATATCTCAAATTTTAGAGCTAATGGGGAAAAAACATGTAACAAGTGATCTTAAAGCAATTGAATTGTGCAGGGGCCCTGGAGACTGTTGGATGTGAAAGGATAGAGGAATTGTTTTGTCTTCTCCAAAGCACATGCCATCTGTGGTGGGCACTAGGAGGAAGCAGTGCCTGTTGTGCTCTAGTATTAGAGAGGTAGCTGAGTTAGTCTGTATTTTCAAAAACAGCAAGAAGTTCTGTGGCAGTTTATAGACCAACAGATATTTTGGAGCATAAGCTTTTGTGGGCAAAGACCTGCTTCATCAGATGCATCTCAAAAAGCAGGTCTTTGCCCCCGAAAGCGTATGCTCCAAAATATGTGCTAGTCTGTAAAGTGCCACAGGACTTCTTGCTGCTATGTTCTAATCTGCCTTAGCATAGGGGCAAGATGAGGTGGGGAGTAAAGCTTCTGTTGCTTTGGAATTTTGGACTGGGGGAGGGGAGGTTGACTGGAAGGAGGAGGAAATTCAGGAACTATACCATGAAAAAAAGAGAGAGAGAGAAACAAACAAACAAAAACAAAAAACCAAGGAAACACTGAGGAAATTTATTGCATAAAGGAGCTCACATTTTTACACATTTCAAAGATAAATATTGCACTGTGGGTTGACAGATTGCTCACTTGTGGGCAATGATAATTCCAGCCAATGTGTTTTCTATTCTTTTCCATAGTAAAAATCTCTTTCAGGTATAGAAATGAAAATTACAAATTTTGGAAGAGCAAGAAAACTAGTGCACAGTGAAAAGAGTGTGGGGTTGAAAACCTAAGGAGAAGCCACTCCGTAGATCAGTGGTGATGAACACACTAGCCACATCTGGCTGTTTGAGTGTGGCTAGGCGGCTTGAACAATAAATATATTTTCAGAATAATGTAGCTAGTTTGTTACTGCTTCAGAACTGGTTGGCCACCATGGCAACAGGAATGTGGAAAGATTCTGGGGAAAGGGCTTAATATATATTTCTCATGTATAGATTATTCCTCCTGTATGGATATAAGAGAAGCTGTGTGAGAAGTCTCCACCATCAAGAACATATTTATCTGTGTATTACGTATGCGGTTTCCTAATGGCAGAAGGTCTGTCTAGGCTAGAGCAGTGATATTCACACTGAGGCCTTAGAGCTGGGGTGGGGAGCCTGTAGTCTGCATCCAACATGTATCTTGGCTGGATCCGGCACCTGAGGTTTGGGCTCTTCTCCCTGAGCCTTGTGGGCTGGAGTCAGGCAAGCCAGGGCTAGATACGACCCATGGGCTCTGCCTGGTGGGGGCAGGAAGTGGCTCCAGGCTCCATGCAGTGCTGCCACTGCCCCTCCCCTTCTTTTTCCTCTCCTCTGATTTGGGGATGTCAGCGCAGTATTGCCTGGAGAATCTTTTCCCCACTACTGTGATTGGCTGCAGTTGTGACCCCTGAGAGCAGTGGAGCACAGTGCCTGTGAGTGGTGGCAGGGGACAGGATGCAGAAACATGTGTCCTAGGGGTGTTACCCAGGTAATGCTCCCCCATCTCCCATACCCCATTCCACCAGCCTGCTCCTGCACCCCTCCCATCTGGAGCCTCACCTCCTCCCTGTTCCTGCATGCCTCCTCCCTCTGTCTCCCACCCCCACCCTGCCCCTGCACCCCTCTTCCTGCTCTGACCACCAACCCCTGGCCAGCTCCTGCAATCCTTTCCAGTCACACCCCTACCTCCCTCCTAGATCCCAACCCCATACCCCAAGCCCAGTTCCTGGTAGCTCCCTACCACACATGAAACCTCTCATTTTTGGCTGCATCCCAGAGCTGGGACGGGGGGTGGGGGGAACCAAATGTTCTAGATCAGGATGCTTGTCCTAAGTTATTAACTGATTGTAATTGATAAAATAATACTTGGTCAGTCATTTTACTAGGAGCATAATAGTTTTTTTTTTTTTTTTAAATTACAAGCTTTGAAAATAATAGTGAGATGAAACCTCTGTTGTACTACTTAAATAGGCAAATTGTCTACTGTGTGCGTGTAATATATATAAACCACTGTCCTACTGTTTAAATATGAATATATAGTACCATAATAAACAAAACAATGAATTAGTACTACTGTGGTTCTTTCAGATAACACTGATTTTTGGCTTCTGAAGCACTGAAGTCTGTGCATTGCTGCTCTAGAGGATAGTCTACTCCCCATTGCTGGGGAAGGGTGAGGGGGATGGAGTTGATTTGCCCAGTTTTTACTGGATAGGCCAGGGTAGGTTATGAGGTGAGAAGGGCTAGAAACCAGAGGAAGATGGGCTGATTCACACATCTTCTGTGGAGGATTGACCATATGAAAGCTATTCTGTCCTTGCAGAGGCCATGGCGGGAGATTAACGCTGCCGCAGAAATTTGCGGTACAGAGTGGTTTTATTTTGGAGCCTCTGGCACGTACGTGTGTGTGTGTGTGTGTGTGTGTGTGTAATAAAATCAAATGAGCATTTTAAAATGCTTACTATAAATGTAAACATTTATGAAAGCATTAATAAATCTTTACGTTTGCCCAGCTTTCTGCCTCTCCTCCAACTGCTGTACATTATATTAACTAATTAATCAGATGTGTTTGGACAGTCAAACAACCCTACAGTAATACATGTCTGTGGAGCCCAGGGGAAAACAAATCAAGTTGTCTCTGAACCTGATTTCATGGCTGATATATGTCTGTGTGATGAAATTCATGGTTTTGGGTAGTATCTTTTCTCCTTGGATCAGCTTGTAAATCCATTGAAAGTATGATTTTTATGATACTAGAGTTAAAATAGCAAAAAATCAAGAAGTGTCTTTTCAGTTTCACATTCTGTAACTTATTACGTTTTCTTCATCATATGGGTCAGCTGTATGAAGCTGCTTTTGTGTGTTTTTTGTTTTGTTTTCTGTAAGAACAGTGTGAAAAGCAGTTTTTGAGGAAATACAGTAGAGTGTGTTTGTTTGTTTGTTTGTTTTTAAACAATCAGGAAGTACATAGTCCTGTATTACTGATGGAACTTAAAATATCAGTTTAAAGAGTCTTTAGCATGGCTGTTCTGAATGGGGAGCGAGTGTGTTTCAGGGCAAACCCCACCCGGTATACCCTGGTGAACGCCTCTGTGCAACTGGCCCACCTCCACTCTGCCCGCTGACCCCCTCCCCAGCCAGCCTGGCTGAGGACTACCTGGGTCAGGGCACAGCAGTGACAGACGGCAGCAGCAGCTGGGGGTCACCTCCTCGCAGCTCACTGCACTCACCATGAGATATGAGCAGCAGCCTGTTCTTCTCTGCTGTGCCCTCCTTGGCAGCTGGTAGCTGACAGGGAGAAGAGGTGCACAATGGGTTGGGAGGCCCTGGTGGAGTGGAAGCAGGCTGCTGCACCAGCTGTGCAGTGAGTGAGGTGGAAGGGCAGGGGAGGTGACTCTACTGCTGTTGCCTGCCCCTGCTGCTGGTGCCCTGACCCAGGTAATCCTCCCCTGCCCTGTCCATAGGATGGCTGGGGCAGCTCCTGTGGAGCCCCCAGAAGCACAGGGCTTGGCCACCCCATGTCATCCTCTGGACAGGATGGCTCTGGTCTTTAGTGTCTTCTACATTTAACTAACTACGTTTGAAATTTTTGAATTAAAGTTACCTTAAATTATGTTGAAAAGTGGAAGATAAAAACTAACCTAAATTGGTCTGGTTGTGAAATTATTGCACTCATCTAAACTGAAGACAAGTGAAATTAGCCTGGCCACAGACTAGTCTATAATTTCACATTTGTCCATGCTACAAAGCCACCATGTAATCTTGTACAGCACTAAGGCAACAAATGGAATATCAAGTGCATTGAAGGTCATAATTAAGGTGATTTGGCAGGAACATGAGGGTAACTGTGCGCCATAATTACAAGGAGTCTTTTGGGTTCTAGTCAAGACTACTGATTTCACACTTAAAAACACCTAAAACGCCCTACATTCATTCAGAAATGAAGTGAAAATGTGTATAAAATAAATTGCAGTCATGTTAGTGTTCTGTTTGCTGTGGCTCCAGGCCACAATTATGATATTTTGATAAGCTTTGAAAATGAAGGACATGATTATTTTTTTGAGATGCCAGATGTGATGTGTAATTTCTGCAGTTTTAAAATAAAAGTTGAAAAACATATCTTGAAGTATGATGTTAATAGTTCAGATAATTGCTAGTGCTGTGTATGTGCTGTAGTGTTTACTAAGAAGGAAGAACAGGGCCTGCTTAACTGACACCATATGGCCAAAAGCATGTAGTCGGCTTTTTAAGTGGGACAAAGAGATGAAGTCTTAATGAAACATGCACTAATCATCAGAGCCCTGGTAGTTCTTTGTATCATTTTACACTGCTGCTCAGAAATAAAGAACAGGATGTGGCACATACGTAATGCTTTCCCTTTGAGAATCAGTTAGTGTAAAGGTAAAGGCTTAATTTAAAAGGCCAAAGAAGCTGTTACGGAATTAAATATGGGGATGATGCCCAGTTGTTCTATGTATATTTGATGCACAGACACAGCATGACCTCAACCAATCCTTTCCAGAAAGAGACATTCGCATCTTTATAACTGTGAAGACTTAGAGCATTTCATGCTTTTTAAACTGGTCGTTAGTACCATTGAATTTAAATTAGAAAGCTAAAACAAAGATTTCATTGAAAGCTATAGCTGAAAAGGTATATTGTAAATGCACATCAGATAGTTGCTGTTGCAATAATTAGTGTACATTTCCATTATTTTTCTTTAAGTATGTGTCATGTGGATTTAACTGTAGGTATGCCCCATGCACGTGAGACCAGATACTCTTGAATAATAGCCCCTCATGGCAACCTGTATGTGCCATGCACTTTCTCATGTTCCTATGCAAGGGCAGGGAGCCTACAACACTCCTTTTAGTTCCTTCTGCGATGGAACCTAGAGAGTGCCCAATCCACCACTCCTGCTGAGTTTGACTCATCTTATTCCAAACTATTAGGGAGGATAAAATATTTCCTCCAATTTTATTTGGCCCCAAAGTTGTGGTTCAGTCAAGATGCTTCCTAGTTTGGTGTAATAAAGAAGGAGGGGTCCCTGGCAGTTACAGATGAGACAACCCAAAGACCAGTGAAATCTTCAGAGGCGGAGCCTAAAGTCCAGAAAGGAAATAGAGTCAAGAGAGCTGAGAGAAAGAGCAGTCTGGGCTGAGAATTTTATTGAGAGCATGCCAAGAAGGAGGCAGCAGTAAAAGTTCTTTAGGGATTAGTGGAGCCATAGCATGCTGGTGAAGACGGAAGACAGGAAAGCAGTCAGTGTTGACCTATAATCTTCCCCAGATCCCAGATCAGAAAACTATGGGCAGAGAGAGAGAGAGAGAGGGATGCCTGCTAGCTCACTGAGCCAGAGAGGTTGAGCCATACCTGATAGGGAAATGGTGAAGAAGCATCTCAGTTTAGAAGAACTAGGTTGAGGTGTGATAAGAGGTACTGGAGCTTAACTTTGTAGATGGATTGTTGAAAGAACTAATGTACTTCTGAGAATTATGGTTGTCAGTCTTTTCTAATGAGTTAACCCTGCAGAAAGCAGTTTATATTTAGAAGGCATGATGTGATGTTACTGGAGATGGCAGAAGGAAGGGGAAACTGAGGCAGACCCACATATCGTGCTGTGGCTTGCTGCTTTAGGCTGCCTCAGGAAGATCCTGCTTTCCCACACCCCCCCTCCTCCCAAAATAGACATGCTACTCAGTTCTTCCCTCAAATAGCTGTACTAGACACCCTATACTTACTGCTGTGGTGGATTCTAAACCCTGAGTTTAAACTCTGCCTAACCTGCAATAGACTAATCCCCTGATTAACTCTACCTGTCGATGCGTCTTCGGTCTGGGGGAAAACCACATATCTAATAAATACGTTGTGTGAATCTTCAAGAACTCTCAGATGGAGGGACATGTTCCTGAAACCATCGGCTCAATACCCATTTCAAACTTGGAGGAAACTCCCACTTCCGGAGAATAAAAAGCATATATTCAGCAAGTGTTTCATCAGGTAGACACTGCACCATGGGATTGAGTTCACTCCTCCTATTTGTTGGTGTAGCTAGATGTTTGAAAAGTTCGAAATATCCCAGTGAATATTGAAATAGATTACACACTGCATCACTTTGTTTTATCAGCTGGCTGGCTGAACTTTTCCCACGGAACATCAAGGCTCACTCTTCTGGAGCATAAGCAAGTTCCTTCACCTGCTTCAGGAATTTGCCAGAATCAGTAAGGTAGCAATGTGGAGTAACTCACTGAACTTTATTAAACAGGCTGCCTTGACTTTAATTATCAGGTATTCAGTTGGCTGAGCAAGATTACCATGACTGTTGAAGGGATGTAGCTGATTTTCTTCAGCTCCATCATCTTGAAGGGGTACTGCTTGTCAGTAGCCAACAGTGGAATCCATACTGACGCATTATTGAAGAAGAAAAAATGGTTTCTTATCCTGCATTTATTGTGTTTTTTTAAGATGTCAGTGTGGATCCAATAGTCCTAACCTCCATCCTTGCTTTCTATAGTACTCAGCTACCCAGGATTTGAGATTGCTGGGGACCCGAGGCAGGGTTAAGGCTGCTCTGTCATTTAAAGAATCACAGTTATTGAAGGGGTAACTAACTCTTCCTTTTCTGATGTACCTCCCTAAGTGAGTAATGTGAAAGATACTGTATTGTGGTAATATTTCAATCTTGATAGATTTAAAATTGCTTTTGAGCCTCCTGCCTTCCATTTTCTGTCCTATGGGTTAAAATGTATTCTGGCATTGACTGGGCAGAAGGCCAACACTGAATTAACAACTTCCAGTGAAATACTTTCTGTAATCCAAACCTGTGTTCTAAAGCTTCAGTCAGTGTTTTTGGTGAATACAACCATCTCTTCTCCACTCAGTTCTGAAGGCGTTATGCCTGAACATTAGAGTACATAGTTTGTTTTATATAGTGTCTAGAATTACTTCTATTTTTTCTCTTTAAATAAATAAATTGCCTTTGGCCTTTGAATAACTTGTCTTAGGCAGCTGACCTGTTTGTTTGAAACGTTATTTGATGTTTTTAAAATGTGAAAAAAATAAACAGTTTCATGCTATGTTTAGAAAGCTCATTTTAAAAAGAAAAAAGTAGTCTGACAGTGTATTCTTGTTTTCTTGTACCAAGAGAGAATGAAAAACAGCTGCAGGCTGATGTCTGTCATTTTTATGTAACATTTCAAGTTTATAGTTGGACAAAAATGTTTTAAAGGATTAAAAACAAAAAAGTCTGAATGCTGTACAGATGAGCCTTGCTGACCACTCCTCTTGCTTGTAGTAGCATGGTTTATATTAAAATTTGACATCTTGTCAGTAGAAATTGCCTCTCATTTACAAATGCATTTCTCATGGATGTTCTCTGTGGAGGATTCTGGTTCTTTGCACTTTATTCTCCTCCTGTAAGATTGGTGGAAAAAATACGTAGGACTGCTTTGTGGTTATGTTTTGCCTTTGAATCAATTGTATTCATTTTCATCCACATTTAATCCAAATATGACCTGCTTGCAGAGCTCCAAGCATAATTTGTAACTTTTTTCTCTTCAACTTCCAAAGTATAACTCCTTGCTGACAGGCCCAGTTCAGCAAAGCAGTTAAGCATGTGAGTAATTCCATTCCTACCTGTACAGTATAACACTTGAGCATCTGCTTTCAGTGTTACGCTAGGTAGGGATGCGATTAATCATAGCAAAATGCTTTGATCATTTGTGGTGACAATGCTGAAGATTTTGTAATTACCTCTACCCTAACGCAGGCAATAATTAGTTACAGTTGCTTATAGCTTTGTAAAACACACTCTGCTGTTTTTCCAAGCAGCCTTTGAAAATGGAGGTGGATAGGATTAAGTGAAAGATCCAGTAAATATGAAATAAATTAATTGCTAACACTTGTAAGCAATTTTCCCTAGTATGTTTTAATAAACAATTCTAATCTGAGCTAATGATCATTACTAGCAAACAGTCACAGACTACTTGGCTGAATGATGACTTGGCTTTTTGCTTAGTGTACGTTGAACCCATAGTAAATTGAAGGTTTATTATTTTCCAAAAATGCAGAGCCAGTATTTTTGTCTGAACGTCATGTACTTAATTCTTTGTTGTGTTCCTCAGCATTACTTTTTTAATATTGTTTATATTATTGGCATTTAAAAGTTGAGTTAAAATATTTTCTCCAAGTGACACACTTTGTGTTGCATACTGATAGCATTATCTGTTTAAAATTTTGCTTCATATTAGCATATATAGTACTACACTAAGGAAGAAACAATCAGCTTCATACATATAGAATAGGAAGTGACTGTCTAGGAGGGTATAGTGCAGAAAGGCACTCAGGGGTCATAGTGGACAACAAGCTAAATATGAGTCAACAGTGTGGTGCTGTTGCCAAAAAAGAAAACGTGATTTTGGGATGTATTAACAGGAGTGTTGTGAGCAAGACATGGTAAGTCATTCTTCCGCTCTACTCAACATTCATGAGGTTTCCATTGGAGTATTCTTTCCGGTTCTGGGTACCACATTTCAAGAAAGATTTGGAGAAATTGGAAAAGGTCCAGAGAAGAGCAACAAGAACGATTAAAAGTCTAGAGAACATCAGCTATGAGGGAAGACTGAAAGAACCGGGCTTGTTTAGTTTAGGAAAGAGAAGATTTAGAGGGAACATGATAGCAGTTTTCAAGTACCTCAACGAAGGTTATAAGGAGGAGGGAGAGAAACTGTTCTCTTTGGCCTCCGAGGATAGGGGAAGGAGCAATGGGCTTAAACTGCAGTAAGGAAGGTTTATATTAGACATTAGGAGAAACTTCCAAACTGTCAGCATGGTTAAATACTGGAATAAGTTACCTAGGGGGGTTGTGGAATCTCCATCACTGGAAATATTTAAGAGCAGGTTAGACAGGCACCTATCAGGGATGATCTAGATGGTGTTTGTTCTGTGATTCTATGATAACTTAGTCTTGTTGATAGAAGGTTTTTAGACTGATACATTCTTGGAATGAGGAAGAGATGGAGGGCATAGGAGAACACACTAAACTGGGTGGTTTCGTAATGGCTGAAGAAGGGAAGAAGTAGTAATATATAATCAAACAAGGAGCTTAGTGGTTCCAAGAGTAGTACAATTCATTTCAATGGATACATTATAATGGTGCTAATCTTGATGCTATTCATTTGTATATTCCAAGTAATAAGACAACAAGCTGCTGGCTGCACCATCTGAAATGTACCGTATAGGGTCTTGGTGTGTTCAATATAGAACCATAGAAAATTAGTGTTTGACATGATCTGAGGCGGTCACCTAGTCCAACCCTCTGCTCAAAGTAGGACCAACCCCAACTAAATAATTTCAGCTGGGGCTTTGTCAAACTTGATCTTAAAAATCCTTAAGGATGGAGATTCCACAACCTCCAGGATTTTACTCTTAACACAAGTCAACCATCAAAATATTCCTGCTCTTAAATGATTGTCTAATAATGGCATCAGCCCTCCAAGAGGCAACAAGAAACATGAGACCACCATGCGCTTCCAAGTAAATGACCAAAAGTCCCATGTTGTCTTGACTCAACAGCTGGACATGGAGCCTAACTAGATTGTATACAAGCCTGGACGAAGCTTCCTCAACCATGTTTTCAAACCATAAGTGAATCTTACTGCAACAGTCACACAAAGCCCCTGAGTAACAGCCAGACAATGCCTCCAGCTACTAGGACACACCAGCTACCACATTTCTAGTCAAATGTTCCTGACTGCCCATGTGATGCATACCGGGATGGCTTCAGGGCTCAAACAAGCCACAGAACCATTCATTACACAAACTAGTGAACAAGCCCTCCAGAGTCAAGGGTACCCATCAGTGGGAGATGCAGCTAGTGAATACATTCCCTTGAACACCACCACCTCAGTCACACTAACCACAGATGCATCCCTGGAGGGTTTGGGAACGTAAACACTTCAGGAATGAGGGCTAGCAGAATTTTTTACACATGAATGTACTACAACTCAGAGCAGTAAAATGAGCATGCAAACATTTTCTACCCATACTATGCCACAAAACCATCAAGATCTTCACAGACAATATGGTGTGTTTGTACTATATAATGTGCCAGGGCAGAGCATGGCCCTATGTATTGTGCTTGGAAACCACATGTCTATGGCAATGGTGCTTAGCCAAGCAAATATGCATTTCCACAATATACCTCCTGGGGAAGCAGAATACCATTGCAGACTCCCGCAGCAGACATTTCTACTAGAAGCATGTGTGAGAACTAGATTCTAATATACTTACAACCATAGCCCACCACTGGGGATTCCCAACAACAGCTCTATTAGCAACAGCCAACAACATCGCATGCCCACCATACCACACTCATGTGAATCTGGGAAAACAATCCCTGGGATAATCTGGTCAACAAATGGGGCATTCCTCTGCAGTATTCATCCCCCTCCCCCTTACCACTGACTAATTGAGTACAGTTCAAAATCAGACAAAATAAAGCATGAGTCCTGTAAATAGTGCCTGTATGCCCCAGACAGACATGGCGTCACGACCTAAACCACTTATCAGTAGCCCTTTCTCTACCTTTTCCACAAATTCCTCACCACCTTATCCACGACACGGGCAAAGTTATTTATCCACAAGGACTCAAGTTGCAATGTTCTGAGAAAGTCAAACCATTTTTTTTAATAAGTGCAAACTCAGGATCAATAAGATGTAGGACAAGAAATGGCACCACTTCCACAACTGGCTTGTAACTCAGACTCTCTCACCTCACTCATCTGTATTTACTCATCTGTATTTTGGCTTATATTCTGAACCTCAAACCACAAAGACTTGCTAATAATTCCAGAACTACACCTAGCAGCTATCTCCGTGAGGCACCATAAAGTTAAGGGATACACATTTGCGCATCCAACTGCAAAACACTTCCTGAGGGGTTTGAATAACACTTTCCCACTGTTAAACAACCCACCCTGATGTGGGACCTTCATATGGTACTACACATAGTGACATGCAAATCATTCAAGCCTCCAGCCACATTACTACTATCAGTGAAGGTATCCTTTCTCACTTGACTCACTACAGACAGAAGGTTAAGGGAGCTAACTGCTCTCATGGCAGACCTTCCCTACATAACTTTACCTTTGTGAAATACTATCTTAAGATCCCACCCCAAATTCCTCCCAGAAGTAGTCTCAGACTTGAATCAAGTCATTTACTTACCTATATTGGTCCTGAAGCCACACACACATACCAGGCAAGCGGGTCTCCACTCTCCCAGTGCTCGTAGAGCATTCACCCTTTACCTAGACATTTACGAAAGACATTTAGGAAATCTCCACATCTATTTCTATCTACTATAGAACAATCCAAATGTGAAGCAATATCTAGTAGTCACAGAGAGGTAGCTGTGTTAGTCTGTACTCCAACAAAATAAAGCAGCAAAAGTGTACCACTTCAAAAAGTAACAAAATGATTTATTTGGTGATGATCTTTCATGGGACAGACCCACTTCTTCAGATCAATTTCATTTCCACTACAGAATGACATTTATAGACCCTCTAAATGGATCACTCAATGCATACAACTATTCTGTGAGCTCACCAATTTCCCTGCTCCCCAAATAGTTTGCACACATTCCACCAGAGCAATGTGCAGGTTTTTTCTCAAAAATGGTCCCATTACAGACATTTGCAGAGTGGTGACATGGACATGAATCCATACATTCACCAAATGCTATGCAATAGAGCAACATTTCACAGTGGAAACACATTTTGTAAAATCCATATTAACAACGGCACACAGATCGCAAAGACCTGTGTTCCACAAGGAGACTCTGCTTCATAGTCACCTAACATGGAGCACCCACAGGAACATTCGTCAAAGAAGAAGAGAGGGTTATTCACCTTGTGCAATAAGTGAGGTACTTTGAGATGGTTATCTCTGTTGGTACTCCACAACCCTTTCTCTTCCCCTCTGCTTCAGATCAACATGATTGTTTGGGACAGAGAAGGACCCAAGGGACAATTGATAGCATATAGAGGTTAATCTCTTTCATGCATGCTCCGCCACCTGGGATACTGCTGCTAAAAATCTCCAACTATAAGTACAAGGTGCTGAAACATCTAATGTGGAGCACCAACAAGGGCAACCATTTTGAAGAACTGGAGTTGTAACCTCATAAAAACCACTGAGGCTCTTTTATATAAATAAAATTTAAATCACTGCAAGCTTCACTGTAAGTTGCCAGAGTCCATATAGGTCAAGATGGTTATATTGTGAAAAATATGTGGCTTTTAATATGTCAGTGGGTTTTGTATTGTGAACTTTTCTGCCCTCCTCCTGCCTCTTTAAGAAACAAATGCCAGATTTCATTTGGGCTTTGTCATTTAACTGACGAATTTTCATAAATTTAATGGACTTTTTAATAGAGGCAAGGGAGGAAGTCTGTGTAAGTTTTAGAAGTTCTCTGCAATGACCTCATTTTGTGCCTTTTGAAGTCCTTGGAAAATTTCCTAACCTGTCTTACTTAAGTCTTAACTGTTATGTTTGCAAAGGTAGTATTGGAAATGTAAAAGTAAATCAGTGAGTCTACAGACGTCCTGAAGTAATAGCTCTGGGAGATGTGAACTGACCCATTTATCTCAATGGGTTGTTAAGTTTAAAACCTGAAGATAGTAAGTTACATATAAGCAGTGTTAAGGTGCTGCTGATCATTTTACCAGAAACATTCAGTTAATGAGTTTATATAATGCAAGTGTATGTCAGTGCAAAATTTTAATATATTGAAAATGAAGATGTGGGAGCAGTAGAACATAAATCAAGTTTAACCTTAAAATAAGCATAAGAAGTCAAGGCACTGATGATAACATACCTGCCAAGCTTTGTACTGTTTCATGCATGCAGTTGTATGTAAAATAATTACTTAGCTGATCTGCATGTATTCTAAGTAACTTGCATATAGCCATTAACTTTCTCCTATGGTCAGCCCATCCTGCCCTGGACCTCTGTGCAGGGGAAGGTCATGGAGGTGCACACAGTATGGAAAGTCCAGCTTTGGGAAGGTGCTAAAGAGAGTCTTGAGTGGGAAGCTAGGGATAAGTGGATTCATGCTAGAAGTGTTGGAGCTGTTGAGGTTTCAGGAGGAGGGAGCTCCTTGTAGGTAGGTGGGTGCCAGGATGCAAGGGACTGGGAGTGTCTGGAGTAGGATGTGCTTGTGGGTAGGTGGTGGCTGGAATTCTGAGGGGCAAGGGGATGGTCGTATGGCTGTGGGGAGCTTGATGGTCTGATTTGGGGGGTGAGGAGGGATTTCGTAGCAGACGTTGGTTTGTTTGCTATCTTCTGCTTTAGACCCAAGCATTGGTGCTTCCCCATTGATTGCTCTTGGTCTTGAACCAGGAAGGGGTAGTGGCAAGATGTGCATGGCTGCCTGCTCAGCAGGAGCTGTAGCAGCCTGTACTGGCCAAAAAGGTGCAACTGCAGATATCCGACTGTAATCTTATAGCAGCTCCACTGCTGGGGGTCAGGTCTACTGAGACAAGGGAGTCTGGATAGGTCTACCACATGTTTGACTGCCTTGCAAAATGATTGGCACTTGGTCACCCTGATTGTTGAATTTCATAATTAATGGAAAACCTGCTTTTTACAATTTAAATGAAAGGGACACAATTTCCAGTTTGTGACACCAGTTCCACAGAATCCAGAGTCGTTGCTAGAGTTTGTTCTCCTGTGCTGCAAAGCACTTGGGGATTTAGTTATAAGCCAATAACTTTGTAACTCTGTAAATTATAATTTATTTCTTTTATTTTAAAAAAGCTTTACCCATTATTTAATTCATTGGACTCTAGTAAATTACTGCTTTTTTGTCAGCCTCAAGATTAACAGTCAAAATCACGAATACACTAATTATATTTTATTGGATAGCTACTTTTGATCAGGCTATAATGTAAATATAATAATTCTAACAAACTAACAGGATATAGTTGTAATTTTCTTTAGATAAGCCATTTCAGAAGGTTACATTACAAGGGGTTTTGAAATATTGGCCTCTGTGATTTTGGTCATCTGTTACCAAGATCTTGATTGAGTCAAAAGTCTTAATAAATTACAAAACAGCTAAATTATTCAGCCAGGAATGCTTAAGATGAAGGTCTTGACAATATACTGTGTCATTTCAGCAAAGGATTTTTTAATTTGTTTACCCAAAAAAGTGATATTTTAAGTTTTATATTTAGCAAAATAAAAAAAATTGTGTGTAGTTTGCAGTTGGTAATAAGAGTAACTTCTCATATCTGTAATGTCTATATTAATAAGTTCTTTCAGTAAATCTAGCCCTTTTTTGAAAGAACACACGGACTGTCTACACACAAAATGTGCTCTTTTGCTCTGAAATCGAAAGAATGTAGCTCTTCTTCCAGAAGCTCACTTCCGGTCCTAGGTCAGGGAGAGCGACGTCTTTCAAAAGCTTCTGTAGGGGTTTTAAAAAAAAAAAAGAAAAGCGTGTGTAGGTGCTCCATAGGCCCTTTTTTCGAAAGAGCCGTCCTCATGATGCCAGATTTTTCTATCACCAGCCTGTTCTTTTGAAAGAGCAGGGGCTGTGTGGGCTCTCTGTATTGAAAGAGCGGATTGATCTTGTGTGTGGATGTTTTTTTGTGTGTTGACACACCCTTTCAAAAGATCACTGTAGTGCAGACACAGCCTAAGAGGACAGTTTTGTCGAGCATGGCTCTGTAGTGCACTCGTTCTGAGAACAAGATTTTTCTAAAATTATAAATTATTCCTATATTGTAACTATGCAATATGTGTAGATAGCTATGGAATGCTTTTAAAAGGATGAGATAATTTGTTGCTGCTTGCAAAGAAGGTCATTTGGTATGTATGTTTAGACTTTTTGATTTGTATGATGCTCATAATTTTATCAGAGTAAAACCTTTTGAGAAAAATTGTGATAACTAGTACAGTACCTAGATGTCAGTAGAAGGGAACAGACGGTTCTGTTTTCTGTGTATGTGAAAATGATACCAAGGAGTCACTCTTCTAGTAAGGCAGTTTCTGAAGCTTGTTGAAAAAGTCTCAGAGTGCCCAGTAAAGTTGGCTTGACTGTAAGTGAAAGAAGGCTTCTGCCTTAGGCAAGCACAAAAGGACAAGAGACACTTCACTGCTGGCAGAGTGTTATCTGAAGCTAATGTGTGGTGACGTGGGCTGCATGGTCAGCCTGAAAAAGAGTTTCAGCTTAAGGCCATACTAAGATTGAAGGGATCACAGTGTCAGCTCTGATTTTAATTAAGTCTTTGCAAAGATTTCTGCAGATAGGTCGTTTTGCTTGACAGCTAAGGTCTTCCATTTGTATACCTGCAGGATGCACATATTAGAATACGGCTATCAATTTAAAATATTATGTAATGGTCATGTAATTAAATAGGTAAATATTTTTTAAAATTTGTTTCTTAACCTGTTTAGCCAATAAGACTTATTACAACAGAAAACATTTTAAAGATCTAATTAGTTTTTTTCAGTTTATTCTCTAAGGTTACTCTTTCATTTCTCTTGGACACTAAGCTGCATCTATACTAGTAAGTTCTTTCCAAAGATTTTTTTGAAAGAAGGGGGTCTTTTGAAAGATACTGTGGAGCGGCTACACACACAAAGCATTCTTTTGAAAGTAAATCAAAAGAATGCAGTGCTCCTTTTGAAAGTGCTCTTCCCCTCCTGTTTTAGGAAGACTTCCCTCTTTCGAAAGCTTCTTTAGAAAGAAAAGGTGTGTAGATGCTCCACAGGGCCCTTGTTTTGAAAGAGCATTCCTCCTGACACCTGACTGTTCAATCCCTGGCCCATTCGTTCGAAAGAGTGGGGTCTGTGTGGAGATCTTCTGGAAGGGCATTTTTTTGAAAGCTCTCTGTAGCGTAGATATAGCCTAAAGGTGTAACCAGTTTCAGTCTTCTTTAAAGTTAATTTAATTTCTGTTTGTCATGCATTAGCACAGTGCTGTACTTGTCATTCTATGCTTCCTTCTAGCCCCAAATCTGTAAGTTTGACACCTGACGTACCTGATTTTATCCCTTTGCAGTCCAAACTGAAAATGGACTTTTATATATGAAAAATGTCTGAGAGTCTGAGACTGAGGATTTTGTATGATGTTTTAGAATGATATGGCTAGTGTTTTCCTGTGAAATGGGTGACTTTAATTAAAAAAATGAACTTGTTCAGAATGTATGCCAGTACCCTTTAAATGCCTTAAATTAGAGTGAATGTTTATTCTTGTACTGAAGGGCAGCAACCAGACGTCTACCTGTCATAGAACAAACTAAACACCCTCTTAGCTGTATTCCTTGCTCTTCTTGCCATCTTTAATTAGCTTGTGTCAGACTTAACAATTTAAAAATACAGAAACCAATAATATACCCTCTAATAAAAACCAGCTTTTTGGTATGAGCTGTTTATATGAGAAATAATAGTTGCAAAACTAGATATGTATACATCTATATAAGGAGATACAGGCCATGTAAACCAAATTGTCTGTACTGTGAGTTTAGAAATCATACCCCATAATGTTCCTTAAGTACACTAATTTGTTCCTCATTATTAGGACTGTGTAGATCTTGCTGTGCATATGCTTTAATTTAGTGAAATGGTAGTATGTGGAAATGACCGGAGAATCTTTAGTGCAGGGTCTACATGGACCTCATAATGCACAGCATGTTCCAATAAACTTTCATATACGGCAGCCCCAGGACTGTGAGGTTGCTGGATATTCAAATATTTGGGTTGATAGAGAGGTATACCTAGCAATGCATAACACTAAAGAAAAACAAGATTAGATATTAAGAAACAAACAAAAATGTATGCAGAGAACTGTATTTACCAATGACAGTAGCATTGTACACTGTAAACTTAGACTCTGTTTGCTGTATTTATTTGTATTTACTTTCACTTCACTGTACTTACGGAAAACATAACTAAAATTTACTGATGGTTAAAATGTTGGTTATTTGAGAGTTCTGGATAATAGAATGCCAATATGAAAGAGTTTACCGTAGTATGCTTTAGAAATCACACAGCTGTAGTGTATATTACCCTAGTGTGTAGATGAGTCCTAGCGTTTTTAAAGGCAGAAAAGAAACCGATTTGTAGAAAAGAAGGAAAAGTCTAGGAGTATTTAGAACTTCTAGAATTTTTTTTATCTGGATTATATTCGGTTTCCTTCATATCTCCAAAACTCTCAAACATTTTTGAAAGGGAAGACTAAATGTGTTATCCACAGGGAAACTTTAAGCTTCAGAATCAAATCCATGCCCTCTTTTTGGGTTCACTGTTCAATCCCATTCTCACCCTCAGTCCCACACCTTTTAAATCCTGAAGCAGAAGAGGATGTACATATAAAGTTATTGTAATCCATATAAATGAGACTTTAGGTTATGTTTCAGTTTCATTCTTTGTGACAAGAGTGTCAGATTTCACACCTGCCTAACATAGTGTTGCCCAGTAGACAGCTCTGTGCAGGGACTGGTGGGGATGGGTGCCCTGGTAACCACAGTTTTAGGGCTTGGGGCGAAGCATTCTCCAGCACAGCCCTGAGCCCCTGCACAAGCTTTAATGGGAAACTGGGCAGCCATGCAGCTTAGCAGTGACTTAATTGCTCTGCACCCTTATTTCTGGCTATATGGAAGGAGCAAATAAGTCCCTTTATTCATTGATGGCTGGGAACAGTAGGAGGCTGCCACCCAGACAGTAGAAGGATGGCAGAGTAGAGACTGAGCCAGATTAGGCTATGTGGTCCTCAGTGGTTTCACTATGGAATGGCTACTGATATACAGGCTAAGGGTTTCTAGTAAATCCTCTCTCTCTCAAATAAGAGGCCACTTAAAGTGAGCAAAGCAATTATGGGTACGGATGGCCCTAAGAGAGAACAAGAGAGAGAACTTCTTGGGCGTTGAATGTGCTAAAGAAGGCAGGCTTGGGATTTTTAAACAGGGAAACTGTCTTCTGTTCGTTCAATGAACAGGGCTTTATGTAACTTCTTTGTAAACAAACAGAATTGCACCAAAGAATATACCTGACTTGCTTTACCCTAATGCAGTTATTCCCGTATGTCTCCAAATACTGGCTAATTCTTTGGACAAAAAGCACAAGTGTGTAGATGACTCTGCCTTTATCTCAGTGCTTTATTATTAAAATATAAATCCAGCTAGCAATATAGAAGAGGTCTAAAGTTGCAGTGTCCTATTAACCAGTGGTCTTGGTATGGCCCTGAAGCATAAGCTCTGATAAAACTTTGAGTTAATATTTTGTATTGATAATTATTGGTGATTATTAGAAGCACGAATGGAGACAATTTTTATCTTATTACACCAGAACCCATGAATTAAAAGTGCTGGGTGAGGCTCTGGCCCCATGAAAGTGAACAGGAGTTGTGTTGTTGATTTCAGTAAATATAGCATTTTATCAAGAAACTTACTTTTAATGTTGACTGTGTGTGGTTTTGTAGGTGTCACCATGGCCTAAAAGTATTTATAGGTAAAAAATATAATCTTTCTTAAAGGAGCAGTTAAATATGGCTGTAGAGATTTCAGTCTTTAATATACCTTAACCAAAACAACACAACACCCCAAAAACACCATATGAATAATATATCAGACACATTAAACTAAGGTAATGATTAAAATAAAAATAGAGATATTAAAAATAGTTTTCAGCTGGAGAAAGTTTCAACTAAGAATGTATTTAAAACTTTTTTAACATTGGCTGTCTTAGTAGGACTCAGGTTATTTTTGTTTTTGTTTTTTCCAATATAAGAGAATAAATACAGAGTTTCACTCCAGATGTAAACATGACCTAGAAAGTTTTTTTTTTCCTCCCAAGTTCCTCTCTTTTAGAGTGCATAAAGGGCACTTAGAAAAGAGATTTTATTTTCTAGGCTGTTGTAAGCTAAGAAATATTAGAAATGTCACTTCTGATCTTCCCTGTATTTTGGGTGACTGCTTCAGTGCCTCATTGGATGTATGTTGTGAATTCTTGAATTTTTTATTGTAGAGATTGGGAATGGCAGCATTTTAATGAAGATATCCTTTCTCCCAAATGTACTTTAAATATTCTAGTTAAACTTATGTTGTTAGAAACAGATTTCATATAGTATGACTAATAAATGATTTCCTCTTTATTCGCTCCCATTTTGGTCTTTTTGTTTGTGAGATCAGAATTTCATTAGTTGTTCAGTCTCCATGGAGCCTTCTTGGAAAGGCAATGTCTCTTATAATAAGGAAACAGAGTCCCTCTCAAATCCCACTCCCTTTTTTGTTGCAGATAGTGGAAAAACAAAAATCTTTAAAGCCACCTTTATGTTCAAGAGAAATAAAAGACCCCAGGCCTAGTTCTCTTCCCCCTGCCAGGTCAGCTTTTAATAATAATGCTGAGCAAAGGAGGTAATTGGAACAGTACAGCTTAGCAAAGGTAACAGTTGTTCTGCCTCCTATTTGCATTTCTGCAGCTGTTTGTTTTTGAGGTGACATTATGTATTTTGAAAATGTGGACATTACACATTTACTGGACAGAGCAAAATTCTTCCTCCTGCTATCCCTTCAACAGAAATCAAATCAAATATATATCCATTAGATCAAGGGTGGATTGACTATGACCTCCAGGCTGCATCCAGCCCATCAGACCTTGTACTCTGGTCCTCAAGCCTTCACCAGGGAGCTGGGTTGGGGGGGTGCGTTGCTCCATGCAGTGCCTCTAGCTCCCCTTCCTTTGCTCTGCTCTGATCCCTCTCCTGCCCTTTGATCACAGCTCAGAGCAACCTCCTTCATCCGAAACTCCACAGCCCCACCCCAGAAGCCTGACCCTTGCCCCAGCTCAATACCCTTGCCCTCCTCCAAACCCTTTAATCCCAGCCTAGAGCATCCTCTTACATTCAAAAATTTTCACCCTCAGCCCAACCCAAGAGTCCGCACCCCCAGCCAGCACCCTTACTCCCTCCTAAATTCCCACCCCTGCCCCAGGCTAGAGCCCCCTACTGCACACTCCACTCATCATTTCTGGCCCCATCTCAGAGCTCATGCTGCCAGATGGAGCCCTTACGCCTCCCACACCCTAGCCCCCAATTTTGTGAGCATTTGTGGTCGACCACTTAATTTACATATGGAGAAGTAGCCCTCGGGATAAAACTTCGCCCACTGCTGCATTAGATCTTTGTACTTTGTGTAGTGAATAGCTTGTTACGGATTTTATTTAATCATAGTTGCTATTTGAGTGATTGCTATTTTTCTATACCTGATTGCTGCTGGAGGGTCAGTTCCCTAGGAAACAAGTTAGAAATTAGACACACAATTCTTATTATTGTTAATGAATTTGTATGCCAAATTGTCTATTCATTCTAATAAGCTGTTAGACCAATGTGTCCTGAGATTGTCTTGTCTGTTTCAGCAGAATTTGTCTTTTTCTTACTAAATTTTTGTGATTGTGTACAACGAATAATATCAATAAAAGTATGTCAAAAAGCAGAATAATCCAAGATACGAGTATTTTGTGTCCTGCTCTACCAGAGACAAATGAAAGGTTTTTTTTCCCTTTATTTTTAGATCTGTCATTAATTAGAATATGTTGTGTAGCCATAATCCCAAATATATGTGCAAGATGATGGGGTCTAAAGAGGTGGTTTTGCTCAATAAGGAAATCTTGTAGCCATGGATAGTCTCTCCACTCTGTGCAGCAGTTTCATTTTACTTACTATTTGTGTTTCAGGGCTCGTCTAAACTTGCAGCATAGATGCACAGCTGTGTTGCTTAACACTGAGGAGTTCTGTGGCACCTTAATGACGAACAGATTTATTTGGGCATATTTTGTGGGCAAAGACGCACTTCGTCATATGTGTCATACGCACGTCATTGTTCATCTGACAAAGTGGGTCTTTGCCCATGAAAGCTTATGCCCAAGCAAAACTGTTAGTTTTTAAAGTGCCACATGACTCTTGTTGTTTTTGCAGATACACATGTAACCTGGCTACTGCTCTGATACTTGTGTTGCTCTAATGCTTAGTGAAGAAGCTGCCTTAACAGATGGAAGACCATTGGAATAGGTACTCAGCCTCCACAAGACACAATAGCTTTGTCAATGGGAGAAGCCCTCATGTTAGGGTTTAGCTTGGTATAACTGAATTGCTAAATAGTATCAGAGAGGAAGCTGTGCTAGTCTATACACTATCAAAGCAAAAAGCAGTCAAGTAGCACTTTAAAGACTAGCAAAATGGTTTATTAGGTGAGCTTTCGTGGGACAGACCCACTTTTTCAGACCATAGCCAGACCAGAACAGACTCAATATTTAAGGCACAGAGAACCAAAAACAGTAAGCAAGGAGGACAAATCAGAAAAGGATAATCAAGGTGAGCAAATCAGAGAGTGGAGGGGTGGGGGGGAAGGTCAAGAATTAGATTGAGCTAAGTATGCAGACAAGCCTCTATAGTGACTCAGAAAGTTCCCCTCAGGATTTAAACCATGTGTTAATGTGCTGAATTTGAATATAAAAGCCAGCTCGGCTGTTTCCCATTCCAAAATGGTGCGATAATTCCTTTTCAGTAACACACATACCTTTTAGGTCATTGACAGAATGCCCCATTCCATTAAAATGTTGACTAACTGGTTTGTGGATCTGGAGTGTTTTGATGTCTGTTTTGTGCCCGTTGACCCTTTGTCTAAGGGAGTTAGAAGTCTGTCCAATATACAAAGCATCTGGGCATTGTTGGCACATGATGGCATATATGATGTTAGTAGAGGAGCATGAGACAGTGCCCGTGATTCTGTGAGTAACCTGGTTAGGTCCAGTGATGGTAATTCCAGAGAAGATATGTGGACAAAGCTGGCAGCAGGCTTTGTTGCAGGGAAAGGTTCCAGGACTGGTATTCCTGGGGTGTAGACTGTGGCTGTTAGTGAGGATCCTCATGAGGTTGGGAGGTTGTCTGTAGGAGAGAACAGGCATGTCACCCAGGGCCTTCTGGAGTGTGGCATCCTGATTAAGGATAGGTTGTAGGTCTTTAATAATTCGTTGCAGAGGTCTGAGTTGGGGGCTGTAGGTGATGACCAGTGGTGTTCTGTTCTTGGCTTTTTTGGGCCGATCTTGGAGTAGCTGGTCTCTGGGTATTTGTCTGGCCCTGTCGATTTGTTTTTTTACTTCTCCTGGTGGGTGATTCAGGTTTATGAATATTTGGTAGAGTTGTTGTAGTTTTTGGTCTCTGTCAGTTGGATCAGAGGAAACGCGATTGTACCTAAGAGCTTGACTGTAAACAATGGATCTAGTCACGTGTGCAGGATGGAAGCTAGAAGGGTGTAGATAAGTATAGCGATCAGTAGGTTTTTGGTACAGTGTGGTACTGATCATGCCGTCCTTGATTAGTGTCCAGGAAATGTATCTCTTGCATGTTGTAATCGAGGCATAAGTTGATGGTGGGGTGTAGATTGTTAGTCTATGTGGAATTCCTCTAGAGCCTCTGTACCATGGGTCCAAATCATGAAGATGTCATCAATGTATCTTAAGTAGAGGAGTGGTAATAGGGGACAAGAGCTGAGGAATTGTTGTTCCAGGTCAGCCATAAATATATTAGCACATTGTAGAGCCACAGTCTACACCCCAGGAATACCAGTCCTGGAACCTTTCCTTGCAACAAAGCCTGCTGCCAGCTTTGTCCACATATCTTCTCTGGAAATACCATCACTGGACCTAACCAGGTTACTCACAGAATCATGGGCACTGTCTCATGCTCCTCTACTAACATCATATATGCCATCATGTGCCAACAATGCCCAGATGCTTTGTATATTGAACAGACTTCTAACTCCCTTAGACAAAGGGTCAACGGGCACAAAACAGACATCAAAACACTCCAGATCTACAAACCAGTTAGTCAACATTTTAATGGAACGGGGCATTCTGTCAATGACCTAAAAGGTATGTGTGTTACTGAAAAGGAATTATCGCACCGTTTTGGAATGGGAAACAGCCGAGCTGGCTTTTATATTCAAATTCGGCACATTAACACATGGTTTAAATCGTGAGGGGAACTTTGAGTCACTATAGGGGCTTGTCTGCATACTTGGCTCAATCTAATTCTTGACCTTCCCCCCCACCCCTCCACTCTCTGATTTGCTCACCTTGATTATCTTTTTCTGATTTGTCCTCCTTGCTTACTGTTTTTGGCTCTCTGTGCCTTAAATATTGAGTCTGTTCTGGTCTGGCTATGGTCTGAAGAAGTGGGTCTGTCCCACGAAAGCTCACCTAATAAACCATTTTGCTAGTCTTTAAAGTGCTACTTGACTGCTTTTTATTTTGAATTGCTAAAGGAATGTGGATTTTTCCCATCTCTAAGGACATAGTCATACTGCCAAGAGTTTGTAGTGTAGACCAAGTCCCCCGTGTATAACTGGCTTTCTGGTCTCTTTTAGAGCTTGGCTACACTGGGAGGTTAATTCAGATTAAAACAGGGAGTGAATTTATAATGCTCCAGATTAACTTAATATGCAGCTGTGTTAATCTGGAGTGAGGCCAGGTCTGTGCTGCAGACCTATAACAGTACAACTGTGTTATTCAGGAGTGTGAAAAATCCATACCCCACGAGTATGAGCCTACCTAAGCCCCATGAAAACTTTTGGCTGATCAGTTCCCCTACTTGTGCTGAAGTTTTTCCATCTGTCAAATAAGAATAATTATTCTTATTTCCATTTGTAAAGTTTGGATTGACTATAGAATTATTAATTTTTAAATCATGATTACAGGAGGGAATTTTCAACAGTATTACACTTTAAAATATAAATCCTTGTACCTTTGTAGTATTCGAATAATTTTTCCCAATTTTCTTACTTTAAAACATTGTTAGATTTAATAAAAGTGTTTTTTTTCAGTTTTTGTCCTTTCATCTTGTTTCTGTAGAGAAGTAGTAATGCATTGCATGGAAAGCGAACAAGTTTTCTTTGAATCTTTGATGCTCAGTAGAATGAGATTGCAATTTTTTTAGTGACCTACACTGCTTTTTCTCGCAGTTGGAATATCAATATCATTGCCAGCCAAGACACTTGAATTAAAGGGAACGGTGTCAAGTTAGTCAAAAATGAGTTTTACTATCCACTGCAATTTTTAAAGGTTTTGGTTGTTTTCATTGAATTCTTTTGGCTTTCTTAGAAAAAAACAAAGTATTTTGGTTTTCAGTGACAGGTGTTTGGTTGTCACCTGAAGAAAAATGCATTGACATAGATTTTCAGACAAAATCTTGTTTAATCAAAAAGCCCTTTAATAACGAGCTTTAACAACAACAAAAATCGAACAGCTCTACTTAAAAGGGTTTTAGTCATATGCTGAGAGTTAACTTCTTCAGTTAAATGGCTTTGATTTAACTTGCAACCAGTCAGACTTTGTAGAAGCACAGTAAGCCTAACTCCTGCTAGATACTCCCAGTAAATATCAAATTGTCTCATACCAAATATTGCAGGCCATTTCTAGCAAAACTTGGGGTATGTCTACACAGCGAAGTTATTTCAATATAACTGACAAAATTAGGAAGAAGGGTGCTTTTGACAACAGGCTTTCTTTTTGAATGAATCCCGTCTACATGGCTGTTTTGACTTTTGAAATCCGCTCTTCCAGAATCGAGATCCTGTGCGAGTATGCAAATGAGGCATGAGATATGTAAATCCCCACATCATTTGCACGCCCCTTCCTAAAGGAAGGGGCGGTGTAGCCGCAGCCACAGGGAACAGGTCCTATTTCAAAATAAGCCATAGTGTGTCCAATGTCTCTGTTTTGAAATAGGCTCTATTGTGTGATGACGCTTTATTTCGAAATAACAGGTTATTGACAGCTTCCATCTTCACTGCCTCCGCAGAATTATGAATATCAGCTGGCAAGACGAAGTTGCAAATGCAGATGTCCTGTCAAGATCTGGCATACCCAGCCTCATAGCAATCCTCCACAGCAGAACACTACCATGGCTTGGTCATGTGAGAGGAATGGGTGACAAACATCTTCCCAAAGAAATCCTCTTTGGTCACCTGTCAAGTGGGTTGAGAGCAAGAGGAAGACCAAAACTAAGATTCAAGGATACATTCAAAAACACCATACAAAAATTCATCTTTGATCCAAAATCCTGGGAATCTGCATAATCAGGTTGAAATACCTGGCGATAATTGCTACGACAGAGCACATCATTCTTTGATAGTATATCATAGAATCATAGAACATTACGACTGGAAGGGACCTCGAGAGGCTATCGAGTCCAGCCCCCTGCCTCAATGGCAGGACCAAGTACTATCTAAACTATCCCTTATAGACATCTGTCTAACCTGTTTTTAAATATCTACAGTGATGGAGATTCCACAACCTCGCTTGGCAATTTATTCCACTGTTTGACCGCCCTGACAGTTAGGCACTTTTTCCTAATGTCCAACCTAAACCACCCTTGCTGCAGTTTAAGCCTGTTGCCTCTTGTTCTATCCTCAGAGGCCAAGAAGAACAAGTTCTCTCCTTCTTCCTTATGACTCCCTGGCCGTGTCTACACTAGCCCCAAATTTCGAAATGACCATGCAAATGGCCATTTCAAAGTTTACTAATGAAGCGCTGAAATACATATTCAGCGCCTCATTAGCATGTGGGCGGCCGCGGCACTTCGAAATTGACGTGGCTCGTCCTGACAGGGCTCCTTTTCGAAATGACCCTGCCTACTTCGAAGTCCCCTTATTCCTATGAGCAGATGGGAACAAGGGGACTTCGAAGTAGGCTGGGTCCTTTTGAAAAGGAGCCCCGTCGGGACGAGCCGCGCGGCAGTGAGCTGCATCAATTTCGAAGTGCTGCGGCCACCCCCGTGCTCATGAGGCGCTGAATATGTATTTCAGTGCTTCATTAGTAAACTTCTAAATGGCCATTTGCATGGCCGTTTCGAAATTTGGGGCTAGTGTAGACATAGCCCCTTTTAGATACCTGAAAACCGCTATCATGTCTCCCCTCAATCTTCTCTTTTCCAAACTAAACGAGCCCAGTTCTTTCAGCCTTTCTCCATAGGTCACGTTCTCTAGACCTTTGATCATTCTTGTCGCTCTTCTCTGGACCCTCTCTAGTTTTTCCACATCTTTTTTGAACTGCGGTGCCCAGAACTGGACACAATACTCCAGCTGACGCCTAACCAGTGCAGAGTAGAGCGGAAGAATGACTTCTCGTGTCTTGTTCACAACATACCTGTTATGCATTCCAGAATCATGTTTGCTTTTTTTGCAACAGCATCACACTGTTGACTCATATTTAGCTCGTGGTCCACTATAATCCCGAGATCCCCTTCTGCTGTAGTCGTTCCTAGACAGTCTTTCCCCATTCTGTATGTGTGAAACTGATTGTTCCTTCCCAAGTGGGGCACTTTGCATTTGTCCTTATTAAACTTCATCCTGTTTACCTCAGACCATTTCTCCAATTTATCCAGATCATTTTGAATTATGACCCTATCCTCCAAAGCAGTTGCAACCCCTCCCAACCTGGTATCATCTGCAAACTTAGTAAGTGTACTTTCTATGCCAATATCTAAATCATTGATGCAGGCCATGCGAAAGAACTTCATCTTAGAAGGAAAAACTGTCAAACTCAAGAATTCAGAAATAGACTAACATGCGGCTATTGCAATCGACTGCGCAAATCCAATATTGGACGGATAAGACTCGAGAGAACCTGCGGACTCAAACACTGCTCGTAGATCCTCACCACCACTGCTAACCACAGTCTCTCAAAATGAAAAGTGGTCATATAATTTTGAAGTGCATTCTTTGTGGTAGCGTTATTTCGAAATAAGCTATTCCGGAAAAATCTCTTTTGTAATAGTTTATTTCAAAATAATACTGTTGTATAAACATACCCTTGGAGAGTCTGATTCCCTCAAAGGCTGCATGCTCTTTCTCTTACAAGTGATCTCTGTGCTTTGCAGTTTGGGGCAATGTTTCCAGCATCAGGCCCTCCTCTTTGGCAAGCTGAAAATATACCACGGGTACTCACCCACACAATGGTAATAATCATAGTTCTGGGGTTGGGTGAAGGTGTCTATCTGTAGACCTGTATTTCGTTATTTTGTTATAGCCAAGTTAGAAGAAACCTCCAAGGTAAGAGTTGTAAAAATGTGTACCCACTGGAAGAGGTATGATTGCATGATAAATAGTAAGAGCATCCTCAGTGCAAGACAGTTCCTGATCTGTGTAGGATCCTGGTTTGTTAATAAGTGCTCAGTAAAGGTAGGAGGTTAAGAATGCAGTCTTGTAAAATAAGGTCACAACGTCAGACCTCTCTGGACAGATATTTCTGCATTTCCAAGGTTAAGTTTGCTTCCTAAGTAGTGTTTTCTACTTTGTTTTTCTTTCTAGTCCTCTTCTCTAGCAGTCATTCTGCAAATTGAATGTTGGATGCTTTCTAAATAGCCTGTCCTTCAAGAAGTCACTATTGTTTCATACACCAGATACGTCTATAGATAAAAGATATATTTGAGGATTTGATGTTTACAATTTGGCAAGTATTTAATATGTTTATAATTTAATATGGAAAGCCTTCTGATTTTCCTTTTGTTTTAAAATATACAGCTCTATTTGACATTTTAAAAAAATGACGACAAAAATCACTTTCTTCCCTAGTGTCACCAAAAAAAAAAAAAAAAAAAAAAAGGTAGCTCCCTCTTCTGGTTCTGCAGCAGTAATTAAACAAAAAATGGCTTTGATTGACATTACTTGCTGCTTAACTGTCAGATATCTTTTATTGGTAAAAGCACAGTGCATGTTAAATAAGTTATTTCACTTTCAATAGCATTCACTTACAGGGAAACCAAAATCAAGATGTGCCAAAAGCAAAAGAACTAACAATAATACAATCATTAAAAATAAAAAACTCTCTGAAGCAAAAGCCTTCAGTGGTCTGTAATTGTTGTATATGTCTGTTGTGTCCTCAGAGAGGATGCATGTGCAAAGATGAAGGGCAAAGTATTGTAGACAAATTTGTCACAGGTTGAGAAACAAACTTTTGAAATAGAATTGGTTTTTATTTTCCATTATTTCAGCTGTTTGTAAACTCAAAAAAAGAAAAAAGCACTTCTGAAATTTAGCAGTAATTTAGAAGTAAAATTGTAAGTCCAAATTTGAGTGTCCCCGTGGGTGCTCCACCTGTTAAGTGCATCAGTGCTGCTGCACCCCACTGGCCGTAGGTTTGTAGGTATCAGTGTCCCTCCCTTGGCTGTCCGCATGTGCCGGGCACAGGCACGAGGCACCTGTAGCGTTTACTGTGCATGTGCGGCCAGCCAGTCCCTCAGTTTTTCTCTGATCATTGCCAGCTTTGGTCACAACAGCAGTCCCTCCCTCAGTCACCTGAAAGACCCTCAAATCAAATGACTAGCAGCCTTCACTGAACAACTGAACACAATGAAGAGGAGACAGAGGAGAAAAGTGGCAGACTTGAGGCAGGCAGAGACACCGGGTCCCCTATTGCTGAAGAGGAGGTAGGGGCTCCAGCTCCTAGCCCCACTACCATGGGGCAGGCAGAGACACCAGCCCCTGCCCGGTACTCTCATCCAGCAGCATCTGTGGGCCAGCTGGACCACAAAGTTGCCTCACAAAAGAGTAATGGAGTTGAGAAGTGCAAACTGTAGGTGATCTTAATCAAATGTTTTAAAAGCATGCAATTAAACCATTATAAAATGAAGTTTCTTGCTTAACTTTGTCAATCAAAACAGCCAGTTTTTAAGAGCAAACTTTGAGTCAAGTTTTAGTTATAGTTATGCTTGCCAACTTTTACTTTACAAACTTAAATCTAGAATTTGTTTTTAAGTGTTTTAGTAAATTTTGCTCTCAGTTGTTCCTTGCAACTAAATAGGAAGAAGAGTTCTTTCGAAGATGTGGTTTATTTTTGAAAGAGCCCCATCTACACTGTCTTTTTTTTTTTTTCCTGAAAGAATCTCTTCTGGAAAGAAATTATGCAAATGAAGCAAGAGATATGCAAATCAGTGCCTCATTTGCTTTTTCGATTTTCTTCGTTTGCATTACTCTTTCAAAAGAGGAATGCAAGTGTAGACAGAGCCTGAGATTGCAGCATTTCAAAAGAGTAACAAAACGAAACAGAACAAACAAGCCCCTATGCCACAGTAGACAACCACCCTGACCTAAAATGCTATCCATGATGTGAGATTTATGGTTTCAAATGTAAATGCTCTAGAGTTCATATAAACCAAATCTTTACCAGTTACAGTCGTAAAGGAAATTTAGTGAAATTGAAGTCTGCTTTAAAGCAATTATTTTTCTACTTTTCTGTTTTTAATCAAAATCACCTTTTCTCAGTGAATAAAATTTCAGGTAATTTAAAATAGCAGGTTTTCTGCTCAAAACTATAATTTTATAAATCTGAAAGCCCATTATTTTTCAATAAAAATGGATTAAGGAAAGAGCAGGCCAAATGAACGTTACAAAGTGGGAAATGTAGGTTGCCGAATGGTACAATGACAACAGACGTGACAGTCAGAGAAATGAACAAAGCCAGTTTCTTTACTGTCAAAAAACAAAACAGAAGTTAACCCTCAAAATCTAATGTGTTGAAAACAAATAAAAATGAAATGACAAAAATGTTGGTTTATAACTGCATAAAACAATTGGTTGTGAGATTGGTGGATTTTATATAAATGCAACCCATACAATTTTGTCATGTCAATTAAAAAAAGGTGGCTCACGAGTATGTTACAGGGTAAAAATGTTCTCTCTCAATCAAAGGTGATTATAGGTTTTTTTTCCTGTCTGCAGATGTGCTTGCTGTGTAACGAGAATGCATTAGTCTCAGTGAAATGTAAGAAATGAAAGGCAGCAAGAAGCAGCTCTATTGTTATCACTCCAGGCGTGTCTAATGAATCGTGTTTCCATGTTCTGTCGGTCACACTGCAGAGTGCCCTTAGCCAGGGCTAAGCCTTCTGTAAAATGCTCTTTAAGATTATTGTAGCAAGCATAGAAATGCTGGATGAGTGGGGGTTGGGGAGGAGAATGCTAATGAGACAGCTGCATTTCAAACAGTACAGCTGCAGGGATTACTCACCATTGCCGCAATAGTAGCGAGAGACAACTGTTGGAGTTGAGACTAAAAGGTTTTTTGGAGGCTTGTTTTATCAGAATTTCAGTTAAAAATCAAGCATTTTTTCTTTTTTTTTAAACAAATTTGTGCCTGAGGAGTGAACGGAGTATGTCAACATAGGCTGCTAAAATAACCTGTTTGATATTAAAATTAATAATAAAAGGTCTTACATACTTTGCGTACAGTGTTGTTATAGCTATGTCAGTCCCAGTATGTTAGAGAGACAAAGGTGGGTGAGGACCAAACCTCTTTTGGTGAGAGAGAGGACCCAAGGAAATCACTTCATGGCTTGAAAGCTGCTCTCTCTAACCAGCAGAAGTTGGTCCAATGAAAGATACTCCTTTTGTCTATTTTTTCTTTCTCATACCTTGGAATCATGGTGGCTGTAAAAACACTGCCAACTAGACATGAAATAAATGTTTACAATTTATATTGCTTTCCTAATATGGGCAAATATGGATGCACACTTCTTTCGAAGAATAATTCTGATTTGCTTGTCTCTGATGGTGCCTGAATTTGGATTTAGAAGGACATGGTTCCATCAGAAATTTACCATTAAAAACTTGTCTCACGGCTTTTATGAAAATATATGAAATTTAAAATTCACTGGACATGTACAGATCAAAGATGCTATGGGGATATGATTGAGTAACCTCTCTGAGTGATGAAAAAAATACAGGAGGCAGGAACAGAGACTTTGCAGCAGCCAGTTGGTCTACACTGAGGCTTAAATGAGACTATTCTAAGACTGGAGCCAACTCACTGAAAATGTCAGAGAAAAACATAGATGATTAGGGAGAAAGGAACCAAGCTTTTAAAGAATGTTTTCCCCTTCCAAATCTTCTTTTCTTTTTCTTTCATGGCTGCTGCTTTCAATATTCTACTTCGGAGGTTGAAGCCAGTTTGTATCAACTACGTAAAGAGGGCTAAACCCTCAAGAACTGTGTGTATGTGAGTGAGAGAGAGAGAGAGAGGGAGAGAGATTAAAACTCAGTAATTTTGGAAAAGAGGGTCTACGCCTGAAACCTCTATAGAGAAAAAAGTACATTTTTCTCCATCTCCCTTGCTTTTTAATCATGTAGTCTGGGACATTTTAGGGCAGGGTGACTGTGTGGCTATTTGCTACACGTACTGCCACTGTCAATAGCAATAAGATACCTTTTAAAATGAAAGTGAAAGTAGACCCCGACTCACATGGACATTCCATTATTATGCAGCCCCGCGCACGTCCAATTTTGCGTTACTTGGGGGAGACAGGAAACTGACCATCACTGTAGCACTGGTCAGTTTCCTGCCTCCCCTGAGTGGTAGGCAGTCCAGAGCTAGGCACCTGCTCCCCACAATCCTGAGTCATGTTAAACCGAGATAGGTGCAACTTGAGTGTGTGTATCTTGGGGTTCTACTGCATTGTGCATAAAATATTGTTAAAAAAAAAAGTAGATACTAAATTGGGAAATTTTCATCAAATCCCACGCCCCACAATATAAAAAGAGAACATTTTTGAAGTCTGATATAGGTTGAACATCTCTAGTCTGGCACAGTCTCATCTGGCAACATTCATAATCTAGCATGATTTTAGTTAGCCATATGACCATTCATCATAGGTGTGGTGAAGTTTCCTGCGGTCCTGTAAAGTTTGTTTTCAGCCACCAGTCCTGGCTCTGTGTTCTGTGCTGTTGTTTAGCTGAAATTGACCCCTAAATGGCTTCTAAGAGGCTAGAGAGCAGTGGAAATATCAGTGCTGCTGCTGGACAATATTGACCTCCCGTGATCCGGCAAGTTCTCATTTGGTCAGTAGGGTGTTGGACTAGAGAGGTTCAATCTGTAGTACATGGGTCAGCAACCCTTCCAAAGTGGAGTGCTAAGACTGGACCTTTTGACCACCTCTTATGATCCAAGTGCCAGAGATGTTTTTTTAAAGTCACTAATAGTCCTATATACAACAGTTTCATTAATAAATAAAGATGGAGACCTTTACTGTTTCAATCTTTAAATCTCCATCCTGCCAGGTTTTTTAGCTAACTAAAAATGTCTGAGATTTTAATATAGGTTGAATGTCTCTCTTTCTGGATTCTCTGATCTGGCAACATCCATGGTGTGGCGGGACCACAGATGTTGCTGCACCTTGGAGCCCAGGCCACAGAGGTAGCTAGGGGCTCAGCTGGTCCGGCAGGCAGCCCTACTGGCTGGGAGTGGAGCTGCTGCAGGTCCTGGGCAAGGAGCCCAGGCGGCCTGGGGTGCACGGTTGCTGATGGCCCTTGGGTGAAGAGCCTCAGCAGCTAGAGGCACAGAGCTGCTGCCACCCCTGACAGGGAGCCACCGCTTGTCCCTGGTCATGGAGCCCTGGAAATCAGGGTTGCAGAGCCCTGGCCGTCCCTGACCAGGCAGCCACTCCCAGCTTGGGGCATGGGGCTCTGATCAGCCCCCAAGCAGGCAGCTGCTGATGGCCCAAGGCGTGGAGCCCCAGTGGCCAGGGGCATGGTTCCTTGGCTGGCCACAGGTGTGCAGACACAGGTGGCCCGGGACAGGGAGCCCCAGTCAGCCCTGGGCAAGGAGCCCCAGTGGCTAGGGGCACAGAGTCCCACCTAGCCCTGGTGGGACAGCTTTCTGGGCACCCTGGTGTATAGAGGCCTGGCCAGTCCCGGGCTTTCACCTGCTGGCAGCCCTGGGGCAGAGAGCTGCTAAGGTGAGCTTTTTGGGGAGAGGGAGGGTAGGGCTGAGCTCCTGCCATGTGTCAAATGAAATCGGCTCTTGGCACATGTACCAGGTGGTTGCCGACCCTTGCTGTTTCACACTACAGGCGATGGTCATAAAATAACTTCAAGTGGTTGCCATTAGAAACCTCATATTTATTTTTCTTGGTGAGGGTGGGGGCGGGGAGAGTTTAAGTTTTCACCCTCTTTTCTGCATGGAAGAATTTGTAACTCTAAAGGTGTTTGGCACAAATGTAGTACATTTTGCCGAATAAAATACTCTAAGTATTTACATATGCTAATACGTCACACATTTTTCTGGTTTACCTCACTTTGTATAACTCCGTGGAAAGTAAGCTTACAACTCTCCTTTTCCACAAAACATCTGTTTACATTGATTTTATAGACATTTATTTTGTTTTTGGGATGTACACAAGTTCTTTGAACCTTTGGAATTTTTCAAAAATCCTGTGAGTTGAGTAGATATTGTGTTCAACTGAAACACTTACAGTATCTTGTAAAGCATTGTTTAGTTGACCATATTACATTTAAAAAATACTTTAATGGCTATATCCTGGTAAAATTGGCTCTTTTGATTAACGAAAAATGGTGTGCACGTGTCCATGGGTAGGCAGACTAGAATTTTATCTTACTTTTATTAAATAAACATAGAGAAGACACTAGAACAATAATATTTTACAGCATGTTATTAACAAATATGCCAGTTAAGTACCAATATTTAAGGGTGGTCTGTTTCTCAAGTCAATAGCTATTATGCTAATTTCTGTCAGTGCACAACAATTAAGTAGCAATATTCAGCAGCTGTTGCATTTCGACGCTTGTATTTCATTTATCCAATGGAGTGCTGCCTCTGGTTTTATAGTCTCCTTTGCTTGAAAGTTTACAGCTTTAGGTACAAAATTGTGCTCTATTGAAATGCTAACGCAGGTCATGTGTGAACAGTAAGATTGTGCAGAAGAACTTCATTAAAATTCCAGTTTTCCTGGAACAGATGCAGGACTCATGCTGTTAAAAATACCTTAGGAAGACATTACACTGTTAAAATTGTGAAATTCCACTATGTGTGCCCTATATTTTCGCAGTGTCTCACATCACCTCTCTTTGCAAATAGGTCAAAACAAATAGAGCATTTCAGCAAATATTTTTGGTGTCATGGCTCCTACTTGACTCATAAACTGATTGGGGGAGAAAGGAGAGCTAAAATATGTTCTCAGTACTGTTCAGGTAACCCAAACAAAATTTCCCTGGAACTGTAAGCCGTGCAAGAAAATTAAAGCTATAAGTGAGTTTAATCTGATGTATGTATCAAGTCCACTTAAACACTAATGGCTTAATACTCAATTTTACAATGTGGTCAATTGATGGCATCATAATAGTAATCAATCAGTACTATTACATTTAATTTGATATTTTTTTAGGGATATGATGCCATATTTCAGAAATTACATTCCTTTTTTCCACTTTTTGCAAGTCTGTTTAGAAAAAGTTGATAATTCAAAATGCTTCATTTTTCTTTGAAATTGTTTGAACGAGCACATTTCATAAAATGAAGTGAAAAATTAAACACTTACTTTCACGGTGTAAAACCGCCCAGTTATTTGGAAAAAGAAGTACAGAATTAGACAGCAGCAGAGTCCAGCCCCCATATGCCTCAGGCAGATGCAATATTGGATTAAACTGCTTAAAACTTAGAGCGAAAGCAGCGCTATATTTCGCATAGTAGAGTTTCAAAGTTGCATCAAGTCAATACTCAGTTGTAAACTTTTGAAACAACTGTCATGCTTTGTTCAGTTACAAATGTTTTAGAGTTACAAAAAAAACCTCCATTGTAAAAGTTTTCTCTATTCTGTGGTTCTACAATAATCATGGACCGTGAAGCTGCAGTTTGGGGGAGGTAAGCTTCCCAGTCTGTGGCCCTGCCCATATTCCACCCTTGCTCTGCTCAAACCCCGCCCGCCATATCTCCCTCTTCTTTCTGCTCTCCTATTCCAGTCAAATCCCTGAACCCAAATGTGGCAAATAACATTTGGAAAAAAAGCCACTCTTCTAAGAATTATTTTTTACAGAAAATTGAGCATGTTTTCCACTGCATGCCAGATTGTGAAGACTGGACGTGCAGAATGTTCTTAATTAAAGGCAATAAATTTGGGAATAAAATATATCAGTCACAGGAGTTTTGATATACCCTGAAGTTTGTTGGAGATTTATGTGCAAAGACTTGGTAGTAAGGGCAAGTCAGTTGTCCAGATAAATAAAATTTTAAATACTAAGGTATACATGATGCAACCCTTCTCTGTTTTACATTTTCCTCCTTAATATTTCTAAGCTGATTTTTATGTAGAAATCATTCCAGATTACTACTCTCAGAAGTAAAGACATTATTTTAAATCAATCAGAGTAGTGTAGTATGTTCATAACAAATTTCATAGCTTTTAGAAAATGGGAACACTACTTTTATTTTGTGTGATTTTCATAACAAGACATGTTTATGTTTGTTAAAATATGTTTCCAAAGATTTTAGCTATATGAAAGGATTTTATATCTTAGTAAGGTACTGATTTTGGTGGAGGTTTCTCTTAAAACTAGTTCATCAAATAGAAGTAAAGGAAACTGTTGGGAATGCGACAAGGGTGCCTATTGTGACGTTTCCTGTTCTTGATCACAGTGGACTGGATTATGAACACGACGACAGATGACTATCAACGAGGCATTCAGTGGACACTTTTCAAACAGGTAGAGGACATTGATTCAGCTGACAATGTCGCCCCCCTTTCACATCAATATGAAACTATGAAAGAAAAGGCCATGACATTGGACAGAACTGCCTCAGTGAATGGACTGAGCATTAACAAGGGAAAGACCAAAACTATGAGGAGCAGATAGTCTGGCAGTACCACCATCACCCTGGGAGGGGATGACCTGGAAGATGTGGAGCAGTTCACCTACTTGGGGAGTATTATGGGCATAAATGGAAGAACATATAAGGATATCAGTACCAGGACAGGGAAAGCAACAGGTGCATTCAAGACTTTTAGTCCCATGTGGAGTTCACAGATGATGTCTGCGAAGATGAAACTGTGGATCTTCAACACAAATGTGAAGTATGTGCTCTTGTATGGTTGCAAGATCTGGCGTACAGAAAGTCTTCAAATCACAAGCCACAGACATTCATAAACAGATGCCTGAGGTGCATCGTTCACCTCACATAGCAGGACTGGGTCGCAAATGAGGAGCTTTGGAACAGAGCAGGACAAGACCCAAGTGACATTGAAATCAAGAGATGAAAGTGGAGGTTACTGGCCCACACTCTCAGAAAACCATCATCCAGCGTATTCTGTCAATGTCTTGCATAGAACCCACAAGGAAAACACAAAAGGGGAAGACCTCAGAGAACGTGAAGAAGGTCTACTGAGATTGAAGGACAACACATGGGGTACTCCTGGATCCAACTAGAAGTTTTGTCCCAAGACAGAGTGAAATGGAGGAGACTTGTAGATGACCTATGCTCCACTCAGAGTACAAGGGTGAAATAGTAGTAGTAAAAGGGAAATTCTGGAAGAAAAGGGCTCTCTTCAACAGGGAGGGTGAAAGGAGGGAGTAGGGTTGGATAGAAATGACAGGAAGACTTTGGAAGCAAGTTCTGTACTACAGTAATTTAAGCTAAAAATATTTTAGAGTAGGGTGGTCTTTTGAAGAATTTATTTAAAAAAACCTATATCTGCAGATCCAAGCATTTAAGTCTAAAGCTGAATACTCAGATTGTGCATCTAAATACCTATGAAAGGATTTTTTTTAGAGATGTGATTATATAAGGTTCAGTCACAAAGTAAGGAAATATTGAAAGCAAATTTTAAACGAAGGTTCTGTAGACACAGTAATGCACAACTATTTTCTTGGTAAATGCAGGGATGATACATGTCTGTTAAATAGCTTTATTACTCAATTAATAGCTCCTTTACAGATTCAGTGTTATGTTAATAGGTCTGACAAGCTGGAAGCCTTTTCACTTTTAACAAATCCACTTCAGGGGAAGAGTCATAAGTCTGCAAACTGCAAAAGCCTGCTGTGGGAGCCTTCAGGAACTGTCAGAATAGAAACAGGAGGAAGGGGAGAGGTGGAGCACTAAAAACGAGAACTAAGAACATAGCCTCCAATTGCCTCTTATGCCCCCTCACGCATGACTATACCAATTGAATTTCTCATCTTTATGTTCTGTGCAGTCATTTGTCAATGTATCTCATTTTGTTAAAAAAATACATAGCTGCATTTTTAAATAATGTTCCTCATCATAAGTGGTGAAAGAGGAGGTTGGGTATCAAAGGGTAAAGGGAGCATACAATATAGCATATATGAAGCATACTTGCCGAACAGCCCACTCTTTAGTAGCTTGACATAGTAATCTTCCCTGGAAATAATCTTCTTGTCCCCTGTGCCTTGCTTTAGTCTATCAGTATTTCTGCAGTGTGCAGCAAGAAATTGATTTTCAGTAATTTTAATGGTTGAATAACTAGTCCTGTCCCAGAGAGTTTTTCATATTTGCAGTGGCCAATGTGGTTACTGAACTCACTGTTCTGGATAATAGGTTTCATTAGTTTTGATGCCTGAGGTGAAAAAGCAGTAGGTGGGAGTAAAGACTGTTTTTGATGTCTAGACGTTCATTTGAGCTGTTGCTGCAATATGATACATTAAAAGGAAATATGTAACATAGCTCTGAGGAAATAGGTGGTCTTTGAAAGTAATTCCAGTTCTAAACTGCATAAGGGAGTATGACCTGAATTATTAAAACACGGGTGGCTGACTTTCTTAAAGGTATCACTACTCTTACCATCCATGCACAGAGAAACTTCATTTCGTCATCGCCTGCTTATTCATTTTGTTTTAGGAAGTATGTTAGTTGGGTTGTTGAGAAAGAACAAATATCTTTCCCAGATCTGACAAACATAGAGTTACTAAAATATTTACTACTTTGATATTTTATCTTGTTGACTTGTTTTTCCTTGAAGCTTTTCATTTTCTGGCTCTAGTTCAGCCAAGGACTTAAAGCACATGAAGTGCTTGCTGAAGTGAGGTCCTCCCTCGGTTTCCAGTAAATCCCCTAGGTGCCCAGAAAGGACAGACAAGTTCTGCCACAATTCACTGGGAAAGAATTTACAGAGGGGTTCAAAGGAACAGGGGCCATACCCCCAGAGCTCTCAGTACCTCGTGTGTGAGAACAGTACCAGTAGCAGCAACGAAGGGTCCTGTGGCACCTTGTAGACTAACAGAAAAGTTTAGAGCATGAGCTTTCGTGAGTTAACTCACTTCTTCAGATGCATATGAAGAGCATCTGAAGAAGTGAGTTAACTCACGAAAGCTCATGCTCTAAACTTTTCTGTTAGTCTATAAGGTGCCACAGGACCCTTCGTTGCTGGTACAGATCCAGACTAACACGGCTACCCCTCTGATACTTGACAACAGTACCAGTGTGGCCACAGCAGCTCCAGTGTCATCTGGTGATGTGGCCATGGAGTGCAGATACCTGCAGTTTACTGCTCGGTGCAGGAGAGCCCATCATCAACACCTGCTAACTGCAAAAACAGCAGTTGCCTTGTTTTCACTAAGCTGTTACCTGGCATTAGCTAGCTCTAGCTCAGCAAGCACCTTTGTCTTTAGTGTCACTTGAGTCTTAATTCAGAATATGGGGTCACCTCTTGCCCACAATCAGATTTTGTCCACCGCCAGAGACAAGATTTCATGATGTAGGGAACACTCATCTGCTCGCTGTGATACTCCCCAATGCAGTAATTTTTTAAGCGAGGTCTGCTTTTGCAAGTTTTGACAGCATAGGAGTGTACAGGAATCCCTTTTCCCCCATGGGAACTTAACTGTGTGGATAAAAGCCCTAGTGTGGATGCTCTTACTCTAGCAAAATCCTGCTTTGGCCAATTCTGGTTTGTTTAGTTTGAGAAACTGGTGTAAGGTGTACCAGCAAAACTGTCTTTCCAATGATAACTGTGTGTCCACTGGCAGTGTTTGTTGCTACAGCTGTACCAGCATACATCATCTGATCTAGACCAAGCTCCAGTGTTTGATTGGCAACTGATTTGGAGGTGGCTAAAACCTATATAAAGGCTAATCTGGAGGTCCCTCAGCATTTCTAGTGTGCTCTCAATAGACCTATGATGAGGTAACTGGCTTTGTGGATATGGGGAAGGAGGTGGAAGTCATACAGCTTAACTTTGCTTTTGTTACAGTCTCCCACAATATCCTTGCCAGCAAGATAAAGTAGCATGGATTGGATAAATGGACTGTAAGGTGACTAGAATGCTAAAGGGTAGTGATAGGTTTATTTAATTCTTTATCTACTGATTAGTGAAACTTTCTAAATTAAACTATCATGGAACTGAAAGAATCCTTGAGAGATTATCAGGTCCAGTCCCCTGACCCTCAACGGAGGACCTATCACCATCTCTGACAGGTTTTTTTAAACCTAACCTGGCCCAGATCCTTGAAATACCCCTCAAGGATTGAGCTCACAACCCTGGCTTTACAAAGCCAGTGCTGTAACCACTGAATTATTCCATCCCTTGTGGCTTTTCTTTAACCACTACCATGATGTTTGGCTGAGCTGGCAACTTTTGTTATAGACTTGCATTCCACTGCTACTGTGAAGGGTCAGCTGGCTGTGTCCAGAAGAGAGAGCGAGAGACTACTTCAATGTCAGAGGGCAGGATTTAGAAGATTGGCAGCGCTGTGTATGTGATTTTGTACAGCACCAGCTTTCCTGTGGTATTCTTAGCAATAGCAGTCGTTGCCAGGCCATGTTGAAAGGCAGATGGAGATTTGAGTTCTAAACTTACGGCAAATACTTGTGTAGACAGAAATAATATAGTGGTTATTTTCAGTTTTTGAGATGTATAAAATGCCTGATACAGAATGAATCATGAATTCAAATTTGGAATGAATTTCAAGTTCTGTAAAATACCTGAAATGTTACTAGGTGTTATTGCGAAGAACAGTTTGTACTTGAAGCTTGACCAGGCTTCATGAACTGCATTTTACCAAGGAGCTGCACAACATTGGCATGTGGTTATACTTCCAAGACGTCTTCCAGCTTATTTAGATGAATACATTTGTTATGATGGTTATGGAACATGTCAGAAGTGAAATTGTTCTGAAGGATATGAGCTTGCCATTTTTACAATAAAAATTGTGTGCATATGTTCACTTTCATCTTATTGTTATATCCACTGGAGATGAAAATTGTATAGGCTAACCAGGTATTAGAATAAAGATAATTATCATTGTATTAAATGTAGTCGGGTAACAGAAAATGCAGCCTTGTCTCCTAAAACCTAAGTTTTAGGTGTGAAAGCAGTCTTCGCTTTTGTAGTAACTTGATTTTAATCAGTGATTTTGTTGTGATTTACATCAATCCAACCTGGGAAAACCCTTGTATTTTCTCCTGAGAAATTCACTGTACTGTTTGGTAAGAGGTGGTTTTGTTGTTGGACTCTTGGCAACTCATAAACCTTTCATGAACTTCAAGATTTAAAAAAATATGTGTTTGTTCTGGTTGATCTTTGCATGCCTTTGCTTGTAGAGAATAGCATCTCCGTGATGTTCAGTGTTTAAACGTGTGAAGCATAGAATCAAAAATAAAATAGTGTTGGAATTTGAAATTTCAGTCTGAAAATGTATGTAAATATAGTTGAAGGTTGTATAGTTAGTAGTGTCAGTGATATACTGCAAAATGTTAAAATAAGTAAAGCAGTGGTGAATGGTAGAATAAGGATTGACTAGGCAAAAGTTTTTTGTAATTTAAGGAAGTTGATTGGTCTGTAAAATGCGTAAATATTCAGATACACCTACATAGCTATTTGTTCCAGGGACACACACAATCTGTCTTGACAGGAAGTTTGAAACAGCGATGCCAACGGAGAAGTATGAAGAATGAAAAAACTGTACTCTACTACATTTCAGATTCATGCTGTAATATTAATTTTATATTGTTTATAAATATCTGTTTGCAATTAGTAATGTCTCCCTAACTTAATTTTTCTTATTTTTTTCCTAACTTCTGTCAGTGGCTACGGTTACACTACAGTGCTTTGTCAACAGAAGTCCCTATCGGATGAATTTTCCTCGTGAAATTTCTGTTGACAGAGTGCGACCGCACACAAAAGCCAATGGGGAGAGTGCTCACCTCTGTTGAAAGAGCAACCTGACCGCCCAGCTGCTTTCTCCACAAAACAGGCACCTGGAAACACAGCAGACAGGGATACCCATTGTTGTGGATGTCCTGTCTATCGAGAGGAGACCGCCCCCCTGAGCATCCACTCACCTTTTTGGTGGGGAGAATCTGTTTTTACAGCAGCATTATGCCTCAAAGCTTTGAGGCAGAACGCCGCTGGCCAAAGTTCTGTGTTTCGTCCAGTTACTGTCGACAAAACACATTTTGTGTGTGCACTGTCCACAAGCTTTGACACCAAACGGGGGTTATGCCAAAGCAGCTTGCTAGTGTAACCATAACCAGTACTTACAAAGCTATAAACATTGAACCTAAGCTATGTTTATCAGTTTATATTGTAATGCAAATAATTTCAAGAAATGAACTGCTTTTTAAAAGTTCTGATTTCTGCGGTAGTAATGTTAGCAATCTAAACCTTCCCCAACCTGGATAACGTTCTGACATTTTTGCATATTTTTACAGTGGTGGAGGAAGGACTGTGGGAAAATGGGCTTTCCTACGAGTGTAGGACATTGCTCTTCAAAGCAATCCACAACCTGCTGGAAAGGTAAGAGAAACTCTCTTCCATTCAAGTGTTTCATTTAGCTACATAAAGCAACATTAAGGATATTAAAGGAACTATTTAGAAGATATTACAAAACCCCTTATCCTACAATGTCTTCTGGGGACAAAAGCCTATATTGAGAACTGAGCTGGGTACTAAGGAACTCGGCATAAACAACTGTTTTCAGTTTAGGACTAAAAATGACAGTGGATCCGCTCTCTGAGCACTGCTTTAGTTTTTATTTCATCCAACTGCCTGTGCAACTCTAAGAGGGGGGAAGGTGGGAATGGTGAGTGGAATCACTTGTCCTGTCCCCCTGTCCTGTCCCCTGCTTTAAAGAGAGACTGCATATGGACTAGGGAAGTCCTGTGAACCTCGAGTTTTGATCATCTACCCTTCTCTTTGCAGTGGGCCCAGGTCAGGTCTTATGCATCTAATACCTGTGAGGGGCAGGTTTTCCCTATTACTGTAGAAATATTGCTTGTCTAAATCTTTCAGCATTAAAAAAAATCCCTAAGAAACCCAAACTCCCCTCTCCCCCAAGAATTAAAGCGATGTCTACACAACAAGCACTACAGTGGCATAGCTGCAGTATTGCAGTGTAGACATAGTACAGTGATGGAAGGGACATTACTGGTACTATAGAAAACCTGACCCCTTGAAAGGAGAAAGCGAGATAGCTGTGTTAATCTCTATCTGTCAAAACAAGAAAGCAGTCATGTTGCGCTTTGAAGACTAACAAAATAATTTATTAGGTGATGAGCTTTCATGGGACAGACCCACTTCCTCAGATCACAGCCTTACCAGAACAGACTCACTATGTAACGCACAGAGGTCTAAGAATTGTTATCAAGATTGACAGATCAGAAGAATTGTTATCAAGGTTGACAAATGAGAAGAACAGAGGAAGGGCAGAGGTGTGTGTGGGGAGGGGTGGGGAAGTTTAGAGTTAGATAAAATATCAAAGTATATGAAAGAGTCCTTATAATGGGTCAGGTAATTGCTCTCCCTGTTTAAACCACATGTTAATGTGTCAAATTTGAGTATGAATAGTAACAGAAATGTAGCACTTTAAAGACCATCAGCTGATGAGAGTCTGTCCCAGGAAAGCTCATCACCGAATAAATAATTTTGTTAGTCTTCAAAGTGCTACATTTCTACTGCTTTGAATATGAGTGTTAGTTCTGAGCATTCCCTCTGCAGATGGTTGTTAAAGTCCCTTTTCAGTAGAACACAAATTTTCAGGTCTTCAACAGAATGGCCCACTCCTTTAAAGTGCTGGCTGACAGGTTTATGTATTTGGAGATTTTTAATGTCTGTTCTATGTCCATTCATTCTTTGTCGAAGAGTGTCCTACATACATGGTGTGTGAGCACTGTTGGCACATGATGGCATATATGATGTTAGTTGAGGAACAGGAAAATGTGCCTGTGATTCTGTAATTAGCATGCTTAGGTCCAGTGATGGTATCTCTAGAATAGATATGTGGACAAAGTTGGCAAGGGGGCTTGTTGCGAGGAAAAGTTCCAGGATTAGTATTATTGTGGTATAGCCTGTGGTTGATGGTGAGAAGCGTGTACCCTTGAGAGGTGTGTTCTAGGTATTCTCTTACCGAGTGGTGTCTATGCTGGGGGTTAAGCTGGCTTAACTAAATTTCTCAGAGGTATATAAATTTTTCACAGTCCTTATTGTTGAGCTAGGTTGACCTGAGTTTTAGGGATAAATAAAGCCTAAGTATTTCTGTTCTATATTGTATTTGTCAAAATCTAGCTGCTTGAGTTTCACCCAGTACATTTCACAGCAGATAAGACATTTAAAATGCAACAGAACAATTTAACTGTAGAGTGAGAGAATGGGCAAGGTTATAACTTCTATTAAATCAATCTCTGTTTGTGAGGGGATGAGCTTTCAGTCTTACACAGAGCTCTTCTTAGCTTTAGCTTAGAAAGTTCCGATAGAGACTTATGTGCTGGGTGTGTGAAGTATTTTGAATTAGCGTTTCAAGTTACTTTTACTTCTGGTTATCTTTTACGTTCTTTAAAATTATTCAGGAAGATCTTTTAAGGATCTGAAAAATTCCAGGTCTGGTGGTCTTGTTTTACATAATTTCGCAGATAATGGAAATATCAAGAGGTGATCTGATGCAACATGATTTTGGCCCAATAAATGGCTCCCCAAGGTATTAAAGACATGTAAAAATCCCCATGAATACCAAGTGTAAAGTACTTGACTTTAAGTTTATCTTCACATCGCTTTCAGTGTTTTTGGGTTTCACAGGAACTTTCTTACACAATTGTAATATATGTAAATTCAGCCGCGCTGAGGGGAAACCATTTTGGGCCATCAGTACCAATGGTACACTATTGTTGCTATCAATATTTAGAAGCCAAATAGGCACTTTGTGTGTTTGTTGCCCATCACTGCTGCTGCTTCATGTCTCTAGAGAGCTCTGCCTTTGTAAAAGCTGCAGTTGAATATGAAGACATTTATACCTTTTATTCTACTTCTTTTTTCTTTCTGGAGAGAACAGCTATGTGGAGGCACAGCAGTATAGACACAATATTTCCTTGATTGGTGGATTGCCGTGCAGACTACTGGATTTTTCTGGTTCTGTTTAAAAAGGACCAATTTCATTTGTGATACAACAACACATGTTGTCATTTAAAACAATGAAACAGCCGATTAACTTTAAATAGTGTTGTTTACTTTTGAAGTTTTTTTTTTTTTTTATTTCTATGGCTAGCCATGAAAATGAACTAGAATTTTCACTTCTGTTTTGGACTACTTTCTGTTCAATTTCTCGTGTTCTTGCCCAAGATAGCTGTAATTGAATTGTTAACAGTGCAGGAAAATATTTATCTCTTTAAAAAAAAATACCCAAACTTTCTCCTGGAATTTAAAGGAAAAATCTGTCCCACCCTTCTTTTTAATACAAAACCTAAATTTTGGGTCCATCTTGACCTGGAATTCTTTTAAAACTGCCTGTGACTACTTAGTTCTCTAAAAATACTATATTAGGCCTCAATCCTGCAGATATTTATGCACTTGCTTAACTTCATGTCGAAGAAAGTTTTATCTTGTTCATAAGTGTTCGCGTAAGGGGCTAAACATGTTTTGCCTGTATAATGCTAGTGATTTGATTCTATAAAGAGTCAGTAAAATAAAAGCTCCATTGTTGGCTTATACTTAGGGTGCCTTAAACTCGATAGTTAGGGTGACCTAGCTGTGTCACACAGGTATGTAAGAGATATGGTGTGGACAGTGCTAAGTTGAGAGACGTATTCTTGGAGGGAACTGGCAATTGTCATTGTAGAGCCTTTGGCCATTATCTTTGAAAACTTGTGGAGATCAGGAGAGGTCCTGGATGACTGGAAAAAGGCAAATATAGTGCCCATCTTTAAAAAAGTAAAGGATAATCTAGGGAACTCCAGTGGCTTGCTGGCGGTGGGGGTTGTGTGTGATTGACCCTCTTTGCCCCCATCTCTCCCACCTCAGTGGGGCCTGTGCTCCTAGTGGCGGGCTGTGGCGGGCTGTGGCAGGGCTGCGCAGGAAGTGGGGGAGGGCATGGGATGGGTGGGTGTGCTGACGGCAGTGGGTGCAGAGCCAACATAGTAATGTGGGAGGTGGTATGGTGTGTAGGGCCAAGGGTGTGTGTGGAGGTGCTATATGCAGTTGTGTGTGTGTGTGTGTGTGTGTGTGTGAGAGAGAGAGATGGTACTATGCCTATGGGGGGGTGTGTGTGTGTGTAGATGCTGGTGGTATTGTGTGTTGGGGGAGTGTGTGTGGAGAAAGTAAAGTGTCTACAGGCAGGGTGTAAATGGTGGTGCTGTACTAAGAGGCAGGTGTATGTAAATGCTGGTGGCCCTGTGTGCGAAGGTGGGGCAGTGTGCAGGGGCAGGGTGCGTTGAAGTGGGGCAGTGTGCAGCAGGGCAGGGTGTGTGGAAGTGGGGTGATGGGCAGGGGTGGGGTGTGCTGGTGGCACTATGAGTCAGGACATGCATGGATAGTGGTGCTGTGTGTGTGTGTAAGCCCTGCTAATTCTGTTTACAGGGTGTGCAGGTGGCAATGGAACTGTGTGCAGGGGCAGGGTGTGTGCGATACTGTGCACAGGAAGGCTGGTTGGAGGTATGTGGGTGTATGATCGGGGAGCGTAAGTGGTGCCGTGCGCAAGGGTGGGTGGTGCTGTGTGCAGGGGCAGGGACAGGGAGTGTGAGTGGTGCTGTGCACCCCCAATCCCCCTCCACGCCCCCAGAGCCAGAAGCCCCCAGGTCTCTGTTCTAACCCTCTCTGCCTCCCCCAGAGCCAGACACTCCCAGGTCCCTTCTCTAACCCCAGCTGCCTATCCTAGAACCAGGAATCCCCCTGCCTCCAAACTGTGTATTCTGGCGACTCACCAGAGCCTCCACTGATGGAGCCGGGGATGAGGCGTTGTGCCAGGCTGCAGCCACCCAGGCAGCATCGGGCCTCAGGAGCCACGGCAGGGAGAAGGCAGTGATGGAGGCCACTGCTGCTGCCACGCACGTGTCCCACCATGTGGCGGGGTGCATTTGTGAAGCAGCAGGAGAGGTGCCCCATTTGTGGCTCTCCTGCACACAGTGCCCAGCACAGGCGCCAAGTTAGTGCGGGGCTCAGGCTGTGCTACGTCCACTGTCTGCCTCCAGCCCTGTCCCCGGCCCTTGGGACCCGCCATGCAGCCCCAGGACCAAGAGCAGCTTGAGGCAGTGTAGCAACAGTGAGGCGAGTAAGGCACTTGCCTCGGGTAGCAGGAACTCTCCTTGGCCACCCCAAACGGCATACTGCATCCCCTCAGTCCTGCAGCTGAGGCGAGTGACTCACTTGCCTCACACTTGTTATGGCCCTGATAGAAGGTTTTCTTGTAACCCCTCACATTCCTTGCAATCTGTAGTTCCAATTGTGCTTTGCCTTCCTGGTTACTCCCCTGCTTTCTCAAGAAATATGTTTATACTCAACCCTAGAGTGGCACAACTGTAGTGTTTTTAGTTTAGATATACCCTCACATTTGTATCTGAGACTGTGTTACAGAGGTATGATAGTAGCCCCAAAATTAAAGGTGAGCTGTCACCTTTAAAAAGAAAACATGCATTTGCTTGATTTGTTTTTAATCTGTCATTGCCTGTAACATCTAGGATTACTACAGCTGATTTTTTTTTTTTTTTTTGAGGAAATGTAATCAACTTGAAAAACCAGAATTAAGGAGTTTTAAATACCTTATTGACTTCTCCATCTGCCATTTGTTGTGGCTTTACAGCTACAGCTTCCTATTTTTAAAAGATTTTTTTTTTCTGTTCTGTTTTATTCTGTGACTGACCCTTGCAAAGAATAGAGGACACACACTATGCAAGGAAAATAGAAAAATGTACAAGACTTTGCACATTTTACAGACATTGGTGGTGTCAGAGAGGAGAGGTTTTTTTTTTTCCTAGCCTCATTCATTTACATTGATTTTAGAAGTTGCTAATAACATTCACGGGCACAATATTTTCAAATGAAATGCCAGCTCTTTCAAATTGCCCACAGGAGTCATGATTTCAGAGTAAATTGAAGCCTCACTAATGATCTTGTGATCAAATTCTCAGATGTCAGGATTATTTTTCACCCATGACACAGATGTATTTCTAGCCAAAGGAGTTACCTCACCCTAAACAAGAAAAATGTGGTTTTTCCACCAGGTCGTTAATTCCAAAGTACTTTCAGAGATAATGGAAGTTCATTTACGTATCAGAGTAACAGAGGTATCAAGCTAACAAGTTTGGGAGAGGAGGCAGAAAAATTCTGTTGACAGTGAGGGGAGAGACAAAAGTCCCTTGTTGAAGTTTTTTGTACTTCATCTTTTTTTTGGAGACAAAACAGTGAGAGCAGTGCCGTTTTTGTCAGGAAAAATGCCCAGTTTTGTTGACAAAAAACTTCCACTTCGTGAGACCTTTTTCTTTTCCACTCCCTTTATTGTTGGTGAAGAGCCAGTGTAAACGCTGCAATTTTTGTTGGCCACAGAACTGGCTTCCACCAGTGTCCCATGAGGCCTGCCCTGATTGCTCTGTTCAGTGTTACGATCTCTGCTGTCCTGCAGGCATACACCTCTCTCCCTTTAAAAGCTCCAGGATGTATCTGGACATGGTCAGTGTGCACACGCACTATCAACAGAAGAGTGACTGTGGACACTTTGACTATTTTGTTTTGTTGACTTCTGGAGGGTCGAGACAAGTTTTGTCCAAAAAAAAAAACTTGTGTAGACAAGGCCTGAGAGATAAGGAAGGGAAAGGTCAATCCTCAGTAAGCAGTTGAATCAACAGAGGGAAAAATCCTGAAGTCTGAGAGTTTGAAAAGTGAAGCTTAATTTTTGTTTTTGAAATACTGTTGCTGCTTCATGAGGTGCAGCCAGGGCTGGATTTCCAGTTAGGCGCAGTAGGCATGTATCGAGAGGCACCAGCATTCTAGCGGTGCTTTACCTTTCTAAACTGTGTGCAACATGAAGGTAGACACCAGGGACAGGAGACACTGAAGATGCTGTGCCTAGGGGTGCATAAGGTGTAAATCTGGCTCTGGTTCCAGGGTGGCTGCTCCCAGTTTGGGAGAGGGGATCCCACTGCAGGTAATCCCCTCGCCCACTGACTTGGAGACGGTGAGGGTAAGCAGAGGTGAGATTGGGGACTGCGGAGAACTGGGGTTGCAGTGAGAAGGGTGAGGGCTGGTGGGATGGGGGGACTTGTATTGATGATAGTTTCTGAATAGATGGGGTAAATGCTGGGAGGGCAAACTTAGGCCGGGGGGATGGGTTGAAGTAATGAGGGGGTGATGATGAGGGCTGGGGAATGTGACCAAGTAGGGGATGAACTGAGTGTGGTTGGATGGGGACTAAAGGACAGGATTCACTGCTGAGGGGGAAATGAATACATGTAGGGTGAGAACTGCAGTAGAGGCCAAAAATGGCCTTATCCGGTGCATGGGAGAGTGGGCAACACTAGTAGTCACATGAGTAAACTCTGGGGGAGTTCAGAAATCAGGAGGCTGACCATAAAACACAATATATTTTTAAAAATATTGATTTTTAAGGACAAACTCATGATTTTTGGTATTTTGAAATGGGTATGCTGGAAGCTTGACTTTTAATTTGATAATGCACTGTAATAATGATAGTACCGTCTCATGTCTTGTCTACACTAGAGAAGTATGACAAAAATATCAATGTCAGTTCAGTGCACAGCTGTTTACAATGTGGAATCCAAGTGCAGACAGTTCTCCTGCACTCACAGCTGTTTTCGTCAGTATGTTAATTAGACTTGCTGAAAATAATTTCCGGAGCAGGAGAGCTGTCCACACTTGGGCTCGTAATGATACAGGCACAGGTGTGACTGAGCTGTTGTTAGCGACAGCAGGAACTGTTCTTATGAATATAGGGAAAGCTTTACATCCTCTGTATTTCCCTCTTATTCTGTCTTCCTTAAAACTCTCTCTTGTATACATTCAAGGTTAGGTGATTAATTTGTTCTTTTCCATTTATTAGAATTCATACCTTAAAAATAGTAGCAGCTGTCAACTGATGCATCTCTGTGAATCGTTCAGTAGCTTGTTGGGGACAGTCTTTTTCTTTCTGCCTTTAAAAAATGGAATCATTTGTTTTCAAGGTTGTTTGTTTCTAATTGGTCTTGTTGAACCTTATCTCTGGGTTTCCTCAGGTACTTTATTTCCTCTTCCTTTTTCAATTGCTTTTCTTCTTTAATGTAAGTCTCCGATTTGAGATGCAGCGTATAGCAGTAGATTTTGCAGGCAGTCTGACAACTCAAAAGTTCATTTATTCCTGTTCCAGCCAGCAAATTGGTATTATTCATAATCATACGTACTTGCGTAGGCAGTGGGTAACATAATAGTGACCATGAAATTAAGTACCTGTAAAAGTAACATGTCTGAAGCAAGACTGGATTGCACAAAGAAACTTGCTTTATTTGTTGTTTATATATAGATCTTTATACGTGAACATTTTGTTCAGATAATTCATTGTAGCAGAGCTATCAATGTATCTGCCCTAAATTTTCAGCATATAAAGTCATCGTATATAAAGATTGAATTGATGAGAATCCTTTTGAAAAGTTAGTTAGTTTCTAGGTTCTAATCCATTAAAAATGAACTCTGAATAAAGTGTACATTCTGATTTTCTTAAGTTTTCATGTCCCTGAGGTTAAAAAACTGGCATTATATAATTATTTTGTCAAATAAAAGAAGGAAAGTGTGTTCTCAGTCATAAACTAACCCGGAGATACTATTGTTAGTGGTTGAAGAATAATATTCATAATGATCAGAGTCCTCTATAGTACAATAGCTGTTTGTTCATTGTTAAGCTGTGTGAAACTCTGCAAAGTAACAGTTACTATGTCAGGGATCCTATTCTTTGTGAAGCGCTCAGCTCTGGTGTACCTGATCTTCATCAAAGCAGTGACTGGGAGTGGTGTCTGTCACACTTTTCAGCTCATTCTTGGAGGAAGCTCTCAAGCCAGCTGAACAGATTCACAAAGAAAAGGAGATGCGAGAAAATGCATCAGCTTTAACAAACATCAGGATCTTCATAAAAAGGCAAAACTGATTAAAGCAGATCCTCTCCTTTGTGATCGGGACCATTGTTCTGTCAAAGATTCTTGCTAATGTAGACTATGTCTACACTATGAAATAAAGTGGACTTCGTAACACTGGGTTTTGTAAAGTCGAAGCTCAGTATGTGCACCTCCCCACAAAGTCGACTTAGTGCATCCCCACTAAATCACCAAAGCTCGACTGTTGCAGCAGTGCACTGTGGGGTCCTATCCCACAGTTCCCTCAGCCCCATAGTGTTCTGGGTTTTTTCACTGGTGCATTACAGGAAGAAATACCCTGCAAGTGTTCATGGATCTGTAATGTCATCTTCCCACACTGCATTGCCCTCATTCTCCTCCCTTTGAAAACAGACAGACTTTTTTCAGACATCTTTTTTTCCCTGATGAGAGAAATTGTTTGAGTCGTCCACGTTACAGACCTTGTAATCAGTGTGTCCTGGGAGCACCCACTGTCACCTTCCCAGACTGCATTGCCCTCATTCCCCTGCCCATTGAAGCAAAGTGCCATCCAGGGGAAAGAAAACCAAGACTAAGCTATGTCAACAGGTTGCTCAACTATTTTTCCCCTGCCGAAAGAATACCAAACAGTGGTAGCATCTGGACCCATGTGAACAGGGAAAGACTTAATATTATTCACAGAGAAGGAAAATAGGGAATCCCAAGGGGGAGAGAGCCAAACAGGTGGTGGTGTTCAGAAGCCAAAGCACCCTTTGCAAATGCGCTCTTGGAGCATCCAGCTGACTGTACCGTGTCAACAGGTACCCCAAATAGTTTTCCCTTGGTGAAAGAACACCTTTCATAAGGCAGGACATCAGGGAACTGTCGGTCCCACATACTGGGGCATATGTGCTCCAGCTGCCTCTGCTATGTCTAAAGGCAACACACCTAGTTTTCCCTGAGTGAAAGAACACCTTTCGTAAGACTGTGTTGTTTATGATAACAGTGGATTAAAACAAGACCACATGGAGAAGGGAAGGGAGGGAATCATGTCAACAGGTCGCTCAGCTACTTTTCCCTCCAGTAAAAACACAGCAAACAGGCCGCTGCTGAGACTGTGGCTGTCCTGAGCCACATGCTTTGGAAAGGGAGAGTACTAGAGCAGTGTGCACAGGCTGAGGGGGGGCCAGCCTCCAAAATGGGTGTGGCTGGGAGCCATCCACCCACCTAAACTCACGTGGAAGGGGCCAGCTGAGGCTCTTGTTAACATGGTGCAGTCACCTGGTTTCTTATTAGGCGAGAGGCAGCTCAGAAAATTGCTGCTGCCCTCTCTGGGGCCAGACCCCCTGTAACGTGTTGACACTGATCTATTACTTGTATGCCTTGGTGGGGTGGGGTGGCCAGCCCCCCAACTAAACTCAGCTGGCTCCTATTGACATGGTGCAGTCACCTGGTTTCTTATTAGCCACCCCTCCCTCCAGCACATGTTGAGGCAGTAGTGGGCATCTCTCTATACCTTCCAGCTTCGCGCTCTTAAGGCCCATCCTGAACACCTTAGATGGGTTGTGTGCAGTCTGTGTGCACAGTGACGATGTGGTGGAGGACTCAGTTCCTATGGTAGACATATTAGCCCCTAAGAGCCCATCTAGGGTGGCTTTAATACTTATCAGGATGATCTAGACCACCTTGAATGGCAAATTTTGGCTTCCATAATGACAACAGCCAAAGCAAAGGAATCAAGAAGTGCTACTGCATCCCACGGCAGGGATATGAACACTTGTTCACTCACCACCCCCCGTTTCACCCCTCCCCCGAGCCTGGGTCCCTTGTGGGTGATGTACCTAACCACAAGGAGAGGCAGGGGCAGCTAGGGTGAGTCCTGAAGAGGAGGGAGGCAAGGAAACTTGGATCTCTTCGGAGGAAAGGTTTACTTGACCAAAGCGTTCCAGGTCCGCATCTCTAACCAACAGGCAGTGCTGAGCTGATATGTGTACAGTTCCTGGATCATGCTTTAAGTTTCTCCCTGCTAAGCTCAGATGGGAGTTTGCTGCAGTACTAGAAGAAGTCAGAACAATGGCTCAGACCTCTCTCCAGGTGACTCTGGACTTGGCAGCGAGAACCATTGCAACAGCCATCACAATGTGCTGCTGCTCATGACTGCAAGTATCTGGGCTCTCCGCAGGAGTCCAGAACACAATTCAGGATCTGGTCATTGACTCACACAAATACCCATTCAGGACTTTTGTAGCAGGGCAATGTGATTGTCCATTCAGACTTTCATGCCACGCTACACCATTACTCAACAGGCAAGGGATGATGTAGCATTTGGTAGAACAGCCCTTCAGGCAGCAGCTCATTAACATCTAACACCTCTTTCTATTAGAAAGCTTGAGAGTCACCTGTTAGAATGCACATGAGCAGGGGCCTGCAACCAAAATCACAGGAAGAGCCTTTTATTTTAAATTCAAGTTACAAATCAATACTTCAGGACCTGCAATGCATATGACTGAGACAGTCCTTAACAAATAATGTCGGACCATATATTTGTAACCCCTATTTTAAGAACAGTACAACGTTTTGTACCAGTTAGAAAGCTTGTTACTTTCACTCCTGGATTGGAGAACAAACGAGGAACAGGAAAATGCTGCACCTGGGGATAGGTTCTTAAGCAGGAAGGAACAATGTTCTCATCAACCCTCCAGCCCCACTCCCATTCCTAGATTCTGCTTCCCTTTAGTCCCCAAACCCATCCCCCCATCTCCAGGCTTTACCCACCTCAATCCCCAAATCTACACTCCTACCCCCAAGCTTTACCCCCATCTTGCAAACCTGCCCCCCATCCCCAGTCTTAATCTCTCTCAGCCCCAGTCCCTCCCTCATTCACCTGCTTAACCCAACTCAGCCCCAAACTGGCTCTGGGATTAACCCAATCATAGCACTAGCTGGGGAGCCTGTGTGGGTGGCCATATGTGCCCAGTGGAAGGAAGGCTGCCCTGGAGGTGTTCCATTGGCAGAGGTGAGCTGAGCCACGCCCAATGGAGGGGTGTGGCCGCTTGGGTAGCAGGGTGAGTGAGGGGTTCTCTGTGGCTCCCTGCCCTCCATCACCAAAATAATTGAACTAAATTCAGTTGGTTTAATGGTCATATCCTTCTTTCTGCCCTGCTGGCTGTTAAACCGATTAAATTTAGATCTGCTGTTTCAGCAGGAGCAGGGCAAGGGCCTCAGAGGAATCAGCTGTGGCAACATCCGGAGCTGGAAAAGTCTCCTTAAGGAGCTTTATGTGTCTCCAGAGCCCCAGGTTGCCGATCCCTGCACGTGAGCAAGCTCCTGAAGAAGAAAAATGGTTATCTACCTTTTGTAACGGTTGTTTTTCAAGATGTATTGCTCATGTCAATTCCAAATCCCATCCGCCTCCCTACTTTCAAAAAATACCGCAAGAAGAACTGGATAGTCAGTGTATTGGCATGGACCTATATATGTCACCATGATAGTGCCATGACAGGGGGCTCTGCAGCTGCTGCAGTGGGTACAGCTAGGGGAAAACCTTTTGGTGATTGTGCACGCAGTACGTGCGTACATTTGTTGGAATGAAGAACAGCAGGGACAAAAGGTAGGGAGCCATTTTTTCTTGAACTTCATTTTACTTTATGAAGCCTTTTCTTAGTCTTTGTCAACAAGCTTGGAAAGATATTGTTTTTATTTCTGTTTTAAGAATTCAGAAGGAGTGTTTAATTAAAATGGAGCCTCATTTACCACCTTGGTTTTTTTGTGTAAATAAACATTGGAGACATAGCAATCTATCTTGTTTCCAACAGGCTGCGCTTGCTGGTGCATGCAGAATAAGTTACTGCAGTGATTTATCAAAAATAATTTTACTGCAGAGACTTCAGAAGTTTCTTCACAAGATGTTAATTTAATACAGAATAAAGTTATTCCATTTTTTCCCCCTTATTGACTGGAGTTTTGGTAATTTGCAGTATGTGGTCATGCAGAATATTTAATTTCTTACCGAGAGTGACTTGGGAAAAATGCTTTTATCATCTGTTATTTATTTATTCATTTCTGTCATGTAGTAGATCTAATACTAATTTTATTGGCTTAATGCTCTAGACATAGGGTTTTCATATATGTATACAGCCTTTCATTTATTATATAACTGGTAGTGTTAGTTAGCCATTTGATAGGTCATTGAGTGACAAGATATATTAATAGAAGTGAGCTAAGTTTTTTAAACCGGTATTATGCCCTCATTCTGCTCATAATAATTTTATGCATAGAGGAAGATATTAAAAGTATCTCAACTGAATTCTGTTCAGATAAGAACTAGAAAATAGAAACATAAATCTTATAATTACATTTGCCAATAGTTCTGTTTTTTCTGGGGTGAACAGCAAATTAGATAATGTGTAGAATTGTTAGAGCCCTGCACAGATGGACATTTCTATGTACGGATGTGAGTATCTGCAGGGCTGTACTGCCAAGAGCCACTGTGGCCAATGGAGAGGAGCATTATCCCATCATGCCCGGGAGCCAGCACTCTGCACTGGCAGCTCCTCCTAGCAGTGTATCTGCACCACCCTCAACTCCACCACCAGTAGGGGGGTACAACCCTGGAAAGGAGATGCTGCAGCTGGGGGCGGGTCTGGGAGGAGCAGTGCAACTGTACTGCTGGGAGGAGCTGCTGGCATTAGCTCCTGGGTGTGATGGGGTAGCACCCCTCTCCACTGACCATAATGGGTCTTGAGAGCAGAGTCCTGTGGATTCACAGATATCCGCATCCATAAATAGACATTTCCATTGGTGCAGGGCTCTAAGGGTCATGCACTGTTCTAAGGCAACTTGAAGTATCTAAGCACAAATGTATTAATCAAGTAGCTAAATTAACTTCTTTAAGTTTTCATTCTGTCTCCTACTGATATTTTAACACTCTAACTTTTTGGTATAAGTTAATACATGAGAAAGTGCTTTAAAAAGTTTAATTTTTTTTAATTAATTGACAGTAGCAGTGAAAACATTGTGTTCAACCGAGACTATAATATCTTCTTGCAGGAACTTTCTCCCATCTGAAATCCTTGAAATATGGCTTATTGACACATTATAACAGCTCTTTCAAGGCCAGGAGGATTTATTGTCTGTTTTCACATAGGAAGACTTTAGCCTCTGGGGACAAGTATCAGAGGGGTAGTTAATGAGAAGTCCTGTGGCACCTTACAGACTAACAGATTTTTTGGACCATAAGCTTTCATGGGCAAAGACCCACTTCGTCAGAGGCATGACATGCACGTGACCAAGTGGGTCTTTGCCAACAAAACCTTATGGTCCAAAAAATCTGTTAGTTTATAAGGTGCCACAGGAGTTCTAATTGTTTTAACCTATGGATATTTCTTGTGGTAGGATGTAAGGGTCTCCTCCTCAGAATGACCATCTTGTGTTGCTTTGCTAGAGGAGCGTCAAACCAGGCACTTCCTATAATTTTGTGTATAAAGTCTTAAAAACAATCTCTCTGGTCTGAATTTTGTTTGTGGTATTGTATCCATGTCAGTCTCAGCATAATGAGAAACAGAAGGTAGGTATATTGCTGTCTTCTGTTGGACCAACTTGTTGGAATATGTTTGAAAGTATAAACTTTTGAGCTACGTAGGACTCTTGTCCAGTTCTGTGTAGCTGAGAACTTGTACAGGTTGAACCTCTCTCGTCTGACACCCTTGGAACCTGTCTGGGCCATACTAGAGAATTTGCCAGACCATGGGAGGTCAGTATTGTCTAGCAGCATTACCAACACTTAGGCTGCTTAGGAGGCTCTTAGAAGATACTTAGGGGTATATTACAGCTAAACAGCAGCATAGAACACTGAGCCAGGACTGGTGACTGTAGATAAACTTTATGGGGCCTCAGGAAATGTGACTACACCCATGATTAGTGGGCGTCTGGCTAACTAAAATCATGCCAGAGTATGGATGTTGCTGAACGAGAGATTGCTGCCCTGCAGAAGCTCAGCCTGTACCTTCCACCAGCAGATGGTGGTTCAGTAAAAGATATCCTGTCATCTACTTTGCCCTGTCATAATCTGAATGTTGCCGTATGAAGTGTGATTGTTTGGAGCTCAATTATTTTTTTAAAAGGAAAATTAGTGGTAATAAACTTGTAAAACTTCAGTTATGAGAATGAAATAGTTACAAAAGCAACAATTTCAGAGGTATTTCTGGCTCTATAAGAGAAAAGCATCTCTTTTTTTAAAATAAGAAATTACGGGATATTGCCCAGGTTTTGACCCTGTGCATTGTACCTCTTTTAAAATTCTGTAGTTTGCTGGGGATAGACCTTTGAAGTTTATAATCCAGACCTTTGGTCACTGCTCAATCCTCTTTACATCTTGAGGCAGTTATGAAGGAGCGCATGTTTCCTTAACAGCATATTCTTGGCTGACAGAGCTGTGATAGCCTCTTACATTGCAGTGATATCTGTCCATACATGACCCAAGGGACCACTATTAGCCAACATAATGAAAGATGTGCTAACTCATGCCAAGAGTAGAACTGGCCCTTAGTTGGCTTGTAGGTTATGAAAGCATTTAAAGTAATCTTTGCCCAGTAATTCACCCCCTTCAATTCCATGTGGAAAACAATCAGAAATGAGAAAATAAGTGTTGCACAGCATACTCTCCATGATGTTCTGGCTACTGGTGTTTAGAAGGTGTTATTAAGTTTGGTAAATATGTGCTATTGTGTGAGACTGAGATAGAAACAAATAATGAATATGTTATAAGAATATTACATAATTACTGTGGTCAGTTCTGGTCATCTTATCTCAAAAATATATAGCAGAAGTAAAATCCACAAGACAGGCAACAAAAATCACAGGGCAAGTTTTATAGCAGTTCCATTGTTGAATTGGAAAATGCACCTCAGCTGTAACTGGAGACATAAGCGATAGTGTTCAAAGTACCCACCTGCACATCTCCGTTTCTCCTGTGTAAGAGACCCTACCCTTGTCGAATGCTCTCTAGAGTGTGTAAGAGATTGGAGATCAATCCATATAAAATGGAGGTGATGCCAATACTGTGGGGCAAGAAAAGAGAAGACCTGATGAGAACTGTTAAGACTTCTCTTACAATCAAGGATATGTGCCCACTGCACACCATTTATTATTCAGATTTTCAGTTTGGGAATACTGTTGCGGTGCATCTACGCTAGGAACTAACTTCAAAATTAACTTTGAAGTTAGGCACTGCTTCGAAGTAGCCAGCAGAGAGTCTACACATTTTCCATAAGTTAACTTCAAAGTAAGGGATAGAGAAGAGATCCCTACTTCAAAGTTTAACTTCAAAGGAGGGTGTGTGTCGATGCTCAGCTTTGAAGTAAGCAATTTTGAAGTTATTTTTGTAGTATAGACACAACCTTCGTGTGAGAATTCTTGGGATATCCAAATCTGTGATTCACCTTGTTATTGCCTGTCTCCGGTGAGCCTCTATTAAGAGTTATCACTCACACATACCTTGGTGGCTAATTTTTATTCCAAGTACATAAAACACATTATAAATAATTTTTCCTTAATTATAATTTTTACCTATATCTAGAGATGATTATGAAACTAGACAAGTTATAAGCTTCTGTAGATATCTCATATTACTCTTTAGCTGCGTCTACACGTGCACGCTACTTCGAAGTAGCGGCAGTAACTTCAAAATAGTGCCCGTCACGTCTACACGTGTTGGGCGCTATTTCGAAGTTGAAATCGACGTTAGGCGGTGAGACGTCGAAGTCGCTAACCCCATGAGGGGATGGGAATAGCGCCCTACTTCGACGTTCAACATCGAAGTAGGGACGTGTAGACGATCCGCGTCCCGCAACATCGAAATAGCGGGGTCCTCCATGGCGGCCATCAGCTGGGGGTTGAGAGATACTCTCTCTCCAGCCCTTGCGGGGCTCTGTGGTCACCGTGGGCAGCAGCCCTTAGCCCAGGGCTTCTGGCTGCTGCTGCTGCAGCTGGGGGTCCGTGCTGCATATACAGGGTCTGCAACTAGTTGTTGGCTCTGTGTATCTTGCACTGTTTAATGAAAGCGTGTCTGGGAGGGGCCCTTTAAGGGAGCGACTTGCTGTTGAGTCCACCCCGTGACCCTGTCTGCAGCTGTGCCTGGCTCCCTTATTTCGATGTGTGCTACTTTGGCGTGTAGACGTTCCCTCGCTGTGCCTATTTCGATGTTGGGCTGAGCAACGTCGAAGTTGAACATTGACGTTGCCAGCCCTGGAGGACGTGTAGACGTTATTCATCGAAATAGCCTATTTCGATGTCGCAACATCGAAATAAGCTATTTCGAAGTTGGGTGCACGTGTAGACGTAGCCTTTAAGAATAAATGTCCAGTAAGACGTATTCAGTGGAGTGTGTCCGGTTTGAGATGAGAGTTCTTTGCAAAGAACAGGCTTCTTTGCCAAGGAGTAAGATTCACCAGTTGTGGCTAGATGATTATACAGCACTTTTAATCAAGACAGTATTCTTTTTCATCTACCTTTGTCTAAGAAGAAGGGACCACTATGCCCAGATATGTCTCTTTCTTCTGTGATTGATGCCTTTGTAGATGGCTGTGCTGTGTTCTGCGTAAGGCTAAGCCTTAAATATTAAATCATCCTTGAGATGAAATTTAGTACACCAGATGATCACTCACTTGGTAAGGCCGGTGGTTGGCGTATGACTTTGTCAGGGCCATCCCAAGACATACACAGAGTATGTAGCTGTGTAGAGCATCACTACATTTGGGACACTGCCATGCCCCAAATGAAATACGGTCCCATGCTGTGTATGCCCTGTGCTGGCTGACTCAAGCAGCCTGTCTTCTGCTCCTCATCCCCTGCTCTGTTTCTTGGCACAGACAGCCCAATCCCTGGGCCCCTGCTCCACCTCCTGGCCACCCCCATGTGGCCCGCAGCGCTGGTGGGCTTTGCCGCTTCCACTTCCCCCTTTTCCCGCTCCAGCCTCTCTGCCCTCTTCTTTGTAGAAGAAAATTAGTGAAAAGCTTAAAGTAAAGGAGAGCGTAAGATTCCATCTAATGGGTTGCCAACCCTCCAGGATTACCTGGAGTCTCCAGAAATGAAAGATTAGTCTTTGATTAAAGACTGTTTCATGCTATGAAATCTCTAGGAATTCATTCAACCACAGTTGAAACCATATCCATCTAGCAAATAAAACATTGCTTAGATTTGGAGTGAATTTTTAATACCCTTCTACTTCTTGCATGGAGTTTGGGAAGGTCATATGTTGCTTGCAACATCTCTTGCTTTTAAGCCTTCTCCATGCAATAGTTTAAACTTTGCTAGCAGTAAATGCATTTAGACAAATCTGTCCTGAAAAGGCATAGCCGTATACCAGATATAACCTGGAAAGATGTTTTCTTCTTTTAAAAATAAATATTGAAAACAGATTTCTTTAATGTTCTTTGGCCTGTTGATCTAGGGATCTTATTTGTTTTTAAGGGGGAAAAATGTTTGAACAGCATAATGAAGCAGTATACATGACCAGAGAAGTGGTGCTAAATTCCTTGGGGGGGGGAGGAAGAAGAAGAAGAAGAGGAGGAAGAGAATCTATGCATGGTGTTTGGGAAAACTTTCCTAATAAGAAACAGTTTTTACTTGCATGGTTTCTGGTATACTTAGTGCCTTGGGGTAGCTTTGTATGGCAAAACCAAAGTAAACCTGAAGCAGCAAGTCTCAGGGCGAATATATAATTACTGGAAGATCAGTGCACCAGTGGTCGATCTTCTGCAGTTCGATTTAGTGGGGCCACGAGCAGTCCGGGTGCTGTTGTTGATCTTGGCACTCCTTGCAGTTGTGAGGAGTAAGGGAAGTTGATGGAAGAAACTGTGCTGTAAATCTCTTGTTTTGGGGGTGGCGCAAAAAATCGATTTAAGGTACATCGACACCAGCTGCACAAGTCTTGAAATTGGAGTCATGTATCTTAAATCGTGTTTTTTTTTGTCCCCCACCAAATGTACACTTGCCCTCAGAGCCATGGGGCTTGTGCTACAGTCCAATAAACTAGAAGTGAAGATATTCCTGCTTGGGTTCGAAGACAACTTTTGGTGTATTTCAGACATGCTTCTGATCTGTTCCCTAAGACCTCCCAACCTTCTAATTCAGAGGTTTCCAAACTGTGGGATGTGCTTCCCCAGGGAGGGGAACATGGAGGGATGTTCAGGGGAATGGGCTCGAGCCAAACCCCCATGGGGAGTGATGAGGGAGTTTTTAGAGAGACAGCCTCTGAATTCTGTAGGGAGATAATGTGCATCTGTTGTGAGCAAAGAAAAACAGATAATTCAGGGAAACTGCTCTGAGTGATCTAGCAAAGTTCCCGAAGAAACCTGCCATCATGGAAAGAAGGCACCGTATTACTGAGGAACTCCCTTTATTTTGGCCAAATACATTGATCAAAGCAGTAAATATGTTTAAATAGTGCTAGCAACTAACTGTTGTATATTAAACAATAAATATCGTTAGCTTTTAATTTCATGAGTCATATGCCGTAAGTTTCAACACCATATTTCATAATGAGTCCTGTGAAGGAAGACTGATACATTAGTAAATCGTCATCACCCCCTTTGGATTCTGTTATCATCCACTGTCATGTGAACATACCAAAAATATGGGAAGACACTGTCCCTACTTGAAGAATTCACAATTTAATAAGAGAAGTGATATAAAAAGGACGTAGGAGAAGGATACCATCATCTCTCTCTTTCTTTTTTAAATACCATCTTATAAACATTATGGTACAAGAGGGACTTGATGAAGATAGTGGTGGATCTATTTAGGAGGGAAGTTTCATGCATAAAGTATATCGTAGAAGTAAGTGCAAAGATTATGTAGGAGAAGCAGTTAAATACAGAATCAAAACTGGCATTATTGAACACAGAGTGGGTGGATTTTGTTACGTAAAGACCAAAGCAGGTAAACTAAAAGGAGCAGTGTTTTGAAGGTTAGGATTTGAATGTAATGTCTTAAGAAGTTACTGAATTAACATTTAATTTGTAATAAGGAATTGACATTTTAATTTTTTTTTGTAGATGCCTGATGGATAAAAACTTCATAAGGATTGGAAAATGGTTCATTAGGCCTTATGAGAAGGATGAGAAACCTGTTAACAAAAGGTAAGGAAATGGCTTATCTTAAGTACTCAGGTTCTGATAGCATGCTTGCTTTCTTTAAGTTGTAGTTCCTTGCCCATGCTCTGGCCCCAGTCGTTTTTTTTTTGGTGCAAGTTTTTGGTTTTTTTTTTTTCTTTCAAGTAGCTGCAGTAAAGCATGGTGATGGTTTAGTAGACTTTGCAATGATATTAGTTTTGCTACTTTGAGCTGGAAGATACTGTTTATAATGTATAATCTTTTAATTCCACAGATTTTCTAACGGACTTTGACTGTCAGTATTTCGTTGTTTGTTCTAAAGTAGATTTTAGATAGTTGTGAACAGATACTGTTTCACAAGATTTACTGTAATAACAAATTTACAGCAATTAAATGGAGTATAGATCTGTAAGCATATCTGCTTCGAAGAACACAGGTTTGACCTTAGTACAACAGTCTTGGGATATGAGCAGGCTGCTGCTCACTGGTTTCTGCCAGCTGAACTCCCAACTGGTCCCAGCTCCCAACTGCTGGGACTCTCTGAGCTGGCAGCATTGGTGGTCCTTGCTAGACCAGAGTGTCCCAGATTTCAGAGGTTTAACTTGTATTACCTGTTATAATTACAGTAAGGTCTCCGAGTGCATGAACTCAGTGTACGCAACCTCTCTCTTACACATATGACCCCGATTCCTATAGCAAACCCTGTACCATGATTTCCAGTTGTGCTTAACTCGCACCCCCCTCCCTGCCCTGGCTCAACCCCCTCAGCTCTGCACAGCCCCGGCTCAGACCTCACCCGCCAGCCCTGCTCACCCCCCCCACCCCCGCCTCTGGCTCTAGCTCACCACCCCTCAGGCACAACTCCGGCTCAACCTCCCTGACCCCAGTTCAAACCCTTTCTGGCTCACCACCTGTGCGCAGCTCCCGCTCACTCCCCACACCTGCGCCCGCTCTGGCACACCACCCCTTATGCATGGCTTCCGCTCACCCCTCATCCTTGTTTAAACCCCCTGCTCTGGTTCCAACCCCTTGCATGCAGCCCTGGTTTCATCCTCCTGCCCTGGTTTAAACCGTCCGCACACGGCTCTGATTCAAGCGCAGCTCCCCACCCGTGCGGCTCTGGTTCAACCCGCCACCCCCAGTTCAACCCCCTCCCCCACCGTCTCACCACCTGTGCCTGGCTCCGGCTCCAGCTCATATCCCCCCACCCGTCCGCCCGCCGTGGCTGGCTCTCCAGCCCTGTGCCCAGCTCTGGCCCAACTCCACCCCTAGCCCCCCTGCAGCCCTTAGCCCCTCACCTCCCATGGCCCTAACCCACCACCAGGCTTAACCCTTCCCAACTGCCCCTCCACCCCCCGACTTACCTTTCTGCTGCTTCCCCAGCTGCAGAACATGTGTTCTGCTGGGGAAAAAGCCAGACCCTCACGCAAAATCTGGGTTACACGAGGGTATGCAGGATGGAACCCTTGTGTACTCTGAGACCTTACTGTACTTCCAGATTTGATTGGCAAGTGCTTTACATGTAAAAGCCACTTGACAATGCTTTACCAGAACTATATGATTAATATCCAGCAGTTTTGCTGCATATGATATATTTGTTTTGTTAGTTTGACTGAGGTATTTTACCCTCCTATAGTATTGCTTTGGAACTAGTGGTCTTTTATGTTCTGATTTCATCATATTATTGCGGTTGGTTGCTTTTGCAAAGGGCAGTGTTAACAAGGTAACATAACACAATAGTATTTTGTGCCATCTTCTAAGATAAGCACTCTAAATAAAGATACATTTATTTTCCTTAAATGAAAACGTAGTGCTGTTATTCTGGCATGTAAATTACTCTCTGAACAGAGAGAAGCTACAATATTTGGGTTATTTGTTGTTTAATAGGTTAATGTATGAACATTTCACCTCTGGAGAATCCAATTTAAAATTCTCACTTAGTGCACAAATGAAATGTACATAACAGAGTCATGTTACTTCTGGGGAGCATTGATCCACATCACTAAAGCATCTGGCACAGCTAGTAGTCTCTGATCAAAACAGAATCAGAATTACAATGGAAACCATTATAGGTCAGATTTAAGGAGCATTGGCAAGCTGAATGGGGTGCCAAGGGTGTGAAACCTATTCATGCAGTGTATTGACTCTTAATTGCCTATACACCAGTGCTAGGAGCCTGGGTAACAAGAGGAATAGGAAAAGTTGCTCATTTATGAGCATGAATTTGTCTAGTTTGTATTACTGTAACCTGGTGGGATGGTTTACGTGATTGAAATGCTAAAGTCAATGGTTATACCCTGTTTAGGAGGAAAGGAGTGGAGAAAAAGGGGTTGGGGAATGGCACTCTGCCAAAAATGGCATTACCTGTTTGAGGTACTGAGAACTTGGAAGAAAATGATCCTGAATGCTTACAGACCAGTGTCCTAATAGTTAAAGCACAATATTGAGTATTAGGTCATGGCTGCTATATTCCACTAAATTACACTAAGAAATAGGATGGCTGCCTTCTTATGCACCTATCTATAAGCGTTTAGCAAAAGAGAGATGTGTGATTATGAGGGGTGCTCTAAAAAGAGGATGGTGATCAATTGTTTTCCGTGCTCACTTAAGGAATGACAAAAGTGGTGGGTTTAATTTGCAGTTAGGGGCATTTAGGTTAGGTATTGGGGGAGGGGGGAAGCTTTCTGCCTCTAAGAGTTAAGACCCTGAATAAGTTTTCAACAGAGGTAGTAGAAGCCTTGTCACTGTAGGTTGGGTGGGCAGGTGGGAGAGTCTTTTTTGGGTTGGTGGCCACTGACCCACAAAAATCAGTCAGGAGCCACATACAAATGAGGAGCCAAAAAAACACAACTGCTCACTGACCCTTTTCCTTCCTTGCTGTAGATTCCCTGCACTGCCATTCCCCTAGCCAGGGTGGGAAGGGGAATGACAGTGCACAGAGTTGCTTCCTCCCAGAAGCCAGGCAGAACCTGTGGGCTGAATGCCATATACTCCCCCTGCGGTGGAGCCCCTGAATGTCATGGGCCAGATCACGGCAAGTCATGAGCCAGGGCCAGCCGGTGGTCCACAGATTCCCCATCCCTGCTGTAGGCTTTTAAGGACCAGTTGAACAAACACCTGTCGGGATGGTTGAAGGTCAAGTTTAGGGTACAGGAGGACTGGACTTGATGACTTCTCGAGGTCCTTACCAACCTTAAATTTCTATGATTGTGTGATAAAGGCAATGCAGTGCCAATATTTTAAAAAGGTAAATGGGATGACATGGGCAATTATAGGCTTGTCAGTCTGACATTGATCCTGGGTAAGATAATGGAGCAGCTGTTATGGGACTCAGTAAAGAATTAAAGGAGGGTAACATAATTAATGTCAATCAACATGGGTTTCTGGAAATAAATCCTGTCAAACTAACTTGATATCTTTTATTGATGAGATTACAAATTTGGTTTATAAAGATAATGGTGTTGACTTAAGTAAGGCATTTGACGTGGCACCGCAAGATATTTTGATTAAAAAACTAGAATGGTATAGAATTAATACAGCACATGTTAAATGGATTAAAAGCTAGCTAACTGATTTGTTGCGTAAAATGTAATAGTAAATGGGGAGTCATTACTGAATGAGTGTTTCTCTAGTGGAACTCTGATGAAGGAGTTGGTTCTTGACTGTGCTATTTACTGTTTTTCTGAGTGACCTTGAAGAAAATATAAAATAATTACTGATAATTCTGCAAAAAAAAAGAAGACACAAAAATTGAGGGAGTGTCAAGTAATGAAGAGGCCAGAGCAATGTGGTGACTTGGTGAACTGTGTGCTGGCAAACAGTATGGCTGTGGCCACACTAGCCCCTCCTTTCGGAAGGGTTAGGATAACATGGCTCTTCAGAATATGCTAATGAGGTGCTGCCATGAGCATGCATGGGAAGAAGGGACTTTCGAAATCAGGGGGCTGTTTTGGAAGACCCCCATCTACACAGGCAGCATGTGTTACGAAACAGGCAGTTTCAAAGCACGCGTAGCTGCTATTATGCTAATGAGGCACTGCATATTCATGGAAGTGCATCATTAGTATATTCCAAAATGCCACATTACCACAGCCCTTCTGAAAGGAGGGGCTAGTGTGGCCACAGCCAATGTCTTAGAAAATGGCTATATGTAAATATATAGGTATAGGAAAAAATGACTTAGGGCATAACTACACAGTAGGGGCCTCAATCTTGGGACACTGTGACTCTAAAAAAAAATAATTTGAGGTTATTGGTGGATAATCAGCAGAACACGAGAGCTCCATGTATGATGTGCTAATCAAAACTCCTAATGCGTCATTAGGGGATTCTCAAGTTGGAGGGGGGAGAATATTTCAGCTCTGAAGTTGCCATTGGTACAATTGCTGCTAGAATACAACATCCAATTCTATACTCCACTGTTCAAAAAGAGTGCTCATAAATTGGAGAGGGGTCAGAGAAGAGCCTTGAGAAAGATTAGAAAACCTGTCCTGTAGCAACAACCTCGAAGAGCTCAATCTACTTAGTTTAACAAAGAGAAGGTTAAATGGTTATTTAATGACAATCTGTAATTGCTTACATGGGGAATACATATTTAATAATTTCCTTTTTGATCTATTAGAGGGAAGGTATAATTGAAACAATGGCTGAAAGTTAAGGCTAGACAAATTCGGTCTGGAAATCCCGTGTCAATTTTTAAAAATTAGAGTAATTAACTATTGAAATGATTTATCAGTATACTGTTTTAATTATGCAGGATCTTTGGCAATACTGCCGCATAGTATGCCTAGAAAACAAGAGTTTTCTACCTCTATAATGAATTAATCATTTGTCAATTAACTCAAGTGAAGTTAAGCATTTGGCTACTGTGGATGCACATTTTATTACAGGCTACATACACTTGCGTTTTATCCAATGTAAAAAAAGAAAAAAAACAAAAACTCTAGCTTAGCCAAATGAATAGAGTCCATCTGGGGAAGAGTGGGGATCAAATGGCAATGTTCAGTCATTTCTGCAGAGCAACACCATAGGCCATGTCTCCTCAAGAAAAAGAATGTATTTTTAATCTGTATTACCCAGCATATGTTGTTTACACTAAAATTTTAATGTACAGTATAAGTCCTATTATCTGGCACCCCTGGGGAGCTGGGGGTGCCAGAGATTGGAGTGGGACTAGATTGGAAGCTGGCTCCTGGCCCCACTGTCCCCTCTGGCTGAAGCTGGTGTTAGTCTAGCCCCAAGGAGAAAATAGAAGGCACTCTGAGGTCTGCACATGCCTTTTTGAGTTCTCTTTGGGGGCAGAATCAGGGAAGTCCAAAGAGTCCTACGAATGTCAGGGTATGTCTGCGATACAGTGATGCAGCTGTGCCACCGGAGCATAGGTGCTTTCCACATCAACAGAAGGGTTTTCTCTACCTCCAAGAGTTGGCAGCTAGATTGATCGAAGAATTCTTCTGTTCTGTCGATATGTCTGTAACTGAAGTGGAAATTAGGTCTACCTCATGATACGCTTTTATTTTTTGCAGCCCTGAGCACCGTGGTTAGGTTGATATAAAGGTTCTGTGTAGGCGGGGCCTCAGGAGAAAGTGCCAACTCCACCTCAGAAATCAGTAGCAGGGGGCCCGAGAGTGTGTGTTGGAATGAAAATTTTGCTAATGGGTGATTTTAAGGAGACAGTAAATGTTGGCCTGTGAATTTATAATAAGGTGGGAATTAAAAAGAAAGGAGCTCGAGGCCTCTGACCTTGTGTATTTTTCTCAAATTCCTTATCTCCCAAAAAGAATCAATAAATCAGTAAGTAATTATTTTTAGGAATGGGTAAGGAATGTCAGAAATAATGGTTGAGATGAAGAGGGGGTGGATGATGGTATATTAATTGCTTGTGCCAACACCATTTGTTCCTTTGGCTACCTGTCAACCCTACCCGAGGTCAGAAGATATTAGAGAACACAGAGAAACTGGAAGAGATGGGGAAAAAAATCTGTGAAATAAGTGGTTTTTCCTGGTTGTCATTTTTGAAGAAAGTAGTATTTCATCAGTTTTACAAATACTGTACAGAAGTAGGCCAGTCAGTGGAACAGAATTTTCTATTTCTTCATGTATAGTGGCACTGAACACTATTGAAAAGTTAGTTTATCAGATTACTGCTCCACAGTTCTTGAGATACCACAGTTATTTTCTATTTCAAGTACAGGGGAACATTTTGATAGATCAAATACCACTGGTTGGCAACTGTTGGCAAATAATGACTTTTTAAAAGTGACTAAAGTGAAATGTGAGAGAGGAGCTGCAAAAAACTGTTGACGATTGAACAAAAGCGATTAGCCACTCAAAATTAATCACTTAAAAAGCCACTTAAAAAGATATTTAAATTTTGAAAGTTTGTATAAGTACAATTATATGAAAGAGTGAAGTTTTCAGTTTTAAATGAACATGTTTACCTGGACATGATATGGATATTTATGTTTGTCTACTGCTGGTCAATTATGGGTAAAAGGACTTGGGAGAGAGAAGATTAATGTCGTTTTAAAATCAGTCATTTTATGTCAGAAGAAATGTTTACTTCAATCCTTGCAATACCTGGCTGGGCAAAACAAGTGTGACAGAAATATTGTGTAATACTGAGAATGAAAATGTTTAAATCCTGGATATTTTTCTGAACAGAATTGTCTGGATGCATTGCTTTTCAGCTGGTGTTCCGTGACACACTGGTGCACCATGAGAACTGTCCAAGTATGTCATGAAATTTCCAAGCCAATGCAAGGGGAAATGCCATCCTCGCGGGAGGCAGCTGAAATGCTGCTTCTCAGCCCAGACAGGCTGCTGAGGGGGAGCATGCCCCACCTCTCTGCTGTAGCAAGTGAGGAGGAAGAGAGAGCAGGAGCCAGTTGAAGTTGGGACATGGGCTGCCGCCTGGTTCCAACAGGCTGGTGGGGAGGGGAACCTGCTCTCACCCCTTCCCATCCCTACCCCACAAGTAATCGAGTTACCACTGAAATTTTCAGCAGTTCCTTGAACCCATTTGATCCTTGTCTAACTAGTTGTATGCACTACCATGTTGCAAACCTCTCGGTAAGACCATAACCATAGTAAATGTAAGTAAACATGAAACTTATGAGCAATTGATTCAGCTGAAGAAAAAGGGCGGAGGGGGTGGGGTTTGCTTGTCTCGTTGAAGTGTGCTGTGTTACTGAAAAGGAATGTATTTAGGTTCAGGAGGAGACTGTTCCCAGCCAGATATCTTGTTAACTTTGAGGTTTGGGATTCTGAAAAGCCGTGTCCCTCTTGAGGCTTATTTTCAACAAATTTAGCAGCCGATCTGAATGGCTCTGCAGTATCCAGTGCAAGCATATTCTGTGCTTTAACTTGGCAAACTAATGGGCTAAAGGTGACAGGGTTATTTTACTCCCTGGAAACTAATGATTGCATTTTTCTGTTTACATTGATCTTCTAACCAATCGAGCCCAGTAATCGGCAGAATGCTGAAGTAATAGTTTGAAGCGGTGCTCTGCTTCATGGCTTTAGTACCGCAAGGTGTCTGAGGAGAGCTCAGATTGAAGTCTCGGCACAGTTGCAGGTCATGTGCATCAGATAGTAGAATCAGAGTCTGTATCACTGGCTCTCCAAGTTGCAAGCAATCTTCAAAGGTTCAAGAGCTGGAACACATGGGAGCCAGGACTTCAGGCTTCAGCTGCAATCTTACTGAAGTCCCAACCCCTGAGAGTTGTGCCCCGCAAGGCTGAAACTCTGGGATCTCCCTGCCTACTGGACAGAAGCTCTTACCTACCACCACACTGTAATGCAGAGCTCCTGAACTTCCTCATCCTAGTTTGGTAGCAGAGAACAGGGAGCTAGAGGTGGTGGGGCTGGGGGTGTTAAAAGGGGCTTGCAAGCTTCATTTTTGTGGTAGAAGAGCTGCATGTGACTTGCAAGGTGGGTTGGCCGCCAGGATATATATAGTCTTAAATTCAAAAGTCTGTTCTCCCACAACAAAATAGAAATGGAAAGAAAACTACAATATGTTACACGCTGTTCGGTCACATTGTTCTGTTTTGTTGTAATCTTGTGTCTTTTTTTGTAATTCTAGGTGGTTTACAACACTGAGACAGCATGAAAAAAAAAATTAAAAAGTCCAATTGACTTTATAATATGTAATGTATGTAAAGATTTCTGTTTTCTTATACAATGTTTAATTACTGTCGCCATGGTTAACTTATCTTGGAATTTGAACATTGGCAAGTTGTTAAGATATCAACTTTTCATATAAAGTCACACTTTCAAATAATTTAGACCCAAGATTTGGCCTTCTTCAGAATTCATTGTTAATTGAAAGAGAACATGTTTGGGTAACACATATTATTTATAGACCAATTCTGATGATATCAACAGCAGTAATCTACAGTTCTTCTTTGAGTGGTCCCCGTGGGTGCTGCACAATAGGTGTTGGGCTCGCCCGGCACTGCAGATCAGAATTCTTCTAGCAGTTTCTATTGGATCGCGCATGTGCTGACGCACGCCGCTCCCTTGCGTGACCCCGGCCATGTGCGCGATCTGGTCCCCGCCAGTTCCTTCTCAGCTGCCATCAGCTGCAATTGGAATCTGCTCAGGCTAAAGCCAGAGACAGATAAGATAGTTGTTTTTACGTGTAGTTTGTTTGTTTTGTCACTATCAAAAAAAAAAAAGAGAGAAAGAAAGAGAATATTAGCTAGCAGAAAGAAGAGGAACGAAGGAGAGAGGGGCAGAAAAGAAGGCTAGTTAAGCCGTCCGCTGCCCTGCAGGCCGGTGATTGTTATTTTGGGTTAAAAAGCACTGATTAGTGGCTAAGTACCCTATTAACATTAAAGACTCACTGTGATGGCCTCCTTGGAGTTTAAGAAGTTTGAGTCATGCCGCGAAGCTATGCCGGCCTCCGATTAGCATAGTGAATGCATTCGCTGCCTGGGAGAGTCACACGTTACCCAGAAGTGTTCCCACTGCACTAAGCTTACAGCCAGGGCCAGGAAAGACAGAGATGAGGCTCAAAATGATCTTGTTTGATAAGGCTCTCCAGCCGGAACCGCCGGAGAAGCCTCACGCAGAAGGGCTCTCTGGGTTGCATAAAAGAAAGGCAACCTCCTTGACCCCCTCAGTGCAGAAGAGGAGGAAACTCTCACCAGCGGGCCCAGCGGGCAGGACGAGCAGAACGCAGAGCCCCCAGCCGCAAGCTCATGAAAGTGGCAGCGCAGCAGCGCATGTGGCAGAGGATGAGCCTCCGATTACAGACGGCATGCAAGGTGCCGCGAGCACCAGCGAGGCAAGCGCCAGAATCAGCGGCGCCGATGGTGCAGGGGCACCTGGCACGGAGCCTACCAGTGCTGGAGGAAGCTACCCATGTGGCACTGCAGCTGACTGTGCCAAGCGCAGAGCCAACAACGGGGCCGAGATCCCCAACACAGGAAGGGGTGGTGCCCACCCCGCAGGGGAGGGGCAAGGCAAAAGCAAAAACTCGGCACCTCAGTCCATCTCCAGGCAGGGCCGGGCTGCCCTTATCACCTAGCGCGTGCCCCCCACCCCCAAAGATACACATGCCGCACCGACGGGCTGTAACTCCACCGGCTTATCTAGGACCTCCCTCTCTGTTCCTCTAACTAATGTCGCTGTGGCTTGGGCCACCTTCACCATTTCTGGGCATGGATCCCCTTGAGTACTGTCACAAACCAGCTTCACCACTATCTATGTCGTCGCGGAGGTCCTGCTCTCCCAGACATCATGGGTACACTCCCCGATCGTGGTCCGGGTCTCCATCACCAGGCCCTTGCCCATGCTGCTATGGTCGTCCTCATCATGCGGAACACAGACACCGCAGGTCTAGATCCAGGGCAGGTCGTCCTCTGCTTCTCATCAATACCCCCGTGTACACTCTCCCTCTGGGACGGGAACACAGTTGTCTCAGGGGGAGTTAGGTCCAGAATCCCGAGTCTTTCCTTCACAATCCTCCAGGGATCAAGTATATCATCGACCTCGGGAGCCAGAGGATTTGAGGGAGGTTTACCCCAGTGGTTCCTCCTCATCCTCCCCAGATGAGGCCATGGCCCCCGGGGATGTCTCACCCCCGGATGACCTTAAACAATTCCAGGAGCTGTTCAAAAGAGTAGCTTGCACACAGGACATTCAAATAGCAGAGGTGCAGGAGAAGCATCATAAACTCCTGAAAAATTTGAGACCCCCGGCTTCATCTAAAATCGCTATCCCGCTGGACGAAGCCATTATGGAGTCAGCCACTAACATATGGCAGACCCCGGCCTCTATTCCGCCTACGAACAAGAGAGCGGATAAGAAGTACTTCATCCCAGCCAAGGGCATGGAGTTCCTCTTTAGTCACCCGCAACCCAATTCTTTGGTGGTCAAATCGTCCCAGCAGAGGTCGAAGGCGTTTCAGGACAAATTGGGGGGAGTCGGATAAAGATGCTAAGAAGCTAGAGCTGTTTGGCAGGAAGGTATATTCCTCCTCTACCCTATTATTGAGAGTGGCAAATTACGCGGCACATCTATCAAACCACAACTTTGACAATTACTCCAGACTTACTCCCCTCATGGATTCACTGCCGGAAGACAAGAAGCTGGTGTTAAAGGCGATTGTTCAAGAGGGCTATGCAGCGTCGCGGACGGGAGTCTAGATTGCCCTGGACGTGGCGGACACAGTGGCACGTTCAACAGCTGCAGCAGTGGTAATGCATAGGGAATCCTGGCTCCAGATGTCTGGTGTCCCCAGGGACCTGCAGGCGAAGATCGTGGATCTTCCCTTTGATAAACAAAAGCTGTTTGCGGACTCAACCGACTCAGTCCTCCACTCCAGCAAAGACTCGAGGGCCACACTTAGAACCTTGGGTATTTATACTCCCCCATACAAGAAGAAGAAGAAGTTTTATCCTCAGCAAAGACGCTACGCTTACCAACCACAGCGTGCTCAATATCAGCGAGGCTATGACCAAGGGCGCCATCAACAGCAGCAGCAGTACAGGACTCCCAGGTGACGTTCTCAACAAAGCCGTACACCCTTGGGGCAGGCCCAGAGACGACAAGTTTGACGGGTATGTCGGGGGCTGCACTATCAACACCATTGCTCAATGCCACTCTCATCTCATGTTCCATCATCGCCTCAAACCGTACCACTCCCAATGGCAAAAGATCACCACAGACAAATGAGTGCTTGAGATTATAGCCACGGGTTACACGATCCCTTTCCAGTCACTTCCACCAATGAAGCCTCCCGTCAGGCCTCATCTCAGGGACGCTGCCCATGAGGCGAGGCTCAAGCAGGAGGTGGATCACTTTATGTTCATAGGCGTGGTGGAAAGAGTGCTGGAGCAATTCCAGGGGAAAGGTTTTTATTCACGCTACTTCCTAACAGAGAATCAAACAGGAGGCTGGAGGCTGATCTTGGATCTACGGGGCCTCAACCATTACTTGCGCAAGCAATGCTTTCGGATGATCACAGTTGCCTCCATACTTAAGGCACTGGACGATGGAGACTGGTTTGCAGCCCTCGACTTACAAGATGCTTACTTTCATATAACAATCCACCCAGCACACAGACGCTTCCTCTGCTTCACGGTCGGCGGGGAACATTTCCAGTACAGGGTTCTTCCGTTCGGCCTATCCTCGGCTCCCAGAGTCTTTACCAAAACCCTGGCAGTGGTATCAGCCTACCTGCACAGACAGGAGGTGTTTATTTTCCCATATCTGGACGACTGTCTGCTGAAAGGGGCCTCAAAGGCAGAGGTCTTACGCATGATACGCGTCACTGCGGACATGTTTACTTCGCTGGGCCTAGTTATCAACCTCGCAAAGTCAAAAACCGAACCCACACAAGATATAGAGTTCATAGGGGCATGCATAAACTCTATCACAGCAAGAGTATACCTGCCCGACGCCCGCTTCCGCGCCATCAACTCACTGGTGCAAGTCATGACGTACAGTCCCACGGTGCCGCTCCTAACGTGCCTGCAGCTGTTGGGGCACATGGCAGCAGCGACGTTTGTGGCACAGAATGCCAGGTTACACATGCAAAGCCTGCAGCATTGGCTGGCGAGTGTTTACAAACCGGCATCCCACACTGTCCACAAGGTAGCGTCGCCCACGACAGAGGTGCGTAGATCCCTAGCGTGGTGGGCAAATCCCAAGAATCTGCTAGTGGGGGTGCCTTTTCACCAACTACAAATTTCTATCTTTCTTACTACCGACGCCTCCCACATAGGATGGGGAGCGCACATTGGCAGCAAGCTGACGCAAGGGCTATGGTCCCCTGTGGAACAGACACTGCACATAAACATACTGGAGCTCAGAGTAGTGTTCAACGTGTGCAGACATTTTCAAGATTACCTGCATGGCAAAGTAGTCGGGATCAATACTGACAATACCTCCACTATGTTCTACATCAATCGACAAGGAGGGGCACTATCCTGTGCGTTATGTGCGGAAGTAGTCCGATTGTGGAACTGGTGCATCTCCAACAATATAACGTTGAAAGCCTCGTACTTGCCGGGCGCTCACAACGTGAAGGCAGATCAGCTGAGCGGGCGTTTCGCACTCACACACGAGTGGCAGATCCACTCCGACCTGCTACGGTGCATATTTCGTACATGGGGGTTTCCCCAAGTCGATTTGTTTGCCACCCAGTACAACAAGAAGTGCCCCCAGTACTGCTCCAGAGCAGGAATAGGGCGGGGGTCCCTGGGGGACGCATTCATGATTTCATGGAAGGGCCCTCTACTCTACACGTTTTCCCCCCACAACGCTTATCCACAAGGTTCTGCAGAAAGCCAGAAGGGAGAGAGCTCGCATGATACTCATAGTCCCAACTTGGGACTGGTAACAATGGTTTCCCTTGCTTCTGCGCATGTCGGGTCATCCACCACTTCCCCTACCCGTGGCGCCGGACTTACTCACGCAGGCTCAGGGGTCCATAGTGCACGCGCCCCCTCAGGGTCTGCGCCTACAAGCATGGTTAATCCATGGCTCAGCGCCTTAGAGAGCATGTGTACGGAGGGAGTACAACAAGTCCTGGAGTGTAGCCGAAGGACCTCCACCAGGAGGACTTATAAACAGAAATGGACTCGATTTACAGCCTGGTGTTCCATCAAGCAGTTAGCTCCCCTGGACGTTCCTATAACCGTAATACTAGAATACCTATTGGACCTCAAACGAGACGGGCTTTCTCTATCCTCATTAAATGTCCACCTCGCTGCTATATCAGCTTTTCGGCATACAGAGGAACGGCCCACTCTATTCGCCCACCCTATCATCACAAGGTTCTTGAAGGGGCTGGTAAACCTTTACCCCCCTCGAAAACCGCTTCCACCGTCGTGGAGTTTGGACTTGGTGCTCAGCACGCTATCGGGACCACCCTTCGAACCATTAGCCATGGTACCCCTCCGACTCCTTACGATGAAAACAACCTTCCTCCTTGCGATTACGTCAGCCCGCAGGGTGAGCGAGGTCTCAGCAGTGACGGCAACGCCGCCCTGCACAGTATTCTCAAAGGAGGTGGTAACCCTACGGTTACACCCAGCCTTCGTTCCAAAAGTTTCTTCGGAGTTGCATCTTAACGAACCAACAGTTTTACCATCATTTTACCCGAAGCCTCACAGCTCCAGCAAGGAGGCGTGCCTACATCTCCTATATGTGAGAAGGGCATTGGCCTTTTGCATAGACAGAACTAAGTCCTTCCGGAAAACGGACAGGCTTCTTGTGTCTGTCGCTCCCAGGTCAAAAGGGGAAGGCCTCTCTTCACAGAGAATTTCAAAGCACATCGTGTCCTGTATAAAAATGTGCTACGAGCTTCGAAAAATCCCTTTGCTGGCCCCGCCTAAGGCTCACTCCACCAGGGCGGTGGCGGCGTCAACAGCCTTCTTCAAGGGCATCGCGTTAAAAGACATCTGTAGAGTGGCCACCTGGTCATCCTACGACACCTTCACCAAGCATTATGCCCTACATCGGGTATTCAAGGAGGATACCCGTCTGTCGACAGCAGCCCTCTCGGGGGCAAGCTGTACATGAATCGATTACCCACCTCCTTATTGGGGTTACTGTTGGGTAGTCACCTATTGTGGAGCACCCACGGGGACCACTCAAAGAAGAAAGAGAAGTTACTCACCTGTAGTAACGATGGTTCTTCGAGATGTCCCCGTGGGTGCTCCACCACCCGCCCATCCTCCCCGCTTCGGAATCTCTGTCTGGTGTTTTTCAGGAGCATCCGAGGCGGTTGGTCAAGGAACTGGCGGGGACCGGATCGCGCACATGGCCGGGGGCGCACAAGGGAGTGGCACGCATCGGCGCATGCGCGATCCAATAGAAACTGCTAGAAGAATTCCGATCTGCGGCGCCGGGCTAGCCCGATGCCTATTGTGGAGCACCCCTGGGGACACATCTCGAAGAACCATCGTTACTACAGGTGAGTAACTTCTCTTTTTTTAGAAATACAGAAGAATATCAGTTTGCCAAACAAAGAAGCAGTAATCTGCAGACATTGAATACTAAAGCTGTCTACACTACAGAGTTCTGTTTACAGAAGTCACTGTCGACAGATATTTCCCGACAGAACTGCTGACTACAGAACACGTCCACACCTAATACAGGCTCCCCTCGTAAACGTCCTCTGTTGACAGAGAGTGGCCAGACCACACAGCCATCTGTCGACAAAACAGCCAACGGGAAGCTCTGCAAACAGGGGCAGCCTGGTGAACCGGAAGCCGTCTCTGTCGACAGAGGGCCTCCCGTAGTATCTACGCTAATTTTTTGTTGACAGAGGCACTGTGCCTCATACCATCAAGACAGAGCTCTGCTGGGAAAACTCTTGTGTTCTGTCCACAGATTCTCAACAGAACGCATTTGTAATGTGGATGCTCCCTACTTTTTTCGACAGAAGGCCTCTTTTTTCCGACAGAACTCTGTAGTGTAGACCCAGCTTAAATAAACAATGATGATAGGTAGTTCGGACTTATTTTATTTAAACAGTCCATTTAAAATAGCTTAGCAGTTTTATCTGAATGTATATTGTCTTAATTTTTAAAAAAAGCCTATAAATAGAATCCTGCTTTGTGTTCGATATCATCGCTGTTGTATGTCTTCTGCTGTTCCTTGTGTCCCCAGGTATCTAAAGGTTTATATTTATTCAGGTCTCAGCAATTCTGCTATGAGAGTGCTTTATCCAGTGTGGTTTGATTTGCTGTAAAGCCAACCCTTTACCCTTGAGAGTACAGTTTGTTCCCTGCACTATTGGATCATGAATTGCAACTGTTGTAGAAGAAGCAGCAGCACACACATTTTGCGATCTTAACATGTCACATTGAAAGAGGAAGGACTTTCTGATTGGTTGCACATAATGGCAGGGAAGCCTGCAGGGAACGTTTCAAGCACTGCTGAGCAGATTCATTCCTCTGGAATATTGGATAATGTGGCTGGAAGAATTCAGTCAGCATTCGTATTTTTATGTAAAAAATGTAACAAAATATAAGTAACATCAGAGTGTGACGTCAGCAATGGCAGGAGCAGACATTGATATGTTTACGGTGATGTAAGGAAGTTGTCTTCAGATTATTTGGAGGTACTCTTTGTAGTTTAATAGATATTTTTTTCCCATCATTTTTAACAGTTTCAGATCCAGCCAACCAAGAATCTTTGTTTTTTTCTGCTCACATGAAGGTTCAGGAATTTCTCTATAGAACTCCAGCTGAAGTGGATAGGGTTTCTCTGCAAAAAATCATGCTAGAATATGGATGTATATATTTCAATTAGTAATATACGTATATACTTTTCTAATTATGATGGTTGAGTAAATAAAAAAAAATACTTTCTGAAAAGTATATATTTTATTTTTAGTGAAATTAAAAACTGTTGTTTCAAAAATATTAACATAGCAAAGAGGTCCTACTTCTTCTGTTTGTTTGAAAACCAAAAACAAACATCAAACCAAAACCTTAGACATTTAATAAATTAAACTTAAAGAAAGCTCTTATATGGCATCAATACTAGTAACATGAGCATCTACTTATTCCTTGAGTCTTGTGGAAAAGCAGTCAAATTGTCTTCAGAAAGGTAATCATAATAAAACCTACCTTTTATATAGCACTTTCATAAGTATACTTTCATATACCTGTATTTCCATGTCAGCCTCAGAGTTAGTAGGACTGATCTTTTATCTTGTTGCTACCGTGGTCCCTGGAATCCTTTTTTCCCTTGTTTAATCTACAAAGGTGACTGTGGTTTAATGATGGCCGCAACAATTTAAACAAGTGAAATTTGCTGGTGTGTGAGGGGGGAAGAACAAAATCTACTGTTGGCAGAAATTGTCAGTGTCGTCTTTGCATGGTGCTTTCATCCGTAAAGGAATCTGTTTTCAGACCACTGTTTAACCTAATCATCATCATCATTATCGGGTCATATTGAAGACATCTATCACCTAGTCTTTCATCTTTCATTTTTGGTTAAGAGTACTGAGAAGATTGTGGGAAGACAACTTTTATAGTACCAAGATGCCTCAGATCTCCTTTATCTTTATCAGTCTGGCTCCAGATCTGAGTACAGTACAGAGACTACACCAACTGCTTTTGTGTAAGATCTCCACCTGCTGATCGAATGTCTGAGGATATTTTTAAATCTATCAGCAGCTTTTAATACCATTGATCACAGGGTGCTCAGTCTGTTGTTGACTTTAACAAGAGTAGGAAATTTTTTCAGGTGGTAGCTTGGTACCAGCATCTCTTCATTAATGTTAGTCCAGCTGGGGATCCCACAGCTGGCTGGCTCCCAGCCAGAGCTGTAGCCCCCAGCCGGCCCGGAAGCAGGCAGGGATAGAGCCCCTGCCGGCCCCATTGCAGTGCATGGGCTAGAAGGCTGTCATAGGGCTGGAAGCCAGAGCCCTCATGCCCCACAGCAGAGCAGGACCAGGAGGGGGCCTCTTCAGCCCAGCAGGAGCACAGCCTGAGCCCTCACTACCTTAGCAGCCCCAGCTGTGGGAACCCCAGCCAGGTGGCAGGGGACCCCACCAGTCCTGCAGCTGTGAATGAACTTGCTGGGCTGTGGAGCCCTGCTGGCAGTGTGGTGTAAGGAGATGGCTGCTCTTTTTTTTTTTTTTTTTTTTTTAAAACAAAAAAGATGCATAGAGTAGGAGTATAAAGAATACTTCCATTCCAGTCAGATCATAAATATCAAAAAACAGGAATTCGGTTTTGTGCAAAATTTCCAAGTTTTTGCATTTTGTTGTTATTTCACAGCTAGAACTTGATCCTTTGGGGTGTGGGGGGGGAAGAAATTAAGAAAAAACGTGACAGGGAGGGAGAGAGCGAGATCTACCAGACACAAAGGTCCTAATTAGTAGAGTAGGAAGTTTGATTTCTCCCACAGCCTAGATGAGTGCCCTGACCATTGGATTATGGAGTCAGTCTTTCTATTTATCCCAGTATTTAATAGTTTGTAGAAAGTGGAACGGCTGTAATAAAGGCATTGAGAAAAAAAGATAAACTCTGTAGCCTGATGATCAGGGCACTCATCTGTGTTATGAGAGGTCCTAGTTTCAAATCCAGGTGATTGTCTCTGGTGTGTTGGCTATTCTGAAGTAGGTCTCTCTATGTTTTTTATCAGAAATTTCATCTTGGATTCGGGAAGCCTTAACAAATTCTTTGGTTTCAGTAAGCGAGTGTTTTCTGGAGGAATAAAAAAAATGTAGTTCAAAAATCCACCTAGTTTTAAGACAGGTCTATACTGGGAGGTAAAAATCTGTGTTTAGATGCATAAATCCAGCTTCAATAATTGTGTAGCTGGAGTTGACTTATCTAAAATTGTTTTTTGCTGCCGTGTACACAGCAGGAGGCCAACAGGAGAAACTCTCCGGTTGACTTCCCTTACTCCTCACAACTGCCATGAGTACTGGGGTGGATGGCGGCCCCCAGACAGTTTGATTTAGTGTGTCCCCACTAGCAAGCTAAATCAAACCCCAGAAGATAGACTGCCGGTGGGTCGATCTTTCCCTAAGTGTAGACATTCCCTTAAATAGTAACAGAGAGAAAGCCATGCTAGTCTATATACTATCAAAACAAAAAAGCAGTAAAGTAGCACTTCAAAGACTAACAAAATAATGTATGAGGTGAGCTTTCGTGGGACTCTGAAGAAGTGGGTCTGTCCCAGGAAAGCTCACCTAATACATTATTTTGTTAAAGTGCTACTTTACTGCTGTTTTTGTTTTGACATTCCCTTAAGAGTGCTTTGGAGAAATTGCTCTTTGACCTTGAGGGTTGTTCTTATTTAGTTGTCCCTCTTGTCTTTTTGTATAAGTGGTAGCAGAGCAAGATGGTGTAGGGAAGCAGTGTTTTCCATATGCTGTATGTTTCCATTTTATGTGACCCACCAGTGTTGTTAAATTCCTTACTCAGTAGTTGGTAATGATTTGGGTAAGAGTAGTGCCAGCTAACTAAAGGTCAACTCAGTTAAAACAGAAATTCTAACTCCAATGATCTTGGACATACTTTTGGATCTTTGCTGTTAGACACAGCAGTGACAGTAGCCAGGAAACTTCCCCCTCCCCACCCCAGTGACTAATGAAGAGGAGATTTTGGATGTGAGCCTTGCTAATATAATTCAAGCATTTGTAACTTTGATATTAGACTATTGCAATGCATTCTGAATGGTGCTCCATCTTGAATTTGGAAGATGGTGACTTAATTGCAAAACGAAATTGGTTGCACTGACTATATCTGTGCAACATGATGTGTGGATGTTATTTTTAGATTTCTGAAGGGAGTGTAAGGTATAAATGTTGACCTACAAATCCAAAGGGCTTTAGTGTATGACTGTATTGAGAGAATGCCTCTTTTCCCTATGCTATATTGTTGCGTCTGAAGTCAGTGCAGGTATTCAAGTTTAATGGAGTTGGTTTAATAAGAAAGGAGCTGCTATCAGATTGTTTTACATGCAGTGGCTTGTTCTGATCTGGTCCAAATCCATCTGTAGGGAATTCTGTAAATTCCATTTCTTTCCCACGCTTGTGTAGAGGCAAGAGAGAGCTGAAAGTTGGGGTGGATGCAGTTTGGGTTGTGATTGGTGTCTGTAATGGACCTCCATGCTCACAAATTTCTGTTTGAAGGAAGAGGCTGCTTTTACGCTTGTTGGTTGGCATTTTTAATGCATCTCAGAAGTTTGGAGAGAAACTTTTTTATATTTCCCTCAAATCTAAATAAACACGATAAAGTAATCTTCTGATTACTGTTTAAACAGTCTCTCAGAAATGTGTGTTTTTACTTGGCAATAGCAGTTGTGCTTGTATATGGAAAATATATAACTATTTACAACCTTAGAGGTGTTTACCTGCATGCATGGACCATACACACATGTATTCATTAAAATATGCTTAAAATATGAACACTTTAATAAATCAAATTATTTAAATCTTTAAAGAATTATCTCATTATACACCTAGGATACTGATATAACCTCTGGTTTAAAAGAAGGCATTACTGTCAGTTTTGATGGCTATTCTGTGGATCCACAATCTTTTTTTATTTGTTGTTTATTTTTTCTTTTACATGATTTTCCTTTACGTGGTTATTGCAGCATGAATGCCCATGTTCAGCACGAATGGTTTCTTGATACAAACTTGTCAAATATCTGAACTTATTTATATATGAAATTTGGGTAAACTATGGCTTGGTGACATATTTGTGAAGTCCCAGAAAGTCCTTTCCTCATTGCACATTTTTATTGGCAAAGTATGTAAACAGTATGCTAAGTTCCCGTGTTGTGTTGCTAATCAGATAGGTCAGGACGCTGATATACATTTTGCCAAACATAGTGCTGTCACTTACTGTATCATTAATTAATTGACTAAAGGGTGTTTCGTAAATGTTTAGTAGTCTCTGTTGTTTCAAACACTTAGGCTGATGCCACTATTAGTCTGTGATAACTTTCACCAACCATTAAGGGGCAACAACTAAATCTGTTGAAATCTGAAAATATTAATGTGTAGGTGTTATATAAGTTTATCCTCAAGGAAAGTTAATCCTGCAACCTACTTTCTAATTACTGAGATAGATACATAAATATCCTTTTCTTCTCAGTTTACTTACCTACTACCCTTCTTGGTTTGGTAGGACATTTTATTATATTTAAACCCAAGTAATTTGTAAATGATGAGTTAAGTGTAACAGCAACGAAGGGTCCTGTGACACCTTATAGACTAACAGAAAGGTTTTGAGCATGAGCTTTCGTGAGCACAGACTCACTTCATCAGATGCTGGTCTTGGAAATCTGCAGGGCCAGGTATAAATAAGCCAGAGCAAGGGTGAGGATAACAAGGTTAGCTCAGTCAATTAAGTGTAGTGTAGTGTCAGTAGATCCTTGAGAATTCCCTGCCAAATCTTGTACTTTAACAACTAGGTTTTTCTAGTTATAACATTTATTTTCTAATCCCTTCTAGTGAAAGGCCCACACAAGTAACAGCAGAAATCCACTGATCCTAAAGAGGAAACAGAGTGAAATTGAACATGCACAAATTATCAGATATACCAAGTATGTAAACTGGAAAAAAACCAGAAAATGTTTTTCTTTGAACAGAGGTGTCCTAATGGGTGTTCCACTCCAGGTGTGCTAGGACCCCTTGGGCATTTGACTGGAGATGTCAAATAGTAGTGCCTCTTTGGTCTGAACATGCTTTCAACTCAGTCTTGTGCATCACCTCATGTTTATGTATTGCTGAACGGTGAACCACTCTCCATTCCTTCTCTATTGCAAAGCTCTATAGCAGATAACTTCAGGGAGAGTGAAAGGAGCAACAAGAGGGACACACATTTCAAAGAACTACAGGGCACATAACCTCCTCTTTCTCTCTAATCATGTCCGGATTACTTCAAATAAAATTAAGAATATGTAAAAACAAATAAATTACAGTTAATCTAGGTATTAGGCAAGCTAAATTAAATTGCGGAGGTGGAAAATTAGTTGAGAAGGTAAAATCTGTTGTTAACATCTAGAAACCCATTTCCCAGAGTAACATGTTTGAGAAAGCAGTTTAAATACTATGAAATTTACAGATGCTTAAAAACTAAGATATCATGACATTAAATCTTAATATGCAGTGTGTGCATTGTAATGTCTCAAAAGTCTGTGATGAATTAGTTGTTTTACTGGGCTTTGGAACGTATGGACACTGGAGAACTGAACCTTATTTAAAAAAATGTGTTGACTGACTTTCTGCAATCTAAAACCATTTACCAGAGACATATTAGTGTAGGAATGTTTGTATTCCAAGAAGGATGGAGAGCGTCATCCCTACAGGATGACAGTAAGGATTTACAGAATCTGGGTAAGGGGTCACCAGCCTTTCCAAGGCAGAGTGCCGAAGTTTAATCTTTTGACCTCTATATACAGTGCCAATGCTAGTGATACTTTTTGAAGTCACTAATAGTTCTACTTACAACAGCTTCATTAATAAGTTAAGATGCAGAGCTTTACTGTTTAGATGGTGGTTGCTAGCATTAGCTGGTCTTGTGTTAATCCACAGGTGGCATGGCTTTGAGCAAGCTCCTGGTTTCATGGGGAGGAGGGGCAGGGCTGATCTCCTGCCTTGTATGCTGGTGAAAATTGGCTCACATGTTACTCTTGGCACATGTGCCAGGGATTGCTGACCCCTGATGCAGGTCAGTGTGTATCACCCTCTGTCTTGTCTGTTCTGGGTAATTTAGATGGTCGTCCAACACTCTTGCTTACTTTTCTTTTTTAGCGTGAGAGCTGTCACCCGTGCTCTTGCAGTTTTTTTAATAGTATGGCATCATCTCTTCCTATTACCTTTATTTTTGAATTACTCTGTGTACATGCACACATTTTTGCTACCTTGCTTTAAAAAAAAAAATAGCTGGCATGGATCTTAATATTCTGCTGCCTTCTCCTTCCCCACATGTCAAGGTTTGGTTCTTCTCTGTCCACACTCCATTTTTCAATCCTTCTCTCTCATTTGGCTGCACTGCCCTCATCTGGGAAGGTGCAGCAGACAGCTGCTCTCTATATACAACCTTCTGTTTATGTGCAGGTTCACAGCACATATGGAGTTGCTCAAGGTGTCACTGAGGATGCTGGGATGGGGGCATGATTAATGCCTGCTTATAGCTGCCAGCACCTTTGCATGCTGCTAACATCTGTGAAAGATAAAAGAGGTCATTTAAAATACTTGAAAATAACTTTTTGCCCATTGGAGTAGCATCAGGTGCATCCTGCAGTGTCAGGTTACTTGCTTAGAAAATTATCTGTGTATATGATAAAAATCAGCCATAGTCTGACTAATATAAAAAAAAATAGTGGTGGAAGATAGCAAGTCCTGCAATTAGTTGCCTTAAGTAAAGAGACCCATTTTTAAAGGTAATGTGAATGCTGAATTACTGTATCATTTGAATGCTTTTAGTGCTTTGGCTGATTCGATTTACAGATTCTGTGGTAAGGTGGTTAGTCTTTTAGTATTAAATATTAATTGCTGCTAGTTTAAAAAGAGGGAACTCAGAATGAAAATCGACTGTCTTGTAAATTAGTGTTAAATAGGGCCAAATAAACAATCCTTCCATGTGGCATTAGTAATATAAATAAATAAAGTGATGCTCTTCCTTTTAATAATGAATCATTGAGCCAGAAACCAACCATTTCATAGCTAAACTATGTATCACGTAGAATCTGTCTGCTGATGCGGGGTAATTACTTGTGCAGCTATATATTCAAATACAGCCGTGCAAAATGGACACCCTTGGCCTCAATTTATTTGGTATGTGTATAAATCCAAATCGGTTTAAAGCATGCCTGTAGTCATTGCCTAATTTTAGAAATAATTCCATGCTGATTTTAGATTCAATAAACAAAATAGTGCCCCCTTCTCCCTCCCCCCACTTCTTTTACACTTAGCAACACATTCTTCTCACCTGTATAAATGAACTTCTGTAACACAAAATTCTCCCCGTCCAAACTACCATGGTGTGAAAGAACCACTCAGCAACTGCATAATTGCTGTTTCAAACTTGGTCCAGTAGCAATGACTGTCCGAGCCTTCTTTGCATGAATTTTGACTAGTGTGTGTTTTGAGAACCCACTAGCTATGCCAGATATGTCATTCTCATTGCGTATTCCTAGTGACTGGAAACACGCAGGAGATTTGGGGTGTGGATTTTTCTTGGGTCTTTTAAAAGTCCAATACTGAAAAAAAATTAGCTTTTTTCTAAGGTCAGGTCTCACTAGGCTGAAAAGTCAATTTAATATATACAACTCCAGGTATGAAAAATGCGTAACTGAAGTCAGCATATTGTAGGTTGATTTTTCTGGCCATCCCCACAGCAGGGGGTCGACAGGAGAAACTCTCCTGTTAACTTCCCTTACTCCTTGTTTCAGTGAAGAGTACCAGGGTCAATGGTAGCACCCTGATGGTTTGATGTAGCATGTCCCCACTTGGCTTAACTCTTTTCCATAGATCAGAAACCTACTTCTGTGTGGGATTTGCACTTGTCCTTAATAGTCGTCTGAAACCTCCCTTTGAGCTGCTGACTAAACATTCTCTCTTGCAATTATCTGTGAAAACAGCAGTGTTTGCAGAGTCAGGGAAGTTAAGAGCATTAATAGCTTATTCTCCTCCTCTTTACTGTTGTTTTCAAGGATAAGCTATCATCATGCTCACCTCCCAGGTTCATACCTAAAATATCTTCTGATTTCCACATGAATCAAGTTATCCATCTTTTTGGGGTTTTCTCATTGCCACACCAGAACAGAGCTCTAGAGACTCTCCATATCTTGGACATAAATGGTCATTTGCTTTTGATTTGGACAGAAACAAACCATTTAGAAATTCTCCTGGGCTGTTTGTCTCATTTGAAGACTGGTCTGAATGAACTGCAGTTTCTCCACAAAGACTTTCAAAGTGAGCTTCCAGTTACGTATCTGTTACTGCGCTGCTGATATGAGACCTCATTGAGAATTCTACAAGATACCAATCTACCTCAATGGCACTATCTAAAAAAGAAAAAAAATGCTGTAATTTACAAAGTGGCCATGTGGGCATCAGTACACATTTTTTTTCTATGTGCTTGTTATTGTTACGTTCTTCTTTGCTGTTGACATGGTAATTCTTTCTTCATTGTTGAATCCAGTTCTGAAGCTCTTGTGTCCAGCAGGAGTCTCCTGAAGTGGAGCATCTAGAGAGATACTACTGAAGGAGAACTCTGCTCAACTTTTGTAGTAACTTCACTTTCTTTGAGATGTGTGTCACTACGAATGCTTTTACTACCTGCCCTCTTCCTTTCTGCAATGGAGTTGCATCTTGTGGGACAGCACAGTATGTGGAGGAGATGGGGAGCCCTCATTAGGGAAAGAACAGGTTAAGAATTGTTTAGAAAAACTGGGCATAAAACAAATCTATTGGTCTAGATTTATGCATCCAAGGGAGTTGAGAAAGCTGGCCATTGTGATTGCAGGGCCATTAGCCATTATCTTTGAAAACTCTTGGTGATTGGGAGAGGTCCTGGATAATTGGAAAAAGGCAAATATAGTGCCCATCTTTGAAAAATGAAGAAGGAGAATTAGGGGAACTACAGACCTGTCAGCCTCACCTCAGACCCTGGGAAAATCAGGGATAGGATCCTCAAGGAATCCATTTTGAAACATTTGCAAGTGGGGAAGTGATCAGGAATAGTCAGCATGGATTCACCAATTATGCCTGACATATCTGATTTGCCTTCTATGATAAAGTAAGTGGCGCTGTGAATACGGGGAAGGAAGTGGACGTGATTTACTTGGAGTTCAGAAGAAATCTTTTGAGATAGTTTCTCACAGTATTCTTGTCAATAAGTTAAAGAAGTATGAATTGAATAAATGGACTGTAAGGTGGCTAGAAAGCTGGATAGATTGTTGGGCTCAACAGGTTGCGATCCATGTCTTGGTGTCTGGTTAGCTGTTGGTATCAAGTGTAGTTACCTGAGGGTCGGTACTGGGGCCAGTTTTGTTCAACATAGAATCACAGAACACTAGAACTGCAAGGGACCTTGAGAGGTCGGCAGGACCAATCACTGGCTAGACCATCTGCTATAGATGTCTGTCTAACCTGCTCTTAAATATCTCCGGTGAGGGAGATTCCACGATCTCCACTGGTAATTTATTCCAGTGTTTAACCACCCTGACAGGATGTTTTTTCCCTAATGTCCAACCTAAACTTACCTGCTGCAGTTTAAGCTATTGCTTCTTGTCTCGGAGGCTAGGAAGAGCAATTTTTCTCCCTCCTCCTTGTATAACCCTCTTTTAGACACTTGTAAACCATTATATCATATCCCCTCTTGGTCTTCTCTTTTCTAAACTAAACAAGCTCAGTTCTTACAGTCTTTTCTCGTAGCTGATATTCTAGACCTTAATCATTCTTGTTGCTTTTCTTTGGACCTTCTCCAGTTTCTCCACATCCCTCTTGAAATGTGGTGCCAAAACTGAACACAGTTCTTCAGTTGAGGCCTAGTCAGCACAGAATAGAGTGGAAGAATGACTTCTCGGGTCTTGTGATTGTGTAAAAAGTCTGGCAATAAGTGTGTATATGCTTTTGTTAAAACAAGAAATGATTTATGTCATTTTCTATAAGAACAAATCTTAATTACTGGAGGATAGAATGGAAATACTTCTTCAATTCCAGGGTACTGTCCTTACAGTATTTCTTCTTCCTGTTGCTGTTCCTTAGCCCAAGTAAGAAGTAAGGAATTGCTCTGTTTATCTCAGGTGCACCATTTAAGCATATATTCAGGTATTAACAGTACGTATTTCAATATAATGAAGAAATGAGGTTTAATGAGGTGATTCTAGGACATGGTTGCTTTGTTCTCACATATAAAAGAGACAACTGCATGAATCAAGCATAGGTAATGTGCAAGTTTTCTACTCGGTGCTAGTTAATAGATCTTAATCTTGACATGCAGGATCCTTGTTGTTCCAGTCCTCTTTCCCTGTGGGGCTGGGATGTGTATTTTAGTTTTGTGAGGTTTTATGATGCAGAGTCTGTATTTTGAAACGAGGAGATTTTAATGCAGGTGATAAGTAGACCTTCAAGGCTCTGATAGCTAATTTCACTATCCATTTTGCTTCCTCTTTCAGTAACATACTAATATACCTCCAGTTATTCTTATTTGTAATGGAAGTAAGTATAACACTAATGTATTTGTAATGGCATTTGTGTCCACTTCTTATTATATTGTGATGCTTCCTTGGATAAAGCATAGGAAGTTTGGGAGATTATTTAGGCTGTAAATTATCATGTAATTAATTGTAGTACTGAATTATTTCACGTGTAAGTCATGTTTTTTTCATCATGGCCTTTGTATTCATCATATATATAATCTATACTTGGTAATTTGTCATTCTGCCGTAATGTAGTAATAAAGGGATTAGAAGGTTTATTTGAAACGTAAATTACTAGTTCAAGATTATAAAAATGCATTTAATGCTTCCATCTTGAAAGGTTGTTTCTGTTCAGTGGAGACAAAATTCAGTTTCCTTGAGTTGCAAATAAATGAGTCTGTCACTGGCCAATATTTAAATAAGAGAAGCCAAAAATACATGTATTGGACAAGTGATCTCATTGTTTTGTTTTAAGTGATAATAGCGAGCCATTTTGTTCCAGGTCTGGGCTGTAGTTGCTTTGTTTAGTGGAATGCTTAGAGTCTTACAAACAGTAGCCTGGAGTTTTGTCAACAGCACAATATTCTAGAGAAAATCCATTGCAATCCTGTAGAACAGATGGACTAATAAACTGTTGACTAAATCTCTGGACTTACATTAGAAGCTATTCTAAACATATTGCCTGCAAATCATTTTTATTTATTTGTTTAAAATGTTGCTCTATTTTAGAGTGCACACGGGCTTTCTATTGTTGGTTGTATGGTCTGTATTAGTTGAACTCTGTCACAACTCTGATCAACTGCAGAAAGAAAGTAGTTTCATATTTGTCATTGGGTTGAGCCAAGCAAAGCTAGTTCTTTTATGGTTGTTGTTCAGAGAACCGTACAGTCATGTCCCAAACTTTAAAATTCAACATTGTTTACATGGACAGTGTAATTCACAGTGAAGTAAGATAAAGTAAACTAAGGGTACTTAACTTCTGAATGATAGTAGGCTTCTTCTGAATGACACCTGGGCTTAATGCACTTTAACTAATGTATTTGAATTAACTCCTTTTGTTAATTTAGCTTGCATTTCAATTAAATAAGCCTGTAATGCAGGGGTGAGCGAGGTGGAGCTGTTGTGTGTCAGGCTCTTCCATGGCGATAAAAATGTTGAAATATTTTACTGATTTTATGTATGTGTGTTCACTTTTATATAACGAGCCATAAAGCTTGTACATTCTACAAATGTGTTTTCTTTCCCTGTGCTAAAAGTGTTTTTTATTTTTCATATGAACAAAATGGAAATTTCTGTTTGGATTACATTAGACTGCGAGGGGCTGCTAATTGCAGGAACAAAAAGTGTAGCCTGATGTAAAGTTTGCTCATCCGTCCTATAGTGTGTCTTAGTAAACAATTTACTGAATGTTAGTGTGACTGTTTAAACTTAGTTTTAATTTAGTCTGTGAAAGTAAATTTTAGCACTTTTTTTCATGCTGCAAAGTTTTTTCCTGCAGTATTAGCTCAATATGAAACCCTTTGGCTGACCTTTAAAATGAGAAGCCTGTTCTTTTCCCTTTGGTATTGTGCTTCTATCTGACGTGAAAAAAAAAAGGGGGAAACAAAACGAAATACTTACCAAAATATCACTGTGATTAATAATGAGGGAAAACTGTCTTGAACAGAGTATGATAGGAATGGAGCTAAACTTAATCTTTTGTACAGTCTTTTGTTCTCCTTATTTTGAGCTAAGATTCAGAAACATGCTAAAGGGTAATTCAGATAAGCATTTGCAAAGTAGGAAACTACCTAAATAGTAAAAGGCAATTAATTTCTGCTGAAGCTTTAATTTATAAAGAAAGTTTAAGTTTAAACCTGAAGCTTTTGAAAATAACAGTTGAAATGTCAATCAGTTCGGCCCTGTCTTCCTGCATAGATCTTGTGGGAGCAGCAACAGCAGGATAAAATTAACAGTGCAAGAAAAATGAGAGAGAGATGTCATGCTTGCTTCCAAAAGCTGATAGTCAGAGTTATTCAGATTTATCAGATCAATCCTACTATCCAGAATTTGACATGAAATGCAGAGAGGCCTATGCAAAGCACAATTGTTTCATGCTCCATTTTTCCCAGTGGTTAAAGGACAAGGCTGCTCCCTTAGTTATTACTTCTGGGCGTTGCTTTTGAGCCTGTCCATACAACCAACTTTGTATCATCTTTTAGATAGGAGGCTTACTCCTTTGTCTATTAGAGTTTTGGTAAACTTTTCAAGCCCTGTTCCAAATTCAACCAAAATAAATCCCCCAAGGAAATCAGGTGTGATTTCCCCCCAAAACAGTTCTTGATTTCTCATTTCTTAAAGTAGGGCTCTTCACGGACTAAAACGATTCATTTCTCCCAAGGTTAAATGCATGCATCAGATTTAACTCTTCCTTTGAAGGAAAGTGTTGTTTCTTAATCAGAGATTTTTGTAATTTGAGAAGTAAAGGGACTTCGAAGATGCCCAGGCACTTCGAAATACCGACGGATTAGCCTCAGCTACATGTGAGCTGGCATTTCGAAGTTTAACACTTAGGAATTGCCACAGGAGAGAATTAGCTTAATGAAGTGCTGCATATGCAGCACAGCACTTCATTAATAATCTCCCAACACCCTACTTTCCATCCTGCCTTGAAGTAGGGAGTTAGTGTAGACAAGCCCTATATGTTTTTAATCTGGAACTAAGAAGCAAAAAAGTATAACTTTGGAAACATAACAGATTTCCTAATTAGAATCAGGATTGTTTATGGGGTATCTGGTTCTGGTTTACGGGGTGATGGTTGAGAAAATCAGGTATAACCCTAGAGGAATATATCCAAATATATTAGAAGGACAGCTGAATTGTTCAGGCTTAAGGGTGATGATAATGACAGCCTCTCATGCAGAACAAGTCTGAAGGATGATTTGGAACCTATGAAGCAATTAATGAATGCCAAGCTAGGCAAGCTTTATGCCACTGCAGAGGACCCAGAACGTGTGAGTGCTGTACGCAGGTAAGCAGTTCGTTGTCCCATCATAGGCACAAAATGCAATGCTGAAAGGCCAGATCCCCCCCCCCCAAAAATCTCCTCAAAACAGGCAGTGGTGGTCAGTAATAACAAAAGTTGTTGACATATGTAGCAACCTGCTTGTAACGTGAACAGAGGAGCATAAGTTGCTGGAGGGAAGGCTTGGGAGGAAGGACCAGCAAGCCAGGCTGTGTGCACATAGCAGGAATGCTAGTTCTAGTTGAAGCACCTACGTACATAGTTCTTTTAATAAGGAGCCAATTTAAATTTTAGGAAATTGAGCTCTCTGTGATACATGAAACAACCTAAAATAATTTGTGGTGAAAAAGATTGTTTACAGTCAGTATATATTTATATCTCTTTTTGAACTGATTCACACTTGGTAGGAGAAAATGAAGATTTATTTCTGGTATTTAGTTCTTTTGATGTAAAAGTGTCAGCTATTTAAAAGTCTGCTCTGAATTTTGGATCCTTAGATGTACTTCCAGCAAAAAATGAATTGTTGGCAGGTGGAAAGAAAATGCGGGGGCCAAACATTGAGATAAAATGCAGTTTATTTCATGACTGCCAAAACTAAATGTATTATGTAAGTGATATCACCATATGTAACAGTAGGTAGATACATATATGAGAAAGATACCCTCAGGAAAACTCTGAAAATGAGATTCTCTGCATTTGATGTCTGTACTTGGATTTGGCTACCTGTCAAGCCCCTCTCTCCGCAGATAGAGTAGCGGCGTAAATGGATTGTCAAATATATTAATGAGACTGTATTGTTGACTTATGTGACCTGCAGAGCTGATGGGAGATGACACATAATGTTGAGGGTGATGGCTGCTGGCCCACCAGTCTGATTGAAATACACTCAGACTGACAGCTCCTGATAATTGCCACACACATTTGGAGTTAAATCCCAGTAGTGAAAAATGTAGTGGCTGAATTGCATTGTTTTAACCCATTTGCGCAGGTTACATTTCAATACCTTTTACAGATAAGCCATACACAAGATTCCTGAGGCACAAGGTGGTAGTGTCCTGTAAATATTTTCTTTCTTACTATAAGGCAAAACAGTTTAAAAGGATTGGCAAAGATGTATTGTTTTGTAAACTAGTGGGTGTTATCTTGTGTATGTTTGCTCATTTTTTTTCTGTAAGCTAAATTTGCACTAAATTAGCACTTGACTTTTTTTACTAGTGTGGGTGGTCTTTTGCTTTAAAGCAATGCACAAAAGCCCCCTGCGTTACTGGGGACAAAATGAGGTTGATAGTACTGGGGTTTGATCAGTGCATGGCAAGCTGGTGTGTAAATTTACAGGATGTTAGCTTTCTGTGCAGTTGAATGTTTAAAATTCTAATATGAGCTTTGATGTAGACCAAAGTACAGTCCAGAAATTTTAGTGCATGGTAGTAAAGTAGATGTGGCCACGTAGTGCACTGTAAGTTTACATCTCAGCTTGCCATTCACTAACCAACCATGTCAATGAACACTACATTTCTCCTGTTCTTAATTTGTGTTGGCTTTTTAGATTGTAGGTCTTTGTGGCAGGAGATGGCAGTTACTAGTTGTTTGCACCTTTCTTACCAGTGGAGACTTGATGTTAGCTGAATCCTCTAGGTTTTACTGATGCAGCAATAATTGACGTTAATAAACCACTCAAAATAATCCTCTAAGATTTTGATGTGAAAATAACTGTGGTTTCTTCTGATAAAATAATATTCTAAAAGACAGTAGAACAACTCCTGTAATACTAAAATGTCATGATAATAAATTGTTGGGGCTGAATTCTTATTCTTAGATACTCAAATTTCAGATCAGTGTAACTCCATTTATTTCTAGGTAATAATTTCTGATTTATGTCCTGGTACTTGAAGAGCAGAATTTTGCCCTTTATACACATAAGAAACACTGTGACAAAATGAAGTAACAATGTACATCCAGTTACTTGTGTGGTTTGTTTTTGTCTTTTAAAGATGTGGGCTTTACTGTGAATTTCCTTTATACCCTCCCGTTTTAAAAACAAGATATGGCGGGCAGGAGCACATTTGTGTGGCTCCAGTAATGCGTAGCAGTGTGGTTGGGGATTTTACATTACTGGGGTATAGTTTACCTTGGAGTCTGCACGCTGTTCAGTTCAACATGTCTAGTCATATTTGCCTACGTAACAGAAGAAGTCTTGAGGATTTATTTAATATGTGCAGAGAGCTTTGAAGATGAAAAGTGCAATATAACTGCTATGCATTAGTAGTATCAGTCATCCTAAATAAATTCTCTAATTTAGTTGAATATATAATACATGTAATCTAACTAAAGTAATTTGCTTCAGTTTACCTGTGAAGAATATGAAGAATAATAATGAATATTTGTGTCTAACAGTGTAAGTATTTTTGACAGACACAATGAAGGTGTGATCTTATAGCGTAGTATTAAAATGTTGAGAACCAAATATTGACTCTTCTGTGTGCATTCAGTTTTCATTGGCTTTGTCAAGACTGGATAAATCTAGCAAAAAATAAATAAATAAATAAATAAAGTTCTGCCTATCCTACTACTGCAGCAGTTGAAGCCCTGATACAGGAAGGCGAGTACTGGCTGGCAGATTTATACCTCCCTGTCAGAGAGACACACTGTTTACTAATATCGTTGAATAACACAGGATAGAATACAAACATTCTTGTTACAACGAATAGGATCAGGAACACATTTCAAAACAATGTTGGGCATCCTGCCTTGGAACTTGAAAAGATTTGTCTTTGTGTCTTACAATGCAGTGAAAGCATGCTGCTATCTGATATAACTGCACACCTTGTTTTGTACCTATACACATGGAAGTAATGTGGTCTTACACTGTTGCTGAAGCTTTATGGTTCTTTTAAAGGTTTTCATTAATCTTGTAATTCTCCTTCCAAGTGTTCCCATGCCCAGAATGGCTGGTCTCTCATTACTGTCAGCAAGTTGGCTGACATGTCTCTTTAACCCTTGCAGGAGAAAAGTGAGTTTGAGGAAGGAGGCATGATAGAGAGGAAGAATGTGATTGGAAGCAGATGAGGAATGGAAAGGCGGGAAAACAGCAGGGGACTGAATGGAGTGGTATCATGGAGAGAGAAGGTTAAGGGGTACAGGTAGCTACGTAGATTGTTTAGGAAGTATGGAAGATAGAGGAGACAATCCCCTCTGCGGAGCAAACAGGAAGACCTGCATTTTAGTATGTGTCATGAATGTTGAACTTTAAACCTGAGGGGATTGTACATAATGTAGAAGTGGTCAGCTTCCCCCAGATGTGAAAATATCAGCAAGCAGGTAAGTGTAAGGGAGGGGAAAGAGGTGGTGATTACATATACTGCACATTAGGGGAGAGCAGTGGTGATTATATATATATATTGCATGTTAAGACAGACATGATTTTTGAGGTCTGACTCATGAGTTTAGAATATTTAATACTTGCTGGGCTGGTTTTATCTGCCAGTTTAATAAAACAATTGCATAACAGATTTTGGTGGCAGGTGAATAATAAAAAAGGATAAAGTCTTTTGAAGTCTGATATTGAAGCAAAACAGTGTGACACAGTGGGCAAAATACCGGATGCTTTATCTTAGAACTCTGACTCTATTACTAATTTGCTATATGACCTTGGGCTATCACTGAACAGCTGTTTGCTTTTCCATCTCTAGATCTGGAACAGTAATACTTCTCTTCCCTGAGCTCCATCCTCCTCAGAGGAGTGTTGTAAAGATTAAATTAGTTGATATCTTGAAGAAAGAACACCTTATGTAGAAGGCTAAATATTGCTTTTAAATTGGTAAGAAAAATTATGATTAGAAGTGAAAGTCTTCCCGACATGAATTTATTTTTGAAATATTGAAGTTTTCTGTAGTATTTGGTAAATACTGAAATCACATCTGAAAATCAAGTACTTTCACAAATTTGTAAACCTCTGTTAATTTTAAGTTCTGCCACACTGATCATTTTTAGACAGAAGTGGTTGGTTAAAATGACATTATATTTGCTGCATTACACTGTTTAATATTGTTGTTCCCTTTTTTATCTGAATGGGTCAATGTTGAAATGAATCAAGTAAAATTCTTGCATAGTGCATCATGGCACGCTAAGCAAATTAAAGAAATTAATTTCCAGGAAAAAAGTAAATTAAAAAGTAAACAGTGTACTAAGCGAGAATGAGGATGCATATCCAATTACACACACTCAGAAGCTAGAAAATCAGGAATTCAATCAGCCTTGCTGCACCGTATGAAGGTGTTTATAAAAATAACTACTAGATGAACGCCATTCTTTCAACAGTAATCAGGCTGGTTTCGTATGCAGCCTACTAAGTTATTTGAAAGAAGCTTTTTTTTATTTTTCCCGCGTCTGGCCCCTCCCTCCCCTCCACTTTTTTTTTTTTTTTTTTGTTAAGTACTACTTTCATCTTGACAGGAGAGCTAAGAAAAAGTATTGAAAAGTGCCCAAGGTTCAGGTTGTTAAAAGATATCAAGCAACGATAGACAATTAGTGAGATTTCCAGACACACCTAGATGCCTAACTCACTTTGATTTGAATTGGAGTTAAAAATCTGGGTGCTTATTTGAAAATTGTTCTGGGTGCCTACCTACCTTTTGAACATCTGATTCCAAGTGACATGAGAGCCTGAGGCTGCGTCTACACTATGAGAAATTCTAATTTAAGGCAGTTAGCATGACATTACCACGTGACTAACTTCACTTTAAATACCATTAGCTTGATTTTGGGAGCACTAATATGAGGATTACAATATTGCCGTTACCTCGTGGGTGTAGTGTGAAGCTTGAATTCAGAAGTTCGATTAAAGGCCAGAGTGGAAGCGCCATGTCTGGCATTTATGAGCCTCCAGAGGTGTCCTGTATGTAACCCACAATGCCTCTCAGTGCTTCACTCTGGCTGCTGGGCATGCCAGGATTCTGTTCTCTGGGCATGCCAGGATTAGGTAACAGGAAGATCGTGAATTTCAAAGTGGGAGTAGCAAGTCTGTGGATATGTGCTCATGTTTGTATTAGAGCCAGAGAAATGTCTGTCTTTGCAATTAGCGCTGTGAGCACGTCTAGCTGTTGCAAATATCTCCTGCAGGGAGTTGGTGGTTCTGTGCCTACGCTTGTTCTTCTTTTTTTCTGTGCTACCTGGCACTAGCTGCTGCCCTGCTGCACCACGTGGCAGCAAGGCTGTTGTGGGGGTCGTGCTTGCATAAGGCACCAAGAAACTTCTTCTCAGTGGTGTAAATTTGTGAGCAAACCCCCCTCCTTACCCACAGGCGCCACGCAGTCGAGGTCTTTCCCATGCTCAGCCACATCATGTGGGTATCCCTTGACCCAATTAAAGGATGTGCCTGCGTTCAGTGCTGACCATGTTGCCAGACGGCACCACGTTGTAGCTTGCGTACATTTAGGGCTCCAAGGTCAGGAAAGATCTTCAGGGACTTGCAGCCACTCGGGGGAAGTCTTCCCTGGCAGCTAAGATAGTCAGGGGGACCACTTCAACTGGCCCCCCACTGACCACTGCCACACCCCTTAACATGGGACCACTGGGGCTTGCAGACAGCAGGGAAGTCTCCCCCAGTGACTAAGATACTTGGGGGCTTGCAGCCACTGGTTGGGGGGTAGGAGGGGGCTAAGATAGTCCCCCGGGTGGCTAAGATAGTTGGGGGGACTACTTCAGCTACTTCAACATTCCAAGTGGCTCTGCAGCCACAGACCACAGCACCCCGCCGCCACACCCCACCAAAAATATTTTTGGGAGCTTGCTGTCCATTGCAGACACCTGTTGGCTTGATATTTTGGTTATAAAATCTTTTTGCTAACATCTACTATCTGTCTTCATTCTTTGACCCCTTCAGAAACACAGGGCAGGGGCTGGGGTAGTTGAGATTCCTGTTTCCACTATAAGTTCAGTGTATGATATTTCACTGCCATCACCCGTGTTGGCAGTATCTGTGTAGTGAAGGGGAAAGTCAAAAAATCTTTTTTCCTAGACTTTTCTATCCTCTTTCTTCTCACTTTGAGAATACAGTCTGGGCCCATGCATTATTTTCAGGGATCGGATGCAATGATGGCAGCGAGAGCGGGGACACTCAGTGGATGGCCAGTTGAGAACACATCTCTGTTGCACAGAAGCCTTGTAGTGCTCTGGAAAGCCAAAGACTGTCCCCTCAGCAACTCTCTTTTTTTGAAAAACTTTCCTGTCTTCTCATTCTTCAAGCTTTTCAGGGATATTTCAATGCCATCACTCATGTTGGCAATGTCTGTGTAATGAAGAGGGAAATCAAAATTGTTTATTCTAGACTTTTCTATTCTCTTTTTTCTAACGTTGAGAATACAGTCAGGGTCCCTGTATTATTTTCAGGGATCAGATGCAATCACAGAAGCGGGGACACTCAGTGGATGGCCAGTTGAGAATTCAGCGACAGAAGACATTTCTGTGAACTTTTTTGCCATCTTTGCGGATGCCCCACTTTTCTGTCCTCCCAGTAGGAAAAGTGGATGTTTGCTTTCCACAGAAGGGGAATGAGGAAAGTGCCATGTGGGAAGATCTCAAAGACCAGCGAGTATACCCAGAATTCTATGGTGATGAGGGAACTGTGGGATAGGTTCCCACAATGCATTACTGCAACAGTCGATGTTTGCTGGTTGAGTGTGGCAGTAATAAGTTGACCTTGTGAGGAGCACATGCGGAGGTGAGGATGGTCAAATTTGAATTTATAAATTCCAGAATTATAAAATCGATATTCCTAAATTTGAATTTTCTTGTAGTGCAGGTGCAGCCTGAGTCTGGTTTTTAAAAGAGACTTAGGCATTTGGGGCCAGATTTCTAAGGCAGTTAAGCATGTCATTCCCATTGAAATCACTGGGTATTAGAGGCCTAAGTGCCTTTAAAAATGTGGCTCTTAGTATGTGAAGTCCTGTTGAATTTCAAAGGCGTTGGCTTGTTAGTCTGCAGTTTCACAAAAAAACAAACAATCCTGTAGCACCTTAAAGACTAACATGTTTATTTATTAGGTAATGAGCTTTTGTGGGTAAGATTCACTTCTTCAGATCATTATTGAATATTCACATATAATTGTGCATGCGAACACTTTCCATTCACATCGTAGAGGCTGCAGCTGATGAGTAAAAATAGTTCAGTTCATACACTGCTCTTCTCTGCTGCATTTGTCATGAAACAGCACTGGACCAGCTGTTGCTGTTTTGCACAGTCCTGTTTTTCCTGTAGAGCTGCCTATGACAAGTGTGCTCATTCTTTATTACCCAGTGGCTTCACCAACTATAAAATAATGTGTCTGACTGCTGAGTAATATAATGTACTTCATTCCTGAGAAAAGTAGACTAGTGGAGAACTTTGTTGTTTACCATGCCAACCTGGCCCCATTGAGGAAGGGTCTTAGCTCTGTCGTCAGTAGGAGTGTGATGGTGGTTTGTCTAGATCCCAGACTATGCCTTTTAAAGCATAGCATTTGCCATAAACAGTATTGAAGTGCTGCAGAGATGAACAAATTTGATAGGAAAATTCCTTATAACCCATTTTTTTGTACTTGTAATTCACACTTGTAATTTAAATACTGCGAATAAAGTATGATTCAGGAAATACACCAACTGCATAATATAGCTTGGAAAGAAGGCAAAGACACCTGAGGAATGGACAAGATCCATGCAAGTGACAATAGACAAGAAAGGAAGTGCATTGGAGCACAGGAGCTGCAGAACAATTGCCCTAACGAGTCATCTAAGCAAGGTGCTGATGATGATGCTGATGGAGTGACCGAGATCGCAGATAGAAGTACATCTAGTGGATAAGCAAGGGGGATTCAGAAAAGATAGAAGTACCATATAGCAGACACTGGCACTAAGATTGATAGCGGAGGAAGCTCAATAAAAGAACAAGAACATCTACAATTGTTTTGTTGATTTTCAGAAGGCATTTGACAGTATAGATCAGAAAATTACTTGAGAGGTGTTGGAGTCATACAGAGTGGATAGCAGACTCATATGGTTGTTGGAGGATATCAGTGACAATACGGAGGCAGCAATGAGAATGTGCGGAGAGTTGGGAAGTTGGTTTCGAACGAGTAGAGGTATGAGACAAGGAGATCCAATATCACCGAGTATCTTCTTCATGCACCTAGAATGATGGACAAGATCAAGGAAGAGTTAGAAGGGATCTCTGTGTTTGGGATGAGAATCAACAACTTGAGGTTCACGAATGATACAGTTATCACTGAAGAAGAGAAGCTAGTGAGAATGGTGCAGGTGCTAAATGAGGAAGGGCAGAGGTATGGACTGATAATGAACATGGATAAAATGAAAACATTTGGAGATAAGGAAATAGGAAGGAAGGTCAGGGTAGAGGGGATCGAACTAGACAATGTAGAGAAGTTCACGTGTGGGGAGCAACATAACATACGATTTAGACTGGGAGAAGGAAATAGCAACTAGAATAGCAAAAGCAAGAGCGAGTTTGAAGGCGATGGATAAGATCTGGAAAAGCAAAACGATTATCTTAGGAATGAAGCTGAGCATCTTGAAAATGTGTGTATTCAGCAGTATGTTGTATGGATGTGAGAGATGGGTGATAAGGAAAGATTCAAAGAGAAGGATATTGGCATTCAAGAGGAGTTGTTATAAAAAGATCCAGAGAATAGGATGAATGCAGAAGGTCACCAACAAGGAATTCTGTAACAAGATACAGCTGAAAGAGCCTACTGCAGAAGGTTATACAATGGAAGCTACAACTATTTGGGCGTATCTGCAGAATGGATGATCAACGAAAAATCAAGACTCCAGTATTCAGCATAATGGATGGTTGGAATAGGAGAGGCAGACCCCACAGAGATTGTTGCATAGTAACAAAGAGGAAGCCATGCCAGTCTATACACTATCAAAACAAAAAGCAGTCAAGTAGCACTTTAAAGACTAGCAAAATGGTTTATTAGGTGAGCTTTCGTGGGACAGACCCACTTCTTCAGACCATAGCCAGACCAGAACAGACTTAAATATTGAGTCTGTTCTGGTCTGGCTATGGTCTGAAGAAGTGGGTCTGTCCCACGAAAGGTCACCTAATAAACCATTTTGCTAGTCTTTAAAGTGCTACTTGACTGCTTTTTGTTTTGATAGATTGTTGCAGAGCTAATCTACAGAAACTAAGCCACTCTGCACTGGACAGGGAAAGATGGAAGGAAGTAGTGAGGGAGGCATCAACCACCAATGGGTGCTAAGCCCATGGTTGATGATGATGAATTCACACTGAGTTTTGGACAAGGGGCCAGTGATTCAGAAAGGAATAAGTTGTGGGAGCAACAAAAGAAATGCAGTTCTATAAACTTTTTTTTTGGTGATTCCTCAAGCCACACAGCATCACTGTGGAAACGAACACAAATTATGTGTGTGTTTGTTTTTTTATTATTGCCATTATTGTTATTACACTGTTTTAGTTATATATGGCTCACTGATATTTTACAAGGAAAATATGGTTTATGGGTAGTTTTCAGACAATTTAGATACAACGTCATTGGTACTTCTTTGAGATGGTGTGTCTGTTCCTTGATCTTTCTTGAGTTTAATTTTTGTGTTAACATTCCCTGTTACATTTATGGTCATTAATAATTTTGTGTTAAAAAAAATCCTTGTGTTTTACATTTGTTTTATGTGAGCTATGCAGTGTTGGTTCAAGGGAGATGCTGAAAAACAGTGATTAAAATGATTTGTGGTTTTAGTTTCTAAGACTTTGAAGATGTGTATTTGAAAAATTTTGTGAAAGGCTGTGGAGGGACGTATCATGTTTAAAGTATACCTATCCACTGATGCAGTGCAGCTGCTAGGTGGTAAGGTTTACTTAAACTTCTCTCTCTACTGTTTTATTGAAACCTTGGGCACCAGGTAGTGATCTTATACTGGGGCATTGGACCTCCCCATGACCCCAAACATAGTCAGTGATTTTGAGGACACTATCTGGTCCACAGTCTCCATTGCCAGAAAAGTAAATGAGCTCAGAGAAATGACACAGAAAGCCATGGCTTAATTTTACTACTCAAAAGTGGTAATGAGAAATATTCCTGTCCACTACAAAATAGTAATAATTTTCTATTTAAAACAAAGTTTAAAGGATGGTCAATTTTCAATTATGGTGAGGAGCCTTAACATTAAATATGTTTATTTTTGGTAGTAAGGCAACTGTAACTTCATTGTAGTTACAGTTTAGTTATCATAAAGGTAATTTACTAGGATTTTAATAAAAATATGTGTTAAGTATGTGACCTAAAAGAGAAATATTCAGTAATTTAGGGATTAAGTGCATCTCCCGGTTCTTGATTTTAATGGTAACTGCATAAAACAAAAACTGTAACTATACTGCTGGTAACTCTATAGCTGCAATGTAACTACACTATTGTTAATGTATTTATGTAATAAACTATATAGAACTTACCAAATGCACCTTGCTAAGACCTTATGTGCAGTGCCAACTTAGAGGAGATCTTCCATGATTTCATTACCACTGTTGTAGTCCACCAACAGTAATTGTAGTGTAGGCAAGGCATGGGCAAATCAACAACAGATGGTAAAAATTCACAGGTCCTGTTTATAGTTCACTTCCAAAGTTGTTCCCATCAGCTAAACTGCAACTGTGAAAGGGTAATGGTGGGTGATTTCTCCAGTATTATTACCATAGACGTGACCCTTATTCCAGGTATGTACAGTATGCATTGAATTTTCACCATCTGCTGACTCTGAACTTAATTGATAACAGCAGCCTAGACACCGTAATGGGGAAAAATTTGACACCAGCATCTGACAGTTTATCTTTCCTAGAACTTTCACTGTTATTACTATGTCTGAGCCTACGTTTGGGAGAGCAGTGCTTCAATGTTTCTTTGTTTAATGCAGTTTCATCTAATTTCCACAGAGGGTACTACTCTTGGCCTGTCACCTACAAGTGGGGTCAGCACTGACACATAGTCTAGGGGTCATAGTGGACCACAGACTAAATATGACTCAACAATGTAACACTACTCCAAAAAAGTGAACATCATTCTGAGATACATTAACAGGAGTGACGTAAGCAAGACACGAAAATTAATTCTTCTGCTCTACTCTGTGTTGCTTAGGCCTCAACAGGAATGTTGTGTCCAGTTCTGGACACCACATTTCAAGAAAGATGTGGACAAATTGGAGAAGTTCCAGAGAAGAGGGACAAAAATGGTTAAAGGTCTAGGAAACATGACCTATGAGGGACGACTGAAAAAATTAGGTTTGTGCAGTGTGGAAAAGAGAAGACTGAAAGGGGACATGATGATAGCTTTCAAGTACTTAAAAAGATGTTACAAGGAGGAGAGAGAAAAAATATTCTCCTGAACTTCTGATGATAGGACAAGAAGCAATGGGGTTAAATTGCAGCAAAGGAGGTTTATATTGGACATTAGGAAGAATTTCCTACCTGTCAGGGTGGTTGTGGAATCTCAATCATAGAAATGTTTAAGAGCAGGTGAGATAAACCTCTGTCAGGGATGGTATTACAGATGGTGCTTGTTCCTACTGTGAATACAGAGGTCTGGGCTTTGAGCTCTCAAGGTGCCTTCCAGTTCTAGAATTCTGTGATTCAAAGAAGAGAGAACAATTACTTTGTTCTTCATTAACTATATTCATGCCCATCTGATGAAGTGGGCTTTATCCACAAAAGCTTATACCCTAATAAAGCCATTAGCCTCTAATATGCTGCAGGAATCCTCATTGTTTTTACATATCCAGATTAACACCGCTATCTTTCTGAGTATGTTCTTTGAGATGTTCTCAGTATGACTCACATGCTCCACCTTCCACCTCCACATTTTTGAATCCTCTAAAGCAAGGGCTTTGATCTGCAAGTGAACTAAGGGAGGTTTGTGTCCACTCCACCTGTTAAAATGTCTCAAGGGAACATCGAGATACGAGTTGTGTGTGTGGCACTAACAGACACTAATGTTCAAAAGACATCAATCTTGTGCTGATAGAGTACATGTGCACCTTTAATGGGACCCACAGTGACAATAACATCTTGAAGAACCATTGTTACAGGTTGAACCTCTCTCATCCAGAACTCCCTCTTCCCGCAAATTCCGTAATCTGATATGATTTTAGTTAGTCAGATTGCCACTTACCATGGGTGTGGCCCAGTTTACTGTAGTCCCATAAAATTTGTTTCCAGCCAGCAGGCTTGGCTCTGTGTTCTGTGCTGTTGTTTTGCTGTAATTTATCCCTAAATGTCTGCAAAGAGCCCAGTAAGCAGTGGAAGTGTTGGTCATGTGCTAGAAAATATTGGCCTCCCATCTGGCAAATTGTCTCGTCCAGTACCAGTCAGGTCCTGAGGGGGTGTGATGAGAGAGGTTCAACCTGTACTGTGAAATAAGTGGCGGTTCTCTGTGCTGTTTCACTGTTCTATTTTAGCAAAAGAGCGAAAGCTTGTCAGAACCTATAAATTTCATCTAGGTAAAATCTGAGATGGGAGGAAGTATGTTTTTACATTAAAATTTGTTTCATTCATCTTCAGGAATCTGGAACCTCTAGCCCAATTTTTTAAACTCTGTTCTGTAAATTAATCTCTTCTAAGTTAATTCTGTTTATGTTCATGAATTCATTTTCTTTTTTATGTTTAAATGAGTCAGCTTGCTGATCGTTATTTGAGCATAGTCTGTGCTGTGCTGACTGGGGATGCTGAAAAAGATTTTAAGAATTATGAATCATTATCTCTTGTCGCTTCTTATAGGAAAGGAAGCAATATATCATTTCCAAGCCATTACATATGGGCAACTTAAAACAAATTGACTGTTTTAAAAATACCTTAATTAGCAAAGCTTTGTCATGGTTTCAATATAAAGAGTACATAAAAAATAATAATTTGTTAATCTTATTGGGAGTGGAGCTTGTGAAGCCCATTTCTCACAGCTGCTTTGTGAAATGCAGAGTCCTCAGATCAACTTAGAATCTGGTCAGAGGGCACTGATCAGTGCTGTGTGGTGGTTTCTCTCTTTGTCCACAGTGACTTGATACTCTCATTCACCACAGGTATGAAGGCTGGCTGCACATTGACCTTAGCTTGTTTGAAACTGGTTCAAAAGTCAGTTGTGATGTATGTTTGGAGCAGTGATGTTGTCTCTGAAATCTTGTGGCATCTGCTCCCTATCCCAATTCTTGAGAATCAGGAGGTGGAGCTGTTTGTGGAGCTGTGGCACGCTTTCTTTGAAGACTTCAGCGGGGATTCCATCTAGTCTGGTTGCCTCGTTGCACTTCATCACTTTGATGGCAGCTTGGACCTCACTCAGGGTAGGAGGTGTTGCAAGATTGTCTCTAGGCAGTTGCTGAGGGATTTGGTCAAGGGATTTTAGGACCATTGTGGAGAGTGGTTCAAGAGCACATTATAGTGCTCCCTCCGGCAAGAAGCAGTCACAGTATATGTGCAGTGCACGTGTGTTACACACTGTATTGTTTCATAAAGTTTTCATTCACACTTGCGATGAACCCAGCACACACATGGCGATTAAAAAAAAAACTTGATTCTGTCCAGCATATGCATCTGCTGTCATATGTTTAATTGATACCACTTCTTTGTTTGCATTCATTATTTTTTATGAGTGGTTGTTCCACCCCACCTTCATCCCCAGCGCTATTGGAAGTACGTCACCTTCTAGACAGGCAATTGTCAGATTATTTTGGGTTAAATTAGGAATGTTAAAAAAAAAAAAATTCAACCCCCTTGGCTATGTCTAAACTAGCGTTTTGTCGTCAAAGCCTGGGAAGCATCCGGACTCCCAAGGCATTTTGTAAATCGACAGAATGCAGCACTTTCATTGAGTCTTTTCCTCCTCCCCATCAGGCATAACACCTCCTTTGACAGACAGGGTTTCCGGACACCGGGCAACCTTGTCTGCTGTGCTTCTGGTTGGCTGTTTTATCGAGAGAGCAGGTGTTGACAGAGCAGCACACTCTTGCGATCTGCTTGGCAATTTGGCTGCGATCTGTTGACAGAAGTTTGTTGGAAGATCTCTTCCAACAAAACCTGTCAAGAAATCATTGTAATCAATCATATCCCTGGTGATTATAATTTATTCCATTGTTGATGAAATATCTTACTTCAGGCATTGGTTTTATTGCAGTAGAGTATGGGCATGTGTTTGTGGACTTCATTTTAATAAATACTATGTAAAAATATATGAGAATTATTTCTTCTTTCTTGAAGCTTTGTAGTAAACAAACAAGAGGTACTACAAAATTACAGTTTGACGTGCTATAATCCAGCACTGTCCGTACCTCACCAGTGCCAAACCAGAGAATTTGCCAAACCACAGGAGGTCAGTATTGTCTAGCAGCATTATGATCACTTACACTGGAATCTTAGAAGGTAGTTTGGGGGTGAATTGGAGCTAAATAATGGCACAGAACATTTGAGAGTCAGGCCTGTTGGCTGTAAACAAATTTTATAGGACCATGGGAACTTTATGGGAAACGCGGCCACACCCATGGTAAGTGAACACATGGGTAACTGTTGCCAAATCAGAAACTGCTGGACTAGAGAGGTTCAATGTGTATTAACCACAAAATTTCTAATCTGTGAGTTTAAAGTTGTACTTCTAAATAAAAGAGGGATTGAGCAAATGCAATTCTCACTGAACATCAGGGTATTTTTATTTAGAAAGATAAAAACTGATTTATCAGACTAATTTTGAGCATTTAGTTTAAAACCTTTTCTTGTTTGCAGTTTGATCTTTTTTGATGTTCATGGCAGTTACTATCAGTTTAACGATGTTTCAGGAATGACTGTGACTCAGGTAGAGTCCTTCCATACAGGTTGTTTTTCCAGCCATTTTCATTACATTTTCATCATTTGATAACTATTGATAAATATTAGTGAACCTTTTCAGTTCAGAGATCTGCAGTATTTGGCATGAGTTAGAGAGAAGTAAGAATGAATGCACATTGGCTAGTCTCTTACTAATCTAAGAAATTGTTCTTAGGTAGAGTTCACGTTCAGTATCTGTTTTTTTAAAGACAAATGTTGTTGTAACTATGTCCAGTCTGAGGCTATTAGAGAGACAAGATAGGTGAGGTAATATCTTTTATTGGACCAGATTCTGTTGCTGAAAGAGGGAAGCTTTTGAGTAAGCAGAAACATTTGCATCTCTTCGCAACAGAGGTTGGTGCAATAAAAGGTATTACCTCACCAGTCTTGTCTCTTTAAAGACAAGTGATGTATCCAGAGCATCTGTTTATTTTAAGCAGGCTAATAGTCTTATCCTGAAAACCAAGAGGGTAACACAGACTCACAAAGTTAATAAGAAAATGCATACTCTGATCTCCTTTCTTTTTTCCTTTCATGAACTGCAGTTTCTAGTTTGCTTCCTCAACGGTTCACTCCAAGTGACATCTAAAATCCTGGACTGTGAGCTTCTGCAGTACTAAGTACCTGGCACTAGTTGGTGGTTTAATTCAGTGATTAGTGGAGCTAGTGCTGTATTCTGTTGTAGTAAAATATATTTTATTACTAGACTTTTCCTCAGTGTGAGTGAGACACTATCATAGGGCACTTACTTAAAAGAAAATAACAGAGCTAGTCATTTTATTCCACTGCTGAAAGAAAACCTCTGTTCAGTAGTAGTGGAGCAGGAACTCCAATCCAGAAGAGGAGTACTATTCTCTTGACCCAGCTAGTTAGCAGGCATTAAAACACCATATAAAGCACAAGATGTTCTGCTGCTTCTTTGGGGATGTCTGCCCTGGAGTTGTAGGTGTGTTTGGGCTAGCTTTGATTTAAGCCATCATAGTTACACTTACTTATTTTTAAGCACAATAAATTAATCAAAAGCTAGTGTGCACATATTTCCCCAAATTGGAAATTGCACCTCCAGATTGGGTATAGACATGCTCAGAATGACAGATGCTTCTTGTTAGTGATGATTAATTTCAGTGTGACCCTCTAACAGGGAGAACCAAGTTGGAAAAAGAGTGGACTTGGAAAAAAGCTAGTGTAGCCATCCTGAACTGGTGCAAACACATATTACTAAGGTTCATGTTCTGTTGTTTGCATTACAAATGAAGCCAAAACCCAGAAAGAGGTTAAATTTGACCTGTATGCAGCATGTGTACATTTTAATTGGGGCAGATTTGAAACACACCACCTCAAGAATTCCTAATTACATTGGCCACGTAAAAAAGGTTAGGTACTGTGAGATTGGATTGAGAAATTGACTAAAAGCTAACTATAATTGTGTGTAATTCTTTGCACAGACCCACCAAGTGTCATGAAATTCACAATACATTTTGCAGGTCTTTTACCATTGGAGCACAAATGGTAACATTTCACACAGTAACCCAGTCACCTTGTAGTGTGCTGGAAGATGCAGTGAACAAGCTAGGACACTGGATTCTAATCACAGCTCTTCTTTTGATGACTCTTAACATTTCTGTGTAATTTTACAGCCTTCATTAATGAAAGTTTTATAGCCCAGCCTTAGACGGAGGTAACTGTCACTTGTCCATGTGTTATATGTCGGAGAACTGAGAGACTTGGAAAACTCGCTGCAAGCAGAGCTGGGAATAGAGCTGCCTGTTAGTAATATAACAGGACCTAATGTCATCCATTTTGGCTTCCAGAAGAAATGGGCAAAATGATGTGCTACTTTATACAGAGAGGTTCAGAATAGAAAGGATACAAAGTTTTTGAAAAGCATTAGACTTGCCACATAAATTATATAACTAAAGATTTACAAGTTAGGTTTTGGTGGGTAAAAATCCATTTTTTTAAAAAACGTCAGATTTTTTTAATTTAAATCAGATTTTTAATTATTTTAAAATGCTCAGTAAATATTAAACATTCTCATTTAAAAATAAGTTACAAATAAATTTCATCACAAACTTGCTACATATACATTTTCAGTCTCATAAAAATGAATTAATGGCCCAGTCTGTCTACTCTAGTCTGTCCAGCCACTGCCATGGCTGGAAGAGCTGCCACAGGTCTTGTTTTTTTGAAAGTTCTGGGCTTTCAGTTTCTCTTTCGTGTCAGACTAACAGTAACGTGCAAAGAAAAAACACAAGCTGAGTAGGATTGTTTCTTCTGTGTGCTTTTGTGGTGGTGAACCTTGGTCAGGCTTGGCAGAGGAATTAGTTGAGATAATGTGTTACAGACAGACACTAAATAGGAAAGGACAGAGTCAGCATGGAAAAGGACAGTGGAGTCCCCTGGAAAGAAAAAGACAAGACATTATTCAGCATGCGCACAACCTCCTATTGTAAGCAGGACAATAGTCCTGTTATTGTGGGGAGCTTTCCTGGCTTCTACACTGCCCTGGTGAGATGGGCCAACAAAAGAGTCTGAGTCCCTGCTCCTGCTTCCTTTGCCAGGAAGCCACCCAAACCACGAGGGCTCCCCTTCCACTCCCCTGTGTGGTAGAGTCCGTGTAACCCGAACAAGGCTGGGCCCATGATTCCTTGTGGCTCAACCCCCCCAAACTTATTGTGATCACCTAGGGCAGGCGCTAGGGTCTCACCACTCTGGGGGCCTCCCCTCACATTGACCCAATAATAATTCAGGACATGTCACAGTCTGTTCCCTGTTGGTCTTAGGCCTCGTCCTCAGCTAACCAATCAAAAACTCCAACTGAGTTTTAGTAAGGGGGTCAACAGTCCCCTTGCACTATATTCACCCACATTTTTGCCACAGAAAAATTGTCATGGCTTCTGAGTGCAAAAGAGACCCTGCCTGGGAATATTTTGAAGAAATTCATCCCCTGGGTGAAAAAGGAAAATGTGTAAGCAGTGCAAGAAGTTTCATTTTTGCAACTAGGCCCTGCACATCATAAGGAAAACAGCTTGTTATTGGTGAAGATGTAGATATGGGTGAGCGGATCAACTGCCTAGTAATGAAAGCTTATGTCCTAATAAACCCGGTTGTACTACAGTGCTAAGGTACTACAAACTGCTCCTTGTTTTTAAATAATTGACTTCGTAATGTATCATTCTTCAAGATTCTCTCTATCCCTTTTAGTGTAAGTGTGATTTGACAAGTAAATTCCCAAGCTGTTTGCTGTGTTAGAAGTTGCTATAAACAAACAAAACCAAACAAACAAATGAGTTTGTCTTAGCTAATCCTTATTGTTTGTATAATTACTTAACTTGGTTTAGAATCTGTCTCTTTAAGTATACAATACAGAAAGCTGCTGTGAGAGAAATCTAGAGTTGCCCATTGCCACTGAGTTCCATTTTCTTATTTTATGTTAAATAATACACACTCCTTATTTTGGAACATCATGGCTGCAGACCATAATGATAATGCCATAAGTCTATTCCCTATTTTACTTAGGCATAGCTCAGCTTTTCCAAAGGAACCCCATTCTATACTTGTTTCACTCAAAAAATGGAAGTCTCAGTGCATGCAATGGGGCGTCCTCCAAAATTAAGTGCACTCTGAGCACAGTCAGTCTCAGCTTTTTGGGTAACATGATTTAAATCCACTAAATTGGAGGTTTACTGTATCTAGCCAAGATGTACTCCAAGGCCTGGTCTGCCCTAGGGAACAAAGTTCATCCCAGATATGCAGTTCTAGCTACGCGTAGCTAGAATCGACGTATCAGGATTGACTTTGTTCCCTGACGTAGATCAGTGCTGTTTGGGCTCGTGCCAACGTCTCTTACTCCGTGCGTCAGCGTGGATTACCAGGGTCGACAGCCAAGCCCAGAGAGAGGTTTTTGTTGCATCTTCACACACGTGACAAAACTCAACTCTGGAAGATGGATCGCAACGTATCAAGTGCACATTAAGTATAGACATACCTCAAGTATAGCATGTTAAATGGGGAAACCTACTTTCCGGTAAAAGCATTGAAGAGTCCTGTAGCACCTTAAAGACTAACACATTTATTTGGGCATAAGCTTTTGTGAGCTGCAGCCCAGTTTGTCAGGTTCATGCAGATTATATTTGTGCTGAAGATGGAAACATACTGTATTGCATCACTCTAACTTTCCTATGTTAGACTGTGCATAACGTCTTTGGTAGCTGACAGTTATAATTATTAATAAGCTGCCAAGCTCTGCAAGAGGTCTATCCTGAGTACTTTTGCCAGGCTAAATTGATGATAGATGTGTGTAAGCTTCTTGACGCAGTTCCAGGTTTGAAACTTTGACTGCTCTGTGGATATATTGCTATTCCAGTAGATTTTATTATACTTGTAGACCTAATATTTATCAGATATATAACCTGTACTTGTTTGCGCTTTGTGTCACATTATGTAATGTAACATACACATTGCTGAAATCATTTTCTCCTTTTACGTATACTTACTGCAAGTTACTGGTCGTGTGAGTGAAAGCATTAAGAATCTCTCCGCGTGAGCCTGAATGTATTGTGCATTAGCAAATCTAACACTTTCTGCATCACTAAGTGGCTCAGGTGATTTCCACAAGGTGGTTATTGTATAGTAAAATTCTTTTTGTGGAAGCATTTATTTTCTGTCCTCACCCAAAAATGCCTTTAATAAATATATTTGCAAGATATGGGTGATAGGAATGGCAAGGAGGTTTAAATTAATCAGCAAGTGAATTCCCTGTGGAGCAGTGTTTCCCTGATTGTGGGGTATGATGCTCCTCTCGTCCCACAATCGGTCAGCCCTCAGTCCCCGTCTGCTCCCAGGCCAGTTCTGACCTTAGCCCTAGGTCTTCTCTAATCTCCATTTCAGCCCTCAGCTTTGCTGTTAGTTCCAGCTCTACTGCTGAGCCTGCTGTAAAGTAAGAACTCAAAAAGGACATCCTGGGCTGTAGCACAGGTCCATCTAGCCCAATATTTTGTCTTCTGACAGTGGCTAATGTGCCCAAGAGGGAATGAACAGAACAGGTAATCATCAAATGATCCAGCCCTTGTTGCCCATTTCCAGCCTCTGGCAAAGAAAGGTTATGGACACGTTCCCTGGCCATCCTGGCTAATAGTCATTGATGGAGCTATTTTTTTGAACCCTGTTATAGTCTTAGAATCTGAGAACCATAGGCTCCCAATGCTGGAAGGGACTTCAGAGGTCATCTAGTCCGGTCCCCTGCCTAAAGCAGAATCAAATAAATTGTCCCAGCCAGGATTTTGTCAAGCCAGGACTTAAAAACCTCTAAGGATGGAGATTCCACCACCTCTCTAGGTAACAGAATGCAGTGCTTCACCACTCTCCTGCTCATGACTTCGTAGACCTCTGTCATATCTCCTCTTAGTCACCTCTTTTTCAAGATGAAATGCCCCAGTCGTCTTATCTCTCCTCATAGGGCAGCTGTTCCCTAATCATTTTTGTTGCCCTTTTCAGAACTTTTTTCCAGTGTCAACATGTCTCTTTTGAGAAGAAGCAACTGCATCTGCACACACTATTCAAGGTGTAGGTGTACCATGGATTTATATAGTGGCAATAAGATATTTTTTGCTTTATTTTCTCTTCCTTTCTTAATGATTCCCAACATTTTGTTTGCTTTTTAGACTGCCACTGCACACTGAGTGGATGTTCCCAGAGAACTATCCACAGTGACACCAAGACCACTCTCTTGAGTGGTAACAGCCAATTGATCCCTATCATTTTATAAATATAGTTGGGGTTATGTTTTCCAATATGCTTTACTTTGCATTTATCTCCATTGAATTTCATATTCCATTTTGTTGCTTAGTCACCAAGTTTTCTGAGAGACTTTTGAAGCTGTTCACAGTCTGCTTTGGACTTAACTATCCTGAGCAGTTTTGTACCATCTGCAAATTTTACCACTTCACTGTTCACCCATTTCTCCAGATCATTTATGAATATCTTGAACAGGATTGATCCCAGACACCTCTAGTTACTTTTCTCCATTCTGAAAATTGACCATTTACTCCTAACTTTTGTTTCCTATCTTTTAACCAGTTATCAATACATGAGAGACCTTCCCTCTTATCCCATGACAACTCACTTTGGTTAGGAGCTTAGATGAGGGACCTTGTCAAAGACTTTCTGGAAATCTAAGTACACTACATCCACTGGATTCCCCTTGCCCACATACTTGTTGACCACCTCAAAGAACTCTAGTAGATTGGTGAGGCGTGATTTCCCTTTACAAATAGTAATGTAGACTCTTTCCCCAACAAATTATATTCATCTATGTTTCTGACAGTTCTGTTCTTTGCTATAGTTTCAACCAGTTTGCCTGGTATGAAGTTAGATTTACTAGCTTGCAATTGTCTGGATCGCATTTAGAGCCCTCTTTAAAAAGAATCAGAGATATTAGAGCTACACCTATTGTTCCTATAGCAGTTAATTTGCCGAAGTAAATTTCAAAAGTATTGAGAAATATGAGTGATTTTTTCCATTGAGGTCTGTGATATTGTTTTTCATTAAAAATAATCATCAGCAGAAGATCAAATGGGCTACTTCAGACTGCTAGTTTGGGTTTAGTTCTGAATTACAAATATGGCTCATTGCTCTTTCATACCCTTTAGAACAAAGGTTACCAAAGTGTAAGATGCCACCGTAAGGGCACCACCCAGCATCTCCTTGCTCCCAGCTGTGCTCTAGTCCTGTTCCTAGCCATGTCTCTGGATCCCAGCCCTGTGCCCGTCTCCCTTCCCAGACTTGGTGTGGCTCTGCTAATGGCCCTGTGTCTGCCCACAGGTTTGCTGCTGGTCATGACTCTGTTCCTGACCTGAGACTGAGAAGGGGGACAGGGCTGGGGGTGGAGGTGCACCTAGCCATGGGTCTGGCTGCTGGCCTTTCAGCCTTTGTCCTAGTCTCAGCCCCATTCTTAGCCCTAGACCTGTCCCCAGCCGGTGCCCCAGGCTTTACCCTCTAATTTCTGTCTGCTCACTTGTCCCAGAATTGCAGCCCTCCATGGCATCCGGGGGAGGCGGGGTGGGCTGACAGGTGTAAGGTGGTGGCAATCCTCGAAAATTTGGGGACCACTGCTATAGAACATAACATTTGCACTTCAATGTAGTGTCTTTCCTCTGACTTCTCAAAAGGCTTTGCAAAGGTAGTCAAACATAAGCTCATAGTTCCTCTTTTTTTTAAATACAGGTAGAGTGATTTGGCTAAGGCCAATTAAAGATGCACTGGTCAGATGAGAACATATCAAGAGTCCCAGCTATCTGTTTGCTATTCTGATTGTTAGATCAGACTTTCATCCAATATACTACTACTACTACTACTACTACTGCTTTTTTTCACCACAGCTATCAGTGCTCTTCTTCTGTGGAAATAAATGTAGGTGACCCTTACATTTGTTTGCAGCCACTGTAATATTTCATTCTATATGTTGAATACTTTTTAGGTGAAAGTGTTTTAAATTTCTTTTCCTCTCTCATCTTAGATTTTGGATTTTAAATCTCTTCTAGTTTTTGAGCAGGCACACATTTTTAATCCTGGCACTTTTGGGGAAAGTCTCCAAAAGCTTATGCCAGTGGATTTCAGTGCTTTATTGATTTTATTGTAAAGTAATTTTGTTTCTATTTGTTAATAGAATTTTTGATTCCCATGAAGTCTTGGGTTAATTAAAAGCCTGCACTACCTTAAAAAGCATTGCATTCTTGCAGCACAGGGTTCCAAGTGGTATTTGCAGTGAAGTTGCTAAGCCCCATGCATGCAGACAGTGCTAATTTGGCTTTTTTCATTGAGCAACACCAAACAGTGTCACAGTTCCAGCTATATCTTAGACAGAAGTGTCTTTTGTGTGTCTGTTTCAGTTTAATCCAATGGTTTTTTATCTGCACAAAAAAGTGCCAGAACTCAAGCCCCAAACCACCTTCCCCAGGCTTAATCATCCCCCACAGCCCCAGACTGACCCCCCCCCCAGCTTAACCCCTACCCACAGCCACAAACTGCCTCCCAGCAGCCCAACCCCTGCTCTACCCCCCGCGTGGCCCCAGTTTAAGTCCCCCCGCGGCCCCGGCTCAACCCACCCCCGACTCATCCCTCTTCCCCCATGTCTGCGTGGCTCTGGCTCAACCCGCCCCCCTGACCAACCCCCCCCATGGTCCCTGCTCAACCTCCTGCTCCTTTCACCCCCACTCAACCCCCTGTGCATCCCCACAGCCTGGCTCAACTAAACCCCTGCGCAGCCCTAACCCTACGTGACATTCAACACATAGGTAGGGGTAGGATTAAAATCCAAGCACGTGGCCACTATGGTCTCTTAATACTCAGGCTATGTGCTTGGACACCACAAGTCCAGGCATGTCTGATGAGAATTGCCGAGTCCACAGTCAAGGTTGAGCAATTTCCCTGGCATATCCTTATGCAAGTGAGTCATTGAATTATAGCTCCCTTGCTGGACAGTGTCTTTTAACAGTTGTTTGACACACATGGGCATGAAAGTTACTTTCCTTGCTGTTGTCTCTGGAGTGCTAATAGGTGGCTGATTCCCCAACTTTTACAGCATGCTTTAGTATCAACCATACAACACAAACTCCTAACTTAGTTTGCAGGAAAGAAGACCGAGGGGTGATTTAATAGCAGCCTTCAACTTCCTGAAGGGGTGCTCTAAAGATAATGGAGAGAAACTGTTCTCATTGGTGACAGATGGCAGAACAAGGAGTAATGGTCTGAAGTTACAGAAGGAGAGGAATAGGTTGGATATTAGGAAAAACTACTTCACCAGGTGGGTGGTGAAGCACTGGAATGCATTGCCTAGAGAGGCAGTGGAGTCTTGATCCCTAGAGGTCTTTAAGTCCCGGCTTGACACAGTCATGGCTGGGATGACTTAGTGGGGGTTGATCCTGCTTGAAGCAGGGAGCTGGACTCAATGACCTTCCACCCTATGATTCCGTGAACTTCATGTGCACTAAAAATACACATATTTAGATAGAACTGTGAGTTTCAGGCAGCAGTTCATAACTTTTCCCCTGATACTTCACTTGGCATGTTTTCCATGCAATATGACAATTGTATACCTATGAGGAATATGGGGAAATCAGGGTACTCTCCCAAGGTATAGAATGTCACAGCTATTCTATTCTGAACTCTCTCCAATGATAGTTGTTGCTATGCCTTGCAAATAATTGCGTTTGGGGAGTACAGGATATTTAGGCAAAGCGGGAACTCTCTCATTGTCATTTGTGGTGTAATTCATCTGTGTGTAAATCCAAAATTGAATTGGCTGTTTCTGTACTTCCACTTCGCATTATATCTAATTTGCGGTGGATTTTATTCCTATTTTTTTCAACATTACTGTATTCCAGATTGAATCTCATTTTATTTTTGCTTGCTTTTTCATTTAGCGTCTGTAGGTTGCTTTGCCCTGTCTGTGATCTTAAGATCCTTTCTGTTTTGTTCCATCTGTAAATTTAAAATACTGCTAATCCTGTTTGTCTTCAACATTAATAAAGATGCAGTAGCATCTTTCTCTGTGGCACCTCTTTATGTATCCCCTATTTTTTCCAAGCAAGAACTTGATACTATTTTTGTGGGATGGGCGTAGGGTTTTACACTGAAATATTAGGTGTATAGGATTTGGTATCATTCTTGAAATGAAATTTAAATAAAAAGCAGATTTTTCATTTTTTTTTAAATCCCATTTTGGTGTTCTGTATATAATAGCAAGTAAAATACACAGGCTCTGAAACTTCTCTTTTTGTAAATCATCCAGCCCTCCAATGTAATCCTATGTCAAGCACCAGAAATAGTTTTTGTTTTCTAACTCTGTCCATCTATTTATGGTACACACGAATGCACATAAATGATCTCTGGTTGCATATATACAGGCATATCATTTTATTATACACAGACACAATTTTATTTTGCCAGTTGCATACTGCTAGTATGTAGTAGTGTTTTTTCCTGAACAGAATGATTGGAAATCAGAATTAAAAACAAACAAAAATGATTCCTTTATTTGTGTTAATCTTTTAAGTTAACATTATTATACTGGAGTAAATATTAGTGATTTAAACGTATGCAAAGAGAAACATCAAGTCTTGTCTTCCACTAAGTAGGACATATTTATCTGAAAATAAATACACACGAATAATTCAATTGCTTTTGTTCAAAGCAAGATTGTCTTTGCATTACTTGCTGTTAAGAAGTTGAACAGTTCTATTTTTCTTTAACTTTTTATTCGGTGAGTCTGTGTCTGCACTAGCAAGTCCTTTCAAAAGGTCACTGTAGTGTAAACATGGCCTGAATGTTTGGTGGGCAAGATGTTTGCAAGTATTAATGGCTGTAAAGTGATTTGGCTCTCTGATCTCCAGATACATCTGAAAAGAGCTTTAAGTGTGAGATGGGAATTTTAATACCTCAGGACAGAAACTTGTTTCACTGCTCAGTGTTGATTCACAGCATAAAAAAACAACATTTGTTGAAAAATAATTAGGTTATTGGGAAAAATTAAATGTGTTTTCTCAGTCTTTCTTTGCATGGGGAGGGGGAGGAGAGGAAAAAATCTCACCTTAGACATTTGCTTATAAATACTTACTAAATCTATATTGCTTAAAACAAACCCTGTCAAACAAAAAAGTGTCATTACTCAATACACTCTTACTTCAGTCTCTTGATTTTTTTAAAGGTAATCAAATAAGTGTTACACAGGGGGCATGAATAAAATGTTTATGAAGCTGGATTCTCAGCAGGAGTGCAGCACATGCTTTTATAGCTTCTGACATCTTATCTGTTCCTTGCTCTTGGACATAACGAAATGTCCATATATATTTTCAGGCATGTTACCAAAAACAATTGATTTACTTGGAATCTGCCTACATATAATTTTTGGTTAAAAATATTAACCTGAAGTTTGCAACATCTTATGAGATATTACACATACATCACATTTGCCCATCTCATAGCCCTCCTGTTAACTGTGCATACCTAGCTCCCCCGTATCAGTTTGTTATGCACTCTTCAGCCCTACATCAATCAGTTTTGCCAATCCACTCTTGTCCTCCCCCATCACAATCCCTCACATACTTCTGCGTTGTGGAGGTTCATTATCCTCCTTCCCTGGCTGGGGAAAGGGACAGCTTTATACGTTCTTATTTCCTGCATCCTACAGGATGGGGAGCAGCTTCAGCAAGTCCTCTCTTTTATGGGCCTAGAGTTGCAGAGGTAGGGAAGATGGAAGTAGTAGACAGGAGCCAACACATTTCTTATAAGAGGGGAAGAGAAGGGGAGCGAGGGTGCAGAGCCAGTGGGAGGAGCTATGCAGTTTCTGCACCCCCTTCCCCATGTCCTGTTAAAAGGGTATAACTTTTTTCTGTCCCCTGCCCAAAAAGTTCTTCTGGTTCTCGAGGTGTTTGTGGGTGGAGTTCAGAGGGGGAGCAGGAATTGCCAAATGTAGATCTGACTGGTTGTCCTTCTCAAGAGGTGGGAATGGGTAAGACCAGACCATGAGAAGGGTGTTTCTCCATAGACTGATGGATTTTCCTTACAAACCTGTAGGAAAGCCTCAAAACCTGAAATCTGTTGGCAAAACTCATAGCTGGCGGTTCTGCTAAAAGTGAAAGTGGGTTTGTTATTCTGAGCAGTAGGTGGAAAATAGCTACTTTATAAAAAGCAGAAATAATAATTGTACCTGTTTTTATCTGAGCCATTTACAAACTTTCTGGTTTTTCTTTAAATTAAATTGGAATCACTTACATCCTACTTAGTTAAATTCTATATTTTAGAGTTTATATGGGCATGCAGCCTTTTTCTGCCTCTATTCACAGGAGTGTCTTTCACCATTATTTACTGCATATGCACAAGAAATGCAGTGTGATCATGTTGTTGAGCTTGCTAGAGTAGGGATGAGGCCTCGGCTAGGGTAATTTGGTGTGCTCTTGTAATCTGTAAGGATGAGTTTGCAATCCAGGAACCAGACGCATGGAAGAAATGTACAAATAAAGCAAAATGGATTCTTCGTGGAAAGAAAACCTGAGCAGCCCAAAGGGAAGATGCTCTTTTTTTCTCAGAGGAGGGAAGGGAGAAGGCTAAGTTCTTGTATATATTTTCGTTCCTCCTCTCTGCCCTGTTGTCGGCAGGGCATGCTCCATGCACTTGCCTGAAGAGACCAGTTTGGGGACTTCAGTGAGTGGACCAGCCAAGTACCCCTGTTCCCCCTTCCTCTTCCCCTTCCCTTCACAGGCTCTTCCTCCTCCTGCCTGTGCCCCACCCATTCCATGTCCCTGCTCTGCCCCCATCCATCTATTCCTGCAGAAGCTCAGCACTGCTCCGGTGGGCATGGGGGATGTCCCCCCACCCCTGGAGCCATGTAACCTAGGAGTAGCACTTTTGGGCTGTGCCACTGTGGGGGTGGGGTGGGACTTCCCCTATACTCATCCGAAGCAGTGTGGTGTTCCCGGGGAGTGTTGGTGAGAGGAGAGGATACAGAGTGCGTTTGCCACCACCAGACACCCTCACACATTGCCTACTGAAAAGTTAAAGGTGGGGGGGTGGGAACAAACCTCAATACCAGCAAGCAGATCCTCCCTTTACACCTCCTCCTTAGAAAAAGCTAAAATGAGAAAACTGAGAAGTTAAGGATCAATTGTTTAAAAGTAAGCTGTAAGGTTAGGTTCCCCGGGTTAGGTCCCAATTTTCAGAGGTACCTGTATCTCCATTTGAAGTTCTTGGGAACCACGAGAGACCTCTGATAATTATGTTCTAATTGTACACGTTTGGGCAACCAAAAATTGAGGCAACAGTCAGTGGCATTTTTGAGATTTTGTGCAAAAGTTACTTGCCCAAACTCTTATTGTAAATTAGTGACAGATGTGGCAATAAGAACCCGGGGCTCTGTCTCCCAGGTACCTCTGCTAACTGCTGGAATTGGCCCTCTTATTAATGAAATACAGTTTTTTTTAAAAAAATCCTCTAATGTAAAAATAATCCCTTCATGTGTCAATCCAACAGAATGTTTTAAGGTGGAAAAAACATGTTAGTTTGTTTTTAATATGTCAGCTTTTCCAGTGTGTGAAGATCAAGGATGATATGCAGTATTCTTTTCTTGGTGTGCATGCCTCACTCACATTTAAGGTTCCTAGCAATGCTAAGCATACATCCAGAGAACAGTTGTACCCTGTGCATTTGTCTTAAAAACAAGGAGTAAGAGCAGTTTCATATAAAGAAAGACCAGTAACTCAGAGCATTTGTACACATGACAGTTTCTCACCACCCAAGGCTTTTAAAAATACTGCACGTGAAGAGCTCTTTGGTGCTGCTCAGCAAGAATGCTTTCAAAGCGTTACCCTCTTCCAAAAGAAGCAGTAGGCACCCTAATTAAACATAAAGGTGCTTTCATCTGTGTATATTCTGTTCTTCTAGAGTAGAATGTAGCTGTATATAGCAACATTGTATTTTTATAGCCTGTTGGATTTACAGTGCTCTCTTGTTGGTATATATTAACAAAATAAAAGCATAAGATTTATATGGAGTGAAGGGTTTTGTTTAACGCCAAGGTAAAATAAGGCTATTTTCCTGTCTCCGACTTTGTAAGTGTTCTGATTGTGGCACACTTCGTTTTCAGTCAATAATTATGCATGGAGTGACATTGAGACATTAGCTGTTGCTATGGGAACAAGCTTTAAGTAGCAAAAATGCAGGCATGATGTCACTAGAACAGCATCGCCTCTCTTTCCCACTTGAGTTGAGAACAAAGTAGATTCACAAATACGTTTTTTTAGGCAGCCATACTGATACCATGTCTCACCCCATTTGATAATATAGTAGGTGTGGGGTTTTCTTCCTCCCATGCTGATGTTGGTGCTGAAGCAATTGGTTTGGACTATTTTTTTAAATATTGGTTTCAGTTATTCCCTTATTAGGTTCCAAAATGAACCGTAGCGTTAGGTAGATTCTGTTCACAGTATAATGGATTCTCCCTGTTAGAAGATGGTTTCTTTATTACTCAGAAGGGCCAAGTCAGCATTCTTTCATTGTTGGTATTTTTCGTACCCCGTTGAGACCTTTGGAAACGCTCGTGACAGGTCAGGTTTTTCTACTAACTGTGGTGGTGGCAGACTTGCTTGGTTTCGTTCAATTCTTGCAGTTTTCGTATCACAGTAAATTAACTTCTAAGTTGTAAAACCTAAAATGAGGGGGAAAAGGTCTGCATTTTTATTTAATAATAAGGAATTTTCTGCTGACAGACTCCGTTAGTCACGCAAGAATAAGTACAAAAAAAGTCACAAAGATAGCAGAAGGGAAGTCCGTAAAACCATCTTTGTGGAACGTATGTATTTTCACCCACAAGTGATATTATTCATGATTCTTAGGATTGTTCGCTTATAAGCGTTGAAGGCAATCTCACTTTACCATGAAGCAGTTAAATGTTCCACTTAAAAATCTGTTTCGGCCAGCCAATTAAATTAAGTGGGTGGTCAGTTTGGGTGCTGTGGAAAGCCCAACAAAAAGCAATGGAATGTTAGGGCCAACAACTACCCTTTCTCCCTGAGCACGTACGTTAGCAGTACAACTATCATACCCTGCAGACCACACGTTATAACAGAGAAGAGCAAGATACGGCCCACAGGCCTGGTTTAGCCCTGAAACCTTTTAATCTGGCCTGCGACTGGACTCAGGGCCAGTGCAGTACAGTTCCTCAACTTCCAGTTTCTAGCCAATAGGAGCCGAGAGATTTTGCTGAGGGCAGGGCAGTGAGTGAAACCAGCCAATAGAAACTGAGACATCTTGTGGAGAGTGGGGGCAGTACTGCGTACGCCACTAAGAGGGTACATAAATTGGGATTTAAACCCACTTGTCTAATGAAACAGATCCACTCCTACATACTCAACCAGACTGCCTCTCCGAGAGAGTCTGCCACGTGCATGATTACTGTGTCTGTTTAAATGGTACTCCTCATGCACAGATAGCCTACTGTCTGCATGTGTTATTCTCCTCCTTTAGTGGCAGCTGGTTCATTGAGGCCCGGAAAATGCAAGTCAGATTGATGCACGTGGTACAGGGGTAAGTGGGTCCATGCATGTCTGTGCTAGGAGTGTCTCCCTCAACAGGATATTCCCAAATCTGACTATCTTTGGAGGGACAATCTCCACTGTCCCTCTAACCTTTATCCTTTAGTTCCAACTTAAAGCACCTTCTTTCCTTTGGGCAATGAGTCATTTTTGTATGAAGAACATTCCCTCTGCCTATTTCCAGTCTCTAAACTCAGACTGTTTGAGCTGGCTACATACTTGTGTTCTCTCCTGCAGCATATGTCTCTTCACAAAACGGATGTCCATCCTCCAATGGAAGGAGAGGTGGGAGCAGAAAAAAGGAAGAAGTTTGCCTGCCAAATAACTAGACAGGAGCTCTGAAGGAAATAAGGGTTCCTTTGTCCCTCCATTAACCAGTCATGGTTGCAAATTTTGGGCCAAAACATACAAATTATGCTTACAATATTTTAGAATTACAGAATTATTAACAGTGATCAGCAGAGGAGATTAATCTAGAACTCATGTTCTCTTGGTTCTCACTTGTTGTTTTACTGACTCTTCTCTGTTAATGTTAGATAGATAGCCCCACATTGCTGCCCCATATGGGAGGACTGGAAGGTGGAGGCATATGGTGTATCTGGGAGATGGTCCATGGGCATTCACTCTTGTTTCCTTTCCATCCCACCCCATTCCATTCCATTCCATTATAGCCAGGCTTTCTCTTCTCCTAAGGATTTCCATTATAGTATACTTGGCAGTGGGACAGGACCTAGCTTTTTAATGTTCAGAAATTTTGACATGCTGCCAAATTATGTTGAACTGTGCAATCTAGACATGGGAAATGGTGATTTTTCAACATCTTGGCCACAGACCAAGAAGGCAAGAACCTCTGCCCGAGAAGTGGTGGGCAGAGCTTAGTCTTGCCCCATTACCTGACCAGGTAAGCAGTCCAGGGGTGGGACTGCTTGTGTAAAAACCCAGACCAGGAGCCCAGTCAGGCCCCGATTGCTGGAGGACGCAGAGACCTGCTCCACATTTCCAAGATGAGAGGTTGCTGAGGACTTGGCAGACACGGAGGACCAGCCCAGATTGTTGGGCCGCTTAATAAATGTGGAGAAGACCTACTGACCTCACCCAAGGATTCAGATTGCAAGGATTTGCTGTGGGGCATGTTATGCCGGGATGGGGGAAGTCTGGAACTGCTTAAGGGCACCTGAAGAGAGTCAGGTAGAGCTAAGTGCATTGTCATGAGTCAGCATATTGTGTCCAGATCTCTCTTGACTCAACTAGCAGTCAGCCTTGCCTCTGCTAGTGTCCTAGGCCAGGGTGCAGTGGAGTGGGCAGGTCTGTGTTCCCCTGCCATCTCCAGTCTGGGGCTGGGGATTGTGTGTATTTGTCAGCCCCACCCTGATGCTAAGGCCTTGACTTTGTAGAGTTGTCTGGTGCTAAGGCCTGGTCTTGTCTAAGAGGCTACCATTGTTTGGTTTACATGCCTATAGACTGCAGCCCAGTCTGACCACAGTCCCTGAATTGCATAGGGTTTATTTGGCCATCCCATCCAATACCAGGGCTGGGGCTACACAGAATGGGAGAGGTTTTGGTGGTGGTCTGACCAAAGTCATATTTTAGTGATCATATCTGCACAATTATGTAAGAAGCGTGTGAAGCAGTATCAGGGGAAAACTTGATTTAAGTGTATTTTTTTCTTTGGTGATTTCAATTGTGATTGAAATCAGTGATTTACATCACCTTGATTTAAGTCAGTTCACCCTGCTGTACTTTCTGTGAAGCTTTACTTTTTATTATACTTGGATAATGTCTCAGTGCCTGGCTAAATGTGACAAATTTTAGCATCGGAGAGAAGCAATTTTTGTTGTTTTTTCCTCTTACTGATCAAATATGGGTGCTTATGGTTTGGCTTCAGCTCAATGATTGTGCACATTTGTATGCAAGGAAATGTGCTTTCGGTGTGGTAATTAATGCACTCAGCCAGCTGTTAGAGGTCTAATCTTCAATTTTGTTTCGATTTTAGATTGCAGTCAACTAAAATTCCCACCTGCAAACAAACACACATACTGTCACAGCAGCTAGTGTCACAGGGTTGACCTTAAACTTCAGCCCTTTCATTTCTCAGTGTGAGTAAGAATTCAATACACAGCCAACGTTCACCGCACATTCTTTCCTATGGAATTGTTTGAACTGGCAGAGATCCTGAGTCAGCAATGGATTTATAAGTGCCAAGACACAAACTGTGTTTTTACCATGGCTGAGCCTCCTTGGGATCTGCTGAAGGTTTTCAGCTTTTTACACAACAGTGTAGGATTCAGTAATTATTTTATTTTGTTTATTTTGGGGGTAACAGAACTAGATGTAAATTAAATTTGAGTAAAGAATGTAAGCTTTTCCCTTCTCCAAGGAGCATTTTATTTCTAAATGGCACATTCTTAAGCAATGATGTTTTCTATCAATAAAATAAGCTAGTTTTCTATTGAGTCAATGAATACTTGATACCTAAGATTGCTTATAGCTGCATTTTCCTAAAAAAGCCCATGCATTTGCCGATGTCAGATTTTTTTATTAAAGTTTCTCAACGTAAAACATGTTTGTTCCCTTTCATTAGTCATTAGAATGATGGAATTACTTTCTTTAACATAAGGGGGTGGGAGTGACAAATGTAGGGCTTGTCTACACTGCCACTTATGACATCCCTTGAGCAACATAAATTACATTAACTTAAAGTGGTGTTTTCACTGCGTTGTGTGAGCGGGAGACACACTCCCATTAACATGGCATCCACTTCTCACTGTAGGAAGTTTGCATATTGTGTCTTCCTCCAGAAGTGTTATAGTAGCACATCTATGCTGGTGCAGCTATGTTGATATAGCACAACAGTGTAGATTAGCCCCTGGAAAGTTATTGGGTTGGTTGGCCCATTGAGTCCTTAGGTGTGGAAGGAGTCACTGCCTCGTTGGATGGCCATGGTTGCACCTTTCTGGGAGAGTGGGATTAGCAGAGGGAAATGTGATGCCCAGTGGGAACCACAGAGGCAAGGCTGGAGTATGCCCCCTCAGGCAAGGAAGTGCCAGCAAGGGTTAATGGTGTGCCCCTCAGGTAGGGGAGTGCCAGCAAGCACTGAACCCCAAGACCTCGCGGGGGAAGGCTGCTACCTTCAGGGGCAGGGGCGGGGGAATGCAGGCCCATCTGACTCCACTGTATTCCAGCCTGGAGTTCTAACAGTGGCACAGTATTTTGCCGCCAGGTCAGTGGGGATCTTCCCATAGCACAGTGTCTATTAAGAGAAAAAAACATCAATTAAACCACCTGGGGCGCTTCTTACCTGAACTCCAGATCAAGCTCTTCAGGTTCATCTGGATACGCGGCAAGCTATAGTCCTACCAGCTCTGGCTCTTGGAGTTTGTACAGGTATTGAGCTGTCAGCAGTTCCACCAGGTCTAGCACCTCCTCGGCCTCTGGCCTCTCCAGGTCCAGGTCAGTGCCTGACTTGGCAACAGGGTCGGCAGGCAGGGCACATCTGCTTCTTTACCTGGCTCATTAGCAAAGTTCACAGGGAGCGTCCTGTGTCTGACTCATTCCCTGGTGCAGCCCTGACTGAGCTAAGGGGCCCAATCTGCCACCCATTCACTTCCGGGTGATGGAGTAATATTGATCCAGCTCTGCCTGCTCAAGCAGAGAGGATGGTGCCTCACATTCTGGCACCCAATACTGCCAGAATTGGTGAAATTTGAATGTGTAATACTTGGCCTTTATACTATATAATTTCAAAACAAAAAAGCAGTCCAGTAGCACTTTAAAGACTAACACAATAATTTATTCGGTGGTCAGCTTTCGTGGGGTAGACCCGTAGTGGTCTGAAGAAGTGCATCTATGCCATGAAAGCTCACTACCTAATAAATTATTTTTTTAGTCTTTAAAAGTGCTACTGGACTGCTTTTTTGTTTGGATAGTATATAGACTAACACGGCTATCTCTCTATTACTATACAATGTGTTATTGATACCATGCATTCTACTTTCTTGAATCATTATCTTCAACTATATGCAGCATAAGTTTTGAAGAATCTGCTTCTCTACACCTATATATCTTTTTGAGTTAGAATAGTTAGATATTGGATTTGGTGAAAGAAAAGTTTTTAGTAAAGGTGGTTCAAAGTTGGTTGGTTGGTTGAAGAAGTGAAGCCTGTTTTAATAAAGGCACAGTGTATTTGCTGTAGGCTCACCAGACACCTTATTTTTAAAGGAAAGTATTGGTGAACTCTCCAGTACTATTCATGGTGAGATTTTGATGAAATGTACTAGTTTCAGTAGAGTACCACAACATGTAGCATGAAATCCTGGTCCTACAGAAGTCTGTCAGGAGTTTTGCCAGGAACTTCTATGGTGCAAGGATTTTAACCCCCGGTTCCTGGACACATACAATATTTGAATTGTCCACCAGTGTACAGGTTAGCATCTAACTTGGCTAATGGGTAACAGCTTTGTTCACCAACCTCCACCTATTCCTCATCACCATGTCACCAAGAAGTGCAAGTGACCTCAGCTCCCTTCTGAGGGCATAGTGAAGAACACATTTTGAGGTAAGTATCACTAGTTGTAGTCCTGTGGCCCGAGATGATAAGGTAAGTAACATGGAAAAGGAATTCTAATGTGAAGGTGTTGATGATAGGAGCTAGATTTCGGGGGATGGCGATCAAGAAATGGCGATCAAGAAATGGAGGGACAAACAGCGTGTGCCACCTTCCAAGACTTGTTGAGGGCAGGCTAGCCTTAAATTAGAGGGACATAGAAAAGAACAAGGAGCAGAAGACTATGTCAGAAAGAGAGAAAACAGAAGAACAGATAAGTCAGTAAGAGAACAGTATTTAGACAGAAATGCAATAAATACACTGGAGTTTGGAGGTGAATGAACAATAAGAATGCAGTGGGACCTACACGGTGAGGGTGAAAGAAGAAAACCCATTGGAAATTTTGGTTTAAATGCGCTATGATGTGGGAACTGGGACATAGAAGATAGTAGAGTTCAACTGGTTTTTCAGCAAGGACGTATGATAACTCTGATCACTTTGGTTTGGTATTAAATTTCTCTGATAAAACAGATTTTTTTTTCTTACTTACGATTAATGTACCGCATGTTTTAAGTGTGCTCAATCCCAAGGACATGAAATGGGAGTCAGCCTGCAGAAGCTAAATGATTTGGAGAGCAGCCAGTAATTGATTTAAATATAAAAGGATTAATAGGTCCCTGTAATCAGCCTTTTAAACTGAACTCTGATCTTGATTGAAAGTGTAAGAACCTCAAATGCATGGCATTGCCTAAATTAAAACATTTCTCATGACATTAATCCTTTTCTGTATATGTTGCTTGATGTTGCTTGCTGTGGTTTGTGTCATGCAGTGCACTGTAGTCTTAATTGACACATAAGAAATGCAGTGTATAAACAAACAGTTTTGGATGGTTGAAGGACCATAGCAAATGAGTTGCCATACACATTATATTGTAGATATTTTCCAATTGAATAATATACATTCAACTCATAGAAGATATAATGGAGCCAGTCAAGTGCTTGCTAAATGAAAATTACTTGTTTTATAAGAAACTCAGATTGATAATCCTTCTTAAAGAGTGTAGTCACGCTCTTGATTAGTGGTGAATTGGCCCATCAGGCTTCAGATATTATTAATCAGCTTTATAACAATCTCACAAGTTTTACTTGCTGTTTTAATAATTTTTTCTATATGAATATAGTTTTCCAGCAAATACTTCTGGTTGATTGGGTGCTTCTGTTTAGGATCGACAAACTCACAGTTTATTTTCCTGGAATACTGCAAATGGCACAAGAGAAGAACAAATCCTGAGAATGTATTTGGACCCAATTTTAAGAATCCTTTAATGTTTAGCAGTATATTGAACTTACCAGATAAGACAATGAAAGCCACCAAAAATCTGCAGCAGTAGTCTCTGTTAAACAACAGGGATGGCTCAGTGGTTTGAGCATTGGTCTTCTAAGCTCAGTTGTGAACTCACTCCTCAGGGAGGCTATCTGGGGCAAATAGATTGGAAAAAAAATCTGTCACAGATTGGTGTTTGGTGGGGACTGGACTTGATGACCTCTTGAGGTCCCTTTCAGCTCTGTGAGATACACACATCTCCATATTTAAATTGCATTACTTCATAGAAAATACCAGGTTTAAGTTTCCTTATGGGACCTTAATTGTACATTCCACTGGTATGATTTCACACTGTTCTTGCTGTGGAATGTCCTCTGCAGGAGGAGAGACAACTCAGTAGAACAGTGATTTAAATATGCGGAAGTTATCTCCATTTTTCAGACTGTGGGTAAGGGCAAAGTAGGCAGTGTGACTACTTAGTTTGGGCTTGGATAAGGTATACTAGAATTCAGTTTAGATATACCTTAGTAAGTCAAATCTTACCTCATTTTTAATGGGGTCAGCAAAACATTTTTCTTACTCTACAGAAAACCCACTGACAAACTTCAGAGTTTTGCTGTGAAGTGTGAAGAAGTTAGAACTCTTTAAAAAGATTAAGAATGGCCATACTGGGTCAAACCAAAGATCCATCCAGCCCAGTATCCTGACTTCTGACAGCGGTCAAAGAGAGGTGCCCCAGAGCATTTGAACAGAACACGCGATCATCAAATGATGCACCTTTTGCCTATTCCCAGCCGCGACACACAGAGATTAGGGACACCATCCCTGCCCCTCCTGGCTAATAGCCATTTATGGGCCTGTCCTCCATCTATTTATCTCATTCTTTTTTGAACAAACTCTCTTTTGAACAAACTCTGGAAGGGAGTTGCACAAGTTGACTGTGTTATGTGAAGAACTACTTTCTTTTGTTGGTTTCAACCCTGTTTCCTATTAATTTCATTTAAGGATCACTAGTTTTTGTGTTAGGGAAAGGAGCAGATAACTTTACTTTATTTACTTTCTCCACACCAGTCATGATTTTGTAGACCACTGTCATATTCTCCCACTTAGTCATCTTTTGTCCAAGCTGAAAAGTCCCAATCTTATTAATCTTTCCTCTTATGATAGTCATTCCATATCCCTAAATTGCAATAAAACATTTTTGATGATGGAAAGTATTAAGTCCTAAATATAGAATTTGCTGCCGTTCTACCTATAATAACGTAAAATGTGAGAACTTTTTTGAAAGGTAGGGAACTAGATGGGCAATGCTTATTATTTCCATTTTCAGCAAATCACTGCAGCTTATTCTATAATGATTCATATGATGGTATAATTGGTAATTACCTGTCCACATGTATGAGAGATGCAGTAAGTCATTTTTGATTTGAAGAGTACACTTGTTTTGAATTGCTGCAGCCCTTCTTTTGCCCACTCCCTGCATTTATAGGCCCTTCCTCGTCTACCTGTCCAGCTGAGCCTGTTCTAATAAATTCCCTGCTCCTTGGCTCCTGCTCCAGGTACAGCCTGGGCAGTTAATTGGCCCACTTAGTCACCTTAAACCTTCCAGGCCTTATGTGGAGTGAACATCCCATCTCAACTAGGCATATGGAAAACAAAAGAAACACATGTTCTAGAACTGTAAGTGGTTCCTCTGTGGTGATCTGGAAGATGGGCACAGCTAATTAGTGTGCTGTGACTTTTGTGTTGCTTGAGCAGAATTTGTGTATTGTTGATCCATGGAATATATTGGTTTGCTTCTACTTTGTATTTTTAAACTGGAGAGAGACACAATGAAAGCTTATGTTGTAGTTTTGGTTTTTGCTTTCAAAAGGTAAAGTGCTATCAACTAATTTTTCAGAGTGGCCTTCTTCTTCTTCTTCTTCTTCTTGTATTACTGTACGAAAAGATAGTAGCCATCAGGATCCATGATTTCCCTTGGTCATAAACTTTGTTGTGATTAAAAAGAAATTCAACTTTTAAGTGTTGCATAAAATTGTAATTATAACAGTGCATGGAGTTACTTAAGGACGTATAACTTCTAAAGAGTCTTGATCTAAAAGAGTTCTACTTAGAATAAGAGCACTGAGCATTCATAAGAGGAAAAAGGGTAACCCGTCTCAGAGGGATAGCTGTGTTAGTCTACATCTGTAAAAACAATGAGGTTTCCTTTAGCACCTTCAGCGCATCGATGACAATCCAGAGATCAATCCTGGAAAGCAAGCGACACTATCACAGGACCTAACCACATAAACCACACCATGAGGGGCTCATACACCTGCATATCTGCTAATGTGATATATGCCATCAGGTGCCAGCAATCCCCATCTGCCATGTATATTGGACAAACAGGACAGTTTTTGCACCAGAGGATAAAAATACACAAATCAGGCATCAAGAACATAGATTTTTCTGAATATTTTTATGAAGAACAAATGTACATTTTCGTTTTATAGTTGAGGTGTCAAAGAGTTCTCCGTAGGTGTCAAGGTCACGGTCTGATATTGAAAGCTAAGAAGAAAGTGTACAGAGAAGTAGTGGAACATCTAATAGATATAGAGCCAGTAAATAACACCAGCAGTCTGCAGTACCAGGCAGGAAAAGACTTGGGCTAGGTCTACACTGGCTGCGGAAGATTGAATGCTTTGGTTAGATCTTCTGCGGCCCCGTTTTGTGCATGCGCAAAACATTGTGTTCCAGGTCAGTGTTGACCCTAGAACTCCTTGCAAACTGCAAGGATTAAGGAATGCCAGCAAGAGAAGCGCTCCCGTGGACATACTGCAATGAAGACAGGGACCAATGTTGATGGCTGCAAAATCAATTTTTAAGTACGCAGTTGGTGTACCTAAAATTGCATAGCAGCCGTTGACATTCCTGGTAAGTGTAGACGTAGCCTGGGATTCAGTGTATAGACCTAACTACAAATACTTCAAACTGTCGGGGTAAAAGTTCTATGGATGCATAGTAGGACTGGTTATTTGAGACTAACAGGTTTATTCTGACAAACTTTTGTGGGTAAATCCCACTGGATCAGATGAACTGGAGTGGAAATACAAAGGCAGGTATATATGTCAGAAAAGTACTGCAAAAGAAAGAAGTTACTATCCATTGTAAATTAAGGTGATCCAAAAGTGTGGTTGTGGCCACCCAGTGAAGCTAATGGGGAGATATGGATATCTGCTGAGCAGAAGTTGTCTCTGTAGAGAGTTAACGAATTTAGATCCTTATTGAAACTTAATGGTATAGTTTGGGATTTGCAAATAAGCTCCAATTCAGCTGTTCCCCTTTGTAACTGAGTTTTGAAGTTTTTTTAAATAAGCGGATGGCTAATTTAACATTGTTTACTGAATCCCCAGAGAGGTTAATGTTTATGAATTTTCCCATTCTTTGTGGTGCTGGTTTATGTAATTTGAAATTTTGTTTTTCATATATTCTGTAGATCTTGGCCTCTGTAGTTGAAATTCACAGCAGAGGTTGCTGTGGTGTAGATGGGTAAATCATTATGTGTTCTTGTGTGAATCTGTGTAGACCTGTGGTGTCCAAGACATTTGCCACTGTGTTGTGGAAAATAAGGCTCTGGGGCCACGTGTGACTCTTGGAGCCTTTAAATGTGGCTCCACGTGAGAGCAGCATGTGGGGAGTGCTGTCTGCCTGCTCTGCACGTGTACCTCACTGCTTGGTGGGAGAAGCATGTGGATCTGGTGAGTTGCCAGCACTAAATTAGAATGGGGGGACTGGGGAGCCTGGCTCTCGGAGAGGGGGAGGGCATTTATTGGGGAGTGGGTGGGGGCTGGTGATGCCTGGCTCTGAGGGAGGGCATTCAGTTGAAGTGATGGGGAGGAGGCTGTAGTGAATGTGGAAAGATGACAATCACAGGTGTGGCAATCTTTGAAGTCCTATTGGGCACTGATGGTCTAGTCTGTGGAAGCAGCACTTCTTACATAAATAACTTAGCTGGCATGATTCAAAACAATCCCTTTAATACTTACGGATTGATTTCGCTTTCAGGCATCTTTTGCTGTGTTAATGTGGTACAAAGGAGCCTATGTTGAAATCAGGTAAAGCCCCTAGAGTGTACATAATTTAACATCTTGAAAATTTTAGCTCTTTTTTGATATATAGCTTAGTTTACTTCTTATTTAGTTGTTAGTGTCTGAAATAATGTTACCTTGATTTTTAAAAGTGCCTTTTCATCATCTAGACAGACCCCAAGGAATAAACTCTTGTCTGTTCAGTCCGTCCAATAATAATGCTTTACCAAATGGACATGAACTTCCATTTGGAGGGAGAATGGTCTGTAGAAAACATTGACCTTTTTCTTTTGATGATTGAGAAGATCTGCTGAATATAGATGGCACTGCTCATTGGCTGGATGATGGCAAATTTTGGATAGCAAAGAAGTCTGTCAAACCACAGCAAGTGACAGCTGCTAGTCCTGGAACAGTGTGATGCAAATATGAGAGGAAATAATTGCATTTTTCTACTTTGGGAAAGCTGAAGGCAACTCATGCTTATATAATGTTATCTTTTCAAAGCTTTGGCTATCCAATTCACAATGACCACATTTGTATTGATACAGAATCATGCTGTTAAGAGTCGGACAAGGGCCACATTTCTGAAACAGCAAAACTAATTGGTAGCTGTAAGATTCATGATTAAATTATTGCAAAGTACTTAATTTGAAATGGCATAGAGCATAAGCTTTGTGGTCATGAGCTGTTAAGAAAAGGTTCGTTTATGCCATAGGCTTATGAAAAGAATAATAGGTTGGTGAGCCCCCGTCAGTGTTTGTCAGATTTATTCTTGACTTTTAAGTTGTGAGTATTCAAAAAATATTTTTAAGTTCGTTTCTGGAGAGTAATTGTTGATAATAATTCCATAGTGAGTGTGTTCTTTTGTAGTATCTTGTAAACCACTAAGATAGCAGAAGGGGAGAGCTTGTTTTTGGATGCATTGGAGAAAGTGCAATGGAGGACAACAGTAATGATTGGGGGATGGAGTACATGATTTATGGGGAGAGGTTGAGTGATTTGGGCTTATTTAATCTACAGAAGAGAAGAGAGAGGGGATTTAATAGCAGCCTTTAACTACGTGAAGGAGGATTCCAAAGACCATGGGAAGAGGCTGTTCTCAGTGGTGACAGATGATGGAACAACCAGCAATGGTCTCAAGTTACTGTGAGAGAGGTCTAGGTTATGCATTAGGAAAAACTATTTCACTAGGAGAGTGATGAAGCACTGGAATGGGTCACCTAGAGAGGTGGTGTAATTGCCACCCCTAGAGGTTTTTAAGTCCTCTCTTGACAAAGCCCTGGCTGGGATGATTTAGATGGAATTGGTCTTGCTTTCAGCAGGGGGTTGCACTTAATGACCCCCTTGAGGTATCTTCAATGTAATGTGCAACTCAGCTGTAAAATAAAAGAACTTAAATGTCCCATAAATAGTATAAATGCGCAGATTTGGCCGCATTTCTAGTTAAGCTTTTCCATGGAAATGAGTTTTAAAAGCAGTCCATTTCAAACACTGTATCCAAAGGCCATGAATTGGACAAAGTGAGATTTCAGAATGGGACTATTAGCACTTATTTTCAAGATTATTCGTGTAGTGACCTTTTTATTTCTTTTTATACTGTTGGGGGCATGCCACACCGTGTATGTTACAATGGTATTCCAGCATATTCTATAATTTTAATATTTGGTATACAGTGACTTACTGTCATTTGATACATACTAGTATAAATGTGAATGAGTTCCTATCTTTGCATAAGGATGCTAATGATTTTTATTTAAAGAACTTCAGAATTTCCAATGAGAAAAACTGATTGATTTTAATCACAGCCTAAATATTGATTACACTTTCAATAAACTTCACACTTCACTCTGTTCTTTTTTTTTCCCCCCTCGGCAATAACTACTCTGCTACTAGTATCGTGGGATAATTGTTCATGGTGAAATGTGAGTCATTATGTAGGCAGGATCCAGCAACCTAAAATGTGAATTTATATTCATAATGAATAAAATAAACTTGCCTGGTCTCTCATTTTTATTGCAGCTCTGTATCAGCAGTATTCTGAAATGTGGTAATAAAAATAAAAAGGATGTACATTTGACAACCATTAATGCTTCCAGCCTCACATTGTAACATTCTGTATGCATTCCTATTGTAGTGGTGTAAGTCCCTGGATATTAGCGAGACAAGTTGGGTGAGGTAATGTCTTCTATTGGACAAACTTCTGTTGGTGAAAGAGACAAGCTTTCAAGCTCACACAGAGCTCTTCAGCTCCTGAATAATGTATTAGCTTGTAAGCTTGTCTCTCTCACTAACAGAAGTTGGTTCAATAAAAGATACTACTTTATTGTAAATATATTGAGATTCCAAAAATATAATGCTGACCCATTGCTCTGGGGGAAAAAGATTCTCGGATGTGATTCCAGTTGCTGAAATATTATTTCACAGATACACAAGATAATTAACTAAATAAAAAGCGATGGTATCTGGAATTGATTAGTCTGTTACTAGGTGAGATGTAGAAATAAACAGCAATATAACCAGATGTGGGGGGGAAAAAATCCCACAAGTTCTAGTACCATGTAATTTTTCCAGTACACCAAAAATGTCTCGCTGATTATTTGTTCTGTCTGCATTGTGTTCTGGGAGAGGCCGCTTCACTTTGGAGTTCTTAGAAACATTGTCCTAAAAATTCTTGTGTTGTAAAATGAAAAATTCAGGCTGGACGACTGGTCTTGTTGGTTTTTGGAAAGTGAGTGAATTGTGAAGTAGGTTGGCCTAAAGCAGTGGTGAGCAGCCTGCGAGCTGCGTGTAAGCCACTGGGGCTCAACCTGCTCTCTGCAGGTTGCGTATGGCCCACTGGGCCTCCATATGTGGCCTGTGGACCCCCTGACTGCATCTCTTCTCCCACTTGCCTCTTGCTCATTGGGGCACCAGTGCCCGCCCTTCCTACATCTCCCCATTCCTCCCAGCACGTTCGGAGGAGCTGTGAATTACCTGATTCATGTTCCATCCCCGCTCCTTCCCCTCCCTTCCAGAGCTGGAATGCCATGAATTCACCAACGGTAAAGTGGCTGCAACCAAAATAAGCATGAGCTTCACAGCTTAGGGCCCTAGGGCTGTACCTTTCTGCCATGGTCAGACCCCTGAGCAGTATGAATTTATTGTCCAGTTCACGTCACCTTCAGGCCATGTCTACACTATCACAAATCTTCAAAATGACCATGCAAATAGCCATTTCGAAGATTACTACATGAGGGTCTGAAATGCATATTCAGCTCCTCGTTAGCATGCCGGTGGCTGTGGCTCTTCAAAATTGCTGTGTTTCACTACCACGCAGCTCATCCAGATGGGGGACCTCACCAACTTTGAAAGCCCCTTATTCCTATCAGCAGATAGGAATAAGGGGATTTTGAAGTTCCTGGGGTCCTTTTGGAAAGGACCCCTGTCTGGACGAGCAGTGCAGCAGTGAAATGTGACAATTTTGAAGAGCTGTGGCCGCTGACATACTAAGGAGGCACCGAATGTGCATTTTAGCGCCCCATTACTAATCTTCAAAATGGCCTTTTCAAAGATTTGTGCTAGTGTAGTTGTAGCTTCAGTGTGGAGTGGAAATGCAACAGCCTTCAGCTAAGATTCCCAAGCACTTCACTCCAAACTTACCGGCTGAGGTTACAACATAAAGTAAAGTATCAGAGGGGTAGCCGTGTTAGTCTGGATCTGTAGAGCAACGAAGGGTCCTGTGGCACCTTATAGACTAACAGAAAAGTTTAGAGCATGAGCTTTCGTGAGTTAACTCACTTCTTCAGATGCTGCATCTCCAGCATCTGAAGAAGTGAGTTAACTCACGAAAGCTCATGCTCTAAACTTTTCTGTTAGTCTATAAGGTAACATAAAGTAAGTTTATTAACTACAAAAGGTAGATTTTAAGTGGTTATAGGTGATAGCAAACAGATCAAAGCAGATTACCTAGTGAATAGACAAAAATAAAATCTAAGCTTAATGTTCTAGAGGGATAGAATTTGAATTAACAACCACTAGCCCTGAGGGATGATACAAACAGACTTGTGGATTCTCAAGGCACAAGCAGCTCTTCAAGTCCCTTTCTTTTGGCCCTTTTCTCAGGTGTTCCATTGTAGGGAAGTGAAGAACAACAGATGTTTGTCCCTGCATTATCTAGCTTTAGCATATGGCAGGAGCCTTTGTTCATAGAATCCTGGGGTATGAAGAGACCTCAGGAGGTCATCGAGGCCAACCCCTTGCTAAAAGCGGGACCAATCCCAACTAAACCATCCCAGCCAGAGCTTTGTCAAGTTGGGAGATAAAAACTACTAAGAATGGAAATTCTACCACCTCCCTAGCAAACCCATTCCAGTGCATCACCGCCCTCCTAGTGGAATAGTTATTTTTTCTACTATCCAACTTAGACCTCCTGCACTGCAGCTTGAAACTATTGCTCCTAATTCCGTTGTCTGTCAACACTGAGAACAACCTGTTTCCATCCACTTTGGAACCCCTTACAGGTAGCTGAAGGTGGCTATTAAATCCCACTTACTCTTCAAAACATTAAATAAACCCAAATCCCTCAGCCTCTCCTTATAAATCACTTGCTCCAGGCCCCTAATCATTTTTGTTGTCCTCCTTTTGGACTCTGTCCAGTGCGTCCACATCCTTTCTGCAATGGAGGCCCCAGAATTGGACACAGTACTCATGATGTGGCCTCACCAATGCCAAATAAAGGGAAGTAATCACTTTTCTTGGATCTGATGGCAGTGCTCCTACTGTTCCACCTGATTATGCCATTAATCTTCTTGGTGACAAAGGCACACTGTTGACTCATACTCAGCTTCTCATCCAGTGTAATCCCCATGTCCTTTTCTGCTGACTTGCTGCTTAGCCAGTCAGTCCCCAGCCTGTAGCAGTGCTTGGGATTCTTCCGTCCCAAGGGTAGGCTTCTACGCTTGTCCTTGTTGAACCTCACCAGATTTCTTTTGGCCCAGTCCTCCAGTTTGTCTAGGTCAGCCTGGATCCTGTCTCTACCCTCCAGTGTAGCTAGCCCTCTCCCTAGCTTAATGTCACCTGTAAACTTGCTGAGGATGCAATCCATCCCCACATCAAGTTCATTGATAAAGATATTCAACACAACGAGCCCCAAAACCAGACTTTTGACTCTCCACTTGATATGGACTGCCAACCAGATATTGAGGATTGACTAATATGCATTGAGCCCAACCATCTAGCCAGTTTTCTATCCAGAAATCCAAAATCAGTTCTCAGACAAGTGTGTGAAAAAGTACAGACACCCCAGAATCATTTGGCTGGTCAGGTGGCCTTGCAGAATTGTAGCAGCTCTTACTTGCAGGGTGTTTGGAGCATTCTCGTGAAGGCTCACCTAATGGGAGATAAGCATCTCCTAAGTCAGGGGGCTGGCAAGATACAGCACGGGAGCTGCATCCGGTCTGTCAAACCTTTTGGTCTAGCTGTGGCCAAATCTGTGGGTATCCCAAAGCAGGTTCTCTGCGTGCTTTATCCAGAGGGTGCTGAAAATGTCTGGCTGCTCTTTCTAGGTGCCATGTGCTCCTAGCAGGGAGGTGTGTGTGTGTGTGTGTGTGTGTGAGAGAGAGAGAGAGAGAGAGAGAGAGACACGTCTTTGCGTGTGTGTGTGAGAGAGAGAGAGAGAGGTCTTTGCATGTACAGGCTAAACCTCTCTAGTCCAGCATCCAGTGATGAACCAGAAAATTTGCTGAACCATGGGAGGTTAATATTTTTCTAGCAGCATTACCCACACTTCCATTGCTTACTGAGCTTTTAGAAGACGTTGGGGGTTAAATTAGAACTAAACAACAATGCAGAATACTGAGAGCCTGTAAGCAAATTTTATGAGACCACGGGAAGCTTGCCAATATTCATGATAAGTGGGCATCAGGCTAACTAAAATCACTGACCACAGATGGTGCTAGATTAGAGGTTCAGACTGTAGTTTGATTTATACTTGACATCCTATTAAAAATATAAGTCACTTTTGGTGCATATGCATTTGCCCAAGACCTCAACTGCTCCAAACAGCTCTTGCCTTCTCCCTTTTTCTGTTGTGTCTCCTCTTACTTTGAGTAGTCTTCAGATTCTCATGGTAACAAGAGTTTGCAGGGTACATGCTATATGGATGGTTATAGAATGTATTATGACATAGGAAACTGTTGTGCTACTCTGGGGCCCAGCATGGGGATTCATTATTAAAGTTCAAGTTCTGCACCCTCTGTTAAACTTCTGTCCTTTTGCAATGCTTGGACTTTGCATAGAAGTTTTTTTAAATGGGAAGGAGTACTTCTCTGTGGCCATGAAGTGCCAGCCTCAGAGGTACCATAGCCTTCATACGCTGTGCTCCCACACAATAATGGGAAGGATAGTTAGCTGCTGCATGTGCATACTTGCAGATACATAGAACAGTCCCCAATGTCACAACATTTTTTCTATTTTACTGCATATGGAGTACCAAGGAGCATAGTTAAGTTAGTGAGGCAGACCCCCTCCATACCCATAGTCTTTCTGTTCTCTTCCTTCCTTTCTTAACTCCCCCATATCCCCCTGTAGCACCTGCTGCCCTTAGTACCCAGTGGAGTGGGAAGTACTGTTTGTCTCTGAAATAGGGAGGAGTATAAATACGAGGAAATGAAGCATGGTATGTTGTTTAATAGTTGACAATCATTGCATTACATTATCAGGATGTTTTCCATAGTAACTATCACTAAGACAGTCAAACAGTGTCAGCTGGTGCTCCAAGAATTTAAATTTCAGAATGCCACAGTATATTTTGGCAGCCCACATAGTGTGCATACACAAAGCTAATAAACGACCTACAGATTTGCTATGAACATGTGGATTTTTCAAAAACTGTGGAAGATTTTTCATGTGACTGGGTACAGCAGCTGAAATCTTCACATAAAATTAATTGATGTGAATTAAGTATGACTTTGTAGAAAACAAAGAGGATGAAGTTACCATTTTAACTGTAAACATGCTGATTCCCAGCGTGCCAAGGGACTTGGGAAGCTATACAACCAATTAAAATGCAATAATAAGCAATCATTTAACAGCCTCTCTTCCTTCCCCAATAACAAGCAAGCAAAATATTCAAAGCCTAAACTCAATACATTATTAAAAGTATGCATTGAAGAATGAGCTGAAATGGATGTTTCTTTAGGGACAAGTTCCACGCTGCAGAGCCACTCAGCAAAAGCTCAGTCAGCTGCTGCTCACAGACATAAAGGTGGAATCCTCACACTTAAAATATGGGTAGTAAAGTTTTCTTTGGTGATAATTAGATTGGTCTAAAGAAGGGGTTTTTAAAGCTAATAAGACTAGCTTACATTTTTATACAGGCAGCCAGCGTAGAGAGTACAAAGCAATATATGTTCATACTTAAGGTCACGTGTTGTAGGGAAGCTTTCCTACAGCAAAGACCAAAACTGTAGTTTTATACAGTACATTTTGTAATTCAGAATCTACCATATAAAACACAGCTCAGTGTTAGAAAAAGAGGGAGGAACATGAAGTCGTTCCTCCTACCTTCTTAGAGGTGTTCATATTGTCAATAAAGTTCTCGTAGCCATGTGGACCTTGTGAAGAGTGATGATATATACACGTGGGACCCAAACTTTGATCCCCCTTACTGTCTAGTGGATGTTCCCATGCATACATTTTATATGAACAAAAATGGTAGGAGAGAGTCAGAGATAGGATCAGTAAGTGTGAAAATCTTTAGAGTGAGGTAAATGAGTTTTGGCAGCAGGTTTGGTGGGTGACAACTTAAAGTGTTGAGATAATAGGTTCATAACATTATCTAAACACTTCTCTGTTATCTAAACACTTTCTGTATTGTGAATCTGTTGTCTGAACACTTTCCCCACCTTTGTACAAATGAGAGAGTTAATATTCATAGTGTGTTTCTGTACATGTGTCTCACATGCAGTTAAGAACAAAAGAACGGTCATGCTGGATCAGACCAAAGGTCCATCCAGCCCAGTAGCCAGTCTGCCGATAGCGGCCAGTGCCAGGTGCCCCAGAAGGGACAAACCGAAGACAATGATCAAGCGATTTGTCTCCTGCCATCCATCTCTAGCCTCTGACAATCAGAGGCCATGGACACCATTCCTACCTAGTTTTAGGTAATATTACCAGAATTCAAAGGACGTTCTTGTTACATATAAAATAAAACTAATATATTATAAAATAATATCAGGAGAATGAAAAGGGCTAGCCTGACAATTCTGGAAGATGAATTTCTCTCTTCAGAACAAAAGGAAGTATAGGGTAAGTGGTTAGGATGCTAGTCTAGGACTCAGGAGGCCTGGGTTAATTTCCCACCTGCACCAGACTTTCTCTGTGACTTTCAGCAAATCAATTAGTCTCTCTGTACCTTAGTTCCCCATCTGCTAAATGAGCACAACAGCAGTGCCCTACCTCACAGCAGTGCTGGGAGGATAAATATATTAATGATTGTGAGACATTCCAATATTCCTGTAGTGCAGGGAGTGGGGGAGAGGAGAGGTAAGTACATGAGTTGAATAACATATCAGCACAGTGTTGGTAGTGCTGCATAGTCTGAGGCATATTCAATATCCAGTACTCTAAAATGAAGTTATTTACTTGAGACATGATTGTGAGAAATACCTAAATGTGTGTGTATAGTTGTGGGTGTTTCTCATACTTCAGAAATGACCCACAGTGTATCATCCGTACGTACTGCTTTGACTCCTATCCACCCAAAAACGTTGATGGTGTGTCAAGTAGTCAGCAGGTGCAGTTCAGCAATACACAAGCTACTGTTCCATTTGGCACAATTAGTAGTAGTAGTTTTTGCGAGGAAATACATTGATATGGCATGCAAACAGTTTTATATTAGAGTATGGCTGTTACCGTATATGTAAAATATGTATTTTATACACAAGAGGTCAGCGGCTGCTGAATTGTTGCTCAGAATCTGGAGACAAAAAGAGAAGAAGTGAGTCATTGACACGTCAGGAAGAAAGTGAGTTCAGCTGAAGGAATGATCTTCACACAATCTTATCTAGATCCAGGATGGGAGGTTGTGATATTATAGTTACCAAATATGACACAGTAAAACAGAAAAAAAATAGTTCTTTCATGCTTGGTGGAACTGCTCGATTTGTTTGGGTAATCATTAGTCAATGCCTTATGTTCTCTCATCTTTTATAGTCCCTTCTTTCTAGATTTGCAAGTATTTTTCTCCAGTGTGGTTTCAGATGCTTGTCAAGACCAGAGAACTTCTCTCATCACTTATTCTTTCTCCTGGTTAGTTCAAACTCTGATCAGAAGAGAAAGCACGTATCTCACATATCTTACCTGCAAATCACTACAACAAGAGAAACACTTACGGAAGCAAAATCTCAAGGGTCCAGAACCGTTCCCAAAGTAAACTCCACTCTTTCTTTATTCTTAATCCCTTTGGGCCGCGTCTACAATACATCAGTTTTTCAGAAGAAGATCTGCTGGAAAATCTCTTCAGAAAGATCTTCTTTTGAAAGAGCACATCCACAAGCAAAAAAGTTGGTCAGAAGATCCATCTTCTCTTTTGATAGAGAGCATCCACACAGCCTCCACTCTTTAGAAAGAACAGACAAGAGATCGAAATCTCCATCACCAGGAACATTGCTTTTTTGAAAAAGGGGCCCACGGAGTGTCTACACATTTTTTTTTTTCAAAATAAGCTTTTGAAAGGAGATGATCTTCCTGATCCAGGAATGGAAGAAGGCTTCTGGAAGAAGAGTTGCATTCTTTTGATTTTTGGATTGAAAGAGCACATTTTATGTGTGGACACTCTCTGCATGTTGTTTCACAAAAGGGCTGGATTTTCTGAAAGAGCTTGGTAGCGTATATGCAACCTTGGAGTTTTTTAATTTACTGTTGGCTTAAGTAGGATGTTACCGAATTCTTGGGGACGAAGGAGGCAAAACCCAAAGAGAACAAAAAAAACTATCCATAACAATTAGCTTAGAAATACCAGTTTGTGTAGCTACAAATTCGTTGCCGACGTTCAGGTGCTTTCTAACAAGGGATTTTTAAATGCAAAAAAACCACCTAAAATGTGACTTTTCTGATATGCCTTATGTAATATCACTCCAAGAAGAAGATAGTAAATTAGTAGGGGAAAAAAAAAGCATATCTTTATAAAGTACCTCAGAAGTAATTATACTTGTTTTCTTGCTGAGTTGAAGTATGGCTGCTTTTAGGTCTAGAAACTAAATGCTTCTACCACCACCCCATCCCTGCTATATAAACCCTGGATTATAATTGTTTACTCCAATAATCTGAAAAAGTAGATTTTACCCACAAAAGCTGATGCATTTGTTAGACTTTAAGGTGCTACAGGTCTGCTTGTTATTTTTGAAACCCCAGACTAAAATGGCTGCCTCTATAAAACAAAATGATATGAAATTTTAAAACATTTATTTACCAAATGAGCCCTGATACTGCAGACACTTAACACATACACTTATGTTTGTACATAGTCCCATTGACTTCAAAGTGTGTATTATTCTACATTAAACATGTACATTGTGTTCACAGCATTAGAACCTGTCCTTTGTGATGATATCTAAGGGAGACAATCTTGAGCTGAAACATTTTCTTGACTCTTGTTTTCTGTAAGATTCCAAGGTGATTTTTCATCAATTTTGATGTTGGGATTAATCCTCATTATTTATCAGATACTTAAGAGAAATGAATTAATAGATTTTAATATTAATATTTTTGCAATATTAAAAAAAAGCTTTCTTCTTTCACCCCAAAATGAATTTAGCTGCTTTAAAGATGCCTCACATTTTACTGTGGTTATAAAACATTCTTAGTGTAGGCACGTGAAGACCTTTTAATATTGGAGGTGATTATTGAAGCACAGCTGTTCTTTTAAACAATTGCATTCTTTAGAAATACAGTTTGAGAATATCAAAGTTGTAGCCAAAGCCTTGGTATCTAGGAATCTCCTTCTAGAGTGAGAGGTATAAAGTAGTTGAGTGTGATTGTGAACAAAACTTGGCTCTCATTGCACACAGACTGACATTTGGCACATGTATTCATAGCTTGGCTTTGAAATATAATCCTTTGATAGCTTCTTTCACTTAGTGTAATTCTGTAAAAATAGCCTCTTTTAAGTTTGAATGCAGGATAACACAGCTTCCATTGGGTATTTGAGTAATTCTAGCAAAGTAAGTATATATCTACAGTGGGATTGACTTCTTAGTGTAGATTTATCAATATACTATACAGGTAAAGTGCTTTTACTGTAGGCACGGTTTGTACTTGCGCAGCTGTGCTGTTGTTGGTATAGATTATTCCGGGCCTACTAAGCAAAATAAGCAATTCTAGCAGAAGTGAGCTTTTTGCTAGCACATGTGGTGTTCAGGAATCATACCTGTTCATGCCCTTAGGCCAGCTCTATGGCACTATGCTGGCAGAAGTTTGTAGTGCAGACTTAGTTTAACATATGTGACAAATGGATGAGAAATGAAACTCACAAAATATGTACAAGTTTCCCACCTGGTAGTGTAAATTTAACTCTAAACATGTGCTCATATTCATGATATTCAATATAAATTCACTCAATACATGTGGAGATATTTTCTTGTAATATTTTTCCTACACTATCACTACTAGTTACTTTCTGATTATAGAACTTATAGTAGTGCCTTAATATTACAGAAAGGCCACATCTATACGGGCAGCTTCTGTCGACAGAAACCTCAGCAGTACCTCTGTCGATAGATAGCGTCTACACACAAAAGCAAATTGGAAGAGCAAGCTACTCTATTGATAGAGAGAAGCCAGACTGCCCGGCCCTTTCTTGACGGAATGGCTGACCAGAAACTCCAGAAGGAGGGCTGCCCGGGGAACCAGAAGCCCTCTCTGTCAACAGAAGTGTCTACATGGGCACAAAACACTGTCGACAGAGGCGTTCTCTGGTCAGGAAAAGGGATAATGCTGCCAATTGAACAGCTGAATTTTGTCAGCCAACTCTCGACAAAGCGCTTTAACTGTGTAGACGCTCGGTTAGTTTTGTCGACAAACGCCCAATTTTGTTGACAAAAGCTGCCCATGTAGACGTGGTCAAAGAGGCATTTCAAAAATTGAGATAGATTTGTTTGTTAGATAGCATGGTTGAAATACCTGTATGTCAGTGATTGTCCTTTGTGGGTGATTAAACCCCAGACTGAAGATAAGGCATTTGGTCAATTATAAAAGCCATTTATTGGGCGTGCTTGTTCCATGACCAGTATTCCTCATACATGTCAAGAATTAGTGAGATTTAGCATGTAAGAAGAGAGCATGAAGATTTTCATCACACTGTGAAGGTTTAAAATTTCTTTTGTTGCTTCCTTTTAGGATTTCCCATTGATAACTTATTTAAAAGCAAGATTCCAAATAATTTTGCAATGGCAGAGTCAAAATAAAATATCTGAAGCATGACATGTAGAAATGGAGTGATGCGAGAGAGATTGCTCTGTCCATGTGCTTTTGTGTGTAGATGCACTTTTCTGACCATTCCTGTCGACAGACGTTATTGTTGACAGATGCTTCTAGTGTAGGCATAGCCCATTAGACGTAATTTGCAGTTTCACTACCTAACATCTACCGTACACTAATGCATATGCTTTTATGTGAAAGAAAAATCTTCAACTATAAAGTAAGCCAATGCACAGTATATGTGCATCTTGGGCTTTGGATGACAAAATACTCAGAAAACTTGAGCATTTCTTCACACACATTTCCACTTAGGGCAGAAATTGTATGCCTCTTATATTCAACATGTAGCAACTAGTGTTGTCAAGTTGTTCAGTACGGTCCCATGCATTCATACTCATTCATCTGGTGCCATCTCTTTTCATTATATAGTCTCTGTTCCCTTTCCTCTGAGCAGCTGTGTATACTATGCACCCAGCAAAAACATCCAGGGCTTGATTCTGTACTAGTTCTGCACCTTTTGTAGACTGTCACTGCAGTCCAAGGTGAAAGTACAAGGTGACCATTCACTTTTGGTAAACATTTACACCTTTGTTGCATTCTTTTTGCTTGTGTGAATGACAGCACAATGCTGTGAAGAATTAGACTAGTAGCCTTATCAAAACGAGTAGAAGAGTAGCTGAAACACTATTACACGTGCATGGTCGTTTCTGGCATCCTTAACAATGTCAGAGAGAGAGAGAAATATGTAAAGTAAGGAATTATAAAAAGTAAGTTTAGGATGTGGCCCAGATTTCCAAGGGTCATTATCCACAAGTGATACCAGATATTCTAAAGAGCTCAGCATGCTAAGCTCTTCTGAAAACCTGGCCCCGACAGAGGATACTGAGCACTTTTCTAAGTTTAGTCTTATTTGTGTTCTGTTGTACTAGTGTGGTATCTTACAAAGGAATATCTTATGTACATAACTACAAGAAATTGCATGAACAATATCCTTTGTGGAATATTTGTAATTTAGAGGGAGTGTAACAGGATCTACTAGTCACCAATTAGAAAACTGAATGTTGGTAAAGTGCTACTGAAGATTTGTTATGTAGAATACAGATAAGGAGAGTTTCTTGCAATTTTATTTTCTTTTTCAGTACAGCTTAGTCCTAAATATGCAGTCTTCAGTTACAGTACTTTGCAAAGACGTTTGCACTTATCGATATATAGGGATGCAGATTGTGAGCTGTTATAAAAATAAATATGTGAAAATCTTAGAAGTGGTTTCTCCAGCGACCTATCTAACAAAGTGTGTGTCAGACACTGACGACAATAAGAATGTACATATGTTGGGATACTGATACCTGTCTTCTCTGTGCAGTGACACTACTCTTTTGAAATAAAACTCATGTTTGTTATTACTAAAGTAAATATTTTATACAAAGTCTGCCAAGAGTGTATGGAGTCCCCAGACCTTGATCTTTATTGTTTTTGTTTTTTTAAAGCTGTGCTTAAAACTGCATTTGTTGCCAGAGGGAACATTCACTTTTATGTAACTGGTCTATTCCCTTACAAAGTATTGCAATACAGCCCCCTGGAGTAAGACTCAGGAACAGTAAAAAGGGGGGAAAGACTGATTCTATATACACATGGATACATGTAACGTTCCCTGGACAAATTTGCTCAGCGTCAACAGCGGAATAGTTCCGCCTTTAGGAACTCATTGGTTGCAGTCAGGGTTGACTACAGAAAGCCAAAACATGATTAAGCAAGATTTTTCATTTTTTCTCTGTTTATCAATGTGTCTCAGGCAGATTTACTTGGTTCTAGTGCTGTAAATGACCCTGATTTCAATAATAAAATATGTAACTATCTGGTAGGTTATCATATATGGGAAAAAAGGGCTAGTTGTCTTAGATTGTTATAAGGTGCCACAGGACTTCTTGTTGTTTTTGTGGATACAGATTTACACAGCTTACCCCTGTGATACTTAGACTGTTATGTTTCCAGGGTCATGAAATGGAATCCCTCTGATGTATCAGAAAGGTAGCTGTTTTAATTGGTATCTTAAAAAACAAGAAGTCCTGTGGCACCTTATAGACTACCAAATGTTTTGGAGCATAAGCTTTCATGGGCAAATACCCACTTCATCAGATGCATGAGTCGTCTTATGTAGTTCATGTTCCATAGATTATGGGTGCGTCTACACTAGAAACTAACTTTGAAGTTAACTTGGAAGTTAGGCACTACTTCGCAGTAGCCAGCAGAGAGTCCACACACATTTTCCCTTACTTCGAAGTTAACCCAGCTTCGAAGTCCTTACTCCATTCAGGGAGTGGAGTAGTGCCCTGCTTTGAAGTTGGGTGTGTATAGATGCTTAACTTCGAAGTTGCTTACTTCAAAGATGTACTTTGAAGTAAGCAACTTCGAAGTTATTTTTGTAGTGTAGACACAGCGTATTTCTTTGGCTTCGTTTTTAGTGTGTTGATTTCAGTGCTTACTTCATTTTGATGACATGTTATTCACTGATGACAAAAAGTCCAATATACTATATTCTTACATTTGTTTCCACAGTGGAAGCTATCTTCCTAAATTTCCATTGTGTCTATTTCTTTCTCTGCCAGTGTTTTATAGAAGGCTGTGAATGTTGTGTAAGAATGAATCATAAAATACAAGAAGGAAACGTGAGGTGATGAAGTCTGGTCCCCCTCCCCTCACAGCAGGACCAGGCACCATCTAGCTCATATATGACTTGTTCATGCCTCAGTGCTTTGTGAGAGGCTTGAAAGAGTCAATACAGTATGTGGTCCCAAACAGTGTTTCTTGTAAGCTGAACCTTTGGGCAGTCACCCAGGAGAGATTCAGGTGCTGCCCAGCTGATTAGCAGAGCATTCATAGCTACCCGGAGCCAGCAGCATATATATATATTGGTGGTGCACATTTGCACATGCCTCTGCATATAACAAAATTGATTCTTCACATGGATGAAAAAATTAGAGGGTACATTGTTCCCAAATGTCTGTTTTTCCTTCACTTCAATGTAAGGGCAGCAGGACTTTCACAGGCAGAGCTAGAGGAATCTTGTCGAATAAGAACGAAGTTGAAATTGATTTTTTCACAAATAGATTTTCTAGCTACTTTATAAAGTCTGGCCTACTTCCCACTGAATTCTGCAGAAACTATTTCCACTTGTATGTGGACAAGACTTTTCATCATTTCGCAATTAAAGCCATGTGCATATAAAAGAACGTCATACTTTGTCCAAGGACTAATATTATTCATAATTAAATAATTTGGGCTCTGCTTATCATTTTATTTGTTATATCTGCAGAGGATTTTGTTTAGTTATGGGCTTTTTTCTTTTTCCCCATAAGCAGAGTAGTTGAATAGAACTACCATGAATCTATGACCCATTCCCCTCGCCCCCCCGCCGTACAGCTTGCTATAAAAATGTAGTGAACAGTTTAAGTCTAGCATACAAGTGGTAGAGCAGTAAAATTAATATTTTTTGTTGTGACATGGAAATGAAATTTGCTAGTTCCCATTGCTGAAATATACGTTTTGCTACTAATACAGGACGTGCGATCCAGAAGAGGTGGAGTAAAAGTTTTGCCATCTTCCATTTTGATGCTTTGTAGAATAACCTGTGCCCAGATTTTTTAGAGTGAGCTTTTATTTTTAATAGCATCAGTTGTGGAAGCTTAAAAGAGAAGCCTGTTTTTTATTTCAAGATAAACATTTGTTTTAAAATAAGTGCAAAGTGACTTTGAGATTTATGGAGGCTAAACGGCATCCTGTTCCAGACTGTTCAAAAATAGTTTACAGCAGTGATGCAGTTAGTTGACTTAAACTGTAAAGTGAAATTGTTATAGTTGCTGGTGTTATTTCCTTATGTGAAGGTAGTTATGTTGTGGCTGGCTTAGTGCCAAAGCTAACAACTATTAAATAATGCCCTGCCATTATAGTTCTGCAGTAATTTATGGAAACAATACAAATTCAGTTCTGTACATTTTCAAGCTGTTTGTATTGAAGACAAAAAGTGGGAAATTGATACGGGTTTGTTTTTGTTGTTTTTGTTTATTTAAGAAGCGTGGCTTTACAATTAGCAGCGTTTAAACAAATGATTAGAGGTAATGTAATTCAAAGCAATTCTATTTGGTGGATTAAGTGGGAACATTTTATTTTCATTATTTATTGAACATTTATGCTAGATGGTGCATGGCAGTGTCGTGGACAGCCTGAAGCACAAGTTTTTCCTTCTTATTCCTGCTTTCAGTTGAAATTCATTTCTAGTCCAACGCCTTTTCTTTCCTGGGGACAGTATTTTGACATCTTGAAGCCTTCTGCATGCCGACAACTGTTCATAGTGCTCTTTCTTTAATAGAAGTGGGTAGAGAAGCGAATCTCTGAGACTGATCTCCATACCTTTCCATCATTATCCACAAGGTGGTAGTTATTCTGTGTGTGGTCATCTTCCGTGGTCCTGAGCTCAGTTTCCTTAAGCGAAACAAAAGACCTGGGTTTTCATCCTATTTTGCTACAAAGCGTTGTCCTTTCTTCACCTAAATTCATTGATATGCTAGTGAAACCATTTTCTTATGTCTTTTTATCCAGTGAACATTTATCTTGCGCATTCACATTCTTCCTTCATGGGGAAAGCAACGTGTGCACAAGTGTGGAGATTGTCCAACACCAGCCAATCTACCTGATCAATGAAGAGCATATCCACATGGCCCAGTCATCACCTGCACCATTCCAAGGTAAGTACAGTTTCAACTGTGACAGCTCTGTCAGTATAAATACTTGCAGAACATGTGGCCTATGTGCCTATTTTAATTCCTGTGCAATACCAAAACCCCTAACTAGGCCCCAGTAATGATGTCTGGAACCGGAGTCAAAAATGAATAAGAAAAATACCTCAGTAATTTTCAAAATAGAATTGAAGTTTTTAGTACGATAGGTAAATAAATGTTAGGTGATGTTTTCCAAGTTTTTCTCATAATTAACTTTATTAGATGCAGATATTTTCTAAAATAAGTACAGTGTAATAAACTGTTATAGCAAAGGTGTGTGAATATTTTATGTATTACACAATTTCAAACAGTCCAGTGAGTTCTGGTTTATGAGTAAAAACAATGAGAAGTCTTGTGGCACCTTATAAACTAACAGATATATTGGAGCATAAGCTTTCGTGGGCACAAGAAAAGAAGGGAGTACCAATCAAAAGGAAGGCTGGAGTTAATGAGGTCAGTTCAGTCAGGGAGGCTGTGGCCCACTTCCAGCAGCTGATATGGTGGTGTGAACATTAAGAGAGGAGAAACTGCTTTTCTAGATGGCCAGCCATTCCTAGTCTTCGTTCAATCATACAGTGATGGTGACAGATTTGCCAGACGTGTACCCAGAAGCCACCTGCTGCTAGACAGGTACTCCCCTTCTTTTCGCGTGCCTGTATATTTATACCCACCTCTGGAATTGCCACTCCAGTGCATCTGACAAAGTGGGCCTTTGCCCACAAAAGCTTATGCTTCAATATATCTGTTAGTCTATAAGGTGCCACAGGACGTTTCCTTGTTTTTGTGGATACAGATTAACACAGCTACCCCTCCAGTGCTGGTCTGAGTAGTGATCTTAAATGCAACTGTGTTCCAAGTAATCGATGATAACGTAGATTGTTGGCTTGAACTGGAGGTTTCTGTTTTTCCTTCAATGTGCTGCTTGTGGTGCAAAACGTGTCAAAATGCAGATTTTTCCGATAGAAAGTTGAAAATACAGAGAACAACGAAAGAGAAAAATAAACATTTAAAATACGTGAACTTGACATACCTGATGTTGTCTTAAAGTTACTGGGTTTTACAGCTTTTTACAGAATGATGTTGTAAGCCGTGAAAATCTCCTGTGGAATTTAGAAAAGAAAACATTCCATTCACATTAAAAAAAAATTAAGTATTGCATACTGTATTATGTGACATCTTCAGAAGTATCTCTCCTGTTAGTCCATTGATGTATAGTTATTTTTATCATTTTAGTATTTATTCTGTTATTTTACTAAGTGAATTTGTGTTCACTATATTTTGAAAATTGGCAAACTACAAGCATCGTCTAAAATCGCAGTGCAAATAAATCCAGAGGAAATGGGATGTGGTTGCTCTGTGGTTGAAGTCCACATATTATAGAGAGAGTTATGTTTTATTTTTCAGTCCTGTTGAGTCCTTATGGTTTAAACGGTACATTGACGGGTCAAGCATACAAGATGTCAGATCCAGCAACTCGTAAATTGATTGAGGAATGGCAGTATTTCTACCCCATGGTGCTGAAGAAGAAGGAGGGGCTGAAGGAGGAAGAGGAATTGGGATATGATGATGATTTCCCTGTGGCTGTTGAAGTCATTGTTGGTGAGATTTCGTATTTTGCCTAAAGAACATTTTGCCCTTTTTCATAATTTTAAAAAAAATCTAATTAATCAGAAACAACCTTTATAATTTCTCTGTCTGGTTTTGTGGCTCTCTTGACACCGGAACATTCTGACTCGTTATCTTGCCTCAAGGTTGTATACTCCCTGTATCCCTGATGCTATTATCACAATATCCAGCTTCTTATTTCATCTCCCTTTTAGTTATAAAGGGATGGATGAATGCTTAGGATGTCAGGCTGTAAACTTCTTCATATCTTTTTCATTTTGACGAGTAAGGTACCTCTAGTATATGCTGAAACTAAGTCAAGGCCAGCCAGAGAATAAATGAAAAATTTAAAAGACTCATTTTCTTCCTCCTGTTCCTGTTCCATCTAGGCGGCGTACGAATGGTGTATCCTTCAGCTTTTGTTCTCATCTCTCAAAGTGACATCCCCATTTCGCAGAGTGCTGCCAGTGCTGGAGGCCACATCAATGTGGGTCAGCAGGGACTTGGAAGCATGAAAGATCCCAGTAATTGTGGGATGCCGCTCACTCCACCCACTTCCCCAGAGCAGGCCATTATAGGTAAGCAAAAAACCTAGCAAAGAGATCTGAAGCATTCTATTAAAAACTCATTTTAATTATTGCTTAACTGGCTCAGTGAATGGCAGTGTTTCACAATCTCTTGTAAATTTAGTCTTTGAACCAATTAAGGTGTTACTTACTAAGATGTACTCCAGCACAGTAGGCTTTGATAGTTGCATACTTTATTTAATTGTGTAGCTGGAACTGACGTATCGTTGATTGATTATCTGGCTATCCTCACAGCAGGAGGTTGACAGGAGAGTTTCTCCCATCGACGTGCTTTACTCCTCGCAATAATGAGGAGTACTGGGGTAGACTGTAGAGCCCTGATGATTCGATTTAGCATGTCCCCACTAGGCGCACTAAATTGAACCCCAGAAGATCAACCCTGAATGAGTCGATCTTCCCATAAGTATAGATATGCCCACAGTTACAGCACAGGTGAGTAATTCTTTTCTTCCCATTAAAGGCAGTCTGGGAGAAATAATTAAGATTAAGTAATAAAGAATAAAAGTCAATAAATAATATGAAAGTCAAATTAAGTCTTTTTTTAAAATATATACTTATTACTCTTTAAGAACTTTAGACTTTTGTGTTCTCTGAATGCTTTAAAATGTTGAACAGTTACAGCCTCTTTTAACCCCTTTCAGTTTCCAATTAAACAGAGTTCTAAGCATGATTTGCAAAAATACAATAAATGCTTTCATATCAGGCAGCCCTGGGACCAGGAGGTTGCCAGATATTCAAATGTTCTGGATAATAGAGAGGTATACCTAGCAATGCAGAACACTAAAGAAAAACAGGATTAGATATTAAGAAGCAAATAAAAATATATGCTGAGTACTTTGTTTACCAACATTAGTATTGTATACTCTAAACTTTTGCTGTATTTATTTGTATTTACTTTTACTCTGCAGTAGTAATGAAAAATATAAATAAATTTACTTATGGTTAAAATGCCGGTTATTTGAGAGTTCAGGTGACAGAATGCCAGTTAAGACAGAGTTTACTGTAGTAAAATTGCTAAGTGACTCTGAAGGGCCTTAAAAATCAAGTGAACTGTTGATTTTGTCCAAGTTCTCAGTGGTTGTTACTGTTGGAGCTCTGCTGTTGTCTGAGAGATACACATGACTGCAAACCATAGTAGTGATGCTTCAGCAATCATAATGGAAGAAGAGTCACATTTTTTAAAATTTAAAGCATATAGTAAAACAAGTGCGAAGGTATCTAGAGAATGGGATTTAAAATTGATAGTAAGAAGTTACCTTTGGGATTTTAAAGTGATCGCTAGTGGATAATGCTGCACTCAGCCTAACTTTTGGCATTTACAACGTTATCTGTCAGCTTTTTATAATTTTTTGACTGTGTGTGTATAGGTATATGTATATGTCCTATATAGACACGCATCATATGACAACAGATATGCAACAAGCCTCTAAAAAGGCATTGCAATATTTTTGTGCATATCAAATCACGTGCTCAAATGTAGTTTGTGTGTTGATAACTTGGCTGCTAGTGCATCATAGTAGTTGTAACTGTGTCGTCTTCAGATGATGTTGGTTTTATCACAGAATACTATAGTAGAGTAAGGTTTTAGGCAAATATATTCTGGCACCAGTGGCAGAATGAATTTGTTAAACCTGACAGGTTAATCTAGTTTAATTCAGTCAAGACGCTTTTCATCACAAATCTGTCAAGTTCAAAAACAGCGTTATGACATATTCCAAAACAAACAAAATACCTTATTTTAGCCAGAGATTTCAGTGGGCCAGGGAATGCTTTGGTTTTAGTGATTGCTGCTTTACTTATCACTTCCTTAAAGAAAAAAGGAGCAAGAAACAATATCTGAAAGTACTAGAGAGACATCTGCAATCAACAGGCATATTTTGGAAAAGGGGGTTTAAAAGCCCATTTACAGCATAGCAGCTGTAGCTAGCAATCCAGATTGTAGAGAGAGAAATAAGTAGATTTCTTTCTTGTGACGTAGTTAAATGATGACTGTTTGCACTGTTTTATTCCTAACACTTTTTAAATTGTGTCAGTCATAAGGACAAAGATTTCTGTGTAGAGACCTGACCTTGTTAAAAGCTTCCTATCATTACTTTGTTTGCTAGCCAGAGCTCAGAGCGTAGTGTTGTGCATCTAGCAAGCTTAGTGAATTTACAGCTCCCTCTACTGTTTTAGTCTGTAGTGAAACTCACTATATAAGGGTCTTAGGTAATTCAAATATCTCTCAATAAATAACATAAACGTGCTTATATTCTGAGTAACAAGGTTTTATTCCACTGGTTAAAAAGAAAGGAAGTGAAGATAAAAATCATAATCCTCCTTCGGTGGTGATTGAGGTTGCAATACCACTTCCACTTCTTTCTCTATCAGCCGTGGAATATTAAAAGAAAAGAATATGAATATGACCAAATAGCCTATTATTAGTTTATATTTAATTGTTTGAGTGAGTAATAAAAGAGTTCAGTTAAAGATGAAGATTTTTCCACCAAAATTAAACGTAACTGATATTGCACAGAAGGCACAGGAAAGAGAGTGAAAATTCCGTCCCCAAATCTGATGAAGTATTGTCACTCAGTAATTCATTCATGTCTTTGTTTTCATAGCTGGTGGCAACTTAAACTGCTCTAAGCTTTTTATTAATCAGCACAATCCAATGTGAACACAACAGCCTATAAGCTGAAAAGCACTTTTGGGAAAATCCAATGTTGTAGCTACTGTTACTCTTGCCCATAATGCTGTTTGATTTTTATTTTTGTTTGTTTGTTTGTAGGTGAAAGTGGAGGTACCCAGAGCTCTGTCAGCCATTCAGCTTCACAGGAGGGGACAGGCACTTTTCACAGTCCAAAGAAATCAGGGAAGATTCCTCCAAAATTCCACAATCACATGGTCCACAGAGTCTGGAAGGAATGCATCCTTAACAGGTCACAATCCAAGTAAGGGAGTAATTCTGCTCATGTTCTTTATAATAGTAGAGCTGTCACACTTAAGAATTTGCTAATTTTGTCTTAGATGCTACCTCAGTATTTACATTATTTCTTGAACTTCCCTATTCAAGGTGAATAATGTAAGGCAATGTCTTCTAAGACAATTTACAGTTTTTTTAGCTTGCTTACAAATGAAAGTGACAATAATGCTGTATTTTCACTTGTTTAGCTCATTTGACTTCTGGCTGTCTGAGCTCTACATATGTAGCCAAATGCTGGTCTGAGTTACTCAACTGCTAGCTCATTGACAGCAAAAATACTAGCTCACATTAGAAATACACAGTAAGTCTGGAAGGAAGATGACCTAAGGACAAATAGCCCACTAAGGATTATATTTATAATATTATATGTATTTATATCTCTTATATTATATTAATATTTAATATTAATAATATATTAATTTATATAGCTAAACATTTGGAAGGCTATATTTGTATTTAGCAGAATGTAACTCAAAGTCCAAGGACGTGGTGGAGCATTGTTGTTAGTGCACCAGCTTTTCATATGTGGAGGTATAAAATAATTCTCAGTGCGATGAGATATAGATGTTCCAACAAGTTTTACATCTGTTGTTTCCATGTAGTTTAATCGGCCCATTCAACAGTTCCAAATGCAATTTTAAGTGTTACCTGTATTGCATGTCCTGTGACTTTTTTGCTCAAACACCAGAGGTAGGCGAAGTGATACCCTTCATGGATGAAGAAGTAAACTGTCATATTTGGGAAAGGTATAGATCATTAAATGCAAAATTATGGGGGTTAGATGAAAGGCTTGGGCATGATGTAGATTAGTTTTAGGAATACACAAATGTCGGCAAGATGGTCCGTTTATGACATTATATATAAGGAGATAATTATCACAATATATATATTTATTCTTGTTAGGAGGACTCAGATTACCACTTCAAATCTGGAGGAAGAAGTCCCAAGCAACACTGTTTCTTGGGATTTTGTGGACCCGGTCCAAAGAGTCAGTTGTTCTTGTTCCAGGTATGTAGCAAAAAAGAATAATTATGATATCAGATTAAATGAGGCCTGCGAAGTTCTTGCACAACGTAAAATTATAGGCAGAGTCACTATACAACAAGCATTTTCTTATAGAAAATGAAGAGCAAGATCGTCAGCTGGTGGAAATCAATCTAGTTGCATCAATTTATGCCAGTAGAGGATCTGGCCTGTTATCTTCTAGCGATATGCAGTGAAGCGACAGGAACGTAATTAACTCTTGTCACCACTATATGCTACCTGAGCTGTTTTATTCTAACTCAGCCATATGTCTTTAATAAGATCATTTGATGTTTATAAAATGAGAGACTAATGGATTTATTAGGGCGTAAGCTTTTCGGGTAAAACCCAGTTCGTGGCTTAAACTGTGTAGTAGCCAAGAAAGCTTATGCCCTAGTACATCCATTAGTCTTTAATGTGGTACAGGACTCCTTGTTTGTACAGATACAGACAGACACAGCTACACCTCTGATACTTACCAAATCAGTTTCTTATTTTCTGGTGCTTTCTTCTCATGTAAACTGTTATATATAAATTATAAATATAAGGAGTTATCCAGCTGACAGATCAGTCAGTTTAACTTCTGTGCCAGGAAAGATAAAGAAGCAAGTAGTTAACAGGTTCACCTACAAGTAGCTGGAAGAAAATAAGGTGATAGCCAGCATGGCTTGGTAATGAACAAATCATGCCAAACCAATCTGATAGTTTTCTTTGATAGGATAGCAAGTCTAGTGGACAAGCGGTGGATGTGGTATGCCTAGACTTTAGTAAGGCATTGGATATGATCTCACATTATCTTCTTATCAATAAACTGGGCAAATAGAACTTAGATGGGGCTACTATAAGGTGGGTGCATAAGTGGTTGGATAACCATTTTTAGAGGGCAATTATTAACAGTTCACAGTCACGTTGGAAGGGCATAACAAGTGGGGTTTCGCACGGGTCTGTTTTAGAACTGGTTCTGTTCAATATTTTCATTGACGATTTAGATGCTGACATGGAGAGTAGGCTTAGTAAATTGGCAGATGATACCAAGATGGGAGGGGCTGCAACTGCTTTGGAGGATAGGGTCTTAATTCAAAATGATCTGGACAAACTGGAGAAATGGTCTGAGGTAAATAGGATGAAGTTTATTAAGGACAAATGCAAAGTACTCCATTTAAGAAGGAATAAACAGTTTTACACATACAGAATAGGAAGGGACTGTCTAACAAGAAGTACTGCAGAAAGGGATTTAGGGGTCATAGTGGACCACATGCTAAATATGAGTCAACAGTGTGAAGCTGTTGCAAAAAAAGCAAACATGATTTGGGATGTATTAATGGGAGTGTTGTGAGCAAGACATGAGAAGTCATTCTTTCACTCTACTGTCTGCTGATTAGGCCTTAATTGGAGTGTGGTGCCTGGTTTTGGGCACCACATTTCAATGGGGATTTGGAGAAGGTCCGTAGAAGAGCAACAAAAATGATTAAAGGTCTAGAAAACATGAACTATGAGGAAAGACTGAAAGAATTGGGCTTGTTTAGAAAAGAGAAGACTGAGAAGGAGACATGATAGCAGTTTACAAGTACCTAAAAAGAGTGTTACAAGGAGGAGAGAGAAAAATGGTTGTTCTTAGCATCTGAGGATAGTAAAAGAATCAGTGAGCTTAAACTTCAGCAAAGGAGGTTTAGGTTGGACATTAGGAAAATCTTCTGTCAGGATGGTTAAACACAGGAATAAATTGCCTAGGGAGGTTGTAGAATCTCCATCATTGGAGATATTTTTAGAGCAGGTTAGATAGACATCTGTCAGGGATGGTCTAGATCGGGGTGGTCAACCTTTTTGCATTGGGGGCCACATGGCAATTTTTTACATGTTCTGGGGGCTGAACATGTGTCCCTACAGAGCCTTTCCCATTGGACCAGGCCTTCAACTTTAATTCCTCTCAGCCTCAAACTGCCCCCCTCCCATCCCCAGGCTTAACCCATCTCAGCCCCAAACTGCCATCCCACCAGGTTTAACCCTATTTGGTTTTAGGAAGAAGGAGCTTTTGAAGTCCAGAGGGGGGTCCTTTCGAAAGGCACTTGTCTACATGGGTGGCACGCAATTCGAAAGTGGCGCTTTTGAATCACATGCAGATGCCGTTTTGCTAATGAGGCACTGCATATTCATGGCAGCGCCTCGTTAGCATCTTCCCAACTCGCTCATCACTAGCCCCTTCCTTTTGGAAAAGGCATGGTATAAACACTGCCACAGGGACTCACTGTATTATAACCTTTTGCAGTGTTCCATATGGTCTGCATAAATCCTTTATTCCAAAATGACTGTACTCCTGCAGATGCCCACAGTCTTTTCAAACTAGTCTGTGCTAAATAAAAGGGAGCAAGGTTTAATATTGACAAACCTTTAGTAATCAGATAGAACCACATCAGTGACCGTTCCATTTTGCAGCAACCAAAAACATGTAGGAGAGGGGAAAGAGCGTATATGAATTTAGACACCTGACTTATCTTTGGATTTTCCCTCTTTAAAGTTATTGGTTTTAACAGTTAGTGGAGGTATTGCCATCATCATGAAAAAGTGTGCTGTGCAGTGCTGTCTCTTTGCTTTTGAGATGGAACTTCCGTAGTCTACTATGTTTTTGAGTGATAGGGTTACCATAGGCCAGTGTTTCCCAATTTTATTTGGCTACAGACTCCTTTTAAACTTGGAAGAATTTTGCAGAAACCCTAATAACAGTCTTATATATGGCTTAACCCCCTCAACCCTAAACCTCTGCCCCCCCCCCCCCCGCCACTCCAGGATTAAGCTGCCTCAGGCCCAAACCGGCTCCTGGGACAAACACATCCACCCAAAGATGCCCCCAGCCTAACCTGGTCTGAACAAACTGTGCCCAAGTTAGCTTCTCCCATTACCTCACCAAACATGGCAGATGAACCTATCTTAGCCATCGCTGGTCCTCCAACTCTAGTACTGTGGGCCCGATTTCACTGGCTGCCCTATGACAATGTGAGAAGCCGGTCTCAGCCTATGAAAGGTGAGGATGATGCAGGAACTGCAGAACCCATCTGGCTCCCCTTGCCCTCTTCCCATTGCACACACACCCGCTCCTTTGTGAGTGAGGGACTCTCTGCAGCTCCCTGCCCTGCTGCCGCTGAAATAATGGAATTAAATTCAGTTGGTTTAATGTCTGGATGCCTCCTGCTGCTCTGCCAGCTGTTAAACCAATTAAATTTAGTTGTACTGTTTCAGCAGAGGCAGGGTGGAGAGCTGCAGAGGAGTCAGCGGCAGCAAAGTCCAGAGCCGCCAAGTCCAGCGCCACAAAGACTCCTTAGAGTTTCATGCAGCTCCAGAGCCGCAGGTTGCTGACCCATGACCATTTTCCTGCAGAACCCTTAGTTTCACTTTGTGGAACCCATTGGGGAAACACTACCATAGGCTAAATAATCTGTTTAAATTAACTAGTGCGTTTTAAGAAATAACTGAAATGATCAGCCCAGGAATTCAGAGCACCTGGACGCAGCATGTACATGATAATTTTGCACAAGTTTATATGGTTTGGAAAGAAAATGTGGAAACTACACACAGAATAACCTGGCTGATTGGTATATGGTAACAGAATATTCAGTGTGAGATGTTCTTTATTTAAGTGGGAACATAGGCACATAACCAAAATAGTTTCATTATTGGTTAAAAATTAGCTTCACAGTCTGTAATCTTGAGAATTGGAAAAGATCATGATGGAAAAGCTTTAGAAATGAAAGGAAAGAGCTACCAATAAAAAGCAACAACTACATATAAAGGCTACATTGTAAGGAGCAAAAAATTGAGGAAAATCCCATTTGTAAGTGTAAACTTGAGTAAAGTTGACCTATTGGTAAGGTGGTCTTTTTGAGTTAGTTACTGTTGGTTTGTTTTGCTTCTAAGATAAAAAACATTTTGAAATGTTGCTACTCCAAGTTTGCTGGTCTGTAAATGACAATTCTACAATTCCTGAGGAATAATATTTATACTTCATTGCTTATCAGTCATGGAGAATAATTATGCCCTCTTATTTAAAGATGTTTATGCCGTTTGTAGTCTTTAATCTTTTAATTGATTATAATATCTGTAGAGAGATTTGGATGAATTTTTGAAATATTTTGAATGAATTTTCTGAACTTTAGTTCACATGAAAGCTGTCAACTCATACTACAGATTAAGTCCATGTGCAGTGTGTGCAAGCACTCTGAAAGTTTGTGTGCAGAACTAATTCAGTGTATTTACACCCTAATTTTCAATGTTTTAATGCCCCCTTATCTAGCCAATTGTACCCAATGTTTACAATAGCTTCATGATGAAATATGTACTAGAATCAGCCAGAAATCATTATCTTATTAGCCCATTATTTTAAATTTTATTTGAACCTCCTTTAACCAAAGTGTCTAGTGGTGAAAAGCTGTTGTATTTACCCACTGTGCTGCCTACCATCTATGTAAGCTATATTATCAGAAAGGTTATCATGTAATGCAGAGAAGGCTATCACAAGGTCTTTGTGGACTGTCTCTGAGATAATGAAAACACTATTTAATGGCTGTATCATCTAGGATGTTTAATTTTTCCTGTGCTTCCAGTTTAAAAGCTATTGGACTGCTGTAACACATGATGCCTTAGAATTTAAAGCCATTATCAGTACAAAAATTCAAATGTGTATTGGGAATTTCTTTCAGTTGTGTAAAATACTCAGCAACTGATGAGTATGGCACAATCACCTCTTATTTTGCATGAGTTGTGTGCCTCTTCCTTCCTCTTCCAGTCTAGAGGAAAAATGGTAGGAAAGCTATCTGCTGTGCTTTGCATCTGTGAGCAAATCTAAACACACACAACATGGTGTCATTCCAAACACATGCTCAAGAATTTACAGGAAAAGAAGTATTGTTTCGCTATCATTAGGAAGAAAAACAGCTCTTCGGTGGTGGAAACAACAAAGCTTGGTACTTCTCTATTATGTTCTGCTCAACATTTTTAAACAAACATTTAATTCCTTCTCCTAGAGTACTGCAATGTGAGAGAGGTGTCATCATCCCCATTTCACAGACAGGGGAACTGAAGCCCAGAGAGGCTAAACGACCTTTCCAGTATTGCTTTGCAGTTTGCAAAGGAGGCAAGACTAGAATTAAGATTTCCTGGCTCTGCTTTTGCTCTAACAATTAGACCATGTATCCTCATGATCCACCTGATGACTGTTTTGTAACTCCTGTTTCAGGCACAAGCTTTTCAAACAGCGCTGTGCTATTGGTCCCAGCCGTCCCCCATCGATATCACAGCCAGGATTCAGTGTGGGATCATCATCCTCTTCTTCCTTGCTGCCACCTGCCTCTTCTAAGCACAAAACAACGGAAAGACAGGAAAAAGGAGAGAAACTGCAAAAAAGGCCTATGATGCCCTTTCACCATCGGCCCTCTGTCAGTGAAGAGCTATGCATGGAACAAGACACATCAGGGCAGAAGTTGGGGTTGGCAGGGATGGAGCCCTCTTTGGAAGTCTCTAACTCCAGGAAATATGAGAAGCAGCTATCCATACCCTCCCGAAACCCTAGCAAACAGATTAATCTGAATCCCATGGATTCGCCCCATTCCCCAACCTCTCCTCTGCCTCCTACACTTAGCCCCCAGCCAAGAGGTCAGGAAGCAGAAAATTTGGACCCGCCGTCAGTTGCTGTGAACCCAGCTCTCTATGGTAATGGGTTAGAGCTCCAACCTTTGCCCAGTCTAGAAGATAGGACAGTTCTTGTTGGACAAAGGCTGCCTCTGATGGCGGAGGTCAGCGAGACAGCTTTGTACTGTGGGATCATTCAAAACAGTGAATCATCAGATAAGTGGCAGAGCTATGTTCTCCCATCAAGTGATGATCCAGAGTTCAAACCACCAGAGCTTCGATGCGAGACATACGATGCCAAGATGGAGGTAAACTCAGACAGCACTGCCCTGAAAAGGTAAATACAGTATTGAATGACCACTGTCTTTATTGAATTACAATCAGAAGTCCAAATTCAGTTTTTCAGCCATGCCATGTCCATTTGGTATGAAAACTTTTGTGTAAATGACAGCAGAAATTCAGTTCAGAGACTAAAGATGTGGCAATGATGTTATATGGTAAGAAAATACCTATAAATAGGAATTGTTATTTAAAGTGTCTCACTTACTTGTAATGCTCATTAAACCTGTACAACAAATGTAAGAAATGAATGTACAGCATAAGTGACTCCTTTAGTTGGCGCTAGTATTAAAAATATAAATTGATATGTGTAATTTTAGTATGCTTTGTCTGTCATTTGTGTTTTTGTATTAGGCAATGTAAGAGGCATGATATATTTTAAAACCTGTATTAACACAAATACTGCATACATAATTTAATCTCTTCCCTCTTGTTTGTATTCAGCAAGGGCTTTTACTGTTGCTGTTCAGGTTTACAACCTTAAAGGTGTATTATCATTGGGTTTTAACAAGAGCAAAAAAATGAAAATCCTTGTTTGTGGCACTGGGGAAATTGTTACCAGTCTAAGTAAATTGTAAAACCTCAGTACTTCATATACTGTATTCATAAAATCTAGTCACTGCACAACATAACTGTATAACGCTTTAGGAATTAAATCATTGTTAGTAAGTATACTTGACCTTCCAGAACTGAAGTCAGAGGGAGCTTTACCATTGATTTTAGTGTGTATAGAGTCAAGACCTAAAACACTAATAGATTTTTCCCATATACGCATAAGTGAAAATATATAATCACTTAGATTTTTCACTTTAAACAAAAAGTAAATTTAACAGATGACTCAGAGGCTGGGTCTACACTAGAGATTTTTGTCGATAGAAGAGGCCTTTTGTCGACAGATTCTCGACAGAACTCTGCATTTGCCTCGACAGTATTATCCCTCAAAAATTAGAGGCACAACAGTTGGTCGGCAGAGTGCTGTCAACAGAAGTGCAGTGTAAACACTTCTGTCAACAGACCAGGCTTCCAAGTTGCCAGGCAGCCCTCTTTGCAGAGCTGCCATTCTGCTGTCTGGCACCAGAGTGCAGTGCCGTCTGGCAGTTCTCTATTGCCAGAGACAGTTGTGTGTTGATGCAATCTGTTGATAGAGGTTCTGTTGAGATTTCCCTGTTCACAGTAACTTCTGTCAACAGATGCTTCTGGTATAGACATAGCCTCAGTGGGGAATATGTGATGCATCTTCAACAAAACCTAAGCTTTTTTTTTTAAATAGGAAAAGTATATTTTCTCCCAGCTCACTTGAGAGTCTAACTGAAATTGCCACAAATTTAAAACAAAACAAAACAAAAAACAATGCAACACATCTTGGCTTAGACTTTGTATGATCGGGGTAGCCCAGGAGGATAACTCAGGTGTCATGTTTATCTAAAATATAATTAGAAGTTTGTAAGTTTCTCAAACATAACTTTAATAGTCATTACTGCAAATCTTATGATGGACTGAAAGGTTACAGGTGCTTCAGAGAAATTTATCTGCTTTCTACCTACAAAATTCATTCTATTTCATTGGCCCAACATTGACAATACAATGAGCAGCTGTTTCATACTAGCAGAAGAAAATGCATGCTTCAGTGGACAAAAAAAAAAAAGTATTTCGCTCAAACAGAAAGAAGAGCAGTACTGACAGTTCTTGTCTGGAAAAATTATAAATCTGCAATGCTGTTATTTTTGCCTACTATGAAATGTTTGTTTTTCATAATGACTTTTTCCCTCCCCAGGCTCTTAGCACAACCCAATAAGAGGTTTAAAGTTTTGGAAGACGACAAACCAGTGCAGACATTGAATTATCTTGACCCTTTGCCTCTACTACAGCAGCCTGGAGAAGGCTTGGGAGATGTTAGTGATCCTTACACTTTTGAAGATGGTGACATAAAATACAGCTTCACTGGCACTAAAAAATGCAAACTGGGGACTGAGAAAGATCCTCTGAAAAAAAATAAGGTACCATATCAGCAGACCAGGGAGATGCTCTTGTTGCATTTATTATAACAGCACCGTCAGTGTGCTATAAACCTAGTACACAATGCCGCTCCAAAGAGTGCACTAACAGGATATGTCTTTGAGCACAAATTCAGTTCATACCTGCCTATTCACAGAGAAAAATATGATGTCAGTATAGCATGTCAGAGTTAGTAGTGACTGGTTTAACTCTTTCGATCCCATTTAAACTGTAAAGATATGTTTCATACTTTTTTGTTTTGGCCATCAACAAAACCCAGAGTCAAACTCACAAAATCCTTCATGAGGTTGTATGTCTGTTATTCCAATTTATAGAGAAGGAGTTGGCTGCAACAGTGATGGATTCAGCTCGCTGTAGAAAACATCTCTGTAGTCTGAATCATCTTTTTTTGCCCTGAGCATGAGTCATTTCTGTCTTCCACTGGATGACTTTGTAACATCAGTGCTTTGTTACTTTGACATCTCCTCACAGCTTTCTTTGCACACAAGTGAGATCCATTTGATCACTATTCTGGGTCAGCTGCTTTCACACCTTTAGGTTATTTCTCCTTCCCAGTGCATCTTACTCCCTGTAGCGCTATCTTGTTTTCTGGCAATTTCCCTCAATTATGTGTTTCTCTGGGTAATTCCTGCACTGCTGTTCAACTATGAGAGTTGTTTGTTCTTGACAAATTAAGCAGTCTGCTTATCTACTTTAGCTACTAAAATAAATGTCAATAGGAATATATTTGTAAATGAAGAAATGTCACTTAATGTTCTTTACATGTAAGATAAATTATGAAAGCCCACATTCTTTTCCCCTCCCTTTAAAGACTTTTGCGCTTACCAAGATGGAGTGCTATAGTACTGAGTAATATAAAAATTAAAAGACAGACCATGGGACAAGCTTTTTTACCTCTCCCGCACCTCATTCATGACTTTTAGTATGCCTGCTGTTCCAATTCTTGAACCACTCATGTCAAAAATATACAAAATGGGTTTGTGATTTGACCATTGGCAGTGGGATCATAGCAATAAGCTCCTTTTACCTTCTTATCAAAGTCAAGAATTGCATGCAAGCTTTCAGAGAAGATGATACACTAGGGCATTTAATTCATTGTTCCACCAATGGCATTTTAGTGTAGTTAGAGGCATATGTCATGTTAGTGAACAAGTTATGGAGAAAGACCTCAAAAGTCTTTGTACAGGATGTCTGAGAGAGACTAGTTTGGTAAGATCCTACTTCTCAAGAGCAGAACTTTAAATTTTGGAGAACATCCATTCTTTCTAATTTTTACTTTTGACTGTGTTTCCCCACCCTTTTTGCTTTTAAATGATAACTTTTGCTGTGTGACTGACTTGTTTATGTATAGTCAGAAGATGGAATATGTGCAAAGGAGATCCCCACAACAGGTCATTCCACACCAGTGCCTGATGGGAAAGATGCCATGTCTATTTTCAGTTCTGCTCCTAAAGCTGGTGAGTATAAGTTTGTACGAGCAGTCAGTCAAAAAGAAAAGCTTCTTTTTACTTGAAAGATTAGATCTAAGAACAGAATTATATTCTGAAAGTGTTTGTATAAAGTAATAATTTACTTAGTTATCGATTAGGAAACAAAAGAGTAAAAACCAACTGAAGAATTAATATAATTTCATATTTAGTATGTTTTTATGTTCATTTTACAGTAACACCAAACATTTTGGAGTTTAATAAAGTTGATTAGCATTTAATTTTATTATTGTGTAGTTGACCTTCAGCCTATAGGCCTGACATTTGGTTTGAAATTCTAGAAAGCTATTTCTAGGATAAATTTGAAAATATGAGAACTGGTTTGTAGTGATTATTACCCATTCTTGAAATGATGAGTGATGACCAAGACTGGTTTTCTTGTCTTATTTCTTAAGCCTTTATTTCCACTGTTTCCCACAGATACCCGGCAGGACTGTGCTGCAGGTCGAGTTGGCTCTGGCAGCCTCACACAGGTGACAGATCTGGCTCCATCACTTCATGATTTAGATAATATCTTTGATAATTCTGATGAAGATGAGCTTGGCGTAAGTCTGTGCAAGTTTACACTGAGTAGCTTCTAGACAGGACTCCTGCAACCAATGAATGATGCAGTAGGAATCCAGGGAGGGCAGCATCATTGCAGGGGAATGAGATCAGAAATTAGGACCAGGTAGAGATGAGAGCGACTGGGGAAGCTGCTTAAGGATCTTTGATTCTGTTAGCCGGTGGCCAGGTAATGTGCGGTGAGGTACCAACTATGCCCTTGTTATCATCCAAGTTTAAAACTACAAGAGCAGAGAGCTCGTTGCTGCAAGCAGCCAAGACAGGCTGACGGATTCCCCTGGGTCCTAAGCAACCCAGTTTTTTTACTGTTAGAGCAGGCAGCTCCTAGCACTCTTACCTACGGCCAGGCTGTTGTAACCAAATGGTTAAAGTTCTTTTGTTGTGCCGGCTGTGTTGCAGTGACAAAAGGGTTAACAAAATAGTTAGGCTTGGATCTTAACTAGTTACAAGTTTATTAAGCTACAGTTATAAGCGTGTGGTTACAAAAGGCTATTGTTTACTTCTTATATGCTAGCAAAGTACAGGTGTTAACAAGTTACGTTACAATCCAATACAAAGATATCTGTTATCATCTAACACAATGATATCTTGATACTAGTTACAGAGCTCTAATTCTTTAGCTGTGCACAAAAAAAGTCAGAGACCTAGCATGGGTGTATCTTACCCTCTCTGCGTCTCTCGATACCAGCGTAGCCAAGCCGGATCGGTCACTCAATTCCGACGGAAAGACGAATACGAGGTTGGGCGTCCCCAGTAGTGGACCTCGGGAGGCAATCACCTGACCCGACCAGCAGGAAGTTGGTCGAATGCACTCAAAGTTAGAGTTCTGCTGGACCCATCTTTTATAGCCCTTTTGGGTTATGTATTCTCTTTCTTATCTATGGTGCCAGATCATACTGGTCTGTCTTTGTGACTCCAGTTTGTTACAAGGGCATTTCTACTTAGTTTGCACTTGTAAGACAAGAGATAAACAATTTAGGAGTACAGGACATTCTTTTGTGCGGGTGGGGCACGTCCCCTTCTGGGTGATTGTGTGTGTGCATCATATTGATCAATGCCAGCTGGGGTGATTTCTGAGGGTCCCCCCCCCCTCTCATGTTGACAGTCTGGCCTGTTAGCCTTCTAGCTGTACTTTCTGCTCTCAGGGTCACGATAAGCTAGCATATCTGGGCCTCAATGAGGGCATCAAAGACTGTGCTGTCAGCAGCCATTTCCGTGCCCTGTGTGCTCCTCAGTGGCGGGGGGGGGGCAACGAGCAAGCTGGCTTGTAAGGGGGAGACTGTCTGGCTACAGTTGCAGAGGGGAAAAGTCAGGGAGTGAAATTCAGGAACTTGTGGGAAGGTCACACAGATAGCAGTACAGCAAATTTTGTGAAATTAACAATATCACAGGTGAGATCCATGTTCTGTTTGGGGAAAAGGTCACTTGCAATCATGATATTACTGTTTTTCATATACAATCTGGTCAAGCCAGCCCACAACATTCTTTTCAATGATGTTGAAGTTACAAAGACATCCAAGGAGTTGAGTTGTTTTGTATTAGTCGCCAATACATGACGGCTATGGCTACATGAGAAGCCTCTGCCGACAGAAATTACTGTCGGAAGGGATTTTCCTGGCAGCTTGTGTCTACACATGAAAATAATGGAAAGAGCAATCCACTCTGTTGGCAGAAAGTATCCAAACTGCTCTGCCCTCTCTCAACGGAACAGCTGACTGGAAGCTCTGCAAACAGGGCTGCCTGGTCAACTGGCAGCCGTGTCTGACAACAAAAGGGCCCCGGAACATCTACATGGATGTTTTGTTGACCAAACACTGTCGAGAGAGGTCTTATACCTGAACAGGGAGAGGTATAATGCTGCCGGCAGATGTGCCAGGTTTTGTTGACAAACCGTTAACAAAGCACATTTTGCATGTAGACACTCCATGGTTTTTCCTGACAAAAACCCAGTTTTGCCGGGAACAGGCTCTCATGTAGACGTAGCCAACATGATTTATGGCTCCTCATGGTAGCATAGGGCACTGTCACCAAAATGCACTCAAATTCTTCTCCAGGACAAATTTTGTATTTTGTTTGAGAACATACTTTTTATAATCTGTAAATCATAGTCATTACAAAACAAACAAACAATCAAAAAACTTCTGAAGCAAAATACTGTAGTTGAACTTGAGTAGCTTATATTAGACTCTTTAGCCTTGCATTAAAATTCTGTATTTGTGAGTATGCAGGGAGATCTGGATTTCCATTTAAATACCAGATGAGTATATTTCAGTAGTTCCTTAAAACAAAACTTTTTCCATTCTTAAAAGGAAGCACCATACCAATTTTTGGGAATGCTTATATGAACCATTACTGTTTTAAAGATCAATCACATCCAGTTATAATGAAAGAGAAGCTGATCCTGAAGTGACTGGAGGTAGATGACGTAGCTTAAAACATCCAAGTCCCCTTTCAGAAGGTTTTTTCAAGTAGCACAAATTATTTACCACCTCCTTTTCTCATTTAATGTTATAGTAATTCAAACATGGACACAAATAAAACCACTTCGTTAATTTCAAGTTACATGTACAATTGTATTTTTAATACACTTTAAAGGCACCTGGTATCTCTCTACCAAAAGTGCAAGAAAGGATTAAGGAAAGTCAAATTGCAGAAAAAATAAGTTGACAGTTGAAAAAAGGTATTAAAAATCTTTAATTATTGCCGTACTAAAATAGATGATTTTAGAAAGTTTAAAATAACTCATTAATTTTAATATTTTTATTCTGATTTTAATATATTATGTACATCTCCTGTGTTTAGGCTGTATCACCAGCTCTTCGGTCATCAAAAATGCCTGCAGTGGGAGCTGAGGAACGCCCTCTGGGGAAGGATGGAAGAACAGCAGTACCATATCCACCAAGTAGGTAACAGAGTAACCACAGCTTTGTTCAGCTAAAGTATCTCCATAACTACCATCTCCCCCCTTATGTTTGGAAGTTTGTAATATTGGGTTAAGGTTCAGACCCAATATACTTCAGTTCTTCTGTAGGTATTAGAAGTTAACGTTAAACAAGGTGAACCCCATACAGAAATCTTTATCTGAGTATTTCTAAAATTGGTCTACAGAGCTCAGAGATGTCATTCATTTGCTATTTCTGTTTTTGAGTATTGAAGGAAATTGTTATTTATCTTTCTTTAGAAGCCAACCCTGAATTGTCGCTGTACCCATGTACACTCAGTAGCCACGCTATTATATCGTTCAAATATATGTATATGTTTGGTCCTAGTAAAGAGAGAGAAGGTGCTATCTTTTGATGGACCAGTGCTTCCTGGAGAAAGAGACAAGCTTTCAAGCTTACACAGAGCTCTTATTTATACTGGGTTTGAATAGACATTTAGAACAAGGGAAATGCTGCTTCTGCTATGCAGGCCAATATACCCTTCATAATGTTGATTAGGAATGTGATATTGTGTGTGAAATCAGTGGGAGGAATTAATTGTTGGCAGTATCACACTTAGTATATGAAAATGTAACATGGATGTTAAAATCACAATAGCGTTTCATAAGGATTATGCCAGCAAACTACAGGAAATTAGTTTTCATTGCTGGGAGGTTTGAAGATGTTTTTGAGCTTCATTCATGTAGATGGCATCCCTTTTGAATTACTGTTTGTGTGTGTGTGCATGAAAGGGGATGGAATAATTTTAGTGTGATATTAACAAACCAGATTGTGAACTACAAATTACTTGTCATAAAAGAGAAAAAAAAACATTGTGTGACTGACTGAGTGGCTACTTTAAGAGAAATCAAATTCCATTGCAAATCATTCTTTAATGCCTTCTCATTAACTTCGGCTGGTAATGAGATCAAATTGAGGGGAAAACCACAGTATCACAGGGATGAGTTAGAGACTTTTATAGACTCGTAAAAGCAGTGTAGATTTACTCAAATGTAAAAGTATGAAGTATACAAAGATTGGATTTTGACAGTTTTAGTAGATCCATAGCGTTCTAAAATATGCAAAGCTTTCTCAAGCATGATACATATGAAAATGAATAATGCTGGCCAGGCAGTTGGTGTAGTTTTTCTTTTTAATTAAATATTTTGGATTTTGCTAATGAATCTGCTCTGCAGAATTTTGCAAAGTGGAACTAAAAGGTATAAGAAAATGGCAATATGGAGTGATATGGAACAGGTTAAATGGATGCACTGTACCCCTTGGTGTTTACCGTCTTAATTCCCCCTTAAATCCCTTTGACACTAGCTAGTGATGCATGACAGCATCTGTGAAGAACTGAAATGCCTGATACATCATGCAGACCCTGCTGACTAAATGTCATTCTAGTAACACTGTTCATCAAATGATGCTAAAGCATTCCTCTCTTCTTCCATGACTTGAAAAGCAGAGGGATCAGCTGATCCAAATCAAACCCATGGAAGGATTTCACTACCCAGGAGCAATTTTAAATCAAACATAACAATCGTCTTTGGATTGCATGAAATATATAATAGCTATGGAGTACAAATTTAAAGAATATAACATGTCACGTAGGGCTGGGGATTTGTAGTGTTTCCCTGGACAGGAAAAGGCTTGGAAATTAAATCAGTTATTTAGTCTGTCAGAAACGCTGGTTCGGTATATGGGATTTTTGTGGGGGAAGGTGACATAGGAATTTATTCTCATATGGTCTCATTTTTAATAATGAATTCCTCAGATTGCAGCATTTTGTCAAAAGGATACCTGAGTCACTTTAAAATAAAACCCTTGGAGTGTTCTGAATTTTATGAAAAATAAATCCACTGTAGCAGGAAATGGAAAGACGGTAACAGGGAAAAGTCTAATTTTTTACAGTGATTTCCATTTGGGTTTGTACAATAGCTTTCACTTTATTAAACATTCCAGTGTGCTTATCATTAAAATTACTGGAAAATATAGAATGAATTATTACAGTGTGCTAATTTATTTAGAGATAATTAAATCCTATGCAAATTTTCCTTTCTGGGTAGCTGTGGTTTAAAATGTATATTGCAGTATCCTCTGGGACTTGCTTATTTTTTTAGATGCCTTGAGGCAGAATTTCTAATGAGTATGTTTCAAGATAGCAATGTCTCAGCTCTGTTTTCATGAGATTATGACAACATGGACCAAAATGGGTTTAGATAGGCTGTTAATCAGTGCAAAAGTTTTTAACACCACCTTAGAACTTTAGCCACATTTTGATTTTACGATTTTTTGTAATGAAACACTAGAAAGGAAAGACAGTTATCCTGGATCCACTTAATTATCCATACTAATTGTAGTCAAATTCCCAGTGCCATTCTTTAATCTCTTTTATTAAACGTTTGCAACATTTCTATTATCATAGCATTTGTAAATATTGAACATCCTCAAATGTGTGTTTCAACTGAACAGTAAATTTATAAAGTGTCCATAGGACACTGTACTCTGTATAAATTGTATTAATGGTAAAAACAACTAGAAATCCTATGACACTTGATAGACTAATATATTTTTGGACCATATGCTTTTTTGGACAAAGACCCTCTTCATCAGATGTTAGTCTGTAAGTTGTCACAGGACTTCCCGTTCTTGCAGGTACAGAATAACATGGCTACCCCTCTGATACGTATATTAACAGTGTTAGGCTACGTCTACACGTGCAGCCAACATCGAAATAGCTTATTTCGATGTTGCGACATCGAAATAGTCTATTTCGATGAATAACGTCTACACGTCCTCCAGGGCCGGCAACGTCGATGTTCAACTTCGACGTTGCTCAGCCCAACATCGAAATAGGCGCAGCGAGGGAACGTCTACACGTCAAAGTAGCACACATCGAAATAGGGATGCCAGGCACAGCTGCAGACAGGGTCACAGGGCGGACTCAACAGCCAGCCGCTCCCTTAAAGGGCCCCTCCCAGACACAGTTGCACTAAACAACACAAGATCCACAGAGCTGACAACTGGTTGCAGACCCTGTGCCTGCAGCATAGATCCCCAGCTGCTGCAGAAGCAGCCAGAAGCCCTGGGCTAAGGCTGCTGCCCACGGTGACCATAGAGCCCCGCAAGGGCTGGAGAGAGAGCATCTCTCAACCCCCCAGCTGATGGCCGCCATGGAGGACCCAGCAATTTCGACGTTGCGGGACGCGGATCGTCTACACGGTCCCTACTTCGACGTTGAATGTCGAAGTAGGGCGCTATTCCTATCTCCTCATGAGGTTAGCAACTTCGACGTCTCGCCGCCTAACGTCGAAGTTAACTTCGAAATAGCGCCCGACGCGTGTAGACGTGACGGGCGCTATTTCGAAGTTGGTGCCTCTACTTCGAAGTAGCGTGCACGTGTAGACGCAGCCTTAGTCTAGAGACTTACACTGGTGTGAAAGCAGAGGAAGATCTGCAGTGTCTTTGTTTGATTTTAACAAAAGCAGAATGCAAGTGCTGAGTTGGAGTGCTTCTCTGAATGGGTTGTCACTGGGAAGTTATGCGGAATTTCTTTGGTAATGGTTAACAGTGGCTTGTTTTGTGATGCTTAGCTGTGGCAGATCTGCAAAGGATGTTTCCAACACCCCCTTCCTTGGAACAACACCCTGCCTTTTCCCCGGTGATGAACTATAAAGATGGTATAAATTCAGAGACTGTGACAGCTTTGGGGATGATGGAAAGTCCTATGGTCAACATGGTTCCCACACAGCTCACAGAATTTAAAATGGAGGTGGAAGATGGATTAGGGAGCCCTAAACCTGAAGAAATCAAGGTAATACACACAAAACACAATTAGTGTTATAGATTTATCTGTGCAAGATTTTTTCTTTATTAAAACTAATGCTAATGGGTTGGCTGGAAAATTGTTTTTGCATAATTTTGAATCAGGTCCATATAAAGCAGCAGTTCCTGAGTTTTTGAGGGTGTGGCTTCCCCTTACACTACTTATGGGATGGGAGAATCTATCCTGGGAAGCAGTGACTCTGAAAATTATTTGGGGGTGATGGTGGAGAATAAACTGAACTTGGATTTCCCATGCAATTTTGCAGCCAGACAGCTAATGTGATCCTGGAATGCATACAACAGAATATGGAATTGGTGGTGTCATGTTATTTTACAGTGTGTATTTGACAGGGATGCAGTTGCTGTTGCATTTCAACATGGATTCGCCCAAGGCATGCCTGACCAACCTGTTGCTTTCTAAGATGAAGTAACCGGCTCTGTGGATATGGGGAAAAGGCAGTAGATGTTACCTACTGGGACTGAAGCAAAGCTTTTTATACAGTCTCCCACAGTATTCTAGGCAGCAAGTTAAAGAAGTTTGGATTGGATAAATGGACTGTGGGATAGATAGAAAGCTGGTTAGATCATTGGGCTCAACAGGTAGTGATCAACAGCTCAATGTCTGTCTGATGATCTGTATCAAGCAGACTAGGCCCAGGGTCAGTTGTGGGGCCAATTTTCAACATCTTCATTGCTGACTTGAATGAGGGGGGATGGATTGCACCCTCAGCAAGTTTGCAGATTTTACTAAGATGGGGAAGAGGTAGATATGCTGGAGGGTAGGGAGAGGGTCCAGAGTGACCTAGACAAATTGGAAGACTGGGCCAAAAGAAAATCTGAAGAGGTTTAACAGGACAAATGCAGAGTCCTTCACTTGGAATGGAAGAATCCCAAGCACTGCTACAGGTTGGGGGCTGGCTGGCTAAGCAGCAGTTCTGCAGAAAAGGACCTGGGAAATTAAAATGAATTAGAAGCTAGACATGAGTCAACAATGTGTCCTTGTAGCCAAACATCATATTGGGCTGCTTTATTTGGAGCATAGCCACCAGCTGTAGGGAAGTAATTATTTCCCTTTATTCAACACTGGTGAGGCCCCATCTGGAATATTGTGACCAATTCTGGGTTCCCTGTTACAAAAAGAATGTGGACTCATTTGAGAGAAGCCAGCAGAGGGCAACAAAAATGATTTGGGGGCTGGAGGACATGATTTATGAGGAGAGGCTCAGGGATGTTACTTGGCTCCTATGAGTGGCAGGGAGCTGGGAACCAGGTGGCAACCTGGCTTTCAGCTCCCTTCTGCTCTGAGTTCCCACAAGGGGGGGAGCCAGGCTGCTGCCTGGTGTGCAGCTCCCTGCCAGTCCTGGGAGCTGGGAAACTGACCAATGCAGCAGCGCTGGTCAGTTTCCCGACTCCCCCAACTTGCGCAAAATTCGATTCACATGTGGTTGCTCAGGAATGCAACGTACGCATAAGTCAGGGGTTTACTGTATACGCTTTTGACAACAAGACCAATTAACCATTGGAACAAGTTACCAAGAGTTTTGGTGGATTCTTCATCATTGGCAAGTTTCAAATCAACATTAGATTAAAAAAATCTGTTCTAGAAATCAAGTTCTAGAAACTTGAGCAAGTTCTCTAGCCTGTGTTGTACAGGATGTCAGTGGCCCTTCTGGCATTGTAATTTATTGGAAGACATTAAAAACTAATTTAATATTCTTTTTTTTTTTTAAAAGAAATTTCTACTATATACACATCAGTAGTTCCCCCGGGTTCTGGATGTTTTTCAATCACAGTAGACGACAGTCTCGGTCTTAGGAAAGTCTGAAATAACTCTGGCTGAAATCCTAGTTGTTGTTTCCCTTAACCAAAAAAAAAGTGCAATGGTTGCTAGTGAGGCTAGGGTGGCTCTGCTAGGAATTTGGTATGGTGCCAGTGGTTAATGGCTCTTTTGTTCACCATTATTACCATTTGTATTGTGTTCAGACCCAGAATGTATCCTTTGCTTTCTAACCGTGTAGTATAAAGTCTTTCCCAGTAACAATCTATTCTAGAAGCCTAACCATTTTACACTCCTTACAGTTTAGTAGTGTATTTGTGTAATTTAGGTTATGAGCTAAATACACTTGTAGCCTGTAGGATCAGCCGCTAAATGTTTATAAAGTGAGTAGGGGTATCATTATTATGAGAAAAGGTGCAGTTATATTTGCTACAAATTAGTATAACTAGCTTTACCGGAACGTCTTTTTAATACCATACAAAGACTAACTTTTTTATGTGGCTCTAAACACTAAAATCACTTTGGTTTTCCAGGATTTTTCATATGTTTACAAAGTTCCATTGTTTCAACCTTTTGTGGGCTCCTCTATGTTTGCTCCATTGAAAATACTGCCAAGCCAGTGCCTGCTACCTCTGAAGATACCAGATGCCTGTATGTACAGGCCTTCTTGGGCAGTTCCTCCGAAAATTGAACAACTTCCCATGCCACCTGCAGCCACTTTCATCAGAGATGGATACAAGTATGTACAAGCATTGCAATTGACAATGAAATTCATTGTACCCATATCTAGATCTATCATAACTAGACACTTAGGCTGTGTCTACACTTGCCCCCTCTTCCAGAAGAGACATGGTAATGAGCGTAGCAGAAGATGCAAATGAGGGGTGGATAAAATATCTCATGCCTCATTTACATATTCTCACAAGATCGCACTTCTGGAAGATCTCCTTCTGGAAGTAAAGCTGCCATGCAGACCATGCTCCTTTGGAAGGAAACAGGGATCCTTCCAAAGGAAATCCCCATTCTGGAATACCCTTCTTACGCAAACATTTGGAAATTCAGATCTGGAGAAGTGGGTCTGTCCCACAAAAGCTCATCACTGCAGAAATAATGTTGTTCGCCTTTAAGGTGGTACAGAACTGCTTTTTTGGTTTTGTGGAGATACAGACTAACATAGGTACCTCTCCGAGACTGTGCTTACAGTCATTCTTGTGCAGGTGACCAGCATAAATGATACATAGCTGTTGATGGTTGAATGTGACTTATGTGGTATGTAGGTCTCTGATATCCCTTTGAGGAAGGACGAATTTCCCCTCGTGTTAGTTTTGTGAGCGCACACAATTCTTCCATGTGATCCTCTTCTTCCTGAACTGGTCACATAAGTTGACAGTTCAATGTGTGTGTTGATTTCTATATATTCTGAAATTGCTGTGCTTCTCTCTGCTATAATGTATAGTGGTGCTGTGCCCTATATACAAGTTTCCCATTAAATGAATAAATGAGAAATTTTCATCCCCAGCATATTTTTCAGAAGTTAACACTGTTTACGGAAGAAATTTATTGCCGCAGATATTGAAACTTAGTAGGAATTTAAACAATTTAATACATAAAACCTCTTAAAAGCTCTCTCTGTATATATAGTGGAAGAGTCTTCTGTTGCTCTGAATAAATGTATAGGCTTGTATCTTTTTAAATCTAACCCTAAGTCCTTGAAATCGGGCTGTCTCCAGTTCCAAAGGATCTTCCAGTGCTCTCAAAAGAAGCATAAAAAAGAAATTACAAATCCTTGATACAACTTAAGAAGAAAATAGTTTATCAGGCTTTGTCCAATAGAAACTGCTTCTAACGGTAACCGAGATTATTAATTGCAGGTATTTGTTGAAAAAACAGTCTTTTATTTTCAGTGTAATCCAATTAGAGTGAAGATCATTATTTCACCCTTATTACTTCACGCTTTTTCCGGAGTGGTGATTCCCAATCAGGATTTCTAGGTCACCCTTGTCATTAATCTGTGATATTCACTGTTCCTTAGATTCACAACTCTTATAAACCTTTTTCCATTTTTCCCAGTCTTTGATTTGGGCACAGGTCAGACCAAGGTAACAGAATGATTCTAAAAAATCAGGTCTTTACTACAGTACCTGTTCAAGCTGCTAATGAAATGTGATCCTTAAATTAATCTTTATGTTTCTACTCCTTCATCAACAGACAGATTGCGGTCTTACATTTTATATGCTATCTTTCAGGAATACATTTGAAGAGAAAAATTATTAGCTGTGAGGAAGAGAAATGTTATAAAGATCTTATTAATTTGAACAATTATGTTGTCCTTAATATGAAGACTTATGATAAAATTGTGTTTCTTACTGTAGTATGTCACTCCAAAGAGAGGAGGTCAGTTGTGGGAATATATGGTCACATTCTAGTCCCCAAAATTTGGCAGATAATGGCAAAACTGTCAGTAAAAAGGAGTCTGATAGCAAATGGTGACCTAGAAATACCACTGTCACTGTCTTGTGAACGAGTCTGTGCCAGGAAGTGTTACCTTGTGCTGTAAGCTATGAAATACTAAATAAAGGCTGCCTTTACTGTATGTAAAACGCTTCTGTCAACTAGGTACCATCAAAGAAACATTAAAGCTTCACAAAAATAATCAGAAGAATTATTTCTATCAAGAATAACTGAAGTTAATTTACTACTGATATTTTAAAACACATAGGCCATGTCTACACTTGCTCCCCTCTTAGAAGGGGGAATGGTAATCAGGCTGCTGGGAGATTACTAATGAAGTGCTGCGATGCATATGCAGCACTCCATTAAGCTAATTCTCCCCTGTGGCAACTTCAGAGTGTCAAATTTTGGGGAGTTAAAGGCACTGTGAAGTAGCGCAGGCACTTGGAACTGCCTGCAGCTACGTGGCATTACGGCACTTCAAAGTTCGACACTTTGAAGGTGCCGCGGGGGAGAATTAGCCTAATGAAGTGCTGCAAATGCACCACAGCACTTCATTAGTAATCTCTCAGCAGCCTGATTAGCATACCCCCTTCGAAGAAGGGTGCAAGTGTAGACATAGCCGTAGACAGTTAAACTAATTATTTCTAAAGGAAGTTTAAAATACTGAACAACTATATGAAATTTCATGTCCCTGATTTTTGCACGTTGCACTACAGATTTCTTCAGAGAGAGCTGCATAATGAATTCACTGAGATAATGTTCTCCCCTTCCCCAAGAAGTGCCTAAACTATTGAAATCACATTAATTTCATAATTCATTTCGGGTCCTTCTGAATAAGACATCAGGTTATAACAGATACTTAGCTTGTAATTTTGAAAACAGTGTAAGGGGTTTTCTATATTGATTTGGTTTGGTTTTTCTTTTCTTTTTTTTGCTGATGAGACCTTGAAAGTGTTGACAGAGAAGAGTGTCTTGAATACAATGATATGAGAGGGAAGTCTAAAGGTTCTTTACTGTGGTCTTAGTAGAACTATTGCATCTGTGTGCCATCAACAGTGAAACTTTTGAATCCTGTATTTTTTGCAGCAATGTGCCTAGTGTTGGGAGCCTGACAGATCAAGACTATCTTCAGATGAACACTCCCCAAATGAATACACCAGTGACATTAAACAGTGCTGCCCCAGCCAGCAACAGTGGGGCAGGAGTACTGCCATCCCCAGCAACTCCCCGCTTCTCTGTCCCTACACCACGTACACCCAGAACCCCTAGGACTCCTAGAGGTGGGGGCACTGCCAGCGGGCAAGGATCTGTAAAATATGACAGCACAGATCAAGGATCACCAGCTTCTACTCCTTCTACAACACGACCGCTTAATTCTGTGGAGCCAGCCACTGTCCAGCCAATTCCAGAAGCCCACAGCCTATATGTCACTCTGATTCTTTCAGATTCCGTGTTGAACATCTTTAAAGATCGCAACTTTGATAGCTGTTGTATATGCGCATGTAACATGAATATTAAAGGTGCAGATGTAGGGCTGTACATCCCAGATTCCTCTAACGAGGACCAGTACCGCTGCACTTGTGGATTTAGTGCAATTATGAACCGCAAACTAGGTTACAACTCTGGGCTTTTTATTGAGGATGAATTGGATATTTTTGGCAAGACCTCGGATATTGGCCAGGCTGCAGAGAGGAGGCTGATGATGTGCCAGACCACTTTATTTCCTCAGATAGGAGAAGGAACTAGGAGAGGACAAGAACACCCCATGAGTCTCCTTCTCCTTCTTCAGAATCAGCACACACAGCCTTTCACCTCTCTGAGCTGCTTGGACTACATGTCCTCCAATAACTGGCAGACTCTTCCCTATATGAACTGGAGTTATGACAGAGTGCAAGCAGATAGTAATGATTCCTGGATAGAGTGCTTCAACGCCCTGGAGCAAGGAAGGCAGTATGTGGATAATCCAACTGGTGGAAAAGTGGATGAAGCCTTAGTAAGAAGTGCTACTGTACACTCTTGGCCTCACAGTAATGGTAAGATTCACAGAAGAAGAGTTGTCTGTCTTTAGTTCAAAAACCTGAGTTAATTTTGGAATTTTATTTTTAACTTGCCAGTGTAAGACAGCATCAGTTAAACTTAATGGGAGAAAGTGCACTCTTAAGGAACAGGAATAGATACATTATTTGCTGAACTTTCTAAAACCATAGGTAAAAATACTGGTAAATTTCCATCTTCCTTCCAGCGTGCTGTAAGACTTTTCAGAGTCACAAATTCATACCGGTTCTTTAGGGTTTTTTAGTTTTGTTTTGTTGTGTTCTGGAATGCAGGTCACACTTTGTTCTAGCTTTCTTCAATGAGGCTATGGCACATAGTCTTTGAACATGAAAGCTGCGTCTACACGTGCACGCTACTTCGAAGTAGCGGCAGTAACTTCGAAATAGCGCCCGTCACGTCTACACGTGTTGGGCGCTATTTCGAAGTTGAAATCGACGTTAGGCGGCGAGACGTCGAAGTCGCTAACCCCATGAGCGGATGGGAATAGCGCCCTACTTCGACGTTCAACATCGAAGTAGGGACGTGTAGACGATCCGCGTCCCGCAACATCGAAATAGCGGGGTCCTCCATGGCGGCCATCAGCTGGGGGGTTGAGAGATACTCTCTCTCCAGCCCTTGCGGGGCTCTGTGGTCACCGTGTGCAGCAGCCCTTAGCCCAGGGCTTCTGGCTGCTGCTGCTGCAGCTGGGGGTCCGTGCTGCATATACAGGGTCTGCAACTAGTTGTTGGCTCTGTGTATCTTGCACTGTTTAATGAAAGTGTGTCTGGGAGGGGCCCTTTAAGGGAGCGACTTGCTGTTGAGTCCGCCCCGTGACCCTGTCTGCAGCTGTGCCTGGCTCCCTTATTTCGATGTGTGCTACTTTGCCGTGTAGACGTTCCCTCGCTGTGCCTATTTCGATGTTGGGCTGAGCAACGTCGAAGTTGAACATCGACGTTGCCAGCCCTGGAGGACGTGTAGACGTTATTCATCGAAATAGCCTATTTCGATGTCGCAACATCGAAATAAGCTATTTCGAAGTTGGGTGCACGTGTAGACGTAGCCGAAGTGTGTAATCACCAAACAAGGATTACTCTTTGAAACAATACCAACTGGAAAAAATGTGAATTTGTAAGTGAAATATAATGTGTGTATTTATTAAAGCACCCTCAAATTCTTTATGGACTTGACTTAAAAGATTTTTTTTAACCTTTAAGCAGCTTTGTACCTTGAAACAAACTTTAAACAAACAAAAGTCTAGATAACATTTTATACAAGGATATTTTGAAAATAACACATCAAACAACACGGTTAGACTAAGCTTTCTAGAAAGACATAATTTAAATTCTGCTTCACTACTTACAAGAGGAGCATAGGCAAGGTAAAGGAATCACAAGTCAAAATAAACTTATGCCCCCTTTTTCTCACCAGAAATGTGATTCATACCTCTTTGTCATTTGTAGTACTGGACATCAGCATGCTGTCCTCCCAGGATGTGGTGCGTATGCTACTGTCCCTACAGCCCTTTCTTCAGGATGCCATCCAGAAGAAGCGGACAGGAAGGACCTGGGAGAACATTCAGCATGTACAGGGACCCCTCACCTGGCAGCAGTTCCATAAGATGGCAGGACGGGGAACATATGGTACAGTTTTTGCGCAACGGCAGTGTTCACATGAAGTCTGTTTCCTTACACTTGTGCATGTGAGCATGTTCTTTGCTGGAAAGAGCATAAGAACAAGTGTCTTCTTGGATGGCATTTCATTGTGTTTAATTTTTGAAGAATATTCTTGAGTAGTAGGGGGGTTTTACCTTCCATGATGACTGACACTGGAGGTGGCCTTAAACACCCTAAACCTTGGTGGTGAACAAAATCCTTGTGTGGATTTAATTTTGGCTTGGACCTGTGGCTAGTACACTGAATAATGGGAAGCATAGAACCTCTTAAATAAAACCAGATCCCTAGATATAAGATTTCAAGTGTTCTAAAATACCATAGTGCTGATATGTTTGTAATTAAATACCTCCTGATTACAAGTGAGACTTCTAATTAGAAATATATTTGACAGAACACATACTAAGTGAGAGCAAACGAACGATTGACCTTTAAACATAATTTTAACTTTTCCTGTGTTTGCCTGTATTTTATGTGAAATTCCGTCTGGATCAGTTTTTGTATCATCTTGTTCTCCTTTGCCATGATGCCTCAATTCTCTCCTTTCCCTGTTCTGACACAACATAATGCTGATTTCTCATTTGACTGTGACAGGCTGGAGGAACTACTGATGCAAATGCAACTCTGCCACATGACAAATACATCTAGCCTTTTTTCCAACATTTGTAAATACAGGTTAACATTGAACAGTCAGGATTTGCCCCCAGTTAGCCTACACTAACAGAGAGCTAGCTGTGCTAGTCTATATACTATCAATCCAAAAAAGCAGTCCAGTAGCACGTTAGAGACTAATAAAATAATTTATTAGGTGATGAGCTTTTGTGGAGAAGTGGGTCTGTCCCATGAAAGCTCATCACCTAATAAATTATTTTGTTAGTCTTTAAAATGCTACAGGACTGCTTTTTTGTATTGTTAGCCTACACTGTAGCTGAAATGACTACATTTTCCCCTACATGTTAGAACAGTAGGTCTCTGTAGTGAGTATGTGGTAATGGTTGGTGAATGCTGACTTTTTAATCATTTATATTTCTCTGAAAATTGCCAGCGTATATTTGGGTTCACATTCTCCAAGCAATAGCAGGCTATAATGGTATTTCTTTTTAGCTAGCATAATCTCTAATGACATTGCTTGTATGAGATCTGAGATTTGTTGTTATGATGATCCTCTCATTTGTCTCCGTGATTGTTTTATTAACTTAAATCACTTGGCTTAGAAATCAACATTATCCTCGATGGGAGCTACGGTTTTCTTTGGTTGCTCATGTTGCCAGCAACTGAAGCAAGGAACGTTAGTTCCTGTGAATTCATGTCATTGCTTTTCTTTAGGTTGAAAGGACATATATGAAATGTGGTTATACCATCATTTATACAGGGCAAAACCACTCCTTTATAACAACACAAGTTCAGTCCTCAAGAAGGCCCTGAAATTTTGGCAGAATGTATATTTACAGTACACTAGAAGATATTTTATTGCAATCTTTTAGAGGAATTATAGCAGCGATGCTTGTATTGGCTTCTTGTACTTTCACTGACTGACCTCTGATTTTATGATAGTTCACAAGTATGATATAAATCTTTCTGCCTATAATTAAGGACCGTTACCTGAGGAAAAGGACCATGGAAGGACATTGTTAATATGTACTGTGGCTTCATCATGCCTGCAGGTTCAGGCGTTCAGAAAATTCACTATGATAAAAGATGATTGATTTACAATATTGGGCTAGAAAGAGCTCATATGCTGTTGTACCAGTGCTCCTTTACAGTTCAAGTGGTTCTGTAATGCCATCTTCTTTTGTTACCAGGTTCTGAGGAGTCTCCTGAGCCTCTTCCGATCCCCACTTTACTGGTGGGTTACGACAAGGACTTCCTGACAATCTCTCCATTCTCCTTGCCGTTCTGGGAGAGGCTATTGCTAGACCCATATGGGGGCCATCGGGATGTTGCGTATATTGTGCTGTGTCCAGAAAATGAGGCCTTGCTCGATGGAGCCAAAACTTTCTTCAGGGACTTGAGTGCTGTATATGAGGTTAGAAAGAGGGACTGTTACAAATTGTTTAGACATAATTATCATTCCTGTTTTAGCAGCACGTTCACAGTTGGGCTAAGTTTATATTACCACCTTTTTAAGCTGTCTTAAACTTTTTAAACCTTAAGTGTTTTAAATAATGTTACAGGATTTTCTTCAGTTTAAGAGGAATTTTTTCACTTTCAAAAGACAGGAAAAAATATCATCTAATAGAACTGCACTTATCCTTTTGCATGTTTACTCCATTTAAGACAAAATTCAGCCTTACAATAGAGTTCTTAAGTGCGGCTGCTACTTAAGCAGAAAGAAACAAGGCGTATTCACCTGAAGGCTGAAAATAGCTGAGCAGTAGGAACAGTCTAATAGTAAGATGCAGTAAGATGTAGGACTACAAGTAGAAAGAGTAGACTTATAAATAACTCTGAAATAAAGGAAAATCTGAAAAGTAAAGTGGAAGGGGGTATTTCATAGCACTTCTTGTACAGCATATCCTGCAAGGGCAAGCAGTACCTATACAAGATGCTCCTCACACATCTGGTAACAAAGTCGGACATCTACAACTTTTCTGCTCTCTGGTAGTAAAAAGGGAGGAGCCAGACTACAGCAGGAGATGTAAGGGATGACCCAGGCTAAATGACATATACCTAAAGCAAAGCAGCTGAACTTTAGCCACTGTATTTAAGACTGATTCATTTTCTTGCATGCACTTTGATCCTCATCAGGAGTGACAGGAGTATACTTGAAATCTGTGAACCAGTGGCCGCACTACAACTAAGCCCAGTTGTGTAGTCGGCAGATGGAGGATGTTGTTGCTACATCGGTATAAGGACCCTGTGGATAGGATTTCCAAAAGCACTCAGCACTGACCTAACCCAACACTGGGTCTTTTTGAAAATACCATCCATGTACCAAAGAACAAGGTTCCAACTGTGGATTGTTCACCTTGATCATGTAGGGGATACCCCCGTAATTTGCCTTCTCTGTCTCACACCTTTGCAGCAGCAGCAGCATTTAGGTAGACAGGTGGGAACATATTTTTGAGAAGTCTGACCTGGTGGATTTTCCATGTTTTTACCCAGGAGGGATGTATGAACTGACAGGTCACTCAAATTTAAAAACAAATGTTAATGTGGTAATATAGAAGCTGTGATAGTCCTGTTTCAGAAAGCCCTGTTAGTCCTTTTTATTTCCAGGGAAGAAAGTGAAAACCATTGTCTTCTAGACATAAAGATTCTAGTTTAATTTTTGTAATGTCAGAATTTAAAATGGGAACTCAGTGTGAGAGGTGATTTCTTACTCTGTTCTATAGGAATGTGATATTCATACTGGGAGCTCAGATACATATTCTGAATCACTGCAAGCATTTTACAGTATGCTACTCTTTTTAGAAGGAGAATGGGATCAAGTAAATCTCATCTCAAGTAAATGTAAATCTCATGAACATCACCAAAGCAAGCAGTAGTTTGTATTAATTACAGTTGCAAAAAAGTACTTCTCTAGAGAACAGAACTTCTCCCATTGTATGAATAAATTTAACATTTTCTTCACAAGCTTCAGCAGATACATCACTTAAAATCCTATGGGGGAAAACGCCTCTCCAAACAGTTCTACTTCTCTACATTATCAGGAGGGAATGATAGCACTGAGAGACGTTCATTGTGAATAATCTGTTTAGAGTAATGACAGAAGCCTCATCACTTACACTGTTGCAAGTAGACTGGACAAAGAAAAAGCCTATACCGTGAGAAACAGTCCTTCACTGGTCACTAGTTACAGATAAGATGATCAAATAGCTCTTTTTCAGTGTTTTCTCTAATTTTTTATGTCCATGTGTGGAATGACTTTTGTTATGTGTACCAGTACCAATATGGAGGTGATGTATCACATAACAGTGTCATTTGGCACACGGACAGTGTGTGGTAGGAGTGGGGCTGAGGGTTGGGGTGCAAGAGGGTAAGAGTTCCAGCTGACAGTACAAGCTGTGGAGTGGGACAAGGATGAAGGATTCAAGACATGGAAGGAAACTCAAGGCTGGGGCAAATGGTTGGGGAACAGGGTAAGGGCTCTGGTTGGGAGCTTGGGCTCTTGGGTGGGGCTGATGATGAAGGGTTTGGGGTGCATGCTGCCCCAGGGAGAGAGGACTCAGCCCTCTCATTGCAGTAGCTCAAGCCAAATCAGGGTACATTTCCACAGCCATGGCATTTCCAGCAGGCACGCATGGGGGAGGCTGCTTGTTCCCCTGGTGGGGCAGGTAAGGGCTAGGCAGAGTCCCCACGCAGGGAAGGGGCGCCCATCCCTTGGCCGGCGTAGCTCCATGCAGGGGCCAACAGGAAAAGATGCCTCTTCTGTTGCTGCTGCAGTTCTGTGCCGAGGCCAGGAGACAGAGGTACCTATCTCCCACATAAAGCGGCTTCAGGATTTGGGAAGAAGCCTCTCTCACTGGTGCAGGTCTGAGCCCCTGAGTGTGGGGCTGAATAGGGAGCTGTGCAGTCATACAGCTCAGAGAGAAATTAGCTCTTTTCCATTTCTAGTTCCTGTGGTAAGAGCAAAAGAATCTAAAATACATGGTGCCTTAGATCAAAGAAACACAAAATGACTTTCAGGGAACTATCACTTTTTCTCCTACTGAATAGGGGTGACAGAATAGGCAGTCTAAACCAGAAGAACTTTAGTAAAGCTACTGAATCAACAAGAATTCTTCCCTGTTTATCATGTATCAAAAGGTTTTCTTGAGTTGGTCACCTGGGCTCTTCTAGACCTTTGCACCGACAGAGTCAGTTGTGTGGCTAAGAAGAGTTTTAAATGTACCAATCTCCTGCTGTCTCCGGAAGTGAAATTGATCCTTTTACTCACCTGGGTTTGGGTCCCTCTTAGGCCGGAGAACTCCATTTATCCACCTCTTCATGACCTTGTTCTGTGTATTATCCAAGCAACCAGAGTACACAGGGCCAGAAGCAAGCGATGTCTCTTGTGGCCACGAGATGGGGCTGCAGTCTTGCGCTTTTCTGTTGTCCAGATTATCTGAATTTTTGATTATCCTGTCTGGCCCCAGTCCTAGTTAGATTAGATAAATGGGGTTTTGCGGTATTTAATTGGCAAATGAGTGCCTGTTTCCCAATCTATAGGAGTAGCATTTCTTTTATTATCCACAAGGATGCAGTACTATTTAGCAGTCAGAGCTCATGCAGTTGAAGGCCCTTAATTAAAGAAACTGGTGCTTTCTCAGACCTGCAGACTTGACACACAAACCCAGACTCTTGTCAGTCTGACTATATATGTAGAATTTATAGGACGCTATAGCCGTAGCTCCGTGGTCAATGTACGTAAAGTCAGCAAGAGATGAAAGAATGCAGCTTTCTTTTTTATAATTGCAGATTTGTACTGTGTGGGGCTGACTGGAGAGGGCATGATACTGCAAACCAGTCTGTTTATCTAGTTACTCTTTTTGTTCTTTGCGCGTGGCTTCTTGTTACAAATATTTCTCCTTGTGCCGCCAGATGTGTAGGCTTGGCCAACACAAACCAATCTGCAAAGTGTTACGTGATGGAATCATGCGGGTGGGAAAAACCATGGCGCAGAAGTTGACAGATGAGCTAGTGAGCGAATGGTTTAACCAGCCTTGGGGCAGTGAGGAGTGTGACAATCATTCCAGACTCAAACTTTATGCGCAAGTTTGCCGGCATCACCTAGGTAAGTGAGGTTGGGTTAGGATGAAAATAAGATACTTGGGGTTATTGGGGAACAGAAACAACTTTCCTTTTGAATGAATTTATGAGCTATAAAATGATTTTAAAAATAGCTTTGTGGGAATCCATTTTAACGGTCGCTTTGTGATTTCCATGTTACATCTGTTGACTTTACAGGTAAAAAGATGTATGTTTTCTAACTGCCAGCCTTGTAAATTCATCTTAGATTGAAAAGCCAATTTGTGTGTTCCTGCTGAGAAATCAGTGTACTATTGCTCATCTGACCCAAAGGGCCTCTTACATGGGTTTAACCGTACATATTGAACTATTAGCGGGTTAATCACTACACCTGGGATGTAGTGTCAGGTCACTGTGATTGAATGGTTTATCTCATGCCTTACAGAGATTAGGACTAGTTCATAGGAACTCAATCCAGCATACTAAATTAATACCTATGGAAAGGTATGAGACTTACTACCTGTGAGTTGACTGAATTGACTGGAAGAATGTGTAATGGGTATTTCTTGTCCCTGGATGAGGAAAGCATGCCCACTTTTGTTCTAAATGGCTTGGACCTAGGCTGAGAGAGGACCCATATCTCCTTATGTGATTGCTTGGCAATTTATTGTTTGCATTATCATTGAGGAGCCCTAGTCATGAAGCAGACCCCTGTTGTGCTACACACTATAGTTCAATTGCAAAATAGAAAGAGGTGCTGCCTCAAAGAGTGGAGAATACAAGTTATACAAAAGACATCCTGTAGATCCAGACAGATGATAGAGCACAGGAAAACAATGAGACAGTGCTAGTCTGCATAGCAGGTGATTGTCTCACAACATCAGCGGCTAAATTGTTCATGAATTTAGATCAACCGCGGTGTACAAGTTGAGAACCTCTGATGCAGTGCTAGTGGGGAGGTTGTTTTCAGTGAAGTCCTGAAATTAGTGTGCCCAGCCATCTTCTCTGTCAGTCAGTACTGGAGTTCTGCTCACTGTGAGGACTGACCTGACAGGCTTTGGAGAAAGGGAAGTTCAGGAAGTATTCAGGGCTTGGCTGGGGTGGGGGGTGAGTTATAATAGGTTAATTAGTAGAGGGATCATTTAATTATTTTGTTTAAAAGTTATAAAAAAAAGTAACTGGAGCATGCATGGGAACTCTGTACCAATTAGACTTAAATAAATAATTTACCATTCAAAAAATAATAACTAACTCGTACAGTATTTATTTTCAGTAAATCTCAAAGCCCTTTCAAAGGAAGTAAATATTGTTATCCATATTTTAAAGAAGAGGTAGACCCATTTCAGCCAGTTTCTGGGATCCAATTGCGCTCTTCTTGGTACAGAAGTTTTGGTGGTGAATGGGAGTGGTAAAGATTGCTCTAAACCATGTTCTTGCCTAGGTTAGGCCCAAACTGTCTCTTAGCATAATGCAGAGTGGCACTAGAACTCAAGTAACACCAACTGAAGCAGACCTGAATGTAAAAAAAAAAAGAATCCTGTGGCACTGAGCATCAGAACTTGGGTTAACAGATTCCAGCTTGTACTACAGGGCTAAAATTAGCAATGGAGATTAGATCCCAGGCTCCAGCCCAAGCAGAAGTGTCTACTCTGCTCGTCGTAGCCCCACAGTACAAGACCCATGAGCCCAAGTCAGTTAAACCAGGCTCTGAGACTCATTGGCATAGTGGTTGTGTGGGGGTGCACACATACATAGTTACTCCCGAAGTGCTCTGAGATGCTGTGCTGCCTGTTCAGAGCCGTCCCATCCACAGGACGAACTGGGGCAGCCCCCCTGACCCTGCACTTTGGGGGCCCTGTGGTGGCCACTCTAGCTGTACTGTAGATGGGCAGAGGGAGCAGGGTGTGATGGTGGCGTCAGACAATGGCAGCAGCAGAGTGCCAGCTCCCCTTTGCTCCAGATGTCCCACCCTGCCACTCTCACCACGGCGCTGGCGTGAGGAGCAGCTTGCTCCACTCCACTGCACCACTCCCTCCCAGCAGTAAGCTGCAGCAGAGTGGAGTAGATCTGGGCAAGTGCATAGGGTGTCAAGGGAAGGGGGAGCCCCTGATGTTGCCACTTTGTCCTGTTCCAGATAATCCCCAGCCTAGTTGGTTGGGGAGGGAGTAAAGGGGCAGGTTGGGGGTGAAGCAGAGGGAAGGGTGGGGCCTGCAGCATGGGGGTAGGAGTGGGAATTGCCCCAGGGCTGCACACCTGGGGCACAATGGTGAGGTTTGCCCCAGGCCCTGCCTCCCGTCTTGGGATGGCCCTGGGGCCGGCTGTTGTGCTATCTGTGCCCTTGGTAGAAGCATAGAGAAAGCAAAAACCATTTATCTATAACAATTGCTGGTATTTCACTATTTTCAGTTTACCTTTTTTTTCATTTCCCACATAGCTGGGCAGAACCCTCAGCTTACTGATTAATACAATGGGTACTCCATGCTCATATCCAGAAGCATGCAGAATGTGCTCAGTCCATGAATTTGCATAGGGAGCAACCATAATTTAATTAAATCTCCCAGAATTTAATGTAAATTTGTGTAAAAAAGGCTTGGGCTGACAGAGATAAAGATGCCCTCTTAAATAGCTGTTCTGAACTGGGAAGTAATTCATTTAGTTGTTTGTAAAGTTGAATGTCATCTACAGGCACAAATGCAATGTTATCCCGTTGCAATCTAACCCAAAATAATGACATGTCAATAGTAATGTTGATTTACTTCCCCTTCTCTTCACACTGCAGGAACTCTGCAAAGCCAAGCCTGTACTTCTAGTTGAATCACATTATTAAAAGGCAGTCATTGCAGAATTGATTCTACAATTAAATATTTATAATGCAAATTATATAGAACACTTTTTCTTCTCCCTCAAAGCCTAGTACTATACGACTTCCTGGGGTTTGGTATGATGTGGTAGTAGTAGTAGTAAGTCTCTGCCACTCCCACATCTTGGAATACAGGCCATGGCCTGTCCGAAGCCGGGATGAGAGAGGAGGAGGGTTGGTCATAGGACTACCACCTCCAGCCCGTAAAAGAATCCCAGCTACAAAAACATGTGATCTGATACGTAACATTAATCTACTTCTGTGTTTGTACATTCTTCCAGCACCTTACTTAGCCACTCTGCAGCTCGACAGCAGCCTGTTGATACCACCTAAATACCAAACCTCAGCCCCAGCAAGCCAAGGACAAGCAATGCCTGGGAACACTGGACCTGTACCCCCAAATTCAACATGTCTGCCAGCTCCTGGGGCCCCACCAACAGGCAATTCCTTTAATTCCACGTCCAATGGTGGGACTACTAACCTTGCAGCAGGAAGCAGTTCAGCAGCTGGATCCTCTGTGCCGCAGTTGTCAGCGTCTTCCTCAACGTCCAGCATTAACCAGATGAACACTACCTCCTCTTCAGGGTTTAGTGGAATTGTGGGTCAAGGTCAGAATAGCAGCACTGGGGGAAATTCTACAGACCGACCCCCAGGGAGCACAGGGTCTGGAGGAGAGACAGAAGCTGGACAGAATTTATCACAGCAGCAGCAACAGCAAGAAGGACAGGAAAAGTAAGTTACTAAATACATGAATGAGCCCACATTACTAGTTCAGTTCCTTAATGTGTACGTACACTGCAGCTGGTCTGCATCGGATTTACAGCCTCGTAGGGCTTGGAGTGTGGGGATGTACCATTATTGTGTGTAGCTGCCTGAGAGATACTGTGTGCTGATCTTGTTTGTTTGAAGATCTATGTGCTGAGCTCGTTTGCTTGAAGAATCATATGTTGAGGCTAGCAGCGTGCAAGGTGAGGTTGAGAGTTTCTTAACAAAGCTTGATACCTAATCCTTTTCACACCCGTCAAGCGTTAACCAGGGAGCAGGGCTATCCAGGAAGGCCAGGGGTAGAGGAGCTAGCAAAGAGGAGCAATTAACAGGAAGCTAGCCAATGACCCAGAAGGGCTAGGAAAGAGATCCTGTAGGCAAATTCAGGCTGCTAGGGAAGAGACAGAAATCCAGGGCCACAATGATAATATTCTCTGGAGTGCTTCCTGTTCCACACGCAGGGCCTGTTAGACCGTCAGAATTGCAGAGTTTCTGCGTGTGGATGAGACAGTGGTGTCAGGAGGAGAGATTTAGATTTATTCAAAACTGCGTGAACTTTTGAAAAAGGAGAAGCTTATACAGGAAGGATGAGCTCCACTGTAACCAAAATAGGACCATATTGCTGGCACTTAAAATTCAAAAAGTTGTAGAGCAGTGTTTAAACTAAAAGCTGGGGGAACATTGACCGCTGTGGAGAAGCATATTGATAGGACAGCAGGCCCACCAATAGGAGGGGCAAGTGGGGCAGCTGTCCCAGGGCCTGGCATTTCAAAGAGGCTTGGAGTTTCAGCCACCCCTGCTGCTGGTTTGGAAGTGCATGTGGCCAGAGCTCCAGGCTGCTTGGAAGTGCTTCAGAAGTGCTGGTCTGCATGGCTCTAAGGTGGGAAGGGAGCCTCAGCACTGTGATTCGGGGCAATAAGGCTAACTGCCTTAGACCTTGCCCATTCCTCCCTTGGCCCCACCCCTTCTGTGACCGGGCCGCCTCCCCACTTGCCTTAGGGCCCTCAGTGGCTGTCAGCTATGCCTTTGGGCAGAGAGACACCTTACGGGAGGGTCTATGAATGGAGATTATCCATGTCCTGCTAAAGACGAGAGGATGGAAGAAAAGGTAATGGGGAAGATTGGATGAGAAACAGTCAAACATAAAAGAGTTCCATCCAGTCAGGTCAGGAAACGGCAGACAGCTAAATAGTGACAAATTTTTAAAATGCTTATATACAAATGCTAGAAGTCTAAATAATAAGATGGATGATAAACTAGAGTGCCTCATATTAAATGAGGATATTGATATAACAGACATCACAGAAACTTGGTGGAATGAGGATAATAAATGGGACACAGTCATGCCAGGGTACAAAATGTATCAGAAGGACGGAACAAATTGTTCGGGGGGGCGGGAGGAGTGGCACTATATGTGAAAGAAAACAGAAACAAATGAAATAAAAATAGTAAATGACCCAAACTGCACCATGGAATCTCTATGGATAGTAATTCCATGTTCTTAACAAAAAGAATATAGCAGTAGGGGTGTGTTATTAACCACCTGACCAGGTTAGTGATGATAATTGTGAAATGCTATGGGAGATTAGAGAGACTATAAAAAAATAGTAATAATGGGTAATTTCAACTATTCCCATATTGACTGAGTACACATCTCAGGAGGAAATACAGAAATAAGATTTCTTGACACTTTAAATGACTGCTTCTTGGAGCACCTAATTCTGGAACCCACAAGAAGAAAGGCAATTCTTGATTTGGTCCTCAATGAAGTGCAGGATTTGGTCGAAGAGGTGGCTATAGCTGAAATGCTTGGAAGTAATGACCATAATATAATTAAATTTAACATCCCTGTGGTGGGGAAAAAATGACAGTAGCCCAGTGCAGTGGCATTTAATTTCAGAAAGGGGTACTACACAAAAAAGAGGAGGTTAAACAGAAATTAAAAGGAGCAGTGACAAAAGTAAAAGCCCCTGCAAGCTGCATGGATACTTTTTGAAAGACACCATAATAGAGGGTCAGCTTGAATGTATACCTCCAAATTGAAAAACACAGCAAGAGAGCCAAAAAAGTGCGACTGTGGTTTAATAACCAAGTACATGAAACAATGAGAGATAAAAAAGGCATCATTTACAAAGTGGAAGTTAAATCCTGGTGAGGAAAATAGAAAGGAGCGTAAACTCTGTCAAATGAAGTGTAAAAATATAATTAGGAAGGCCAAAAAGGAATTTGAAGAAAAGATAGCCAAAAACTCAGAGTAATATATTTTTTTTAAAAAAATTACATCAATCTGAAGCAGAAAGCCTGCTAAAGAACCACTGGATGATCGAGACACTGAAGGCGCTCTTGAGGACAATAATGTCATTGCTGAGAAACTAAATTAATTCTTTGCAACCATCACCAGGATGTTAGGGAGATTTCCAAATCTAAGCTCATTCTTTTTAGGTGACAGATCTGAGGAATTGTCCCAGATTGAAGCGTCATTAGGGGAGATTTTGGAACAAAATTGATAAACAGTAGTAAGTCACTGGGACCAGATGGCGTTCCCCCAGGAGTTCTGAAAGAACTCAAATGTGAAATTGCAGAACTACTAACTGTGGTTCGTAATCCTTTAAATTGTCTTCTGTATCAAATGACTGGAAGATAGCTAATGTGATGCCAGTCTTTAAAAAGGCCTCTAGAGGTGATCCTGGCAATTACAAATCAGTAAATCTAATGTCAGTCCTGGGAAGATTAGTTGAAACTTTACTAAAGAACAGAGTTACCAGACACATGGATGATCCTAATTTGTTTGGGAACACTCAGTCTGGTTTCTGTAAAGGGAAATCATGCCTCATTGATCTGCTAGAATTCTTTGAGGGGGTAAACGAGATGTGGACAAGGGGAATCCAGTGGACATAGCCATGGTGTCCAACCAGTTCTAAAGAAGTCACCTACAGTAGTGAATTAGCCATGTTATCCTGAAAATATATTTATTGTTTGAACCAACTATTCACGCTCAACCAGCCAAATAGCCACATGTGGCTAGTAGCCAGAGTTTTGGGCACCACAGGATAGTTGTACTTAGATTTCCAGAAAACCTTTGACGAGGTCCCTCACCAAACACACTTTAAATAAAGTAAGCAGTCATGGGATAGGAGAGAAGGTCCTCTCAGTAATTAATAACTGGTTAAAAGAAAAGGAAAGAAAAAAAAGCAGGAATAAGTGGTCAGCTTTCAGAATGAGGGGGTAATTAGTGATGGCCTGCAGGGGTCTGTACTGGAACCTATCCTATTCAACATATTCATAAATGATTTGGAGAAAGGGGTAAATAGAGAGGTGGCAAAATTTGCAGATGATACCAAACTGCTCAAGAAAGTTAAGTCCAAAACAGACTGTGAAGAGCTCCAAAAGGATCTCTCAAAACTAGGTGACTGGGAAACAAAATGACAGATGAATTTTAAGTTGATAAACGCAAAGTATTGCACATTGGAAAACATAATCCTAAATATACGCACACAATTATTGGGACTAGATTAACTATAACCACTCAGTGGGAGGAATAGAGAGATTGGAGGAAAACGTAAAGGGAGGGAACGTTCCACTTTGTGAGAGATCTTGAAGTCATTGTGGATAGTTCCCTGAAATTATCCACTTAATGTGCAGCAACAGTCAAAAAGCAAACACAACGTTAGGAATCATTAAAAAAGGGTAGAGAATAAGACAGAGAATATCTTATTGCCTCTATATAAATCCATATATGCCCAAATCCTCAATACCAGGTATAAATGTTGTCATCTCATCTCAGAAAATATCTTGGCATTGGAAAAAGTTCAGAAAAGGGCAACAAAAATAATTAGGGGTTTGGAACAGCTGTTTTATGAGGAGAGATTACACAGATTTAGAAAAGAAAAGACAAAGGATGGGTTCATGATAGAGATCTATAAAATCGTGACTGATGTGGAAAAAGTAAAAAAAGGAAAAGTTATTTATTTGTTCCCATATCACAAGAACTAGGGGTCACCAAATGAAATTAATAGGTAATAGGTTTAAACAAAACAAAAGGAAGTATTCCTTCATGCTACGCACAGTCAACCTGTGGAACTCCATGCCAGAGGATGTTGTGAAGATAATGACTTTAACAGGGTTCAAAACAGAGCTAGACGGTATACATCCATCAGTTGCTATTAGCCAGGAGGATGCGTAATAATGATGTCCCAAGGCTGTGTTTGTCAGACTGAAAATGAATGACGGGAGGGATCACTTGATGATTACCTGTTGTGTTCATTCCTCTGGGATGTCTGGCATTGGCTACTGTCGGAAGACAGGATACTGAGCTATTTGGACCTTTGGTCTGACTAGTATGGCTGTTCTAATGTAGCCTGGCCTCTGGCACCCTGCAAGAGTGGACCATCCTAGAAGCTGGGCTTCAACCTGCACCTGAGCCTGAACATCTGCATCATGCTTTTACAGCCCCACATCCCATGGGCCCAAATTAGCAGACATGAGGCAGCCCTCAGATCTTTCGTTGCAATATAGATATTGTCCTATCTTCCTGCATTCATGACTCCTTCCCTTAAGCCACATGGACATTTCCTGAAATTGCAGGAGTTAATTGTTTTCTCCACCACCATCCAGAGATGCTGTTGTGGCAGTTGTGAGTGCAACAGCTGTCTGATATAACAGAGTGGGTGAATTTTATTGATCTTTTGCAGTCATTGAAATGAGTTTCATTGTTTCATATTATTTAGTTAGGCTCAAATTAGACCCACAATTTTTTCTTAGCTGTTTGCCAGACTAAGTGTCATTCCGTGTATATAGATCTGTTAGATGCTTTAAATAATTCTACATTGATGTTATTTCTTAAACACATTCTGGCTTTACAGCATTTCTAAATTACTCTCCAACTAGGAACCAGTATACACTTGTACAATGTCAGGGAGTAGATTTCAGGGATAAGCAGATTTCAGCTTGGGGCTTCTAAAGAATTGTCATAAACAGGAGAATGTAAAACATTATTTTAAAAATTAGAAAAATACATTGCCACCTTGTAAAAATTCTGTTTATCTGAAGCAGATTCTTCTTGGTCAGCAGTTTTTCCTCTCACTTTTGCAATAACTCTATTAAGATGTAGGTGTTATGCTAATAAATTATCATAACACAATGGGTTAATGAGCTCATTTCCTCTAACAAATTCAAATCTAGTTGTTGTTACACTTCTGTTCAGTGGTTTAGGCAAAATCTGCCACACTAGCTGGCACCTCAGCAGAGAGTATGTTGATTAAACTCCTTTCTCTCCTCTTCATGTTGGTCTCTTCTTTTCCCAGTTGAGGCGCTTTCACAGGGAACAGTGTGGGGAAGCCTTCGCTGCCAGGGCTGTACATTCTTCTGTGAACAGACCAAGGAGGCCTTCAGTCACCCGTCATCTTTCCAGCTTTCTCCAGGAATAAACAATTTGAATAGGAATGACCTCAAGCAGAAAATAGTTCTATACTGTCATTCAGTGATTTAATCCTAATAATTTCTTGTACACGTTCTTCAGAGCTAGATTGTTCTGTATATTTTAGATGGGGTTGTTTCACTCTTTTAGCACTCACCTTTAACAAATTATTAAGAGATACTTCAGTACATGATGTACTCCTTTGAGTAACTATAACTTCATATCAGTCATTGCTCCCAGACTACTTTTAGTTTTATTTTCCAGTGCAAAAAGCAGGCCTCCCCTTCAGACTTTTTCCTGGCACACCCACACCCTTTGAGCAAAACAATAATTATATTTTGTAATTTGCTTATGCACTTAACAATACTTGTGTCTCTAGTGTTACAGAGAGAGAGAGAATAGGAATTCCCACTGACCCAGAATCTGCAGACAGCCATGCCTATCCTCCAGCAGTTGTCATCTATATGGTGGATCCTTTTACCTATACTGCAGATGAGGAATCTGCCTCAGCCAACTACTGGCTGCTGAGTTTGATGCGATGCTACACAGAAATGTTGGATAATTTGCCTGACAACATGAGGAATTCTTTCATTCTCCAGGTAATATTTTTAACCTTTTTACTTTAGCGATTCATTCTACCACATCAAATGTTTGCAGGATACAAAAAGATGCAAAATGAAAGCTGGAATACTATGTTTGAACATAATACCCAGTGTAAATGTTTAGATGACATTTACAAAATATGTTTTATTAAATAAATGCACAAGTAATATGTTAAAATAGTATGCTGCTTGGGATATAATGGAGAAAATTTAGTTAAGGAAACACAGTATTCCTACAACATTTCTTTCATGTCTGTCCCACTACATGTGTTCTTTGCTGGGTGATCCCTGAACAGCGGGTTGTACTCCATACCGAAAAGAATGTAATGGCATATTCCTAGAAAACAAATGTTGTAGCTGTTTTTATTATGAATCTCTTTACTTTGTGTATTTTTCTTCTCAGCCTCTTAATTGTATTCACTTTTAAGGGGCTTGGTTTTTTTTAACATCTCCACTGGATTGATAAGAAGATATCAAAAATGAAATAACTATAGGTTGAACTGCTCTAATATGGCACCCTCGGGATTTGACCAGTGCCAGATGAGAGAATTTGCTAGACCACAGGAAGGCAATATTGTCTAGCAGCATCACCAATGCTTGCTTTGCTTACTTGTCTCTTAGAAGATAAGTGGGGGTAAATTACAGCTAAATAACACAGAATACCAAGTGCAACGACTGGTTGCTAGAAGCAAACTTTATGGGACCACAGGAAACTCGGCTATGGCTAGCTAAAATCATGCTAGATTATGGATGTTGCCTGATGAGAGTTCTGGATTAGAGAGGTGAAACCCGTATCATCCTTTCAGTATCTGAAATAAGTACACTTAAGTCTCAATTTGTGTAAAACAATTAATAAACTTGCCTGTTTTCAATTCCTCGTGTGTTTTTTGCATATCTGTAGTTTGTTTTTGATATACAGCATTTTGCCAAGCAAACAAAAATGTTAATGGATTTAATGTAGAGAAGAAGTATAAAGAGGAGTCCTGCTACTTACATTGTGTTATAAACAAATTAATCAATTAAACACTGATATTTAAATTTAGTGGACAATATACACCAATCAGAGTTCATATGGCCTATCACCACAGATAATGCTCTTTAGTATTAGTTATTGTTATTACAGGTTAAACATCTCCAATCTGGCACTCTGTCATCCAGCAACATCTCTAATCCAGCAGGATTTTACTTAGCCAGACAACCACTTTTCATGGGTGTCGCCGTTTCCCATGGCCCCATAAAGTTTGTTTACAGCTACCAATCCTGGCTCTCAGTGTTCTGTGCTTTTGTTTAGCTGCTGTTTACCCTACATGTGTTCTAAGAACCCAGTGAGCAGTGGAAGTGTTGGCAATGTGATAGAAAATATTGACCTCACATTGTTGGGCAAATTCACTTGTCCGGCACCAGTCAGGTCCCAAGGGTGCCATACGACGGAGGTTCAACCTGTATGTATGTAGGGTTTTGATTTGCATGCATCTTCAATATCATATGTAGACTGCATGTCCTCTGTCACAGACAAGCCAGCCATCTGACCTGACCTCCACTTACAAGCTTCTGGTTTCACTGAGAATAAACATAAATACTATCCCACAGTCTTAGGGTATTTATTTTAAATGCCAAACAGTTCCTCTCCTTAACGCACTCCAGGAAGTTGTACCACATAACAAGGTGTTTGCCCTTCACAAACTGCAGTATGAAGCCAAAAAGTTGAGTGGAGCCAGAGGAGGAATTTAGCAAAGGGGACTTAGGTGAGCAATCATCTCTTTCTTCTTCTGTTCAGTGGTATCTACAAAGAAATTAACATAGGAAACCAGTTTTCACTTTGAACCTCTGGTCAGCCAGTCAGTATACCTCAGATTTGTTAGTTCAGTTTCTTGTCCAGAGGACAAATAGTTGCATGTTACTTGGTTTTGGGAGGACCTGAGCTGCAGGGCAGTAGGATATTTTTTTTTCTAGCCTCTTCTGAGGTACAACCATGAAAATAAACTATGAGCTATTTGATGTATTGATGTCAAGCTCAGAAATACTTGGACCATTCAATACTATAAGGCCCCAGTCCTGACTAAAGCTTGTGGTCACTACCGTAATAGAAATACAGTGGTAATATATAATGTGTGTGTTGTTGCTAAAAGAAAAATGAATGCTATGTCCAAATAAACCAGAAATTGACTTGTTTTATTGGATATCGTTGCGGTGGAAAATAAGCTCTTTCGGTATTTTTAATCCTGATTTTTATTATTTGTACATAAATATGCAGATTGTGCCTTGCCAGTACATGCTGCAGACAATGAAGGATGAACAGGTTTTCTACATTCAGCACTTGAAGTCTTTGGCATTCTCAGTGTACTGCCAGTGTAGGCGACCGTTGCCCACACAGATCCACATCAAGTCTCTTACTGGCTTTGGGCCAGCTGCCAGCACTGAGATGACCCTCCAGAACGCTGAGGTTAGTACTCATACCAAGACAACAAGGAGTCACATTCAGGAACTGATCTGATTTTTCAGAATCCAGAAAAAAATGAGCAGGGAAACTCCTGGAGTAACTATCATCTGTGTTCCTTTTTGAGGTGTTAGGGGTGATGATGATGTAGGGCAAGGAAACACAAGTGAATATGGGCTTACTTTTATTTATATTTACCTAAACAAATATAAAACACTTAGCAAGGATTCCCTGAACCCAGGATATTAATTTAAAATGCAGTTCCAAAATCATTATGAAACGAAAGTATTAGCACATTTGTTCAAATACACACATCCATCAGGAATCAAAAACAAATAATCCAAATTAGAGTCTGCACATTTCTGAGAATTCCCAGGATCGGCCTCAGTCCTCCTGTCCCCCCAAAAACCAGAATGTCTCTTCAAACAGACCCTGCAACATGCTCTAAACGTCATATAGTTTTGACCAAGGGGAACTGTAAATTCCAAAGAAATGTGTTTCACACAAACCTCTCTGCCAGCAACTCCCTTACCTCTTCTGGTGGAGGTCCAACACAAGAACCTTTACTACTGCTCATGTGGTGCATTTTATAATAGTGCCATGACAATACGGCATTATTTTATAATGCCACGCCTGATCTTCTCCAGGTTATGTGGTCCATGAGGGAGGAAGGAGGACTAAACAAGAGTGGAAAGGATCACCATGAAAGAGGATGGGATAATAGAGTCGAATGGGCAAATAGTGGTAGAGAGGAGAAGGGAGAGCAACAAATGAATTTTGATAAGGAAAGAGAGCGAGAGAGTGAAAGCAGGCATGGGGTCCTGCTCCAACATGTATAGGAAACTGGTACATTACTTTTCTTTCTTTCTCCTCTGACTGATTTATTCTTTGTTTGCCATATTTTTACTTTTTCAATGAGACAAAAGAAGATCAAATTACCAGCACAAGAAAAGTAACATTTTTCACATGTAATTGTTTGTATTCATTATACCACAAATGTGCCTTCTCCATTATATGTGTACTTCTCATCCATCCCTCTGGATGGCCCATCTTCCAAACGTAATCTTAGTTAACTGAAAAGTTAGACAAGACAGCCTGTCCATTCCTAGATCATATACTATAGAGCACCTATCGAGTAAACTCATTTGCTTTATAATGCCTTTAGTAATACAACATAAAGTTTGAGGAAGAGGAGGACATTACTCTCGGGGCATGCATTCTTTCAGGGGTGATTGAAAGAATTTACTTACAGAAGCAGAACTGAATTAATGCTTTAATTAATTGATGGTTGAACAATCCTAAAGGGTATCCTTCAAAATCTGGTACTTTTGTCACTTAAGTGAGTTGGTGATTATAGTAGAACTGATTAGCAGCAGCTCTGACACTGAAACTTCCAAGAAAGGTTGGAATTTGGATTTAAAAGAAAAACAAAGGTTTCTACTTTGCAGAATATCAGGTACTTCGCATTCATATTATGATTGCCATTCATCACACTTTTTACATGAGATTACAGCAGCACCATCTACATACAAGCCTATTTTAAAAGATTAATAACTTATGATTCTCACCAGTGTTTATGAGTTACCAACTTATCGCTAACACAAATATTTCTTAGATCTAATTTTTCAGTAGCCTGCATATATATTTAGCACAATTAGCAATTAAAAACAAGCCTGGGAGTTAGAATATCTGGGTTTAAAATCCTGCCTCTGACGCAGACTTTCTGTGCAGCTCTGGGCATGTCGCAGCAGCTGTGCCTCTGTTTCCTTGTCCACAAAAGGAAGAAAAAAGTTCAGGAATATTTATAAATAAATTATAGTATAAGTGACATCTTAAAAAAATGCCACATCTGAGAGATTGTCTGAATTAGGTGACATTTGTAAATGATGATGGCTTTTGGCGTTCATCAGTTTTACTGTGAATTCCTTGACTTCTAATTGTTTCTTGCACCACTTCCGTATTTTGTCGTGTATATAGCACCATTCCATGTTATACCTTTCTTGCATAAACACTGCTTTAGGTAAATCTGTACTGATGATGCTGTTTGTGACCTTGATTACAGCGCCCCAGCCCAATTCAGCTCTACTCTCCACCTTTCATTCTGGCACCCATCAAAGATAAACAAACAGAGCTGGGGGAGACATTTGGAGAGGCCAGTCAAAAATACAATGTGCTCTTCGTTGGATATTGTTTGTCTCATGATCAGCGTTGGCTATTGGCATCTTGCACTGACCTCCATGGCGAGCTGTTGGAAACCTGCATTGTAAATATTGATTTGCCAAACAGGTAGAAACCTTCAGTTTTATGTTAAATTTGGATTGACGTTTCTCTGTGATCGCTTTATCTGGCTTTGCATGTGACTTTCTGGTTCCCCTGTTAACATGAATGATGAGAACATTTCCTCGTATTAGTGTCGTAGCTTATCAAACACAGAGTAAGAAATTGGTTGCGTTTTGCTTTACAAATGCCAACTGAGCACCTGTCCAAGTATGTTTGCTACAGTGCTCAGCACAGTGGTGCTCTTTCTGTGACTGAGGCCTTTGAGTGCTACTGCAATGCCAATAATAAAAATAGAGGGAGAGACTCCTAGGGCTATGTCCACACAAGGAAATAAAGTCAAATTTATTAAAGTCAACTTTATACCACTAGATTTTATAAAGTCAATGGTGAGGCCCACACATGTTTAGAAAGTCGACATAGTGCATCCCCGTTACTTTTGGTAAGTTCAGCCGTGCCAGCAGTGCATTGTGGGCACCTATCCCACAGTTCCTGCACCCCCGTTGCATTCTGGTTTTCTGTGCCAGTGTGTTACGGAAAAAAATGTGCCACAAGTGGTTGTGGGTGTTTAATGTCATCATCCCAGAGTTCATTGCCCTCACTCCCTGCCTGTTGAAAACAAATTACAAAAGGCATTTTTGTGTCACTTTTCCATGGCCTGCCCCGGCACATGCCACTACAAAGCTAGCAGACCAGTCCTGAGAAATGTAAAATGCAGAAAGAAAAATCTGTAGTGTTTCAATTTGGAGCTATTGAAAAGTTGTGTTTTAGTATTGTTGAAATGCTTCATTTTGATAGTGTTATTTTGATTCATTTCATTTTGACCTGGCAGCTGTGTGGTGCAGAGGGCAGCTGGAGAGCCCAGCAGCTGTGTGTTTGGAGGGGGGCAGGTGCAGGGGGCAGCCAGATAGCCCGGCAGCTGTGTGTTGTGGAGGGCATCCGGCGAGCCCGGCAGCTCTGTGGTAGGGGGATCAAGCTGGAGAGCCAGGCAGCCACATGGTGTGGAAGGCAGCTGGAGAATCCAGCAATTTCTTGATGCAGAGGGCAGCCACATGGTGTGGAGGGAAGCCAGAGAATTTGGGCTGATTTCTGCTTCCTGCTCACTGGGAGAGACATGGAGGTGAACACGATAGTCAGAACAGACACGTTGAAGGCATTGTGGGATACTTCTGGAGGCCAATAAAATTAAATATCTCTCTGTCTATACTAACATTAAGTCATCCTTGTAAATTCAAATTTGGCGTAACCTCATGAAAAAGCTGGAGTAGAAAAGTTGAACTTAGGACCTCTCAAAATTGACCTAATGATATTCATAGCGAAGACAGGTACATTATAAAATTGACTTAACTCCTTTAAAATTGACTGTATGCGCTAGTGGAGACATAGCCTTATTTAGTATTTGACTGTAAATGACACACTCAGATCTTACAGTTTGGTGGCAGTGTAGGACTTCAGTTGGATAGTAAAAAGTGAAATAGTGACATGGGATAGAAATCTGAAATTCTGCATCTTCCTTATCTCCAGATCAAGGAGGAGCAAAGTATCTGCACGTAAAATTGGTCTACAGAAGCTGTGGGAATGGTGCATTGGGATTGTACAGATGACATCACTGCCCTGGAGAGTTGTAATTGGCCGACTTGGAAGACTGGGCCATGGGGAGTTAAAAGGTATGGAAAAATAAGGATGCCATGTGCTGAGGTGTAGAGCTACAAGCTAAATCAGTGGTCAGGCTGGATGTTTTCGTATATTCAACAGGATCCTCAAGCCAGGCACTATGGCTGAGGGTTGTAATTCCACTTTTGATACTAAGACCTTGTCTATGCTTACCAGGAGATCGCTCCTTTCTGGTAAAGATGCGCAAAATTGATCTCTCTGGGATTGGCAATCAACCCCCCCGTACTCCTTCCTGTACTCCTCCTCTTGCAAGGAGTAAGGGAGGTTTGATGGGAGGTCGACAGGAGAAACACTCCCATCAACCTCCCTCAGTGAGGACAGACCTTACAGTTGACTGCAGATACGTTGATCCGAGCTACACAGTTGCATATCTGCAGTCAACTGTAAAGTCTTGTGTAGACTAAGCCTTAGTCATTGTGTGGCCTGAATGAATCTTTTTCTCTCTGTCTCTCCTTGTCTTTACCATGGGGGTATCCATATGCACTTGCTCACCTACTTCCTGTATGTGTTTGGATTAGCTCGTGACTATTTGAAGAACACTTTGAAAATGTGCATTGCTCTATGCTAAATATTACTTATCGGTTTGCTAAATCCTTGCACAACATGGATACGTGAGTACCTAAAAACAGACCAAAAGGAACATGCGGTTGGTTTGTTTTGGTTTTGAGTGTTACAATCTGCTGTATCCAGTTTTACAGTCTCAGTGTAACACGTTAATGTTGTTAATTGTATCACACAAAGCAGTTGATGTAATTCAATGCAATGTTGCCTGCTGGGCCATGTTCGTGCTGAGCAATAACAAAAGCATAAGGAGACTAGTGAGCCTAAAATGAAGTACCGCTCGACTTTATTGGGAGGTGTAATACCAGAGCATAAGATGTAATAATTGTAACTCTGAAAATGTTATTTCTCAAAGTGGAATTCCTTTCCTCGTTACAATGTAGCATAACCTTAGGGTAACTGAGGAGCTGGCCCATATGGATCCTGTCAGGGTATAGTGTTCACAGGAAAGTAGCAGATAAAGGCTTAAAATCTGATTTTATAAACTTCAAATGGAAGCACGTCTACTGAATATAGTGAAAATACTGAGCAACATATCAAAATTACATCAATTGCAAAGTAACTAAAATAAACTGTCCATTTTGGGGTTACCTAATATTAGGGTGTTTAACCCTTTATCTGCTATTTTCCTGTGAACGCTATACCCTGACAGAATCCATGTGGGCCATCTCCTCAGTTATCCTATGCTTATGCTATATTGGGATCAGGAAGTGACTTCTACCTTGTGACCTGCAAGGGGTGTCCAACAATTGCCATGGGAAATTATGGAGAATTTTACTTTGGATTTTCTTATGCAAGACAAAAAAAATAGTCCTGTAGCGCTGTGAAGACTCTCAAAATGATTTATTAGGTGATGAGCTTTCATGAGACAGACCCACTTCTTCAGATCTGGAAATTCTGAGCAGAGGAGTTCCTTGTTTCACTCAGGGGAAAATTCCCTCCTAATGTATAAATGTATAAATCAGCACACATAGACCTTAAAAGGAGCCAGAAAGATGGTGGCTCTTGTGCTTGTCTGGGTTCCACTGATCCCACAGTGAAAAATTGAGTCTTAGGGCTGGGATTAGGATTTGGGCAAGACATTTAATGTGTTGTGTTGTTGTTTTGAACAGGAGCATGAAGGTAATCTAGACTGGAGGATAAAAATCTTAATTAAAAGTGTGTGCCTTCTCCTCTTACACTAATCACCTAAGTGATTGTAGTGACTTACTTAAAACAAACCCACATTGATGGGTTTGGGGCTAATTAAAAAATGATCAGATCAACAGCCTGTATCATTTTTCTTGAACTAGTACTCAGGCTAGTCTTAGGGAGCTGATGCTTCAGTTGGTGTAGAAAAAGAAGCAGAAATCACACTACCTTCAATTCAGGTTGTACACACAAAAGAGCAACATAAATTGGCTTGAGAAAGAAGTAGTTATCTATCTATTGGTTGGGGAATGAGGTGCTGTCAGTTAAAGTGGAAAAGACAGAGAACAGAGATTGAGAACTTAATTTAAAATGAGCAGCTCCCTTCCACTGTGAATCTGTCTGCTGAAAATGGGATTCCTGGTGGCTGTTTTTAGGAGATTGACCTTAGAGTCTTGAGCTGCTTTTGTTCTTTCAGTGGAGGTCCTCTGCCATTTTTTTTAGAGTACTTCTGCATGCTCCTGTTCAAAACCATTTGTGAATAGGGCATGACAAGCAGCGTGTTTCTGGGAGATTATTGCATGTTCTGGGTGCACTGCAAAATAGGAGTGCAAATGCCAAGTGTTACAGCATTTTCATAAATCCCTCAGTTTTATGCTGCCTAAAGTGTCTTATTGCTAAAAATTAAGAGGAAAAATAGTCTGTTTATCTGAACGATTCACATTAGCAGGCAGATCAGAAAGTGTCATTTAGATCCAGAGCTCTGATGCAATTTGTCGTTACAAATCAGGTTCCTTTCTTAGAGGGACATTTCTTCTGAACATTGCCATCTTTCAAAACATTCAGCCATTAGAGCCAACCCCTTTGTGTCTCACCAATAGAATGTATGTGGCCAGTGCCCTCTGAAGTAGGAGCAAAGTCTCATGCTTACAGACCAGCTGATCTTCAGCGCTACATAGGGTTCATAGCTGATGTTTAGATTACAGTTAAGAGAAGAGGCTTTTTGTAGCCCAGGCTGATAGTTAAGCAATACCATAATCTATTGCCACCCACACTCAAATACAGTGCATCTTCTTGGGAGGGTGTATTTTCCTGAAATGAGTGTGTAAGCAATGATTGAGGGCCAGTGCAAAACTAATACTGCCAGAACTGGTGACAAGTATCAGAGAGGTAGCCATGTTGGTCTGTATCTTCAAGAACAACAAGAAGTCCTGTGGCACCTTCTAGGCTAACAGATATTTTTGAGCATAAGCTTTTGTGGGCAAAAAGACCTGCTTCTGATGAAGTGGGTCTATCCCACGGAAGCTCACCACCTAATAAATTATTTTGTTAGTCCTTAAAATGCTACTGGACTGCTTTTTTGTTTCGATAGTATATAGACTAACATGGCTACCTCTCTGTTACTGTCCAAAATATCTGCTAGTCTATAAGGTGCCACAGGATTTCTTCTTGTTCTCGTTGCCAGAACTGTTACTGGAAGACTTTCTGAGTGAAGCAGCGCCTCCTGACCTAGAAACCAGTATTTGCCTTCTAACAAATAATATATACTTCACAGTAAATCTTTCATTCCTTGTTCATATCTCCACAGTGGGTGCTCCCCGGGCTGCTTTTCATTACCAATAGAAGGAAAGATATTCCAGTGATTAGTGCAGAAAAAACAGCAGAATATGGCTTTATCCCAACTTCAGCAAAGAATCACTTAAGTGACTTGCTCAAGTTCACAGTCTCTCTGTGTTTTTACCTCGGTCGCTAAAATAGGGATTGTACTTCTCTACCTATAGGGATCTTTGAGACTTAGTTTATTAACATTTGAGATCCCCAGATGGAAGATGCTATTGAAGCACAAAGAGTTATTGCTACTTATTTTCAGCCAAACATCACTATACTACAGAAGGTAGAAATAACGTTACCAAGATATTTACAGAGTTTTGTTACATTCTTCTGAAAATAACTGCATTTCAGACTGGAGTATCCTCCTTGGGGAGTGTTCCCTGCAGACAATCAGCAAACAGCTGAAGGAAGTGTGTCGCATGTGTGGGATCTCAACAGCAGACTCTCCTTCTATCCTCAGTGCCTGCTTGGTTGCCATGGAGCCTCAGGGGTCCTTTGTGGTGATGCCAGGTAACTACAGAAATGCATGTTACTAAACCCAAAACTTTTCCTTAGACTAAAGTCAATTTTGGAAGTGCACATAGCTGGGTGGTTTCTGGACACAGTGGTGAGACTTCGTTGGCATAGATGAATGAAAGAAGACTAATAGAAGATATAATTTGGGATAGCCCAGTGGACTGTAGTAGCACTTAGACTTTCAGTGCTGGGAGAGTTTACTTGCAGGAAGGTGATTTCTTTATGCCCTGCTGAGCTGATGGATTCTCCTGGCAGCTTTATTTGAAGATTCATGCCTTGGAGAAAGGCTGGTTTCTATTTATGAGCCCTGATGCAAAGAGGGCTGCAAAAACTCCTGCTATGGGAACAGTTCAGTGTGAAGGATCAAAAAGTGTGTGTGTCTTTTTCATGGGGAGGATGGGGAGTTCGAGTGGGAGGTTGCATTTGTGACCTCACAATGAAACTGAGACTACAACTGCAGACCCTATAATATCTATTTGTTTTCAGAGGGGCCCTGTTATGTAGAGAAATCCACAAGAGAGAACCAAATGAAAGTTAGCCATGAGGCTCCTCTGTAGGTAGAGGAAGTTATTGTGACAACCAAGAGATGCTGCTGAGTATATCATGGCACAGTTTTTTCTGAATTGTTTAATTTTACAAATATTTTCCCTCCTACTCCTCCTCTGTTTCTCATTTGTTGTATTTGTTTAAATTATTTGTATTCATTGTTTTTGTTGGCTCTTTTTGTGGTTGGATTTATATTCCATTCACATCTTGGGAAGTGCTATATTTTATATTGCTTTTTGTGAATTTAGAGATTTTTTTAAAATTTACAATCACTGTTCCTCAGATAGGAGAGATGTAGTTTACCATTATGGTTTATATGTAATGCTTCCATTATTCATCCAGCAAATTTTCAGATATTTTTGGAAATAAATATCTAGCTTTAAAATGCTTTAAAACCTGATTTTTTTTTTCCTTTGGCTGGAAGAGTGGTTGTTTTTGGGATTTGAAGACAGATTTTTAAACCTGTTTTGTGCTGCTTTTATATGTATAATGAAGTAAGAAGCAGCATGAGATGACAGATGGAAAAATGGAGAGAGAGCTACAGTAAGTGTGTTCAGGCAGCTAAGCAGTTCCATTTAAACAAATTTGGTGACTTCCTCGAGCTTTACTAATAAAAAGGCTTTTAGACTAAAAGCTAGAAACTTCAGAACTATTAGCATGTCATTCCAGATTACACATCTAGCTATTTCACTGGGCTAAACACAAACACACTACATATAGATTGAAAACAGTACCCATACATGTGAGACTGAAGAGTCATGATTCTGCCTATGTTTCTGCCCTGAAAGATGCTGTCACTATGGGATCCGTATTTGGCCGCAGTACTGCACTGAATCTGCAGTCATCTCAACTGAATACCCCTCAGGATGCCTCTTGTACGCACATCCTGGTATTTCCAACTTCTGCAACCATCCAGGTCGCTCCAGCAAATTATCCCAATGAGGATGGATTTAGCCCCAACAATGGTAAGTTAACTCTTGAGTTAGTGTGGTAGGTAAAATATCCCTGTCTGTACCGTGCCTTATGGATGATACTCTAGAGCAAGCGTGTGCCAGAGAGCACCCAAACTCTGAAGGGCCTGAGTCTCCTCTCTCATGGTACAAATAGGTGTTGTAAAAGTTCAGTTTTTATTGGTAGAAGTCAGTAAATGTCAGTTTAATGGTACATACAGCCACTGACAAAACTTACTTCCACCCGTAATAACTGAAATGTGTGAGATAGAAAAAGTCAGAATAATGCTGCTTGAGAACTTACTAGAGTTTGATTTAAGGATATTTACATAGTATATATTCACATGTGATATTAACAGCATGGAGCTGCCATGACGGGGGAGCATCACCTTCTCAAAGTTTTTTCCCCCACCATCCACAGCAGGACAGACCTGCCAAGCTGGGAGAAAGGTATCCCACCCCCAGCCTAGCTCAGCTTCACAGGAGCTGCCATGGCCAGCAGACAGGCGCTTCTCACCTGGCCTGGAGCTGCTTCAGTGAGAGAGGATTTGGGGAACCCATTCTCCCAGGGGTAGCCTGTACCCAAAATGCCTCATCTTCAGCTCCATTCCAGATCCCCCATCTACAACATTCATCCCTTCAACCTGAACCGCTGTTCCAGCCCTGAGCCCCTTCCCATGCCCCAAACCTTTCATTGCCACAAAACTAACTGATAGGACAACAAAATGGCAAATGAAGTTTTATGTTGCTAAATGTAAAGTAATTCACATTGGAAGAAATAATTCCAACTATACGTTCAAAATGATGAGCACTAAATTAGCTATAACCACTCGAGAGAGATCTTGGAGTCATTGCAGATAGTTCTTGAAACAAAATATTCAGAACCATTAAGAAAGGGGTAGAGAATAAGACAGAGAATATCTTATTGACCCTATAGAAGTCCATGGTACACCCACACCTTGGATACTGCTTACAGATGTGGTTGCCTCATCTCAAAAATGATATATTTACATTGGAAAAGGGTCAGAAAAGGGCAACAAAATGATTAGGAATTTGGAACGGGTGCCATATGAGGAAAGACTAAAAAGACTGAGAATTTTCATCTTAGAAAAAAGGAGATTAAGAGGGGATATGATAGAGTTCTATAAAATCATGACAGATATGGAGAAAGTAAATAAGGAAAAGTTATTTGTTTCCATAACATAAGAGTGAGAGTTCAGCAAATTAAATTAATAGATAACCAGTTTAAAATGAACAAAAGGAAGTTTTTCTTCATGCAGTGCACTGTAGGCCTCTGGAACTCCTTACCAGATTACTTTGTGAAGACCAGGAGTTTAATGGAGTTCATAAAACAACTAGATAAAATCATGGAAGTTAGGTCCATCCATTGCTATTATCCAGGATGAGTAGGAATGGTGTCCCGAGCCTCTATTTTTCAGAGGTTGGAAATGGATAACAGGAGAGGGATTGCCTGTTTTGTTCATTTCCTCTGGGACATATGGCATTGGCCACTGTTGGAAGACAAGGAACTGGGCTAGATGGACCTTTGGTCTTACCCAATATGACTGCTGTTACATTCTCATGTTCTTATGTTACTAAGCAAAGGAGATTGGATGTCATCCCTCAACCTTCAGGATGCATACTTTCATGTCGCAGTCATATGGCTCACGGGAGAGTCCTATGGCTGAAGACCAAACACCAACACTTTCAGTACTGAGTCCTGCCACTCAGTCTGACCATGGCGACAAGGGCTTTACAAAAGTTTTCACGTTGGTGGTCACCCAACTGTGAAAAAGGTACATCCAAATTTTCCCTACCTTGACGACTGCCTGATAGTAGCATCCTCATAACAGCAGGCCATGCATGCACTTGGGGACACCTTACTTACTTTAATATTGCAGGGATTCCAGGTCAACTTTCTGAATTTACACCTCACACCTACCCAGAAACTCTACTTCATGGGTGCACGCCTGGACACCATCCGAGCCACACGAGTTGTTCCACTAGAGAGATACTGGAATATTACTGTGTTCATAAATGCCATCCAACAGAGACCGTAGGTCACAGCAAAGCAATGTCTGTGACTCCTAGGCAACATGGCAGCCACCACTTTGGTGGTAAACTACACAACTCACTATGAGAATCATCCAGGCATGACTAAACTCTGTTTACAAACCCCACTGACACTGAAGACTCAGTATGCCTCGTAGTCAAGCTATCCCTGGACTGATGTTCACACTCTCACAATGTCTGCCAGAGTATTCTCTTTGCAGCACAAATACCTATGATGACAGTCACAAGCGATGTCTCCCTATAAGCTTGGGGAGCCCACTGAGGTCAATATACGATGGTACACCCAACAGATATAGTCTTTTTTTAAAGACAAAGTAACACTTTTTGCCACATCCCACATTTCTTCCAGAAGTTGCCTCTGCTTTTCAATAGATCCATCTTCCTGGTTTTTTTTTTTTCCCCCTAAATCCACATCGTCACATCAGGGATGCAATTCTGTATATTTTACCTATTAGAAGAACACTATCATTCTGTTTGGGCAGGACAAAGGACTAAACACATCCTTTTGCTCACAGCTTTAACACCATCCCACTGGATCTCTGGTTCCATTTATCACTTAAAAAGGGTGCAACTTGCAGCCTCTATGAACTCTGTACAGACTCCACAAGGTCAATTTCTGCCTCTGTTACATTCCTGAAAGACGTCCCCATCTTTGAGAGCAGCTTGGACTCTGCACTTTCACAAAATGTATGATTACTGGAAATTCAGACTTTGATGCTGCCTTTGATGCCATAGTACTGTCTGTGGTTAAAGACTCCATTCTGAAGTTCCAGCCTCCAGTGGTAGATACTGCCCAGCAGTACCAGTAGTGAATACCAGTTCTCTAAGAAATCTATTCGCTTTGTGCAAGAACAGTGTTTTTTCAAGATATGTCCCCCCATGGATGCGCCACAAGCCAGTTTCCTCCCCTCGACTTCACTGTTCTCCATAAAGCTCTATGATAGAGAAGCACTGGTGCTGAGGTGAGCCTGTGCTGTGTTAGATAGCCTGAAGTCAGACCACAAGGGAGGGAGAGCATATGTTTGGGCTCAAGGGGCACTGCTACCAAAAATCTCCAATGCAGAGGTGCAGGGGCACAGATACACCTACAGTGGCGCACATCTTGAAGAACCATTGTTACTGAACAAGGTGAGTAACTTCCTCTTATTGGATGGACTTCTATGGAGAGACAAGCTTTAGAGCTCTTCTTCAGGTCAGGACAAGTAAAAAATACTTTCTCACCCATCTCGTTTTTCCAATATCCTAAGACCAACCTGGCTTCAACAACACTGAACATAATAGTGTCATAGAGTGGAAGTCAGTGAGAGGAATGATCCTGTAGCAAAATACTGTTTCACAAAGACTACATCTACACTTACAGGAGAAGATAGATTGCTCCAGGTCAATCTTTTGGGGTACCATTTCATGCTCGCGCAAAATGGCACATTCCAGGGTCAACATCGACCCTGGAACTCCTCCTGAGCCACATGGTATTAAGGAAGGTTGACAGGAGGAGTGCTCCTATCAACCTTCTGCAGTGAAGACAGGTACTGAAGTTGATGGCTGCAAAGTCAATTTTTGGCATGCAACCGGCATACCAACAATTGCATAACAGCCATTGACCATCATGGTAAGTCTAGGTGCAGCCAGAGTTTACAGTTTCTTATTGTACTGACTGTGTTAGATTGCATTTTGCAGGAATTGTCTCCCTAATTTTTCAGAGATGGTTTTTACACTACATTGAGGCATATCACAATGCAAAGGCCAAAATAGCAACATTTCTGTCACTGTCTTGAAGAAAGTTCACTGGAGTGAAAAGTGAAGCAAAAAATGGCCTCTCTTGCAAATATTGTCCCTGCTACAGGTGTTCTCCATTTCATTACTTGATTTGCTGAGCATCTAGATTGTTGTTGATTTCTGGAGAATGAGTCTGCCTACAATAGTGAAGCACTGTTTTCTACCAAATTGGAATACAGTATGGGACATGTTCATAAACTTGTTACCAACTACCAAGCAGTCTTGAATCTACCACTGTAATCTGGATCAGTAATCAAATGCATCTGCAAGAAGTGCCCAGGCTATACATTTATCATAGTGGGTAGAAAAGCAGGCACAATAACCATATTTGCCACCAGGGCAACTTGCATGATGAAAGAAGAGCCATTTACAGACCACCTGGGTCATCTCAATTTTATATGTGGCACATTTAAAATTACTACGGCCAGCTGTGAACATAGGTTTAGTGTAATGAATCAGATCTAAAGTAAGTATTGCAAAAGATTATAGGCTTATTCATTTATAAGAATAAAATATTGCCAAATGGCGATGTCAGGCTGGAAGAAGTTTATCATCACTGGACAGGTGAGAAAGGAAGAGGAGCGAATATTCCAGCATAATAATTAGTATGTCACGTTCAGCATCTATGAATCTTACAACATTGTGGGTAAAACTGTGGTATGTGCCATATACTGGTAAATTTTATTTTTTTAGTGATTGAAAGTGTTTACAACATTTTGACTTATTTCTGGTCACCTTTACAGATTCAGTGTCATAGAATAAATATAGATATTTATCTTTCAAGTGAATGTATAAAGTTGTAGCAATACAGCTAAGAGTTACTTTAGTATAAGACAACACTTGAGCACAGTGAATACAAAGTAAATTTACAGATAACATTGAGCTTAGTATCTGTTGTCATTAACTATTTTCTGACCTGCTTTCCCATAATTTCCTACAACTGAAAATTTAAACTGATAAAAATTAAAAAGCTTAAATCCATAATTTTGCATGACTTTGAATATTTTCATCGATAAAAAAAACTGAAAAATGCTTAAAAATTTACCTGTTGAAATAAAATTATATGAAGAATTCTTCCAAGCCTAATTACAAGTAATTTTAATTAACTTTTAATGGCAGCAGCTCATTGTGGTGCGAGAATAGTGTACTTGGGATTCTGACCAGCCTTTTTGTGTCTCCTGACCAACAATCACATCCTCGGCTGACTTGTTTGGAACCAAGTAAACAGCATAAACAGCATGCTTTATAAATTAGTCTGAATGTAGAAAAAAACAGCATGCTTTATAAATTAGTCTGAATGTAGGAAAAAAACAGCATGCTTTATACATTAGTCTGAATGTAGAAAATCCACTAGTAGAATATCCGTACATGGGTATGAAAGAGGAATCCAGACAGCTTTGCATCAGCATCATGTGCTGTTCTTTCCTATTGTGACTAGACACATATAGGTACATATTTTGGTTGTGCACATTATTGAATTGATCTGGCTGTTTTTTTTATTGGAAGATTCAATTATTTAAGCAACAGCCATGTGCACAAAGTTGCTTGGAATGATCTTGTTTCAGAAAATGCAAATCTCAAATAGGTCTGCTGGTCCAAGGGGCGTAGTCTCAAACTGTACAAGCTTAATTAGTAGGATTATTGTTACTGTTATCAGATATTTTATATTAGTTTATCATTTTGAAAAGTGTCCTTAAAAACAATTTAAAGTGGTAGTTATAGCAATACAAAGTAAAATACTTTATTAAGAGAGAAGTTGCTATATGGAATTGGGAGAAAAATCTATTTTTTATGAAAGAGTCTTTGATCTGCTCCTGAAATTTCAGTGGGCCTCACAAAGGGGAAGCTATTCTTAATGCATATGCAGCTGTCCTTTCCAGGCCCTGAAATCCTGACTGAATATATTACATACAAATATTTAACCTGCATTAACCTCGACTTTAGTACTTCAGATGCTAATTAGAATCACATACAAGGACTGGTGTTTCGAAAATGGTGTTAAATTTAATTTTCTCAGTTCTGTTCTGTGTTTAATAATTAAACTGTCTCCTAAATTATCATCACTATCATTTACTTTGGGGGCTAATCAGAGCATGACATTAGTTGTGTTTTGTGCACTAGGGCTGTAGAAAAGAAGTTAATAAATTAGGTTAATTCACTGTTTTTGCCATCCACTGCTCTCTTCTGATGATGAAGCAAAACAACCAGCCCATGTAGATTTAAACATACTTAGCAGCAGAGCTTGAAATAAGTCTAAGTAGTTCAAGACTAAAAGTCTCCCCCTTGCAATTAAATTCTTTACATTCAAATCAAATGGAGTCATTATAGTCAGCCACCCCAAGTTTAGAAATGGAGTTTAGCAAGTTACATTTCTGCTATTAATTGTATACTTGTAAGCAAAGCAGCTATCTAGAAATGTGTGCTATTGCATGGGCTTTTAAAACAAAACTGGCTCTTCTTATAATTAATCTTCATTTCCATCATTATCAATAACTGTGAGCTCAGCGCCCGTTGGTGTCTGATGCCTTTCTCACTATTCCTTTCCACCTTTCCCTGTCCAGTGTGGAGTGGCTTAGTTTCTGTAGACTGGCTCTGCACCAATCTACTACATCATCTACCCATTCTCTGTGGGATCTGCCTCTCCTATAGCTTCCTCATCTTGCCTATACAACTTATCATCTTCACATAACTTGTCACAATTCCTATGTGAAGATGATTTCCTCTATTCTCTGTGCTCCCCCTGACCCCCTCAAATCAGAGGATTTTACTGGAAGTTTTAAGCTTCTAATCATAATCATCATCATGTTTGTCAATGTCTCTGCTTGCTGCAAAATCTGGGTATGAACGTTATTGTGAAAATACATTACCGTATTGAAAGTGACATTTTGCTCTGTGTTCTAATCTGGTGACTTTGAATCATCTGAACGTGCCTGGGCCTCGTAAATTGTTTCAAGTGACTGAGCAAAGAGAATGTCCTTGTTAATCACTTCCCACATATTAACATAAACTGAATTAAAATAAGTTAGTCCTGTTTTGAGCTCTGTAAGCACAATTAATGTTTCAGTCTCTCTTAGACATTTAAGCATTATTAGCACTTCCCTTTGAAGATCGAAAGAATAAAAAACCACACACAATCTCAACTGAAGATATCGACTATTATTTAAAACAAGAGACAGACTGGCATTTGTCATAGGACTCTAAGCCACATGCACCCCACAAAGTGGAAGGGGCCGGACAGCAGCCAGTGGGGGGGCGGGGTAACAGGGCTGGTGCCAGCAGTAGGAGCCCTTCCCTCTCTTCACCCCTACACATGCTTTCCCTGGCAGCTGTGGGGAAGATGCAGCAGGGTGGCACCAGCGCCCTGCTCTCTGGCTGCGTCACTCCAGGGGAGGGACAGGTTTGACCCCACTCTCCCCAGCAGGAAGTGGAGTAGCATGAGCTGGGGCCACCTTGCTGGGCTCTCCCTGCTGCTGCTAGTGTGTGGAGATGAGGGGGACAGACCTGCAAGGGCATTAGTTTACCATTGCCCGTGCACAGGTTCTCAGATTCCGGTTTCTGTCCCCCTACTAAAGACACACACACACACACAAAGCAAGGGCACGTGTTGTGAGGCACATGATGCTTGCAAACAACGCTGACTGAGAGCTGCACTGTCCCTCTGCATCCAATGAAAGAACTGCTACAGTTCAGCTGGCACCCCGTGCAAACGCTAGGTGTGCAAATGTAGCATTAATCATCGTCCCATAACTCTGTACCGTAGTTATACAACTTTGTATGAAGTCTTTTTATATGGAAACTTCTTATTAAGCCTTGGTGCAATGTTATAGCCCTTAAGAATACTTAAGGTAAAGGAAATGTCTTTGTACTTTGTACTCTCCCCTGTGACTTGATTGCCCAGTGTGATGGAGTGGGGGATACCTGTGTGTATGTGAGTGGCTCACAGAGGGTGTGGGGTCCTGCTGAGGGTAACCCTGACGACCAGGTAACACCTTTGTACGGGAGACAAAGGAGGAGGTGGAGCCTGAGGGGTTTGAATTGGAACTGGGGGTTGGAAGCAGTTAGTCTGGGCTGAGGGAGAGAGAGACAAAGGAGGGGGCAAGGCCCCGGCTCTGGGGGCCCCTCGGGGCGTCCTCCCCCCAACATGGATTGGACTGGCTGTCTCTGCCGGCTGTACTGACTCCTCTGTACGATGCTGTGTCCTGTCAGCTAATAAACCTGCTGTTTTCCTGCTGAGTGAGAGACTCTCCTGCCTGCGGACGGGGTGCAGAGCTTGGGGGACCCCAGAACCCCATCACACTGGTGTCAGAAGTGGGATGTTCTGCACCCCGAGGATGGAGCATCCAGTAGTAAGTGACGGGCGCCACGGAAGAAGAGGGGCCTGCGAGACCCAGGTGTGCTGAAGGGCAGTGAGGTGCAGTTCCCCAAGGCGGAGGGGCCTGCGGCCGAACCCAGGCAACTGCGGTTGTGGTCCTCGAGAGGGGGTGTCACACCCAAGGAGGGGTTACTCCTGGGAATCTGTTGGAGTCGGTCCCAGAAGGTGGAGGGGCCGAGAACCCAACCCCCAGGAACAAGTGACCCCTGAGGAGGCTGACGCTGAATGAGTTCTTCCCAAGACAGGGTGCTCATGGTCCCTGAGAGCGGGTGTCACACTGAAGAAGGGGTTCCGCTGGGAGTCTGTTGGAGTCGGTCCCAGAGGGCGGAGGGGCCTACGGCCTAACCCTGGGCAGCTTGTGACCCGCAAGGAGCCTGGCACACTGAAGGGATTCTTCCAGGAATCGTGGGGTGCAGAGGGCATCAGCCTGAGAGCCTGCAACCACGCTGAGCAACTCCGCTGTGAAGTGGCAGCACCTGGAAACCGAATCGAGATTAAAGAAGCTGGACAAGGCAGCGTGGATGTGCAGTGGCGGAGCTGAGGTTAAGGAGAATCCTGCAGAGGTGAGCCCGGATCGGGGCAGGGAACCCTGGACTGCATGGAGCTCTGAACTGAGTGGCCTGCCGCAGCTCAAGGAGGGAAGGAGCGATTCCAACCCATCATCTACTAGTGGCCAAGACAGACCTGCAAAAAGTTTTCCAGGCCTGGGCCGAGGAAGGTGCCTGTGTGTCTGTGCAGGAAAGCAGCTGATACACTGGGAATGGCAAGTTGTCTGTGAGAGAAGCTGCTTCACCTTCTGTGTGTGTGTGGAGACCAGCCGGGGGCTGGGACAAAGGAGAGAGTGTCTCCCATTGTCTGTCTGTGTTGAACAGCAGCAGCAGCCTGGGGAGAGAGCAGAGCCTGCGTTTGGAAAAGGTGCCAATGAGGAACTTAGCCCATTGTCTGAGGAAGATTCACCAGCCTGGGGTGGCTGGAGAAGGATCCACCAGAAAAGAGCATTCCAGGTGTGACTCTGAATCCAGCCATGGGGGCTGGAGCAGAGGGAATGGCTCTGGGATGGGCAGTGGTATCCCTGCTAAGGACACTGGTCCTTGGTGCAAAAAAAAAGTGCTTCTGCTTCTGGGGAAGTGAATCCTTTGCCTGAGCCTGTGGGGGCTCGAGATGGAGCCAAGATCCCAGAGCTGGATCTGAGGGCAGCTGAAGCCCAGATGGGAAGTGGGCCTGCCTCTGTGTCTCTCAGGGGGGATGATGCTTTAACTTGGTCTAATCCAGTTAGGATCATCAGGGAATCCCAGAGACCAGACGATTCTGGTACTTGTTCTTTGCCTGATGCTGAGGTGTTATTGGGAGGGGGTGAGAGGACTCTGTCCTACCAGAGTCATCCTCTCGCCAGGACACAAGAACAGACGGGCAATGGAGTTACGCTGACTGATGAAGATAAAGGAGCTGGTAGGAGAAGGGAGGAAAGGGACCCTAACCTTCTGTCCGGTGGTACTGGCTGTCTGCTTGGAGGGGGATTATGTGGGAATCTGCCTGATGGGCCAGAAGTGATCCTGGGTGTAGGTGAACCCCAGGAGCTGGTTGTGGCTCAAGGGAGCAGTGCCGCTGTGGAGCAAGACAGGGGTGAGTTGTTGTTTGGGGGAGCTCTTGAGGAAGAGAATGTCCCTGAAACTTTTCCTGACCCGTCTGTGGGGACTGCAGAAAATGGGAGTGAGGTGGAGGAGAGTGAACAGGAAAGGTGCTTGTCTGTCTGTAAGAGCCAGAGCAGCCCTTTGCCTGGGGAGAAGTTTGTTTCAGCTCCTGATGGCCAGGACCTGCCTGAGTGTGAAACCACTGGCTGTGCTCTGCAAGGGTCCAAAGCAGGCAGGGTAAAAGTTTCTCAGGAATTGGAAGCTGGTGCAAGTAAAGTGAAAACTATCAGGTAGTGTGAGCAGCCCTGTGAGAACCAAATAAAACAGCTGCACAGTCAGTCTCTGTAGGATGCAGGAGAGCGCCAGCAATTCCCCATCTCCAGAGGATGGAAACACTTATATTCTTATACTGGACTCCACTTCTGATTCCATGGGGAGGCAGTAGTTGGAGGTAAAAGGACAAAGATGCTGTGGGCCTGGTGGGCCAGTAAGGGATAAACAGGGATTCCTCCATGTGGATTCTGCGTCTGGGACTCACAAAACAACTCTCAGAAAGCAGTTTGGTTTGCAAATTTCCAGGCTGGCTGGGAGGGGGCCGTCTCCCTGAGATCATCAATGGCCCAGCTCTTGTTAGAAGGGAGGGCACAGCCAGAGAGATCAAATTTCCACCCCAGGGGGCAAGAGAGAAGATTAGAACTTGATGGTGCTAAGAAAGGCCTCAGCCATTTATCCCCAAAATACCAGATTCTCAAGGCTGTTGCACAAAGGTTGTGGTCTACCAAAGAGCAACGTAAATGTGCAGTTGCAATGGGTTTGTTCTGTTACTCACGCTGACTGTTGTAACCAAGGGGTGCTGCTACCAAAAGCTGTAGAATTGTACCATGTACTGAAGGTTTGGAAAGAGCCATGTGACATGATGACATTGATGTAGAAGCATGAGTTGTATGTTGAAGGAGTCTGTAACTCTGAAATGTCACCGTTGTTCCCTGTAACTAGTCTTGCAACCTCTCACGTGAGGAGGAACATTCCAAACCTATTGTGTGGCATGGAAGGGGAAACTGAGGCACACAACCATTTTGGTGGTCTGGCTAAATGCCAAGGGTGGAAGCATTTGTACCTTCTTTTACTGGACTGTAACTGAATTCCAGACATTTGCCGGAGCAGCTGTATGGGCTGGTGGTCACACAGGGCAGGGCCCAGACCAGAAAAGAACTATTTGATCTGTTGATGCTGCAGCATCTGTATGGGCTCTGCCTGCCCGACTTGAGAACGTGGCTGACGGACCGGGGCCGAAGCAGGGAGACCAACCAGCCTGAGGGAACTAAAGGGACTTGTCCGGCTGCATCACATGAAAAGGGCCAATACCAAGCTCCTGAGTTGGAGCCTCCCCCAGCAGGATTATGACATGGAGGTGGTGCACATGAAGGGAAGCACCGAGGGTACAGCCGATGCCCGATCACGAGGGGAGGGCCCCGAACTTCCCCAGGTCACCGGCTGAGTGACCCCGCTCAGTTCGGTCTGGAAGGGGGGAGAGATGTGATGGAGTGGGGGATACCTGTGTGTATGTGAGTGGCTCACAGAGGGTGTGGGGTCCTGCTGAGGGTAACCCTGACGACCAGGTAACACCTTTGTACGGGAGACAAAGGAGGAGGTGGAGCCTGAGGGGTTTGAATTGGAACTGGGGGTTGGAAGCAGTTAGTCTGGGCTGAGGGAGAGAGAGACAAAGGAGGGGGCAAGGCCCCGGCTCTGGGGGCCCCTCGGGGCGTCCTCCCCCCAACATGGATTGGACTGGCTGTCTCTGCCGGCTGTACTGACTCCTCTGTACGATGCTGTGTCCTGTCAGCTAATAAACCTGCTGTTTTCCTGCTGAGTGAGAGACTCTCCTGCCTGCGGACGGGGTGCAGAGCTTGGGGGACCCCAGAACCCCATCACACTATTGCCCAGTTGAGTGAATGAGTTGTGAATGAGCGAAGCGTAGAGGGCCTCCAAACAGCTGCAATGGTTGGAGATGGGATAGAAGCCAAACCCAAGGACACTAAGATTTGTCAAGTGGGCTCATTAAGATGGCCATGGGAGTAAGAAGCAAGCAACTTCTTTGGAGGTAAATTCAAAGACCCTTTGAAGATGAGTGTGGCAGTATTATCATAATACCCAGAAGAAGGAGCCACAGAGGACTAACTGCATATGCATATGGTGATACCAATTTTGCATATGCATACAACAACTAAGTAGTGTAGATTTACATGAGTCCAGGGAGTCTTACAGGAGGACCCTGGGTTTTTTGTCTTGTCAACCTAGGCTCATAGATCCGCATCGACAGAAGCCAGGCTTCACCCCTCCCTCACCTAACTCACCTCATCAGTGAAATCAGGGGGAGCAACTAGTTGGTAACAGCAAGATGGAGTATGCGTGTGTGTGAGTGTGTGTGCATGAGTGTAAAATATATCATATTCATATAACAGCGTTCATGGATATGTGTTTTGCCTTATCCCCTGACAAGATCTCATGCAGTACTACATCTTCCCTGTAGCTGCCAGGAAAAGCACGTGCAGGGAACTGGGGTGTAGAGAGGGAAGGGCTCCCTGCTGTTGGCATTAGCCCTATTACCCCCTGCTGGCTGCTGTCCAGCCACTTCCACTTTGTGGGGTGCATGTGGCTCCTTGTAGATCCCCCCACCCCCCGCACAATGCTCCTGCTTCCATTTCCTACCCCGGGCCCTTCCTCTGCTTTTTTATGCCCCCATCTCAAGACCTCTTCCTCCTCCTCCTGCGCCGTAGAACTGATTTCTGCCCAACAGAGAGATAAGGAGTTTGATTGTAAACACTTTCTGGTTCCCAGAAAGAATAAGAGACAGAAGCCACTCTTAGATCTGAGAGTGTTGGACGCTTCCATCACAGTGCATAAGTTCAGGATGCTATTTTTCCACTTAGTCCTTAGCTTCTGCAGGGAGATTGACAGGCAATGTTGCAGTTTATGGAACACTAGGAGCTGAGACCATCACTTAGATTTCATTTAAGACAACGAACCAATGCAATAGGACAACTTTTGATCACAACCTAGTCAAAAAATTGACCTGCTGGTGAAAAGCTGTGCGCAAACCCTCTAGAACTGGCTGAAGTGTTTTGATTTAAAGAGGGCTGAATTTTCACAAGCTCTTTGACCTGTTCTTCCAACCAATTCTAAAATCTTCTAAGCTTGGACCACATCGTAAGAGTACGTTTCATGGACCACTACCTCTCTTCTTCCTATGGGTCAGCTCCTTCAATTTATTGTCTTGCCACAGTCCTTAACTACCAGCATAAAATTATTCATAAATGATGATGTGCTATGCAGGTATTTTGGTATTTTTAATGGTCTGTTGCACTCAGTCATGCTGCTGGTATTTGGGTGAAGAGGTGAGGTAATGATTAGAAAGAGGTATCCCTGGCAACTTCTGATTTGAGCAGATGGCTGTCTGCTCCAGGTATAGAGGGGAGAATGGGTATTCTACCTGGGAGTCAGCTAACTTCTCCACATTTTCAGCTGCTTTAAAAACAAAAAACAACAAAAAATAAAACCAAGGATGAGGGTAGAAGCAGTCAGAATCAAGGTCCCAGCTTTCTGTGAACTAGAGTTTGAGAACCTCTACACTATCCTATATTTCTGGCTTCCACTGGGCTCATATCGTTACTATTTGGTATAATAATTATACAAATAGATTATTTAGTTTTCAGGGGATAAAATGACAAAATCATTAGGTTTGTTTTCAAATTAAAGTGTAATATTAAAATCAGAGCCTTGGCAGGATAATGTAAGCAGTTTTTCAAAGTAATTATACACTTAATTTTGAACCTTATATTTCACTATGGGCCAGTTTCTGCTGTCCTGGCACAGAGTACACTTTACTCTCTAAGTAGTTCTCTTGAAGTCAGTGAGACTACATACTGAATAAGATGATGTGAGTGAAGCTTCCAGAATCTGTCTTATAGAGGTAAAATCTTCAAGTACAGCACCTGTTGAAAGCCAACAAACCCCTTTGGTTTTTCAAGCATTTCAAATATTTTGTTCTCTGGTTGCTGAGAGCATCCATGACCCACTGCTGTGAGAGTTAATTCAGTCTTAACCTGATTTTCATTTGACTTGCTAACAAGTTGCTTAACATGAAAATCTTTTGTTCAGTGTATGACCATTTCTAGGATGCAGAATTTTTAGAGATCTGTCAACCAATCTGTCAACTTTATTTTCGTTTTTAAATTTCTGCTGTCAGAGTTAAAAGCACTAAGTCAGGTAAAATAAAAGATTTACTGCCTTCCTTCAGCAGCCTTTTCAGTATCCAGATCAAGGCCATTGCAAAGGAGTAGCATCCACGAAAAGGACTTGGTGTCTAATACACAATAGATCAGTGAACAGGACTTCATTTATTCTAACTGTGTCACAGGCTAGACATGGGACTTATCTTTTTCTCTCTTTCTTTCAGATGACATGTTTGACCTCCCATTCCCAGATGATATGGACAATGACATTGGAATTTTAATCACAGGGAATCTCCACTCTCCTCCAAATTCCTCTCCAGTTCCTTCCCCTGGCTCTCCTTCTGGTATTGGCGTGGGAACTCACTTTCAGCATAGCAGGGTAAAGATCTGTAACATTCAAGACATATGCACATTAAGTAATTCTCAAACAAAGATTTTTCTGAAATTTCTAAAAAATAACTAGCTAACTGCAGACAGAAGCTAATGGCGGAAGAAGCCTTGAAGTTAACAGTAAAATTGAAGTTAATAGCTAGCTATTATCCTAGAAGATGAAAGGTACTCTAGTTACATCTTTATTTATATCAGCCCTTCAAAATTAGGGATGACTGTAAATTGCAGAACTTGATTTGGATGGAAATTTTTAATTTCTTGTGCCAGGGCCATATTCTGTATCACTAAAAAAGATGTCCATCTGTATTCACAAAAAGCAAAGATTAAGATGGTTTGCACAGTGCATAGAATTAGAAGGAACCACAAGGGTCATCTCATCTAACCTCTTGGCAAATTGGAAGATTTGCTGTGTCTAAGTCATCCAAGATATTCAACCTCCTTTTGAAAGCCTCCAGTGAAGGATCCTTCACCAGTCTCCCTAGGCAGTCTGTTGCATTGTCCATTGTTCTAACAGGAGGAAGTTCTCCCCAGATTTAATCTGTTACACTATCTTTGAACTCATTGCCTTTTGTCCTGCCCTCTGTGGTAAAAGAAAATAGGTGCCTGTAGCTGACATCAAAGAGTAGGATTTGAGACAGTGGTTTTAGATATGAGCCTGGTTTTGAACTGTTCATAAATGATTTTCCAAAAAGGAAGGTTGTGTTTGAGTGAACTGTTTTTCCTCATGATAAAGCCCATTGTCAGAACACAAGCTCAGCAAATGCTGGAGTTTTATGCAAATCTTGTTTTCTCTGTGGGGGAGAGGGGAAGAGCTCCGTGTGCATGTTTCCGTAAAGGTGACTATTTAAAGTGAAGTTGGTTTCAGCATCAATGGTTATTCAAATGCAGTTTTTATTAATTTAAGAGAGAACTGTTGAATCAAATTTACTATAATTTTGAAGCAAGTTCAGCAGGGCTGTCTTACACACACACACACACACACACACACACACTCTCTCTCTCTCTCTCTCTCTCTCTCTCTCTCTCTCTCTCTCGTTATGTAAGTGACTTCATGGTGCTTTTATTAATGCCCATCATAATCCTTTCTGTGACAAATGCGCAGAAACTGTAGGCACCGAATTTATAAGGTGGCAGCAGGACAGATTTCATGAAGGAAGTGTTGAAGTTAAAAATGAAGTATTCAGAAACGTGTCATGACAATTACTAAAAAAATTGATTGAAGTTTAACTAGAAATAAATCAAGGATAATGAAGATGAATTTGTTGCTTTTGTCACTACATAGATATATTTCATAACTAGCAAAAAAAGAAAAAGAAAAAGAATCCTGTGGTACCTTAAAAACTAACTGATTTATTTGGGCATAAGCTTTTGTAGGTCAAAATCCACTTCATGTGATGCATGGGCATGATACTTGTCACATTTTTATAACTAGGCAATGTGAAAAATCGGCAATACATTTTTGTAGTTTATAAAAGTGAAATTGTAAAGCTGGTGTGGTTTTTGAAGTCTGGAACGAATTTCTTAAAGCTAAGTTCATTGTGAGACAACAGCACTTTGCTCAAACAACCATTTTTTTTAATCAAAAACCCTCTCCTCACAGAAAATTCAGTGATTTTTTTCAAACTGGGGAAATTTACAGATTAACAGCCCTGAAAAATAAAATCCCTTTAGCCACAGGCACAGTACAAGTATAAACTAGCCATATTTTTCTGCGCTAACTGTGCTTCAGCTGTCCTTGTAAGGGACTATCTTGACAGGTAAGAAGGCAACTTAAAATATATTTTCTTTTACATCTGTGCTGCAACTTCCAAGAAGAAGGCTAATTGGGAGCTGGAGGTGTTTTTTTTGCGATCTGGGTACATGTCCATTAGATACCAGTTATTCAACTCGCTTCTCAAAGATCACCAAGAAATTACAAATTATGCTCCATAAATTCAGACAGGCACCCTGAAGAGGGAAAAACTCTGTATCCTATTACCAAATCCTTAAGCCACCCATTCCCATCACTGAGTATGAGTTAACAACTTACTCTCCGAGACTTACTGAGTTGTTCAGTCCCTATGATCATTTTTTTACTCCTGGTAGAATTCTCACAGAATTCATGGCCCCCCACGGATTTTTTTGTTTTCCCACAGAACAATATCTTAAGTCACAAGAGTGCCTATGAGTCCCGCCCCAGCGGTGCAGGCTGGTCAGTTTGGGTGCCCAGAGAAGCAGATAGAAATGAAGAATCACTGCCAGTGTGGGGGAGCTGAGCAGGAGGGAGAGGGACACACACCCACACCTTCTGTTTGTAGAACATTTGGCATTGAGGAGAAGGGATTTAGAGTGTTTCTGACTGAAGGTAGCTGTGGGTCAGGCTCTCTCCCCTCAGTCAGGGCAGAATGTAGCAGTCTGCCTGCTTAGAAAATTGTTCCTATTGTTTTTAGTGAGTTCTCCCAGAAGGCTAAAAGGAGGTGGAGTGTGGGTGGGGGGAATTTAAGGCTCCTTTACATTGCCTCCGTGGTGTAAAAGAGCCTTATTGTAAGGAACAGCATGGCCTTTTAAATTCTTACGGTTCCTTAGTGATTAGATCTAGTATACCTTTTTGTACTGAAAAATAATTCCTTTAAAACATGGTCCATGAGCAGTTTGCTACTGACTTTTTTAGAGGTGGCTAGTGCTCAGTATAAATTGTCAGTTGGAGTCCATAGCCTTCAGGTGCCTGTAATGTAAAACTGACCATATGGCTGCATGTATTTGTTGACCCAGTAATTAGAAGTTAAGGATCAATACCAGCTACATCACTGTTAGACAGAGGAGAGATGGAGGACTTGCTTAAATGCTTCTCAGTTCCATTCTCCATCAATTTCCCAGTAGTTTAAATAAAATTACTGAAATACTTGATATCAGAGGGGTAGCCTTGTTAGTCTGTATCCACAAAAACAATAAGAAGTCCTGTGGCACCTTATAGACTAACTGATTTTTTTGGAGCATAAGCTTTTGTGGGCAAAGACCAACTTCGTCTTGCATTTATTGAAGTGGGTCTGTTGCCCACAAAAGCTTATGCTTCAGAAGAAAACCTGTTAGTCCATAAGGTGCCACAGGGCTTCTTGTTGTTTTTACAAAATAATTGATATCAGCATAATTATATTGTGTTATTTTATAAAATAAAATATGCAGAGTTTAAAAATTTTATAAACAGATTTTTTTATTTTTTGGGCAATATTTTAATATTTTGGCACAAAATTCCCCAAAAGAATAAGGAACTGCTTCATATAACTGTCTTCAATGAAAATTCTATCCCACTGGCTTTAAAGAGGCGCCAAAAGGTTAATGACCAAAGAGCTTGGAGACCTGGACAGGTCTCTTCTGGGTGAACCTGTCCTAATAATTCAGTTTAACCATTAACAAGGGACTAGTAATTGAGGTGTAATTTTTGTTTTTAGAAAAGCAACAGCGTGTGATCATTGCCTTCTGGGTCAGGGCAGGTCAAGCCTTTATCCACCTAACCTGTAATTGATTGTTGTAGTTTACTTGTGTAAACCCTGATTGCTCAGCAGCAGTTTCAAAGTCTGCTGTTGGATTTTCCAAGTGCCTGCAGCCAGGTGAACTGCAGCCCTTTCTACGCACAACCGCTTTAGGGGCTGTTTAATTTTCTTTTATGCCTGATTAAGATGCTGCTTTTGGAGAAAGGGCTGCTTTGAGGACTAGATTGGAATGTTTCATAATTAAACCAATTTGGGTGTAGTTGGATCAGATGCGTGTTTTCCCCCAACTCAATCAGAAAGCATGTGGATTAAATGGATTGCCAATCCACATTCTTCTGAGACCCAGCTCAGTCTAAACTATGTTTCAACTTTCGAAGTCACCATGTCTGAATCTACCAAAGTAATAAAAAGATGAGAAAGAACATTGACGAAAAACCAAAGGACCTATAAAAATGTAGTTAAATTTAAAACATGAAATTAACTTCTCTTGAGCAGAACAAACATTACTTCTCTTACCAGTTTTTGAAGTCTTCCTGTATAGTGGTTAGTTTGATAGATGATGTGAACATCTTGAACAGAGGATGAGGGAAATTAAGGTGTGCCAAAGTAAAATTTTTTAATTCAGTCTATAATGCAATGGTCACATATTCCATCTATCTACTGCATCCTGCCCCAGTGATGCTAGCTACCAATGGAAGCATGCCAAACTTGTTTTTCCAGCTAGTTGGACTTAGTATACTAATGAGAATAGTTGGTACAGCTCTTCGAAAACTCATATAGAAAACAATCAGTAATGTTTATTTCCTTACCAAAAGAAGGGACTTTATCCAGGATATGGGGGAGTGGGATTCAGGAAAACACACAATTTTTATAATGATGTTTCATACCACACTACTTTTTGTCCTCGTTAAACTGATTGTTCAGTGGGGTGTGAACGTAAACTTAATTTCCATCACAGTTAACACAAGCAAAATTTCCTTAGCAGTAGTGCACATAACAGCAGACAAGAATGAAGGAAAAGGTGTGAGTTTATCCAGTTTAAAGGCACCCTCTTCACTTCACTCTGTTATAGCCTAGCTTTTTTGTTCTACCTTAAATATCCTGAAAATTTGAACTCAGTTACTAATGCTGCTTGTAGCAGTTTTTCCAGTATTGGACATTCATTCCCAGTGCCACTCTCTCTGTCTTTCCTTCCACACCATGGCATTAACAGGTGTAGAACTCAGAGCATGAGCTAAGGATTCTAAACCTTATTCAGCAACGAAGGGTCCTGTGGCACCTTGCAGACTAACAGAAAAGTTTTGAGCATGAGCTTTCGTGAGCACAGACTCACTTCATCAGATGCTGGTCAGGACCCTTCGTTGCTGTTACAGATCCAGACTAACACGGCTACCCCTCCGATAGTTAAAGCTTATTCGTAATCCTCCAGGAGGTGGCACTGTGTGGATACCTAGGCTTGACAGCTCAGACAGTGGGGGTCTGCAACCTAGGACTCTGGAGCCACATGTGGCTCTTTAAGGACTTCTTTGTGACGCCTGACGCTATAATTGCAAAGGTTTAAAAAAAAAAAAAAAAACCTTCTGATTATTTTCAATAAACAGTGAATGTCTAAAAGCCTGAAAATGAGCAACTAATATTTAAATAGCAAACGATATGTGATGTCAAAATGTTAAATAACTCCCCCTAGTGTCCTCTAGAGAGAGAGAAGGTTCAGGAGTGAAAGTCAGGAAGACAGTCGTACAAACACACACACAAAGTTTGAGGAAATAGAATATGTAAAAAGTTTACCATCCTGCAAGAAACCTGTATCACATTACAAATCATTGTGTGTGCACTGCTCTTAAGATAGAGGTTAGAAAAAGTATAGTTTGATGTTAGTTATTAAGGACCATCTTGTATTCACATGCATTGAGGCTCTTGAATTATTGCGTTGTTTACCAAATTGGAAAAAAATGGCTCTTCTTGCTCTTTTGGTTGCTGGCCCCTCAGTCAGACAGCGTTCATCAAAAAGTGTTCTAGTAAGAGAAGCTATGCAAGCATGGCGTCTCCACGCTGAGACCTTTTAGCTAATGGACTAGCAGGCTGAAGTTTCCTCTCATCTGAAGTTTGTTCTCTGAAAGAAAATATTCTTGAGTTGAAACATCTGCAATGACATAATGTTGTCTTATAGAATCTCAGCTAGTGGGATTTTTAGCCTTTTTTAAATTAACCAGTTGAATAAATGTAAATATGTTCGGTTAGGGTGAAAGAACGTAACAGGATCTTGTATGTAGCACAATTCATATCAAATACTCTACCACAGAAATTTACCATATAAAATAAACTAATTATTGATTGTCATAACTAGCACAGGAAGGAATGGAAAAGAGGAGGTATGTTTCCTCTTGGACTGTATACAGTACAGTACATGATACTTTTACCTTTAATATAACGTAGCACATGTTGTTTTTCCTTGTGTGAGAATAATGTGAATAGTCAGTATAATTTGTCACACCCATGATATAACAAATGTAACTGTCTGAAAGAGTAGATACAGTTACAAACTTGAAAGACTGAATTATTTGTCTGAACTCACACATCTTTGACAAAAAACAGCCATTTTTAAGCTACTTTTACAGACCCAAAAGGGTGTCTCTTAGTATTCCCTTACATTAGCTAAAGAGACTGGAATTTGCAATTTGCTGAAAGCTTATTCTGCAGCATATGGGAAAACTCATGAAATTTATGAAAAGTAGAAATCATGAAATTTCTCCAGCCACTGCTGAACGAAAAGTCATCCTAATGCCATTCCTCAGAACACCTCAGTCTTCCACTAATCTAAGGAGGACAACTTCCTTCAGGATCAGCCCCTTCTTTTTCCCTGCATCTAATCTTATATTTATGCCATTAGGTGTTGGAACCTGCTCACTTCACTTTGTCATGTTCTACTGTTTAAGGACCTGAGGTGCTCTGGGATTGTTAATCTAGAGAACCCCACTACTAGAGATTAGGGATAAAGAGTCTGTGACGAGCTAGAGGTGTGTGCCACACAATCTTCTGAGATTACCATAAAGGCTGAGTATACAAAGGCGTGCCTGTGGGTGCCGACAGAAGAGTGATTGGGAGGGTGAAACAGGAAAGAATTAATTGATTTTTCATGTTGATACTTTTTTTTTTTTTTTTTTTTTTTTTTAATCTAGAGCCAAGGAGAGCGTCTTCTTTCCAGAGAAGCTCCTGAAGAGCTGAAGCAACAGCCTCTTGCTCTAGGATACTTTGTATCAACTGCCAAAGCTGAGAATCTTCCACAGTGGTTCTGGTCATCCTGTCCACAGGCACAAAACCAGTGTCCCCTGTTCCTGAAGGTTTGCCTAATTTCCTGTCCCTAGATTGAAGGGGGAGAGGGCGGAGAAAAACAGACGGGAACAACTTTCCTGGGAAGTACTGGCTTTCAGGAGTGTCAACTGATTACATTGAAATTCAAATGTAATTCTAGTTTTAAATATAATCAGTTAGTTGCTGCTTTCCTATTTACGCTTCCTCTGCCCCCTGAGGTTTTTGTCTACATCTGCAATGACATGAGCATCCCTTCCCCACCTACAGAAACTCAAGGTTGGGCCTCCCTTTATGCTGGGTTTTTGTGTGCCAGCTGCCTCTTCTCTAATGGATTGGTCTGCACAGTCACACAATGGACACGGACAATTTCCAATTCCTCAACACCCCCACACTAAGAAATATTAAGGGAGGGCACCGGGGCTTTCACTTCGCTAGATCATCCTAAGGAAGGGGAAAATGTGGCACCAAGACCAGAAATGAGGAGCTCAAGCAAAAGAGCAGTTCGTGTGACGCAGCCTCATTGATGTACAGCGACAGATGCGCTATAAGAACCTGCACAGGACAGATACGGATTCAGTATCTTGTTTCTTCTTTGAGTGATTGCTCACGTCCGTTCACTTCGAGGTGTGCTCTTGCCACGTACACGGCTGCCAGAAGTTTTTTCCCTCAGCAGTAGCCGTAAGGGAGTGGCTTTGGAGCTCACTGGAATTACACACACGCTACAGTAAATAGACCACCACCAACTCCCCTCACCCTTAGTTTTTCTTGTTGTCAGTAAGGATGGTGGAGCTGTGCTAATGCCCCTAACACTGTTGCTTCTTGTTGGACTTTGTTCTTCTAGTCTGACTTGTTAAGTTTCTCTCTGTTGTCCATTCTCCATAGTACTTAGAGATTTTAAGTCCACCCTTGGGACTGGCCATGCCCTGGTGCCCGGCTTTTTTATTGCTGCAGGAGGTGCCCGTTAATGATCCACACAACAGTTGTTCATGGTGTTTAGGCAAGCAAGACATCATTAGTAAGTGTAGAATTTGCAAGTCCTTCACGTTCAGGACAAAGAACGAGAGATTCTTCTCAATGCTGTTCTTATGGAGCCCACCCTCACCCTCATGCTGGAGCAGAGCAGTTTGGCACCCAACATTGGGACCTGGATGTGCAGCACTCCCACTGGAAGGGCATCAGTCCCCATCTGTGACTCTAAAGAAAAAGCCTAAGCAGACAGATAGAGGACAATCTCTGGTTTCCTGCACGGGATAGTACAAGCCTGGGTTGATCAAGGCCCTTAACAGATAGTGCTCCACCTCAGTGGGGTTTGAAGGCCCCAGCTCAAGCTGAGCACAGAAGCCCAGCCCATGCTTGGCCAGCCACCCTGGACAGCAGCAGGAGGACTTGCCAACTCCACATTACTTCCATGCTGGAGGCCCTATAAATGGTGCAGAACATTATGTCCTCACAGGTACCACCACACCAGTCTCCCTGGAACCAGTCTTGGGGTAAACCCACTCTTGGATCACCACTGCTTCCCTTGAGGCAGGGCTCCCCATCACGGGGGATGTGTTAATGACCACCCCCTCGTAGCAGGCACACTTCTGATCAGGACAGCCCAGAACAGGGCAGAGAAGCTCCGAGGCAAGCTTGTCAGTGGCAGAATGCAGACCTTTGAGGCATGTACCCCCATCTCCAGCAAGAGAACTGGAGTCAACATAGAGACTATCTGCGATCCCAGTACAGACTGACCGGACACTGCTACCATTCCACAGATGCGTATTGATCTCCTAGGTCAACTTCACCATGACATGCAGCTCCGCAATATTAAGCCTATTCCTTCTCCCAGTCCTGCTTGCTATCCCGCCACTGGCCTTTGAGCATTCAGCGTTGATCACCACCACTGGTCACCAGGACCCTGCGCCAGGCATTCCTCAGAATGATGTGGGTCTGTCTCAGCTCGGAGAGGCCAGCCCTGGTCAGAGAGGAGTCATCATTTGGCCTACTCTTGGTCACCAGTGACCACTCTGCCAGCTGGGCTTCAGAGCATGGTGTTCCCTACTTTCACTTGGTGGAGTAGCCAGCATCATGGGTGCTGCATGCAGGCCTGTGGCCGTAAACTCCATGGCCCATGCAGTAGTATCCCTTGAATCCATTGGGTTTCACCTAGACATCCTATGTGGCCCATTCAGTTACTAGAACTTCGGAGAGACCTTCAGCCTTCATCTCCCTTCCCCCCACACTGGCACCAGATGTCTCGGCGGTGGCACCCTGCCAACCCCTAAAAGGGTGGATGAACAGGCCACTGTGCCAGTAATGGTGGAAGAAGTCCCCTCCAGCTCAGGCATCCTTATCATCATCACTGGTGTGGCTACTGTCCCCACTGGTCCCCCAGAATAATGTGAAAGCTCATCAAGAGCTTTTGAAGAGGGTGGCTGCCAATCTGAGCCTGCATGCAGAGAACCTGCAGGAATCTGTGAACTCCCTCTTTGATGTCATTTGCCTAGTGGCCACTGCCAGGGTTGCTTTGCCCTTGTATGAAGGAGTCACTAAAATCCCAGCTGCCCTATGGCAAATAACGTCATCTCTTCCCCTGACCTCTAAAAGGGTGGAATGCAATACTTCATCCCCTCTAACAGGCATGAGTACCTATTTACTCACCCAGTTTGCAGTTCCCTGGTGATGGAGGTGATGAAGTCCCAGGAGCAATAGGGTCAGCCAGGTCACCCCTAAGAATAAAGACTCTAGCAGACTTGACTTGTTTGGGTGAAAGGTTATTCATCCTCCAGTCTTCAGTAATGGGTGGCTAATCATCAGGTCCTGTTAGGCATTTGAGTCCATCCTCTTTGATAAAGGTGCCACGGCAGCTTGGGCAGCACTCCAGGCAGCATTGGATATGGCTGACACAGCCACACACACCGTGGTGTGGGCTGTCTCTTGGTTGCTTCTCTTGAGTTTTTTCTTGGAAGCTTAGCAGTTGTGCAAGATCTCCCATTCAGTGGGCATGCCCTGTTCACAGAACAGACTTTCATGAAACTCCATGGTCTTAAGGATTTCCATATGACCCTGAAGACATTGGAACTCTATGTCCCCAGCCCTTCCCACAAGTGGCTCAAGCCACAGCTTTCCCAGGTCCAAGGGAGCCACTTCCTATCAGGAGCCACCACAAAAAAAATCTTGGGGGTTTTAAAGTCACAGCAAGGTCAACAGCCTAGCCTTCCAGCCAACCATGTTCAACCATTCCAAATTGTGATCCAAAGCAGAGGGGAGGAGGGACAGGGACACCCATATTGAAGATTCTCAGTTACCACACAAGGGGAGTAATCCTCTCATCTTCATCTCGCCAGCTGAGAGAACGAAGGGCCTATGGGTGTCCACACAGAGGATTTTTGAACTGGATAAACACTTGCATACAGACTTGTTATGAATTGGCAGGGGTCCCATCCCCACTGATCATGATGACACACTCATCCAGAGCACAAGCATCTTTGGTGGCATTCCTGGCTCACATTCCAATACCGGACATCTGTAAGGCCGCTGCATGGTCATCGGTACACTTGCTGCCAACCCACCGTGCTATCACTCAGTAGGCCAGGGATGATGCTGAGTTCGGAAGAGCTGTGTTGTGAGATGCATGTCCATGACGGCTACCTGCTTCGAGGGATACTGCTTGGAAGTCACCTCAGTTGAATGGACATGAGCAGTCAGTCAAAAAAGAGAAGCCAGTAACCTGTTTCCATAACTGGTGTTCTTCAAGATGTGTTACTCATGGCCATTCAATCTTCTGCCCTCCTCCCCCACTGTCAAAGTTTCTGGCAAGAAGGAAGTGAGGATGGGAAGAGCTGGCAGTGCCCTATGTACTGTGACATGTGCCTGCCACTCTAGAGGGTGTCAGAGTCAGGCTCATGTGGGTACTGCTGAGGATAAAATCTTCCAGCACTGGTGCATGTGGCAACCACACACACTTAAGTTGAATGGACATCTCAAAGAACATTAGTTATGGAAACAGCTGTCTTTTCTTTTTTACGTTTAACTTTTTATAGATTTTCATAAACTGGCAGTGAAAAGTATAAAACTATACGACTTACAGCTCGTGCATGTTTCCAAATATCGCAGGCTTCGCAGGATTGCCAGTAGAGCTATGGAATTTCACAATTTTATAACTTGTCAAGGCAGCAAGACTAAACAGTATATAGACTTCACATATTAGAGAGGGAATAAGAAATAAAATAGAAGCCATGCATGAACAGGAAGAAGAGGGTAGTGGGATCAGTATCTTTAGAGGATTTTTCTGTAATCCTACAGATTTTTTTACTTAATACCATCTTCCGTGTATATAATGCTTTCCATTCCAAAACATCACAGAACACATTATAAAACATACTGGTGTATGTACACTGAAATTCCTTCAACTACTAGAAAAATGTAATCACCTACGGGATGGCAGGTAGCATTTCCACATTATGCAACTGGGGGAAAAGAATGTACCCCAAATGCAATTTCAAAGTACGTACATAAGCAAGACTTAATTAGACAGTCCTCCTGTCCTTGCACATTTCCAATTTAACCTCTTGAATGCTTAATTAAGTACCAGAGGTCTTCCTAGCTGCCTCGGTTCTTTCGTTGGTGTCTATCATTCTACTAGAAAAGACTGGTCTTGTGCCCTTTCCTCAACAGGAGAAGACAGGCTTAAAGTGGTGGTCAGTGAATATAGAAGAGTAAGTTGTCAGTAAGGATACCTTTGTGAGAAAACTTGGCAGAGGAAGTGGATTTGGTACTAAGCTCTGATAATTTCAAGGGACCCAGCCCTGTAAGATGAAAGGTGGCACCTCACGCACCCCATCTCCTACTTGTATATGAGAGATGTTGGCTCCATGCTTACGAAAAGAAGAGAGCCAACTCAGTGAGTCATCAGCCCATCTACTGTAGCATTTCTGGTTCTAAGTATATGCTTGGCTAAACCCTGCTTTGCTTGCTAGATTTAAGATTACAAACCAAACAGATATGAAATCGGGGATCAACGGTAAGGTTTTTGCTCATTTTAAACCTCAGTTTTTGAGGTTTGGGAATGTATCAGAGCTATTAAAATTCAATTTCCAGTGGTAAAAAGCACAGTCAACACAGACAAAAACCACAGTTTTCTGGATGCTATCCTTAAACATGTGAATGGGTTTGGACTTTCTGCTGCTGGATTCAGAAGCGCACTGGGTGTGGTAACTCCAGTTGCTGACACTTTACATATTGGCTATTTGGCTTTTGGGGCCAGCTTTTTTACATATATAGTGCCTGTGGATTTTGGACCCCAGTTCACTGTGATTTTCAGAGGCATGTGACCCCCAGTAATAAAAATGTGCAGCGCAGTTCAGAGAAGCATTAGAGAATAAAATTGCAGAGATACAGAGTGTATATGGACACACTGTATGATTCAGCAGAGAACAGTATATCCAGCTCTAGAGTCTAAACCTAGTTCACCAAAATTTCAAGTTGTCCTGGGAAGTGGGGGAGGGCCCTGCTTATTTAAAAGTTCTCAGATATGTCTGCTGGTCTTTGTGAAATGTTCAAACACACCTCTGATGCAAACGGCTATGTTTGTCACTTTCCTTCCATAGGCCTCATTGCATCACCATATCTCCGTAGCGCAGACTGATGAACTTCTCTCGGTCAGGAACTCTCAACGGGTTCCCCATCCCCTCGACTCTAAAACTACATCAGATGTTCTGAGGTAACATTTTCTATGCTGTGAATTCCCCCGCCCTCCCAAAGCAATGAGAACAGAGTATTGACTCTTTGCTGAACATTACTGAGAGATCTTCCATTGCTTGGAACCTTGGAATCTTTCCCCTGCTTTAAACCCTTCCAGGCTGCACTGTGTTCATCCCTCTTTGGGTGCTAACCTCTGGATACCCCTCCAAAGGGGTCGGTCAGTTTTGTGGTGGGAGTATAAAGTTGAAGGTGAGTTGGGTTGGCTGCTCTCAAGCTCCAGCTGGAACTGAGATTTTTAGGGCTTCTGCATTTCCAGTTCTGCAGCAGGTAGCCAGTTCCAGACCCTAGGGAGCCAGTTGCTGTCTGGACTTTCTGCCCTGGAGCTGGCAGTGTAACAGAACCCAGCGGCTGCAACAGCTACCAGGCTGATCTGCAGAGATGTCAGCTCTGGAACAGTAACAGGTTTCCAGTGGAAATCAATCAGGTTTTTCACAACATTCTGTAGAATCTACATTAGATTTTGCTCCAGCAAATTAATATGGACAAAACTAAGTTTTATCAGATATATTCCTGACTTGCAGAGCTCATTGGAAATTTTCCACATGTGCGTTTTAGAAAAGACCACAAAACAGGCAGGACTGTAATTTTCTAGTGCCATTACTCAGTCTCTCTCTCTCTCTCACACAGGTTTGTTTTGGAGCAGTACAATGCACTGTCCTGGCTCACATGTAACCCTGCCACTCAGGATCGCAGCTCCTGCCTTCCTGTTCACTTTGTGGTGCTCACTCAGTTGTACAATGCCATCATGAATATACTTTAATAGAAAAGCACTTGTTCCTCTGGCTCTTTCCCCTCTCAACCTGAGAAATGTGCCACAGTCTGCAAAAATCAAAACTTTGCTTCTCTTCAGACCAGGCACGAGGTTCTGTGCTGTGCTTCAGTTCCTCCACAAGCACACATTGATTTCTGCAGTGTTCAAAACTAATCAACCCATTGACACATCTCTGGCAGCTTTTATCAAAAATCTGGGCTCATCCGGAAACAGTGAACATACAATACCCTCAATCCAGTGTTAGCTTAGAGGCCCAGAACCTACTGGTCAGTGTGAAATAAAGAAAAGGAAGAATCTGAAGATAACCTTCAGCATGGAGAACTGATTTACAATTAAGGGCAATTTCAGCCTGCACGTAAAGTCTTGTAGTGACCAGTATGAGTTGCCTAAAGGTTATTTTGTTTGAACATTGTAAGATGGAATTTTGCAGAAAAGGAGAACCAGTTATAGTCTGTTATACATAATGGAATTTTCTGTCTATCTGGAGTTCCTGTCAGAGTGGATTGGGATGAATGCATGCATTTGTTTCCTGTCCATGTAGATGTGAATGGTCTGGAGATATTTTAATTTTATTTATTTTTAGGTTTTGTTTAAATTATAAAGGACCAGGTACAGTAGATGATCCTAGAGACCCAGCTCTGTTCTAGCAGAGGATTATTTATCTACATACCTCTGACTCTTCTGACCTAGAAATGGAGCTAAAAACAGTCACATTCAAAATACGTATTAGGAAGACCATGTGCAAAAGAGGAGTATGTTCAGAACTCTAATAGCATCAGCATTTTCTGATAAGAACCTACTGTGTTTTAAAGAATTCAGCTGTGTTTAGCCTGGTTAAATCGAGAAGTGGCCAGTGTTTAATGAAGGATAACACTACTATATGAAAGAAAAAAGAGAGGGGTGGGGAGCGAAAACATTTTAAAACCCAAAAGAAAGGCAAATTGAAAGGGGTAAGTTAATCTATTGTAAAGCAATGGCTGAGAATATATTTCCAGTGAAATTAATGATGTTAGAAAACTATTATTGAAACCTGATTCACCCACAGATCAGGGCAGACTAGTCCATGTACATATCCAAAAGTGTGTTTTTTGTTTACACTGAATCAGTTACAAATCTGGTGTATTTTTTCTGACTATAGGAATATTATTTCAAAGAAATAATTTTTAAAAATTATATCATTAAATTAGTACTTGAAGCTATGCCACTGTGGTGGAAATGTTACTTTGTTTAGTAAAATGATTGCCATTTTTAAAGGTTAATGGCTAATTGAAGCATTTTTATGACTCCTTCATTCCAGGCTTCAAGGGGTTTATATTTAAACTCCATTTTCTAATGTTTGTTGTTGTACTGTGCAGCAGGCATGGACTGCCTTATATGAGGGGTCAGGGCACTTTGATCAGGCTGTGAGATCTAGTTATCTATGAAGAAAATCCTACAAATTTAAAGTTCTTCCAAAAGACTTTCATGTTCTGGTTAAAAAAAAAAATTAAATTCTATGATTTTAAAAAGTATTTTTCTTGAGATAATGTAACATTTAAAACAAATTATATTAAAAATGCTTTTGTGATGGGAAGGTGAAAGCAGAGGAGTAACCTGTAAATGGATAATTTCAATCTCTGCTCCAAGCCAACTGTGTGGCTGTCTCTTTGCAATGTATAGGTAAAAATAATTAGATATCAAAACCATTTGTATCTAATGTGTACAGTGTAAAATTGACTTTAAAATATTGCAGTACTATTTTTTCTTAATCAGAAAAGAAAATTCTCAAGGCCTTTTGAAGAGCATAAAAAGATGAAGATTGTAAACTTGTATAAAAATTAACTTGGGGAGGAAAAAAATGTAAAGTAGACATTTGTAATCTTTTACCACTTTGGGGTTATTTGTTCCCAGGATTCATTTGAACTTTGAATTATTGTTTTGTTTGGGTATTTTTTTTTATGGGCTGTTTTTATCCAGGGGCTTTTCTTCCCCAGAAACCCAGTTCTAAGCAAAAATTTTAAAAAAAGGGCAGCAAGGAATAGTTTTAATCTGGTGTCATTTTTATTTAATTTTTTTAAGTTAAGAGAAGCTGTTGACATATTTATATGTTTTTGTGCAAAATAATGAATGGCAATAGATTTTAAAGAAAAAAATCTTATGTACTTCAGTGTGAAAAAGTCTGTATAATATTTCCCTTAAATATGCATTATTTTACTTGTGAGTTTTTTACTGAATTAATCTGAAATGTACAAGCCCTGGCTTTCCTACAGCGTGAAGAAGTTTCTTTTTTCTTAATTTCTAACTTTGGAAACTGCTGAAATCAAAATTATTATTACAGTTGTTTGAGCTAGAGGGGGTGGGTTGGGGAGGTGGGGAATGTCCAGCATGCTTGTATGTATATTTCAGAACCTTTTTTAAATGTAAAAGCTGTACATTTCGGGGGAGTTCTGAATTTCTTTGTTTTTTTTTTCCTGAGCATTTTGCAGTGAGCTTCTTTTATATATAGCCAACAATTTGAAAGAAAACAAAAAAAAATGTGAAGTTCATTTTAAATCTACAGTATATCGCTGGTACAGTACACTAAAAAGACTTTGATAAAAAGAAACAATAATAATAAAGACCTCCATTTTAAATGTCATTCATATATACCTTGTGGATGAGAGCTATATACTTTTACACACTTTTTTAGATGAATAAATTATTGAATTACTGAAACTTTCGCGTGGAGTTTTTATTCTCTGTAGTATATTCTTAGACTACTGCTAAATTGTTAACAAAGCAGTCCTAGAGGGAGAGTCAAGGTTTTGTGTTTCTATGTAACTGTACAGCCTATGTAGCATGCATAAATATAAGGTCCTTTATGTGCATTTTGTTGTATTCGTACACTTAGAAATTCATAGCTTCTTCAGGCTTCTTACTAGGGTAATGTGACTTGTTATGGCTAGCACTGGCATAACTCTGATTACAAAAGAATGAGAAGTATATTACAAAGAGCTCCACGTTACAATTATTTGCTTTTAAATGTGACAGTACTGTAAAAGCAAATACAAAAACCAAAAGGGTAAATATTACACATTGTGAATTTGGTGATATTTTTTACAAAGTACTTTTAATTCCAAGAGCTTTATCTGCTATGGATGAAATGTATTGTTGTGTACCACTTTAATGTGAAATTTACATTACTCTCCCTCCAGGAGAGTATAAAATCACCTGAAATGTGGTCATTCCTGTGGTGAAGCCACAAACAGCAGTGCAAACTTCTGTTCTTGCAAAATGCACCATTGGATCTTCAGTGCAGGGCAGACCTCGTGCTGTTTTTTAAGATTGCATCTAAAAGACATAACACAGAGTAACGTGCATGGGAATTCAGTTTATTTCAAAGCCTTAGTTGGCTGTGCTGTGATTTGAAACTGTAGTCAGAGTGTAAGTCTTTGCCGCTCAGAGACCCATTGCTCTGAAGAGCTGAGAATCTTCCTCTTCAACAGGCAATAAATGAGCTCAGAGGTATTTGGCCCTTGATGGTGGAATAGCATGACAAACTTTGCCCTGATTAATAGCATATGCCATCACCAGAAACCCTCCATAAAATTACATTGAATGGTCCAGGTCAAATATAAATAAGGATTTCTATCCACTCACACCAGAGCTACATGACTGATACATTTGCTCAATCATTTTCTCTTCTGCATGGCCATTACTACTGAAAAATGACTGGACAATCATGAAGTTTACATGCCTGTGCAACATCTGAATGTTTGAGGTCTGGTTAACTCTCACAGAGCTATATGAGAGTTTTGGCAAAGTAAAAACTTTACCCATAAATCAGGTGGGAAAGTAAATGTGATTAGCGATATCTGACCAAATAAGCTCCCAGTGCTGCATTGAAAAGGCTGCCATACAAACCCAAATGTAGATCCAACAGAGATATATTGAGGGTTCTGCCCATTATTTTTTCTGAGATTTCATTATTGGCATGTCCGTCAATCCCAAATCATTGAAGAATTGGCAATCCCTGGGTCAGAGTTGTTAAAAAGCCTCACCACTTTGTAGCAAGTTCTAACATCACCTTCACCTATCTGCATCCTGTGAGAAGCCATCCATTTACAACAGCTGTGTCCCTTCAAAACAGACAGGGTATGTATTGGATCTGTAGAGTGCACACAATACTTCACCTAAAATATTGACCTTCACAGGTCTCTTTCTTGTAACTTACGGGTCAACACCTCACTCATTTTCCATTTGAAGAGAGAAACAGCCCATCTCCACATACAGCTACAGCCTTGGTCAGCTGAGACTGAGTAGCTGCCACTCAATATTTGCTGCTGTGTATCTGGCAGCTGGGGTTTCCTAACTCACTGCTAGGATCATGAAATGGGCTTTGTGTATAAAATTTTAAATTTTAGAAACAAAAAGCATCATAGACTAAGATTATTGCAAGGGAAGTCCCGAACTTTAAAATACGTATGAAAAAATTGTGTTTATAGTTTATTTATATAACTCATGCTTTTAAATCCCCAAGAAAATGTAAACTAATATTGCTTAGAAGCTCTTAGCGTAAGAGCTCTAGGAGCATGAATCCAGTTCTGCAGTAAATACAAGGTGTGTTTTTTTTGGTCTTACACTCGTGAGTGTTCGTCAGATATCATTGCTGCTGCACATGGCTGTGTCTAGGCTAGCCCCCAACTTTGAAGGGGGCATGGTAATTTGGATGTTGAGACATTACTAATCATAGAATCATAGAAGAGAAGGACTGGAAGGGACCTCGAGAGGCCATCGAGTACAGCCCCCTGCCCTCATGGCAGGACCAAGCACTTTCTAGACCATCCCTGAAAGCCATCTATCTAACCTCTTCTTAAATATCTCCAGTGATGGAGATTCTACCACCTCCCTTGGCAATTCGTTCCAGTGTTTGATCACCGTGACAGGAACTTTTTCCTAATGTCCAACCTGAACCTCCCCTGCTGCAATTTCAGTCCATTGCCTCTTGTTCTATCCTCAGAGGCAAGGAAGAACAAGTTCCCTCCCTCTGCCTTATGACACCCTTTTAGATACCTGAAAACTGCTATCATGTCCCCCCTCAATCTTCTCTTTTCCAAACTAAATAAGCCCAATTCTTTCAGCCTTTCTCCATAGGTCACGTTCTCTAGACCTTTGATCATTCTTGTTGCTCTCCTCTGGACCCTCTCCAATTTCTCCACATCCTTCCTCAACTGCGGTGCCCAATTCAGTTGTGAAGAGCCGTGGTGCATATGCAGCATTTCATTAGGCTAAATCTCCCCCGCGGCAACTTCGAAGTGTGAAACTTCGAAATGCCGGCTCGCGTGTAGCCGTGCATCGGCCGCGGATACTTTGAAGTGCCCGCGCTCCTTCCAAGTCCCTTCACTCCTCAAAATTTTGAGGAGTAAAGGGACTTCGATGTAGCGCAGGTGCTTTGAAGTGTCGACTTGCGTATGGCTGCAGGTACTTTGAAGTTTCACACTTCAAAGTTGCTGCTGGGGGGAGGTTCAGCCTAATGAAGTGCTGCATATGCCCTGCAGCTCTTCATTAGTAATCTCCTGACACTCTAATTACCAGGCCCCCTTCAAAGATGGGGGCTAGTCTAGACACAGCCCATGATTCCTAAAAATATACATTTTGTAACTAACTCACATGTTTGGGCAGAGGGGAGACCATTGATTTAAAAAACTTACCCCCAGTTGCTTATAAACTATATTTGGTTAGTTGTAATCTGTAATAATTGTGACAAACTAGGACTGTTATAGCAGTTAGTGTTATCACTGAGATAACTTACAACTTCTAAACAGAGCTGCTTCAGAAATGCGGGAGAAGCTTTCCAAAACGTGTTTATAGTGTCATTTCTATTTTTGTATAAATGTTATGGTCTGCTTAAAATAAAAACATTTAAGCACAGTAGTATGAAGCATATGATATCTGAAATCATTTGGGAATACATTACACACACTGAAAGAAATAAACATTGGTTTCATGATAAATCTCTCACCATTTACAATGGAAACAAACACCACTGACAGCCTAAACAGGAAACTTTTGTCTCTCACTGCAAAGCTATATTTATAAAATTACACTGTTGCCGTTTCCCTGTTTTGAAATGGAATCTTAACACTCTTAGTAATGTTTACATGGAACAGATTATTTTATGTTTCTAAACAAGACCAGATTGTTGCATTTCAACTATCAGCTATCAAGGCAAGGGCGCTTTAAAGTTTACTATGGAACAAAATTGTGCATATATCTTTCATAATTCCTAATACTATGAAGGTTCTCCAAGAACTCCAAACTGCAATCACACCAACTGTTTCAGAGCTGTTCCACCAACCCTGCTCAGCCCCCTCAGCTTTCACAGGTTAAAGAAATAACAGAATAAGATGCATTACAGACAACTGTAAAAAAAAAAAAAAAAAAAAAAAAAAAAAGTCGTCATGTTTTTTCCTTAAAAGGAAGGAAGGTGCACGTAAGTGAACAAGTATTAAAAGAATTGGTTTTTCTATGTACCAAATCATCCTTCTATGGAAAGGGATTGAAAGACCTTCAGTGGTACGCGAGTCATATGACAGCTCAGTGGTTTGAGTGTTGGCCTTGTAGACCCAGGGTTGTGAGCTCCATACTTGAGGAGGCCATTTATGGGTCTGGAGCAAATAGATTTAAAAAAAAAACCAACCTCTCAAGGATAGTGCTTGGTCCTGCTCAGAAGGCAGGGGACTGGACCTAATGACCTCTTGAAGTCCCTTCCAGCTCTATAAGATATGCTACCTATAATACTATCCAGCCCAGATAGCTCTTTTTAGCCCTGGATCTCAAAGCACTTTACAAATGAGGTCAGTATCATTAGTCTGCTTTTGCAGGTGATGAAAGTGAAGCACAGAGAGATGAAGTGACTTGTCCAAGTTCACCCAACAAGCTAGTGCTAGAGTGGGGCACAGAATCCAGGCCTCCTGGGTCACAGTCCCGTGTCCTGACCTTATGAGATCTCTAAACAAGGTGGAGAATACATCTCCAGTGCACCAAAAGGTATGTAACAACTCCTGTTAAACAAATAAAATTAAAGTGTTATTTATCTACATTAACTTCTCATCAGACAAGCTTAGCAGCAGAATCAGATATTTGGAAATTAGAGTGATGCCTGATCCACAAACACTGATCTAAGGGGCCTTTGAAAGCGCTAATGTGGGTGGGACCCTGGTCAGAATATGCCATCAGTTATGGAGGCGTTTGCAAAAGCAGACCTTTTCAGTGGTCCTACTAGGAAAAAATTGAGGAATTGGCTAACCATTGCCAGACGATGACCACCATAGCTGTCTCTCTGCAAAAGTTGTCCAAGTGATCTGGAGACGGGGGTTCTACCAAATTGTTACTGACAAGTGCGGAATAAAGGAACAATGAAGTCTCTTCATGAGACCAGCAATCAACAGCTGCTCCCTAGAGGAAAAACTGGGGCTGAAACAAACTTCAGGCCAAAAAAAAAGGAAAAGAAAATAAAAGAAACCACCACCTGGCTACGGAGCTGAGCCATTTTCATAAGAATAAATGCACTTCAAGCTTGCTTTGAACAAACAAAGGGAGAATAAAATGCTTACACAGACAACTTGGGTGCCAAACCACATGCCAGTGAAAATATGTTTAAAACGCCTGGGAAATGCAAAGGAATGTTTAAATTTCAGTCCCAAATGGTGGTCACTATTTCTGGTGGAGCTATGCAACAGCCTCAGGGACAACCACATAATTGTGGGAGCTGAATTGTGAAAGCCTCAGGAGAGTCATGCTGTGAAATAACTGACCTTCCAAAAAGGGCTCCCCTCATGGTGGTTTTAGAGAAAAATATTCACTAAGTTACAAAAGCAGAAAGATGCAGTTTGGGAGTTCTTAGCTGTCTAGGAATGCAAAAATGCACAACTTATATTTTAAAGCTGTAGGGCAGTGACACCAACCAGGCGATTGTGATCAACTGACCAATCCTGGGGCGTCGTGCCAGCTGGTCACAACTGGCACTTGGCAGTTCCTTGCCCCACGCTGCTGGCCTATTCCTGGGAGCGGCCGATGTGGGCCTGTGTGGTGGGGGGTGCAGGAGTCTCAGAGCACTGTTCTCATTGGACAGGAATGATGAACTCTGGCCAATGAGCACTGACGGGGTGGTGCTGGCAGAGGAGGGGTCAGTCCATGGACTCTCGGCCTCCTCCTTATGTCCCCAGGGCCACACTGGCTTCTTGGCTGCTTCCCTGGAATAGGGGGTAGCACCCTGCATGGATACAAATGTCTGCCCGCACTAGACATGAGCATCCTGATCTGCCGGGCTCTGTTCCTGGAGCTGCTGCAGCCGAAGGAGATGAGTGCAGTGCTGCTGCTCCCAGGAACCAGCACCTCCCAGTGGCAGCTCCCCCCAGACATGTAGCTGGACCATGCCCAGTAGTGCTACCAGCTCTGACACCTGGTGGGAGTCAGCTGGAGCCTCTGGCAGTAAGTGCCACCCTGCGGAAGCCCACATCACAACACCCACCCATCTGAGAGCCAGCACCCCCACCTGCCACCCCCCCGCCCCACCTCACCTCTGCTCCTCCTTCCAGAGCTAGCAAACGTACCCACTCCTGAACCTCAATCCCCAGCCCTGACCCCTAGGCCAGAGCCAGCACTCACACCCACTCCTAGAGCAGGGTGAGGCTTTTGGGGAAGGGGCAGCAGGGTAGATCTTGGGTTGTCCTTAAATGTAAAAGTGAGCTTGGGCATAAAAAAGGTTGGGGCTCACTGTAGCAGGGCACTCGGTTTCCACTTTAAAACAAGCCTTGTCAGTGCCAACATGTTCCATCCTGGACATCTCCGGGAGCGAGCTGAGGTGAGGTGTCTTCACTCACAAACCTCCATGCCAATCAAAATGTAGTTGACATTCTGGATAAATTAGATGCATGAAGCCACAGTAGAGAAGGCAGTGGAAAAACAGACTTGGATACACAAGGTTACAGCCTTTCCACCTTCACTAGCCAAGGGCTGTGACCTAACTTAGCTTTAAGAGTTTATTTCTGCCCTTGGCGTCACTCACAAAGTTTTGTGTTCGTACAAGTATTAACAACCTGAAGCATTTAAAAACAGAATCTTACATAGTCACGTAGCAGCAGCCATGTTAATCTGTATCTTGACAAAACAAAAAAGGTAGTTCTGGAGCACTTTAAAGGCTAACAAAATGCTTTATTAGAGGCTGAGTTTTCGTGGGGCAGACCCACTTCTTCCGCTGTGGCCATTCTGGTGAAAGTAAGCTGGCACAATGAGAAGTTAACTGTTCATCTGTTTAATTTAATCTCAGTTTAAATTTTGTTAATCTTTAAAGTGCTACACGGCTGCTTTTTTGTTTTGTGAAGGCTCTTGCATTTTACTGTAATTCATGTAAGGCCACACTAAAAATCACTAGGCAGATGGAAAGCAGCTCCCACAATTTTGCTATGTTCAACTTCAAGAGATGCTATGCCTGGCACTAACTATTGTCGCTAAGGCAGGCCACCCACTCCACTGTAGATTTCTATAGTGTTCAGTCCTTTCAGTGCTGGAGGCCTGTTGATGTTATTTCAGCGATGGACTAAAAAATAAACTGTACTGACAGGACATGGAACTTTTCCCATCACTGGGCTCCTCGTGCAGAAAGATGGTGTAGAGAAAAGTTTCAAGGCGAGACTAGCAGATGTGGCGTCTCACATGCACATACCATTTAAGTAGCAGAGCTCTTCACTACTGAAACTAAGCAGTAGCATAGCCTGAGGCATCTGTAACTATAAATGTGGCCTCTTTCGATGGGCAACCTTTGTGGCATATCATCATCACAGTACCACCCAAATATCCGTTCTCCCAAAAGCTTGATGAGGTACATGCAATGGGACAATGTCCCTGTTTCACTGGCAGGGAGTAGACACAGAAAAAAGACGAATCTGTGGCAAAAAAACAGGAATTCACTGACATGCTACTCCAGTGCCTGAGACACCGCTCACTTTCTTGCCTTGTGCTGTTTCAGGGTGTGTTATTTTAGATATGCCTAACTCTTTATGACTGTTCAGCCATGTATTTGTAACCTACATGTCATGTATGGATCCTATACCACAAGACCCAGCACATCCTTTCCAGGCAGGACACATGCATGCACATGGTACAAGTCACACACACAAGAATGTCAACCCTTCAATACACTGTGCCCTTGTCAAATGTTTTTATTGTGGCCTTGCTGGGGACCTGGTTGGTGAGCTGTTATTAGACGCACGTAACCAAGCAAGCAAGACTGGGTTCCAGCTATTAAATTGTTTAAAACATAGAAGTGAAGTGTGCCATTGAGCACAGCGCTAACAGCTTGTTGCAAAGCTCGACACGCTCATTTTGCCATTGACACATTGCTACCTTTGACAGGCATTACCTACTAATCCATCCCTATAACCACACACTTTTGCTCTCTCTCTCTCTCTGTCGCACCCGTACTCGTTCCACACATGCTGGAGACTAGAGGGCTGTGTGCCCAGCCTGATATCTTTCCCATGAAAAATGTACAAGGCCAGATTATTGCTCTTTGTTTTAAAACCAGAGCTGTAATTTCCAGCAACAGGTGATCATTCTGAACTGTAATATTAATCCATTTGATGCTGTATTACCTCCTTGCATGAGCACACTGTGCCTTGTTGACGAACAGATATTTTGGAGCATAAGCTTTTGTGGGCAAACACCTGCTTCATCAGATGCATGGGTGGCAGGGGGAGAGGTTGAGAGGAGTATTTGAAGAGTGGGATCCTATGAAACCCCTCCCCCCCCCCAGTCATGCATCTGATGAAGCGGGTCTTTGCCCATGAAAGCTGATGCTCCAAAATATCTGTTAGTCTATAAGGTGCCACAGGACTGCTTCCTGTTCTGGAGGATACAGATTAATGCGGCTACCTCTCTGATACTTAGTAACAGAGAGGGAGCCGTGCTAGGCTATATCCTATCAAAACAAAAAGCGGTCAAGTAGCACTTTAAATGCTACTTTACTTTAAATGCCACTTCATCACCTACAGCCCCCAACTCAAACCACTGCAATGAATTATTAAAGACCTACAACCTATCCATAATCAGGATGCCACACTCCAGAAGGCCCTAGGTGACATGCCTGTTCTCTCCTGCAGAAAACCTCCCAGGCTTGTGAGGATCCTCACAAACAGCCACGGTCTATACCCCAGTCCTGAAACCTTTCCTTGCAACAAAGCCCGCTGCCAGCTTTGTCCACATATCTTCTCTGGACCTAACCAGGTTACTCACAGAATCACGGGCACTTTCTCATGCTCCTCTACTAACATCATATATGCCGTCATGTGCCAACAATGCCCAGATGCTTTGTATATTGGACAGACTTCTAACTCCCTTAGACAAAGGGTCAATGGGCACAAAACAGACATCAAAACACTCCAGAGCCACAAACCAGTCAGTCAACATTTTAATGAAATGGGGCATTCTGTTAACGACTTAAGAGTATGTGTGCCACTGAAAAAAAATTTTCTCACTGCTATTCAACGAGAAACAGCTGAGCTGGCTTTTATATTCAAATTCGGCACATTAACGTGGTTTGAACCAGGATGGGAATTTTCTGAGTCACTCTAGGGGCTCGTCTGCATACCTGGCTTAATCTAATTCTTGCCCTCCCCCCCCCCCCCCCACCCCTCCACTCTCTGATTTGCTCACCTTGATCATTTTTTTCTGATTTGTCCTCCTTGAGTATTGGTTTTGGTTCTCTGTGCCTTAAATATTGAGTCTGTTCTGGTCTGGATATGGTCTGAAGAAGTGGGTCTGTCCCACGAAAGCTCACCTGATAAATTATTTCGCGAGTCTTTAAAGTGCTACTTGACTGCTTTCTCTGATACTTGTGCCTTGTTGAGAAACTAAAGCAATGCACCTGTTTGTCCACCAGAGGTCAGGAACTGCTGGCAAATAAAACCATATTCCTCCTGAAAATCAAACCAAACCAAACCAAAACAAAAAAACAGTCCAGTAGTACTTTAAAGACTAACAAAATAATTTATTAGGTGATGAGCTTTCATGGGACAGACCCACGTCAGATCGTAGCCATAAATTATTTTGTTAGGCTTTAAAGTGCTACGGGACAGCTTTTTTGTTTTCATACTATATAGACTAGCACAGCTAGCTCTCTGTTACTGTTCACATTCCTCCTAATCTTGGCACTTCAAAAAAAAAAAACCTAACCTGCAAACGTACACATTTGATCATTAAAGGTTAACCACGCGAACAGGTGCAGGGTCACTTGTCAAAGTGCTGCACCTCTGTGTGTGATTAGTTTCAGCCACAATCGCATTAGTGCCTGGGGAAAAGGCCAGGAGGGGAGCAGTGATTGGGTGGTGGGGGCAGTTGTGCAGAAGGCAAATGGGAGGCTTTTCATCCCTTCAGGGTAATGATCTGTGGAAGTGCTAACAGAAAGGTGTTGTGAGTGGTTCGCATGGCTGCCAGGTTAAGCAATAGTTTAGGAATTAAAGTGTAATGGCTTTTGGCTTTCTTTCCCCCTTCAGAAATGGGGCGCATGGGTGTAGAGAGGGCAGGGAGGGTGGTACAGTCACAGCAAGGAACACTTTAGTGCTTAATTTTATATTTTCCATTGCAGGCTTGATGGGCTTCTTTAGTCAACTTCAAGTTGGACCAATTAAACCTGACCTAGGCATGCACTGAGCTGGCATGGTCCCAGCTTGGCCTGGAGGTGGCCTACAGAATAAACAATGCAGGTGACCCAGTCAAGGGGCCATGCATAGTTCTGAGCTGTGCTGGCATGCCAGGGACCGGTTAAACTTCCCCTACACCCATGGGATTTCCAGCAGAGGGGCCACAGAGGGTCACTCATTTCTGGGCTCAGGAGGCAAAAACCCCACTGCCTTGATCAACAGGGACAGTGGGGAAGCAGAGTGGGAGGGAGGCCTCGCACAGAGGAGAAAAGAAAAGACCGGAGTAAAACTCTAGCTCCTCCAGAAAGCATCTCTCAGCGGAAGTGACGCTTTTCTGCCTCACCCTTCGTTACAGCGAATGCAGGTTAGATTTCATTTGTCCCTGGGGAGGGTGTCTCCATTTAAAAATACAGTGACTCCGGTGGTGGCTGCATCTGCAGAATGCCCTTGTAGGGGTTCCCTTTCATGCTTGTCAGCCCCCCCATGTCCCTGGTCACCGACATGCCAGCTTTAGGGTGTGGTGCTCACCTGGGATGTCTCATAACTCAGGTGCTGTATACAATGGAGGAGAGGTCAGTCCACATCAATATATGCGAGCTCCTGGCCAGGCGCCTCACTTGTCTGGCATTGCGACTTCATCTCTGTGTCTGCCGCTTAAAGGTCATGATGGACAGCACAACAACCATGTATTACATCAGTTGGCAGGGGAGGGAAGGGGCGCTCCTCCATGCTCTGCTCAGAAGTTGTGTGTGTGGAAACTCTGAATAGCCCGCTCCATTCATCTGAAGGCATCCTATCTCTCAGGGGGCCAGAACCAGCTCATGGATATAGGGTCGAGGTCAGATGAAAACCTGAGTCTAGCTCTTTCGGGCAAACCATAAGAACTATAGGGAGCCAATGAAACCAGGAAGATAAAATCCTAGTCAGTGCTCAAAATCACACACTCTCAATCTTATTCTGTTTGAAGGAACTAGGGGCAAAGGTACCATGACACCCACAAGCTGAAGGTGAAGTCCAGATCTGGCTCCTGGCCATGGGTCTATGGGACTTACGCTTATTGAGCACCAGCGAAGGCATGCTGGCTTCAAGAAAACCTGGGGGCACAAAAAGGTGCCACAACATCAGGCCAGGACTTGGATCATCTTGGGACAGAATTAAGTCCAAGAGTGATGAAACTGTGAGGCCAACGGGAGTTTCATCTGTGCTCAGCTACTTCCTGGCTATTACGCTGGTGCTCCTGCTTTTCCTTTCCTCTCTCAGGTGTATAGCTAAATCCCCTGGTATGCTGCATGTAGATATAATCTACAAAGGTGTCTGGTTTACATCAGCATTTGATTAACTTTAGCTAACCCCTCCCAACCCAGTACGTTTGAGGAGTTGGCCTGAAATTTCAACATCATTAACACCCCATCAATCGCATGTGAAACAATGCCTGTAGGCCAGTGCTGAGGAAGTGTCCATCTGGAATCCATCCCTGGCATGGATCAAAGTCAGATGGGAGCCAGTTCTCTAGGACGTGGGAGGCTTTGCGTTGAGAGAGGAGGCAGCCAGATCACTGCGAGGCATTTGCAAGTGCTAGGCGCTTTGTTCATGTGGATAATTCTTTTTCCTGGCCAGGTCTCAGGCACCAACATGGCATCTTCTTCTTCCGACTTGGATTGGGTGCTAGACAGAGGGGGGAGGAAATCAGATTGAACTACACTGAGCCTGGACTCTGGCAGTTGTTCATCCTCCTTCACAACAGGCTGAGACATATGAGTGCTCAACAAATTCACCTATTCTTTCTGTTCTATTATAATCAGATCGAATGCAGGTTGCCCCTGCCAACAGGAATCCATTGTATGCCAGCGACTGTAAGAGCTGTGGAGATGGAAAACATTATTATTGCACAATTACTGCAGGTAAAGCCTCCACTGGGTGTCCCAAAAATCAGTGTTGCCAACTCATGTTTGTTTTTAATTGTGAACCTTGTAATGTTTCGTATTTTCCTTAAAGCTACATCTCTGGGACTTGTGATTATTGAAGAAGTCCAGCTTTCTTTAAATGGGGAATAAAAAGGCAAAGCTGTAGCTCTCAAGGTTGGCCGGGGGGGAATGGGGGGGAGAAGATTATGAAAATATGAACTCAAAAGGCTCAAACCAGGAAAAAAAAGAGCAGAATCTCCATTTAAAAAAAATCATGATTTTTGAATGCTTTGGAGGCCTGTATTGGGCTGATCCCTACTCTGTTTAATAGTTATATTTAATATACAATGTTATATAGAACATTTAGATTCTCCTTGTGCCGGTTTACTTTCTTCCGTATTCCCAGATCTGAAGAAGTGGGTCTGTCCAACAGAAGCTCATCTCCTAATACATCATTTTCATAGTCTTTAAAGTGCTACAGGGTTGCAATTTTGTTTTGTGAAGGATCTTCCATTTTGCTGTAATGCATATCAGGCCACACACGAAAATCACTCTGCATTACGTCTGGGTCTACACGTGCCCCTTCCTTTTGAAAGGGACATGTTAATGAGTGGGTTCAAAAGATGCTAATGAGGCGTCGCAATGAATATGCAGCGCCTCATTAGCATAATGGCGGCCGCGGCGATTCAAAAGGGCAGCTTTTCGAATCGCACGCCGCCCATGGGGACGGGACCTTCCGAAAGGACACCCCCACCCAGTTTTCGAAAGACTTTCTTCCAATCACAGATAGGAAGAAGGGCTTTCGAAAACTGGGGTGGGTCCTTTCAGAAGGTCCTGTCTCCACGGGCAGCACGCGATTTGAAAAACCGCATTTTTGAATCGCCGCAGCCACCATTATGCTAATGAGCTGCTGCATATTCACTGCAGTGCCTCATTAACATCTTTCGAACCTGCTCATTAACATGCCCCTTTTGAAAGGAAGGGGCACGTGTAGACCCAGCCTATGAGGTTATCACAGCCTGTCGCAGGACTGCAAATAGGTTGCTTCACTGGCAAAGGGATCCTTCATCAGCTCAGGATTGATGACACTTGTTACTTCACCACAGCCCAGGAAGTCCCACGTGATAACAACTTCCATGTTCTAGTCCAGGATGATAGCACTGACCTATAGCTCATTCAAGCTGTTGTGCTAACCATTTCCCTGCAGCCATGTTCCCATGGCAGCTTCCTGGCAAGAAGAGGACATTGTCCATAATGTGGCCTCCTCCTTTCTATTACTACAACATTTCTGGCTTAGCCCTTGGTTCAGCAGGCTGTGGAAGGCAGTACAGTAAAGAGGCCTTTCTCTGTACACCTCTGTTGTCCCAGAGGAGTCCAGAAAGCACTCTAGTGCAAAGAGGGCAAACGATAGGATACCCCTGTGGCTCTGACGGGAGAATGATGGAGCTCTTCTCACAGTGGGAAAGAACTGGGGTGGCAGAGAGCTGGTGGGCCAACTGGCCAGCCAAATGTATAGGACTTTAAAGGCAAGTCACTGTTGCTGGTTAAACAATGTCAGTTGAGGAGATGCTCTTATTTGTAGGCATCAGCCCACCCTATTGGAGTCAACCCACCTCCTTGGGAGCCAGCCTTTGCTTCTGCAAGGGCAAAGGGGCCCCCCAGCTATGGCTCCCCTTAGACCCATGCTAGGCAGGTGCTGTCAATAGGCTCTTCCTGTTCAGAGGGAGCCTCTTTAAACACTACACAGGAAGGGCAGCGGAAGTCCTTAGCCGTGCTCAGGCCCAGCTGCCATGAGAGGGTTTGAACACACCTGGGTTTAAGGTGAGGGGGACTCAGCCTGAAGAGCTGGAGGGGGAGAAATATCTGCCACCAATGGCCTGCACTTACCAAGCCCCCCCCACTCACCCCCTAATGCACACAAGGACAGCATGGGGGGCAAACCCCAACTACTACAAGAGCTGCTATGTGGGGGGGGGAAGGGAAGAGGAGGAGATCGGACGCAGAGCTGGACTTTGAGGGCCATGCCTGAAAAAGCGTCACACAACTGAGCAGCGCAAAGGTCACTAAATTCATTGACCTCAGAGCTGACTTGAGATATGTTGAAGAGACTGAAATTGCTGACACTCGGCATGCTATGCCACCTCCCCGGCCTCAGCTACTGCCCATGAGCTAGCTGGAAGGGTAACTCCACGCTCTGCTGTAAGGTTCTACTGTAGAAGGGAACGTCCTGGTCTGGCCCACAAAGCATTGCTCAGACAATGGAAAGTCCTGGGCTATTCAGGACTCCCCCATGGCCTTAGGCTGCAGGTGTGGCCTTTTTGGTCCAGCAGTTCAACCCCCAGTGGTCTCTTTCATCCTCACAATGCTGGTCAGCTCCCAGCCGACAGACTCTGTTGCTCTGGGATCTCCCACTCCAGCAGCACGCCGCCTTTGATGCATATTGATTTTGTGCTTGGTGCGTGTCTGGGCACATTTGGACACACTCCACCTCACCGCCTCCCCCCCAACATCCAGGATTGTTTACTCTGGCAGCGCCTGCAAAAACATGGCTCAATAAAAAGGCAAACTCCATTAGGAAGAGCCAGCTGAGTGCTAAAAGGCCCCTAATCAGTGGAAAGTTTAAAGAGCACAGCTCCGAGAGAGGCTGCTGTGCCTTTCCAACACCTTCTCGGCAACGTGTGAGGCTATAACATGTCAAAGCAGAGCCCTGCACGTGGCCTTATGCCAAAAGAATGGGGCTGGCCAGGGCAATGGAGCAGTGTGTCTCCCACGGAGACCACTGCAATAGAGTGAGAAAGAGCAATCAGGTCACAGCTCCCGTACCCTTCACCCTGCCCGACTGTGTGTGCCTTCAGCTGGTTACACAGCGAGCTCTACAGAGGATGGAAGTTCTGTTTCATGACAGATTCTGTGATTTCTGAATAAGAATAAAAGCAGAAAAAATAAAATTCGGGGTCGGGGGGCACAGTTTTGAATCATTCAAAATGTTTCAATTTCAACTTTCTAAAGTTTTCTATTATATTTTGCCACACCATTTTGAAAAAATGAACCAAAACTTGCTTCTAAAATCAAAATCAAAATCAAAATCATTATCTTTGAAAATGTCAGAAGCGGCTGTTTTAGGCCCGGCTGGCACGCTTTCCCCTCTAATTTTTCTTCTGAAATGAAATTCTGCCAACATTAAACAGGTTTCCAAAGCCCCTGGCACCTGAGCAGAAGTGCTTGTTCTGACTGGATATGGTTCCACTGACCTTTATCCAACCATCTCTCGTCATACAGCAAAAGTTAGAATATCTTTAACCAATCAAGCACAACGCTCCCCTGTAACGTGCAGCCTGGACTCTTGCACTGCAATTGCAAAATGGAAGTAGTACATAAAAATGAAAGAGAAACTACCTGGCCCTGAACATTGGCTGACCATTATACACATGGGTCATTTTTACAAGCGACCAAGCCGGGAGGTGGATGTGACGTGCATTTGACTTCACTTGAGATGCATTTTTGGTATCCGTCACTTGAAAACATACATGTTCGTTGCAGCCAAGTGCCCTTTGCAACAGACCATACCATAAAATGTGGCACAGCCAAGATTTTGCAAAAGGGCTCGCTGTGCATGAAGGGCCCTGCCTGGCTAGTACTAAGCCCCACTGCAGCTGCTGTTGGGCCTCTGATTAAACACCACTTGTTGCAAAACCGCCAGCTGCTTACAGGGTGGTCTGCCAAGTGACTCCCAGAGCCTGCAAGGTGCAGGAAACTTTCCCCACCTGGAAGGCTTCTTACATGGCAAGAACCATTTCTCCTTTACTCTGCTGACTTGTTCCGTGGGATATGTGCCAGGCAAGGATTCAGCTGCCTTCCCTCTCCCTGGGAGTTGTAAAAGGTTTCAGGTAGCTCATAGTTTCCTGTCTCCTAGCTAGGAAGCTATTTTGTTCTTCCCCTGTTCCATGTTCCTCTGTCCTATGCACAAGGCTTTTTAGTGGGGATACACACACAACCCAAGTGTTCAGAATAGAAGGCCCAATCTCCTGGTGTCTTGCTCAGAGGAAAAGAGTTCACCCATGTGAGTAGTCAGGGTGATGTCACCAGGACCACTTACATGATTAAGACAAGCAAGGATCACGACCCACACGCCCCATCCCACTGCATCTATTCAGGTGCTTACTTAGCCTTCATCCTAACAGTGCCTGAGTGCCTCCCACACAGCACAGGTGTGGAAAAACCTTTTGCCCTGACAACCGAATGTGAATGTTGACGGGGGCGTGGGCTGAAGAGCACAACCTAGGGCCAGGTGCGGCGAGAGAAGATGTAGCTCTGCACTTTGACCTCTGCCTGAGCACAGCTTGGCCATCCCAGCCAGCTATGCCGTGCCAAGCAGCACTGTGCGCACAGGAAGAATGAAGCCTACTGCACTCGGGCTAGATCAGAACGAGCTTAGGAGGCCCCTGAAGACGGAAAAGTGCTTGGAGCCCTGGTGCTACCCATCTCCTGCCCAGGTGGCAGAGACCATTGTGAGCACCTCTGCCACAGTCACACCCTCCCCTGACAATGTTCATCCATCCCTTTTAACAGCCAGGCCTCTCACACCACTGCTGTCTCATTTATGGCCTTTTCAGCTGGACAACCAAAATGTGACCCATCAGTTTTGAGCATTTAGGCCAATCCAAGCTCTCCAGACAGACAGGACACTTACAGCGCAATGAAATATGCATTTTTTTTGCCCAAGATGTTGCTGAAGAGGCTCAGACCAAGGGAAATAAAGACACACATGGGCAGCTTTCAGCTGAACTGGAGACAGGGCCTTAATTTCTAAAAGGATCTCAGACACGTGGCACTAAAATACAGCATCTCAAAGATACTCACGGAAGGGTTTAGCTGTCCTCAAAGTTCCTTACCTCGCTCTTATCTTTAGAAAAGCGATACTACTGTCTGCTTGTCACTGAAAATTCAAGGCCGTTCGACTCATTCCTTGAGGCTGACAATTTTAAAGCTTCGGGGCGTAGGAGAGAAGAACAAGGAAATCACTCACCCAATAGCAAGCTGCTGTCACAGGTCAATTACAATGTGGATGTGTCACCGTGCAGAAGGACACTCCTGTCTCTTGGGCTGCACTGCCACTGCAGTGAGAACCTAGAAGACCAAGAGATTTGTGGCTCAGGCATGTCTCAGGAGGGCCCAGGGTCATAAAAGCCATTCTAAATGGGCACTTTACCAACAGCCGCTCACCTTTAATGGCCTTTTTGAGAAGTTACAGCTTGGCTTTTAGGCCCTTTTTGCAATTCATCATTTAATCCATAAACGCTACCTTGCCCAAGAGTCGGACAATGAGGCCCAGTATGTCTGGTTTTGTTCTCGAGTAGCCAGAGTGGCTTTTAACTGAGGCAATGGAGCTGAAAGAGAAAAATGTAATTGCCTTCTCTTGCCAACTGAGCCACCTTACTTGCTCTGCAAACACCCGCGTGTGCAGTCAACGAAATCAAACCTGAAACCACGCAAGGCATAGAGAGAGGGGAGAGACCGCGTGTGTGTGTGTGTGTGTGTGTGTGTGTGTGTGTGTGTGTGTGTACGTACACGACACCATTTTCGTATATGGCAATGCCCATCCACTTGGCAGGTAAATTATTATTTCCTGTCTAGCGCCCTGAATGCCACAAGGGCTCCTCCAAAAGATGCTTGAAAACCAAGTCACTTGTGAGGCCTCTGAGTTGTACATACAGCCTTGGGTTACCCTGGCACCTGTGTCAAGGGGGAAAGACAAACTGTCAAACAAAGCTGCTGAGAAGGGGCATTTCCCCGGAAGTGCATAGACCAAGTGTGCCTCACTGGCCAGGAGGGAATGCTCAGCTCCTCCTGCTGAGCCTGAAGGGCCATTTGTCCCTCTCAGGCCGCTGTAACTCTGCCTTGCCGTGGCAGTGGGAGAGAGCACTGGGCCACCAACCTTTTACAAAAGGACACTGCAAATGGAGTTGTGACAGAACTCCTACACACACCCTGCTTCCCGCCCTTTAACTTGCTGCGGGAGTGGGGATAGCTAAGCAACCAGCAGCCTAGTGTAACCCACCTATCTAGGGGTGTCTGTCACTGTCCCATTTAGTCCACTTTCCTGGAGAAAAAAAGAGCTACAGCTTTAGCTGAAAAGCAGCTGGCTTTTAGCTCAGCTTGCAGAGGCTCCTGCAGTAAGCTGTAGAGTCCCAGGTTTGAGTCCCCCTGGGGTGGTTATATTAGCATTGTGCTCAGTCTCTCTCCCAGAGACAGCTGCAACTTATACGCCAATGAAACCTCACTGTGCTCCATCACTGTCCTGCTCCCTGGGCCTGATCCTGCAATGTTCTGATTGTTACTTTATTCTTCATTGGAGACCACCCCACGGTTACAGTCATATGTATTCTTTAAAAGCCACTATTGGATGAAAGGAAAAGGGAAAGTAGCTATCAAGCATCCCCCCCCCACACACTTATATCCTCCTAGACGCACACACTTACACAGTTATTGTCACGCAGGTGAAGTGCTGCATAGGGATAGCAGAGGAAGCCAAGGCATACTGGGGCCAGTGTGTCTGACTGCAGCCATGAATCTGGGATGGTGAGCCGATAGTATGACACCCCCTTGTCAGCTGTAGTACTCAGGAGCACTCAGCCCCCTCTGTCTTGGGGAGGTGGGGAGGAGGCCAGGGCCGCCTCCTGCCTCCCTAGCCAGCTGCGGAAACTAACTCCTGCAGACAGGTGATGGCAAGAAGGAGAAAGGAAACGAACTCCTATACCTTTGCACCCATCCATTATACGCTTCAGTCCAGTCCCGTGATGCTGCATGACCCTGAGTCATCAGCTAACAGCAGATGGGACTTTGGCACTTGATGAAGCCTCTCTCCCGCTTTCTTGGGTGGGTTCTTTCGCAGGGCTCATCTCCGGCCATCAAGTTACTGCTGGCAGCTGGTTGTCCAGACAGGCTGGCTCTGGAGACTGAGTCACAGCATCCTAGGGCTGGACGAGCCCTTGGGAGGTTATCGATTCCAGCCCCTGGCCCAAAGCAGCGCCAAGCGAAAAAACAGTCATGCATGCAGTAGGTCTCCTCCATCGGGCGCCTAAGCTGTGTGCCAGAGGTCAGGCAAATGAGTCTTAGGCATGGAACAAACCAAGCCCAAAGTAGTCTGCCCCTTCTGTATTGTAGGGCATACAGAGAATGCTTGAAGGAGGTGAATGAAGGGTATCGCTCACACGCACATATGGAAGCATTTCCTCTCATTCATAAAATTAGAAATTTTATTAGGGAAAAATAGTAGCAGTATCAGCCATGATCTGCAAAACTGGGCTCCTAATGGGACGCTCCCAAACGCATTTTGAGGCATCCAAACAAGCGCCCCGGAAGTACCTCCTGATTTCAATGGAAGGTCCCAAATATGCAAATGAGAGCAGAATAGTCCTCAAGCAGCCTGATTAGAAGCCCCATCCCCCCTTTGGTTAGGATTCAGGCTCTAGTTATGTCCCAAGCCCATCCCGTCTTTAGTGCGCCATGAAGTTCTCCCGCAGTGACATAGAGAGAAAACATGTCCTTTACTTGGACATGTACTGCAAGCCAAACTCAGCAGGAACTAACAGTCCCTCCGGGACTGACGCTGTGACATGTCTGCAGGACCTTTGGGGGCAGGTGAAAGGCCTCCAAAGCATTTATTTAACTCCCTCTACGTTGCATCTCTCACACCGCCCCCCCACTTTCCCCCTAACTTGCCTGCTCTTTCACCATCTCTGAAGCCCAGCCAAGGGCCAGCAGAGCAAGCAATAAGCACGCCAATGAAAGAGTGAATTGAAATAATACGGGTGGAGGCGAGATGGGGAACAGGAACAGCTTCATATAAAGCAGCCCACACATAGATGCGAGAAGGTCATTAGCCAGTGCCTTGTGCTATCTTTGCAAGGCCCACTCCCCCTCCCAGTTATTACATCAGAAGGAAACAAGAGAGCACTTTGCCAGACGCTAATGGACTTGATGTTTTCATAATCTCAAGTGCACAACAATTGAAGCTGTTTATTTTCCAGAGACCATGAGAACCAGGGGAGGAGGAGGAGGGGTTCCAGAAGGCCTGAGCCAGTTCTATATTCATCTTTTTCTCCACCTCCCCAGCAGCCTGGCTGATGTTTCTCTTTCTAAATCATTCACTATCTGAGGCTTTCTGCTGCTTGGGACTGTCACAGAGGCCACGGGTTTGCCACGGAGGCTTGGTGGGGAGCAGAAGGGCTGTTATGTCTCCTACCTCCAGCTATAACACGTGCTCCATTCTCTACAGTGCCTGCTAAAGAGAAGGCCTAGGCCTAGAACAGGGCAACCCCTTGCAGCCAGCCCACATACAGCATTTCTTCCAGCACCTCTTGCAGCGAGAAGATGGGTCAGTAGCTGGAAGCTTCCTGGTAACCAACGTTCCCACAGCACTCCATGTAGCGATCCTGTGACACATAAAGCTGAGGCTGCAACACATCTGTTCAAACCCCAACTCAGCCTGCTGTAAATGCTGTGTTTTGTATTTCTGGGTGTAACGCAGCAGGGTGGTGGATGAGGGCTTGGCTAACATGGGAGCAGCAAGGACGGTACATGGAAGACAACCTCTCAAGGGTATGCTCATGACGTGACATGGGAGGGCGTGGTGCCCACTTCCAGCTGTTCTGAGTCAGCTCATCATTCCCTCTCCCCTGGCACACAGACCACTGGTGCAATTCTCCTCCCACCCGATGTCGGTCCCCTCATTCTCACACTCAGACTGCTCCGGGGCACAAGCACAAAACACCAGGCCTTATTGACAGTGCTGATTTTCACCGCAAAAACAATGGTGCCAGTACAAACCCCTGCTGCAGACAAGCAAAGTTGCTTTAGGCCGCAGTTTCTCTCTGCTTGAAACTGCTGCATCCCAACGGGTGGGCAGTTATTACCATCAGCCCTCCTGGGAGCCACGTCAGTCTCCACCAATAGATATCTGGCGCTTGCATCCGAGTCCTTGGAACGTCTATCTGAGTTTTGCTGCTGCCTCCATTCCCCAAAATGCCACAGACAAAGCCCATCGACCTGCCAGTCAGAAGTATTGTATCTGTATGTTCATGCCGTTCTGGCATTCAGGTGACACTCCACATTTCTGAGCTGCATGAACAGCCCTACTCCCCCAGGTGCCGGTACTGCCAGAGGATGTGGCTGCACAGCAAAGTTATTTGGAAATAACTTCACAAGCATCTACCTAATGCAACTGCTATTTTGAAATAATTTTGAAAGAGCACATGATTTATTTCGAATTTGGTAAACCTCATTGCATGAGGAATGGGGGCTGCGTAGACAGGGGCTAGGGGCTATTTTGAAATAATCTGTTCTGGACTGTCGTAGGGCAACATAATTCTGCTGTGTTGACATAGTAATTTGGATTAGAACCTCTGGAAATAGGCTCTAGTGTGTGTAGACACACTATTTCAGAATAAGCTTTGCTTATTCTGGGGCTTCCCTGTAGTGCAGACACATTATTCTGGAATAGTTTATTTTGGAATAACAACTCTGGAATAAGGTATTCCAGAATAACACTGCTGTGTAAACACACTCAGAGAGGCCTCCCAGGGCTTCCTTTGTGCCCATAAGCAGCAAAGCCACAATTTGCCTTCACACTAACACTGGCCCCATCACATGTGCCCTGTTGCTGGCAGTCAGTGAAGTTTTCTGGGGTTGAAATGCCTTTAAATAGATCGTCCTATGAACATGGTACTTGGATACCACGCACTGCAAAGGAGCATGATAGAAAAGGATAATCAGACCATCTTCTTAGGTCTACCTGAAATTGAGTAAAAGGATTGCAGAGAGGGACAAAAGTCTTGCAATCCCAAACAACCACATGGTTTTACTTCATAACCAGGTGGTGGTTCTGGGTGTGACAGCTGCACCAAACACTGACATGGAGAGACCTGACTTGTTTCCTTTCCATTAGACCACAGTATCTCCTCTGGCACCAGCTAACTTAGTCATTCATCCCTGATTGGTGCATCGCATGAGCCTGTTGCAGGGTGTTTTCCACCAATGTCCAGCAGGTGTCACCACAGACCAGTCTTGGTGAGAAGAAGCCTGGAGAAAAAGGGAGGCGCATGGGAAGAGCTGTGGGACTGAGCAGAGGACACAAACAGAGAACTCTGTAGAGCCTGCCGCCCAGCTACCTAGGTTTGCTGCACTGCTCACGTTACTGTGTTCATTTGGCCCCTGGGTGAAAAATCAGCTGCCGGAGAGAAAGCTATGGAGGAAGCAGGAATTTCCAAAGCCAGACCCAGACTGTTGCATGCTATGGCTCTCTGCAGACGAGGACCGCCGCCTCATGGCCCTTGCCAGTCATAAGAGTCAAACGTGCAGCTGCAAATCCCAGCTTGGAACACACACAGCGGTAAGAGCTCCTGCACCAAATGACAGGTGCGGGGTTTGTACCCAAGATCACATTAGCCAGCATTGGTTGTGTAGGTTTACACCAGCCCACTGCTGTACCCAACAGCGGGGCCACATTCTGTTCTACAGTGTTTGTGCTGGAGCCTGAAGCACGTTCTAACCACTTCCGAAATTTCCTTTGGCAAAGGATCAAGATTCTGCTGGAGCGGCGAGAGAGCTCAAACAGGGACCTTCTCTGTTACCTCCAGAATAAAGCACACATACAATTGAACCGCTGTCTTTTTGCTGACACCTTTGAGCCATGAGACTATGACATCAGGGTCTGGGAGAGAGAGCAGCAATGTAACCTCGGGATCCCTAGCTGTGCACCCACTTCACAGTCATCACTCGCTGTTAGTTTAAGAGCTACATTCATTATCTGTATTGCAGTAGATATGATAACCCCCTAGCATGTTTCATCAGCCTTGTTTGCACAGCACCTCCCACTGATCTCAAAGCACTAAATAATAATAATTTTTAGCCTGGTATAGCTAACTATGCCCGATGTTCATCCAATTCAGAATTACTCTGCACAATCCCTTCAGGCAGGTGCCAGAGCAGTCAAGAGGGCTGTTTCCACATCTACAAATGTAAACAAGTTCCATATCCTTAACACATTAATTGCATAGCCTGCTAGTGCACAGAGCCCAGAGACAAAACACAGACCAAATGAAATGAAACACCATGATGACCCCTTACCTAGAGGATTATCAACTGTGCATAGACATGGCTGAACTTCTTTGATCCAAGCAAGCCAGCCCCTCCCGGCCACTGGGATTCACCACAGCCACTGAGTGGGTAGAAGATCCATTGTCCTGGCACCCAAGAGCTAAGGGAGCTGATGGCTACCATCTCTTTTTGTGGTGTCCTCCCTGCATTTCTCAGGTGCCCACTGGAATCAGCTGAGAGTCTCTGATTGCAGAGAAAATTGGCTTTTTCTCCCTCCCCAGCTGGCTCCCTCCCTCTCCACATGGACTCTGACATTGTGTTTGTTTTCTTGTTGAAGGGTACCCCAATGGCGGGGAGGGGGGAATATAAACCGAGCCTGGCAGAACCTTCACAGGGCTTCCCCCACAGAACTTGCCTGCTCCATTACATCCCCTTCTGACGGGCGGCAGCCTGTCATTATCCAGTACTGAGCCTACCTTGACATGACAACATCTTCTAGCTAGAGTCTGGAGCCAGGCAGGGGCTAGGAATTGCTGCAGCAGGAACTGGCAGCTGTGCTCAAGAAGCACAATCATCCTGGCCAGGTTCTGATATTACAGCAGCCTCTCAGCAGTTGTCTTGCCTTTTAAGAGGCTCTGCTTGGCTTGTAGCCCCCGAGTTGACATTTCTATTAACCTGGCCCTCCTGATGTAGGGGATGGAGTTAAATACGTTTAGGCAAGAGAGATCAGCTTTCACTTCACCTTAGCACTTGACCATTCTTATTTCAGTATGTAGTTCTGATTTCTGGATTTGGATTAATACTGCCCAAACAAATGCAAATATTGGTGAATGCCTAACAATTTCCCAGTGATGAGAAAGAAACCAAAACCAAAAGCAACGTAGCCCCAAACTGTCAGCCTTCAAAGCATTCCTTCCCTTTTTAAAGTCCTGGGACAAAGGGAGACCTGGTCAGTGTGTCCTAAAGGCCAACACATTTGGGCTCCTTAGCATGAAAGCCTCAAAAGGTGGCAAGGGATAGCTCAGTGGTTTAAGCATTGGCCAGTTAAACCCACTGTTGTGAGCTCAATCCTTGAGGGATTCACAGATTAAAAGAGGAATGGTGCTTAGCCCTCCCAAGAGGGCAGGGAACTGGACTCAATGACCTCCTAAGGTCCCTTGTAGCTCTATATGTTATATTAAAAGATCCTTCTCCCTCATTCCCAGACAGCTCCACCTGAAGTTACTTCATAGACATGGCCCAGAGCATTACACCTACATGTTGATTCCTCAGCAGGGTACCAAATACACTTCTGAATTCTAAAGACTTTTTCCAAGAACACCTTTGCTCCTGGTTACTGGACCCTAAGCAGCCAGCCATTTTATAGTTTTGTGTCTTCTGTGCTATCCTTCTCTTCCAACTGGTAAGTAATCGTTGCTCCTGTTTACTTTTTAATATTTCTGAGGGTAGCAGAGTCTCTCACACTTGAGTATCGTCAGTGAATGTTAAGGAGGTGATGTTTATACTCTCAAATCCCTAGAGAAACACAAGGATTGGAATCTCCTTCCACTCCTTTATATTTATTCATAACCGGGTGAAAGTAACACATTTCTGACAGGTAGTGTATTAATACAACCTATCCCCCTGTGGGGGAAGCTGCTGTGATAAAACAGTACCTGGAAGAAATTTAAGCGTTGGGTGGAGCATGGGGGTTCAGGGCAGAGGGATGGGGGGGAGGGGTCAGGAGGCAGAGAGGTGGGGTGTGAGGCACTGTTCCCGCTAAGATATATTTTTCATCCATGAGTGGAGTGAGTTTTGTCTTGTGCACCAACATTGAGGTCATGTGTGCTTGTGCAGGTGTGTGCAACCATGGCACCGCATCCAGCAGTTACTAACGGAGGCGGTTTTTAAAGCAGGTATATGTGCCTCCCCTTCAGTGGGGGGGGGGCCCAGCCACACACACACAAACACACACACACACACACACACACACACACACCCCCAAGAGAGACGGGGGGAGCCCAGCCACATCCACACAATGGTGGGGGTCATGAGGGGAAATTGCCATTGAGCCAGCCCTTCAAGTGTGGCTGGGATCTCTTGGCCCCTTTGAACTGCCACGCAAAGCAGTTTACAGGGCCTGGAACTGAAGTATCCCTTTCTGCCACTCCGCCAGCTTGGGAGGGGGCTTGTGGGCTGACTGCCTCAGCACACATTCAGCCCCACCTCTTCCATGGGAACAGAGCCCGGCTTCCTTCCACCTCACTCTGGGGCCCTGCATGTCTGTCCAACATCGCCCCTGCCCAAAACCTAAATGATGCCCCCGGGGGCTATTTAGCTAGATACCTTCTCTGTTAATTTACTGGAAGATGTATTGCTAAGCACCACAGGCGGGCTCTGGAAGTCACAAGTGTCCAGCTGAGGAAGACGACTGAAGTTTGCGTCCTCGGCCTCCAGGAGCAAATTGTTTGGGGACAGCTGCAGGTCTGCTTTGCGGCACAGTGATTTTCTTTCAGGCATCACCATGGTAAATACTGCAGGTTGCCAGGAACTTGGATGCAGTGTTTGCCTCACTCCCTCATCCACACGCCCCCCCAGGCACCTCCCAAATGCTTTCTCAGTGATTACTTACTGAGTAGAAGGGGTTCCTGTTACCATGCAGCCTGCCATCGCTCCGCATTTTATTGGAACTAAGCTCCCACCTGAGATGATCAGGTTTAACCTTGTTTAATCTCCCAGCTTAGCTGTGGCGTTTTAATATTTTTAAAATGGTTGTTTCAGAAAAAGGGGGATTTAAACAAGTTTTGAATAAATAATAAAAGCCCTTCTCACAGGTTGCAGTGAAGCCTGGGAGGCATGAACCATTTTCATCAGGTCAGATTTCACACTGGATTATCCCAAGGTGGCCTGACTTTGTGACTATGGATTACAATGAAAGAAAGTCAGAAGCAAAGCAGTTTATGGAGGAGAAACTGCTTTAATAATGCATTTCCTGCTCAGCAAAGAGTAGATACAATAATGCTTGCCGGGAAGGGGAAAGGGAATGAAATCTTTCAGAACAAAACTAATTCATCCCCAGCATTACATTATTTTTCCGCCTGGGCCAACATTTTTGTGGAGCTGAAGTTCAAGTTGATAGGCACCAGAATGTGCAGCTTCCAGATGGAAAGGGGAAGTGTGTAACATCTATGGGATTATACAAGCTGAACACTCCTCTGGGTTATTTCAAACGCAATGGAAGAAGAAAAGTTCCTTATGGGAAAAATGAAGACTCTCCCGAAGGAGTGAGCTAGATAAAATATTCTCTGCGGGCGTGCCGGAGACCTGGGTTTGAAACATGGAGATATGCATATCTCCGAGCTGGAAGGGACCTCAAGAGGTTATTGAGTCCAGTCCCCTGCACCCACAGCAGAACCTATCACCTTCCCTGTCAGATTTATTATTTATTTATTTTTCAATCTAAACTGCTCCAAATCCTTGAAAGTACAGCCCCCCCCCTCAGGATTGGGCTCACAACCCCGAGTTTACAAAGCTAGTACTCTAACCACTGAGTGACCCCTCCCTCCTTCCCAACCATTGGTCCCTGGACTGGAGTCATGGTCAAAGTGCCACGCTCACCCCCAGCGGTGGAGAGACCTGATTGCTACTTAAGAGCACAAAGCAGCAGGAACTCTCAGAAACGTGAGCGGGATGGGGCCAGCACTGCCTAGAAAGCAGGGACAGACTTGCAAAGCTCTGACAGAACAGCCCCTTTTCTCTTGCCCCTTGCAACCCTAGTCACTCGACTCACAAGATTCTAATGTGCACCCATGGGCCATCTACATATAATGCAGAGCCCTGCCAGGCAGCAGTGGAGCAAGCAGCAAACTCCTTATAGGCATCAAAAAAGTCCCAGCAGGCCCAGCTTGCACTAGCTGGTTGACCTGGGCTTTGTGCAGGCCCTCAGGTTCGGTCATAGAAAGGGTAAGTTAGGCAGTGCCTGGAGCGTGCAAATCACCCTCCTCCCCCATGCAAACAATAACGCTTATTTTTCTGAAATCAGCCACCATGTCAATCACAACCCAACTGCAGCTGCCAGCACCAGGTGCAAAGTAAACCGCCCGGCCTCTCCGCTCACGCCACATTTACACAGGCTACAAGTTTACATGCTGATGCCCACGCATCTCATTTAGTAAGCACAGCTCGCCAGAAGGCTCTAATCTGGAGCAATCAGGTTCACTATCTCCAAGGAGAGTGTTTACACCAAAATGGCTGAGAAGAAAAGGGGTAAACAGGCTGACCATTCCCGTAGGGCTAGGGATGGGAAGGTAAACAGTTGTTTGGATGAAGTCTGAAGGTTGATTAGACAGCAAACAGCATGAAAATCCTCTTTTCTGGTAACAATGTCTACCAAGGGGCCACAGGGGAGATCAAAGGATACAACAGATTAAAATATGAATAATTCCTTTTACTCTCAGGCCGGCTCTACACGTACCCCTTCCTTTCGAAAGGGACATGTTAATAAGCAGGTTTGGAATATGCTAATGAGGTGGTGCAATGAATACGCAGTGCCTCATTAGCATAACGGCAGCTGCAGCGATTCGAAAGTGCGGCTTTTCTAATCGCGCGCCCCCCATGGAGATGAGACCTTCTGAAAGGACCTCTCCCAGTTTTCGAAAGCCCTTCTTCTGATCACAGATAGGAAGAAGGGCTTTCAGAAACTGGGGGATGGTCCATTCGGCAGGTCCCGTCTCCATGGGCGGCAAGTGATTCGAAAAGCCGCAGTTTCGAATCACCGCAGCTGCCGTTATGCTAATGAGGTGCTGCATATTCATTGCAGCACCTCATTGGCATCTTTCAAACCTGCTCTTTAACATGCCCCTTTCATACCCAGCCTCACTCACTTCATTTTGACTTCCAGCGACTCCAGCTAGGCAACACAAGAAATAGCCATGGGACAACAGAATGCAAGAGCCCAATTAGATTAAGAGACACACTAGATGGAGAACTAAACGCAATACTTCAACTCCACCGCTAGCCAGAGGTAGCGAAGTGTTGTCATTACCCATTTGTTATCAGTGAAGAAGCCAAAAGAAAAGTTAAGCAACTTGCCCAAGCTCACACTGAGGCTGTGTCTACACTCGCATTCCTCTTTTGAAAGAGGTATGCAAATGAGGTAAATCAAAAATGCAACTGAGGCACAGATTTGCACAGGTTTATAATCTAGCCTTCAAATCATCATTGTCTGTACCTAATGACTGGAAGATAGCTAATGCGAAGCCAATATTTAAAAAGGGCTCTAGAGGTGATCCTGGCAATTACTGACTAGTAAATCTAACATCAGTGCTGAGCAAATTAGTTGAAAATATAGTAAAAATAGAATTGTCAAACATATAGATGAACATAATTTGTTGGGAAAAAAAGTTAACATGGCCCTGTAAAGGGAAATCATACCTCTGAGGGGGGCAACAAGCATGTGGACAAGGAGCATCCAGTGGCTGAAGTGTACTTAGATGTCCAGAAAGCCTTTGGCAAGGTCCCTCACCAAAGGCTGTTAGGTATAGTACCTTGTCATGGGATAAAAGGGAAGGGCCTATCACGGACTGATAACTGGTTTAAAGGGAAATAAAGGGTAGAAATGAACAGTTTTCAGAATGGAGAGGAGTAACTAGTGGTGTCCCCCCACGGGACCAGGACCACTCCTATTCAATGTGTATATAAATGTTTTGGAGAAAGGGGTGAACAGAAAGGTGGCAAAATTTGCAGATGATACTAAACTGCTCAAGATCGTTAAGAATAAAGCAGACTTTGAAGCGCTTTGGATCTCACAAAACTAGGGGAGTGGACAAAAGTGGCAAAGGAACTTTAATGTTGATAAATACTAAGTAATGCACATTGGAAAAAATAATCCCAGCTGTACCTATAAAATGATAGGGATGAATTAGCTATAACCACTCAGGGGAGAGATCTTGGAGTCATTGTCTATAGTTCTCTGACAGCATCCACTCAATGTGCTTCAGCAGTCAAAAAAGGAAACAGAATGTTAGCAATCAATAAAAAAGGGATAGAGAATAAGACAAATAAGATCAGACCCATAAAATACTACAATCATTAAAAGGACTCAGCACTGATCTTGCTCACTATAATCCAATTAAACTCACACAATGTGTCAGTGTCAACAGCCTACGGCTTTGAACCCTTGTTAGTTTCTATTTGACTCTTTCAGACAGACATTTAACCCTCTCCCTTGAAAGGCTTCATCAATGTATTCCTCTAGCTATACAGGTGTCACTTGTTTTTATTATTAGTTTTCGGAAGTACAAGAGCCCCCTCCGCTGACCCATGAAAATTAGGGCCCCAGTGTAGCCACGAAGCGATAGCAAAAGCCCTGTCCCTAAAGAGTTTACAATCTAGACACACAACACAGACAAACAGAGGCGAAGTGACTCACCCAAGGTCACACACTAGATCATTGGTAGAGTAAGGAACAGATCTTCCAAAACCCAGTTCAGCCTCTTAACCACAAGACCGCACTGCCTCCCAGTTTAGGCTCTACGAATGGGGATGATCATGTGAAGGGCTCATGGTGCCCTGTTTATTTTGTACCTTCCACCCCCACCAGCAGAACGATTCAGCAACAGTTACTGCTGATCAAGACATCTTTCCCATTAGCCAGGCACCCCTCCCACGGTGCAAACTGCCAGTGCCTCACCAGAGCCGCTGTCAGAGCCACATGTGCGAGCTGCCCTGAGCCACGCTGCCCTAAGCCACCCTGAGCGCCACCAGCCCGAGCCGTAGGCGGAGCCGTCTCTGCCGCTGCCGCCATGCACTTGTTCCACCACGTGGTGGGGCGTGTGGCTGGATGAGCAGCGGGCACTCCACGTGTGTGGTTCAACGAGCCGCTTTGCCAGACTGCACTGTCCGGTTCACTATATGTGGTGAACAGACGGTGTATTGGACACAGCAGAGCAGACCTAGAGATACAGTTTCAAAGGTTGCATCCGTGTCTGATCCGCGAGCCACAGATGTGGTCTGCGAATATGGATATCGGCAGATTTGAAGGGCAAAACAGCATTGGTTGAACCTCTGAAATCCGGGACTCGCTGATCTGGCAACATCCGTGGTCCGGCCCAGACGGTGTTGGATCAAAGAGCCCCGGCAGCTGGGAGTGGGGGCCAGCTTGGAGTCTGGCAGCCAGGAGCCTGGGCCAGCAACAGGGGGATGAGCAGCAGCCAGGAGGCTGCGGCTGAGGAGTGGTGGGCCACAGCCAGGTCCAGGCCTGGTGGCTGGGGCCAGGAAACTGCAGCCAGGGCAAGGAAGCCGGCGGCCAGTGGCATGTGCTGGATTTTTAAATTAAATATCAAGCCATTTCTATGACCATTGTATTAAGTTGGCACCAAATCTTATGCCAAGTGAGGTGTCTAATGAAAGCTGGTAGTGCCCTGAATCTGGATATGCTACTTGTATATCTGAGCCGTGTTTCTTTGTGAAGTTATAGATATTGGCCCTAGACCCTTATTAGAAATGTTTTAAAGGTAAGGGTATAAAGTGGGAGATGTGGTCTCCTCCCAGACAGGAGGGTGGACAAAGATGCAGATGCCAAACACACATATCAGCGATTTGTAACTTATCATCTGGGATGCGGCCAATGGCAGAGTGTCCCAGCAGCCCACCTGGTCAGGTGATACGCCATTGCCTATGGAAGAGGAAAGGAACTTTTCCCACCACATAGCAAGCCTCTGGCAGTGACCATCTTTGTCCTCCATGAGCTAAGCCTATGCAAACTGGGGTCCCACCCCTCATGGGGTGCATTTTCAGACACTTTCAAGAATCAGTGTTTAACACCACTGCCCTGAATCAATAGCTTTTATTGATGTAATGTAATGTACCACTTTAACAATTTTCCTCTCTCACCCTATTCTTTCTTTCTTGTTAATAAACCTTAAGGTTTTAGATTCTAAAGGATTGGCCCAGCATGCTGTTTTGGGGAAGATCTAAGTGTATATTGACCTGGGAATGTGGTTGCGCCCTTTGGGGCCTGGAAGAATCTGTGTGGATTTGGTGAAATAGGTTTTAATAACCTCTCCCCTGAGTAGGAGGGTTGCTGTTTTGGGCATTAGGAGCAGCTGGAGAATTTGTAGTTTGTTTGTGTGGCTACTGGCTGGCCAGTGGGGCTGGCAGAGGTACTTTTGTGGTGAGTTCAGTTGGCCTTATTGAGAAGGAAATCACAGCCTGGAATGGGAGTGGACTGGTCTTAAGCAAAATACCCTGGGTTGGTTCTCTTAGCTGTGCCCAGACATGCCTCTCCCCCCACCCCACACCTCGTAATATTACACTGCCCATGACTGGGAACAGGAAGTTGGCTGCCCACAGCTGGGCTGGGAAGCTGCGAGGTGGGTAGCAGGAGCTGGGGCTGGGGAACCAGTGGTGGTCAGGGCTGCACCTGAGAGTGGGCTGACGGACAGCAGGGGAGCCCAGGAGCTGGGGCTAGAGGCCAGCAGGGATATATTGATCTCCCCTGGTCCAGCAAAATCCCTGGTCCAGGACTGCTCAGTTCCCCACGATGTCGGACCAGGGAGGTGCAACCTGTAGAAAATACCACTTTTTTTAAACCAGTGGGTGGTCATCTGAGAAAAGCAGTTGTTTTTGCAAAGTAAGGAAAGTAAAAATTCTCTTACTTCTTAGGACCTAATCCTGTAAACCCACAAGAAAACCTATTCGTACAAGTTATTCCACTGCCTTCTAGGCCCCACCAAGGGTGCAATTTATAACAGAAGCAGAAGACAAGACGAACAAATCCTATGACTCAATAGAGGACTTGGCCTCTCCAGGCTGTCTGCTTGAAAACACATTGTGAGCGATATTAGCTCTTTTTCAAATAGCCTGACCCCTTGCAATGCCTGTCATAGGCTCTGCCTTACATCTGTTAAGCGAGAAGCAAGGATTTCACTGCCAACCCCGATGCCCCCAGGTGCAGCACACACATATAATTTGCTCTTGTACCTCAATCAGCAAGCAAGCAGAAAAATAAGAGGAAATTAATTTTTCTCCTATCCTTTCCTCCCTCTCCTGTTTTACACAAGAGCCTCTTTAAAATGTTGGTTACTATATGATTACACACAACAGGGGTTTGTAACAACCTCATCTTGACTAAACTACCTCTGCTTTTGCTGTGGGATGATTGGTTGCCTTGGCAGTTTGCTACATGCGGTGCTCAGGAGCTACAATTATGGAGCTCTTCTCAGTACTGATTCTCCTTCTTAGAAGTTCATGACAAGGAGGGACAAAAGATGTATAATGGATTTTATTGCCATAGCCTCCCTTCTCCTTCAGCCTCAAGAGGGTCAAATCAGCACCATCAAAACCTTCTAGCTTTGCAACAAGAGAAAGCTTCCACCTACGTGAGGTGGAATATTCTAGTAACAGGATGGCATGACCAGACAAATGAGCATCTGGAGGCCATAGGGCCAACATTCCTTATGCTAATGGTAGGCCAAGTCTAGCTGGCAGGTAACGTCTGAAGATAACATTATGGGGTGTTGTGACTTTCTGTAGTACTTCAATTGTGGCTCTCCAATGAGAAGTAACTGCCAAGACAACATAGTTATGTGTTGCCAGGGCTCCAGATTGCATGCGCTGAGTTTGCAAGTAAGCACATGCTTTTCTAACTGCTGGACCTGCAATATCAGCATTGGCCCGGGAAGTCAAGAGGGGTCTCTGTTGTTTGTGTGGCAGTTACACTTACAGGATCCAATCTGGGTGCTTTTGGGTCTTACATCTTCCCCAGCTTCAAAGCTTCTGCAGGCCGGTTTTGCTCTAACCTACACCACCTGACCTCCGTTGTAAGAGTTACAGAGGAACTTGCCAGTTTGCTCCAGCTGCGATGGGGGAACGGGATCTGGCTTATTCTCTCTTAGCTATGCTGGCTCCACAGGGTTAACAGGAGGAAAAAATCGAAACTTCTTGGCCCCTAAAGTCAGGAGATGTAACTGATAGAGAGAAAACAGAGCTGTTGAGTACACAGTCACTGTTCATAGACTAGAGCCCCACTTTAAAGAGATAATTAGGTTTCAGGACAGAAATGAGATTAGTTCTACTTCTGCCCTCTGTAAAGCAGTGTATATGGCACCGAGGCACAAGAGGGTCATGTGTTGTTTAAAACCACATGCTGACAGTCTCCTAGGCTACGTCTACACGTGAAGCCAACATCGAAATAGCTTATTTCGATGTAGCAACATCAAAATAGGCTATTTCGATGAATAACGTCTACATGTCCTCCAGGGCTGGCAACGTCGATGTTCAACTTTGACGTTGCGCGGCACCACATCGAAATAGGCGCTGCGAGGGTACGTCTACACACCAAAGTAGCACACATCGAAATAAGGGTGCCAGGCACAGCTGCAGACAGGGTCACAGGGCAGACTCAACAGCAAGCCGCTCCCTTAAAGGGCCCCTCCCAGACACAGTTGCACTAAACAACACAAGATACACAGAGCTGACAACTGGTTGCAGACCCTGTGCCTGCAGCATGGATCCCCAGCTGCCGCAGCAGCAGCCAGAAGCCCTGGGCTAAGGGCTGCTGCCCACGGTGACCATAGAGCCCCGCAGGGGCTGGAGAGAGAGCATCTCTCAACCCCCCAGCTGATGGCCGCCATGGAGGACCCGGCAATTTCGACGTTGCGGGACGCGGATTGGCTACACGGTCCCTACTTCGACGTTGAATGTCGAAGTAGGACGCTATTCCGATCCCCTCATGAGGTTAGCGACTTCGACGTCTCGCCGCCTAACGTCGAAGTTAACTTCGAAATAGCGCCCGATGCGTGTAGCCGCGACGGGCGCTATTTCGAAGTTAGTGCCGCTACTTCGAAGTAGCGTGCACGTGTAGACACAGCTCTAGTGTGTTACATGCCTCCATTTGGCTGATAAGGCAACTGCCAAAAGCAAAACTCTTCAAAGGCAAAACGAAGACACCAGTTTTGCTCACTGCAGCAATTGGAAGGTTCACACAGCAAGAATGGGTGTTCTGACCATGTTCAGACCACGCAACTTTATCCACAGCAGGAGCATTTAATAGCAGCTGGCATCTCAGAGGCTTTTGCTGCCTGTGCCAGCAGCCTTTTTACTGACAAGTGACACAATTTCTGACACGGGCAACGTGAAAGCTCCACAGAGCAGCACGTGAACTGATGAGGTGGTGGGTCAATAGCTTAAAGACTAGACTTCGGGGTGGTTTAATTTTTTAAAACATACAGTTTTTCCAGCTGTTAAGCCATAATTAAAAGCAGGAGCACAGGTTTGCAGTCTGGTGAACACAGGTCTCTTTCAGTATCACTAAAGATGCTGCTTTGCAGCAAGGTGGCACTGACCCGTGATTGGCTCTGATATGCTGTTGTTAATTAAAACTTGCATTCCCCAGCACTGCTCAGAACTGGAAAGGAGCGAGAAGAGGCGGGTCTCTGATGGCTGCTCTGAAAGCCACAAAAGGAGCTGTATCTTAGAGGCAAAGTCCCTTATATAAAATATTGGGGAGGGGGCCTCATGAAGTCCACATACCACTTATTATGTAACATACACAGAGACCCTCTAAAGTCATGAGAACTGCATCTGCCTGCACCAGCTCAGCATTGTCCCAGTGCTTTCAATGTACTTTATAGACATTGCTTTATCATCCTGGTGAGGACTTCCAGCTCTGGCCCTCAAGCAACTGGTTTTGTTGGGGGGGAATCCTACTTCTATATAAAACATCTGCTTCCCCCACTCCCTGCCAAAGAAATCTAATTCAAGGAAATGAAAAATTAAGGCATGCAACCAACTAAATCTTCTAGATTCATGGCTCTAGACTCTATAATAGTTGATGTTTTGGTGTCCACAACTGGAGACTTTCAAGAAATGGCTCAGCAAGAGGCGACCGGGGACTATCACTATTTTCAGCTAATCTGGGTATTTCTACAAACATGCACCCACCCTTACAGCAGAGGAGAAGGAGCCCTGGAATGCCCTATTCGACTGGTGCCTGACTGTGGATCTGCTGACGTGAGTTCTAGAACCGTCGCACCTCTCAGCGGCTCAGACCTATCTATCGAGTCAAGGTTAAAAAGACTTCCACACGTCAAAGGTGGCTTTTTTCCAGAACCTTGTGGTACAGGGCCTTTCCATGAGAGGCTAAAGGGACGGCGTGGAATTTGGAGCTCAGTGTGGCTGATTTTCTCACGCTGGCGTTCAGCTGTTACTCGTACCAGAGAAGGACGCAGGCACACTTGCTGCAACAGCAGCAGATGGCCCCTCTAAGTCAAGGTTAGCGGATATTTAAAAGTCTGCGATAACAGAACCATTAGTAGCAATGGTCGCCATTAAAAAGCCAACAGTTAATGCAGAACAGTGTCTGGGATGACTAACAGGAGATAATGGTAGCTTCACAGATACCACTGTTGCTAAATACAGACTTTTTAAACAGCTAGCATGATTTCCCTTCTTCCTCATCTTCCACCATATCCATGTCTCTCGAGCTAAATCAGAATCAAAATCCTGACTCTCCTAGAACAAACAGTTACTTGAATACAAACAGCAATATAGTATTGGGGTGGGGGTTAACGATAGCTATTCCATACACAGCATCATACTAACCAGTAACCCCCCAGTCCTCCTTTCTAACTCCAACCTTCTCCCTAAGCCAGGCACCCCCAGCCCCACCCCCCAACGCCCTAACACAATGCCAGTGACTCACTGGAGCTGTCACTGCGACTGGCGACACACGCTTCTCCCTCCAAGTGTGGGGGGCGCAAGCACAGAGCTGTGTTAAGTACTCCCTTGGTGTGGCTCAGCTCGGGAGCTGCATTTCTTTGTTCAAAGAGCCAAAAGCAGCTTGAGAGCCATGGATTGGCCACCCCGGAGATAGGGCAACTAAAGCAGCATACAATATTTAAAGTGTGGCCGTACCATAGACATACAGAGTGACATTATGATATTTTCTGTCTTATTATCTATCCCTTTCCTAATGGCTCTTAACAAGCTCTTAGGTCTTTTGACTGAACAACCATTCTCAGAGAATTATCCGTAGTACCTCCAAGATCCAGACTCCAGCATTTTGCATGTACAGTTGGAGTTTTCAAAAAGTTCCCTTCATGCACCACCCCAAGAAATAGAAATATATTTTGTTCTTTGATGCGTACCATAAATTATTCTCACTCTAATCGATAAACTTGGGTAAATTATTGAAAGGTTGTGCAGTAAATCCCAACGTGCTCCAGCTGTTTTAATTACATTAGTGGTGCTCTGACTCTTGTGTACTCTAACCTATGGAGGCAAAGAATTAGTTATAGCCTTTAATGTAGGATTTTTCTACTGGCTTGCACATGCATGTGTTGGCAATAACACTCAGCACTTAGACAGCATTTTTCATCTGTAGTTCTCAAGGCATTTCATAAAAGTACCATTATTTCCATTTCACAGATAAGGAAAACTGAGGCATAGAGCTAATGTGACCTTAGGCAAAGTCACTGCATCAATGGCAGACTTGAGAACAGACCCTAGAAATCCTGAATGCAGTTCCATATATGATCTTTGGGATCGTGCTGGTTCCTTTATACATACTGTAGAAGGTAGGTTGTGCAAGATATAACTTTAGTCACACATTTCTCTAGTACCTGAATGATGAAATGGAACTAAATTTGTGCTGGATAGTAAGAGTCTGACCTCGTTAAGGTGTGGCCGAAGGCCTAGTTTTGAATAAAGCAGTCTTTATGTATTCAGTCTGAGTTTTCTTTTCCCATAATCTGCGCTGTGTCACTCACATACAGAGTGAGTCTGCTTTGGTAGAACGTTTAAAGCAAAGTGCCTCTCTGCTCTTCATGTCTAAACCACAGTTCTCTGCTAGGGTGGAAGTTGGCAGCTACTTAACACATTACAGGGTAACATTACACAACTGTTTAGAACAGGAAGCAAAGAAGCAGCTTGTATCCATTTGAAGCTCAAGGGACTACAGAGAAAGGCAGAATGTAATTACAGTTGGAGTTTGGCCAGGATTCCCTGACTAAACACCTCTGTTTTCTCAAAACACACTGATGGGATATTTAATAACCATGCCACCCACTGATACCTTATCAGCATTACTTCCTACAGAACCTTGTTTTAGATGGAGTTCTTCCCTCCCTGCAGTTTCCACATCCAAGTCTAGTTACTCTGTAAACCATAGCTTGAGAAGGTATGCAAGTTACACTGCACTTAACTGACTTTCAGAGACTGTACTTACCACATTTACCTCTTTGCCCTTTGTAGCACATTCTCATGGCAGACAAGCAAAGGAAACAATGATGTGAGCTATGATTAGTAAATGATCCTCCTAAACAGTAGAATGGCTGGTGTTAAGAAAAGGCGCTTTTAATAAATTCAAAAATATGTTCTAACATGACAAAATCATAGGCTGTCAAAATCACCATTCAGGGCGTAATAGGCCTTTAAGCAAGCTGAAGATTAACAATATGTATTTTACTTTCAGTCTGAAGATAATGAAATAGGCATTTACATGCCCTGTTTTGGGAATAGTAGGCAAGAGAAAGAAAATCTATCTGAACTGGAATTAAAAGTCTAGACGTCTCTATAAGCTTGGTGCTCAAACCATTACCACTGAGTACTTGAAACTCTCATACCTTTCAGCACTCTTGAGGATCAAGCCACTATGCCAGGGGTCAGCAACCTTTCCGAGACAGAGTGCCAAATGTGACCTTTTAACTTTTATGTACATTCCGAGTGCTGGTGATACTTTTTAAAGTCACTAACAGTCTGGCAACTTTTCCTTGCAACAAACCGCACTGCCAACTTTGTCCACATATTTCTTCTGGGGATACCATAGCTGGACCTAATCATGTTAGTTACAAGATCAAGGGCTCATTCTCGTGTACTTTGACCAATATTATATATGTCATTAGCTGCGTCTACACGTGCACGCTACTTCGAAGTAGCGGCACCAACTTCGAAATAGCGCCCGTCGTGTCTACACGCGTCGGGCGCTATTTCGAAGTTAACTTCGACGTTAGGCGGCGAGACGTCGAAGTCGCTAACCTCATGAGGAGATAGGAATAGCGCCCTACTTCAACGTTCAACGTCGAAGTAGGGACCGTGTAGCCCATCCACGTCCCGCAACGTCGAAATTGCCGGGTCCTCCATGGCGGCCATCAGCTGGGGGGTTGAGAGATGCTCTCTCTCCAGCCCCTGCGGGGCTCTATGGTCACCGTGGGCAGCAGCCCTTAGCCCAGGGCTTCTGGCTGCTTCTGCGGCAGCTGGGGATCTATGCTGCAGGCACAGGGTCTGCAACCAGTTGTCGGCTCTGTGTATCTTGTGTTGTTTAGTGCAAGTGTGTCTGGGAGGGGCCCTTTAAGGGAGTGGCTTGCTGTTGAGTCCGCCCTGTGACCCTGTCTGCAGCTGTGCCTGGCATCCCTATTTCGATGTGTGCTACTTTGACGTGTAGACGTTCCCTCGCTGCGCCTATTTCGATATTGGGCTGAGCAACGTCGAAGTTGAACATCGACGTTGCCGGCCCTGGAGGACGTGTAGACGTTATTCATCGAAATAGCCTATTTCGATGTTGCAACATCGAAATAAGCTATTTCGATGTTGGCTGCACGTGTAGACGTAGCCATTATGTGCCAACTATGCCCCAACACTAGGTACATTGAACAGACCAGGCAAACTTCTCCAAGGAATGACTGGACACAGAGCAGACATCAGGAATCTCAATACACATAAGCTGGTCAGTGAACGCTTCAATGGGTTGGGCCATTCTGTTACAGACCTGAGAATTTGTGTCTTAAAGCACAGAGACTTTAAAAACAAATTACATAGAGAAATTTGTGAACTGGAGTTCATATTCAAATTTGACACATTAATGCTTTGTACGAACAAAGACAACAATCACCTCACGCATTACAAGGACTGCTTCCCTTCCTTTGATGCTCCTAATTATCTCAGGCAAGGCACTTAACACACCCCACTAATCGCTCCTCTCTTTCTGTCCTATGTAGTTGATTTGTCAGTTTTTATTTGCAATTTTTTTTTGGATCTCTGTACTTATAGATGTCAGTCTGTATTGGAAATGCGATTGAGCAGATGCAGTGGGTCTGTCCCACGAAAGCTCGTCACTGAATAAATCACTTCGCTAGCCTTTAAAGTGCTACATTTCTGCTGTTTTGTTGTGTTAGAATACAGACGAACGTGGCTACCTCTCTGTTAGCTACATTAACAAATAAAGATGCAGAGCTTTACCTTTTCTGTGTTTAAATCTCCATCCAGCTGGGTATTTTTAAATAGCTAGAAATGTCTGGGATTTTAAAGACAGGTTGAACCTCTCTGCCCAGATTTTCTGGTCCAGCGACATTCCTCAAATGGCAGAGGAAGGTGACATGCTTCAGCCCCATCATCTGTCAGTGGGAGAAATGGGAGACATAGGACATCCCTGACCCCACCTGCCTGTGGCTGGGGGGTGGGGGTGGGGGACAGGCAGACAGACACACTTGCCTCTCAGATTGCTGGGGGGGTCATGCAGGGTGGGAGTGAGGTGAGGGGGGGCAGGCCCAGTGCCCAAGAGCAGTTGCTGAGCCAGGCCCCACCAGGATTGCTCTTAGGCCAGCTCTCCCACCCCACCCTGGCAGTTCCGTCTTGGTCCAGCCGCTGCCCCGCTGCGCCAGTGTTCCTCTTTGCCCCCATCCTCTCTCTTACTTTCTTAGTGTTTGCAAACTGGACTGAGTCAGCAAAGAGGAGGGACGTGTCCACTGCTTAGGTACAGGTTGATACTCATCCGACAACATCCTTCCTCCATCCAGACAATGGATGTCACTGGACCAGAGACCTCCAGCCATGCAGGGCACAGCAGAGCTGGTGGTAGAGAGCCCCACTGGCAGCCCCAGGGCAGGTAGTGAGATCAATGTGCTCCACTAAAAGGAGCTCACTTGGGGTTGGGGAGCCTCCCTCTGGGGAGCCAGCAGGGAGCCCAGCTGTGGCACAGAGCCCCTCTGCAGCCCTACAACGACAGGGACCCTGTGTGGGCCTGGGGAGCCCCACAACCCCAAGGAAGGGAGACAGCTGGCTGGGGCACGGAGCTCTGCCAGTAGCTCAGCAGCTGCAAGGACTCCCGCTGGAGTTGGGGGAGCCCCACAATGAGGAGTCGGCTGAGGCATGGAGCCCCACCTGCAGCCATGGGGACCCCAGCTGGGAGTGGTCTGGGCAGGGCACCCCAGCCGGCTGGCAGCTGTGATGGGGAAAAGGAGCCCCTGTCAGCCAGCAGCCACAGCCAGCAGGGAGCTGGATCCAGCTGGGGCACCCCACAGGCTTGCCCCCCAGAACTTCCCACACCCCGATTCACCTGCACTGCTCCATGTGGAGGGAGCAAGAAATCAAGAGTGATGATGCAGGTGCTTTGCCTCCCAGGCCAGCAGGCACATGGGCAGAGCTCGTTCCTCCCTTTTCGCTCCCCCCACTGAATGTGGGAAGAGGGGTGAGGCTGAACTCCTCTATGTGCCAGTCACAGCATGTGTGGTGGGAGTTGCTGACCCTGGCCCAAGACTTTAGGCTTCATGAGGCAGGGGTCTTATCTTATGGTTAGAGATGTAGCTTCATCAGGGATTTTTTTAAGCAAAAACATGGGTCACAGAGGTACAACAGAAGCAAAGAAAACAGATGGAAAAGTTTTATTGAAGCAAATATTTGAAAAAAGTGACAGCGCCTGTGAGGTTACAGCTGAAGGCAAGGTGGAGCCGGGCGTCATGGGTGGGTGAAGGAGAACACAGAAAGCATAGTATGCATTAAAAGCAATAAGTGTAACCTGCCTTTTCCGGGACGGAGGTGGGTGGGGATTTAAACTCAGTCTATAAATGTGCTGGGAGGCACCCCCATAAGGCAAAAAGAGCCTAAGAGCTTGTCTACACTTCTGTGAGGATCAACCTAGTCAGGGTCGAGCTTCCAGAGTTTGATTTTGCACATCTGGTAAAGGTGCACAAAATCAATCTGTCTGGGGGTCAGCAGTAAACTCCTGCAGTTCTCACTATTGCAAGCAGTAAGGGAGATCAATGGATGAAATGCTCCCATTGGCCTTCTTTAGTGAAGACAGTCACAAAAGTGATTTCCAATATGTTGATTTTAGCTATGCAATTGCCATAGCTAAAATTGCATATCTGCAATCGACTTTCAGGTCTAGTGTAGACCTGGCCTTACTCTGTAGCAAAGTTCATAAACTCATGGGTGGAGCATGCACTGTGATGTATTGGATCCCAGGTCCTTTTCCATCCACTGGTCTTTCTGCAACACCAAAAACCTAGTTTATTAAGAAGGGAAGTGGATGCTTTCCCTGACCTCATCCCATTTCAGCTATCTGGATCTGTCTGTGTCATCCCTTGTTGTCAGTGTTGTTTTGCTGTGTGGCAGATACATGCCCATGAAGGAAGGCTGTGAGCATAGTAAAATAGTAATCACTCAAGTGATGGAATCTTTTATCTCTTGTGAGAGATGTGACCTTGTTTATGCTATAAATATAATAAAAGGCACTGAATAAGTAATAATTATGGGCTAGCAATTTGTTGCAAAATGAGGGGGTCTTATCTTTTAGAACTGTAGCCACATACAGAATCACTCTCTCTACTCGCTCTGGAGTACATAGTATCAGCCCTACTTTTGGGATTTAAACTTGGCTACAAATCATTGGCATTTCGCCATGAGCATCCAACCACCTTTTAACAGACGTAAAATAGGATCAATCAACGTCTTACTGCGCTCTTCAGTCCCCATTTCATACCTTTAACTTTTAGGCGAGCCTCATATACACAAACCCTGCACAGACACCTAGAGCATTTCTCCAAAACAGCCTGGGAGACCAAACAGAATGGTGGCACTGTGAGATGCTAGAGAAATGGAGCCCAGCAGAGCAGTGGCAATCCTGAACCAGCTACGTAGACCAGCCTACACTGATTTTTCTCTGAGCCCTGTCTCAAATGGGTATAAGAATCGCCACTTAGGTGGCTGTTGGAGCTCTAATTGTTATTGTGGGATGGTAGCGTTGCTTTTGTTTGGCTTGTTGGTTTTGCATTGTAGGGGTTAAAGCTACCTAATCAAATTTTCACCCCACTGAGCACAGTATGAGATGCTCACTTTGTCAGCCAGAACTGGGTCCATATTTTGCAAATGGCTACTGTCTGTACATTGGCCTGACTCTGCACACCCAAACATCCACAGCTGGAAGGGTGTTTGCATTACAGACCTGGAACAAAATGTCGCATCTGGAGCTAACCTATAGAAATGCTGGAAGTCTTTACTAAAGCAGATGAGAGTTTTCCCCAGATGAGGACTTCATGACTTGACCTATTCCTAAACAAAACGTAGACACCTGGTCAACACTTATAAAGAGCCTCAGGTTTGTTTGTTTAGATGCATCCAATCGTTAAAGACACTGTAGAATGTTGATTTGCTCTTTTCAGAAACTGTAACCTGATTATTTTGTCCCGGTTCTAATTGGTCTTATGGATCAGAGTTCCCAGATAAAAATGCCCAGGGCTTAGCTGAGGTCCCTTAGCTGAAAAATTTCCCTTTCTTTTGTCTCAACTGGATAAGACAGTCTGAAATGTGAACTACGATGCAGGGCACCGTGCCCCTCCCCACAAAAGTACATTGCCCTGAGGTGGGGAAGAAGACACCCAACGTGGCGCTGTTCCAAATTTTTCAAACTAAGCATCAAAGCAGTAACCTTCTGGCTTGAAGGTGAGAAACAATCCCCGCAGGCAAAACTTCTGGGTCCAGGAGATAGTGAACACCAGGCTTGTAAAACAATATTTGCAGAGCGGCAAAAAAGAACATGAGGGGAAGGAAAAAAGAGACTCTTATTAGCTACAAAATAAGCCCTTTCAATCACATTCTCTGACAAGGAAAAGTGCTATTTGGGCAATAAATCATCATGGCCCATTGAGATACCTGTGCTGATAAAGACAGCCTATGACAAACAGGTCCAGGGAAGAGGTTCAAGGCAGCTTGCAGGAAAACCTTTCTTTCCGCGCACACGTACCAGCAAAGGCAGCAGGAGCAGGTAGAGACAGGCATCGCTGAGCTCAGGCTCAAGAGATTGTGACTGGGGATTTCAGTCTCCCTGCTCGTTCAAATGATACAAAAAAGCTCTTCTCCAACTAGAGAAGAGGAAAGGCCTGTGCCACCTTTATTTTGAGGGATAAGGTTCCCCTCACTTTAGGAACTCCTAATGCATTCCTCTTAGCTTTTTCACATTCTCCCACAACAGCTTTAACTGCTGCAGTGCTCAATGGGTGATGACAAGCTCTAAAAAATAATGGACAGTTGGGCAAGGAAAGAGGAGGCATCAGCTTACAGAGCCCTTTTGTCAGGCAGCCTAGACATTAGAGTCCTTATCTGATGCTAACTGAGTAATGCAGGCATTAACGCAACACACACTGAAGGACACTAGATGGAAGGTAGAGAAGAAACAAACTGGTGGAGAAGTTGAGAGTTTGGTGACGCGGCAAAGATAGAGAACCTTGCTAATGGCTTGCTGACATGGCTAACGACAAGCCATGGAGCTGATAGCCACTGGGAGTCCATTCTGGATTCAGTCTAAGCTTATGTAAGGAAGAAAGATGCACCGAGCCTATCATCACTCTCCTGTATTGGTCCTTGTAACCTTCTTAACTTGCCTCAAACTTCTATATCCCTAGTCTCTTCTATTTGCTACTGACCAGGCAAACCTTGTGTCTTCATGTTAGGCAGTGACTTATTTGTGAGGTTCCTGGGCATCATGGGAAGAAGCAGCTGACTGGGCTAAAGAGCAAGGTATAATAGCAAATGTTAGACATCTATTGGCAAAACATGTAGGCTGTGTCTACCTTGAACCCTAGTGCGGACAGTTTGATGCAAAGAAGCGGTCTTGAAAATGCAAAATGGAGACTCATTTGCATATTTGCATGATAATGTGCACATTCATGAATTAATTTGCATGATAATGTGCACATTCATTAATTAATTTGCATATCACCGCAGAAATCAAGCAGTGTAGATGTGGTTCTGCTGGCAAAATCCCCCTTTCTTGGCAGCCCCTTATGCCTGGAAAAAGTCAGGCATAAGTGGCTGCTGACAAAGGGGGTTTTTGCAGGCAGAACCCCCATCTACACTGCTTGATTTCTGCCATGATATCCAAATTAGCCTAATGAATATGCATGCAAGTTATGTGAACATGCAAATGAGCCACATTTTGCCATTTTGAGGCTGATTATTTGCATCAAACTGTTGGCACTAGGGCTCAGTGTAGACACAGCCATAGAAAATAACAGAAGGAAAATGTGCCTACTTGGATGGCACAGAGGGTATGGAAGGGGACTTGCTGTCTTCTACTAAAAATAAATCACGAGCACCAGAAGCAGCATTAATTAGACACTGCGACTTTCCCCAGGAAATAGTCACCTCATTGTGTTCCCAGGCACCATTGTGACATGCAGAGTCTCGAAAAATGTAATTTGGAGGAGATGGGGGAGAAAAGAACAATTTTCATTGCTTGCTGCTCATTGACAGAAAAGACTCCCGAGTCCACTTTCTGCTAGCCCCTGATGCTCTGAGTGTTCAGTATCCAGCCTAATTCAATGACTACTCACATAGCCCAGCCTGTTTTGCTTTTGCAAATCTCCTACTGAAAGAGACAATGTATAGAGTAGGAACTGCTCTTCATGTCCCGAGGCTTGATTTGTGCTCATGGATGATTGTAGATACAATTTCTTTCTTTTTTTTCTGCCTGAATGAGATCTCCCACTCCTGTTATTAATTTGATTCTTCCCACTTGAGCTCTTATCAAGGCACGTACAAAAATTTCCACGATAATCACTGGAGAAGCTCTTTGGAGAGTATGGAACTCTCCCACCATTAGTATATAGCACACACTACTGGCTCAATTTCAATCTTCCTCCATTCCACTCCTCTTGTGAGAGCCACCAATACTGGGCATCTCATCTCATCCTGACCCCATGAGCAGATCTACAGAACTTAGAGCCAGACATGAGCCAAATTAGAAACTTAAAGCTCCTTGGAATTTCAAGGGTAATGGTGCTGGGTTTGGATGCAAATCCTTTAAGCTCAAACAGGTTTTTATGATGGGTTTGGTCCAAAGTCTGAAAAAGCCCATTTTTGTCTAAGTTGGTAGACTTCCACCATTTGTGCACACGTTGCAACATCTCCACCATTCTTGGGGGAAATCTCCACCTAGATCCTGGGTGGACCACTGGCCTGTTCCAATATGGCAATTCTGAACTTGAAACCAAGCCCTAATTCAGGCTTGAAACCAAAGCCCTTACAAGAAGCAGAAGCTTTTCAAGCAGTTTAAATAGCTAGTTAACTATTTGGTTAACTGGTACATTTGGTTCCTGTGAGATGTTTCGATAGCATCTGTGCATAAACGTCTACTGTGCTTTACATTTTTAACAGACCATCATCTGCTGGACGCAAGTACCATTCTTGAATGGGCACCTGTAAATGATCATTGTAATATCCCAGTAAGAACCTCTCTGTAGTTGAGCCAGGACATTATAGCTGTGTCTACACGTGCATGCTACTTCGAAATAGCGGCACTAACTTCGAAATAGCGCCCGTCGTGGCTACACGCGTCGGGCGCTATTTCGAAGTTAACTTTGACGTTAGGCGGCGAGACATCGAAGTCGCTAACCTCATGAGGGGATCGGAATAGCGCCCTACTTCGACGTTCAATGTCGAAGTAGGGACCGTGTAGACGATCCGCGTCCCGCAACGTCGAAATTGTGGGGTCCTCCATGGCAGCCATCAGCTGGGGGGTTGAGAGACGCTGTCTCTCCAGCCTGTGCGGGGCTCTATGGTCACCATGTGCAGCAGCCCTTAGCCCAGGGCTTCTGGCTGCTGCTGCTGCAGCGGGGGATTCATGCTGCATGCACAGGGTCTGCAACTCGTTGTCGGCTCTGTGGATCTTGTGGTGTTTAGTGCAAGTGTGTCTGGGAGGGGCCCTTTAAGGGAGCAGCTGGCTGTTGAGTCCGCCGTGTGACCCTGTCTGCAGCTGTGCCTGGCACCCTTATTTCGATGTGTGCTACTGTGGCGTGTAGACGTTCCCTCGCTGCGCCTATTTCGATGTGGTGCTGTGCAACGTCGATGTTGAACATCGACGTTGCCAGCTCTGGAGGACGTGTAGACGTTATTCATTGAAATAGCCTATTTCGATGTCGCCACATCGAAATAGGCTACTTCGATGTAGGCTTCACGTGTAGACGTAGCCTATATGTAATATCCTTTAGACCCAATTCTTGATTGGAGAGAATGTTCTGAGAACTATTTATTCACAGAGTAGTGCTACACAGAACAAAAGTTGAATTCATGCTCCATTGAGCCTCTCCTCTAATTAGTTCTTTGCTGAAATTCAGCCTGAATGGAAGAGTTCAATAAAGCTAATACTTCTCCGTATTCTACTTAGATTAGGGTGGCCAACTTGTGGCTCTTGACCCATTTGAGCCATTAAATGTGGCTCCTCCTCAAATCCACATGCTGGGAGTGCTGTCTGTCCCTCCATGCACACACCCCAGCACTTGGTGGGAGGAGCAAGTGGCGGCGGACAGCGGTGGCAGTGGCAGTAATGGCAGTGGTGGCTCTGGTGAGTTGCTGGCATCGAGTTAGAGTGGGGTGGGAGGCGGTGAGGCTGGGGGTACCTGGCTGTAGGGAAGGAGAGGGCATTGAGCCACATATCTATCTATCTATCTATCTATCTACACAGATAAAAATAAATACATAATACGTGGCTCTTTGCATTCTATCCAGGTGGCTGTTTGCACTTGATCCATGTGGCTCTTCATCCCTAAATGGTTGGTCACCCTGACTTAGATTGTCTTCATACTGGCCCACGTGACCTATTAGAGCTCTGTAAATTGAGACTTATCTTTTAGAATATCAGTTTCAGACGTCTGATGCTTAAGGTCACAACACTTAAGACAGACTTTTTCTCATCCACTAGCATGCCACACTCAGGTCCTTAAGTTTACTGTACCCAAACTGCAGCAAAGTAGTGTGAAGAAACGCAGAGGAAAACCAGTTGGAGCTACTCAATGACACAGTCCTTGACTTGAATGTTAATGGTCTGATTTGTCAAGGTATTTAAGCGCCCAGTGATGCAGACAGGCATCAGGATTGGGAGTTAGGTGCTCTTGTACATCCCACAGCGCTTCTATGTGCATCTTTACACATGTGAATACATTTTACAAATGTGATTCTAAGTGCTTCCCATCCTATCTCCAACTACTGTAGGCCAACTGTTTTATTTTTAACTGGTTTATGCCCTATTTAACTGGTAAGGTGTGCATGTTCAGTGTATATAGACAATCTTCACAAGTCAGAGAGAGATAAGAGAGAGATGTATGGGAATGAGCCAGGGTAAATGGAACATTAAATCCTTAAACAAAAATAAAACTGCAAAGTGATTCAGCAAAAGAGCTAAGCTTAGCTTTTATATGATCTACTACATATTGCAGAAACTTTGCATGTCTGACAGGTGGCCCATCCTTGAGTCTGTTTGTGCAAGAACTCTTCCTAAATGGTAAGAACTGGGACCACCAAATTTGGTTGGGAGCCTTTTTTCACCCTAACTTAAAGCAAGGTCAGGGTTTGGTTGTGCCAGGAAAATTGGATGTGCCTGGATTTCACTTGTTTCTCATACAATGGAAAGGGTGGAGTCTGGTAGGAGAGACAGCTATACCATAGAATGACCCCTGGGAGGCAGCAAGGGGCCAGAGAGGAGGACCCAGGCAACTGTAACCCAACTGGGCCAGCAAGGGGAAGGGATAGAGAAATGGACAGCTCTCTGCTCTGTATTTCAGAAAGTTTGCCTGTTTGTGTGTCTGTCCCCATGCACCCCTTCCCTGGCCGTGCCTGTTGGAGTGGCCATGGACATGTACTTCTCATCTGGCCCCAAGCTCCTGTGGTGAAAGGCTGGACACTAAATCCCTTATCACCAGTCGGACCCCAGAATAATGATTTAAACAAGAAAAAAAAGCCCTTTTTTTTGTTAAGGACCTGAGCAATGCCAAGTAAGTCTTCTATTGCTCTATAATGTCCTGTCCATTAGCCGTAGACCTCTTCCCTCTCCTTCTACGTCTGATGTAGTTGATATGTGTAGAGGCGACAGAACTGTCTACAGTGCTGCAGTGTCTTCTGTGGAGTGCAAGCGGAAGTAGTTGGGCAGTGACTTATAGCAAAGGGAGTGATGAGCACAGTGGAGATTTCCTGCAGAAAATGTGTGCATGTGTGTAAAATACTCTGATGCACATGTTCAAATAATTTTATGATTAAAAAGCTAAAGATTCTTCCCCACTATTCCTAGGTTGGACTCACACACACAGTCTGAGACATTCACTTGTGTACTCTCAGAGTCTCAACCACAGTCTCTCATGCTGCAGTCGCCATCTAAATGTCACTTGACCACCATTCCCCACACGGCACAATTTGAGGCACTTCCTTTTCTGACCTCAGAGGACTACTGCCGTGTGGTTGCTTGTATTGTATAAAGAGTGTGGGTAAATGAGGACTTTTTAAAATGGTGACCTTAAATCAAACAAGTTCTCTCTGTCTCTCTCTCTCACACACACACACACACACACACACACACACACAGAGACAGAAACATAGCCTCTTAGAGAACCACACACACACACACACACACACAGAGACAGAAACATAGCCTCTTAGAGAACCAGACTAGTTTTTGGACTCAGACACCTGAAGGGAGACACCTTAATGTGTGTGTCATTGCATAAATCCCCATTTTTGGGCACTTACCTATCTCACCGTCCAGCTTATAGGTGCCAACATTTGAAAACCGGGCCTGCACATTGATAGACCCAATGGGGCTCCAATTTCTCTCTGCTAGTCTCCATCACACATGCGTGCACACATCATTTTTCACATACCATCAGTCTCTCTCCATCATACACCCCTGTTCCCATAGAGCCTCAGAGTCAGCATCGTGTGCAGGGGAGAGTTCTCCACACAGCTTGCCCAAGGTCAGAATACAGACCAGGTTCCCTTTTTCCTCCCTCTCTCCCTGCGGCAGCTCTTACGTGTCTCAGCAGAGTACTGACGCTCCACCGTTCTGACAGGCTGGCAGTTCATCACCCAGATGAAAGACTCTAATCTCCCCTGTTTGTCAGCAGAGCTGTCACAGGTGAGATTTTGCAGGTTTCCGAAGGCAGGTGAATTACAGAGTCAAACATGACTCCAGGGCAGAGACTGGGTCTGGAAGGATGGGGGAGGGCATGTGAATTTAGAATTTCTTGATGTCTTCAAGATGCCTCAGATACGAAGCCTGGGACTTCTGACTAGCTGTTGCCTATGGCTACACTCCTGGGGGAGGCCTATGGGTCAGTGTTCAGAACTCTCCTGCAGATTATTGTGGACCCCAGTTCATTTAGTGGGTTAAGCAGGAGTTTTTTAGCTCTGGAAGCTGCAGATTTAAATGTTTCTCTTAAGGCATCCTCAGGTCCTAAAAACATCATCCACCCATCTCGTGTAGGAAATTTTCTTGAGCAAGTGCACTTGCCTTCTGCAGGATTCCTGCGTTCTTATAAAAATAATCAAGGTCCTGGGTCCTACGGGCATGAAGAATACCTTCTAAACACGACCCGAGTGTGATGGATGCTGTGCTGTCTGCACTTCAGTACTGCACTGATTTGTCTCAAGATGTCAAAGAGGAAACTGAAAAGATTGGTCAGTTTTCTCTGCTGTTGTTCAGAACCCTACAGGCAGCAGTGGAACTGACAGAAATTGGGCAATTTTCATTTTGCTGCTACTTGGGGAAACTATGAGCAGCAGCAACAGAGGAAGACACTGGAGCTGTTCTCTGGCAAGGGTGATGCACAGAGAGGATACAGATAGTGAAGGTATATCAGGAAAAGATACATCGGAACTGATAATAATAAAAGTGAAGAGGTACAGAGACCAAGCAGGCAAAACAACAGAGATATAAGCAGAGGTGGTCAAGTGGTATGTGACGAATGTAATTAATTGCCCTGGCATTCTCTGAATAATTTATTTGGCAAATACATTTCAAAAAAACCCTGGACTCTGTAGTTGGCCTGATACTATTTGGCAAATATAGTATTCAACAAATAAGTGAGATGCACTAGATAATATAACTCAACTCCCCTCCCAATATTCAGATCATTCATATACATAAGAATAATATTACATTTTGGGTAAAAGCTTATTAAATAGGAAGCTGACTGACAACATACCGGTTACAAGCAGTTCAGATTAAACCGAATGTAGCGTTGCAGCACAGGTACAGTGACAGCAGCAAAACTTGGGGGGGGGAGGGTGAGATTCTTCCTAGCTGAGAAGGCAAACCACAAATACAACAGGTAGGAACCATTAGGATCCCTCCAGTGTCTGAGAGTAGCTACGTGTCTTCTGATGAAGCCAAAAATATTTATTTCCAAGTCTCTTATTTAACCATTCTTCATTTTCATTTCTAACAAATCGGAGCAGTTTACAGGCGTCCCTATGCTGTATATGTATTTTCTCTTGCTTTGTCCCTTCAGCTAACTCAAGGAATCATAGATTCATAGAATGCTAGAACTGGAAGGGACCTCAAGAGGTCACTGAGTGCAGTCCCCTGCCCTCACAGCGGGGCCAAGCACCATCTAGGCCATCCCCAATAGATGTCTATCTCACCTGCTCTTAAATATTTCCAGCAATGGAGATTCTACACCTTCCAGGGCAATTTATTCCAGTGTTTAACCACCCTGACAATTAGGAAGTTTTTCCTAATGTCCAACCTAAACCTCCTTTCCTTCACTTTAAGCCAGTTTGTTCGTGTCCTAATGATGCTTCCATCCCTTATAATCCCGCGTGTTGATGCTTTATCATCCCCATTACTTGTTTTAGAAGAGAGCATAATATGCTCCCATGACATCCTTAAGAAGCAGACCCATCATCAAGCTGCAGAACAAATTCTGATGTGAAAGTTCCTCCAAGCTAATGCCAGCAAGGTCTGCCAGATAAAAGGTACAAGACCTGTTCAGTTTCTTACTTCAGGCAGCTATGATCAGCAGGGAAGAGATAGTGCCGTGTTTATTCACACTTGATTGTGCAGCTATATGCTATGTATATTTTCTTATTAGGAAATCGCTCACCCAGGTGGAGTACCTAGGAATGTGTGCTGGAAATGGTCTTGAGAGCAACAAAGTACTCATAAATTTGAGACTCAGGAGCATAAATACCCTATCTTCCAAAGCATGTTTCAGACACAAAAAATTTACTGCAAAAGACTAATGGTCCACAAAGCCCAAAGCGTTCTGTTAGTGGTGATGGCCAGCCCCAACTGTTCTGAGCAACAGGCAAGTGACCTTGCATGACAATAAAGTTCTCAGGAAAAGTTAGAAATTGGCTTATTCCCTGAGGCATCATAGTTCATACATCATGCTAGTGTGTGCTGGGTGTGGGGTGGGGTGGGGAGTTGTGCTTGCATGCCCTTCTTTATCATGCCTGTCCTGTTGCACGTCCGGGGCTGGAGCCACCGAGGGTTGATCTTCTGGGGTTTCATTTCACGCATGCCCAAAATGATGCTCTGTGGGGGGTCGATGTCAACCCCTGTACTCTTTGCGGGAGGCAAGGAATAAGAAAGGTCAATGAGAGAAATGCTCCCATCAACCTTCCTCCATGTGGACAGACATGGACGTCAACCACGGATAAATCCATTTTAGCTATTCAATTGATGCAGCTAAAATTGCGGGATGGCAGTTGACTTCTGTATTTAGTACAGACATAGCCTGAGAAAACTTCATCCCATTTATCCAAAACTATTGGATGAAGTTCCCTTAGAGTTTGCCAGAAGGCTCCTTGCATGTCTTCCCCAAGCAGTGTGCTGATTCTGGGATTCCAGAGCAGGCAACGCGCTCACCAACTACCACTGCCAGCTTCCAAACAGTGGTGTACGGCCCTAAGCTTTTGGAAGCACTCCCCTGTTCTCTCAGTGCACAGACTGATAACCAAGCACAGCACGCTCACAGTGAAACTCCATGATGGGTGGCAAAGGGGCATCTGGAGTGGGCGTCTGGTTTTTGAGCCAAAAGGCAGAAGCGGGACCCCAAGGGAAGGCTCTATCCCTGACCCCCTTTGCCCTCCCTTCTTCTGATCTTTATTGGGCCGTCTGCCTTGTAGCATCAAAGGCAAGCACAGGCCCGTGATTTGTCCTACAACAGCTCTATAAAAAACGTAATTGCCCAATAACCCTCTGTCTGCAAAACAAGCCATCTTCCTGTTTCTTCTCTCATAAAGACTATTTGACAAGCCTGTTCCATCAGCTTATAAAAACCTCGAGAGAGGAGCCTTAACCTTCCTTGAAAAGAAACCTTGGAGAAAAGCAAAACAGAGACAAGCCCTTCCCCCCGCCCCCCGCCCACACACACACGCACACCCCAAACACTGCAAAACCACTGCAAGGAAATATCAAACCACTGAAGAAACTATCTGTGCCCTCCATTGATGTTACTCAAAGAAGAATGGGCTCTTCCTGAGGAGCGGGTAAAATGAATAGTGTATAGAATTTGTGGGATCAGAAATGTCCTGTACATCTAAGACTCAAACTCAGACAGATGGACAGACTGATACAGACCAAGTGCATTCTTAAAGTATAGCAGCTAGAAGAGAGATTGCATGAAAATGTTACTGAGAGGAGAGAATAATTGAGGGGAGCCAGAAGTTTCCAGGTCAAGTTTGCTCAGTTTATAAAGTTAAAGATTTTTTTTTTTAATACTTGAACTTGGAAACTCAATGGAGATCTGAAAGTCCAGGTGTTGTTTTCCAGTTCCTTAAATCCTCCTCAGGAATAAAATTATCACTGATATGAGTTATCAGTTATCCCCATAACATGGATGCTGACACAAAGCGCTCACCTAGATGTCAGGTTAACTGATGCCAAACTCATGGTCCATTTTGGACAATGCCATTGTCACTGGGTTTTTAAAGTGGTAAAAATCACTATTTCAGATATTTAGGTATGACATTTCACAGTGAAATTTTATTCATTAGAGACACTGACACAAAAGAGGGTTGATGGAGGGAATCACAAGGTTATTGGAAAGTAATTACTTCTGCACTGTGAATGGCAGCAGCACTCCCTTTAGAGCTGGGTGCCTAGAGAGCAGGAGCCACTGCTGGCTGGGAGCTCAGCTCTAAAGGCAGAGCTGTCATCAGCAGCAGTAAGGACAGCATGGTATTGTATTGCCACCCTTACTTCTGAGCTGCTGGGTCCTTGGTCAGCTGCTGCCACTCTCCAGCCAGCCCCCTGCCAAATAACCTTGTGACCCCTCTGCAACATTTTGGATCAGGACCCCCAATTTGTGAAATGCTGGTATCCTCCAGGAAACATATGTAGTCGAGGGTAAGAGTATACAGAAGACCAGATTTCCTGGTATGTGATGTGTTTTTCACAGCCCTGCTCATTGCTCTTCATTGACTTGAGTGATGTGACTCCAAATTTACATTGGTGTAACACAGATCTGAAACCATGTCACAAGGGGCATCATCTAATGAGAAGGCAGATCTAGCTATAAAACGTGCAGCTTTTAAAACATAATTCACTTCAGTACATTTATCAGCCATCAAAGGCCTGCTACCCAGATACTGGGTTGACTGGCACAGATTCTGGCATCGTTTTAATATACTTACAGCAGTTAAGACCTGGTTTGTAATGCTCTGCACTGAGATGAATAGACTCAGGGCCAATAAGCGAAAAGGGAAAATGTTTATACAGTGCCTCTTTATTTATTTTTCATTACTTGGTGCTTTCTCCTCCAACTCTTGGGCCTATATGGATATAAAATTGGTACCTGCATCTGCAAAAATTATTCATAGCTATAAAGTGGATAGGTGCAAATTTGCACAGTTCTAGATACAAAATTTGTATCTTTGTCAGTGTCTGCAAATATGAGCTGGGGGTGTCTGCATCCACATCCAAGGATTTGGAAACCCACCGATTTTCAGGGCTCCACCTGTCTCCTTTCTCTCATCTGTCTCTCCCTAGTATTTTCGCATGTTGCCATCTAGTTGAACTGTGACAGCAGAAGGATATAAAATTATTTGTAAAATAAATGTGTGCATGTATAAGGGAATGCTCTTTCTCCTTCTGTACTGGTATTGGACTTACCCCGTGAAGCAGCTGAGGCGGGAGCAGAACAGAAGGCAGTTGGACACCATATTAGGGTCCTGGATATGGTTCATCCAGAGGTAGGGACGTGGCACAGGCTCCCCTCATCCAGTGACCCCAACCCTCTAAAGCCTATCCTCCCAGCCTCCCATTGCCTTCTCAGCAGCCTCATCCCTGGCCCTCCATTAGCCCTTCTGGAGCCTAGTTCCCCACTACTGCTGTCTTGGCCCATATTGCCCCACTCAGAAATTTTGTCCCTAGCCCCCCATTGCTCCCTCTGCTGCAGTCTAGCCAACCCCCTGCTACCTGGTCCCCCCTTGACACCGTTGCATCTCCAATGCTCCTACTGTCCACTGTCCCCTGTTACTCCCTCCACAGCCTTGTCCCTGCTCCTTCTGCTGCCTCATCTCCCAACCTAAGCCAGCCATACTCTCTGCAGAGCCAGACCAGCCAGTCAGGCTGGCATGGCTCCTGCCTGCCACTCCACCTCACACGCTCAGGTCCTGCAAGGGACACCTGGGTGCCCTCCGCTGCCTCTGAGGGGAACTGCAGGCAGCCGCGCAGCCTCCCGGTGCGGCGCCCAGAGTGGCTGCACCATGTGCAGCCATCCCCAGACCTGGGAAATGCGTGAAAGCGGCATGTATCCCAAATGGGCACATGTGTGTGTTCATCCCCCTCCACCCCAGGGAACCCAGGTAAGAGAGTGTGTGTGTGTGTGTGTGCGCGCGCACGCGTGCGAGGGTGGGTGCTTTCCTTGGAAAATTTGAACGTGTGTGTGTGTGTGTGTGTGTGTGTGTGTGTGTGAGATTTTCCTCTAATAACCCAGCCTCTTCTGCAAACTCCGAAGGCTGTTTTTACACCAGCTGCTCACCCCAAGCCTGCACCTCAGACTCATATAACTTCCTCTCTGTACCTCAGTCTCATGGTGGATTCTCCTATGCTTCCCAACCACCCCAACAGCTTGGGGGATGGATGTTTGTATGGCTGCTATCGCCTTGTTGGTCCCGGAATGTCAGAGAGACAAGATGGGTGAGAGAATCCCCTTTGCCCATGGGCGAGACAAGTTTTGAGCTACACAGAGCTCTCCTTGGGGTCTGGAAAAGGTACTCACTCAGTGTCCCAGCTAAGCAGAAGGCAGGACAAATTGTTTATCACTGAGGTGTCCAACCTTTTTTCATCAGTGGCCAACCAGCAATTTTTTACGTGTTCTGGGGGCTGAACACAAAATAGCCCCAGACACCCACCAGGCTTACACCCCTTGCAGCGTCAAACCACCCTCTGTCCCCAGCCTTAAACCCCCTGCAGCCCAAAACCACCCACAGCCTTTGTCCCCTGTAGCCCCAAACTTTCCCTCACCTGCCTCCAGGCTTAACCCCCCTCATAGCCCTTGTCCAGGATTAACTCATCCAGGAAATCCAAGTGCTGTGGCAGCTCCATGGTCTGACCGCGAGGACGCTGCCCCCCAACCAGGGCTCTGCCCTGCGGCTGGCAGATGCTCCAAGCTATAGCTGCCAGGCTCTGCCCCCCCACCCGCCGGGGCTGGTGGTGGGTCAGCGTTCTGGCCACTGGGGCTCTGCTGTGGGCCCCACACCCCAGCCACTGGGGCCACACAGCTGCTGGCCATGCTGCAACCAGCCTGTTAAAAATGGCTGTGCTGCTGGCTCCATATGCTGGACAAAAAGGCTCCGCAGGCCAGATTCTGAGTGGGCCACCTGTTGGACGCCCCGATCTAGCAAAAATAGTTAACACGTGTTTCAAGGACTTAATTCGTGGTGAAGAGGCCTATTAACACCCCTGCAGAGGTATGCCTTGAAGCTCCCAGGCTCATCTTTTGAAGGTGTTATGCAGCTTTCCTTAGAGGACAAGGACTGAGAAGTCAGATGCAGCACGATCCTTTTGTGAGAAGTGTTCCCCAGCAGGTGAGAGGGTGTTTGTGAATTGTGTGAGTTCATTGGAGATTGTAATGAGTGTCTGGTTTCAACGGCATTGCCGCTATTGTGCCAAAGAGTGCACTAGATGAGGTTTGCCACGGGTTGTGGTGGACAACCATGCTTGGACAGCTCCATTGTTCTTGAGGTGGGGAGGGTGGGGTTGTTTAGGCCACAGTCTTCTAATTTCCCCCACCCTTTCCTGGAGGCTTCATTATGTCTGTACGGAGAGTTCTCTGTTGGAAAGGCCGGTGTATAACAGGCACATAACAAGGGAAGGCTGGGGGGGCGGATTTTGACAACAAACTTGAGAAAGCAAGGCCTGCCCTTCAGTTAAATGCCATGGGAATTGGTAATGCCCAAGCAGACCAGAGAGGACTTCATTTTTCTGACATCTCCTCCAGAAGATCCTCACCTAGTAATGTGTATGGGTCACATGCCCAGATGTGAAAGGCTAAAAAGCTGAGATGATTCACAAGGAGTCAAACCTGTAGACCTCGTAAGTTCCTGTTTTCCTTAGATGCTTGAGCCCCTGTGCCAACAACATGAGCTGGTGTTATTTTAAAAAAAATAAAGCCATGCTACTGCTAGCTGATTTGGGTGGCAAACTACTCAGCTGAAGCAATGGCCCATTAAACCAGTTGGGCATAACATGGGCTCAAGGTTTTGCTGGTACAGACTGGCATGGAGGTCCAAGGTGGAAGGCAAAAGCCTTTAAAGAAATCTGAGGGAATGGGGTGGGGAATTGGAGCGGGAAGGAAATTCCCTTCCAACTCCACCACCCAGCCTCTTACATACACTGAAAAATAAACATTCACCAACTGTAATGCAGCAGCAGCATTCACAGTGTATGTGTGTGGTGGAGAAAACCCACTAACTCTTTAAATGAGGCACCTTTGGAAATCTTTTATAGACACTCATCTTCCCAGCAGGAGGGCAAATTCTGGCAAGAGACAACTTAAAAATATTAGTTTATTAAGGCACATGCTCCCCAGCAGGAAATCAAACTGGGGAGTGGGGGGAAGGGAAAACTCCCTCAACCCTGCTGCTTCCAAACAGTCCATTAGTTATTTAAAACTCTCTTCTCCAGAGACAGATGGGGGAAAATAATTACACCAGTCACCCAGCCCCCTTTATTAAACTTCCACAGGCTCCAGTTGCCATAAAACCCCACTGAAGAACGGGAGAAGAACAAGAAAGAGCAAGAAACCATGCCGGGCAGGAAGCAAATTAAGGAGCTGCCTTAAGGGTGGGTGAAAATTTCTGTTGAAGAGCCCAGAGAAAAGTCAGGCTGGGGTAAATATGCAGATCAGCCACAAGCCTGGGCACTGTGCAGAGATCTCCATGGCATGGGAGCAAGGTATCTTCCCTCCCCAAAACAGGGGGGTGCGGAGACCTTACTGTGTTACTGTAGCCCAGGGGCTGAGCAGGGAGACAATCGGAGGATTTCTCCTTGCTCTCTCCTATGGCCTGTGCATGCCTTATGCACTGTTATGTAGGGAACTCACACGGTGCAGGGCTTGACACCATCTCTATTCAGCTTGCTTCCAGCCTAGTTTGATTGCCAAGTGGTCTTCTGCAGTGGCAGAGGCTGGATCTGTGCCATAGCAGAGTCCTCTGTTCATAAAGTGCAGAAAAATGATATCCCTGTATTATTTCAGCTTATTGCAATGTGCAATAGTTAATTCTGGGTACAAAGAACCTATATGTGTAGGACTCCTTGACTGACATATTGTTCTCCATTGCATATTCTAATGCAGAAATTGCAGAGAATTCCCCACGATGTCCCATTAGATTGTCTGAGACTTCACTTTCTAAGACTCATCTTCCTTGTGATAAGTATCAGAGAGGTAGCCGTGTTAGTTTGTGTCTTGCAAAACAACAAGAAGTCCTTTGGCACCTTATAGACTAACAGATATTTTGGAGCATAAGCTTTCATGGGCAAAGGCCCACTTTGTCAGATGTGATAGCTTTTCCATAGCTCTTAAACTTTACCATGCTTCCAGTTCTCAGGAAAAGGGGAGGAAGAAGAAAACTGAGGCCTCCTGGTGTATCATTCATAGGCACCATTTTTATCCCAGCGAGTACTTTGGTATAAACAATATGGTTTACACAGAAATAGGTAACGAATACCATTGCTAAAGTGGATATTCTGCATTGTACCCCTTTGCTAGCAGCTATGAAAAGAGTTAACATTAGTGTCTTCATTGAATCCAAAAACCTCTGTATCATGCCTAGGTTGGTTTTATTAACACAAGTACACTTGCAAAACTGCACATTTCTCTGTGTGCTGCTTCCTCCCACCTGCAGCCTTTCATTTGCTTATCATTTTACTTTCCATCTCAGAACCCCTCCTTGGCTCTATTGTACTTTTGCTGGTTACGTCTACACTTGCATTCCTCTTTTGAAAGGGGCATGCAAATGAGGGAAATCGAGAATGTAAATGTGCATTGATTTACATATCTTGTGCTTCATTTGCATAATCTCTTTTCAGAAGAGATTATTTTAAAAGAAAGAAAGCAGTGCAAAAGGGGCTCTTTTGAAAGTAAACCCCATCTTTGAAAGAACTCTTCTTCCTATTTTGTTTCAGGATGAAGATGGGGTTTATTTTCAAAAGAGCCCTGTTTACTCTGCTTTCTTTCTTTCGAAAGAATCTCTTCTGAAAAGAGATTTTGCAAATGAAGCACAAGATACGTAAACCAGTGTCTCATTTGCATTTTTATTGTCCTCATTTGCATTCCTGAGTCAAGTCAGGAACAAGAAACAGTCAGCAAAAAGGATCATCATGATCATGGTACCTGGCTGTAGACTGTGTCATTTTTTTATCGTAGTCCATGAATCCCCAAGCACAGCCGTGTTACTGTGTAGCAATTAAATAAAATATTTGAATATCGCACAAGACTGACAACATATTTGTGTAAAAGAAGTCCCAGATTTCAGCTGAGTTGAAGATGAACTGGGAAGCTGCTTACTTTTTATCAGCCATGAGCCTGAATATTGGTTTCCCTTTCCAACCAGAAACCAGATAATTCAATGATCCATTCACTAACCTCTAAACCACAGTAAACCAATGGGCCAGATTCATGCTGCTGCTTTAAGAGCTGGCAGTGGCGTTAGCTGTAGCAAAGTAATAATGGTCATCAGCTCAAGTGCAGAATGCACAGAAGCAGCTGCACTGTGGATAAATGATCTGCACTGAAGGCTACATCTACACGAGAAGCCTCTCTCAACAGAAGTCGGAAGGGATTTCCTGGTGAAACTTCTGTCGATGGATTGAGTCTACATACAAAAGCAGCTCAAAAGAGCAATCTGCTCTTTCGACAGAGAGCAGCCAGACTACCTCGCCCTCTCTCAACAGAATGGCCGACCCGAAGCTCTGCAAACAGGGCTGTCCTGTGAACAAGAAGCCTTGTCTGTCAGTATCTACAGGGCTGTTTTCTTGCCAGAACACTGTTGAGAGAGGCATTATACCTGAACAGGGGGAGGTATAACGCTGCTGGCAAATGTGCTTGGTTTTGTCAACAATGGCCAACAAAGCACATGTTGCGTGTAGATGCTCTTCGGGCTTTTCCAACAAAAGCTCGGTTTTCCCAGAAAAACCATCTTCTGTAGACGTGGCTTAGATAAGTGCAGAGGTAAGTATTTTTTGGAACACCAGACAGAGCTCTGGCTGTTAGCTCACAGAGAACTATATAGTGCAAACAGACATATTGCTGTGAGAAAAAATATTGCCTTATCAGATGGACCAACTGAAAAAAGAAAGTACCACTATGAGTAGGGATAATTATCAGGCATGAATGACCTGATAGTCCCCTGTCAAACTGAAGCACAGAGGCCTAGGTGTAGATTTTTGAAAATACCAGTAGAGTCCAAAGCAAAATCTAGTACAACACAACCTTCTCCTTTCCTTACCTGCAAAGATCTAGTTACAAGATTTTGTTTTCTTTGCTATGTTGGAGGAAACTACCAACACCTGTAACAGTGGACAACAGCTATTTCTTTGGCTTGCTTTGTTTGAGATGCTGCTGGGAAACATGAACATCAGTTATTGAAAAAATAACTCTGAGCTCTGGTTTGGGCAAGTTAAAATGAAAATACTAGGGATTGTTTTACTCTTCCTTAGGGATCATTTTACTCTTCATTACACTTAGGCTCTTCTGTATGAACGCTCACTTCTTTATTTTAAGAATTTTCTGTGAGATTAATACTACATAAGGGGAAATAAAAAGTAAAAGGTAATGCTGTTAGAGAGGCAATCAGCCAGGGAAATCAGAATTAATTACATGTCATATTTATTGAGTACCTTTCATCATGAAGGACCCCAACGTCCTTTATAAGCTCTACACTAGTAATAGAGAGAAAGCCGTGGTAGTCTATACACTATCAAAACAAAAAAGCAGTCAAGTAGCACTTTAAAGACCAGCAAAATATTGTATTGGGCGAGCTATGGTGGGACAGACCCACTTCTTCAGAATTGTTAGTCTTTAAAGTGCTACTTGACTGCTTTTTTGTTTAGATAAACTCTACACTGTTTGTTTGTCAGGGGAGGAGGGAATAGCCAGTGATTTCAGATAACCAGGGTCTCAATAATAGTGGGAATGTTATATATAATTCTCAGATGCTGAGGAAAGCAATCTTACTTTTGGATCAGGTTTGTGTGCTCCAATGGAAACGGAGTTAGACTGAGACTAACTGAGACTGGTTCTCCTTAGCCTTGGCTGTAACGCAAACCTGATCAGTGACTTTGCGCAAGTAACATTATCCCACTGTACCTCCAGCTTTGGAATGAGGATATGGATATTTGCTTTTCCTTGCAAAGCATTTTGAGGTCTGTCAGGGAAAAATGTTTTAATAAGACTAATATTATTGGATAACTGAGGCTAGATCAGGGCTGCGCAAAGTGTGTGCGTGTGTGTGGGGCGGGGGGACGGGCTCCCTCAGGGAGGCACAGAATTTCCTACAGGGGTACAGCATGATTGGCTGATGGGTCTCAGGCTCATCCACCTCATAAAAATGTTGACGTTAGTTTTTATGTAGGGGTATTCACATTTATACCCCATTAATAAAGTTTTTACATTCTACCCATTTATTTTCTTACATGTGCTGAAAGTTTTTTTTTTTCTTCGCATATGAACATAATCGAAATTTCCATCAGTTTGGATTACATTAGACAGGCTGCAGGGGCTCTGCTAAGCTGCTAATTGGGGCCTGATGTTAAAAAATTTGCTTACCCCGGGATAGACTATGCAAAATGCTGCTGAAATGCACTTTTTAGGCATTGGATCAAGGTGGACGACTTCACTGCATGTGTACACGGGGGGATTTCTGGGGAAGGACATTCAACCTTTTTTCACAAAAAGTGAAGTGCCGTGTGGCTGCTAATGACTAGGCAGAGATAACAGCCTTGTAACGGAGCATAAGCTTTCATGGCCAAAGACCCGCTTTGAAGCGGGTCTTTGCCCACGAAAGCTTATGCTCCAAAATATCTGTTAGTCTATAAAGTGCCACAGGACTTCTTGTTGGGCCTGAAGATACAGACTAACACAGCTACCCCTCTGATCCTTGAGCATTGTAATGTGTTTTAGAGAAGGCTCTCCTGCAGGAAATTGCATGGTACTCAATATATCTCCAAAAACATAGGGAGGAACGGACCCTTGTCCAGGCCAGCTTCCGGGGGCCGGGGTAGGGTGAGGGCAAAGAAGGCAGTTACCCTGGGGCCTAGCAGCAGCTGGAGCTCAGGGCCCCTTTGAAATGCTGTGGCAGTGCGGCTGTGTGGCTCTGCGTGGCTCCAGGGGAGGGAAGGAGCAGCACCATGATCTGAGCAGTATTAAAGGGCTAGGCCCCACCCATTCCCTAGGTCCTGCCCATTCCACCCTTGGCCCTACCCCTTCAGGGGGCATGGCGCTGCCTCCCCCCAGCTGCACCTTGCCCTCTCTTCTGCCTTTGCTGGTGTTCCAGTAAGTAGTCACAGGGAATCTCAGTATTGCTAACCCAAGTTCACACCTCCAATATACTCCTCTGGCATGTAGCTAGTAAAGAGCTGAGCTGGGCTAGCCAGGCTCACTGGCAGTTTATTACTAGTTGCAGCATTTATCTGTCACCTGTGGGGATGTGTCTGAAGCCCACAGACTTGAGGGTTGTAGTCACTGTGCTGAGGTTTGCCCAGCAGTGGTGTAGTTATTGAAATTGGGCTACATGAGGCTTTCAGTGGCTGTGGTGTAAAACTGGCGACGTCCCTGGAGTCTCTCCAGATTTGTACTTGCACCGTAAGGCCCCGGTCCAAAGCCTGCTGAAGTCAGTAAGGATGGTCAGTGACCTTTTAATCAGAGGCCATTCAAACCTCAGAACTGTTCGTGTTGACTTGAATAGGAACAGGAGTCAGCTCCGAATGAAAGCAACATTTCATACTATTTGAGATGACTGATGAGGTCCCTGTCTCCATTTGTGCTGCAAGAGATACATTTTTGATTCAGTGGTGGGACTCCAGGGCCGCACTGAGACGATTCCTCGCTTTTGGAAGGCATATGTAAATACAGCAGATTGAAAATGCTAATGAGGTGTGGATATGAATATTCATCACCTTTTTTGCATAATGGCAGCCACCCAGAGCATCAAAAGTGCTGCTTTCGAATTGCAAACTAGCTGTGTAGATGGGGTTCCTTTGAAAGGAAGCCTGGTTTCCAAAGCACTCTTCTTCCCAATTCATTTTTGATGCTCTGGGTGGCCGCCCTTATGCAAAGATGAAAATTCTCATCAATGTCTCATTCGCATTTTCGACCCGCTTCATTTATGTGCCCATTCTGAACGGGTGGGGCACATGTGGACGTATGTATGAAATGGTGAGTTAGTAGTGCTGGGGTACATATGGATTTTCAGTATCAGGCCCTTAGCTAGAGATAACAAAGGTGTTTAGCATCCCACTAGCAAAATCTCAGCTGAAAGGGAAATGGTAGCATTTTTAGGGACAAAGGTTTGAACTTGTTCTGGAGGATTTTAGCAGTTTTAGCTGAGATGTGAAACCTTTCGTGGCTCAGACTTGGTTTCTTACAGAAGTTCCTGTTATGTGTTTATTAAAATGCTTTTCCTCTCTAGTGATGACCCAGTGATACACAGTTTTGAGAGACAACGTGACATGCTGATACATGATATACTAGGTTTAACGATATCTCCTGATATGACAGCTCAATGAGTTGTCTTGCAGACGTATATTTTATTTCTTTCTTCTAGCAGCAGAATAAAATAGTAAACCATCTGGAAGATCCAAAACATCACACAGTACAACTGATAACAATATCACAGACGATACCCTGGGGCAGTAAGAAAAAGTGCTAGTTATTAGTATTAAAATGACCATGTAGTCAATAAACCAAGGTAGTAATTATGTCATCACCGACAGTATCTCATTCATTTTGGTTTCTGGTTGCTGGGAGATACAGTCATCAGAGGAAATCACTCCATAGGTTGTCCTCTGATGGCATGAAATTTTGGGCTAAAGATCTGAGAAGCATGCGATCATAGCTCTGTGAAAGTTATTTTCCTCATCTGATGGTTTACAATGCCATTTTTGATGAGACAATATTCTTATCAGTGCTTCAACGCATCAATTGAATTAAAGTGGGGTTGCTAATGCCCAGTTAAGCATAATCCATTTCATGCTGTCACCAGCACTGTGAAGTAGTTTATCATTTTCTTCTCAACTTTAATACAGTGGTATCTCTTGAGAGGCAGCTTCAAGGAGATGTCTCAATTGTCTTAGGCAAGAATGTTCCTTGCAACAGAAGGATCATTAACTAAAAATTATCTGATCTCATCATATAGCCATTTCCCCTTGAATTATTGATTCCTGTTTAATGCCGTTTTCCCCCAACTGGTAAATATATCAGGGCTGACAAGGCTGGGAATTCACTTTACTTAAGAGAGAATGTGACTGGCATAGGAGATCCGCTGCTGCATAATTGGTTCCCACTGCTACAGAAATGCCAAAGTGACGAGGAAGCAGGAGGAACTAACCATGTGAGAAATCATTACTTTGTTTATGTGCTTCTGAACAGACAAGGCAGCTGTAATGTACGAGGGAAGATACTCACCTACCTTTGTGGAAGACTTTGAGACTGACAGATGAAAAGCTCTAGAAAAATGCAGTGTTATTATGATGTACGTATTATCTTGGGGTTGTGTTTTTTTTTTAAAATCAAATCACCTTAGGTTAATTTGGCATATATTTATAACTGGTCAGATCAAAGCACATCAGGCACCCAGAAAATGAGGAAGTCACAACTAACCACCACCTGTGAAAAGTTTAGTTTAAATGACTTGCCCAGCATCATGTAGTTACTCTGTGGAAGAGGCCTGGCTGACATCCACTTTTCCAGGGGTCCTTTCCCTTCCTGCAGTCCTCTGCCTTGGGGAGGAGGCAGCGATATGGGGGAAGAGATAGAATGGGGACAGGTACCTGAGTTGAGAGGGGTTTGAGCATCCCCTGGCTAAACTGGAAATCAGAGACTTTGTTGGGGTGAGATCCATGGCTTAGATTAAAAACTGGGCCAATATGAGGAATTGAGAAGTTGGCCCAGTATAAGTAAGATGAGCTTGTAATTGAGGGAAGATGGGAGGTTTAAAAGTGTTAGCTGTTGACTAGTGATTATTCATCCAGCAATTAGATTAGCTAGTACGATTGTTCTTTGGCAGGATGCAAATTAATCTTTCTCTCTATGTTTAATATAATAATACAAAAAACCTCTTCTGTTTCTTAGTTATGTTGTCGGTTTTTCTTCCTTTTTTACGCATTACACTAAAGTTACAGAGAAAGTTATCCCAACAGCGACTAGGTTACTGGAGCCAACAGAATTTTTTTGTTCATAAGGATGAGACGAAACTGTATTGCTCAAACCCTGATCTGATTTCCAAGTACCCTAACAAAGGACTTTGATCTGACCAGTTATAAACATATGTAAAATTCAGATCCAGGCTGAGATTATGAGAATCTCTATATTGGTCCATGTTCTGGTTCTGTAGTGGGTGTTGGACCCCATAGATGTTATTCATTACAATTGTCCTGTTGATTCCAGTGGAGCAGGTCACATGGTTTGTATTGCCTTAGAGTGCACGAAAAGGATGTCTAAGTTGGTTGCTCTGAGAGTTAATGAAGGCAGGAGGAAGGGGCAGAGTGAGACAGAGAACCTACATATTGACAAAGATAAAAAAGAAAACAAATGACAGAGCTAGGAGATAATGTGAAAGCTCCACTTACTGGGGGAAGGAAGAGGCATTATGGAAAAGATTTGCCCAATTCTCCTTGTGAGCATGGCTCTGTTTGCAAGACTCCCTCCTCCTCCTCCTCGTCTGCTAACTGCTCCCCCTTCCCTCCTGTCCCCTGGGGCAGCACTGTGGTGGGGCACAACCACCGTTTTATTAGTTGTGATATACTGTGGCTAATTCCCTTAATCTGGACCTTGCTTTCCTATAAAGCCCAGACCTCAGGTATTGAATTTCCCTGATCAAAGTGTAACCAGTGTGGGGCACAGCAATCTCCATGAAACAGGGGACCTTGGGAAAGCTCGTAAATGGAAAAAAAGAAACACACGTACACACACTCACAAGATGAAGCAATCAATTGGTAGAACAATCACGTGTGAAATATTACTGGCTCCTTAAAGTGCTGGTTCTGGGATTTACTGCTGTGTATTAATCTGCTATGCTTAATGCATTGACCTTTCACCTCTAACAATTCAGTAGATGGCAGTTGAATTGCCAGAAGCTAATGCGATGGATTAGGAGCAGAAAGAACCCACCATGTTGAAATGCTAGAGCAGCCTAACCCACGGTAGAATAACCTTTCTGTCCTTCTTTTCATACAGCACTGGGAGATGTGATTCCATAGCTGGGCCTGTATTGACAGAAGTGTGTGCATGCCTGTGTGAAGTCAGGAGGAGGGGTGTTTAATGGAATGCAATCTTGTTGTAAAACAATGGAGGAAGGATAAACCTGCGATTAAAGTACAGAACAGGGAATTAGAAGAATTGGCTTATATTCCCAGCCCTGTATGATCTTGGGCAAGTCACTTCATTTCTCTGGAGCTCAATTTCCCTAGCTGCAAAACTGGGATAATAACATTTCATGACATTAGAGGGAGAAGGCTGGAGGTTAGCAGCTCCTTTCATTAATGTCTGTTAAGCAATTGGGATCTTTGGAATGAAAAGGTTATATCACAATACAAAATATGATCATAACCAACTAGTTAGCTCAATGCATAAACAGGTAGGGGAGAGAATGGAAGGTGACTCCTTCTTTTCATAGAATCATGGGTTTGGAAGAGACTTGAGGAAGTCAAGTCCAAACCTTTGCTGAAAGTAGGACCAATCCCAACTAAATCTTTTACCGTTATGTTCTCTGGCAGGTTTATAACACAAAGTCTCAAACTAGGAGGAATGCTTGTATTTGGACCAGAAAATTTACCCAGACCTATAGATAAGAGCTGCCCACATATTTATGTGTGTTTGAGGGGGCTAGTATGAATGACAACAAAAGGAAAACAGACATCTACAACAGAAAGGGAAAGATACCTCCTTAGTACCTTCATGATCACTGAGAAACCTCAACTGTCACTCATGGAAAAGTCACTTGGAATTTAATAGAGAATGATAGTTCTTTGATACGATATTTAACCATCTGACACAATTCAAGAGAGTCACATTCTGTCACTGAATTCTAGAGGATGGCTTAAAAAAAGCTCTATAATGGAGATAATTCTCTGGTAAGAATGATTTCTGTTGAATCCTATTACATTTGTGCAGAAGTCTACTGTGCAGCTGACTGTAACTGACAAAGTGTGGCATGGTGCATATGCAATCTCCTTAGCTAGGTAGCTCTCAATCCAGGATGCGAGAGAAGGGAGCTTGTCCTCTGCCACTTCCACCAGTATTGACTGAGGTGCCGCGTGTGTCTCAGGACTGGCAAACACCGTGGTAAGTGCTGAAAAAGGGATCAGAATAGATCTGAGTCTCTGTGAAGCATATGTACACACAGTGGAAGAACCACCTTATAAGGATTTCCATGACCAGCATCTGATGAAGTGAGTCTTTGCTCATGAAAGCTCATGCTCAAAACTTTTCTGTTAGTCTATAAGGTGCCACAGGACCCTTCGTTGATGTTACAGATCCAGACTAGCACGGCTACCCCTCTGATACTTATAAGGAAATTACTTCATGTTTTTCCAGCTCCGCTCGGCTATGGCAGACATTTCCATAAGTGATTGTTTCAGTTTCAGGTACCTGACGAGTCATTTTCTAGAGGACTCAAACAGAAGCATCCAAAATCACTGAAAACCTTGGTCCTATATCAATGGAGGTTTCACTGTAAAAGCAATTGCATTGAAACATGTGACTTTCATTTCTGATTCCTTTATCGATTACAGATTGATCCAAACTTGATCGATCTGTACACCAATGCTCCTGGAAAGTTTGGTTCTTGGTCCAAACTTTGAGGTTTGGGCTTCTCTCTCTTACAAACAAAGTTCCACTGAATATTTATTTTATATTTTGTTAAGTCAATCAAATAAAAGTAGGAAAAATCTTTGTCAGAGCAGCGGGACAATGCTGCTGCTGTGATGGATGGCACTGTCAGTGCGCCATGGGTTTCGAGAACATCTTAACTCAAAACCGAAGGGCCAAAAGGCTGAGCTCTGAATTCGCAAAGGCTTTGAAACCAGAGCCCTTCGTATCATAATTCAAGCACTTGAAAGTACCAAAGGGCAAAGGAGACATGCAGTGTCATGGCTGAGAGTGGATCCAAGCAGAAGAGTTGTCATAAGACCACATAAAGGACAGTTGGGATATTTCCTATAGCATCGTTCTCTCTGCCCTGGTAGATTGAAGGCACTGCTGCAGGCTGCCTGACATCAGCCGCTTGGAATGCCAGTAATATAACACCCCTGCGACACTTGGGGCTCCTGCCGTACAGTTTTATTGCCCTGCTTCCACTCTCTCTGGTTTATATCGGATTGTGTTTTCCAAAGACAGGCAATAAAGAGGGAAGGGGGATTTATAGGTTGCTAAACTAAACTTTCCTTGGCTTGCTGTCTTCTGTCCCAGCCTTCCTAGTCTGAAGAGGCTGGTGCTCATGGTAAGGTCTTTGCGGGCGTGAAGAACAACATTGATCAGAGACTCACTTGAGTCCTCTTCTGGGAGTCTGTGGGAGGGGGGATGTGTCACACACAGCTCACTTATCCACCGACTAGCTTGGGAGTGCGAACCAGTGTAAGTTGCTTTTAAGGAAACTTTTACAGATGGGTACCTGTGCGTGCAATCCTTGGGCAAATCCTGAATCACTCTTATAGAATTTACCCAGCCAAGACCTCAGTGTGGAATCTGACCCTCTTGGGGAAGAAATTGGGAAACTATTTTAAAAAGTGACTCGGTGGAGGCAGTTGAGTTGCCGATGTGTCTGTGGAATGAAGGTCAGGCCTGGCGTTGCCCAGCAGGCTTGATCAGAGTCCATCTACAGAGTCAGGCTCTCTTATGTATGTTTTCAAGCACGAATGACAGCTGAGACTGGAATCAAGATTTCTAGTTTACTTAGACAGCAGTCCAGTATCCTGAGCCTCAACACAGCTACCAGCTAATTGAGCCAGGAGGTTTTTTAGAACTGTAAATTTGGTGTGACGACTGGCTCCCATGATGGGAATTTAGTAAGCTGCTCCATAAGGTTGTGTCAATAACCACCCGTGGCTTCACCCTGAAAATTCTGGGGGCAAATGGATGCTGCTGGCAGTTGTGTTAAGATAGCTTTCTCTCATACAGCTGTATTTGCAAGGGGCAGCTGGGAGTCCTATCAGATCTGTCAGACCAACCTTGTGATGAAACTCCTGCACTGTCAAGGATTGTGCTTATAAACACTCTGGAGGTGCTGAAGTGTTGAGGAGCCACAATTTAGGAGTTTTTTAAAAGAGAGGAGAGATCACCTGAAACTCATATCAAGAAGCAAGGAATACCATAGAGCTCCTCACAGCAAAGGGTAGACCAGCTCATGACCTTTGACAGAAAGTGGTGTCCCTCAAAGTTGGCTATTATCTGAACACACCCATTAGGATGAGATTCAAGGTCTTGTGCCATGAAGAGGTTTTAAAACATCTGACCATGCTCCCTAAATGATGGGATATGTTCATCTCCCCCCACTCCCACTTCTCCAGTTTAATACAGGAGAGATAGAGAGATGGGGATCTCATGCGAAAGTGTGGTTAATCAAATCAGAGATCCTAGAATGCTGTGCAGGAGAAACGAGGGATAGATAAACAGCGATAAAGCATGAACACGCTGCTGCCATGAAACCACTGGAGTAGTGCATTCCATCAGCCTAGGGATAAATAACTGCCAGGTGTCTCTGAGGTGCCCCTAAGTGACAGGATCTCTCATCAGTTTCCTGCCAATGGGGCCTCACCAAGCCATAGCTAAGGCTATCTCAGCTTGGACTCCAGCAGTCTGTGTCTGTCTATTCTTTCCACTCACCCTTAGCTTCAATTACTCGCAGGGCCATGGTGGGCAGAAGTAAGTGTTCTAATCTGGGGGGATGTAAACCACCAAGTGGGAAGAGGAGTGGCTGAGGGTTCTCTGAGCAGATGTAACAGGCAGCAACGCAATGAAACAAAGGAGGAAAGGCACATTTCAAGAGAGCAGCAAGAAACATTTCTTAATGGCCAAACATGTGTAGAAGGTAGAATGGTCACCCAAAGGAAGTGTCAGAACACTGAACAAAGGAATGGAGAAAATACGGTACCACAGTGACAACCCTGCAATGGCAGGAAAAGGTGTAAAGTAGTCTAACAAGCCTTTACCATCTACAGTTTTTCTGGTTCAAGGGGACTATGTTACAGTTTCCAACTCAATGTTAGTAGGATGTGATCTGAATTATTAAATACTTTCTATCAATAAGATTACATAGCTAAAGGTCAACTGCAAATTAGTTCTGGATCTAAGCTTCCTCACAGTTCAATGCTGCCCAGAGCCAAGATTTGAGATATAGTCCACCTCTGTTTCTGATTTGGTCAAGCTAATAAAGACCACAACCCAGCAATGGGCAACCTAGGCTAGCTAGTATGCCTTATGAGTGGCTCTCCTTCATATCAGTGGGCCACAAGATCATCATAACCAAGATGGTCTCCTGGGACAGAGAAGTTCTGCTAACTGGAGTTGCCTACCTAGAATTTGCAGGGTGTGCCGACTGAACCATAGCAGCGCTTTGACTGGTTTCAGAGGGCGTGCCTGGCTCTTATAGTCAGTGTTGTGTGCAACCAACGTGCACCTCACTTCATGTGCGCTAGCTTTATGCATGTGTCCCTTTAGTAAAACCAGTAAGGAAAAAATTAACCTTCATGGAAGGAAACCAGCAGAATCTGGCAATTCTGCTCATGGACAAGGGTAAACAAAATGTCTTGGGGGCCAAAATCAGGACCCTGATGGGCTGAATGTGGCGGTCAGGCCACAGACTCCCACCATTGCCCCAACTCCCTATTTCAAAATTTAAAAAGAATGTTAATATCCAGGGAATATATCCTCTGTGCTTCAGAACAGCAACCAAAGACAGCTCTGGAAGAGCCCCTTCCAGGTCTTACACGTGGTGGGGCAGGTCAGTTTGGGATAATTTGTTCACAAAGATACCAAACGAGGCTGAACACGTGCCATACAGTTGCCATTTCTTTACTGTATTGTGTTAATGCAGGACTCTGAGGGGTTAGAATTTCTCCTGTGAAGAGAGTCAGTATGAGTGGCAGAAACCATTACATCGCAATCACATCCAGTGGGGCTAAGCAAGAGGTTTGTGATGCATGTGCCTTGCACTGGCCTTCTACTCTGGAGAGAATTTCATGACTAGTTAGTTGAGATGCAAGTGCTCCCATATTTTTCCTAAGTGTGTGGCCATCCCTAGCACAGATCCTGTTCTCGAAGTCTCCATGACACACCCAACCTCCATCTCTGCCATAACCTACCCTAACCCAGCTCCCTGCAATGAAGCAAGTAGTGTTGCTCTGTCAGGCCTTGCTAGGGGGAGAACGAGTGTACACTGAGATTTTTCCTGGCCTTGCCTTCATTTCAAGTCTAATCCCTCGCCTCATTCTTGGATCACAGCACAACATGCTGCCCAGTTCTGAGCATGTGGATATAAACATCCATCCCCAACTGCTAATGTTTATTTCCTGATTGCCACACACCATATCTGGTGGGTTCGAAGATGACCTCATCTGAAATGCTTCTGATGGAATAATGCAAATGAAAACTGGATCCCCTCCTCTTCTATTTCTGCTGCCTATTAACCTAAGGTGATTTAGGATGTCTTTGGGACCTATAGCAACTGAAATTTATTTCAGGAGCCATACACTGAGGGACATGTGGAAGAGGTTATTTACTCTAAAGAAACGTCTGGCAGTGATGATGTCATGGGAGCCAGTGGAAAACCATACCAACTTGGTTAGTTTTCCTACCAAATCACTGCCTGCAGTTTCCTATAAGAGATGGCACCTGCTGATGGATAGGGTGTGTGAATATAATCGGCATATATGCTGCTCAATTTTTATAAATTCTTATTGGCTTAGAAATAGCTTTTCTTTCTTGTTTTTTTTTCATTAAGTTGCTGCTTATGTGCTCTTTAGCATTCACGTGCAGTGGGCATAGACCTGCTGTCAATAACTTTTAATTCAATCCAAAATTAAACACAGCTCGGTCATAGAAAGCTTAACTTCCACTCTGCTCATTAGCTGGTTCCTTTATGGGAAAAGGCTGCAGGTAAAATGCTGAAAGAGAGATTTGTGAATACAGAAAATATTCCATAATGAGGATGCAGACCTATGAAATCGTGTTCAGCCATTGCTTGGTTGAAGAAATTCTGCCTTGGGTCACTAATACTATAGTGACTTTTCATGGTGGCTAAAAGTCATGGTCTCTTCATCACAGTTTCAGTATTCAAGATAACTCCAGAGTTTTGGTACACCCTCATATTGCTAAGTGTTCTCTCATGCACCCCTGTAGGCATGATCAAGAATGTTTACTGGACGAAGAGGATAAGTTTTGAAGTGGTACTTTTCTAAGGCTGTTTTGCTTTGTGGTTAGAGAAAGTGACTGGAGACAGGACTCCTGGGTTGTCTCACAGGCTGTACTACAGATTCATTGTTTGCTGTCGAAAGTTAACCAACTCACTGTAAGCTGGGTATCTAATTCCTTCTCTGGAGCAGAAGGGTGTTGTCATGATTAACTAATTAGGTTTCGTCAAATTCTCTAAACTCTTTGGATCCTGGAAGTAACTGAATATAATTATTAAATAGAGTTGAATCAATTATTTATTTTTCAAATTTTGTCTCTGCTGGTGTGTGAGCCAATTTCTATTGGAATAGATGGAAGGATTCCACTGATTTCAATGACCACTGAATGGGTATTTTTATGCTACTGAACTGTTTGCAAGAAGACCATGAAATTCTGAGATATATGTTTCATTCAATATTATTTACAAATGTTGGAGACATTTTCTCCTACATGAATATCTCATTTGATGTCAAGATCAGGTCTGTTGGTTGGTTACATATGTCAGGTGGCATACTTATTGGTCCCTGACTGGTTGAGCAATGGACCAACCAAAACAGTGGAAACAGGATTTTACAATCCAATATAAAATTCAAAATTTGCTTTCTGTAAATATTAAAGCATAATGTTCTCCTTCCGTAGATTCTCATGCTTTAAAAACTTCATGAGTAGGTGAATTCTTACTCAAATGAATCAGAAAATAGTGACATACTCAAATGAGTCTAAATTACCTTCCCAGTTCCAGTGAAAATTCATAAGACATGTTTTCCCATTATTTGTACTGCCATTTTACTCTTAATAAACAAAGAAGAAGCATTTTCGTGCATTTATAAACATGGGGCAATATGCTCAGAATTCCAGCTGAACATAAACTGGAGTGACTGATATTAATTAATCACATGTCACCTGTGACCCCAGGATGGGAATAGTGAGTCAAGTGAGCAGAGGGTCATCTCAATCTCAGAAGGAGCGGTGGCGCTCCCTTTTTTGCTTTGCAATTCTCTGAATAGGCTGCCTTTGACATTTTCACCAATCCTAGACTTCATCTGAATTTCATTTCAAGGCCTATTGGGCCAGATCCTCAGCTGGTATAAACTGGCATAGCTCTTTTCAAAGCAGCTCACTTACCCCCCAAATGAGCTAACCCCTTGTTCCTAAATGCTTTATTCTGCCCATAAACCAGTCAGCATCTCTTGCTTTCTCTTGAAGAATCTATTGAAACACTCTAAGAGATGCCCCCTTGTTTTTTTCCTATTCTGTATACATATAGGCTGTGTCTACACTTGCATTCCTCTTTCGAAAGAGGTATGCAAATGAGGTAAATCAAAAATGCAACTGAGGCACAGATTCGCATACATGGCACCTCATTTGCATATTATTCTTTCGAAATAGCTTCTTTCGAAAGAAGAAAACGAGTGTAGACACTGCTCTTTCAAAAGTAAACCCCATCTTTGAAAGACTCCTTCTTTCCTTTTTTTATGGGAAGAAGGATTCTTTCAAAGAAGGGGTTTACTTTCGAAAGACCAGTTTCTACCCTGGTTTTCTTCTTTTGAAGGAAGCTAGTTCAAAATAAGAGCATGCAAATGAGGTGCCAGATATGCAAATCTGCGCCTCATTTGCATTTTTGAGTTTCCTCATTTGCATACCTCTTTTGAAAGAGGAATGCAAGCTTAAACACAGCCATAAGCTATACTGCTCTGTCATCTACACTTCACTCTATAGGCTGGAATTGAGTCTGTGACCTCAATACCTTACTAAATATGGTGCGAGTGGGGCAAACATCCACTGCAGGTCCTGAGGCAAAAGGGGAGGGGGACCCAACTCCAGGTCCCATGGGGGCAGAGCCAAGAGCAAAAGGGATGGGGCCTAGAGCAGCCCCTTTGAAAAGCTGGGCCCTGCTGCAGCTGCCTGCTTCACCCCACCATACCCAGTATGGTGCATGCCCAATAATAATAACTGAGGCCTGGCAATAAACAATTCATGTTGGTTTAACATGCTGGTTTCTGCATCATTTGCTTTCAGCTCTACTTTTGTTTCATCTGAAAACACAGCAAGTGCCCTCCCTGTTCCCTTAATTTATTACAAATAAAAGTGGTGCAAATCATCAACACACTGGACCAAAGACCAACTTCATGCTTGATGTATCTGCACTGAAGTCAGTGGTGTTACACCAGGAATGAACTTTGGTTGTTATTGGCTTCTCTTTCCCTCTGAAGTCTTCTCTTTAACAGACTCCCCTTATACCAAACTGATTTCTAATCTCTTGGGTATCTTTCTCCACTGTTTATTTCCTTTGTGGATCAGGTATTGTACTACAGACTTACTGCACTGCACACCGCAGGTCTGCTGAGGAGGCAAGGCAGTGTTAAAAGGCCTGTGACATCAGGGACTGTCCACATGATCTAATTAGGTTTCCACAGAAACAGCCTTAATTGGCCCTCTAGATTTTTGGGTTGTCTGCAAAGTAATGGTGAAATGGCAGCATTCATTTTGTTTGGCTACATCAGGCAATATATCACGTCTTTTTTCCTCCCAGCCCCTCAAATAAGCTTGCCTCACTCTTATTTTGGTTTCAAATTATAGATTATAAATTTCACTTCTCTACTTCTCCCTTTAATTTGGCTCCCAGCTGTTGAAATGACTTCAAGTGATCTCCTCTGCCCACCCTTCACCCCCACTGCTAATGGTTTCACATGAAAGATGGCCCCAGCTATAGGAACAAATGACATCCCTCTGCCCAGCTGTGTCTAATTAAAAGCCCTGCCTCTGCCTTTCACTTCCCTCCCCACAAATGATAACATTGATTCCAAAGAGCTGTCGATAGGATCCATGTAGGGACAAAGCCACCTTCAACCAACAAGCAAATATGGTGCACTATGACCCCTCCGTCTCCTAAGGGGGTGGGGTAACTCAGTAGTTAGAGCAATGACCTTGTAAACCCACGGCTGTGAATTCAATCCTGGTGATCAGGGCCTTTTCAGTGCCTGAGGAAAGTTAGATTTAAGAAAGAAAATGTCAGCAATGAGGCTAGGCCCTGTAGTGACAGCAGGGGACTGGGCTCAATGACCTCTCAAAGCCCCTTCCAGCTCTCCAAGGCCTGTATATCTCCATGTTTCTTACACAGCATCTTATAAAGAAGGGTTTCTATGGGCACCTCCATGGCCTGTGGGTAGACACTGTTACTCTTTCCCTGTAGCACTACTAGTAGTTCATTTAGCTAAGCAATACCTAGAGAAGGAAGCTTCTCTCCTTGCTGGTGAACCATGCTGAAATCTAGGAAATCTAGGTGCTATTTTGGCCCCTGCTACCATCACTCAGGTCAGTGTTGTCAAGAGCATCCACTCATTTTGATTTCAGGCACCTGACTTCAGGCATTTAGTTGCCTGATTTTCCAGAGGTGCTGAGTACTTACAAGACCGGTGACTTCTTTTGGTGCTGCAGGAGCTGAGCACCTGCCAAAATTAGACCTGACTTGTCCAGAGCTCAATCATTCACAATGAATGGACATTTTTGAAATCTCAGCCTTACTCTGACCTTCAACTTTTCGGTCTGTAAAAGCAGGGGTATAATGCATCTCTATTTCCAAGGAAGGTTAGTGAGTTTCAGCTATTAGTGTTTTTAATGTGCTTTTTAATCCTTGCATAGAAGGAGTTCTAGAAATGCCAAATACCGTTATTTGGCTACCTGGTTCTGCTTGCTATTTCCTTTGCTCTGGGACTCCCTGTCCCCACCAGGCTCTGTAGCTGAGAATCGCCCCACATCCAACCATTCTGTGCGTAGCAAGAGTAGTAGTTTGTCGTTAGGAGACTCTAGTATATGTAAGTGTGAGTCACAACAGAGTTCCTGCTCTGCAGGGTTCTGCAGTGTACCGCCTATGACATATTCAGCTCTGCTAGACTAACTGCAGGCCGTTCTGGAGATTTGTATCCACCGAAGAATGACCACAGATGCTCAGGGTAAAAGTGGGAAGTGTGTGTGTGTGTGCATGCATTGAGGGGGTGGAGTACAGTTAGGATTAATAGCAGGAAATGAAGCAAAGGCAAATTTAGGCTACATACTCAGAAATGTTTGTGAAGGGTGAGATCTGTTAGACAGTGAAATAGGGGAATGGTGGAAGCCTTGTCCATTTGAGTCAGTTATGATTACAGTGAAGAAAATACTCAATTATTTTGTAGGGAGCAGACAGGGCAGGAGAGGGACATGATCAGCTAACACGCTCCATTCATCTCTCATTTCTGTGGTGTGGCGCACGGACTATTGTTGTTGGCAGCTACGAGGAAGTTCGTGGTTCTCCAGCTGAGCTGTCTACGCTGCTCACCAGTAGGTGACAGAGTCCACTCCTGTGAGATGCTGAGAACCTCATGAAAGGGACTGAACACCCTCGATTCCCAGTAAAGTCACTGGGAACTGAACATCCACAGCAGTGTAGCAGGGATGCTCTACCTGGCAGAATCAGGGCCACCTTTGTCTGCTGTGGTCTCAGAAGCAGCTGCCCTCCAGCAACTCTCACAAGTCTTTTTGCTTCAGAGAGAAATCTCCTCTTTCTTCCCTGTCTCCCAATTAACAACAAGAAGTCCTGTGGTGCCTTATAGCCTAACAGATACATTGGAGCAAAAACTTTCAAGGCAAAGGCCCAGAGGAGCTTATGCTCCAATATATGTGCTAGTTTATAAGCTGCCACAGGACTTCTCATTGTTTTGGCAGATGCAGACTAACACAGCGACCCCTCTGATAAGTGTCTCCAAATTGTAAATCTCCTCACCAAGACTTGATGGCTTTGATCAGTGAACTGGAGTGTTTCCAAACCTTTCAGGGATGGCGTGTGACTTCTCTACCCAGGGCCCAAAGCTGTGATGTTACAGAGCCCATGATGCTGGACCCATTAAGTCCAGAAGCTGGTACAAGATGTATTAGGACAATGAGATTCAGCCTTGTAAGCTTGCAACACAAAATATTGTTTTGGTTACTCGCAGGTTTCTTCCCTTGATTTATATCAGAAGGGTGCAACTAAGAATCTTGAAAAGATCTGGGGATCTTTCAAGAAACTTCCTCCTCTGGCATCCACCTTAATTTTATACTGTGCTTGTCCTGTGTTTAAACAAATATGGTAATAAGTAGCAGATTGTGATTTTGGCCCTTATACTATAGAGTCCCCCTGAATGCAGGGAGGGACTGCTCAGGGGGTTCACACTGTAGACCTGTTGGGCAGACTGGTGTAAATCAGGAATAGCTCATCCATGGAAGCCTATGGAAATACTCTGATGCTAATGAGAGGTGAATCAGACCCCGTACTGTATGCTTGCAGGTGAAGAAATTACCCAGAGTCCTTGGTGAGCAAGAAGAGAGCTTAACAGAAAACCATAAAGCTGGACTTCCTTTTTAGGAATTAACCATTCCTGTAGGTCCCCACTGGAGGTTGGTGGAGACACCAGAGGAGTTAATGCATTGTTGAGTGAAGATCAGCTTTTGGTTGCCTTTTCTTCTCCAATTCCACTGTAATCAGCTAAATCAGCCTGCTGATAGGGCAGCTGGTCCAGAGTCTTTCTTGTCTCCTAGCTGAGAACAGACTGATAGTGTCCTCTTAAAGGGGCTGGAGGTTCAGAGTTGACAGTAATTCCTACTCTGGACCAGCTCAAATGTCTGTATCTGATTTTTCTCAGTTCATCACCTGTCCCATCCCTGCTCAGCATCTTGGATAGAAGAATGGAGCCAGCCACAGCATGTCAGACAATACTTGTCCACATGATTTACCAAAGAGTAATTCCTTCATTGCTGATGGAAAGTACAAGCATCCGAGCTGCTGTTGTCCATGGGCCATCTCATGCATTGAAGTAGACCAGGGGTTGCCAGGGGCTGCTGATCTGATAGTGCCTTTCACACAAGAATTACAAAATCCTTTACAGACATGAGAGAATTAATTTGCACAACTGAATTTTGTGAGGTAAATAGTTATTATCTCTTCTGTGCAGAAGAGTTCGCAGAGTGAAGTCACCTCCTGGAACAATAGTAGAAGTAGCGGTTATATAGTGCTTTCTATCAGTGTAGCTCAAAGTGCTTTGCAAAGGAGTGGGTGTCATTTTCCTCACGGGGAACCTGAGACACAGAGACATGTAGTAGACCACCAGTCCCACTAAGGCTAGAGCATAGGTCTCCTAAGTCCAAAGCAAGTGCATTAGTCACAAGGTCCCACTTCTGTGACCCCGGGAGCCTTCTTTCCTACTTTCCATGAAGTAATGATTAGATTTCATTGCTTTTTTGCTGGTACCCTGACAGATGACAGCTCTATGGGACAGTGTATCATTGCAGCTTCTGCACCACAGAAGTTATTTTGAGGGCAGACCTTCAAGATCATTGTGCCAGGAGCTTCCATTTTCCTGTGAGCAGACACTGTAATATATATGGGTGCCCACTGAAGTGTAATGGTGCATCTACACTTACATTCCTCTTTTGAAAGAGGCATGCAAATGAGGTAAATCAAAAAATGTAAACGAGGTATAAATTTGCATATTTGACACCTCTTTTGCATATTCTAATTTCAAAAGAGCTTCTTTTGAAAGAAGAAAGCCAGTGTAGATGCTGCTCTTTCGAAAGTAAATCCCATCTTCGAAAGAATCCTTCTTCTCCCCATTAAAAGGGAAGAAGGATTCTTTTGAAGATGGGTTTACTTCAGAAAAAGCAGCATCTACACTGGCTTGTTTCTTTTGAAATTAGAATATGCAAATGAGATTTCAAATATGCAAATTTATACCTTGTTTGCATTTTCAATTTACCTCATTTGCATACCTCTTTCAAAAGAGGAATGCAAGTGTAGATGCACCTAAGTGTTGCAGGCCAGACCTTGAAACTAGGAAGTTGGAGGGCTGGGGCTTCAGACAGGAAAGCTTCTTTCAAAATCCTTCAGAAGTGGAGCCGTGCAAGTGTAGATCTGCTTGTCCAGCTCTAACAGGCAGAGCTCTGTTAGCAGCAGCTTGGAGCTGTAATGTAACCAGTGCCTAAGGCACATTCACTGCCCTGAAAAGCTCATGATACAAACCCAAGGAAAAGCACTAAGCAACAGAACAGCCAGGGGAAACCAGATCAGGTGAGGGGATTATGGGTGACAAGAATAAGGGAGGTAGTACTCACAGATGGAGCTGAAGGAAAACTTTTAAGGCTAAGGAAGACATCTGTATCTGACGTCCTGTCCAAAATCTTGTGTGGGTAATCACTTTCCAGCTCCCTAAGTTACCCATCATTTCAAGGTGGTGTTCTGAGGCCTTAATGACATGACTGTCAAATCTTCCCAGTAGAGAAACAGGTATACACGCAAAAAGACGTTTGTGCTGTTACAGCTTATTTTGTTCAGGGATGCTTATTCTGCATCATTTTTTTCAAACCCTGTGGCTATACTAGGGCTTTTGCTGGCACAGCTATGTTGGTCAGAGGTTTGATATTTTTAACACACCTAACAACCATATGTAAGCTGGCAAATTTATAATGTAGGCCAGGCCTTACCTTCCTCTCTGATAAGAGTGGGCAATGTTTCTTCATATCTGTAATGTGAAGTGAGAGACATCACTCTGTAGACCTGCATTTTTTTTCAATTAAAACTTTTGCAGGAAATTTTCATTAATTTTCCCATGAAAATTGAAATGTGGAAACAAAGATAAATGCACTGGGATTTTGGGTTTTTTCCCTAAAGATTTTCCCCCCCCCCATTTTCATTTGTCTGTTTAAATACATGGAATTTCTCTAAACACCTGCATCCAATACAATTTTTTCAATGGAAAATATTTATCAATTTAAGACCCACTCTGTTGTTTTGTGCCAGCTCTCCTGTTTTGTCAACGCCTCTCTTTATTGTCAAACTTAGTGTAAATTGAAGTATGTTACCTGAGCTTCATTTCAAATCTGATCAGCACGTAGTTACCACAGTTGTTTACTATTGTGAAGACAGGGTTAAAAACACGATGCCATTAAAATCTTGACATTTGCCACTCACTGTAAGTGCATTTCCAGGGTATTTGGAAGATGCCTCTTTTAATAACAGGAAGTACTTCTAATACTTCAGCTCAACACAAGTAAACGCCCGGTGGCAGTAGACATTAAGCACCCAAGTATTCCCTTATTTAGATTGTAGCAGGTGCCATTCAAGGTTCTGGGATTTCCAGACACAGCAGTGGTATGCCATAAGATTTCAATGGCATTCACTGTGTCACAAGGTATGTCTACACTTACCATGAGATCGACCCATTCAGGGTCAATCTTCTGGAGTTCGGTTTTGCGCATCTGGTCAGGAAGTGCAAAATCGATTTCTCTGGGGTTCACAGTTAACCCCCTGTACTCCTCCTCTCACGAGGAATAAGGGAGGTCGACACGAGAAACACTCCTGTTCATCTCCCTCAGTGAGGACAGACTTTACAGTCGACTGCAGATACATTGATTCTAGCTACACAATTGCATATCGGCAGTCGACTGTAAGGTCTAGTGCTGGACCAATCCTCAGTTAGTGCTGCAGCAATTTGCAAATTCTGGCAATTTTTGCGGTGAGTGCACTATAGTGACACCTGCTGGAGGAGACTGGAACTGACCTAGTTTGGTGCCCCATCCAAGAGTGCTTATAATATTTCTTAAAATGACTTTTGCTGAGAATGAATGTGGTTGTTCTGCGCTCACTCTGAGGTTATGTCCCTGCTACACAGTGGATCAATGCTGCAATGTGATTCACCAGGGATCAACTGAGCATGTCTAGTGAAGACCTGAGAAATTGACTGCTGATCACTCTTGCTTTGACTCTGGTACTCCTCCCGGACGAGCTGAGTAAGGAGAGTTGATGGGAGAGCTCCCAGCACTGTGTGGACCCCTTGGTAAATACTACCTCAATGTAACTCACTTTGTGTAACTTAGATCTCCCTGTTCTCATACTGTAGATCCAGAGGCCCTGTCTGATGGTTCCTGCTAGGAGAGCAGAATAGACGCAGTATGTTTGCTAGCAGGCAGTGCTGCCCTACAGAGACCCACATGTTCTACTGCTTATGAAGCACACTTCTGCTTGAATTATAAGGGTGACCCCAGCCAGTTGGCTGAAAAAAATATCTTTGACATCATTGAAAAAGTACACTGCTGCTGATGCATGGACTTTAATTTGGGGAAAATGTCAGCCATAATCTAGCATACATTAAAATACATCTTTTTATTCCCATATGGGTCACGTTAAGAAAAATATGTTAAAAAATAATAAAATAACCAACAGCATTCTAGGAAGTCTCATTAGAGTAGCCTGGAAAAGTTTAGCCAATTTACAGGCTATACATCTTAATCTCCCCAAATTACAGGAACGATACCAAAACTGGGGGTTGAGAGGGAAAGAAAGGGGTCAGCAGACCCTGGCTGGATGCCAGGCCGGGGATCAAGTAGCCCTTACTTTGCCCTGTCTGCTACCCCAGGTTATTAAACAAAAGCCTTTCCGATGAAAGGCCTGGAGGCTGCCTTCCCTCCTCTGCTGCTGGCGAACACTGAGGGCTCACTTGGTTATTTTAACTCATTGATTGCTCCAGCTCTCTGCACTCTGTAGCAAAGGTTTTATTGCAATTGCGAAGACAGAGTTTAGATTACATTAGATTTGATTTGCTTGCAGATTGAGCCTCCTATTGATACAATTTAAAATGGGAGGCTGTATCCTTGAGGACCCAGGGGGGTGGTAATAGGATAGGGAGTCTTTTGCATTCAGTCCAGGTGTGGTAGGCAGTAACGGACCATCTCTCCTTCTCTCTGCTGGCCCTTTGTAAAATGGGCTGGTTATTCTCTGTGCAGCTTGCAGCGAACAGTTGCTCACAATATAAGTAGGGCCCTTCCAAAATCAGAGCTGTGAAAAATGCGTCATGGAGGGTGAAATCTGGTCTCCCCTTGTGAAATCCGATCTTTTGTGAGCTTTTACCCTATATCATACAGATTTCAAAGGGGAGACCAGCAGTTCTCCAACTGGGGGTCCTGATCCAAAAGGGAGTTGCAGGGAGGGATTTCTGGGGGGCCAGGGATTTGCAATATTGCCTCCCTTACTTCTGCCGTGTCTGGGTACCCAGTCAGGTGGATGCCCAGCTCAGAAGGCAGCACCCCACCACCAGCAGCATAGAAGTAAGGGCGACAATATCGTCCTACAGCACCCTTACTTCTGCATTGCTACTGGTGACGGTTCTGGCTTCAGATGGGCTCCCAGCCAGCAGCCTCCACTCTCCAGCTGTCCAGTGCTGAAGGCAATGCCACTGCCACCAGCACAGATGTAAGGGTATCAGTTCTGCAGCCTCCTCTACAATATGACATGCCCCACCCCCACCAACTCCTTTTCGGGTCATAAGAACATAAGAACGGCCATACTGGGTCAGACCAAAGGTCCATCTAGTCCTGTATCCTGTCTGTCGACAGTAGCCAATGCCAGGTGCCCCAGAGGAGGTGAACTGAAGACAATGATGAAGCAATTTGTCTCCTGCCATCCATCTCCCACCTTCAACAAAAGGCTCGGCACCATACTTTACCCCTTGCTAATAGCCATCTATGCACCTAACCTACGACCATTTATCGAGCTCTTTTTTAAACTCTGTTAGAGTCCTGGCCTTCACAGCATCCTCTGGCAAGGAGTTCCACAGGTTGACTGTGCGCTGTGTAAAGAAAAACTTTCTTTTATTAGTTTTGAACCTGCTACCCATTAATCTCAATTGGTGTCCTCTAGTTCTTATATTATGGGAACAAGTAAATAACTTTTCTGTATTCACTTTCTCTACACTATTCATGATTTTATATACTGCTATCATTAAATAGTTGGAGATACACATCTCCAAGAACTGGAAGGGACCTTGGGAGGTCATCTAGCCCAGTCCCCTACCCTCTTGGCAGGGCCAAGCACCATCCCTGACATCTATTTGCCCCAATTGCTAAATAGCCTCGTCAAGGATTAAACTCACAACCTGAGGTTTAACAGGCTAATGCTCAATCCACTGAGCTATCCCTCCTCCCTGAGTACAGCACTCCTGCAATTATAGTGAACCCTCAAAATACGTGACTTCAAGTTGCATGTAACTCGCTTTTTCAGCTTTCAGGCTGACAGCCCTGTGGCTGAGGAAAAGTGGGGGAGAAGGGGCTTTTAGCTTGCCTAGCTGCTCCCAGCCTAAAAGCCTTCTCCCTGCTTTACTCAGCAGCGTGGCTGTCAGGCTGACACCTGTGTCACTGGAGGAAGGCAGGGAGAAACAGCTAGGAAACTGACCAGCCCATAAGGGTCCTGGGTCTGCAATCAGAGGGGAGGTGGGAACCAAGCAGCAGCCTGTTTCCCAGTTGCACTGTGCTGGTGGAACTGGGAAACTGACTAGCCATGAGCTGTGCAGTTTCCTGGGTCCTGCAAGCAGCGGGAAGATGGGAACCAGGCTGCCCATTGGTTCCTGGCTCCCCGCCACTCTGGGAGCCTGGCGGACTGGTCTGTTTCCCAGCTTCTGCAAACCCAAGGGAACCAGGAACTAGGTTGCAGCCTGGTTCCCTCTCCCTGTTGACTTGAGTGAAAATTCGAGCTACGCTGGGGTTGCAAGAATGCAACCACATGTAACTCAAGGGTTTATTGTACTACACCAGCACATTTCAGATTTAAATAGCTGAAATAATGAAATTTATTATTTTAAAAATCCTATTACTATGAAATTGAACAAAATGGAGCGTGCATTGGTTGTGCCCTAATTGTAAGAAAAAGTAAAGGCACCCGCCTTGGCAATCTTGTCAAAGAGGCTGAGGATAGAATAGGCACAGAGTTCAGTATCCTGTGTTTGCAAAGCAGCCCATGTATATAAGTGTTGGAGCTGTTGCATTGTGCTGGAAGGTCAAACTGTACTAGATATGCCTGGCCACACTAGAGATGGGAAAAGAGTAAGGAGTCATAGTTTGCTTGGCCTGCTACATCCTGCTCTGCAGAAAGGATCAAAAGGAGAAGCAATGTTCTGCATAACCTGTTGCCATATGAGTTACCAAGTACAGGTTGAACCTCTCTCATCTGCACCCTTGTGACCTGACTGGTGCTGGATGAGAGAATTTTCCATACCAAGGGAGATCAATATTTTCTAGCACATGACCTACACTTCCACTGCTTAGTGGGCTCTTAGAAGATATTTAGGGGTAAGTTACAGCTAAATAACAGCACAGAATACTGAGAGACAGGACTGGTGGCTATAAATGAACTTTATGGGACCACAGGAAACTTGGCCACACCCAGGATAAGTGGTTGTCCCACTGACTAAAATCATATCAGATTACGGAGTTTGCCAGACTAGAGAGTTCTGGATTAGAGAGGTCCAACCTTTACATCAAGGAGCTGGCAAGGAAAAACACCTGCTCACAGTGAAGACAAAGATGCTTCTGGGGGACCTTGGGTGTTCGGGAGACAGTCACAGCCACAGCTGGGAGAATGTTTACATCTCTGTGGGGTGGCATAGGCACTATCTTTCCAAGTCCAATATGAGAGGTGTTACCAGAATGCTGTGGCTGTGCAGTGTTTTCATGGAACGTGAATTCATAATCAGTATTATGGGCATAGATGGAGGACCAGATGAGGGTATCAGTGCCAGGATAGGGAAAGCAACAGCTGCCTTTGAGACTCTCCACCCCGTATGGAGTTCACAAATAATATCTGTGAAGATGAAACTGCAGATCTTCAACACAGATGTGAAGAGTGTGCTCTTGCATGGATGTGAGACCCGGAGTACTAAAAAGTCTTCAGATTACAAGCTATGGGCATACATAAATAGATGCCTAAGGTATATCCTTCACATCAAATGACAAGACTTCATCACAAATGAGGAGCTTTGGAACAGAGCAGGACAAGAACCAATGGACGTTGAAATCAAGAAAAGAAAGTGGGAATGGTGAGGCCACACTTTAAGAAAACCATCATCCAGCACAGTCCATCAAGCTCTCAAATAGAACCCGCAAGGAAAATGCAAAAGAGGAAGACCTCAGACAATGTGAAAAAGCTCTAGTGAGATTGAAGGACAACAAATGGGGTACTCCTGGAGCAGCTAGAAGTTTTGTCCCGAGACAGGGTAAAGTGGAGGAGACATATGGATGACCTATGCTCCACTCGGAGTACAAGGGGTTAAGTCAAAGTCAAGTCAGAACTCTGTTGTTCTACTATAGCTGCAGTGGAGAGCTGGAGCTACTTGTGTTCAGGACAGTGTTTTGGGGTATTTGGGAAACAGGCAATACCAAAGCGTATGTGTGTGCATGTGTGTGTGTGTGTGTGTTTGTGCATGCATGCTCTGATAAGGTGTGCTACAGTAAAAGGCATTTCAGAGCCAGAGAATATTTTCTTCTCTACCCTGTATTAATTGCTAATTAATTGACAATACCGCATACTGGTCAGCAACCTCACTTCTTTGAAACTCCCAGAATCAGCTTACCTTGGCCTTGGCTTTTCACTGGAGTCCTTAAGATGAACTGGATGCTGCAACATCAGCTCTGTCAGGCTTAGGCTTTGCTCTTTGGTGATGGCGACTGGAGGAAGATGACAAAGGGAACATCATCGTTCAGTAAGTGCTGCAAGAAGACCCACACTTTGTGCCATCACTGTGGATCTAAGGCATGGCATGACCAGAAGTCTACCTGTGGGAAAAGTAGGTACCCTGCTAAGTGCGAGAGAGTATAACTGGAGAGCCAAGGCTAAAAGACACAACACCATTGTTGCTGATCCTACTTGGCTTTTCACAGTTCATGGCTGGTGACCTAGCTGGTTGGTGGCATGGGGATGTTTTCTTATTGCGGTTGACTTAGTCTGAGAAAGGGATTCATGCATCTGATGCAAAAGAAAGGGTACGGCCCAGTAGTCCAAAGAGCATAAAGCACTTCCATGCAGGCACTGTAGCTCATGTTTGCTCCCCAGTGCTTTAAGAGTGTGAGCTCCTCTGGGAAGGTGCCATGTCTGTTGTCTCTGTGCAGTATCTACAGATCTTGAACCAGTGAACTGTGCTGCCGTTAGGGCACTGGGCCATAGTGGTGGAGGCCAATGGTACTGCAGAATTATTACGTAGCACCTTGAGCGGGGACAGAAGGCCTTGTAACATTTTTTAGGACGGCAGATTTGTGACCAGTCTTTGCATTGCTCTGCAGGGAAAGGGAGAGCACAAGTCAGATCAGGCAGGGACCCATTGGGCACTAGTTACACCAATGGGAAAGGGAAGGGATGGGAAGAAGGCAAGGCCTTGGGGCAGAGCTGGTTGGCCATGCTTGGGAGAGCCTGCGGTGACCTCCTAAGGTGCATATTGGAGTTTGTCCTGGGGTAATGAGGCTCAGCATTGACCATGACTTAAGCATGTGCCTGCTAGTTGCACTCTGGCTCTAGATATAGGCTGCATGACAATGAGGCAAACACCAAGGAAACAGGCTGGCTTGCTTTTTAATGGAAATGACTGTACATTATTGGCTGACTATGACAACATAAATTGCCTGCCTTCTTCTCAACCTGTCTTCACTTCTGCTAGGAGAGGACCCAGGCTGTGCATGGTCCATAGGACTTAGAGCAAGAAACAACTCTGCTCTCCTTCCAGCTCATGTGACTTGGAGAATTTGCTTAGCTTTGGAGTGAAGCTAAAGATCCCTGTGTATGTGTCAACTGCTCAGTGCTGTTTTTACTGGAGTAACTCACCAGCCAAAACCCCCGACCCCACAAAGGTGCATTGTTGGAAGTGAAAATTAATATTACAAATCACTGTTAGACATTCATAAGGAAATGTCTGCAGCACCATCCTTTATGTGGCTTGTATGCGTCTCCAATGCCTTAGCTGAACTGCCTGGCTTGACTTGGCTTTCCTGACTGCACCTGGCTACACCCAAATCCACTTTCTTCACCTGGGGAATGAGAAGCTGATTTTTATGGTTCATCTAATGCTTCCTTGGCCTCCTTTGATCTACTGCTTTCAGGGTACAGATCTCAGTGCATACTACGTAGCAGTTTGCAAGGACCAATTCCAGAACCCAATCCTGAAAATGCTGAATGTTCCCAAGTCCCGCTGAAGTCAGCAGAGTTGAATATACTCAGCACTTCACAGGATCTGATCTTGTGATCTAAAAGCTCTGCTCCCCTATCTCCCAGACTCCTGGTGTGGCCAGAGGAAGTCAGCTCCCCTTTCTGCATCTCACATAGCTGTTTTGGAAATGGGGATTAGTAGGGTAACATTTTCAAAAGTGTCTAAGTGACTTAGGACCCTGAGTCCCTCTGGCTTTCCAAAGGATTTATACTCCTATGTCCCTTAGGAGATTTTGAAAATTTTATCCAGGGAATGCTTCCCTGCTTTTCTCTCACCCTATGGCTACAGCTACATTAGAGGTATTTTTTGAAAAAGCTGGGCCTTTTTTGAAAACACCTGCAGAGTGTCTACTCACAAAATGCCTTCTCTCTATATTAAACTGGAAGAATGTGGCACTTTTTATGGTGGCCCTCTGCCTCTCCCAACTGAGAAAAAGTGTCTTTTTTTGAAAGAGTCTGTCAAAAAAGAAAAAATGTATAGATGCTCCAGGAACCCTTTCTTTCGAAAGAGGAGTCCTCCATGGCACTGGCCAGCTGGAGGTGGGAGACGCTCTGGCCAGCATAATCAGAGCTCTATGCTCTCTGCCTCCAACTGCCCATAAGGGCACTAGAAGCCCCAGAAACCTCATGGCAGGAAGCTGAGAGTGTGGAAACAGGCCAGCAGCACCCACACCCTCCCAGCTATGCCACAGTGTCTCCCCAGGCCGTGGCAGTGAGCCAGCAGCTCTGCAATACCCTGGGACCCTCCAAGGAGATGGCAGAGGGGTTCCCGCAAGGCCACCAAACACAGACCCTGTCCTGGACAGACCCTGAGCTCCGGAACCTGCAGGGCCCCTGGCAAGATGATGCCCTCCTGGGGGGAGACCACTGGCAAGAGACAGAATGCCCCACCTGTTCCTGACTTGCCACCAGCTTGGTGGTATGTGGACACCCCCACCTGGACACTGGCTCAGGTCAGCCACACAGTCATTGGCCCAGCCCAGACCCACCCCGGAAGGCCGTGGTTCCTGGCTCATGGACATGCCCACAGGTGACAGTCAGCACCTGCTTTTGTGGATAGCTCCATGAGCTACATGCGGGCGAGGGAGATGGGTTGTGGAGGGAGGCCCAGACCATGCCTGGCATGTGCCTCCCCCATGTGGGGACCCCTCAGTGCCTGGGACCCCATAAGGCCACTGGCAGTCCCACAAGGGGGCAAGGAAGGCTGCTGCTGCCTCAGGGGGTGGACAGCGTGACCCTCAGGGCTGTAGTGTGGGGCTGAATTACATCTGTCTCTCTCTGCTTCTGTCCTGACAGCTGCACCGTCTGATGGCCAGGCAAGCCCCACCACCGGGGCCTGCCAGCCCATCCAGGTCAAGGAGCCAGGAAATCCAGGAGAGGTGGAGGAGAGACCCCGGACATAGAGTGCCTGGCTGTGTGGTGTGCCTGTTTGAGGCAGCTGTTGAACAGGCCCTGGGTGGGGTCTGAGTGGCCAGGGTAAGTCTGCATGAGCCAGGGCTGGAGAAAGTAGCCCGCAACCCCTGCCATGCACAATGGCATGGTGACATCAAGCTCCTGGTGGGGGATGTAGGTCCCCACCTCCAACAGAGGCTGGAGCTGGAGAAGACCCGCGTGTCATGGGCCCAGCCTGACCAGCTCATGTAGATGTCCATGAATTGTCCCCTGTGGTCCACCAGGGTCTGCAGCACAACTTAGCGGTAGTCCTTCCTGTTGATCTAGCAGGCTGCGCTGTGGTCTGGGGCACAGATGGCAAGGTGGGTGTCATTGATGGCACTGAAACAGTGGGGGAAGCTGAGGACAGTGACTCTGGTCATGGCCGTGTCCACGTCCCCAGTGCAGAAGACCCTCTGGAGCAGTAGCTGGTTGATTGCCCGCATGGCCTCCATGGGTTGGAGAGTGAACACACTTGTGAGTATGTGAAGAGGTGCCTCTGGGCTCCAGTGAGCTCTCCTGTGCCCTTCTGGCCCCCTCCTGCTCCTCCAGGCACCTCCCCACTGCAAGATCGCCCCTCCGGCAGTAGGCCTGTGTGAGGGTGGGGTGGCACAGTTCCCTGGGGTTAGGCCTCCCTGCTCCCCTTGACTTGACCCCTCTCAACACTGACCCTGGTCCCCAAGGGTCTCCCTTTCCCAGGATCCTGCTTCTGCCTCCCCATGTCAAGTCTGTGACCCAGCTGTGCCTTATCTCCATCAGCACAGCTGCAACGCTCGACTTGTCCACCCCATATCGGTGTCCCATGGACCGGTAGCTGTCTGGGATGGCCAGCTTCCACAGCCTGATGGCGACCTACTTCTCGAGGGGAAGAGCGAGCTGCGTTCAGGTGTCCTGGCATTGGAGGGTGGGGGCGAGCCAGGTGCAGAGTTCCAGAAATGTTTCCTCCCTCATGTATGTGTGGTGTCTGCTTAGACGGGTGGCGTGGATTGTCTCTTACAATGGAGTCATCCAGCACCCAGCAGGATTGGGCCCTGATCTCATTTAGGCCCTCTGGACACTTCAACGGAGCTTACGGCCAGATCCCTGGGATGTACTGGTGAGAAAGCCTAACTGTCAGAGTAACAAATGCTCCCCAGTCAACTCCAACTCAAACCGCCACAAGCAGCTGTTGTGTATCGCTAAGTCAGCAGGACTTCTCAGACAGCCATTAAGGCGGAGATCCCTGAGCGGAGCCATGAACTATCCCTGTCAGATAAAAGAGCAGTGGCATCGCCTGTGAGCCAGAGCTCCAATGAAGCCAGTAGAGTTTGGGCTGAGCTAATGCCAGGCAGTTAGCAGAAAGGAATAGGTGTACAGCTGCCTCACGTGAGCTCCCGGCAGACCGGGAGTCGTGGGTTTATGTTGATTCCCCCTCTCACCTACCCCCCTTGCTCCCTAAGCCTGCTTTTGATTTGTTTTTATTGGCTAGTGAAAGGAATCATTTACTAGTCAAGGGCCAAGCAGTGACAAAGGAATGCAGGTAAATTAGTTTCAGTTCCTATTTCTCTCATCTTCCTCCTTTGGAATTTGAGCTTTTGAAAATAAAGTCTCTCTCTCCCCCCTTCTTAAGCCCTTTTTAAAAGGATTTTTTTTTTCTGTAAACCTCTCTTTCAAGAAAGAGCTGCTTTTCTTCAGTGCAGAAACCACTGGCTAAAGCACCCAAATGTCAAGGTGTATGGGAGATTCAATGAACCCTAAGAGAAAAGCATTTAGAAAGCAGCTCTTTGCTTGCACTGAAAAAAAAAGGCAGAAATAAATTGTGGGTGCCACTAAAGCCTGTTTTAATGAATAACTGTTTACATACTAGGAGCCCATACAAGCATCATGCCTCAGATACTGAAATACAGTTAAAGTTTAAACACTTAGCTGCAGACAGCACACAAAGAACTTGCCATCAGCATGGACTTGTACAGCTGGTTTCTCATTACTCAGTCATTATGAAGAATTTGACACTAAATTAATGACCATGAGATTAATTGCAAATTGTACAGAACATACTTTCTTTTTTCATTCTTTCGTTCCTTTTCTTTCTACCGTTCAGTCCTGAAGTTGTGCATAGAACTACTGTTTTGAGTAAAGTCACTTACATGCTGAAATCTTTGCAGCATCAGAGCTTTCAATTTAATATAGAAGTGGTGTCCTTCACACACTATGTAACCCAAAATGCTTTGTGAGAGCATTTCAGATAATACAAGATGTAACATAGTATTAAGAACAGAAATCGTTTTGGTCTTTTTTTTCTGTCTCTCAGCTCCATTCCTTGTAGTTATTCCCACATTCTTAACCAATAATAAAAACATTATTTTTCTGTTTTAACTATGTATGACTGATCACTTTGTGATCACAGTATTTTATGGTCCTATTCATACGCATATGTATTTTAGGTTCAGACACACACAAAGAGAGACACAAAGACACAAACCAACCCAGCCTATGCGTAAATAACAATAAGATTTTGGACACTGTCTGACAGGAGTCAGGAAATGTAAGTTAGGGCTGATACTGCCTCTTTGCCTCTCACTGTTGTGAATATGTTTGTGGGAAAAAAGCACAAAGATGAGAAAGGCAAGGAGAGAGTGCTCAGCCGAAGTCTCTGTTTCCTGCCTTTTGCTGGTTTGTGTCACAACATTAAAAATTGTGTTTAATTTCTTTTTTTTAAAAAGTAAAATATCTCTCCTGGAATATGTAAAAATGCACAAATACTTACATGGTGCATGTGAATTGCGTGGGGAGAGGGGTGAGAGGCTGGCCTGTACTGCCAGCCGGAACGTGGGCCACTGGGGAATTACAGTTTGAATTTGGGAAGAGCTTTTCTCACAAAAACCTCCGTAGTTTCCAGGCAGCTTCTCTTGAACCTATTTTGGTTTACAATTTCCAACCAATATTGTCTAAGCAGTTGTTTGGAACTGAGTAATATTTTCATCCAAAATCAAGCAGTCTCTGAACAAAATATGTTTTTTTTCAAACGCACTGGCGGTTTCGTATTTTAGAGCCTGATTTTGCAAACTTTGCCATTAGTGGGTTAGAATCTGGTCTCATGCCAGAGTGAACCAGGCATAACTCACTTGAAGTGAATGGAGTCAACTGTTGTAAAAAATGTGTATGTGAACTCAGAATCAGACCCTGTGCCTGCTCCCAGGACTAATGTTTAGCGATCTAACCACCCCATTCAAAACAATAAAAAGACTCTCGTGGGCACTGGCTAAGGCCCAGTGGTATAAGGAATGAAGAACTGGGCTCTAATTCTGTGTATAGTGTAAAATAATATTTTAGTTACTATCTTTGGGAGGGCTAATATGGTGTGTATATGTGTGATCCATATTTTGCAGTTGCTGTTGTCTGTTAGTCCTAAGTCACTCAGCTATATCTAACATAATTTCCTCCATAAGAATCTGAAATTGGTTCTCATTTGAAATTGGTGTCTACATATGCCTTTCTAGGATTTTCAAACATTTCATGTGTGCTTACAAGAGAGTCATCTTCTCTCATCACATAATAAATCCTCATGAAAAAGCCTCCTGTAAACTGATTAGAAAAATCATTAGTGCGAGTAGCTACTTTTCAGCCTTTGGGGGCAAGGACTGTGTCTTTCTCTTTGTTTTGCCCCATGCTGTCATTGCTTAGTAATAATCTTACATTTCATCACTGAACATTCAGGTTACTTGTACTCATTCCCTTCTGAGTCATTATGTTGCGCTTATATTGAGTCCGTAAGGTATGTTTTGGGCAAGGTGATGAAATTAAAAAAAAACCCCTAAACTGCAAAGAATTAGAATCACTTGACACATTTCATTTTCTGTAACAGTCATTCTTGAGTTATACACATAGAGAAAAAAAAAACAAATGTCCGCAGACAATAAAATAATAATAATAATAATAATAAAAAAATGAATAAACATTTTACAAGAGTAACTTAAGAACTGCCAAGCCAGTGTTCTATTTTACCATTAGTTATACATACACATGCGCTAGCTACAAGAATTTAAATGTCAGGCTGGAGTAAACTTTTACCATCTTGTTAAATTCCCCCCCATTCTAAAAAATGGGATTGATAAAGGAACCTTAAGCAAAGTGCTACTCTAATAGCAATAATAATGGGACAGATTTTACAGAACTTATCATAAATTTGGCCCAGTAATAACTGATTATAATTAATTACAAAAACAATAATAGTTACTTATCTGTGTATTTGTCACTTTATATCTGATAAACAAAATATGCTTTCTCAATGCATCTACACTTATCTAAATGCATCATACTCAGACAGCGTGCTTTTCTCTCTGATATTTAAATAGTATACTGATTTTAATGATACAATAAACTGGAATCTTTCAGTTTCCAAACCTGAGGAATTCGGTTAGGATTTAAAAAACAAAATCTAACTCTCTCTTACAATTGTGAAACTCCATTGATGTGTCCAGAATTGTAGCAATACACTAGAGCAGAATATGGTCATTAGTTTGTTGCTTGCTACTTTAAAAAGTGAGGCATTGTATAAAAACATTAAATTATGTTTCAAAGCACTATAGTCAGGCTTGTGGCAGGCACAGTTCATTACATGGTGCACAGTTTGTTGGCTGAGTTTTAATGAATGTATTTACTTGTCCTCAGAAAAATGAAATGTTATAAATATTACTGAAAGCCTGTAATAAGATGGTTGAAATCAGGAAAGTCCAAATTGTTCATAATTATTTAAACAACTCTAAACAGCTCTCTCTCTCTCTCTCTCTCTCTCTCTCTCTCTCTCTCACACACACACACACACCACAAATTCCCCTTTGCAATTTAGGCATACTGGAGATTAAAGTCTTTTGTAAGTATCCAAGGTCAGATCTCAACTAACATGGAATTAAGTGAAAAAAGTGGATTTTTTAAAAAAACTATCTGAAATTACAAGGAAGTTATTCTTGCAACCTTCTCTTCCCAGGCCAGCACTGAGCAGCAAAGGTCCTGAGAATGTTTGAAAACATCCTTCTCTCTCTCTCTCTCTTTGAAAAGCTGTAAGAAAAATAAAATGAAAGAAGAATGAGACGTCAAAGAAGGACAAGAAGGTTGAGATTATTACCGGACCTGAGCTTTGTGTAAATTCAAAGGCTTGTCTCCTTCATCAACAGACGTTGGTCAGTAAAAGATATTATCTCACCCCCTTGTATTTTTAATATCCTGGGACCAGAAAGGCTGAAAACTCTTCACTGAAAGAAAAGCAGAATCCTTTCATCCTAATCTCCAGGAGGCGCTGTTCTACCACAAACTCCTACAAAAACCCAGGATTAGTCTTAATTCATGATTTAAACAGCAACAAAAATCAAGCTTTGCAAGCCCTTTTCTTTTCATGTGTTCCAAAATAGTATTCCAGCAAAGGAAATGAGTGAGGGAAACTAAACTAGCTTGTTTTCCATTTGCAATATTTTATTTCAAACCAGGATAAACCACTAGAAAGGCAGAAAACAAAATATTAATTTTTCCTTCTTGTCAGTGCAAATGCTTTTTTTTAAAAAAAATAATTCTGGAATATATTAAATGGCCTGTGTATTTTCTTTCCCTCCCATTTTTGTTATGCAGCCTGCTCCATTTGCATTTTAATTTTGGAGGTTGAGGATGGGAGGGGATACAAATGGACAGAAATTGTAGGTAGCGACTGATAGCATGAAGCAGTTGTGTTTTATGTTGAACTGCTTTCAAACGGGGCAGAAAATTGTACTGTACTGAGGTTTAATAAGAAGTCTGGTATATCAGAGAAGCAGAGTAGTGTGGATTTCACAGCTTTCTGTGGAAAGAAAGAAAGAAATTCAATATATGATAAGGATTTAATTTTGAAGCATAATCAAATAACAGCATTTTAGACTCTGCATTCAGAGCTAGCATGGATGGATACATTTAATTAGGGTGTCTTTGCCATGGGTACATAAACTTTTTTGTAGCTCTAAGGGAAAGATCTGCTGTCATGCAAGTTTTGCCTTGAACATTTCAAGTTGAAAACAAATGTTTCAAGAAAATAACATAAAACAGCCCAGTATTGTCTTTTCTATCCTCTACCATATCGATGACTGTTTGGAGGGAAAGAGCCATTTATTAAATTAAGAGTGAACGAGTTAAATCAAACCTTTCATTGAAGAAAGTCTTCCAGTGATCTGTGCTTTATTTGGCGTATAGTCTTACAATACAAATAAGCTGAGGGTTGTTTTTTTTTGTTTTTAATTTCAGGAACTAAAAATACTAGAAAGAAAGGAAATTCAAGTTGGTAGAAAATGCCAACAAATAATTTTCTATTAAGCAGACCCTCTGCCATGTATCTCTAACGTGTGGGTTTGGGAATCATGAAAATAGAGAAGAGACGTGGAATCATATTCCGCTCTCTCAGTTAAAAGCAAGGGACACAGAGGAAATCAAATTCAAAAGTAGGATCAGTGTTTACAGTATACAAAAATAGATGCAAATAAATAAAGACTAAAAATCCCTTCTGACTGTCTATTGTTAGCTCATAAATGAGCCTAACACAGCTCCTATGGAAGTCAGTGGAAGCAAGATCCAATTGTGGGTGTATAAAATATATACATCCCACAAAAATATATTTGAAAATAAATATAGACAGGGCTATTTAGAGCAATATCAATATATATCCTGTTTGATTGATTTAAAACAGCATTCGTGTTGCAAATTCTCTTTTTTCTTTCAAATCATGCCTGACACTTTGCAAATTGTGCTTCGGAGAAGTATATGATGAAAGACAACACCAAACCCATAATGCTTTGTAAGAAGAATCAGTTAAACATAAAAAGGAAAAAAAAGGGGGGGAATAAAAGGAAAAATAGCAGCACTTTCACTTTGAGATTTGCTGAAAACAAATGTTATGGAATATTTGTTGTTTCATTTTTCTATTGAAATAAAAATCTTTCCTTTATATTTTCTCATGGCAGATGCTTCTTGGGGTATTTCTAAATAAAGACTCTTGTTTTAATATTAAATAATTAATGAAATATGACACATGGTAAGAGAAACATGCCCAGTGTGGTGTTGAACTAAGATGATTTATGCAGACTAGATAGAAAGCATTCCACTTACTCAAAACTACACAAACACATTACCTGAGCATACACAGATATGGTTTGATTTTTGAAAATAATTGGCGATTTTGGGTAGTCAACTTCAAAAGCTTTGATTTTCAGCAAGCGCTAAGCATACCTAATCTCTGAAAGCTAGGCCCCTTTAAAATATTTCTAGTTGGTCACAAAATCATGAATGGCTTTTGGAAATTTTGTGCTTCTTCCCATACACATACACCCATACTAATTTTTACATGACGCTGCTACTAAAAATTGCTTGCTTTCTTTCTCCTTGTCCAGCTGTCCAGTACAAACCTAAATATAACAAACATCTCAAAATGTCCCTTTTATACCCACAGCTGTGCTCTAATTAATGCTGGGTATACATGAAGTTTTGTATGATTTATTTTACTATGCAATTATTTTATTTGCCACTTTAAGAACAAATGTAGAACAACTCTCAAGTTTATTACTCTGCCCCAGAATGTCTGAAAATAGACAGGGAAAGGATAAGCATCTTTTTTAGTGTCCATAACATCAAGCAATGGCCCCCCAATAATAAAAATAACTGAACATGTTACTTTTCCATCAGAAGTGATTTACAAACTATTGGAAGAATCATGCAAAAAAGCTACTGGTCATAGTGTTTCCTATTGAGAACAACCACACTAAATTCAGTGGGATTCCTCATGCTAATAAGTGACAACATGATAGAGAATCTTTGCAGGACTGGGACCTAAAGGCTTCATGCTGCTCACTGCTATGTGGTGCGGAAAGGAATAAAACAGGACAGAGAAAGCACCCCAATATGTGGATGGTGGGAGGTGGTGCCTGACCCAAGGGATGACAGAAGTCTCACCCTGCGAAGCTGTATGGGAGCAAAGTAATTATGCCCATAGTCTTCTGGGGGCAGGGGTAAATAGAAGAGACTGTAACACTGGGGAAATAACTTTGCATTTTCTATAACATGCTCTCTCATGCATCTGCTGGAAATCTGCAAAGCAGTTAATGCTGAATGCATCAACAGTGACTCTGCTCCAGGCCTGAGGTGGAAATGTGGGAACTTCAGCCAGGGGCTCCACGGTTGCTAAAAGGCCCACGTTATAGGAGGGAAGGAGGTCCCAGTGAGCCAATGGGTCCAAGGTCCATCAGGATGGGTAGCAATTAGTGCAAGCTTCATTTAAGATCACCAGTCCTGCTCCCTTCCCTGTTCTGTGCTGGTCCATATTCTCCTCTCCTTGGAAGGAGAGATAATACTTGCTCAGAATTGCCTGCATGATTCAGGGGAAGATACCAAAGCATGTGCCACTATATACGTAATACAACCAATGAAGGATCCCTTTTTCCACTAGTAAAATGCAACCATCTCTGGGGTAAAACTTGGTAGATGAAATAGCGCACAGCAAAACTACACAAAGTTCAACACAGGAAGTGAAAGGCAATCTTATATTCACTGGAAACTACAAAGGTAATTTAGGAGGATAAAAATGAATGACAAAACTAGAACTTTGCAATGGCACTGGAATTGATGCTCCCAATGATGATTTTTAACAGCAAACAACCCACTGTGCAGAATGAACTTGAGAATTCTAGTCCTGCTCAATTAATCAGAGAGGAGATCTCATCTTTGGAGAAAATAGACTCATGGGACTTTAGACTCATGGGACCCAGTTTTTCTAAAGGCCCCAGCTACCAAGCAGGCAGATAAATAAGGCCAGATTTTCAAAATTCCTCAGGATCCAACATGCATCCTATGTACTCAGCTTTTTTCAAAATCTGGACACGCATGCCGGTGCCTAAATGGGAGCTGAGTTTTTCCAATAATCTGACCCTTTGAAAGCCTTACCTTTCATATGAACGTGGAATCCCTAAAGACTGCAAGTCCCATTATGGAAAGTATTCTCTTGATCTGAGTAGATGATACAATAGGTGCTATTGTCAACAGCTTTCCAGAACAAATAAACCTGGCCTACAGAGAGGTTGTTCCAGTTTCCTTAAGACCATGTTAAAATATAGATATTTAGCAGGGTATTAATGAAGGATGAAAACCAGGAGGTCTGTGTACAATGTTCAGCTAACATCCATGGGGCCAGATTTTCCAAGGAGTTCAGGAAATGTTCCAAGAGTTACTCCAAAGAGTAACATCCTATGCTCTTTTGACAATCTACTTACTTACTTTAGCATCTCCATGATTGGCACCGGAAGTGCTAGCCATGAACTATCACGAACCTTTATTAGGCATGGCAGCAACAACACTTCACCAGCGTCTCTAAGGACTGTAGAGGTGGGCCTGAACCAAACCCATGCATCTGAACACTTGAATTTCAGGCCCATTTCCCCACCTGTCCCTAACTAAAGCCCACGAGTGGGAGCAGGTACAGAAATGTCATGTTCTGGTTGATAGGGGCAAGAGAACCACAAAAGGGCTATTTGTGCTTGGATAAAATGTTTGTTTTATACTGTTAAAAACGAAGCCTCCTCAAGGATTGTAAAGGCCCAAAGGGCAGAGTCTGTTCTCACTGGTCTCTTAAGTTTCCCACTGTTGCACTGAAGCACAAAACAGCCACTTGATTCTTCAAGCACCTGAAAGCAAAGGGAGGGAAGAAAAAAAGCAAACAACCTCCTGCCCTGCAAACTCCCACAGCAGAAGTTACATTGTTTTAATTTAGAAGCAGCTGCAGCTGTACAAGTTGTGGGTTTTTTCCAACATTTCCATTAGCATGTTTTACACTGTAGCGATGAAACCGTGTTGCGCACAGGAAAGTACTTTGCCCAGGCCCCCTCAGAGCATTGTCAGGGAAGCCGAACAGGAACCGAAAAGCTTCACCTCATTCTTCTTCAAAGCAAGGGGTCACCTCTAAAAGGAGGGAATTATCTGTTATGAATCAATGGGAGGCACTTCTGAAAGAGGAAGTGTTGCTCTTCAGATCTGAGGGAACTGAAGCATTTGTTGGAGCAAAAATACGCTCTTTGTTCAAACGTTTTTTGATTGAATTGTGTATTCCTTTCTGAAGAACCTGGACAACAACTAAAGGAAAATCGCATGTGTAAGGTTTTATGCTGATTCTTTCTTTCTTTCTTTCTCTTTCTTTCTTTCCCATTGGTCACCACTCAGCACTTTTCTAACACCCTGACCACATTAGTGTCTCCTGAAACGGTACAAATGGGACAATTAATTCCTCTAACTAAGACGAGCAACATCTCAATAAAAGAGGAAGTACCCGTGGGCTATGAAATGAGATACTCCTGTAGAGGAGATATAACTATCAGGTAGGACTGGAAGAAAGTACCCTCTCCAAAACAGCAGCATGGCAGCTGACGAGATGCCTTAAAACTTTCTGAATGAAAGTATTTTTCACCCCTACTTTTAAGTAATCAAATAAAAACATGAAAATAATATATTACTACCGTAGCCTCAAACTGAGCTGGGAGATCTACTTGATAAGCCTAGACCCTTTTGTTTGCAAATAAATCAGGAGCAGATTTTGATTGGTAAAAATTCGTTCATGATTGGAAATTATTCAGGGAATGTTTTATGTAAAGCAAACCAGCCTGCAAGTTGTTGACTAGCAGGTTGCTGGGTTGTTTTCACTGAGTAGTCATAATTTGATTTTGACAGGTAACTGGCCTGCTGACTCACTACTATTTCTGCTCTGTGGGTGTGTCCCTCCCAAAGCTACCAAGTACTTTCAGGGAGGCCACATTAACACTCACAGTGCAAATGCTTGTGGGAAGACATATTTGCATTAGTCCTTTCTCACAGATAAAGTTAGGTGGGCATGAGTGTGCACAGACAGCGAGTCAAAAGGGTTGTGATTCATGTGGAACTGACTCTGCATTGCTCACTGAGGCATTGTTGCTGGGGTTTGGTTTATACACCCTTTCCTGCCCAGACAACTCTGTTGATTGCTGTGCCGGGGTTCCATGGACACTGCCCACTCTTATGGCTTGCAGTGGTGCTAGCCTTGCCCAGTTTTAGAGTGACAGGGGACCATGGTGGGATAGATCTTTTGTCCCCTCTCAGACCTACGAGCACTTGTGCAATGCTGAGACACAAGAGAGTGCTTTAAAACTCGCTGAACAACATCGAGGGGCTCCAGTGTTTTGCCTGGGACTTACTAGGAGACAATCCGTTAATGTCAGCTACAGACTCCATGGATTTATCAGTTGTTGGAGAATGTGCCGTGCGGAATAGTCATCCTAAGAAAACTAGATGCTTCTAGATAGAGCAAATCCAAGCTCATTGTTATTATTACTCTCAAAAGACAGATGCATTTGCAGCACAAGTCATCTTCTCAGCATGTACTTAGCCCCGGTCGTCAGTCGTCTTCCGTTTGAGACATCTGAATTCGTCATTGCAAATGGTATACATTCTTTCCCTGGGTATTGGCCTTGCCTGTGGTTTAGGAAGCCAGTGCCACTTTGAGATGTGTGATTGACTCCGTCTGTCGTAATCTGGCTCGCATTGGCTTTATGGCTCCTCCAGTCAAGGTAATTAAATTTGCGTAGGCCTGGCACCATCCTGTGTCATTTAACTGAATATGGAACGTTATTAAAGAGTGCTGTCATATTTTTTCTCTTCAAGAAATTAAAAGTGCTTTGGACATATCTGAGCTGCATTTGTGGGCTATTCTTTTTCCCTTAAAAGAAAGATCTGACTGTGTGTTAGTGCGTATATGTGTGTATTTGGGAGTTTGTGCAGGGGATGCGTTGTATTACAGGTTGTGCTGAAGGATTAAAATATACTGAATTGTTGCAGTCAGAAACTCTTCTTCCCCCTGAAAAATTCAGAAACAATCTAAATGTTTTGTTTCAACATTTTTTAAAAGTCAACATAATGTTTTTGACAAAAGCCGCTTTATATTCCAATTTGATTTGAATTTTATTTTTAGAAAAAATTAAAAATACAAATCTAAACCTCAGAGACAAAATATTTTGGTGTACACAAAATTTTTGAGTGTTCTGGCTTGGTCACTGGACTGCGGAGTTGCTTATTCACACAGAGCTATGTTTTCTTGCAGATAATGGACTTGGTGTAACATTTTCTGCTCTATTCTGAACATACTAGGCCTCAACTGGAGTATTGTTTTCAGTTCTGGGCACCACATTTCAAGAAAGATGTGGAGAAATTGGAGAGCATCCAGAGAAGAGCAACAAAACTGTTTAAATATCTAGAAAACATGACCTACAAGGGAAGACTGAAAGAAATGGGATTGTGTAGTTTGGAAAAGAGAAGACTGAGTGGGGACATGATAGCAGTTATCAAGTATTTAAATGGGTGATAGAAGGAGAAGGGAGAAAAATTGTTCTCCTTGACCTCTCATGACAGAGCAAGAAGCAATGGACTTAAATAGCAGCAAGGTAGGTTTTGAGTTAGGGTGGTTAAACACAGGAATAAATAAATTGCCTAGGGAAGGTGTGGAATCTCTATCTGTGGAAATAATTAAGAGCAGATTAGATAAACATCTACAAAAAAGATAATCTGGATGGTGCCGAGACCTGCCATGAGTGCCAGGGACTGGACTTGATGACCTCTCGAGGTCCCTTCGAGTTTGAGTATCCTATGATTCTATTCGAAGATGCCTATAGGTTACTTGGGCACCTCAGTCCCATTGTGAAAAATGTCATATTCACCTAGGAGTCTAGGTCTCATTGAAAAGTCTCATTTAGACTCCTGAGTATCTAAGGCTCCTTAGTCACTTAGGTGTTTTCAAAATGTCACCCTTAAACCTCTTCTTTTTTCCTCTGACCCTGTCCCTCCCTCCCCAGATGCATCCGCTTTCCCACACAGATCTGCTCTACAAATGGCATCCTCTGCATGGTATGAGCTCATATGCATTATATGTGCAAGGTCACACTGCCTGGAAGATACCACTTTGTAGAGCTTAAACTTAAGTATGTGGCCTCAGAAGATGCCCCACCCAAATCCAGCTGGTTCACAGCTGTGAAAAGGTTGGAGCCTTTAGCTCATTCCTCCTTGTGACTCATCCCTCTTTGTGACTTAGGACTTTATGACATTAACCAGCCACCTTGGGTGCATGTTTATTCTGTTGGTGGCTTTACTTCCTCTGCTGATGTTGTTCTGGGGTACTTGGTACTGAAAAGGTTAAGGGGAGTTGGAGAGCTCAATTAGCCCATTCTGTGGCACCTGAGGGGGACACAGGTAATTAAGGATCAGATGCAGCTGAGGAGAGGCAGACTGTCTGGTTCCTAGCACTGCAGTATGCTGGTGGGGGAGACCTAGGAAAAAGGTAGTTGTGAGTTGCTTCTCTCTGGGGAAAAAACAAAACAGAACATGGAGGGGCCTGTAGGAAGAAGTTTGTACCCTGGACTTTCCCTGGAGGAAGAAGGCAGCAGGTGACTCTTAAACCAAGCCAGGGGAAGAGACACTCCAGGAAAGAAGTCCTGGGAACCAGCAGCATGGCAGGAGATGGGTCTCCGAGGGGAAAGTCCTGGGGTGGGGTGTTCTGTGTTGGATGAGGGAAGAACTCTGGAAAGGACAGAGGGTGGAAGAGATTTATTTTGTTTGCATTGAAATGTTGCTACCTGGAAGGGCTGGCTCAACCTCCAAGACAACTGACCACAGAAGTGCAGAGGAGAAAGCAGAGGGGCTGTGATGCAGGGGCTTACCATGAGGAACTGCTCTAGAAGGTTAGTCTATGAACTGTTACAAGTCCAAGCAAGGGGTTTGTATTAACAAGGACTCAAAACAAACTCTTTCATTCTCCCCTCTGCCACTGTAATAAGCTCTCTCTTAAGTTAGATGTGCTGCAAAGAAAAAACTCCTAGTTCAGCTACTGGGAGGGCATTGCTTTCCCAAAGAGACATGGGTGGCCCCTCCCACACACTGCCCAGACCTGTGATCAGCAGGCAGCAATTGGCCTGGTGCTGGGGCTGGTGGCTGTAAGGGGAGGGTACATTGTGTTCTGGGCTTCCTGGTCCTCCTGTGCTCTGGGCAGAGAAGGCTGGGGCCATGTGTTTGCCTGTCAGGGAGGGAATAGGGGGCTGGCAGTCTGGTGGGGATGGGGCTGCACAACGTGGCACTCTGGGGTGGAAACATGGCAGGTTTGGACAGGCCCAGACAGCAGCCAAAATACAGGGGGATTTTAAGTGCAGGACAGGGGTCACTGCATGGAAAGAGTGAGGCTGGGGCAGGGCCAGCTATTCTCCCACAGCCCATGTGTGGGCCTCTGCTCTGTGCAATATGGTGCAGTGCATAGTCATGGTTTTGAGTATTTTATGATATTATAGTCGGATTTCATCTCCCTCTGCCCTGCCCGTCTCCCGCTGGTGAACAGGAATAGGATTTCTATCTTCAGAAGAGTAATTCTGATGGGGTGGCAGTCACAGTTTCACCCTCTGATAACTCTTCTCTTTTGGACTGAGTGCCCATTACCAAATGAGAGAGAATGTGCTGATGGGAGCAAATCACACAGCAGTCCTGGCAAGAACAGTGCTATTTTCACCCACTAATGCAGCATATGCCTGTTGATTAGATTCCCATTGCAGATAGGCTGCAATGAGTTGCTGCAGAGAGGGAGCAGAAACACTGGTGTTTAATGGGCTAACAGACACACCATTTTCCCCAGGGGCTTTGACTGGCTGTTTGAGAAACAGAGTAACCAGAGTGTCTTGGCTTGGCTCCTTGTCCGGGTTCATAAGACAGGACTGAATCCCAAACTGGGGGAGTTTTCTTGTCCCCCTTTCTGTTTATGCTAACCTAGATTCCTTGTTTCACGTGGTATTCCAGAGGACAAAATCATGCTGACTGGCCCTTTTCCACTGATATTCCATGTGCTCATGTTTCTTTGTGTTTTGTTTATAAATAAAGCTGGAAATTGGGCCATTTTCTGGTAAATCTGTTCCACAGTAAGTCCAGCCATCTTGGGTTGTGATAGGCTCTGATCTTATGGCTAATCAGGATGAGGCCTAAGCAGCTGTTGTGTAGGAAGTCTCCAGAAAAAGATCAGGTGGTGTGGGAAAAGGTGTTGGTGATTGAATGGCAGAGCCAGCATTGGCACCCATAAAATCAGGCTGCTGGGCTGCAGCTTATGGAGTCCTCATCATCTGGATGTGACTATGCTTAGCTTCTACTGTCTGGCAGTCATGAAAAACCCATTGGCACCTGGTTACATCCAAAACTACTTTGCAAATGATAATGTGGCCAGTCTACTTTACCCTTGTAACTTCTAAAGGGGAAAATATTCTCCATGTCAAGTCTGAAGCTGGTGTGCAGTGTGGGAATGTGAGCTGCACGCTACCTCGGAGGCAGCTGCATTTTATGGGTAGGCCAAGGCATCACGATATGCAGGTAAAGCGCTTTGAAAGTTGATTCATGCAGATGAATGGGACACTGTAAATGGCAAGTATGTGCATGAGTCCACGAAAATAAAACACAACGGATAAGATGATGTTGAGCAGAAAACAAAGGAAAACACTGTATGAAATGGAAAGTTTTGCATTTACTGATGGGCAGAGCCTGGAACTATGACGGGAAACACTCTTAATCAGCTCTCAGTGTGGGAAACAGTATGACTTGGAGCTCAGGACTAGGAGTGGTTAGAGCACGTGAATAGTCCCTTCCTCCACTCTGCTGTGGCCATCAGCAGGGGCAGAGGAAGAACCAAGGGGGACAGTGAAGGATATAAAGAGAAGCAGTAATGGAAGTGTGGGCTAGAGAAAGAGAAGAGGGCTGATGGAGACATAGAAGACCGAGGGAAGGAGAGAGCTAAGGACACACAGAGCAAGGGGGAGAATGGAGGGATGGAACATGAGAGAAGGAAAGGTGATGGTGCTTAATGTTAGTTGGAACGGCAGTGGACCCTGACAAAGGTGTCGGATGGAGATGGACAGGAAAAGAGAGGAGAGGGAGGGGAGAGAGAACAAGAGAAACAGGGTTTAGAAACATTTTCTAGAACGGTGCTTCCAAAATTATACATGATAAACCATATCTCCTGCTCATCTCTGAGTAGAGGTACAAAATATGTACACAACATTCCGAAAAATCCCCTTTGCATTGTTCTGCGTGGTGGGAGCTGCTACCAGACAGATTCATCAGACATGTTGCCTGCTCTTAGACTGTCACTTAGACATGGAGAGGAAACTGGAAATAGCCTTCTCTGCCGGAAATGTGCAGCATGGGTTTTGCCTGCTACCCCTGTAAGTGGGAGGCTGTGGAGTTCGCCATTGTCTTGGAGTAGGGATTATCATAAAGAGCACACCCAGCCTGAAGCCAGTTGCTGGGGGGGTTCTTGGAGCAAATTCTAATCCTTTTGGAAGTATGCGCACCCAATCCTGAAATTGCCAAACACTACAGCTCCTGTTGCTTACTGTAAGAATTTTAAGTGCTCAGTGCCTACCTCAGTGGGTGCATGTAATGGTAATTCCTGTACCACTGATATTAATGGGAACTTTGCCATTAACTCTAAGGGGGAGGAGGGATCAAGGCTTTGGGGGTCTAAGATTCAGAATTATCATTGCATCTGGGTTTGTGTCTATCTTTGCTACAAACTCAGCTACCTTCAGGCTTGCAGATGACACCAACCTCCAGGTGGTAGCCAACTGAGAGGGGGTGGAATCACATTGCCAAGTAACCTCTGGATACGGGACTGGTGGGATTGCAGGCAGTGAGGGGAATTCAGTATTAATAAAGAGCTGCACACCAGAACGGGTAAGTGCTGTCCCATCCCACACCCGTCACCCATAACATGCGTATTTGTACTTAACCCATGTACAGCAGGAGCATGACGCAGATATTTTTGAATGATTGGGAATACTGCTGTCTATTGTTTGGATTTCAGTCCTGCAAAGGGATTTACTGTAATAATGCAAGGTAACGAAGGCAGAGGGCTTGACATCTTCAAATGGAAGAATGAACTGTGCACTGTTTTGCTGTCCAAGGCCTGGTCTGTCTTGGAGCTACTTGTACTGATGTGCCATAGGTACAAGTAAATGTAAAATGCAGCTTGCTAAGGGATACTTCATGATTCTCTACCCAACACTCCACATCATCTCATCTGTGAGCCCCACATCATCCATGGTAAGAGAGCAACACACCTCATGTTCTGACTTTTCCCTTTGCACATTGCCTCGCATCCTGCATTGTAGGCTCTGCAGCAACATAAACCTTTGTTCCAGCCTGGTGCTCACCTGCCAGAAATAACCTGAGGGTTTACCAGCCAATATTTCTTCAGGCAGCCCCCTCACATCCCCACCGATGAATGTGTGCGCATTGCTGCCAATTTCTGCCAACAGATACAGAGCATTCGGGGAATGCAGCTGCTGACACCAAGTTTCCAGAAGAATGGGGCTTCAGACATCTCAGCAAAAAAAAGGAGTAAGTTATCCTAAGAAACATAGATCCTTTCCTTGTGAAAATGAGAGCAGGGGGATACAAGAGGGATACAGGGTTATTCAGCCTGTTTCTCAGAAGAGGGCATGGCTGTGATCTAATGACGACAGAGTAAAACTGGAGTAACGCCTTTGCCTTCAGTGGTCTTACTCTGGATTTACCCTGGTCGGTCCTGATGCCAGCTCTATCCCAGGGGACATAACATTTGTGTGATTTCAAACACAATTTGTTTTCCTTGGTTTCTTTCCTGACAGGCATCTGTTTTAAGGATCTTTGTTGCCTTTTCAGAAGGGAATTGCCACAGGGGCAAGTCTAAACACATATTACACTGCATGCAAGCAGCCAGCCCATTAGATGTAGTAAATCTAGTGATGAATGTCATAAATTGTTTCTTTTTCTGTGATGTTGAAATTCCTTCATTTGTCTAATGGTCCTGTCCTGCATACAGCCACCACAGGGATATAATTACTGTTTCCAAAAAATCTTACTATAGTCACAGATGAATTTTCCCAAATCACTTTTTAATAGGCTTGTACAGGGTGTGCCATTCTCGCCACTTTCTTTATTACCCTTTGTAAACAAACATAAGGATTAAAATGGGCTCATCTTTCTAGGGCCCAGTTAGGTTGCAGGAAAATGATGGTGATGGAGTTCTATTGCTTTGCCCTCCTCATTTCTCAAGCAGCTGGTAATCTTTTAGTGGAAACTTCAAATGGCTTAGGCTTGATTAAAGGACCATTTCCATAGTGAGTAACTCCACTGGCTATTCAAGGCTTAGCTCTGCCAACTGCTTGAGTCACCAGAACTGTGGTGACTTGGAGCAGCCGGAAGATCAAGCCCTTCAAAAATGTAAAGCATCAAGTGTTACATGTTTGTCTTAGGCGCTCAGACAAAAATGTCATGGACTTATGGACAATCTAATCCTATTTGTAATGGGGAAGCCATGGAAACCCCCTTCCATTGCAATTTAAACTGACCATTCCTTTCTCTCTTTGTGGTTTGAGTGACCTACAAACATGCCCTGGCCAGAGCTGGGCTGAAGAAATCACCTGGGTTAGGTTTCATAAGATGCTTTGAGCAGCTACCTCTGGACTTCTCAAGAGACTCAAGATTTTGCCTTGCCAACTTAGGCGCAGTTGTGAGAAGAGAGAGCCCCAAATCACACCCCTCCCCTGCTGCTCCTGCCCAATACTCCAGTCCCATGGGAAAGTTTGTAGTGAGCCTAGATCTGAATGTTATGACCTGGATCCATCTCTAGTCTGAAATAAGCTTGGGCCTCTTTTGGGTTTGTGATCCAACCTGGGAGAGCAGGGGTGAAGGGACAGCTGACTGCTTGCTTAATGTTCTGGGCTGAGTTTTCAGGCTCGTTGGCATCTGCGGCACAGTGAGACCCAGGAGCATGTGCCCTGGGCAAAGAGAGGGCTGAATAAGTCTCTGAAACTGAAGGCACTGAATGTTGCTGCAGTGTAGTTAGTGTCTGCATCTCTCTGCATCAACCCTCTGGGTACCAATTATCTCCTAAGGAGTAAGCTGGCAAGAGACAAATGGAATTTCAGTACCTAAATGCATTTGTAACCCACACACCTTGAAATGGTTCATTCTCCCATGTAGTAGCACCTAGCCCACTTACACAGAAAGAATATGTTTCCTCTATAGGCTTAGCTGCAAGGTATCTGGCTTTTAGCTCACACTCTGGAGGCTCATGCACTAAGCACCAGAGGTCAAAGGTTCAAGTCCACCTGGGGTCATTTACAAGTAAGGGCTTGTCCAGGATTTCAACTGGGTCTCTGAATCTGGGGGTGCTTGCCCTCAGCTAGCGGAAGTATGTAACCAACACACCTATGAGGTGTGGTTCATTATCCTGTGTAGTGACACTGAGGCACTTACACAGAGAGAGAGTGTCCTCTACAGCCTTAGCTGATACGGAGCTGGCTTTTAGCGCACGCTGTAGAGGCCCATGCATTAAGCTTCAGGGCTCCCAGGTTCTCGTCTGCCTGTGGGCAACTACACATTACACAGAACAGTCTAGTTTGGAGCAGGCCAGGCTTACAGTTTAAATAGACAAGACAGGCAAAGGATCCCAACTTAGAGAGAGGGGTAAGGCAGGGAACAACTGCGCTGAGTCCAAGAGACTGTCTGGCAGAGTGGGGAATAGTCCTAGGTCAACGCCTTACCAACAAAAACTCCCTTCCCTGTGGCAGTTCAGGGCCATGGAGACATGGATCCTGAATGGTGCTGTACATGCTAGACCATATCTTTTTCAAGAGATGTGGCTATTTTGTGGGGGACAGATATTTGATAATGTACTGTGCCTGAGAGAGGAAACCAATATATGTCTTTAATAATGAGCATGGCAGGTTGACATAATTGCTGGGCCCCTGGGTGAGGTTGGGAGAGTGTCTCTGTGCTCCTGGAAGAGGTGGGGTGTCAGATGGAAGGGGAGGAGGTGGGAAGTAACCTTCCCTTGCCAGTCCTTCTGTACTGCATGGAGGCTGCAGTTGCAACAGCAGCAGCTGGGAGCCATGGGCCCTTTTGAATGGCCGGGCCCTCGGGGAACTGCTTCCTTTGTGCCAACTCCCGCCTCTGTCGGCAGGCCTGTGATGTAACCGTTGAAACAAGTCATCTATATGGTTGTGGTGGGTTCTCCATCCCAAGCAAGTGGGTCCTTTTGTGAAAATTCTGCTTTAGGAATTATTCCAGGAGGCCTTTTTGACCTGTGTTATGCAGGGGGTCAGATGATCACAATGGTCCATCCTGGCCTTTGCACAGATGAATTTTTAACTTGATTCTGAAAGGATGCAATTCTCTGCTAGGAATTGCAGCTCAGGATCAGGCCACCTGTGGGGGTTTTAAGGTTACATTTGCAAAAGCATTTAGCCACTTACTCATGCAGAGAGACATATGGGTGTCTATCACCCATTGAAATCAATGGGTATTAGGCCCATAAGCACTTCATGGGATTTTCAGTAGCACCTATGTATGTTTTTAAGTGACTTTGAAATCCTGATTCTTACTTTCTAACATGTCAGCTCCAGGAGCATTCTGGAAAGTGTGCAAATAAGCTTGGCTAAAAGGCAGATTTTTTTTTTTGGAAGTGACTAAAATGAATGAACCTCATATCAGATGAGCAGCATTCCTCTCGATTTGCCTGTGGGATCACATCTGGATATTTGCACCAACTATCTGATTCTGTGTGCAAACCAGAAAATTGGAGGTGGAATTAACATTTTTGCACCTGCAGTTCATTTTCAGGGCCCAAAAAATAGGTGCAAACTCTCCTAGCAAATGCAGAAGCTGGGTCTTATTTCAACTGAAAATAAACCCTAAAACCCCTTTCATTCTTCTCCTACAGCAAGAGACATTTATTAATAGTTCAGTGCCTCGCAGCATTTGCAAATATCTTTTTGAAAGTTAAATGGAGTCTTCAGTAGATCTGGGCAGGGATTTTTGAGGGCATTTTTCAAAACATGCCCATTTTTCACAACATTTAATGGAAATATGTCTGTTTTGATAAAATGTTCTCCAGTCTATGGTGGTCTTTCTGGTAAAAACCAGAGACAGACCCCATCCCAGTCAATGGTATTGTACCCAGTTTTGACACCCGGGTGCAGGTTACCCTTTCTTTGATCTTTTCTCAATATTTTTAATAAGTTTTGGTTTCATTCCACTGCTGAACAAAAACAAATCCAGAAATCTTGAAACTTTTCACGACATGGCATTCTTGTTTTCCACCCAACGTGTGGGTCAGGGAGTCATGCTGTGCTCTTAGGCTGACAAGATCTGCCACATCACCATCATTCCCTTTGTAGTGATTTAGAATATTATCTAATGTATCATGCACTATGGGGTGGAGTACAATGTTTATTACAATGAGTTTGGGGTGACTGCATTAGTCATGAGTGGTGAAGCCATCTGTAATCTATGCAGCTCTTCCACAGCAATAGACAAAGATCTCCACCCATGTCTCATCTGTTCAGTTCAATCATATTTATATAATTCTTGTTTCATTTCAAATCTCTCTCTTCTTTGGACCCTCTAAAATGTATCAGTTACTATAGATACAATTATAAATTTTCATATGGGTGGACCCCAGTGACATCATCAAGTGCAGCATGAGGTCAAATATAGGGTTAGAAATGTGTATCTTAGGCTACGTCTACATGAGAGGCTTTTCCCGGCAAAACTGGGCTTTTCTTGGGAAAAACTGACGCTCATCTACATGCAAAATGCAGTGTGTCAACATTTGGTCAACAAAACCTGGCACATCCACCAGCAGCATTAGATCTCCCCTCGCTCAGGTATAATGCCTCTCTTGAAGTGTTCCTTTGACTAAACAGCTGTGTAGATGCTCTGGGGCCCTTTTATCAACAGACAGGGCTTCCAGTTCACCGGGCAGCCCTGTTTGCAGAGCTTCCAGTCAGCTGTTCTGTCAAGAGAGGGCGGGGCAGTCTGACTGCTCTGTTGACAGAGTGGATTGCTCTTCCCATGTGTTTTCATGTGTAGACAGCCTGTCAATATAAGCTTTGCCTGTAAATCCCTTCCAACAGGGACTTCTGTCGACAGAAGCTTCTTGTGTAGATGTAGCCTTAGAGTTTGAAATGCAGAATTTCATATGCAACTCTAGGTGCATACGCTGGGAGGGGCGTGCAGAAAAGGGATGTATTTTCCTGAGTATTCTTATTTATGTATCCATTAACACAGTAATAGAGCTAATATATTCACATTCTGGATTTTCTGCCGCCAATACTTATAGGCTACGTCTACACGTGCACGCTACATCGAAATAGCTAATTTCGAAGTAGCGACATCGAAATAGCCTATTTCGATGAATAACGTCTACACGTCCTCCAGGGCTGGCAACGTCGATGTTCAACTTCGACGTTGCTCAGCCCAACATCGAAATAGGCGCAGCAAGGGAACGTCTACACGCCAAAGTAGCACACATCGAAATAAGGGAGCCAGGCACAGCTGCAGACAGGGTCACAGGGCGGACTCAACAGCAAGTCGCTCCCTTAAAGGGCCCCTCCCAGACACACTTTCATTAAACAGTGCAAGATACACAGAGCCAACAACTAGTTGCAGACCCTGTATATGCAGCACGGACCCCCAGCTGCAGCAGCAGCAGCCAGAAGCCCTGGGCTAAGGGCTGCTGCACACGGTGACCACAGAGCCCCGCAAGGGCTGGAGAGAGAGTATCTCTCAACCCCCCAGCTGATGGCCGCCATGGAGGACCCCGCTATTTCGATGTTGCGGGACGCGGATCGTCTACACGTCCCTACTTCGATGTTGAACGTCGAAGTAGGGCGCTATTCCCATCCCCTCATGGGGTTAGCGACTTCGACGTCTCGCCGCCTAACGTCGATTTCAACTTCGAAATAGCGCCCAACACGTGTAGCCGCGACGGGCACTATTTCGAAGTTACTGCCGCTACTTCGAAGTAGCGTGCACGTGTAGACGCAGCCATAGAGTTATTAAAAAATAATCAACACATCCTAACAGTTCATGCTAATATTCCACTGCATATTTCCACTTAAGTCTTGCCAAAAACCTATCAGTGTGAAATTTCATACACATGGTCTTGCCTGTTGGGTAAATTTCTTTTCTGGAAAGTTAGACAAATCGAACAAGACCTCTGGGAAATATGGGGACCGGAAAAAAAGCTCACTTTTTCCTAACTATTTGTAGTCCTTATTCAAAAGTTTCCACAGAAGAAAATAGAGCAACAAATAATTCTTGAGGGAAAGCGTCTATTGAAAATATCAGTCGTTTTAAAAATTTGCATTTCAATTAAATGGCTGTGTTCAAAATATTTTGACCAGCTGTTGTATGCTGACAATATATAAAGTATGACAATGTACCATTTTTCTTAGGATAGTGTAGAGACACCAGAGATACAAAGGCATCATTAAGGTTGTTCATAAGCACATTTGTGCTTCGTATTGGTTTGTCCTGTGTATGTGAATAATTTGAATGTTGTACTTTTTAGTCTTTGTAAAGCTACAATGTACTATAAAAGTGAATGCGCAAGCTTAACACCTCCCTAGCATGCTTTTTGGCTGAGCATTTCCTTTGGTTTGGGGACTTTTATTTTTAGACTTGCTCAGTGACAAACCTTTCTTACATAATTTGTGTCAAAGTTGCATGATGGCTGCTTTTGATGGTGCAAATGCTGCAGTAAATCCAAGTCATCCCAGCTTCTCAAACTATATTTGGTTTGTGTGGCCTGCTAGGAGATGGTATAATGTTGGCTGCTTTGGAAACGTTATAGGTAGCTAGCAAGACAGAGAAACGTGGTGGAGGCAGAGAATGGATGGATCAAAAATAGCAAAAGGGATGGGAAGATGTGTTCTCTCTAGTTCAAGTACAAACTGCTCATTCCATGTGCTATTAAAATTATTTAAAAACATATTCACAGAAGATCAGGAAGTCACTGGCGAAGGGTGAGAATTCCTGCTAGATGATGGTGTTGCTGTGTAGGAATAAAAGACCCAAAAGCTCAGTGCCTTGAGTCACTGACAGCCTATCAGCTCAGATTTAATTGAATACTTTTGTGGTGGTTGGTCACTCCCTCAACATCTCATAAGCATGGTTTGTTGTGGTTGCAAATGTATTTCAAAAATCTCTCTTATAAGCCAATTGTCAAAAAATGCTTTTTTTTCTGAGACATAATTGGACTGTCATGTAAATATTTAGTTAGGGACTCATTAGAATAGATTTTATTTGTGTGCGCTCATGTGCCACTTAGGCACTTTTTAGTTAATCTCCAATGGAGTATTTATATTCTATTGCATTCAGAGTCGCTTGCAAAATATGTTTTAAGTTGTTTATGGCTGCCATGTTTCCTTTGATTCAGGAGATCAGTAGCACCGCTGCCTACGGAGATTGAACGAGCTCAAGAGTGGCCCGAGAGTTAAATAGGCCCCCTGAAAACTGGTCAAACATTTTTGCTCCTTACCCTCAGAACAGCAACTGCCATTCATTCTTCTTGTAGACTAATCACCTGCGCAGTGCTGTTTGAAACAGATATTTCTAAGTTATCTAAATGTAAAACAGGTGGGAAGAATTTTATTTATGAATTTATTTGCACATAATTAAAAAAAATCCAGGCACCCATCATTGTGCCCTCAGGCACCGAGAAATATTTTACAAAAATTAGAAATGGGGCTGAAGGAAATCCTGGGTCTGACTTTGAAATCCAGACTCCAAATCCAAACATTGCCGTCATAACAGGAAGAACTGAAAACTCGGATCATCTTCTTGAACTTGTGGGTGCAAAATCCGGTTCTGAATTTGAATCCTCCTAAACTCAGCATGATTCAGATGAGACTCAGACCATTTTGGAGATGCTGTAGGTCAGAACTAAGGTTCTAAGGTTCAAATCTGGGTGTTAGGTGCTGACTAATTTCTAGCAGAGAATATTCAAGGTTGTAGAACCAAACTGTTATGTGATCCTGTGAACTGAGAATAGAAGTGGGGGGGGGGCGGGAAGGTGGAGGAGCTGCAGACACTGAAAGGAGATCCATTGAAAACAAATTTAAAGCCTTGCGTCAAAGGAGAGGATATGAAATGAAGATGGAATTAAGCTGCTGCACCCATCCCATTAAGGTGAGTTTAATTTCACCTGGTCTCTTCAATATTATCTTAATATCACCAGTCGCTGTTGGAAAAAGCCCTGTGTTTGCCACGGAGAATGCTTAAGGATGTGAATACAAGCACAGTGATGAATGTGGCATAAATGCTGATTTAGAGTAGATTAGAGAAGCAGACTAGGGTGGAAAGTGTCCATAACAAGGCCTTTCACTTAAGAAGTTATTCACTGTATGAGGAATTTCTAAACTAGCATTAGTTGGCAACTAGACTGAGGGCACGTTGGTTAGTTTTTGACAGGTCCTGGCTTCTTTCGGCCACAGGAAGGGGATGGGAAATGAGGTAGACCCTCCACTGTTTGATCTCCATGGAAAAGAGACTAAATGTTGGTGTAAGCAGTAAAACACTTAGCCCTCCCCCCATCGTCACCACTTCTCCTCAGCAAAGCTTTATATAGAGTGTGAGAACCCATAAATAACAAGTGAGCCTATAAATAAATACAGCTGTGAGCCGACACAGCCTTTTGACAAATGATGTTTGTTTAATTTCTCACGTGTGGTCCGCTTTGAGCCCATTCGGGAGGATTGCTAAGCTCTCAAAAACAAAGCTTATGGGCTGAAATCAGGGATTCCCCTCTTTGGGGAGCTCTTCCACTAGGCTCCATAAAAAAGGAGGCATTGTGGGGAGGGGAGAGAAGGAAAAAAGGAATCTTCTCCCACCAATCAAAACTCTCAGTAGGAACGTTGGCTTAATCTACCTAGTTTGTGCTCGTTGTTAATGTGAAGGGAGGTGCAGGTGGAAAGGTAAAGCAGCTGGAAGAGCTGTGATAATTCAGTGATTTAATTCATTTATCTATGTATTTTGTTGTCCCACTTCGGCCCTGCTCTGGTTGATGCTAGGCAGACACTAGGTAAGAGTTCCTGCCCCCTACAAGAGCACAACCTGGAAGTTTCTACTCGGGTTGACAGGCTTGTTCTTTTCAGTAAGAGTTCTGGGTGCATGAGGGCTGCAGGAGGAGCCCCGTGCTTGTCAAATGATTAAGTATTAATTACTTCAAAGGCGAGCTAATGAGGCAATAAACCACAAGGGTGGAACTCAAAAGGTTTATGGTACCATTAGGAAGCTGAGGTGGAATTTATAATTTGAACAGGCTGAACAATTCAGTCAAAGATTTATCTAAAAGAATTAATTCAGATTCCTGTGTGCGAGTTAGCCACAAATACACTTCAGTAATTATGAACAAATTAATTATTTGAAATTGCTCAGCAAACTCTTTGTGTGGACAGATTTCAGCCTGTGGGATTGCTTCTGAGATCTTTACTATGAACGTCTTTGGTAATATGCTATGTGTTCTTTGTGACCAGTCACATGGTATTTCTGTTCCCGTATTTGTTGTCTGAAACTTTAGAAATTTGTGAGTTGCTGTGGAGCATGTAATGAATACCTGGCTTTGCTAATGGAAACCTGTTCTTGCCTTGTGAATACTCGTGTCTGAGGAAGAGTTCTTCCCTGTGTGAATGCTTGCTAAGAGAGGTGAACCCCAGCAATGTTTGCACAGCCGGTCATGGAAAAACAACTTAGTTGGCAAAATTGTTCATGAGTGTCCTGCCTGCGTAAAAGTCTTACACAGAGAAAATTCCTAACGATATAACAATGTTTTCCCCCTTTAACAATGAAAGAGAGCTGCATAGTGGTTGGTCCCACCAGGTAACAATTGGGCTTGATAATGAACTGGGCTTGATAATGAACAAAAGTATTTTTATTAAGCTTAAAAAAGTAGGGTTTAAGTGAATGCAAGTGAAAATGGACAGCTCAAAGTTATTAAGCTAAAACAACCAAAACACGTGAGCTAGTTCTAATGTACTAAGAAACTTGTTACATGCAAATTCTTACCCTAAACAGTTCTTATCTCAGGTAATATACTTCAAGTCAGAGTTGATCTTTACTCTGGCCGGGTCCACAGCTTTGTGGAGCTCCTTATTTTCAGGTTTCTTCATGTGCATCCTCTTAGGACAGGCAGGGCAGTTTCAGAGACCAGCTAAAAACAAAAAACCAATTGCTTTCCCTCCCTTCAGTCAGAGATGGGGAATCCCAACCCTGGACTGTAGCTTGCCTGGATCTGGCCCACGAGACTCGGGGCTTTCCTCCCCAGCATCTGGCCTACACCTGTGCTTTTGTCACTGCTGCCACCACCGGTCCTTCTTCCCCTCCTCCAGCTGGGGGAACAACAGCACAGCACCTTCTGGATGATGATCGCCCACTGCTCTGATTGGCCAGATGACATTTTGCTGCCAATCACTTTAGCAAACGTATTCAGGAAGGATGCTTGTCTCGCAATCCCAAGCTGTCTCATCCTTTTGTAAGTTCTCAGGGACTCGAATGAAGTTTCTCCTTGATAACTTTGACTTGATACTTAACTCTTATCCGCAGCCTATGGAAAGATGAAAATGTGGAGACGGTGATAAGTAAGTGGAGTTTAATATCAAACCCAGCAGAGGTACAGCTGTACGGTTCTTCAACTTCATATTTAATTCAATAAAACTCTCAGTTCCTAATTAATGTGAATCTCTCAAAGGATTTGGCATATGTCATACAGGAGAGCTATTGAGTCAGCTGAACTAATTCATCTGAGTATAATTTATACAAGAGATACTGGGCCTGATCCAAACCCACTGAAGTCAATGAGAATCTTAATGTTGACAGAATGAGGCTTTGGATCAGGCGCATCTGCCCAAGTGCCAAAAGATATCTGCTTAATTTAGTAATGCGGTAAGCTGGAAACTTTTTCTGGTGTCCCAGGCCCGGCCAACGAACAGTCTGACTTGAGTCACAGGCATAGTGGTCACCAAAAGCAATGATGCGCCTTTCATAAAACTGTGGCCTCCATACAATTCAGAGCATCCCCAAGGTGCAGTGCAATGTGTGCCAGGCAGGGGGAGCAGGAAGTGTTGATACTGCAGACATTGAGCTTAGAGGCGCTATACGAAAAGGGAAAGGTATTGCTAATGCTGGCTGATCGTTCTTGCCTCTTGTCTGCTCCATGGCAAAGATTGAAGCTGCCACTGGTGTCTCTAACTTTGTCTGGCTAATGGCATTGCTTGAACTTCTGTTAGGCTCCAGATCACTGCTCGCCTGGTACACTGTGTCAGATTTTCAGTGGAGGATCCATTAAATACTGTGTGGCTGGTTGCTGGAAATGTTTATATGAGGCCAATGCCGCCGCCTCCTCTTCCAAAGTAAAAAGCAACTCAGGGAAAAGAAGAAACGGATTTTTTTTTTAATTGTAACTTCCTCTGAGGGAAAGGATGGGTTTGCACATATACACACATGAAGGAGGAGCAGCCTCAGGCCGAGTAAGGAAAGTGAAAGCATTGAGGATGTGTCAGTCCAGGCTCAAGGACAGACAGTTCACAGATGAAGAACAGAGAGCTGGATACACTCTGTTCAGGATGGGGATGACGGCTGCTGTTCACATTAGAATCTGCAACAGGGCTGGGCGAATGGTTCAGCCTGGCTGGATCCAAAGACTGCACAGAGGAATGCTTGTGTGAAACCCAAGTTCAGTGCCTTGCTCCATGAGTGTGATGGGAATGCTTTAGAGATAAAAAGTAAAGTTGGGAGTGGGGTGGAGAGAGCCCTTCCCCCATCTCTGTCAGTTCCCAGAAGCCCCCTCTGCTTAACCCAAGTCATAGCACTCATAGGATATGGAGGGAGCCATGCCCAACCCTCCTGTTTGGAGACAAAAATCAAGCAGTGCAATCCTTTAAGAGTGGGGAACAAAATACAGGAAATTATAGAGGTCTTGCAGGATTACAGGGAGGAGAGGGGGGAAATCCTGGTACTAGTTACTATGAAGGGCAGTTTTGGATTAGCTTGCTTCAGTGGCACACCTTGAGATCTGACTAGATGCCTGTGGAAAACCCAATTGTCCAACCACAACTGCAAATACTTACCCAGATGTGAAAATTGATGTAGGAGGGTCGGTTTTGGTAGTAGAATGATCTTGGACCTGCTAGACCAGGCTGCTGTACCTACCGAGCAGGCCGTTTCTGGCTTCAAGACAGCATGTGTGTAATATCCTCCAAAGGATGAAGGAGAGAGTGGAAGGTGCCTGAGGGGATCCAGGAATCAGATGTGTCTTTGGAAATTTCACCCGTTTTATTAAAGGACCTTTTGTACCCGTCCATTGACATCATACAGAATGTCATCTTCCTCTCCTTAGCCCGCTGCATGCATGCATGCACTCTCCACTTCCAGCTCCCCTTGTCCCAGACAGAGCAGCGAAAGGCATTAGCTGACAGACACAAAAGGCGGCAGAAATCAAATAAAAGGCAAATGCGGCAGCCACAGGTCAGCCCTGTATAAATATTTATGCTGAAGGAAGGCTTGGTGCCTGAGTAATGACCTTGTGGCTGGTATTAATAGAGATAATGTGAGTCTGGAAGACATGCTGCCAGAGTGAGGGAGAGTTTGGAGGGTTATAAATCTTTGCACCAGGCTGCAATGCTAGCTGACCTTTATGTTGCTCTCTCGTCCTCCCTCCTTTCCCTCTCTTTCTTCTTTGCAGTCAGTCAGAGATTGGGGAAGAACATTAGCAAGGAGAGAAGTTCAAACTCAAGCTGTTTGCTCGAGAGAGTTTGGATGCCCGTCAGCGTGGCTATGACAAGAAAAATCACCAGAGGTAGCTGAAAACAAGGCATAGTGACCCAGGGACATGAACATGCGTGTTCCCATGTATGTGACATGCACCCTCATATATGTACATTGCTAGGAGGAAACTGTGAGACTCAGTAGCACAGAAAAGTTTTAGGAAAAATTGTAGATGGACACAAATATCCTCTGGGTTTCTTCCAAGCAAGGATCTGTAGGAGGCATGAGCAACTAAGCCTAGAAGTGCCCCTATAAAGGAACTGCCATGGTCCCTCAGAAGCAAAAGTTATCAATGTGCACATTACTGGGTGTTTCCAGAAGTAGCACTCAGGACTTCAGATTCTGCTGTAAAATCCACTGGGACTGGACACACAGCTACGTCTCAGTTAACAACGGAGAAAGCAGGGGTACAATGAGTGGAATGTGGTACCAGGAGTTGTGTGATTACAGACGAACATGGACAAATACATTAACTCTTCACCAATCTTCTGCTTCTTCCATTAACCTCTGTCCCTGACTAAGGCCAATGCTGCTCTCACTGAAGTTAGTCACAAAACTCCAAATTATGTCAATGGGACCAGAATTGGGTCCCACTGCAGTCGTAATAGTTCCCTCTGGAGTGTGCATTACTGGGCCATTAGTTCACTTGAGTTGCTGGAAACATTTGGCCTTTAGCCCTCATGCATCACCTGTTCCTGAGTCTTGATTCCAGGGATGCACACCCTGGAATGTCTCCCTGTTCCGTTAAAATAGATTGGCCAGTCGAGGGGAGGTTAGAGCAAGGAGAGGAAACGCTGGTTATTTTGCGGCTTTTAGTTCCTTTCCTCTATCAAGGAGTTTAATAAAAAGCAGAAAATTGTACAATGTACCATTTGCTAGGTGCTTACTCTGTAATATCTATGCCTCTTGCTGTTTTTCTTCCAAATAAAGAAGTGGCCAAGTAATTAATATTTGAAGGAGGCAGTTGCTGCATAATGACATTCATAATGTTTTTTATTTCAAATTCTGAATGATAGCCCTAATGCTTTACTACCAATTGACTTGGAACCGGATGAGATTTGAAGTATGATGCAGGGTGTGTTATAGGATAGTCGGCTCCTTTGCTGAAAGAGAGGTCCTCTGGTCAGCCCACGCATCACTTAAAATTTTGAAAGGTCTGATGTACATATACGTACACACAAGGGTGCAGGAGATATGGATGGGGAGGAAACGGTCCTGGGAAGAAGTGGTGCTTGTGAGGAAATCTTGTTACTGTGTCTTAAAAGGCCTGGGAGCCTTGCAGAGAAGGAAGGGGCAAAGCTCCGCCCTCACCTGGCCAGTGGAGGATGAGCTACAGAAGGGAACTAGCATAAATGTTACCTCTTGCCACAAAACGGAGCCAACACCAGTGGATACTTAGCTCCTGACTGAACTCTCTGAGCGTGAGGACGAGATGTGGGCATGGGCCAGCTGAAGAAGATGCTTGCTAAGGCCCGCTACAAATGATAAAACCAGCTGCAGGAGGAGGACTGAGGGTATTGCCTTCATGAGAGAGAGGATGACATCTGGTGTATACCCTTCCCCAAGAGGGAAGAGAAAGTGATCATCTAAATCAACCCCTCCCCCCTCAGCTCCGAGGAAGAGAGCTGGGGATTCCCAGCTTGAGGAGAGACGGAGAGGAACAGAAAAGTCCAACCTCAGCTCTAGGAAGGGGTCTGTGGGTGCCCTGAAGTGGGGGCAAGAAAGCTAACCAGGGCTCTTATGTGGCCCCAAAACGAGGTGACCTGGGTGACAGATGAAGCAAGCTACACTTTGCAGAAAGACTCAAATGAGATCCCACAAATGGGAACCCCCCACCACCTAGTCTGAGTAATTGATGGTAAGAAGCTGAGGGGGCTTGGAATGCAGTACACTGCAGGGCCATAAGGGGGTCTGGGGTACCATACACTGTAAGACCATAAGGGGGTTTGAAGGGCAATCACTGCAGGGCCATAAGGGGCATGCAGGGAGTCTTGGTCAGGATTCTGGGTCATACATGGCACTTGGTGCTGGTGTTGGGGAGCTTGAGAGAAGGGAAGGGCACACTTGTGACGGGGGAGCAGGGATGCAGTAGCCCTAGATTGTAAGGCAGAGATAGCAGTGGGGTTGAATAAAAGCACTTGTTACTTGGCTCCTGCAAAGGAGTGACTCCCTGAGACAAGTGGGAACAAACTACAGAGATGAAAACATCTTGCTGGGAGAAGCTGTTTGCAGAGCCGGGCCCTGCGCGATCGAATGCTACTCGGTTCAGCACGAGAGTCCTGTAATAACCTCAACCTGCTATTTCCTGACATGTACGTCATTGCATGTCTCATCAGCACCATGTTCCTCATGGCTGCTATTGGGCATTGGGCTCTTCAGCACTGGCATTTGGCTGTACTTCCATGTGGAGTTATGCTCTGACTGTTTTCTTTGGTTTCCATTGAACACCTGTGGCTTTTATCGTTTCAGGTAGGCGATGTTCTCACCATGTGACTGACAACATTCCCCCAGGTTCCTGAGACAGAGTATAGCTAATGGCCCTCCCTTCCCTGGCTGTGGTCATGCTAACAGACACTTTTCCCAGAATCAGGGAGTCCTTGTTCTGTATGACTCACTTTAAAAGTAGACTGCTGGATGTATTCTGTGCATGGCACCACGTTTAAGGTGTGCTACAGTTTCTAACCTGTGGGGCCAGTGCGATCAGTGGGAAGTGGGGACATTCATAACCTCACAGAATTGCTCAGCAATTCATCTTACAAGACTTGGGTGCCCAAACAAAATTGGTCTGTTCTTCCTCATGAGTGCTGAGCTGGTGCAGAATGTGGCCAGATCAGACTAGGAGCCTTTAATTCCTTGCTTCACAGTCCAGTAAATGACAGCTCCCGGCAGTGGCACTTCAGACCTTGTGCTGCAGAACTATAGAGCTGTCCTGATGGGAAAGGAAGAAGAAGAAAGTGGTTCTGATAAGCACAGTCCCCTCTAAATGCAGAATCAGCTGCCTAAAGTAGGTTAGTGTAAGGGAAACACGGACGTGGCTTTAGATAACTCGAGTGCCTAAGAACCTGCTACTCTTAAATTAATGGTTAATCTCTCCTGGATACCCTTTCTTTGTGGTTCCCATCAATGGATGCAGGGCTGGGCCTCAACCCTCTACAGAAGGAGCCATGTTGAAACTGTTACCAGTATACTGTATTTTAAAATGGATGGCTTTATGGGGCTGAGTGGAGCCTATTCTCCTTAACCTTCTCCCTCAGTGCTGGTGATTTGCTGTATCCCATAATCATTTTTCTCTCCCCCAGCCCCCTTTTTTCCTGCCTTGCCAAGCTGCCTAGGTTTCAGGTAGCAGGTTTGATTTTTATATTGATAATGTACAGAGCCTAAGCCTGTTAGCAGCAATGGGGCCCCATAAATCTGTCGCTGATTTTATTATTAATAATAAAATCCAGCTGATGCTGATCAGTGTGGAATGGAGCTAGGGCGAATGAACAACTCCCTAGCCTCTGCACAGCGAGTCTAGCTGGGTTCTGTTTTGCTGCATTGAAAATAACTGACTTCCATTTGGTGGCAAACTTTAATTGTTTTAAAGTGTGAGGAGAGGATCTAAAGACAAGCTCCGCGGAAGCTTTCCCCACCCTGCTCTATTGAGAAAAACTCAGCCCAGCTCTGCATCACCAAACCAGGAACTCTGCTAAACAGAGTGTGAGAATTAGCCAGTGGTGTGGACAGAATGCCCAGCTGTGCAGGGATCCAGGCTCTCCTCTGTGCTGTGACCTTTGGCAAGTTATTGTCTCTCTCTCTTTCTCAGTTTCCTCAGATACAAAATGGGGTTAGTGACATTTACCATCTTTCACACAGCCCTTTGCGATCTGCAGAAATCTTTTCTCATCATGCAAGCCCCTTTGGAAGGTGGGTAATGGTGGGTCCCTCCTTCAGGCTTCTCCTCTCCCTGCTTGTCTGGGTTCACAACTCCCTGGATGGTGGGGCCAGACAGGGTGGAAATAGGAGCATGGTTTGGCATTGCCAACTGCAGCGGAGGGTGGGTATAACTGAATGAGAGAGCTTGTGCAGTTCTTTTAGTCATTGCTATGAGTGCCACACTTTCATGAGCAGAGACCGGTTTAAAAACCTTGTAAGCACCTGGTCCTCTCTATGCTGTAACACACCATCCTTGCCCAATTACTGGAAAGTCACCCTCCCATGGGGAACTGTAGAGTGGGGATGGAGTTGAATACAAACATTTGTTTTGTTTAAAAACCGTGCTGTAACATTGCTGTGCAACCGTGGATATGTCAGTTCCTGTAACTGCTCTGAGCCTGAGTCTAACAGTGCAGAAAGCGCTGGAAGAACCCGTTGCAGGAGCGAGGTTTACCAACCTCTTCAATGTTTCATGCTAGCTTCACAATGATGTCTGTGGCTCCCTGCTCTTTCGATGGCTCCTAGCTTTCTGGTTGCGACATCTCCCCTGATCCTCTCAGACAGAGGGAATATGCATCAGGATGGCTGCAGCTCTGTGTTCAGGAGATGTCATCTCCAATTGACATCAGGCAGAGGAGCAGCAATTAAGGCTCCAGACGATTTTTTTGTGGCTCATGCTCCAGGCATACTGCGGGGGAGGAGAGAATGTAGAGAGGGGAGGTATAAGGGAAAGGAGTGATACAAGGGAGGGAGGTGAGGGAAAAGAGAGAGGAATAAAGGGGAAGGGACAGAGATCAGGGAGGAAAAGGTATGGGACAGGGAGGGCAAGATAGTGCAAGGAGAAGAGTGTGGGACAAGGAGAAGACAGACACCATGGGGGAAATATGGAGGGTGGAAGCATGAGGAAAGAATGAAATGAAAAGAAAGAGGAAGAGACAATAAGTGACCAAGGGAGGAGGGAGACAGGGGCAATTCACTTGCTCTCCAAATATTGGCAAAAGGGAAAAGGTGCAGGGCTCAACCTGTTCCAAGGAGAATTAGAGGACTGCTGAATTCGTGATTTCCCAAAGGCCACCTGAGGGCAAGCTCTTCTGATTTTCATGCCGTGTACTTAGAGGGCTAGAGGAGAGGGGCTGGTGTTCTAGAACAGTGAGTTCTGGTATCATGCAGGATGAGCTGAGGGAAGAGGACTGATGGCTCACCCTTGCTGATGCACAGTGGTCTTGCAGTACAGTCCCTACGAAGCCTTTAAAAGTATCAGTGACTCGCATGAGATGGCCCTCAAGGTAGTTCCCTACATCAAGCCCTGTTCCAGTTCTGCCTGGAAGCATGTTCTAGGGAACAAGGGACATCTGGGATTATAAAGGGCAAGAAAAGAGATTGCTGGGTATTGGGGCAAACCAAGGTATGGCACTGCATGTTGAACATAATAAAGGGGACAAGGGGCAGGAAAAAGGCAAAGGCTCCACAATCCTGCTACATCTTCTCTTCCTTCTTCTGGTAGGTTTGGCCCTTTCTAATTTCCTCTCAGGTGTTCTTCTAGGCTCCTTGATCTCTGCTCCTTTGACTGCTGCATGTGGTGGTGTTATATAGCGTACCATTCACAGGACCATAGCACTTTCTGGAGGACAGGTAAAGGGGCCCTGTATTCACTTTGCACAGGACATTGCTATACAACGCTACTTACGGGCATGATCTGTGTTCGTGGTTCATTAATCCCATTCAGTGAAGCAGTGTCACCATGCGAATTTCACACATGATACCTGATTATTTTGCAGAATAAACCATCCCTGTGCAAAGCCTCGGGCACAGTTGTCACTACAGTAGAGACCCCAGGCCTATTGTGCTAGGCCCTGCACAAACACATAGCAAGAGACAGTTCCTCTCCTTAAGAACTTACATTTTAAACAGACAGGAAAGGTGAGGCAAGTAGTATTATCCCAATCAGGTCCAAAGAGTAAGTAATTTGCTTGAGATAATGGAGGGAGTCTGTGACAGAGTTCAAAATCAAACCCAGATATCCTGATCTTTATCCTGGGCCCGGTCTTCCTCTTCATAGCACTTTGGGGTAAATCCACATGACAGTGTGTCATTGGTGCAACTGCTCTGCTGTCGTGAGTATGGTGAATACACACTCTGCCCACAGGACAGTGGTCTCCCTTTGGAATAATTAGTCTACCTCAGCAAGAAGCAGAAGCTATGTCAGTGGGGGCTCATCTTCCAGCCACACAGAGCTAGTAGCCAGCACAAAACTTGTGTCACCTGGGATGAGGGGGCGCAGGTTTTTCACACCCCTGGGTGACATGTTATATTGACTTAGACCTGTCGTTGGCCTCTCTTATTAGTCTGCCTCGGCTGCCCAGAACCTTGCAATCCTCCTATTGTACAGCTGGTGTTCACCAAGCTCTGATCTCATTTGGGCTTATCTTTGCTCCTTTCCTGAGCCACTTTGGGTCACCATGTTGGTCTCTTCTTCAGTCATTCTGCGTCACTTTAGATCTTCCACTCTGTCCCAGCTCTGAGCCCCTGTATTATGTTCTCTCTCTCTCTCACATTTTCGTGTTTTGCTACAGTCAAGGGATTGGCCCAGATGTCTAAACCCATGGCACTGTAGAAAGCTCAGCTCAAAGATGACCATCTTCCCCCATTACCCCTGAACAATTTGCCTTCACCCGTTCCAGATTCCTGACCGGCTGAAATTGAAACCAAGCTTCCTGAAACTTTTTTTCGAAAATATTTTCCAGGCAACAGCCATTAAACCTTGAAATACAGTTGGGAGCATAAATTTTGATGAAATTATTAAATCTACAAAGTTTAGCTGCTAAGGGCTGGTCTGTTGCTGGGGCTCCATGTTCAGTAATTGCTAAATTGGGGGTGAGAGCTGGCAGAGGGCATGCTGAGAGAGGCAGAGAGAAGAAAAGTCCTCGTGCATTTGCTGTCCTGTTTAGTGTTTTATTTCCCCCTGCAGAGCAGCACGATGGGCATTTAGACTTGGAAAGTGGTGCCAGACAGCTAACTAGGTGCTAGAAGGCAACCCCTGATGACGTTTGGCATCACTGGGCCTCATTGTGCCGGTGGTTTAGTGCCAAGAGCAATTGTGATTTACACCCTTGCCCCTATGGTGGCAAAATGGTTTTGATTAAGCGCATACCATGTTTATTAAGTCTTGCACAACTGAGGTTGAGGACTTGGCTGGGATGCCATAAAAGGCAGTGAGATTTACACATCTCACTGCAGGATTCATTTAATCTCTTGGGGATTTACTGACCTTCAATTAGAACTGTTAAGTACCATGTACTTGGTCCCTAATTCATGCAAGGCCCAGCTCGGGTTTCTTTTTTGTTTTCATTAGGGAAGACCAAAAAAAGATGCTGTTCTCTCCGCCCCCCATGCCTTTATTCAATCACTAAACCAATAGCCCCACTCATCACGTGCCCGAAAGGAGAAAGACTTAAGAGGGCTTAAATCAAATTACTGTTTGTATTTGGGGTAGTAGGTCTGAGTAGCTCCAAACTAACTCATTTTTTTCCTTAGTAACAGAGAGAGAGCCATGCTAGTCTATATACTATCAAAACAAAAAAGCAGTCTAGTAGCACTTTAAAGACTAACAAAATAATTTATTAGGTGATGAGCTTCCTTGGGACAGACCCATTTCTTCAGATCACAGCCATACCAGCCTCTAACAGATGAGGCCATTGGTTCAGCTCAAAAGCAGAAATAGTTTCCTAATGGGAGCCCTTGCACAAGGCTGTAGGATTCTTTCCCCATCCCTGGTGCTCACATGTTCCAAAGCCCGTTAAGTCAATGGAAATTGCCTGTAACTTTGTTGGGCTTTGCATCGGGGCCCTGAATGCCCTTGGCTAAGCATTGAGCGGTAGGGTATGTCTGCACTGCAGAGTGAGCTCAAATTATGGACATGTGAGTTCCTCCCAAGTTAGCCTCGTTCAAGTGAAAACAGACACGCTGCAATATGGCATCAAAACAAACAAGCAGTCAAGTAGCGTTTTAAGGCTAGCAAAATAATTTATCAGGTGAGCTTTCGTGGGACAGACCCACTTCTTCAGACCATAGCCAGACCAGAACAGACTCCATATTTAAGGCACAGAGAACCAAAAGCAGTAAACAAGGAGGACAAATCAGAAAAAAATGATCAAGGTGAGCAAATCAGAGAGTAGAGGGGCAGAAGCGGGGGGAAGGTCAAGAATTAGATTAAGCCAAGTACACAAACGAGCCCCTATAGTGACTCAGAAAGTTCCCATCCCAGTTCAAACCACATGTTAATGTGCCGAATTTGAATATAAAAGACAGCTCAACTGTCTCCCTTTGAATAGTGGTGTGAAAATTTTTCTTCAGTAACACGTAAACTCTAAAGTCACTAACAGAATGGCCCACTCCATTAAAATGTTGACTAACCGGTTTGTGGATATGGAGTGTTTTTATGTCTGTTTTATGCCCATTAACCCTTTTGTCTAAGGGAGTTAGAAGTCTGTCCAATGTACAAAGCTTCTGGGCATTGTTGACACATGATGGCATATGTGATGTTAGTTGAGGAACATGAGAATGTGCCCGTGATTCTGTGAATAACCTGGTTAGGTCCAGTGATGGTATTTTCAGAGAAGATATGTGGACAAAGCTGGCAGCGGGCTTTGTTGCAAGGAAAGGTTCCAGGCAATATGGCATGTGCCACACTCACTCTGGCTAGGACTGCTTACTGTATCCTCTCTCAGCGAATGGTGAGAGTCCTTGTCTATCCTTCTTGGACATGTGGGAGGGAGAAAGAAGGAACTGTGGGAATGCAGTGGAAGACAAGCGGCATTGCCTGTGTCTAGGCTACAGAGTGGTTGTATTAGCAGCTGATGATTGTGCAGTCTTGAACTATAGCTTCTGCCAGACCAGCCAGCTTGGGTTGAGACCACCCTCACGCTCGACTTTAGGAGTGATCTTAGAACTGCTGTGTTCACACGCTGCCCAGAACTGCAATGATATTGGTATGCCTTGCGATGCATCATTTAAAAAGTAACAACACACTGGCCAGTAATTGAGTTGTGAAGTGTATGTGCCAGTGCTGCAAGGGAGTCGGTCCCCCGGAGAAGGCAGGAGACTGAGCTCCCAGGGAACAATTGGGGTCTTGAAACAAAGGCATACTTCAAGATATAAGAACTCAGAGACTCTAGATTATCTGTCACCTGAGGAGATGAGGAAGACAAGCACGTTGGAGTCTGTGAGGATCCGGATGAAGTGACAGCCAGCTTTTTCTGGGAAAGGAAGATTGGTGAGGAAATGTCTTTGAACAAATCCCATAGTCTGCTCAGTTAGGTGTGTGTATTATATACTTTTATTTATTTGGAACGATTTTCTATCTTTATTCCTCTACCTGGAATCAGTTATGTCCTTTTGTTAAGCTTGTAGTTTTACTGTAAACCAGCTCAGTGCTGTGCTTGCAAGGGAGTGTGTTTACCCCCATTAAGTTAATCCATTGCAATGTACTGACTTTTTAAATAAACAGCAAACTTAATCTCTTCTGGGTATGTACAGTGCTAGGGCATGTGCATTGCAAAGACATCTCTGTGAAGCTTGGGAGTTCAATGGAAGAGCCTTGAGAAGCTTGCTGGTGCAGCAATGAGTGAACGCACAGGCTAATCTCCAGCAAAGCTCACTCTTCCTGAAACAGAGGTGTAACACAGTGGCTCACAGCTCTTGGTGTTCCCAGAAGCATGTTGTATAAGGTTTAGTATGAGTGGGTGGCACTCTAGTTAGGGACAACACGAGTTACAATCTGAGTTAACCTCACAGAGAAGACAAGACCATTGAGTCTGATCCAAACCCTTTTGAAATCCATGGTAGCCCATTGAATGGGCTTTGAATAAGGTTCTTCAAGCTGGGCAAATACTAAGAATGAATAACTTAACACAGGACTTCTGACTTCTTTGAGTTTTCCTGTCTGTAAAGAGTTTGATTTTCTCTAGTTTATTATTTGCTGAGTAGATTTGTGAATGACTCTTACTTGTTTATGGGCAGTTGGGAGTGAATATTCAACATTCTGAATTTGAGATGCACAACCTTTAGAATCTGGCTGCAGAGTGAATACTCATATGTGAATCTAAAAACTCTCTGCACAAATATTCTGTAAATATTTCCTTATAACTTGATGACGCCTGAGAACATTCCCTTTCTTCCTCCTCTCCCCCGTTCCAAAAAGGTACCAGCTGAAATATTTGTGGAAAGAGAATCCCAAAAGAGTGTGGATACAGGCAGAATGAATTCATGGTTTGCACATTCCATAGAAAACTTCAAAGCATTTGATCATCTTTAATTAGTAGCCAGTGGTTCATGCCTCTTGCTTGATCACATGAATACCTCCACTTCCCCTTTCTTGGGCTTTGTCTGACATAGGGTATGGAGCAGGGGAATGAGGTGGGGTGGGACGCAAAGGAAATGAAGTAGAAGAGTTCACTTTTTCACTTGTCCCTGAGAGCAGGATTGGAACCCAAGTTGCCAGAACTTCTTGGTATCTGAGCCAAGGTGTCTGAGGACCTTTCAGTTTTTCAGCAGCATGTCAAATTAAATCAAAGGCTGCCACTTTTAAGATAGGCACTTTTAAGATAGGAGTGCCTGGGAGTTGCTAAAAACGGATGGATCACTTGATGACTCTCAGAGGCTGGGAATGGGTGAGAGGGGAGGGATCACTTGGTGATTACCTGTTCTGTTCAATCCCCCTCAGGCATCTGGCATCAGCTACTGTTGGGCAGCAGGATACTGGGCAAGACACACCTTTGGCCTTACCCGGTATAGCTGGTCTTATGTTCTTAAGCTTACTTGTTCTGCTTATTCCCTCTGAAGCACCTAGAATCAGCCATGGTTAGAAGACAAGATACTGGACTAGGGGGAAAGTTGATCTGACCCAGGATGGCTGCTCTTACATTTCTGATGATGCCCAAACACAGCTTTGAGCCCAGGTTTACTATGCAGTGTGGACAGCAAGATGCGTACACAACTTTTAAGTTTCACGTGCTTGGGCAATCATCTGTTTTGCCATGGCACCTGACCAAATAGGGGACACAGGCTGAATTTTCCCTTAGACCTACATATCCCTGTTGAATTGAGCGTCAGGGCCCCTAACTATACCTATGCTAAATTCTGAGCCAGTGTGTTGCTGGATGGCAGGGAACAGGGAAGAACAATGGTGGCGAGCTGGACAAAGGCTAGGTTTTTAGAGTGCCTGGAGGTGGAGTTCTATGCCTGCATTCTCTCCTCATATTTTGGCAAATCCAGGAGAGTTTATATTCGAGTCTGGAAGGGGATTACTCGAACCTTGTACAAACAGACTAGATTTGGCCTCTCGAAACTCTCTCTCCATAAAAGGCAGCAGCAGGGGCATAGGAATAAGGTACAGTCCCATCTAGAGAAATGGGGGAATGTAGGAATTCATACCGGGGACCAAAGCCCTGAATCTAAACTTTAAGTGTGGGGAGGGGGGTATTGGAAATAATGACCTAGATTGGCAAAAGTATCTAGAATTTTTGTGTGCCCAAGTTCAGGCTCCGCCGTGATGCCTGTTTTTTCAGAAAGTGCCAAGCACTCACCCTCTGGAAATTAGGCCTTTTTAGGGTGTCTCAAGCTGGGTACCCAAAATCAATTGGCTCCCTTGTCACTGTGGTGGGCCAAGATTTTCCATGCATCTGAACCCAGACTCTAACTTTGTAATTAGCCCCTAGCGTTGGAGCCGGACAAAGTGAACACCCAGCTCCAAACTTCTCTGGATACTGATGCTTTTGGAACCGCCTCTGATTTGCTCCCTGTGTGGGCTGTGGGCCTAAAGATTTACTGATGGCCCAAAGCTAGTGAAAAGCAGGTGAAGGGAGAGAAATAGTGAATACAAGGGAAACTAGGAGTATGGTATGGAATAATGTGAACTGGAGACAGCAGCACTGACAGCCACCAAGGGCAAGGTGGGAGGGGGCCTGGCTCTCCACCCTGAAAGGGGTGGGGCCAACAGCGGAAAGGGCAGGGCCCAGAGAAGCCGTTCTCAGCACCACGCGGATCATGGCACTCATCCCCCCCCTCCCACTCCCTCACAGCCATGAGCATCTGGAGCAGCACTTCAAAGGAGTCTAGGGCCAACTGCCCTGTGTCCCTTTCACCCACCCCCATCAGCAGGCCTGACTGGATCAGGAGCAGTGTAGTAGCAGCAGACAGGATCTAAAGAAATAGCCTTAACAGCCTTCTTACCTTTCTACACACTCTACCTGTAGAAAGTAAACTTTGCTCATTACCCTGCCAACAGTCCTTCAGCTGGGAAGGGAGAGGGTGCTTCCATACAACGCTGACAGTGGGGTCAACGTTCCTTTACCTTGCTACTTGAGATATATTAGCCAGTTCTTACAATCCCTGAAACTCTTCTCTGTGCCTGCAGTTTGCTTGGGCCCCGCTGCTGCTTGCTGATGTACAGGAGGTGCTAATCTCTGTTCCTAAAGAGTCCTCTTGGTCCACTAGTGGGATGATTTAATTGGCTCGTTCACACTTTCTCCTGCAGGGTCTGCTTTGCTGTTGAAAGCTTTTTTTTTTTTTTCTTTTCCCTTTGGTGTATGTTGTCAACAGGGCTGAGAGTGTTTTAATTCCTTCATGGAAAAATCTCTCGCCCCAGCATGCAACTGGAAGCTTGCAAATTCCTGTTGATCGTAAGATTTATTTTGCTGTGGGGTTTTGGGCTTCAGTCTGTGAATGTTTTCTGTGAGTAAAGTCTCAGCACGGGGATATTAGCAGAATGAATGGAACACAGCCTCAAACTCCCTTTTTGAATTACTGAGAAATATTACTGGACACTCAGTAACAGATTTAAAAGTAACAGTCCTTAAATAAAGAAATTTCAAAAACCAGATGGAGAGAGAAATCTCTGAGCTGCAATTTATATGCAAATTTGACTCCATCAGCCAAGGATTAAACAGAAACTGGGAGTGGCTGGCCCCTTACAAAAGCAACTTCTGTGCCCTGGGTGTTAATATCTCACCATTAGACTCTGACAATGGGCCGCATCCCACTGTTTGATCTGTCTTGGTTTTTCCTCTTTTGATACAAACTACTGATAATGGGCCATTTCCACCTTGCTGAATAGACCTTGTCAGCTCTGGCCCTCCCTTTTACTGGGACCCCATTCTTTAAATACCCCTGGAACCCCTCTCCCCGCCCACTCATGCATCTGATGAAGCGGGTCTTTGCCCATGAAACCTTATGCTCCAAAATATCTGTTCGTCTATAAGGTGCCACAGGACTTCTTGTTCTTGAAGATACAGACTAACACAGCTACCTCTCTGATACATGAAAAATATTTGTAGTTTCTCCTGTTTCCAATCCAGTTCTATGGCTGTTTTGATGTCTAAATTAGCAAGACAAGGTGGTTGAGGTAACTACTTTTTTTGGACCAACTTTTGTCTGTATGAGACACATTTTCAAGCTCATATGGAGCTGTTCTTCGCATCTAGTTTTTCAAATATCCTGGGACTATACAGCAGTTAACAACACTCTATACAAGTTTATAGGAGAGCGCCCAAACAAGACTGAGAGCCATATGGTGCTAGGTGCTGTGCATACACATAGTAAGAGAGAGTTTGTGCCCAAAGAAGAGCGTGGAGAAAGAAGCTGCTATTGTCCCATTTTATGGGTGGAAAATTGAGGTGTGGAGGTTAAATGTTTTGTGCCCAACTTTCTTGCTCTCTCCAATTTATTAGGAAATGCTGCTTGTTCATGTTGTGGGTCTAGCTCCAAAGAGGTGCAGAAGCCATGTGGGCCTGTAGAGAGCAGACTACAGAGATACATTGGGAAACCTGGGTTGTACTCCTGGCTCAGCCACTGACTTGTTATGTAATCTTGGGAAACTCATTTTGACTCTTGCTCCCTTCGCTCTTTTTGCCTATGCAGATAGTGAGCTCTTTGGGACAGGAACTGACTTCCTGTGTATCCATAAGCAGAGGTGGAAAAGGTATTCCAAAAAGTTACTTGAGTAAAAGTGCAGCTATCTTTTTCATAAAGAGATACGTTTGTATTTTCACTCAAGTAGTTGCCCAATTTTGATGTACTTAATTAGATCCCACCATAGCTGAATTTTTACTCAAATAACTTTTTGGGCACTTTTCCCACCTCATGACCTTACACAATGGAGCCTTCATTTTTGCTGGGGCCACTAGGTACAACAATAATACATCTCTATATAAAGATGATATCAAGTTGGGAAGAGATCAGGGAAAGCAGAACCTCTATGGATGACTGGACAAGTCTTGCTGTGTTGTACATTTTTCCTTCAGTCAACAGAATATTTCCCTAGTGGGTCTTCTGTCTCCCCAGTTACCCAAATTCCCACCGCCCCCACAACACACACAATAGTTTCTGACACAGCTAAATAGAATTTTGCTGAAAGGTCCTGGATGCATTAGAGGGACAATCCTTCCACTTCATGAAGCCAAACACTGACAGTGTTATATGGTTCTGCTTAGATATTTCTATTTATGGCTTGTTCCAAGGAAAGTTGTGGGTCATTTGGGGCGAAGCAGACGAGTTAAAATAATCCCATGGTTATCTGAGTGTTAATGTCATATACAATAGCAATTAGAAAAATTTCCAAATTTAAATCTCTGAGGGAGGAAGTGGTTTACAATGGGAGTGACCTTTGACCTTAGAGAGTCATAATGGCTTCCTGGATTTGGGATATTATGAGCTAAAGCCAAGGGGCTGTTGCTTCTGGGTCATTAGAAGTATTAAAATTAGAACACAATGTGGTAACCTTGGGTGTGTCTTTCTGACTGGATTCTCTTCCCATCCCACCTCCATTTACAATGATGAATTTGGAAGGCCTGGGCTGCCTGCCAGCATTCACTCCATGCTCAACAGGAGGGTAATGATTATTCTACCATTTATCAGGCCCCAATCCAGCAAAGTCCTTAAGCACACATGTAACTTTCAGCATGGGAAGAATCCCACTGGATTAAATTGGCTCGTTCATGAATGTCCAGTTAGGCTTTATGCTTTTCTGGACTGAGGCCTCTGTCTGTCAGTTTAATACTTTTCTTCATGTGTCCTTCCACACGCAGCTTGGAGTGATGGGAGAAAGGAAGGAGCTGTTCTATTCCCAGGCCTGGTGCTTATTGCATATCACCACAGGAGCAGCCAGGCCCACTGGCAGCAGGAGGAGGCAGGGAATGGAGCAGTTGCCTCGGAGACCACCAATTCAAAAGGGCCTTGGACTTCTGGCACCATTATTGCAGAAGTGGTGGTGGCCAGAGTCCTGGGCTTTTTAAATTGCTGCTAGAGAGCTGTGTGAGGCTCTGGCTGCTGTCAGGCCTGCGGGGGTGCAAGGACAGTACGGCACAGTCTGGGAGGTTCTGAGGGGTGGCTGCTCCAGTCCTGCTCTTTCCACCCAACGTCCTCCCCCGCACGCCTGCAGGAGCATGGAGCCACCCCACACACGTTTTGCCCAGGGCCCCGACAAATCTGTCAGCTCCCCAGGCTGTAGAGCTGGCAGCAAGTACCAAACTGAGTGCACTGGGGACTGAAGATTTCTCTTTAGCCACAGCCGAGGCAGAAGCAGGGCAGGCTTCCTCATGTTCCTCTGCCGATGTGTCTCAGGGATGTAGCTGATCCAAGGGACGCTCTGGAGGGCTGAGATTTATCCCATTTACACCCAGGCACCTCCACTGGGACTGTCAGTTAGTGTAATGACAGCCCTGGCTGGGATGACTTTGTTGGGATTGGTCCTGCTCTCAGTGGGGGGTTGGACTTGATGACTGCCTGAGGTCTCTTCCAACCCTTCGATTCTATGGTTCTTAATGCTGTGTGGACATGGCACATAGGAGGGGTGGGGGGCAGCAGAGGGGGAAATTGCTACTGGAGCCCCATGTGGTACATTGCAGAACCCTAGGTGGTGGGGACAGCACAGTGCAGGAGGTGTTGAGGGCCAGCTGGATTAGCCCTGCCCTTTCTGTCAAAGGCCCTACCTCTTCCAGGACCGAAAACCACCCCTCTCTGCCCTGCCCCCAACACCTTGTGCTATTGGCTCACCTGGTAGCACCTCCACTGATATCAGGACTTTCTTGTGCTAGGTGCTGCACAAAGACACAGTGAGCGATGTGCCCTATCTGAGTGATCTTAAAATCTGCACAGATGAGGCAAGCAGAAGGTGGTGACTGAATTTCTTGAGGATGGTGACCTGGAGAAAATCAGGCCTAGGAAATGTTAGGACATGTAAAATCTTTTCCTGTCCAGTCTACCGATGAAAGAACACTATATTTGGATGTGTACGTGGAATCCAGATTTAAAAATAGCTGCGTTCCTTCCTGACTGGGGCACAGAAACAGAAGTGAGCCAGATTTATTAGCCTAGCAGACTTTCACATTCAGTTTTTCTCTGGTCACGACTTCCCAAAGTAATTGTGTATGCATTTGTAAGTGGGTTGTGGAAACATTTCAGGAACAAATACCTGGGTTCATGCATGAATATCCACATCCATGTGAATTAAAAAGTTCACCTCAGGTATTCGTGTGAGCCATTTCTCCTCCTGGGAATGTTTAAGAAAAGGCAAACAAAGAGAGCAAAAAACAGTGGCTGGGTAAAATTTAAAATTGCTCAGGTGACATTCAAAAATAATCAGAGATCAATAGGGCAAGACTTACACAGGATAACAAGTCCATTCTTATGGTAATATCTGTCATGGTGGTTTGGCACTTGTGTTTCTGCTTCTGACTGAATCATGAAAAAGGTGTTGTGTGCAGGCAGGAGGGGCTTAGCCAAGCTTCTTCACCTATTTGTAGAAAGGTTCAGATTCCAGTATGGGCTGGCTGGCACTTCCTTCTACCTGACCCTCCCATCCTTAGTTCTGATCTTTGGAGACCAGACAATACAGCTCTGGTATGGATAATTCTCTCTCACAGAGAGGCCTGCTTAGGACAGAAGAACCAGGAAAGACAGAAGGAAGGATGGATGAGAAGGAAGGATGAGACAGTGACCTGCAAAGCTAGTTCCATAGGAAGATTCTATCATGCAGTGATTTATTGCTTAGGATTTTCTTCAGAACACCAAAAATATATATATAAAAATGTGGTGGGAGGGATCAGGTGCATGCTGCTCCGTGGCAGTGGACGTGTGGGTCAAGTAGCCACAGGGCCCCCTCCTTCTGTAAGGGTGCATCCTATTCATGAACATTTTGGGCAGGAGGCATGGCAGAGCAATGGCGGACCCATCCCTGCTAGCCACTGTGAGCGATCAGGATCTGACAGCCCTTTCAGAACTGTGAACAAAGAAGGCCAGCCTTGGCCTGTTGTCAGCTGGACAGTGATAGAATCATAGAGCTGGAAGGGATCTCAGGAGGTCATCTAGTCCAGCCCCCTGCTTCAAGCAGGATCTGTTGCCCATTCTCTCTCTTGCCTCCAGGCCTGACGAGAGCAGCAGCACTGTCTGCCTGCAGTGGCTTTCTTACACGTCCTGCTCTTTTCAATGCCAGTGGAGGCGTCTGAGCAAAAGAGAGCATAGGCGATGAGGGCTTGAGTGGCATGTGCCAATCATATTGGTTGCAAGGTTCTCAAAGAGCAGGAAAACAACCTTTTATCTCCCCTGCCTCCCCAGCCTGCCTCCCACATGATCTACCTCCTGACGTGAGCGGGCACTTGGTACATTCTCTTCCTTTCTAGTCCCTTCTGAATGTAAACCTCTCTCACTTCCCCATGTTCCCACACTAGCTGCTTGCAACAATGTCCAGAATATTATTTCTCAGCTGAGCCTTGAAATCATCCTCTTGCAAGCGCTCACAGGGTCGTTTCCACACAATGAGGGCGGTTAGCAATTTCCTCCGATCCCCATCTGCTACTTGCCTGAAAACGGCACGAGGCAATTTCCTTCCATGCTTCTGACAATTTCTATTACAGAAAACCTGAGTGCATATCAATTAAATAAAAATATCATATAGGCACAGGCAGCCTTCTGGATGTGCTTTCTATTTTCTGCAGTGCCCCTTGATGTCTTGCCTTCAAGATATTTTACCTCTGGTGGTGGCAGCTGCCGGGGGCAGGCGGCTGTTTTGGATCAAGGGTGGCTGAGCTCCTGGGAGAGAGTGAGCAAAGCTGAAGAAAAGAGGATTATGGCACAGGATGATCCCCCTTGGGAGCCAGCTAACAGATATTGGCTCAGACTTGGGGTGTAGCAACCAGGCTAAATTAAACAGATGAAGAGACCGATAACAGGAAACCAGACAAGCAGCAAATTCTGTGAAGCTAGAAATCAGGTTATTCCTCTGCAACCAAACAAGTTTCTCTGTCATTTCCACCCAGACAGGACAAAGCACAAGAGAATGTACACTCAAGGGCGGCCCTGTGGGTTTTGCTGGGTTGTGTGTGAAGTAAGACATAGGGCTCCTCTGGGCAGACCTTTGTACAGTGTAGAGAAAGGAGGATTTTGGCAGCTCAGGGCAGTAGGACATGCACCAGAGATTAATTGGTGAACTTGTCACTCAGGGAAGCTGAAGAGGGGTGGGTCGTTGAGTTCTCCTTTTAAGTTGGGAGGAGCCAGTCACAGAGAAATCAAAGGCCTGGCGGGGATGAAAATGCAAAGTGGGTGAAAGTCTGAACATAGCGAGGCTCCTCAAAGCGCAGATCTGTATGCAGGCCTGTGCTCAGCCTTGGAGTAACTGCAGAGATCCTGTCCTAGGACCCCATGCAGTGAACTTGCTGGCTCACTTGTTTGCAGTGCTTGTAGGGTTTCCCAGGGGACATTTGTCTGCCATGTCCTTTACAGCGGCACTGGGAGCTAGCAGTTTATTCGACTTGAACGTTTGTGTGGAGGCAGAAGGATGGATTTCACAGCATGTGTAGAGAGAAGGTGTCACAGTCAGGGCATGGGCAGTCAAACCTAGTGGATGGGGTTGGAGTCAGGCCTAATGGGTAAGGCCAGAACCATCATTTGGAACCAGTCACAAGCCAGGAACCAGAGTAAGGATCAGTCTCAGCAGCCAGCTGTGGATCCATCTACTTGAAAAAGCAGCTTCTTGTCCAGACTTAAGTAGCGTGCCTGGGCCCGGTGCTGTCCCTGGATCAAATGAAGTCCCAGGTGAGGAACAGCTTTTGAGCCTCGGCCCTCCACTTGTTAAACTTGTGTACACCTTCCAACACCCTCAGCCTTGTGCCCCCCCTCTCCTCTCCTCTCTCCTCCCACCCCACACAGCCTGGCACTTTGTGCAGTTGCCTGTCCTTAAATCCAGCCCTGCCTGGACCAGACAGATCCATCTTGTGGTACTTGGGTCCACCAGGCTCGCAGCCTGTTGAGTGCTGCTTTGGCCGGTGGAGTTGTGGATGTAGCAGTCATTCCAGGACTAGCAGATTAGATGGTAAGATTGAAAACGGCATGAGGACAGCTCCCAGACACCTCTTGATCTCACAGCTTTTTGGTTGTCTGTCCAAGACAGAGTTGGGAGATGGTGCTCTCTTTAATGCATAATATTCTAGTGACAGCAATATGGAAAGGTCCATCCTGATTGTTAGATCATCATTTCCTTGCCTTTGGAATGTGCTGGGTGGTCACGGGCAATATGAAAACACAGGCCCAGCTCCCTGAGGCACTCACAGGGACAGCCTTGGGCCATCAGTGCTAGCTGCACACTAATTTGGGTTGTCTCTGGTTTGGGTGCCCAGAACAAAACCCCCGGAGTCAGAATTTCGGTGTTGCTGGCATCATGAGAAGAAGGTTTCAAGGCATTTCAAGCTGAGTGCCCACAAGCTAAGGAACTCAAAATCTCCAGCTTCTCTTAAAAAAAAAAAAAAACGTTGGCTTAAATAAGTAGGCCTGAGCAGAACCTTTGCCATTAACTTACTGGGGCGTTTGATGATGCATGAATCTTGTAGGACAGAAATGATGCCACTTGAAGGCTTTTGCTTCCTCTACTTCAAAAGACTCCAAACAGCTGTAATAGGTACCACCTTCCCACCACCAGGGCTCATTCACAGCTCTGCTCAGCCCTATCCCCTGTCCAATATGGGTACACAGCTTCAGGAACAGAAGGGGAGGAATTTTGTCTGCAGATTAAGACAGCCACTTTAAAAATCTATTTGCAAATAACACTCAGACCCACACCTGTTTTCTATCAAGACCAGACACTGCTTTCCCAGTGTCTGAGAGAAGCTGGGGCATAGGTGGGAGCAAACTGGCTTAGGATCAACCCGGATTACATGGGAAGTAATGCTGAGCGGCAGAGAAGCACATAAGGAGAGTGAGTGGTCCAAGAGTGTCTCCCGCTGAAGACAACTGTCTGACTTTTGTCAGAGTAACTCTCAGACGTAGGGTGGGTCATTGCTCTTAGGTTCTCAGGTGACAGCAGTAACACTTACTGTGTTTTTTCCCCAGCGTTAGCCTTGAGGCTGTGCCTGTTCCTGTGAGCCTGCAGACTGCAATCCTCAGGTATGCGACCTTAAGGCTAGATTTTGGCAAAGCACTTTAACTGGGGTTGCACTTGGAAAATATGCAGAGCTTTGGCTGGTACAGAATGCAGCTACTCCTCTGTTGCATGGATCAAATCTTCAGAGCATAACCCATGTGATTTGCATCAGCTACCTGTTCTCAATGGAAAGCAGTCTCAGGCAACAAGTGTGATCCATAAAGTCCAGGATACATGTAACTATTTGATCAAGCTCTTCCAGACTGTGAAACTGATCCCACATCCATTGTAATCAGTGGAAAGACTGATTTAAATGGGCTTTGGATCCTGCAGTAATGACTGGAGTCGGACTGTGAAATACCTCTTTTGCAAGGCAAAAAAATACTTCTTTTGCAAGGGTTCTGTTTATTTTCAAAGACTGTCAGGCTCAGAATGACAGGTTAATAAAACATAAACACACATGCTCCAGAACCCAGTCTCCAAGTGGTCCAGAACATTGAAATAAATATCTAATATGCATATCTATGCTTTATTGGATATCACATTGATATTAGAGATTTCCTCTCCCAGGGGCTATCCCCTGCCCTTACAGAGGGAAGGATGGACTCGGGTGATCTAGCATATCTGGGTTTTTTTACCTTATTTGAAAAGATTCAAAGAAATCAACACATCTGCACTAAATCTGAGCAGATTAAGAAAGCGAAAGCTGTAAGAAAAGGAAAGGATCGGAAAACCTAAAGGAATTTTACAGGTTGGATCTTTGGCTTTGTTCAGTTCTCGTTGCAACGAGGCTTAATGAAGATGAATTAAGAATTTGATGCACCAAACTGAACACAACTTGCAGAAGGCTTAAATTAATCTTCCCTTTCCATCAATCCTCACCTCAGATTGCCCTGCATGCAGCTGGGGCTTTCCTTAAAACCAGGGGCAAAAGGGAAAGTTGCTCTCCTGCTGTCCCTCTTTCCTTTGGGCTCTTTGCCTTTCATGTCTTTGTTTGACATCTAGGAAAGAATCATGAGGTGCTGAGTATTATTAACTTCTAAACACCTCAGAAATCAGTAGGAAATCGCAAACATTTTGGCTCCCTGACAGTCTCCGTAAATGACCCGTCCAAAATCCCACGCCTTCTGAGATGAAAAGAGGGAGCCAGGCAGAACGAACGAGAGAACGGGAAAAGCGAGGGAGCGAGAGAGACTTGCAAAATAAATGAGAAATATGATTAACTTGTTTCCTCCACCGGGTCTACAGCTGGTTCTGGGTATTTAATAAACAGGTTGACACTCCAGGTTCCCCTCATTAGGTGATCACTAAGGTCTGGGCTGTCATAAATCAAAGAGCCAGGTTATCAAGGCCTGTGATCTTTAACTGTACTGGGGCGCCCAACTGTCTGCTAGAACGAGGCCAAAAGAAGTGCAAGCTGTAAAGAATTAGCTGGCTGCAGGACTTTAATACACTCACGCAGAGGCACGAATGTCGCGCCGCCTGTGAAAAGGTTAGCCAGGTATATACACGGATGGGCCCCTACCTGTGAGCAGGGAGCGGCCTCTGCTGCAGCGTGTGTATGCACAAAGCTACGTATATGAAATCTTTGGGTAGCACGGTCCTGGTCTTGCATAGGTGCCTGGTGGGAAAATGCAAGGAGCTACCTGAGCTTGCGATGCCCTGTGCCAGGGACAATCTGTCTGCTGGGGCACCACAGCAACCTCTCCCTTTGTCCACCCCAAGGGAGCAAATTGTGCCAGAAGGAGCCAGGGAGGAAGCAGTATGAGCTGCTAGCCCTACCTGCAGTGTGTACGGAGAGTCCAGGCTACCCCAGGAGGGAATACTTGTCTGGAACTTGGGAAGAATTGGCTCCCTGCTGTTCTATGTTCCCCTATAGCAGTGTCATTCTTCCCCATTCTTTACCTAGCAGACTGCCTAAATAGTACAGCTTAGCCTGGTGGGAGAAAGAAGGGTTGCCTGGAACCTAGAGTGTGTGGTTTTCTCACAGACCTGTGACTTGGGTGAGTTCCATGGATGCTTTAGAAAGGCTGGGTGGAGAATGGACCAAACCAGGTGGGAGTTAATGTCAGCTCTAGCTTAGGTCCCTGGGTAAGACCCAGCCCCGACGGACACTTAGCTCATTTTCAGGTGCTGGCAATGGGCTTCCCAGTTGAGGACAGAAACTATCTGTGATTTGTTGGCTTCACATGTCAGTTCTCCCCAAACCTGCCCAGGCTCAGTGCTTCCAAATGAGTTTCCAGGGTGATTGCATGGGACAAAGTGTTTATTGAAGCCCAAAGGAGGAGAAACAGCCTCACTTTGCCTGGCTCCTGCTGACACCTGAGTGAGCTGGAATGTATGTCAGAAGCCTACGTTGAGTGGAATGGATGCCCCCCCATGTGCTCCCATGCTCCTGTTGTTCATTTCCTATGGAGACAGGCATGAGGGAGTTGTCTGAGGGCTAGCCTGGGCACTGGGAACCCACATGCTCTATTTTCTCTGCTACTGACTCCTTCTGCAGCATGGGCCCAAGTCACTTCACCACTTTTTGCCTTAAGGCACAACGCCCTCTGTGTGTGTGGTGGGGGCAGTGGCGGGAGCCACACGGTGGCACAGGCAGCTCTGGAAGGGAGGATGACACAATCTTTTAGCTGAGCAGTGGGCCTGGTCCGGTCTATGGACTTGTGTATATATGGGGGGTGTGTGGGCTCGTTGTTGTCACCCCGCTTCTTCCTTACTGCCTTTAGGGCACGGTGCATTCTTGGGGCACACACTGAGAGTGGCTCAGCCCTTTAAGTGCAGGAACTGCAACTACATGTAGCCCCTCCATGAGCTCCCCAACTGGTGGGGTATGTAGGATGTTTATTGGGAAGGCTCAAAGAGGTCATGCACTCAGTCCCTGAAACAGTGGGCAGGAGGCAGTGCCTAGCACTGTTCAAGGGCGACGCCCTCTGGACCTCTAAGGAGCAGTGTTGACGGTAAGGCTCTGGAGGACCTCTCCTCAAAAGGACGGTGGATGTGACAATCCCTGTGGGCACATGCATGTGAATCAGGCATTTTCAGCAGGAGTGTCGTAGGAATCCTACCCAGCTACCCAAGGACCTCTTGGGGTGCAGGTGGAGAGAGACCACGAAGGTCTGAACTGTAGGGATGGTCATTGTGATTCCACAAGCTAGGATTTAGGTGCTGTTCCCTCACTTTTGAAAGAGAGACATGGATCTGCAGAAGCAAGAAGACTATGGGAAGGGAGCTTAAATGGTGACAAATGCTCTTCTTGAGCATGGAAGATCCCTCTTGCATGCGAAGCACGTGGGACCCACATCAGTTCCCATCCTGTGCAAATGCTCTTGTATGTCTGTCCAGCAGATTCACAGCCAATAGGATAAACGTCGTCTCTGGAGCAAACCCAAAGCTGTAATTCCCTCCTGGGACGGAGTCGCTTTGGGGTATTCTTTTGGTGTTCATAATGGCTATGTGGTTTTTCTTTCTTTACGAGATTGGAATGCAAGACATTGCCACAGGGGCGGCAGGGAATTGAATCCCAAAGTATTGCATGCACTCCCTTGGACATCAGACCATGTGGTTCATATCAAGCGGTGAAGGGGAAGCATCATGTTCACAGCACTGATTTTTTTTCAGGGTGTTTTCTTGATATGTTTCTCATCCTTGTCTTCTCTTTGGTGCTGAATATGGGACATGTATTCTATGCTCAAACACCCAAGTGTCTCTCTCATGGGAGGCAGCCGGAGGTGTGTTTGGGGTGTGTGCAGGAAGGATGGGGGCACGGGGAGAAGAGACAGAAATGGGTTCCTACAGCATATAACGGGTCCAATTTTCCCTTGCTGTGTCTTCACTGGGCTAAACCAGGGCTGTATTTGGGCGATTATGGTCACATTCACAGCTGGGGCCAGATTAAGTTCAGCTCCCATTTAAATGCCCACTTTTCAAAACAGCTCAGTGCCCCACATACATCCAGAGTACTGGGTTCTTTTTGAAAACCTGGTCCTATGTTTATTTCTAACTCTGTGGGTTAAGGGCAGGACGTTCAAAAATACCTACATGGCTTAGAAGCAGAGGGAGATGGTCAAATGGCAGCAAGGTGCCTACATTCCCGTGAAAACCAATGGGAGTATGTTACTTGAAAGCCCTCTTTGCAACTGAAACTCCGCCCTGTGTCCAAAATCACGTCAGTTTTTTTTAAAATCTCACTCTTAATCCTGTCATCTTGACTGAGCTTTTGCTCAGTTCTTAAGCAGGTAAAACTGCCAATAACTTTTCTTGAGGAAGAAAGAGATGGATTTTCTTTCACTTAACCTTCTTGTAAGGACAGAGAAAATGTAGAGTAACTTTGCAGTAGTACATCTGGTGAACTGAAGTGAACAAGTGACTGTAATTAAAGTGCCTAATGTTGAGCTGAGATACAAGCAACCTCCCAACAGTGAACTTTCCAAAGCTGTCTTGAAATCAAAGCTGTATGCTTGAAAAGAATTTATTTCTCACATTCTCCTAGATGCCGGTATATCGTGAAACTGGTTCAGTGTGTTTCACATTCTCATATGTGCAGTCCACATTATTAATCACCAGATTATATATCAAGACATTGGGGTCTTGGATTTCAAGTTCGGATATGAGATACCAGCCCAACCAAACAAGTGAAAGTCGTTTAAGCTACTACAGGAAATTGCCAACACTCCCAATTTGTGAAGGGTTTCTTCTGCTCTGGTTAACCAGTTCCTTACTCTACCATATGTCACCAGCACAACACAAAATACACACAAAGTGGTGGCTATCTAAGCCGGCAAACATGACTGTCAGACAATGAGGGATATGTTAGGGGCGCATGACCAGGGAGAACAGGTTTCTTCCAGTTTGTTTCAGCCTATTTAGTGTCTCCTATTCAGAAGGAAATCTTTATGGCTATGTCTACGCTACAGCGATCTGTTGACAGAAATCACTGTCAGAAGAGATCTTCGGAAAAAAATTCTGTCGACAGATCGTGGCCACACACAAAAGCGGATTGAAAAAGGCGATCCATCGACAGAGTGTGGATGGACTGGCTGGCCCCTCTCAACAGAACGGACAACTGGAAGCACAGCAGACAGAGCTGCCTCGTGACCGGAAGCCCTGTCTGGCAACAGAGGATCCCCTGGAGCATCCACGAGGCTTTTTTGTCAACAGATTCTGTCAAGAAAGACGTTCTGCCTCGGGGGGGAGAGGCAGAAGGCTGTTAATGAAAGTGCCAAGTTGTGTCCACATACTGTTGACAAAACACGTTTTGTGTGTTGATACTCCACAAGTTTTATCAACAAAACCCTCTAGTGAAGACAGGCTATTTCTCAACATGTCCCTCTTTACACTTACCTTAGTGCTATGATAAGGTCTCTGGATTCTGCAGTATCCTGTTGGAAATTCTACCACAGCTTCAGATACATTTCTCAAGGTGGGGAGTGGGGGGTTATATGAAACCTAAAATGAATGGTGCACTTGGTTGCATGTGCTGTTATTGAAGGCCATTTATTTTATTCTGTGCCCATGTCAGTTTTCAATATGCTGTAATATGCTGCCTCGCAGAAGTTATTTAAGAGGAACCTGGGGGTTTAAGCAGCTGGGTGGGAACAAATTGGGCTTTTGACACCTGAGAGAGCATGAGACACAGTTGGCAGGAAAGCATATTAGCTTTTTGATCAGCAGGTGAAAAATCAACACCTATGACTTTCAGATTTCACAACCCATTGTGAGGAATGGGGCAGTCCACACCTCTAAGAACTGTTTCAGACTTTCTACAAATTCTGGCACAGTGACCCCCTGAGACCTGAGGAGCTCTGTGTCTCCACACCAGTCCCAACAAAAGAGCTTAGGGTTCCATCATCTACACTATTACAACTGGCCTAAGCGCCATTTAAGCACATGGTATCCTTCATGTGTCCCTCTTAAACAGCTGAGTCCAACATACATTCTACTTTTTTGAAACTGGCAAGTTCTCCCCATTGAAGTTTTGATTGTAACGTAGGAACACCCTCAAGCTCATCTATCAGTATTTTCAATTGCTGTGCCTCTATAGCGTCTGTGTGGTGATAATTAATACATCAGGAGACCCAGATCACAAGTCAAATGTGACAATTTACTGCACTGCCCTGGAAAGGAATGAAGTACTGATTTGACATGACCTCCATCTCCTATGGAGGCAAGTTGAATCATTGACTCTGATTGCATAGCAAGAGAGAAAAATATTTAACAGCCTCAAAGGAACCCCAAGTGTGATGATATGTTTCAGAAGAGACCAGATTATTAATAGTGGATTAAACAGTCCCCTCAGTTGTAGCATTAATCACTCCCATTGATTAAATAGGATTTCACCAGTATCCACTGTTTTGGGGGAACAAGGAAAGGTAGCCTATACAGGCAATTAGGGTTTGGCTCTGTGACAGCCAAGCTATGTTACTGCAGATGGAAGCTGTGTCTGCTTGAAAAAGAATTTGGAAGGAAAGGGTTTTTCAAGAGCCTCATTCAGTTAACTGTGACTTGACACCTGTGACTCCTTTCCCCTTGGCAAATCCAGGCGCAGCATGTTTTATCCGAGACACACTCCCGTAATCTGTCTGTAAGCAGTCTGCATGTTACTGCAAATTGGGTGAACATGCCCAAAACTCTGCTCTACTGACGTCCGAGTGAATGAAGGTACATCTGTGGGCCCAGTGATCCCATTGGTTTTTCCTCTCTCTATCCACCACTTTGTCATGAAAGAAAACCCTGTTCATACCTTTGTGTGATCTCCATTTCGTCATTCACAAATTCTTTTTCTAGGGAGGACACAGCTTTTCCCTCCATCTCAACTTTTCTGACACTGGCCTTTATTCCAAAGGGGTGTGTGTGTGGGGCAAGGAGAGTATATATACACTTCCTAACCCCACTTGGATGTCTTTGCCCACTGCTAGATCACTGTGCAATTAGCAGTCGGCTCAGCACTGGCTAACCTCAAAAATACAACTTTTGTGAGTGCTACAGCTTGGGACTGGGGGAAAAAGAGCAGCACATGGAGAGTGAGAGTCAGTACGTGCACCATGTGTGTGGTCCTCAGGCAGCAGGATTGGAGTATCGGGCAATAGATGCATTGGTTGAATGGTATGTCAGATCAGAGCTGAAACAGCAAGGGGTACCACGGTCCCATAGAGATATATATGTGGGCTGCATCTACTCTAGCCCTATCCTTTTGGAAGGGGCATGGTAATGAGCGAGTTGGAGAGCTGCTAATGAGACACTGCCATGAATATGCAACACCTCATTAGCATAATCATGAGCTGCCCATGTAGACGGGGGGGTTTTTGAAAGGACCCCTCAGACTTCGAAAGCCCCTTCTTCCTAAAACCAAATAGGAAGAAGGGGCTCTCGAAGTCTGGGGGTCCTTTTGAAAAGCCCCTGTCTACGCAGGTGGTGCGTGATTCAGAAGTGATGCTTTCAAACAGTGCACAGCTGGCATTATGCCAACGCGGCACTGCATATTCATGGAAGCACCTCATTAGCATCTTCCCAACTCGCTCATTACCATGCCCCTTTTGAAAGGAAGGGGATAGGGTAGATGTAGCCATGGAGTGCTAGGGAGGGGGATGGACAAGGACTTTAACAGTGAGGTACATTATTGATAGATCTTTGTGAGGAAATTCTCGTGTTCCTGTGGTTGCTTGTTTTGACTTTAGCCAGTGTTACCTTTCCTCTACACAACTACTTGATTAATTTATCAATAACCACTCCCTCCCATCCTGAAATGTATGTTCATCCCAATAAATTCAGTGGGACTGCTGTAATATCAAGAAGCTGGTCCTCTGCTAATATTTGTGTGGGGCAATACTAAGCTCCATATAGCATGGTGCCTCTGGACAATCTTTCTTTGGCAACTTCTTTTCCAGAAGACAACCTAGGATTTTTATGTATGCTGTTAAGCCCCAGATAAGCATCATTTAAGCACCTGCCATCATTTAAGGGTATCCCTCTTATGCAAAAGTTAATTCCATCCGGATTCAGCAGCTGTTAGGTTCATTAGGCTAAAGAAGTTCTCTGGAGGAGAAGTCACAAAAAATTAATTTATTTGCAATGTAGTGTACTATTAATCTTTCAGATGACTTTTTCTTCATTGGCTGATAAAGGGGTTTCAAGGATCAATTTGCAACTAGGGATTTTGGCCAACCTTGTGATTTTACTTCCTTTTTTTTTTAATTGATAAAACTGCTGAAGCATTCAATGGTTTCTTATTCACACTGCTGAGCAAAGTCACTAGTGAAATTTTGTCCGATGAGAGTAATTAGCTATTTGGAACAATTTAGCTAGGGATAGCATGAATTCTCCATCACTTCAAGTCACCTTTGAATCAAGACTGGAATGGTCTTTCTAGGAGGGATGTTCTAGCTCAGTCATAGGTTCTTGAGTCTGATGCAGGAATTATTGGGTGAGAAAGTTCACAGCCTGAATGATGCAAGGAGATCAGAATAGGTGATCTAATGTGGCCTTTGGAGCTTAAAAAGTTCCAAAGCATTTTCAAGTAGCCTCGCTGTCTTCAAAGACGTTACTCATATGAGTAAGTGCTCACTTAGGTAAGTGTTGCACAGCTGAGCCCAAATAAATGTGTGTCTCCATGGGCATTGGGTGAAGGCCCATCTGGGGAATACAAGTCCCAGCCCAGCCCCTTCTGCCCAATGCCCTGCCCTTCCATCAACCCCATACCCCATGGAGCCAAGACCAGTCCCCATTCCATGTTACTGCTCCTAGCACCTGACTCCTTAGTTCCCCAAACCAGAGGTGGGAAGGCCCCACCCCTCCTGGCCAGCCATAGCACCTGGTGGCTGGAAGTCCAGACAGCCCTGTCCCTGGCCCCTGTCCTTTGCAGGTCTCCAAAGTACCTTTTCCGGGTGGCAGGACTGTGGACCTAGTCCTTCCCAGACAGCTGTGACTCCAGCCCTGGCCCTTCCTGGGCTGTCAGACTGCTGTAGCCATGGCCCCAGCCTGGCTTGGCCCAGCCCTTCCTACGTGGCCAGACTGCCCAGGCCACAGCTTGGCTCACTGTGTTGACTGGACAGTCATGACTCCAGCCCCTGCCCTTATCAGGAAGGCAGACAGCTGGGTTGCCACACTGTGTGCCCCAGAGCTAGTCCTTGCTGGTCAGCTGCTCCACATATATATATGTTAATTTGGTCCTAATTAAGCAGCTGACAAAGTCATTAATTTTAAACAATAATTTTATGACACACTGGCCGTGTCTACACTAGCCCCAAACTTCGAAATGGCCACGCAAATGGCCATTTGGAAGTTTACTAATGAAGTGCTGAAATGCATATTCAGCGCTTCATTAGCATGTGGGCGGCCGCGGCACTTCGAAATTGACGTGCCTTGCCGCCGCGCGTCTTGTCCTGACAGGGCTCCTTTTTGAAAGGACCCCGCCTACTTCGAAGTCCCCTTATTCCCATGAGCTGATGGGAATAAGGGGACTTCGAAGTAGGCAGGGTCCTTTGGAAAAGGAGCCCCATCAGGACGAGACGCGCGACGGCGAGGCGCGTCAATTTCGAAGTGCCGCGGCCGCCCGCATGCTAATGAAGCGCTGAATATGCATTTCAGCACTTCATTAGTAAACTTCCAAATGGCCATTTCGAAGTTTGGGGCTAGTGTAGACGTAGCCACTATGTCCTGGATCGAGTTAGTTCCAAACAGGCACAGATGATGGGCTGAAAAAGAGCAACTTGGCCAAGCCATATCTGGGAAGCCCAGGTAAAGGGCTGATGAGGATTATGATAATACTATAGGGTTAATTAGGTCTGTTATCTTCCTGTTACTACTTTTCTGGTTTTGTTTAAAGCAGGACGGTATTTGTTTGAGCATTTTTGTTGAGGAAATGAACAAGAGAGAGAGATGAAGAGCAAAACAGAGAGGCCTTGACATGTTTAACTTGTTATTCTTTTTATGATGTCATGATTAAAAAGGAAATAAGGGAAGCCTCAGAAACCAAAGCACTTTTGGCTGCCTGTGTTAGGATCACCCAGTGAATTATTTTCCTTTCTTCCATCACGATTATGGGCTGAACTGAAGATCAAAGAAGAGCAGCACTTTGGTTAACCTGACGTGGGAGCTTTACTCCACCCCCTGAGAGACAGAGGGGGGAAAAAAAAAAGAAATCCAGGCCCAGGCTCCATAACAACCACGAGCTAGACTGGGTTGTGAGCCATGAGAGCTAGGAAGAATACTTGGAAAGATATATTGCTGCCATGCTGGGAGAGGTACTGTATCCCAAGCCAGAGTGGTTTCCTGCTATTACAGTGGCTGCTCAGTGATAAAGAGGCAGGCAGACAGGACAGAGGCCTGTGGCTTTAGGCCTGCAGCAAAAGATTTGCTGTGAGTAGGTGATATCCTGATGCTTTTTTCAGTGAGTGTGTATTAAAGATGTGAGTAATTCCCTCCTCTGTTTAAACTGGTCATCCCCTGCTGGCTTTACAGCCACAGAAACTGTGAGATTTGACACAGCAGGAGACCACTTTGCCTGGATTTGACACCCTCACACAGCACTACTTTGTGACAATGAATGACATGACATGGGGACAGCATGATGGACAGCCATCATGGCTACAGCACAAAGTGGGAGGGGGAGCCCCAGCTCTGTGCCCTGGAAGGGGAGGGGCCTAGGGCAGTCAGTCCTTCCCCCTGCCCTCATAACCACACCTTTCAAAGGGTCCTGGAGCTCCACCAGTGGCAGCCAGAGCTCCGGGTCCCTGTTCAACTACTTCACCTTCGTCCCTCCACGTTGGCGGGCCTGCATGTGGAGTGGGTGTCTCTGGCCTGTTGAGCTGCAAGGGTTTGTGTCCTGGGCAGTTGGATCCATAAGAAAATGAACCCTTGTTAGGTGCTTGGGTGGGAATCAGGAGAGTGGAATTCAGCATCCTTCATTCCCATCCCTGGCAAAACTCACAGATTTCAGCATTACTCAGATTAGCATTGCATGTACCTGTCTGTGGCTGAATATTCTGGACCTGTTCAGTGAGGGTGCACTTACCCTATGGCTGAATGTTTCAAGGAAGACCAGTCTATGTTATCTGATAACTTGGGATCTTGCAGATAGGACACATTTGCTGTAATTGGCATCCATGGTTGGGATAAATATTGTACATGAACTAACCAGAACAGAAAGCCGACTCACAGCTGCATCTTCATTTTGTCCTCAGACTGCTCCTTACACCTCAGGCCTAAACCTGCAGATGACAAGGGAGTATCTTAGCAGTTCAGCCTCAAGAGATGCCATATTGAGATAAAATCCTGAAAAAGGTGTGCAGCTATCCTTGGCTCCTACAAAGGAGGCCAGTATGTGTAGCCAGCTAATATATAGACTCCCAAACAGGAAGAGGTCTAGGGGAGTTGATTAAGATATTATCCTGATAGGTTCATGTAATTAGAAGCTTGCATCCATATGGCAGATATGCCAAAGTTCAGTGCCAGACGGGTAGCCCTGTTAGTCTGTAACTTTAGAAACAAAAACCAGTCTTGAAGCACTTTAGACACTATCACATTTATTAGGTCATAAGCTTTAGTGGGTAAAACCCACATCTGATCAAATGGGGCCTGCCCACGAAAGATCATTACCTAATAAATAAAAGTCTTTAAGGTGCCACAGAACTGCTTAGTTGTTCTCCCCTCCACACACTTAGATGAGTTGGAGCGGAAATTACAGAATCTAGAGTTTATATAGCAACAAAACATAAAAGATGTTACCTGTCAACTGTAGGGCTTATTGTTAATGAAGCAAATTAAGTCAGGCTGGATGTGTGGATGGATCCAGCCTGACTTTATTTGCTTCATTAACAATAAGCCCTACAGTTGACAGGTAACATCTTTTATATTTTGTTGCTATATGTACCCTGGATTCTGTAGTTTTCACTCCAACTCAGCTGATGGGGAAAAGAAAAACAAAACAAAGCAACCAACCAAACAGTCCTGCTGCATCTTAAAGACTAACAATTTTATTTATTAGGTAATGAGCTTTCGTGGGTAGGGCCCGTGTAATCAGATTTGGATTTTACTAACAAAAGCTTATGACCTATTAAATGTGTTAGTCTCTATGGTGCCAAAGGACTGCTTGGTTATTTAAGGTTCAGTGTGAAAATCATAGCAGCATGGTAGTATATCTGTATATAAAATATAGAAGATTTCAAAATTCCCCTTTTAAAGTAGAACTAGGTCTGGCTGGTTGCTGGAAAACAGTGTTTGCCAAAATGCATTTGAATCACTAGTTTTGTTTCATCCCTGTTTCTGATCCCTTATTATACACTAGTAGTGAACAACACAGAAACACTTGGATTTTCATAGTGTGCAAACACAGAGAATGCTACGTTGAATCTGATCGCTATCTTCACAAGAATAGTGGTGTTAGTGAGAACAAGAATATTCACTATCACAGAATCACAGGGCTGGAAGGGACCTCAGGAGGTCATCTAGTCCAGCCCCCTGCTTCAAGCAGGATCAACCCCTACTAAGTCAATATTCTCATGTTTAAAAAATTTCAGTCATCCTGTTAGGGAACAGAAACAACAGTGACATAGGGGACCAGTTACAAACCAAGAATAACTAAATCAGTGAAACGAACAGTCCATAAATAGCCATAATCTGAACACATCCAGCTAAATTGTCCAGTGAATAGTTATGAATAACAAATCCATTCACAGAAGTTAGAGTCTGTCTGTCTGAATGATTTGTACGTGGAGAAGAGGGTTACATTTGCAATTAATATTATGTGCAACAGCGCAAGGACTAATTTAGCAAGCTCAGTTGGCTATTAGTGGTCACGAAGCAGCAATTGTTTTAGAAGTAACCTTTTTAAGTCAGGGCATGGGCTAAAATGGAATCCTAAAATAAATTCTAGTGCTGCATTGGAAGTGGAATGAATTTAGGACATTCTTCAACTGGATTTGTAGAGATGCTGTGAAAAATCAAGACAGCATTGGGAACAGTCATGGAAAAGCTTCCTTTGCGTTAGGGCTTAAAATGCTTTGAGATTGTATTGGAAGGTCACTTTTGTTCCCTAGACAGGACAGTCAAGTAGAGTCACTTTACTAGTGGGAACCTTGCAAGAAGGAGGGTAAGTGGAGGGGTATTTCATAAGAAGTGCTCTGTTTTTACATTGCGCACGGCCAACTCTGGGAGATAAAGTCAACCCCCATAGCCTCTGCAACAGGAAATAGGATGCTGCCCCTTTAAATCAACTGTGAGGAGTGTGGAATTACAGTTAACTTGGTTTGGAGCCTTTGTGTAAGCTCTCAGGAAGAGATAAACCATTAATCATGAACAATTACTCTGACCTTGCATGAGCTAAAGGCTCTCTGAACACACAAAATTATCGCCTTTGGGGACCTTGAGATCTTGACATGAGCAGCTCGGTAGTAGGGCACTGGAAATGGCTTCACAAAATGGCAGTATGCCTGGCCATTGTTTCCCTTTTGAACCGGTGGCTATTTTTCAGTCTGAAATAAGTGTCTGCACGTCTGTCTTTCCAGGTCATTCATAGTCTAAACAAAGCAAAATCTAATTCAGGCCTGACATGGAGAACCGTGGGGTTGGAAGGGACCTCAAGAGGTCATCTAGTCCAGTCCCTTGCACTGTGGGCAGGAGTAGGTGTGATTTCAGAGGATAAATGTTTCCACTCTGGAGTCATCCCTCCTTACATCCTTCAAAGGACCATTTTTAATTCTGTTCTGATGGAGTTGCTTAGCACAGGGAAGGTCTGGTCCATGACTGGGGCTTCTAGCTGCCACTGCAATATGAATTTTTATTGTTTTGCCACCCTGCATCTTTCCCACTCATGTTAACTAGCTTTTACTTCCTGATTTGCATAGTTAGTTTATGGTCCACCCAGACACCTTGATAGCACCTCCCCAGTTCCACATGCACCTCCATAATTTGACACAAAGGTGTATGGACACTCTTCTATCTTCACTTGTATTAGGGTCAGAGAATGGGAGGGGAATACTCAGGGTTTGTGGGTGATCATCTCTGTCAAGGCTGCTCCCCACTGCAAACACTCTGAGTGCAGAGAGTGGGGGGCCTGCAAGACCCCTTAAAATACCTTGCCTCTACAGGCATCTGCTTAAAAGCTTCTGAAAGTCACAGATTCCCTAGCCTTGAGAGTGAGAAAACCCTCTCTTTAGAACCCAGAAAAAGACACTGGGGATGTCTCCATGTACAGTAACCCCAAACACTTAACCTTGGCTTTGGAGAGAGTTTGAAAGCAAAGAAGAAAAGAAAAATCAATCTGTGATAGCTGACCTTTCAGTCTTAGGCATGTACATGCACAGACCCTTCTCTAGGGCACAGGAATCAAATCATTGCCTTAAAAAGGTGATTTATATGTGATAAAGTATGCTTGGTTGCCTGGTGCTACAGAGCAACTAAAAAGGTAGATAAAAACACAGAGAATTACTTCCCTGGGATTTAGTTGAAAAGTTGCATGGGTCGGGGGTTACATCAGTCAGCTTGAGAACCCTCACACCAAACCCAGAACAAAAAATAAACTGATTGCATCTGACTAAACATTTCTTTGTGCTTACAGATCTTCATTCCCAGATTTCTTTCAAAACCTGACTCTTTCCTGAAATCCTCTAGGCCTGGTTCAGACTTAATCCATTCCTGTCTCTCTCCTCTGGCCACACAAAAGGACGCTCCCAGCAGGTAAAAATAATCCTCCTCTCTCTTCCCATGGGCTCACCTGGCTGCCTGTCAACAGACAGCCTGCTATCTCTGGGTCTATCCCATGACAATCTCTAATGACAAAGTATTTCTAAATAGGGCAACAAAGGCATGCTACAGGGCCACTTGACTCAGGTTAATATTTCACCTTCTTGCCCTCTCAGCTATGTCCGTTTAATAGCTCAAGTAGCCTTTACGCCTTCTTCAGTTATTTGCACCCAAGCAAACTGGGTGTAAGACATCACCATCTTGTCTTGGTAATAGTTTGCACCAGCTTTGTACTGGTGCACATAAGTGCAAAAAGAGACAAGCCATAGTAAGTCTGGAACCTAGTGAACACTGTGGCAGGTGCTATTAGCAGCAGCAGCACCCTGATCTCTTGTCTTGCTACAACCTGAAGATAGGTACAGGCCCAGCTGAGGATATTTATACACTTTCTGGTGAGGGAGTGAGCACCTGGTGACAATCACAGGGCTAACAAGGTAACTGAAGAGACTCTAAGTAGAGGAAACAAGTAGTAGTTCAAATCAGATTTAGGAGGAGTGTTGTGTGAGGGCTGCAAGGAACTCTTGCCTTGCTGTGAGGCTGTGCAAGGTTGGAATAAATGCATGCTGTGGTGAAAAATAAGCAGGGGTGTGTGTGTGTGTGTGTGTGAGAGAGAGAAAGAAAGAAAGAACAGGACAGGCAGTGAGAATTGTGGGTGGTAACCAAGGCACTGAAGAGGTACAATTTGTTGAAAACAAAATATATAGCCCTTCATGTGGATGAAGTTATACCAGTTTAAGGTGCCTTGTATCAGATGGCAATAGCTATCCTAGTATAGTCATCTTTCTAAAAGGATCCACACTAGGGGGATTGTATTGCTTTTATTTACCCCAATATAATAAAGTCACTAAAATGTGTGTGTGTATAGACAAGCCATTATTATCTAACCCGAAGGTATTAGTGCACAAACAACTTGTTTAGTCAGCCATCTTAATTCATCTGTGTCTTGTAAACATTCACCTCTAGGAAACAGTCTAGCAAGAATAATTTCTTAGCAAGAAGTCTAATGTTTCCCGAGCCTCTTGCAGAATTTGCTGATTTGATTTAACATGGAATAATGTCTCTCTGCTTGTTTTGTTGTACAAATGTGATAGAATCCTTTGCAAAATTGTGATATATCCTGCCTGGATTTTTAAAGTGTGGCATTTTTACCCCCCCCCCCACCCCCAAGAAACTTTTGCAGCATTCCTCGGGTGAAATGATAGGTGCTGAAGAAAAAAATCACAATTTATCTCTCTGGAGTGAGATTTTAAAAATGTGCTAAGTTCTGCCTTTTGGGCATTGCATGATGGCTGAACTTTCTTTCCCTCCCCTCTAGGTAGAACTCGTCTCTCTTCCTCAGTGTTCACCTTTTTTTGTGTCCCACACTCACACTTTCCCTTGAACTTTCTCAGGTGAACAGTGGACCCAAGAAAACTTCCTTATTAAGAGAGACCAAAAAGTTTAGGATTGTCTTATTTGGAGCAGGGGTGTACAGGACCATAATAAAGGCTATGGAGAGGGTAGATAGGGTGAACAGGAGTTCCCATTCTCTTAATACGAGAGTGAGGGGATATGATTGAGAGGCAGTAAGTTTTAAACACACAAATTTTTTTTTGCATAAAGCACACTTAATTTCTTGAATTCATTGCTGTGGATGTTGAGGAGGACTCTAAAAGTACTAGATAGTAGTATGTATAATGAATATATTCAGAGTTATGAACCTAAGGAGTTTTTTATAATATGCAAGACTTTTTGGAGGGGATATAGTCCTACTGTTTCAGGGGATAAGCCAATTTTGAACTGATAGGCGTTAAGAAGAAACCACTACTGGGGAATATGGGGGTTATCCCTAGTAACAGCCTCCTGCAGAGTTTTTTACGCCATCTGGCATTGGTCACCGTCAGTACCAGGATGCTGAACTTGGTGGAACGCTTCTCTGATCCAATGTGTTGCGTTGTGGTTCTTTCCTATGGTTCTAATCAACAAGTGTGTTTTATGTCAGAAGGTATTAATGGGATCCCTTTGTGGCCCATCTGGAAAAGCACTAGTTGGGGAGCCCCTGCCTGTGGTGAGAGCTTGGTTTTAGGAGGAGCAGTACTAGCTGGAGAAGATTATCATCATCATCCTCAATTTCTTTTCCTCTCTTGTACACCTTCCCTAATCCCTTTAAAGCAATACTGTTAAGGATAGTTGCCTGCTTTAAAAGTCACACTAATTTATATCAATTATCCAACTTCTAATTTGCTTGCTATGAAAAAAATAGTGTGGGTACAAAAGCCATTGCTCTATTTAAATGTGCCAATTTGGTTACAATTATACAAGAATCAATCAAAGTATGTTTTTCACCAGGATCAGGATTTGGTGCAACTGCTTTTCTCACTTAGCCTGTTTATTGTTCCTGAATTCCCCCTCCTAACACCAGTAAAGAGAAATTCTTGGTCTTTGAAGCAAGAATCTATGTTGATTGTAATGCTTATGTTTAGGGCTACAGCAGCCAGGAACACCAGGCCTGGTGAGCACATGACCTCATGCTGTGTGCACACTTAGGCTGTGTCTATTCTGCAGCGATCTTCAGAAGAAGGTTTTCCAGAAGATCTCTTCCAAAAAAAATTCTTTTGAATGAGCTCAGCCACACACAAAAGCATGGGTTGAAAAAAGCATTCACACAGCCTGTGCTCTTTCAAACGGATGGGCTGGGGATTGAAAAATCTGGTGACAAGAGGACTGCTGTTTGGGGAAAAAAAGGGCTTTTGGAGCTTCTACACATGCTTGCTTTTGAAAGGAGGCGCTCTTCCCGATCCAGGAGTGGAGGAGGGCATCTGGAAGAAGAGCTGTGTTCTTTTGATTTTGGCCCAAAAGAGCTCATTTTGTGTGTAGATGCTCTGTATGTACTTTCGGAAAAAGGGCTGGATTTTCCAAAAAAACTTGCAAGTGTAGACAAGACCATAGAGGGTTTTGAAAGCACAACGGGCTGGTTAAAGTTTGGGCCTCCTAATGTTGGCTATGCATCTATAAATCATTTTCACTCTCACCCTTTTTCTCTTTCCTTAACTTACTTTCTCTCTCTTGGGCTATGTCTACGCTAGAAGCATCTGTCTATGGAATTTACTGTCGGAGATATTCCGACAAAACTTCTGTTGACAGATTGCGTCTACGCATAGAAGCAGATGGATCTTTTGACCCGCTCTGTCGACAAAAGGGCCTCCTGGAGTATCTACACAGCTTTTTCTGTCAACTGCTTCTGTTGACAAAGTGCATTATGTGTGTAGATGCTCTGCGAGTTTTGTCTACAAAACTCTCTAGTGTAGAAGTAACCTGGGTGTTTTACTCTGCCTTCATTTCTTTCTCTCTTACTTCTCTTTCTTGGGCTCTTGAAGTCAATGAGGCTCACAAGGCCCAGGCTTTAGCTTGTAAGGGTCAGGGACTTTGGGGGCAGGGTATCTTCATATGTGATCATACGCTGCCTTGTGCAATTAGGTGTATGGTGTAGGTGTGGGTGTGTTTGAAGAATGTTGTTATCATTAGTGGGTTGATTTTTTCTTTTTGTTTTGTTTTTTACAGTTTATCTTTTCTATGCTCTTCATCATTTTTCCTTCCTTTCTCTCTTTCCCATCTTTTTAGACCTTTTCCATTTCCATTTTTCTTTACAGCTCTTCTGTTTCCTTCTCCTCCTAATCCCAAACTCTCTCACCAAACTCAATTGCCTTGGTCTGCACCACACAGCCCAAGAAAGCACGCTGTCGAACAGTGTGAAAATGTCACCATCCGCCTGTGTCAGAGATGTGACATTCTCTTCCTGGAGAGCAATGCCCCTAAGTAGGTGCATAGCAGTGACCTGACTGCCTCCCTGGCACCAGTATCACTCACACATTCAACTTGGCCCTCACTAGTCTGCACTGGATAAGATTGTTGCAAACACCACTCCTGCCACATGTAGCCGATACACCTGTAGCCTGCTAAATGTGTCCATTTGCAAGGGTTTGGTGGGTGCATAGGACTGTTAGGTGTTTGATTTGTGAATTCCACCTATGCTGTATTGCTATGATAGATCTGCTTTTCCATCACAGATATTCTGGTATCATGCTGAGTCCCACAGGGACAGGCTGACTGCCAGATGTGGATACCTATATGGCTTCTTGATTTGTGCCTTGCCTGATCTTTTCATCATTTTTCACTGTTTCTCTCATAACCTTTGTGGATCCTCATCTGTCTTTCTTCCCAATGCCACACTCAGCAGCCACCTGGCTATTCTCTCAGTGCTACATTCACAAGCTTGACGACAGTCATCTCATGGCTCATCCCTGAAGCCTTCCTGACCTCCCTCTTCCCCACTCTCAGATTACCTCCACCTTCCCCAACCTCAGTCAGCTGATCTGTTCCACTCCCAGCACAGAATAATGGTGTTCTGATACCTGACTCTGTATGGGGCAGACCTCCCCTTTTGACTAGCCTCATAGAGGGATCTTACTATGTTTGCCAACCCGTTGGTTCATCAGCCAGGTTACCCATCTACTTCCTTGATCCCTTATAGGCCTGAGAGCAGGTCATCCATCTTTCTGGATCATTTCCAGGTGCGGGGGTCACCCACTAATGAGATGGCAGGTCAGTACAGTATACTTGAGGATAGTGGTGATGTAAATCTTATATTGATAGCTGGTTAAGGGTACCATGGAGCAGGGCTAACAGAAGACATAAAGATTCCACTGCTGCAAGAATGAACACGGTTAATCGCCATGAGGTTAACAGGCAATGGTGACCCTCAAATGTTGCCACTGTCTCAAGACTTTCTTTGTAGTTCTAAAGTAAACCCATATGTTCATAAGCTCTTGGCTTCATCATGTGAAAACTGGAGCAATTCAAGCATGCAGCAAATCTTCCAATATGTGCATTAAGAACAGCCAGGATATCTGCATCTGTCTGATAATGCTGTGGACAATGGAAGGTGGTAACAGAAGAAAGCAATGGTCCATCTAGTTTGCTATTATGTCACCAACAGGGGCCCTTTCTGGACAAGGCTACACAGGGTGACAGCATCAAATAAGCTAAAAATGTTGACTCAAATGTGATGGTGGTTATGCAATGATACTGCCAGTGGTTAAGTTCTTGCTTCAGTGGCATTGATGCCAATAGTCAGTGAGCCAGTCTGTGCAATCAGAGATGTTGCATGAAGGATGGAAAGTCTCCAGTGTAAGGAACTGTGGGATGCAGTATTTGATCACAAGGATGATGGCAATCTAGTAGAAAAGAGAAGTGGCATTGTGTGGAACTATGGGGCTAAGCTAAACCAGAAAAAATTTCTTTTTCGGGGGAAAATGAGTCACTCTGAGAGACTGAAGCAAGAGGAGAAACTCTCTAAGGAGCTATCAAGCATAGGTGTGAAAGTCAAGGAAGATGGTGAGCCATAGGACAGATCAGAAACCAGTGCATGAGCTGGAATTACTGGCCAGCTATGGATTTCTTCTCCAGCCCTGGAAATGGTGGCTACTTTCTTTGCTACTGATGTTTGGCTAAGCTATGTGTGTGTAGGCATCTCTTAATGAAATATGTTCAGGGTCATATCAGACAATGGTTGATTTTGTCATCTGGGGTAAATCCGTAGCAAAGATAGGAAAGACAGCAGTACCCCACAGGCACACCATGCCATCATTTTGGTCACAAGAAATTAGCCATCTGGCCAATCCCCCCTTTGAGCCTAATAAACAGTTCACATGAAGCACACTCTCACTTTAGATCCTTGGCAATATGTATGGAGGAAATATTCAGTTCATGTCCGTATCTGGTGAGTGACCCTCCTTTGTCTGAGTGGGCTACAAGATTGAAATTTAGTCACGTGCACTAAACGTGTCTCCATAATAAGGTGAAATACATTAATACATGGCATGCTGAATATTTCAAAACAAATACAAATGCTTTAATCAGTCATATATTTAATATCTGTCATTAACTTTAAATTAAATTAGAGCAGTCAAGTGATTAATTGCGATTAATTTTTCAATCATACTGTGAAACAATAATAATACTATCTGCAACACAAACACATTTTCTGTGGCACTTTGCAGAGGCTGAGCCTTGCCCCTCCTTCCTCCCCCATGCAGCTCTCCACTGCCAGTCCTGGCCAGGGCTGGTGGCATCTCCATGGCCCTGGCCACCAGGGCTCCATAGCAGGGACCAGAGGCAGCGCCACCCTGCCTGGCTGTCAGGGCTCCACACCGTGACCGCCAGGGCTCCCGGCCTGGGGCTGGAGGTGGCTCCGCTCTGCCAGGCCATCAGGGCTCCCCATCAGAGGCCGTTAGCAGCTACTCACCCCTGGCTTTTGGGGCACCAGTAAAATCGTGTGCCCTTTTGTATGGCCCCTAGCTACATAGCAAACCATGCTGGGGAAGAACACTGATGGGCTACATTTGGCCCACAGGTTGCTCACCATTGGTGTAAGTGAAGGGGAGAAAGCCCATGGGAGAACATGCTCATTGCCCAGCTGGTTCAAGACAGAATCAAATCACGCTGGCTTCTGATCTCAGGTCTGGAGGATAAACTGGGGTGACAATAGGGTAACATCAATGTAAAACCAAGAGGTGGTCAGTTACAGGCCCATCTGTTTTTATTTCTTTATTCTTGTTCTGTTGTGTTGTAACAAATCTCGAGGGAGGAACCGTCATGAGATTTAAAACAGGAATATTTTACCACCTGAACGTGACAGCCCACTGACACTTGTGTTTTAGTCCATACCTGTCTTCCTGCTCCCTAGCAGTGAGCTACCTGGTAGCCAGGGTCCATAAACAGCCTCAGGACAGACTGAGGACTTGAGGATAACCTTTTTTTCTCTTACCCCAATTGTTTGCAGAAATGCCGAGCACCTCCAACTTGCAGAGAAGTCCAGGAGGGCTGCAGATGTTTCTCACTTCTAAAAAACTGGGCCACTCGCATTGGTTTAATCAGATGAGGGTAGAGGTGCAATGGTGAGTTCATGTGGGTGAAGCTTGCTTGCACAAGTAGAGAGAACTGTTTTCTACGCCTGCCAGTCTGGCCCCTCTTACCAGCCCTAAATGAATTTAGAATAAAGTGATATGTTTGAACTAGACACAGAGAACAGTAACAGAGAGGTGCTAGTCTGCATCCTAACAAAACAAAAAAGCTGTCAGATAAAAGTGGAAGCCCCCATAGTTTTAGATTTGGTTTTGTGCATCTAAATCTTCTGACCATGGAGATTTCGCAGCCCGGTTTGCATGGCTGGAGCATGCTTGCATAACTCATAACTCAAATCTCTAGTTGTGGATTAAGATAACTCTGGTACATGAATCCTGGGGGCTTGGTGGGTATAAATCAGTATAGCTTCGCTGATGAAAATGCAGGTAGGCTGGTTCATTTTTAACTGTTGGGGGAGAGAGGTCCCTTGGGGTTAAAGGGAAGTGCACCCTTCATAATTAGGACAGATCAGAAATGAAGCAAAATGTACTTGTAGCTGAATCAGCTGCCCTCTAACCAGCCTCGAGTACAGAGCTGGGAGCTGACGGACACTCAGCAGAGAATGCAATTTTTATCTATAATGGCTGAGGAGGACTCCTCAAAGTCTGAGGCGAATGGCAATTATGATACCCTTTTGTCACATCCCCCGCAACCAAAACAAAAGAAAGGAAAATTAATGAAAACAACAACAGAGAATGATCTTAACTAGCACTCTTCCTCCCCCTTTTTTAAAAAATCAGCTGCCCTATATAAAAAAAAAAGACTCTCAGCCACCAATGCGAAACAAGAATTTTCCCCCTCCCTCTCCCTAATGAGCTCGGAGACGCCAGCTCGGGGGCTGCAGCCAGTGTTAAATTAGTGGAGAAGGCCATCCGAACTGGGCTGACTCCACCATAAACTGCCTTAAGTGTCTGTTTATTAAATCACGCCACCGCTTAGAGTCTGCCCTGCTGCCACATCAGAGCTGTCTGCGCACAGATAAACTCAGGGCGCTCCCAGGGGAGACATGGGCCACTGGATGCTGACAACAATAATGGGGGTGGGTGGGAGAAATACAACCCACCACCAACAGCAGCCCCCTTGTTAGATGCCTTCGTGTTATTCTGCAACCACATAAAGGACTTTGTATTGGGGTGAATGTTTCCACTGGTGACAGCTGAGGAATCACAAATCCTAGAACTTTACCATGTCGTCTTCTCCCTGTTGTATGGAAAGCAAGGTGGAACCTTAAATTGTTTTCCCAGACCTGGCATTGGCCCTGCAGTCTGAGCGTCCTGAAAGTGCCTGTGAGGTCTGGTGTTGGGAAGCATGGTCTGAGCATAGCTCTCAAAGCCAGGGACCCCGAGCCCCAGAATCTGCTCTTTTGCTGATTTACTGTGTGGCCTGTGGCAAGTCACTGAAGATGTGGGGTAACCAGAAGCCTCATTTGTAAAATGGAAATAATAGTTGCTTGGCTAATAGGGGCTTTGAAAGTGGATAAGTTACGATTAGGAAAGCAGTGTGAAGATGGTGTGTTTCTGTGTGTTTGTACAGCACCTAGCACAGAAAGGGCCTGATCCTGATTGGGACCTCTGCACATTTCTCAAAAGCATGACTAGACGGCCTACCTTTCTGTTAGAGGTGTTACCTGGGTGCAGGAAGTGAGAGCAATATGCAAGTTGCAAAGACATCTGGGGTATCATCCTCCACCCTCGAGTCAGCAGAAGGCCCATTGACGTCAGTAAGCATTTTGTGTACACTATCTGGAAGTGGGAAAACTGGTTAAGTCTAAGCTTCACAACGGTAAGGTGACCCTGGAAGCAGTTTTGCCCTTCATTGATGAATGGTGACACAAAACAGAAAGGGAGACCGTTCAAGATAAGTTTTGTACCACATTTAAATGACACCCTCCCCCCACCCAATGGCATGGGCTGGGTAAGAAAACCCCACAATCCAAAGAATAAGGTGACCGTCTGTCCTGTTTTTCCCAGGACAGTCCCTTATTGAAGCTGTCTCACAGGTGTCCCAACTTTTTGAAAGAGAATGGGCCAATTGTCCTGTGTTTTGAGGGGCTCCTGTTCCCTGGCACTGTCTATCTCAGGGCTTTAGCTCACGCTGCCTGGGACCTCCTCTGCTGAGTGGCTGCCCCATTCCCTGCCACACCATAATGGCAGTCCCCACTGTCGGTGAGCTTCACCACACGGTGGCTACCCGGTTCTCCAGCACAGCAGACCCTGCTGCCAGGGACCCCTCCCACAGGGCGGTTGCTGCATTTCCTGCCCCCACCCACAGGAGGTTGAGAAGCCCCCATCCTCCACTCCCCCCTCATCAGGAGGCTGTGGAGACCCCATTCCTGGTGCCTCACCACAGGGCATGGGACAGCAGCCCCCATCCCTGCAGTCTGGTGTCGCCTACTAAAGAAACCTGTAAAATAGACAATTCACAGGAGATACTGGCCCATTTCCACCGTGCTGAATAGACCTTGTCAGCTCTGGCCTTCCCTTTTTCTGGGGCCCCACTCTTTAAATACCCCTCTGAACCCCCCCCCGTCCACTCCACACTTATGCACCTGATGAAGCAGGTCTTTGCCCACGAAAGCTTATGCTCCAAAATATCTGTTAGTCTATAAGGTGCCACAAGACTTCTTGTTCTCAAAACTACAGACTAACATGGCTCCCTCTCTGATACACAGGAGAAATGCCACTCCTCTCAGAAAAGAGATGGATAACAGGGTGTCTGACATCTCTGCCCCAGCTGGTGCTTTCAGACTTCGTGTCACTTTATATTATAATATTCATGACGTACAGGGCAAAATCTCAGGGAGACACTATGTGACTGCGCTGGTTTAATGATTTCTAGAGACCTGTTCAGACTGGGTTTAGGTCATCAGTGGAATGAACTGGGCGGTCTCAGCCTCACTCTAGTAGATATTTGTTTAAGTCACAAACCACACAGTTAGGGAAGGCCAAAACTGCAACAGTAAAAGAGGTTAGAGATTAAGATTGTGCTGTACTGGCAAATATCAGAGGGGTAGTTGAGTTAGTCTGTATCTTCAAAAACAACAGGAAGTCCTGTGCCACCTTTTAGACTAACAGATATACGGGAGCATCAGCTTTCATGGGCAAAGACCCACTTCATCAGATACATACACCCTATTCTTTGCATGCATCTGATGAAGCGGGTCTTTGCCCATGAAAGCTTATGCCCCCATATATCTGTTAGTCTATAAGGTGCCGCAGGACTTCTTGCTGCACTGGCAGCACTCTGAAGAGGAAGCTTGTACAGCAGTTGTCTCTAGGTAGTGTTACTTGCTGCTTACTTTCATGAGCATTAGACTCACTGCCAACGTGCTAAGGAAAGGAAACGTTTCTGGTCGCTGGGTAAAACTCTTTTGGCTGAGATTTCAAAGTAGCCTTGAGGACAGAGGTGCCTGATTCTCATTGAACTTCAGCAGGATTTAGGCACCCAGCTCCTTCAGGTTTCTGTCACAGTCTTAGCCAGCATGCTCAAGACATCTTTAAAAGAACCTAGCCACATTCCAGAGCGGCATGGGTATGGCTACACAGACTGAATGAGGGTCTACATTTGCTTCAGGCTTCTCTTACAAGTTACTAAGGCTTGCTGGGCACCCATTCCTCAGCTCAGACTCCTTCAAATGCTCTGCATTAGGATTCAAACTGGTTTGTCCCACTTGGCGTTGGCTAGGACAAAAAACTGGCTTTTACTGCATGCATTTTAGTTTTGCTATATTATGACGAATTGATGCATGATTTCTCTGGCTGCTGTACTGAACTGATTTGACACCGGCAGAGAATCTAGCCCAATAAGTCAGTCCCAGTTTGCTGAAAGCTGAGCCCAACACACACCGCCAAGCCTGCACATTGTCTTCTGGCTACTGGCAGTGCATTCCCGAGGGCCGTCTCCCAGGACAGCAGGTTGGGCAGCTCTGTCAAGGTGGTTCTTTGTCCCTGTGAGTCACAGCGAGTGAGTAGCCATTGCTAGGCATGTGCATATGAAGCAGGGATGTGCTGAGTGGGATTAGAACGGGATAGGAGAGCTGGAGAAGGGAGGAGGTGGGCTGCTTTCCATTTCCCCTACAAATCATGGGCACTAATCAGCTCTTCCGATCGTCTTGAAATTGCCAGGTAATTGACTCCTGCCAACCGACCCCCCAAACCTTCCTGATTGACTAAGCAGGAAGCTGGTGACAGCACTCATCTGAATGTGTTCAAATTAGCCAACCTGAGCAGGGTCAAGAGAGGCAGCCCAGAGGTCACGGGGCAGCGGAGATGGAGATGGAGGCCTGCCCCACTTCCTGTGCCCTCCCATGCCTCTGGGGCATCATGGAGAAGCCAAGCATCTGCAGCTGGGGCACATAGCATCTGAGTGGCCTGGCCAACAGAGAACTGTTTATTCTGCATTTCTGTTAAGTGTTAGCTGAAAGGGCAGGGGCAGTCTAGCAGTTGCGTTCTGTGTGGGTAATCCAATGTTAGTCTTGGATGCATCCTTTCTCTGTGTGTGTCCTGCTGGGATTCCATGATCGGGCTGGCTTTGCAACAGACGCTCAAGACAGCCTCAGAAAGCTGATTTGCTTCCAATTGCAGCCTCACAAGAGCCATGCCCATGGACTCTTTCTTGTGTGGTTTGGTTTTGTGTGATTCTGGGGCTTGTGAAAGCGAGGGATCAAGAGCCCTGCAGCCAGGCATGCTGCACTGGTGGTCAAGCTGCTTCCACCTCCTACCAGGAGCATCGTCAGTGCATGCACCCGGCTCTCCAGACCACAGAGGAGGGTGTACTTATCAACAATGTGTGGTCGGGAGAGTGATGTTCTCCCTTGTAGGTCCAACCCACGCCACTGCCGTGTGTGGGCAGGCAGGGGAAGGGGAATGCAACCATGGCCTTGCATCTTCCATGCCTCTTGTTACTCCTTTGGTGAGCCCTGCTTGTGGGCTTCTGCCTGGGTGCACACAGGGGAGAAGGACCAGGCCTGGAGGGTAGCTGAGACTCAGAGAGAGAAGTATTGTTCCGGTGGCCCTTAAGCATCACCACTCATGTCGTAAGTAGGATGGCACTTGGGAGCATTAAAGACCAGTTTCTTTCTCCTTTTCTCCTTCGGTTGCTTCTCTCATCTGCATTCCTTTTCGAAGAGGAGCTGGGGAAGAAGCAGTCTGCCTGTGACAGTGCTGTGTGTGTGCTGTGACGCTCGGGACTTCAGCTTGTGACAGAAGCAATGCCCACAGGCCTCCCACGTCTCTGCACAGAAGCTCGGGCTGGGAAGCTCTGTCACCCTCCGACAAAGGTCACTTTTGCATCCCATCTTCTCAAAGGTCATGCCAAGGACCCCAGGTGCTTGAGAAGAGGTAGATAGCTTCCTTTTATTTCCTTATTTGGTTCCACAGTGCAAAAAATGTACCCTTTTTGGTTGCCTTCCCTTCCCTCAAAACAGGGATGCCCTGGTGCCCTGCTCACCCCCAAACAACAGCACGAGTTATCCTGGGCTGTGCCCAATCCACATCCAACCCTGGATCAGTGAATTTCCTCCCTTGCGCTACTTCACTGTGGAGCCACCCCATCCAAGTTCTTATTCCCACCCCATTGCTAATCCCTTTTAAAAAGAAAAAACCATTTGGCAGCAGCCCAGACCCCTGCACTAACAGGGTGCGTCTACACTTGCTTTCCTCTTTCGAAAAAGGCATGCAAATGAGGTAAATGGAAATGCAAATGAGATATAAATTTGCATATTTGGCACCTCATTTGCATGTTCTAGTTTCAAAAGAAGAAAGCCAGTGTAGATGCTGCTTTTTTGAAAGTAAACCCCATCTTCTAAAGAATCCTTCTTCCCATTAAATAAGGGAGGAAGGATTCTTTCGAAGATGGCTGGACTTTCGAAAGAGCAACATCTACTTTGGCTTTCTTCTTTTGAAAGAAACTCTTTCGAAATTAGAACATGCAAATGAGGTGTCAAATAGGCAAATTTATACCTCAATTTGCATTATTTATTTACTTCATTTGCCTATCTCTGTTGAAAGAGGAATGCAAGTGTAGACGCACCCACGCTGTTGTAAGCTGCAGTTTGAAGCCCTCATCCTAATAATGGATTTGGTTCTCTCAGAGCTGGGGAGGAAGGGCAAGCGATGAACCTTGTCTAACCACTCGTGAATGCCTTGTGCATGGGTGTGTCTCCGATAGAGACCATTGCCTTCCCTTTCTCTTTCTACCACAGCCTTTGCTTGTCACTGAGAGGTGTGGGAAAGAGACAAAGCCTGATCCTCAGCAGGTATACATGGCTCATTGGAATCAATAGTCAGGTTTCCACCAGCTGATGATGTCCTGACTCAGGCTAGGAGGTCTACTAAAAGAAATGGTTTATTGCTTCTTTCAAGTACAGAGCAAAAGGCTGACCCCATGATTGGGGTATTAGCAGGACACCCAAGTTCAAATCCTTGCCATGTCACAAATTCCCTGTGTGACCTGAATTAAGTGACTTAGGATCTCTACACCTCAGTTTCCCAGTGGGATGCTGTGAGGATTTGTGCATTGCACATGCTAAGAAGCTCATTTGTAACATAACGAGGGACATATAAGTTAAAGATGTATAACTCATCCCAGCTGGTGCTGAGCGTTTGTTTAGAGATGCGTGCTGCGTGTTTTAACTCCAAAGATCTTGCTAATCCACCAGCTGTCTGAAGGAGCTCTGCCAGAAACTTCAGGGCAAGATGTGGGTGCTAAGCTAACCAGAATAGAAGTTTGCTTATTTAGGTGTCTAGTTAACTTTAGGTACCCAAAGTTGGAAATGTGTGATTGCTTGGCAGGAAGGAAAGGGTACATTTTTAATTAGGTAAGGTGGGAAAGTCATGTAGGGTTAAACTCCTGTGTAATGTTCCAGCCGTGTGTAACCCTCAGGAGTGATGTTTCATTCAGAATTAGAGCTGGTCAAAACTTCTTCACTGAAACCCTAACCCACTGAAAAATGACTCCTTGCCTGTGATGAAATTTCAGTTTGATTTCCCAGTTTTTCCATGATTCCTTCCTTTTTTTTTTTTTTAACTTTAAGAGGAAGTGAGGAAAGAATTTAAGAAACAGAAAATGTTTCAATTGTGTTGCAAACCCAAAATAATTGCCCAAACCAGATAGCATTTTATCTTGTTAATTATTTAACCTATGCCCCTTGTTGTATAAGAATCATGTATCACCTCTCCATACTCCTTCTACCTGAGGAGCTGGCTAGAGTCTAATAGTTGGGTTCCTCGAAAACAGTACTAGCTAATCGGTCACTGTGTTGTTTGCTTTACAAGCTGGATTTGGCCTATTTGTTCAGTCCTAGCTTAAAATCAGCATGAGCTAAGAGTTTGGAAACAGAAATAGCTGCTGTATTCAGAGGCCGTGTCTACACTAGCCCCAAACTTGGAAATGGCCACGCAAACGGCCATTTTGAAGTTTACCAATGAAGCACTGAAATGCATATTCAGCACCTCATTAGCATGTGGGCAGCCGCGGCACTTTGAAATTGATGCGGCTCGCCGCCGTGCGGCTCGTCCAGGTGGGGCTCCTTTTCGAAAGGACCCCACCTACTTCAACATCCCCTTATTCCCATGAGCAGATGGGAATAAGGGGACTTCGAAGTAGCTGGGGTCCTTTCGAAAAGGAGCCCCGTCTGGATGAGCCGCACGGCGGCGAGCCGCATCAATTTCAAAGTGCCGCGGCTGCCCACATGCTAATGAGGCGCTGAATATGCATTTCAGCGCTTCATTGGTAAAGTTCGAAATGGCCATTTGAATGGCCATTTCGAAGTTTGGGGCTAGTGTAGACGTAGCCAGAGCGGATTATCTTTACTGTTTGCAAGAATCAGCTTATCTCTTCACTGCACCCCACTGACTAATTAGGCAGGACTCCTTTGGTTTGATGGGGCTGGCTTTTAATTAGGGTGGTGTTTGATTACGGTTATATTTGTACCCTAATAATGTTTTCATAAAGCTGCTTTGTGCTCTGGGCACTTCAGCCAAGCTGTGTGGGGCTGGGCTTTTGGAGTGTTTTATCTATAAAAGACTTTGAGACAAAATCTCAGTCACTGAGAAATTTACTTGAGAAAGAACTCCAGGATTTTATTGGTTGTCTGTTTCTTTATTTAGGTATAGTTTGGGCAAATTGTTATTTCTAATCATTGTCTTTGCGGACCTCCTTCCAGATAAACCATGAGTAAACGTGGTAGAAGTCATCCTACTGGCATCGGGGGGTTGCATGCAAAGCAAGAAACTGCATAGGGGCCCTGATTCTGTGAAGGAGCTCAGAAGTGCTGGGGTGTTATGGATGCCCAATATCTCGTTAACTTTAGCCAAGGAATAAAAGGCAGCACTGTTTTTTTTTCTTTCCTTGTAGAAAAATGTGATAGTGTGTAATAGGGATGAAGCTAAGAGGAATCTACAGAAATGTCAAAGTTGTCTAAAAATTGGTATTTGGCACCTCTCTGGATAGGAATATGGCTGCCCTAGCCTAGTGGTTACAGCCAGGGCCTGGAATCAGGAATCAAGCCAAGGGTCAGAGGTGGAGCCTGGAGTCAATGTTTAGAGTCAGAAGCTGGGCAAGGGAGCAGGACAGAGGGAGCAGGACAGAAGCAAGCCAGGCACAGGTGTTCTCCCAGCTGCAGGGCTCATTAACCTAACTGAGGCTGGACTGACCAGCTCCAGACTCAGCAGAAGGAACTGAACCTCACAGACCCTGACAGTGCCTCCCGAGCATTAACGTGTTTATTTCTTGCTGCTCCTTGGAGGTAGGAACGTGCTTATATCCCCATTTTACTGATCAGATGCTAAGGCGCAGAGATCAGATTTGCAGAGTTATATAGGCACCAAATTATATTCATTTCACAGGGGTTAGGTGCCTGAATAACTTTAATTATCTGCCTCTAAGTGACTTGCCCAAGGACCCACAGTTATTCTGCAACAGAGCAAGGACTCAAACCCAGGCCACTTAAGCCCTAAGTGAGTGTCAGTTGTTAAAACATCTTCCTCTTTGAGGTACTTCTTGGAAGCACTCAGGATTTTATGATGGAAATCTAGTTCTCCATTGAATTCTGCAGGATGATGTAAAGAAAAAGAGAGAGATTCTTATTGACTGTTAATTTCTGTAGGACTTTTCCATAAGGTCTGGATTGAGTCAGTGGGGGAAGGTTCTGCATACCTTGTGTGTATGTGTTTGTGTGAAATACCTTTGCAGTGCTTTTTTGTGCCAGTACTGAGTACTGGCACCTCGACAGCCCAAACTGCGGGATTGGCTGTGGTAGTGTGTGGTGGGGAGCTGGCTGAGTACCGTCTCCTCTTTATTTATTTATTTATTTACAAAAAAGCACTGTAGTTTTGAATGGTCACAGATCGTTGTGAGAGTCCTAAAGAGCAGAAACTCATTTCTGCACATCCAGATAAAGGCCACCTCAGCTGATGACTTTTTGAGATCGATCAGACTGCCCTCAAAGGGGAAAGAAACTCTGCTCAACTAGCAGACTGCACATGTTGCTCTCTGGGGAACTGGGGTTTTGGTGTCAAAATGAATTGCAAGTACAGGTACACAATATATTACTTTTAAGGTATGCCTTTGCTTTTTACTGCACATCACCTCACACCTGTATTCACTTTCCGCTCACTCTAACAATGCTATTTTCCTTCAGATCTTTGACACATGCTCTTTTATATTCTGTATCTTCTTTAAGCAGAGAGGCTCCACTGACGTGATAATACCTAGATAGATTTGGAAAATCCTCCTTGACATCCATACTTGGAGCTGAACATGACATCTATAGGGTGAAATCAGTTGCCTTTGAAATTGATTTGCAAAACCTAACAGTCAAATCTTTTAAATTAAGAGAGATTTAAGTGTGGCAGGTCCCTGGCACAAAGGTGAAAAAAAATTGTTGCTGGCTGAAAATTTTCACATGGAAATGTTTCTCAGGAAATACGGTTTAATAGAAATTAGTATTTTCATCAGGAAAATGATTAGTTTAACACACTTTTTTCATTGTTTTGATTGGAAGGATGGAAACAAACAAAGTCATGTCAACCCTGTATGTTTGTTTCAATCAAAAATGTTAATTTTTCCATTTCATCTTTCCTGACTGAAAACTTGTCAGAATTTTCCACCTCATGCAGTTTTTCTAGATTTTGTCTTTTCTTCGTATTTAGAACAGAAAGTAATTCCAAAATGTCAGAATTTTCCACAGAAGGAAAATTCCATTGTTTCAAAAGCTGTGACTTTTCCTGGCACCACATCACTTGTAATGCCACAGTTCTGCTCCTGTGGGAAGGGTTTTGAATAGGTTTGTGTTGGAAGTTGTGTCACAAACACAGCAGGGCAAATAATCCAAAATGAGTAATTTCTTCAGTGAATTTTGCTGTTTGCTGTTTGTGACTTGTCTGTGAAAATCTCACAATTGCTCAAATGTATCTATTACTTGATAAGAATTCTGGGGTATAATTCTTCGTAGTCAGTCATAGTTTGTTACATACTAATCATTATCAATATTTGTATATCAATATTGAAGGTTGGACCTGCGATGATTAGCTATATTACACTCATGGTAGGTTCTCAGAATCAGGGTCCTGGTGCAAATACATGTAATGAGAAAGTAAAATTACTTTTTTGTAAATGTTTTTTGATGTATGCATAAAATTTCCTGAATTTAAAAATTTTCTTTGCTGCAAGCTCATTCACTAGAATATCCAGGAAAAAAGTAAATGTAAGTGGACTGAATACAGAGGTGGAGTGTCTTTTATGTTCAATGTGTTATTATTTACACTATTGCTAGTATTATGTACTGCTTAGAGAATTCAGTTGAAATCAGGACCCTTTTGCACTAGGAACATGGTAGGAGACTGTCGCTCCAAACAGTTTCCAATCCGGGAGCTTGCCTGCACACAGAAATCGCACAGATTTAAAAAAAAAGTGGTCTGGAAAATATTAAAATGCTTTGTTTTCAGAGTAAGATAAATTAAGCCCTTTTTTATTTGAGTGTGTCTTTCTATTTTAGGTGCTTACAAGGCCCATAGTATCTGAGCAAGACCTCCCCATGTTTCAGTGTATTTCTCATCACAACACTTCTCTGAAGCAGGGCACGTCTGTTACTCCCGTTTTACAGACAAGGAACTGAAGCGTAGAGAGACAAACTGACTCAGCCAAAGTTGTGCAGGAACTGATTCTACGGTCAGCCCTCCAGCAACTGTCCAGATTTCCTCTCTCAGTCCACGGTAGCGGGTTGCACGGAGCAAACTACACTAGGTGCTAACTTCGTTAAAGCAACAAGAAGTCTTGTGGCACCTTATAGACTAACAGATATTTTGGAGCATCAGCTTTTGTGGGCAAAGACCCGCTTCATCAGATGCCGGTTCATCAAATGGTCTTTGCCAACCAACGCTGATGCTCCGAAATATCTGTTGTTATTCCCTAAGGTGCCACAGGACTTCTTGTTGTTCTCGAAGCTACAGACTGACACAGCGATCTCTCTGATATTCATTAAAGCAGTGCAATGACTGTGGACCCCCACCTAAATGCAGACAAGATGCATGGGGTACAGAGGCTACGTGACTTTGCCAGGAGCATGCTGCAGGCTTGCCGCTGAAGCGGGGATAGAATCCAGGAGTAATGACTGATTTGGCCAGCACCCTGTCCACTGGCCCAAAGTACCTCTAAAATCTATGTGCCGCACTTCCTCTGCTCTAGTCAGAAGGGAGGTTTCCCCGCTAATTGGGTCTTCAAGGAACTATTTTATTCTTTTTAGGTTGTTGTACCTGTCACTGGGGCATTGAGTGCCTGTCTTAGGGGCTCCCTTTCGCTATTCTTTTCAGCGGTGTTTATTTTCTTCTCTGGGCCCCTCCCCCATTCCTTGCAAGTTCCCGAAGAGCATTCAGACCCCATCAGGGGTCTCTGCAGATCCCCTAAGAAGATTAAGCTCGCTGAATATTTTATGCCCCCTGATTGACAGCTCTTGAGGACCTGTTGGAAGCCTGGCGCCCGCATTCTAGTTAAAAAGCAGGAGGGGGGGGAAGAGACAAGAAAATCACATACACCGGAAAAAAAAAATTGATCCTATAGGTCAGACCTGTGCTGATAGAAGGCAATAGGCTGGGGGTGGCTTCCCTCCCCTTCCTCCTGCAACACGCCTACCAGTCTCTACTCTGAAATAAAAGGAAAGTAATGGGATTTCAGGAGCCAGGGAGTACTCAGACGACATGGTCACCCCCCCTTGGGGCTCCAGTGTACATGCACATGGCCCCTAAAGGGCCATTGTAAACCTCCGTCCCTGACTCTCTTTCTATGCTGGCGCTATGCCTCTCCTAACAAGCTGACCCAGCCAAACTGATGGCCCCTCATTAGAGGCTGAATTGAGGAGGGAGTCGGTGCTCTCCGGCAGCCGTTTCCCCCCATTAATGACTGGAATAGCTCCCCACCCCTGGTTGAAAGGGGTGGGTGGGGGAGGAGAGCCGGTGACCTGTAAATTCTCATCAGACTGCTCTGGGTTTGCCTCCTAATCATTTTGTTATGAGTGGGTGAGAAGTTTCTCCTTTATTTGGGAAAACAGGGCCAAAGGGTTCCCCTGGCAGTTCCTTGGTGGAAGCGGGTAGAGGATAGGGAACAAGAGGAAGGCTACAAAAAACCCCCCAAATGTTGCTGCGGCCAGTGAGCAATCAGCAAGATTTACTGCTGCACTCGCCACAAAGATTAGTAGCAAAAAAAAAAAACAAAACAAAAAAAAAAAACCAAACCAGAGCCGTGTTAGCTGCTCCAGGAATAAGCTCATTGTTCAGAATCCATTTGTGGTGCATGGAGTTTAACCTGGGACCTACTTGGAAGAAATGGATAATGAAGACTCACTGACAATGGGTCTCATTCCCAGGGAGCTTGATCTGATACATGTTGATCATCAGCTTCAGAAAGTCACTTGGCACCTTTCAGGATCAGACCCCTTGGTGATCATGCATTTCTGGTCTCACAAGGGTTCAGCTCCTGGAAACTCATGAGTTCTTAACGTTTTAGCCATGAGCTAAACACTCCATGAGTTTCACTTTGACCCGTGAGCTCCTGGGCTCGTTCAGGCCCCAAACTTGAAGGGAAGTGCAGGGGTATTGGCTGTCTGGTGATGGCTCTTGGGAGCATGCCACTGTGCAGTTAAGCTGTGGAGTTCAGGCAGACAGGTCTGAGGTTTAGGTTTTAAGGAGTCTTCTCCATGTCTATAAAGTTGTGCCATGGTTGATCCCAGCTCCATCACCCTGCCATCTCAGCATGCCTCCATGAGACTTTGTGGTACCCTTTCTTTAACCCCTTGGAGTGGTCCTTGAAGCATAGAGGTGAGGCAAGTTTACAGGTGACATCATGAGGGGGTGTGTGAACTTGCACTTTTTCTACCCACACTGTATGTGGACCATGGGGTGAGACCCAGATGCCTTTGGAAGCTCATGGGATTGTTGGACTAGAGTGGGACCTGCAGGGGATCTGAATGGGCTGCTGCTTCAGAGCTCATTGGGGCTGACAGTGGATGGCGTGACCAAGGGGACATTTGTCAGAGTCATTGCTATGGCTGAGGAGGGAGGATGGGTTGTGAGAAGGGTTCACTAACTCTAGGGGACTTTTGTTTGGGGTAGGGGGTGAGTGTGGCAGTCAGGAGGACTTTTGGGCAGCTAGTAGCAGAGCAGGTTGGATCTCATGCCGGCAGTAGCAAAGTCTGGTGTGTGTACCTGGGCAAATAGCACTCATCAGCAGGGTGGAAGTAAGCATGTCAGAGGTCGATGAAAGAGGTGGGGGGATGGGATGGGAGGATTGTGGTTTTGGAAGTGGAATGTCACTCATGGGAGGCAAGACCTTCCACTGAGGGAAATGCCCACTTCTACCTGCCTCTTCCTGACCTTCCATTATCCCCTTTTGCTCTGTGGCTCTTATCTCACTAATCCGGCCTCAGACCTTCGGCCTGCTATACTGCCTCCCCGTAAGCTTTCTGTCAACTTTCCACCTTTACCTGCTGGGCCAAAATGCCAGGTGTGACCTCAGACATGTCCGGCTCCCTCACAGTGCCACATGGCCTTCAGTGAAGGAGCAGGCAGTGGTAATGGGCTGAGAGAGAGAAGTGGGTAAACTAGCAGGAAGAAAGCACATATTGACTGGCTACCTTGATCCTGGGACTGCATTCTGTGATCCTTTCTTTTGGCATAGGAGGAAGAGGGGATCTTTTGGGTGCTGCTAATTGTCAGGAACATTGAAAAGGATTTATGTGCAGACAGGGTCAGAGCAACCATTGGCTGTGGAATCTTGTGGCAATGACAAGGAGGACTGAAAATCTGGTTGGGGGGATGCAGAGAACCACAGAAGGTGACAGAGATGGGGAAACTTCTGGCTGATGTGTGTGTACTGGAATGGGGACTTCGCCTTCCCGGCAGGTTTGTGTTGCATCATCTGGGATGTTTGGACTGCCCCTTAAATCTGGGAAATCTTGGTAGACCAGGGTGGTGAATTACCCTGCGTGCTTGCCTGTGATATGAAATCGAGGCAGGATCTCCTTCCTGGCAATATAAACTTGCCTCATCTTGGCTCATCCTTCCACAAAGCTTTATGCAGGGTCTTTCACAGGCCTCTTAAAACCCCTGTGAAGATCATTAAACAGAGCTTCAATATTTTCAGCTGAAGTGTGCATTGGCAATTAAGACCTTGGCTCCCCTGAACGCTGGATTTTACAGAGTGTACAAAGGGCTTGGCATGTAAAAGGTTCAGACAATTTTAGAAAGCATCCATGGAGCCAGTAAGTTATCTGATAACATCACCTATTTAATGTCAATTAGTGTTTTTAACAACCAGTTGATGTCCCATTAACTTGCAAACGCTATCTTGGTGAAATGCCAGTACAGTCCTCAATAGTGCTTCTCTGGCCAAAGTACATGGCATGGAATCTGCTCCTCAGATTGCACTTTGCCTGAAGCCTGGCTTCTTTCTTTCTTTGTACAGGGGGAAGAGGGGATCTTTAGTAACTTTATCATTATCAGGAACATTGAAGATTTATGTGCACACAGAGTCAAAGGAACTATTGGCTCTGGAGTCTTGTGGCAATGCAAGAAGGACCGAGAGTCTGGCTGAAGGAAACTTGCCTGTGTACCCTCCAGTCTTAGCAGGGTTCCTGGGAACACGGTCAAGGAGTAAAGGAGAGAGAAGCACCCAAAAAGCTTGACCCTTGGCCTAGTCTATAGCTAATTCACTGACACTGTACGGTGACCCCCAATCCTGAGACTTTGGTACAAGTCCATATCTCAGTCTCGTACTTTCCAGGGACTGAGATTGCTGCAGACAGTGAGTGACTTCTCTGGAGGCCAAGGGATGGATGGAGTGCTCGGAATTGCTCAAGAGAGAATACTCTTCACCCCTCTAGCTCCCTGGTATAATGGTGCTTCCAATCTTTTCCATCCATGTGTGGATTTTTTTTCTATCTATGTCTAGAATAAATCAGGGATAGCTCAGTGGTTTGAGCTTTGGCCTGCTAAGCCTGGGGTTGTGAGTTCAGTCCTTGAGGAGGCCATTTAGGGACTGGGGCAAATAGATGTCAGGGATGGTGGTTGGTCCTGCCAAGAGGGCAGGGGACTGGACTAGTTGACCTCCCAAGGTCCCTTCCAGCTCTAGGAGAGAGATCTCCAATTATCTCTTTCTACGTGCAAATGTGCCCCACTAGTAGGAAAAACTGAAAAGCCTAGCTGGGGGCACTCTGCTGGGCAGCCTTTGGATCTCTCCAGGATGGCTGCACTCAGCTCACAGGGGAACTCTACCAAGGAGGCAGACCCAATAGGCTTTGAAGGGGGAATTTTCCTCTCCCTTTCAGGTGGAAGAATGGACCTGTGGATTGGGCTCAATTGGTGTACTCCAGATAAGCATATGGGCCTGAATCTGATCCCATTTACACCCCCTGGCTATTTGGCTATTTTTGCTAGAATCTCTCCAGATTCACACTAGGGTAGATTCTGTCCTAATGTGTCAGTGGGAATGAAAAGCCTAATGGTGAGGCCCTATCTCAGGGCACGTGATGGAGGAAGAGTCACAAAGCAGCGACACTTGCAGAGGGCACATCCCCTGCAGGCATAATGTTTCCTTAGCTCCACACAGGGTGGTCTAACTCCAACTTACCCCAAGAGTGGGCTACACCTCAAAGACACCAATCAGATACGAAATCCTGTCACAATGTCCCCCCAACAACCCAGAACCTTAACTGGCTCTGCAGAAAGTCCAAAGTCTAGAGTGGTTTAGATACTAAACTATCCCTTAGCAACATAGCTCCCCAGCATGGCCAGCCAACTCTACCACAGTACCTTCCTCCCATCTTTGGCATGCCCTGGGAGAACAGGCCTTAGATCTCTTCCCTTCCAAATTCTCCCTCTTCCTTCAAGTAAATGGCAGGTACCACACAAGCTATTGCAGGCCGTTTTTCTTGCTGAGGCCAGCTTGTTGGTCTATTGGCAGATCTTTGGTTCTCTGTCAGCCACACAATCCCATCTGAACTCAGACAAAAGAAGCTTGCAGTAGAAAGGAACTCAGAGCTGCACACATGCCACAGAATAGCCTGGCCTCTCAGAGCCTGCAGCAGTGACTTAGTGGATTTGGGAGGCTACGTTTTCTGATCAAGGAACACTTCTATGTCCTAGGTTACAGGAAGGATGGTGATGAATTTAGGCTGCTCAGCATGTCTCATTCTGACTTATCCACGTGGAAGAAAGATTTCCACAGCGGTCCTGCATCCATCATCTATCATTCTCAGTGCAGTGCAGGATAAAGGGCTCTTCGGTATTGCCCTGTCCATTTATCCATTGTCAGTTCAATACAGCAAAGCTCTGTTCGTGGCCACCTCTGTTTATAAGGCATCCAACCCCCACTCAGGACCTCCTGCAGTGTTCAATACAGGCCCTACCCTGTTTCTGCCATGGCTGCTTTGGGGAAGGCAACTGTCTAAACTCTGCGTTCTAATACTTCGACTTTGCTCTGATGGCCTGAGCATGGCAAATTCATTTAAACCACCTGTGTGATACATCTTGCACATGTGGGACTGTGTAAAGACTGTTATAGTAATAACAAGGTGGGAAAACCTATGGTTTCTCATTATGATGATGAACAGGTATGAAAAAAATAAGAACCCTGCCCTGCTGACTGTGTTGCCCATGTTCTGTAACAAAGTGGGACTGAAGAATTTGTAAAGTCCTGAAATGTCTGGGTAATTTTTCTCCCTTTCAGTCTGTGGCCAGGATTTGAGTCAGAGAAGTCAAAATACCACATGAAAGACTGTTCTTTTGACACTTGTGGTTGTGAGCAGAGGCAAGAAGTGCCAGAAATCGCGCACGATAACTGCTTCCTCTTAAGATTTGCAATCCCAGCTGTGCAGCATTGGGAGGTTTGCTCAATTTGCATTTGCACCCATTAAGACAGCAAACATCTGGGGGCCGAGTTGAGCCAAACTTGGGGCCCTGTCTTATAAGGAGCTACATGTGGGTGGGGCCCAGCATCTGCATAGAGCTCAAGCTGATTTGAAAGTTGTGCATTTCTTAAGTTCTTCTCGTGTTCATGTGCATGATTCCAAAGAATCCAGGATTGTCATTTTTCCATATCCAGGAGAGAACAGAGTTTCCCGCTGAGGGTGTGATCATGTTTCTTGAGAGTTTCCAAATTTATTCTGGGAAAAACTGTTGCTGAGGGGACATGCTGTCTCTCACTCATGAGAGAGCTTACCTTTATGCCTGTAAAAACTGCATTTTTGCCTTTCAAGAAACCAGCTGAAAATCTGAAGTGAATCCGCAAATGCTTTGGTTTGCATGGATTGGGATTTTCCCACAATTTTGCCAGCGGTGAGCATTTTCTATCTAATTTGCTCTTTCTGTTTTAGAAGGCCAACTAACTTTATGCTGATTGCAAGTGTTTTGGGGCCTGTGGCAAGGAAGGAGTTAAGGATTCTGACTCTTTATGCCATCCACAGCAGGGAATGACCCAGTTTAGAAGGGTTAACAGTATTTGGTTTTTCAGAACTATTTGTTATATCAAGTTAGTGCAAGCAGAGGTTGCAAAGGTCACCACTCCTCCCTCTTTAGTCTCACCCCCCCTCCTTCCCTTGTTTCTTCTCTAATCTGATGACCTCAGACACAGCTCTTTCCTTATGATGTTCTTGACAGCATCTTCAGACAATATGTAGCTTGACGCCAGTCGTCTCTGCCTTTCTCTCCTGCCCCTCAGGAGAGAACCTTGCATGCTAAAAGGCACTTTGTGCTGTGGGGAGGAAAGCCATAGCAATTTGTTCTGTGGTTTTTGGACATGAGTAGCTCTGCAAACAGTTTCCCTTCCATGAGCACCTCATCCTCTTTTTCCTTTTTTTACTCTCTCTCTCTCTCTCTCTCAAGAACAGTAACATCCTTCCATAATTCTGACTTGCCAAGAGTACTTCCTGATCCTCTGTCCCTTTCATCTCATGAGAAGACATTGGTTGGAACTGACTATCCTGCTCTGAGCGGCTCCAAGTGCGAGTTTTTTGAGGGGTGCAAGGTGATGGGCGACTGTTATTGGATGACAGATGGCAACATGGGGTTTGTGCCTATGCTTTGCAGGCTAGTGAGGCCAGAGTTGCCTCTGGCCTCACTGGCCAGAGTTGCCAGTAGAAAATCGCTTTATTGGTCTGCTGTTTGCCCCCACACCCAGAGTGGATCTTGGCAAGGTGTCCATTCGTGGCCTGATCTTCAAAGCTGTTGAGCTCCCAACAAATCTCATGGAAGGCAGAGGAAGCTGTGGCTACTCTTTATCTTTGAAACCAGGGCCTCTGTGTGTTGTTAATTTTCATGTGCAAACATGTTTGAGTCGGACCAGCATTGCTATGTTATCATTACGCCAAGGGGAGATGCAGAAACTGGGTAGAAAAGGCCTGGCAAGACACTATGTTCTTGGTTAGCATTAGGTACTTTCTCACTAGCCTGCACGTATGACCCTGGCTGTCTGGCTGCTAAAGATTATGCTCCCTTGTGGTCTTTTCCAGATGCCCATCCCTGCAACCAGAGCTGGGGGAACCACCCTAGCCCTGGAGGATGAAGTTGGGAGGAGGTATAATGGATTATTTTGTTTACTTTCCAGCACTTCAGTCTCCCATATCAGCAGTTAGACCTGGTTTCTGAGTTGTGTGCTATTCAAGGGGCAAGGAATCTTCCAACCCTGAAAATCCTTGGTCCCCTGAGGGAGCTAAATGACCACTCTTAGCAGTGTTAAAGTTATAGCTGTTGCTAGCAGTGCTCCCAGAGCTGGGTTGCTGCCAGATCTCAGCATTTTCAATAAAGTGGAGTGAATGAGAGGTGCCGGGGGGAGAGCCTGTGTGTTTAAATTCAAAAGCAAATTGCAATTCAGTGTTGCTCGCACTGCTCCAGTGCTTGCTTCCTGTTAACATTCAAGTGCATGAGCATTATTAGAGCAGATGTTCATTAAAAGCAAAATTCAGGGTTGGTTCTGTGAGGTCAGTTTTACATCCAGGTATCTCCACTGAACTCAATGGAGCAGCAATCAATTAAACCAGTTCCACCAGTTTACACAGAGTGGAGAATCAGGCACTCTGGCCTAAATGCTCATGTAACTGGCCACAGTGCAGTTAGAATGATCTATTTGATGGTCACATTTCAATGCGCAGTTTGCCTTTCTGATGGTTAGTTGCACAAGTTTCATGGCATTATTTCTGTCTTCCAAATGTATGACTAATCAAACACATAGTGTGAGATTTGTGACTATTACCAATTGGTGCTTTGTTGTTTAATTTGGCAAACAAAAAAGGGAAAATTTGTTGAATGTGTTTTTTGTGGCAAATTGTTTGTTCAGCTCTAATGCTTGCTATGAAGCTTGAGAACAAGGCAATTTTCCAACAGCTGGAAGGCAAGCAGAATGAATAGTATGATAACATGGTAGTTTCCATAAAAGAGTGAGGGAAATGTGAGCTAATGGATTATGCTCAGGTGTAATAATTGGGATATTGTGATTCTACTTCCAATTTGCACACTGCCCCTCTTCATAGCGTTAGACAAGTCACCAAGCTTCTCTGCCTCAGTTGTCCTATCCAGAAAGTGGACTCATACTTACTCACTTATCTACCACACACACACAAACTTTGCTCCTTTACACCGAAGCTGTTTGTGAACAGCTAGAGTGTACAACAAAAGTTCTGAAGCCACAAAGTTGCTGCCTTTTGGGGTGGAGGGAGTTTTTCAGCTGACCGCCTGCCAAAGAGAGTGACACAAAGTTTATCATTGCAAACCCTCTGTGAACCAATGTGAGACATCCCTGAATGGGGATTTGGAATTTCAGAGCACTGTAAAGTTGCTGAGCTGATTTTTACACAGTTCTTCCTTTTCAACTTTCCACCAACCTCAGGGCTAGCAGTTTTTGGCGTGATGGGAAAGCAGAGCTCTCGGAGGCTACGTCTACACTGGACTGAGAAAGTTGATTGCAGATACGCAATTCTAGCTATGCCAGTTGCATAGCTAAAACTGACATATCTCTCCTCAGCTAACTTGGCTGTCTACCCAAGGGAAGGTCAATGGGAGAGTTATTCCAGGGTGGTGTAGACCTGCCTTTAGGTACATTTATGCTTCTTGCTCCTAGGCCTTTCCAAAGCAAGGAAGATTACTTGTGCACGCCTATCATTTAGCATCCTTCTCATCTCCCAGGCCAACTAGCTCAAAGGACAGTGCCACAATAGCTCCCTGGTTTGCATATTGGCCTGCTAAACTCAGGGTTGTGAGCTCAGCCTTTGAGAGGGCCACTTAGGCATCTGGGGCAAATAGACTTTTAAAAAAGGGATGGTGCTTGGTCCTGCTAAGAGGGCAGGGGACTGGACTGGACTGGATGGCCTCCCAAGGTCCCTTCCAGATCTATGAGATGTGTGCGTAAGATACGGTCTATTAAATACAAAGCAAGATGCTGCAGCAGGGAGGAAAGCATCAGAACATGAGTGGAAACTGGCAGGAGGACCTGTGAAAGGCCTAAAGTTTCCAGCTTCAAAAGACAGAAAGGAAGTGAATGAGTGTAAAAGGATTCCCTTTCCCTCCCACCCCCACCCCTCCCTGTCCTTCCTCCCCACCCCTCCCTGGGAGATGGGAGAAGAAACTTGGCAAGCCATCTTGTCGCCAATCAATCTGTGGTGTAACAATTAGCACTTAAGCAGCACTCACGCTAAACACAGGCTCACAAAACACTTAAAGAAGAAAGGCGGGGGGGAAACCCAACACAACAACAGCCGGGGAAAGCTGGAACGGATCAATGCTGTGCAGAGCAGGAGGCATTATTGGCAAGAACTACGGCACTTTAAGTGTGCGCTCTCTGCATTGAGCAATTAGCTAGCAGGACCACTGTAGGGAAGGCAACTTCTCCACTGGCCAATACCCTCCCCCTCCTGCCCACTGCTTCCCCCAAGAGGTGTTTGATGACAGCTTCATTTGTTAGCATGATTCTATAACTGGCGGCGCCGGCATCCTTTCCGTTACGGAAGGCAGTGCAAGGGGAGGCCAGGGAGTGGGCTGTCTTCCCCCCCCCCCCGCCCCCAAAACCCCTTGCCCATCAACCCCATGGTAACTGAATACAGTAGACATGGAGTCTGTCTGCACGCTGGCTAAATTGAGTGTAATGGGTTTTTTAACGTGGTGAAAGAGCTGACTGTTTTTCTCGCCTCTAAGAAAGGAAGGCGGAAGTTACTCCAGTGGCTACTGCCCAGCAGATGAAAGTAAACTTTTGTTTAGTAAAGAGCAGCAGACTGCCTTCGGCTTGTTCCTGGCAAGGCTGTTCTTTAACGAAAGGACAGAGGGTGAAAAACAAATGCTCCCTGCTTCCTGCCCTATTTCTTGCTCTGAAAACGGCCCTGATGTCTGGCTATGCTTCCCGGAGACAGTACAGAGCCTGGTTTTCAGACGGTAAAGAAAGGCTGTGGCCTTTAGTGGACTTCTTGTATGCTCGCTTCAGCGCATGCTCAAGTGCCAGGCTGACCTGTGCCTATCTTGGGAAGGAACCCACAGTTCTCCTGAGAGGTGATGGAGGTGCTGAGCTTGGAGTAGAGGATGGTCCTGTCTTAGGGCCTCCAAACAGCATCTGTTGTTGTTGAATGGTTAGTTATTTGGGGCTCAAAAGCTGAACAGAGATCATAATGGCAAATAAGTGACCCCAATGAAGGGTCTCTGGCTTGAGAGAATAGTTTTGCCTCCTGGCTAATAGCCACTGATGGAGTTGATGAACTTACCTAGTTTTTTATGATAGTCTTTGTCTTTACAACCTCCTCCGACAGAGAGTTCCACAGGTTGACTGTGTGTTGCATGAAGAAATATGCCCTTAAAAATCGGATCCGCTGGTAGCTTGCAAACCATCATTCCCCATTAAGCCTATCTGTTCTTGTGCCAGCCAGGAAAAAAATTTCGGTACCCTCTTGCCCTCCTAGCACACCCCTGAGCAGCAGGGCAGCTCTTCCACTTAGAGCTGGAGGGCTTTGCAGAAGGGTCCATTTACTGGTGCTTAGCACCCCATCCCCACAGAGGACTTGATAGGTAAGAGGAAAATGATTAATCCTCTCATCCAGTGATGTTCTCCTGTGGGGAGGAGTATCTGCCAGGAGCCATTGGCTTGGATCACTCTCATTCTCTCCTCACAGGCCTGAAGTGAGTTTGACAAGCTCTCTCAGTGGATGGAAACAGGCCGTGTCTCCCACTGGGACTTTGCAGCTCTGGAGACTGACTCTTCAGAGTGCTACTAGAGGGTGTAGGGACCCAGCCCTCTCTTCTCCCACTGAGGGGATCAGTCACCTGACAGGCTGCTGAGCCCTCTGCCACCATAGCACTGCATGGTCCTGCCAGTATGTGGGGATGTGTGGGTAAATCAAGGAGGGCTGCCAATCACAGCCCTTTTAGCAGCACTCAGTTCCCTTGAGGAGATTAAGGAATGTGCATAAATTAAAGGCAACCTCTTCCGCTCACCCTGAATTTCAGCTAGAATAGAGGAATGCCACTGTAGCATCAAGGTCCTGGTAATGTTAGATCAAGGTCATGATGGAATCTGAGCATGGCGCTACCCAGGAGACCCATTGGCACTTCCTACATTGGTTGCGCATAGTATCACAGCCAGGCAACCCTGGTGAACACATAAATACAATAAAGCCTTTGAACATCCTTTGAGTTGGCCTGTATCCTAATACCTAGCTTCTGTTCAGAAGCTTCATCCACTGGCCACTATGCAGATAGGAAGGGGGAAGGTCTCGGGATCATTCATTAACAGCAAGTGGTGTTAAATTGGAAAAGGCTGGCTTCTTCACCAAGGGAGGTGTGGGCAGGGAGGCAGGCAAGCTTTCTTCCTTCCTAGGGTGTGAAGCCCTTGGCTAAGCACAATCGCCAGTGAGCAAGATAGGGCTTTGCCTCTTGAGTGGGTATTGAATACAGGTTGTGACCCACGGCATATTAATAGGGGAGGGGCAGGATTATTAATGTAGACCCTATATGGGTGACAGATGCCCCCCCAGGGTGTTAAATGCCCTTGGTTCAACCTGCCAGGCTAATTTGGGAAACAAAGACAACCTCAAAGGTAGGCCTGAAAAAAAGAAAAAAAGAAAGGATCAGGAGTTGCAGAATACAACTATCTGTGCTACTGACACTGGAAGCTGCTGCACAGATTTGTGCATTCTTTTCTGAGGCGCAGGAGGTGTTAAGATGATGCCAGATGGGGCCATTAAAGCTGTGCAAATGATGATGAGCACATGGGGGACTCCTAATGGATTTGTTTTGGAAGTGTCTGCTAGAGCTGCTGAGTGAGGCGCGTCAATTTTAAAAGCCACTTGGAAATTCCTTCTGTGCCTGCATGTTTTATCTTCCTTGTTTATTCCAGTGTGCTATGGATTTGACACACTGGATGCTCATGAACATGTGTTTGCCGCTTAGTCATTTGCTTTGATGCACTGTGGTTTGTGCCTTAAAGCACTGGGAATGCTGGATGGAATGACATCTCCCAACCCCATGGTATAAGGAGATGGCTTTCATTGAAACTAACCATTTAATTACAATTGCTGGGGAGAGGGAGCTTACCATTTGTTGCAAGCTGAGTGCACGTTGTCTGTGGGCACAAACAGGTCATTGAAGAGAGAAAATGAGAAGCTGAACACACAGTAGCTGAGAGCCAGCAGGGGACTTGTGCTGTCCTATACACCGTTTAAACCCTGAAGTTTTATGTGAGACTTAACTGATGTATAGATTTTTTGCTGGCTATCTGCACAGAGGTGAATTTCACCCCAAATTGCACCAGTTTAAAGAGTGATACATAAAAGTTGGCTATTACTGACTCACATTTCCAATGGTGAAAGAAGAGGACCAGACAGGAGACAGGTTGCCACTATTTACAGATGACTGAGACAAGGTTCCATGAATGTTTTGATCGGCAAAGAACATAATCTAAAACAGGGAAATTGGAGATGACCCAGATCCTGTCCTGTACTTCCTCCAGATCTGGGAGGTCTTTGGCTCTGAGTCCATTTCTAGTGGGAATGTATCACAATCAACAACAATCGCTTGTAAACTCCAGGTCACGGCTTATGACAGGGGTTTATGCCTTTTCACTCCTGCAGTTAGCAGGATCCCCTCAACCTGTCTAATGTAATCCAAACCACTGGAAATTTCACGTTCATAAACAAAAAACAGCCCTCTTGGCAACGTAAGAAAATAAGTATGTTGAAAGTGAAAACTTTATTAATTGGTATGTAAAGGAGAATGCACATACATAAAAACAGGAACATATTTCAATAGTTTTAATGAGATGGGTGAGCCTGAGAACCAGCAGCTGGTCATGGAAATTTCACGCCACTTTGTACACTCGGGTTTAGGGGATTGTTATGCAGTAACACGAGGCAGCATAAGGCTCTATTAATCTTTTGAGAATGATAGAGAACCAGGGAATCCCAACAGACAGAAGATTTCCTTTGTATTATAGGAACTTCTATCTAACACCTAGAATTATACCTTAAGCAGTCACATTCATACAGGTGCATGTACATACACGTCATCATCATACCTCACTCACTAGACCACAACTTCTTTGGAGAGTCTGCCAGTACAACCCCATCCACATGACAGCATTGTGCAGTTGCCCATATTTCCTCTGTTGGGGTGGCAGCCAGTGCTTGGCTTGTATTGTCATTTACATGTGTGCAAAATAGATATAAATACCCCACAAAACCAGAAAGATGGCCTTTTCCACCTAGAGTTGCACTGTTGTAAAGCACGGCAACAAGATGTGGGGCGAGGCACAATCAAGGCTCCAGTTAACAAAGTGGGTTATGTTAGTGCGGGTTGGAAGATGGGATGTATTTTCTGGGCAAATTTTCACTAGAAATAGAGGATTGCTCATGGTTTTGCTGTGGTATTATGAATCCATGTCTATTACCTCATGACTTTATGATAAGGTGTCATATGTCACTATTGAAACTTCTTTGAGCTCCTGCGTAGGAACACTCAGCTCTTCTGTTGAGTTACCCTAAACTCAGATCCTGTATTGAGATGCAAGGTAAATACTGCTGAGTCTTGCTGGCAGCTGGGTCCGTTTTCCAAGATGACTGTCAAGCGGATGAGAATGTCTCTTAGGGCCTGAAGGAGTGAGAACAGAATAGATCTTGGAGGAACACTAATGAGAAAGCCAAACTCGAGAAGAAATCACAGGCTTAAGTTTATTCTGTGTTACTGTTCTTGAGTTTCCACTAACAGAGTACCATGGGAAGGGAACAAGTTTGGGATGCTGGCTCAGGAGCTGAATGTGTGGCTCAGCCCATTCACAGGGCAAAAATAAAACTTCCCTTCTTCCCACTTTGAAGCAGCATCTTCTCTGAAGTGGGAGAGTGAGATGTCTACAGATGACTGAGACTGGGGAGCTTCGTGGACAGTGGGGAACCTGTGGGGTGAAATACAAAAGAGTGTTGATATACCGCCCCAGTGAGGGTGAGCCTAGGAACCAGTCTCCAGGCTCTAACATGGTAACATAGAATCTCCCACCGTAAGACCACCAGTGCTGTTTTATTCTTGTGTCACAAATGAAAATACTACCCCTCTGTTGCTTTCCCAGACCCAGGCAGAACATGAGTTCTGATGGTGTGGGGCGGGTGGTTTTGTGGTGTTCTCGTATACTTTGATCACTGGAGAAGGAAACAGTGCATGTATCAGCACCCTCCCTGCCTCTGCTGTGAAAGCAGGTTGCAGGAGAGGACAAAACCTGCCCCTATGGTCTGTGATTCTGCACATCTTGCCAGCGGTAACACTTCAGACTGCAAAAATACAAGTGTATCACAGTCCGAACCCAAGCCCATGCCTCAGAGCTCTCTCCCTCCTTCCAGCAGGGAGCATTGCCTGGAGAGACATCAACTTGAAATGTTTTCACTCCCAGCCACCACCTTCCAACTCAGGTTGCTGAGAGAAGAAGAAAAAGGCTTTTAACACCATTCAGTGACCCAGCCCTAAATATACTCTCCTGGATTCGCTGTAGCTGGGGAGAGAGAAGGTCAGCTCCGCGGGGCTGGAAGAGTGAGAGGAATCGTGTCAACAGGCTGTTCCCGCCATGTCTAAGTGGTGAATGATGAGCTTATGACACTGCAAAGGCAGCAAGGGTGCTCACCTGGAAAATGTTGCAGGGAGGCTGTCATGGGTGTTTAAGTGCTGACAAGATGTGTCTGAGAGGTCCTTGCAGTGCATTTAGGAAAACAGCAGTTTCTCTCTCTCTCGCCTGGTTCGTGGTTCAGAAGAGAGCCTGCAGGGCTGGTTAGCAGTGAGTAAGGTTGCAGCAAGTTGTATAGCTATCTGAAAGGGGAAGTGAAATTATTTAGCACAATGGAATGCTGCTTTTCTTTCTGTTGAGAGACTGGATCTATCAGCATAAAGCGGGGATATTAACACTCACTGATTCTTGGACTTGATCCAAAGCCCGCTGAAGTCAGTGGGGAAAATTCTCATTGGCGTCAATGAACTCTGGATCAGGCCCCATCTCACCAGTGCCCCAAATCATTAACCTATTTGGTGCACTATATTGTTTCTTCCTCAGGAAGGTGGTCCCTGGGTTGCTTCATTTGCCTGCTAAGGGGGTGTCATTGGGTTGAAAAATACAGCCCAGAGTCTTTTGCACTTCTGAAGTGGGGAAGCTTCAAAAGAAGTTGTGGTAACAGACGTGTCAGAGGCCTCTCATGTGCACCTGGAGACCCCAAGAATACTGCAGGGGTGGTGCGCAGCAGAAGCAGACACACAGCGGGAGTCAATGCTCTGAGGTCAATCCACTAGCAATTGATTGAGCAGGTCTAGTGCAGACCCACCAAATTGACCACAGATCACCCTGCAGTCAACCCCGGTACTCCCAAAAAAGAAGAGTAAAATAAGTTGTAGAGAGAGTTTCTCCTGTCAGTCCCCTGCAGTGTAGACCCTGCGGTAACTTGACGTAAGGTACGTCAATCCAGTGACGTAGTCCATGTAGGTTGATTTTCTGTGGCAGTGCAGATGTTGGCTTAGTCTGTACCCAAGGAGACCATGGAGAGGTGATAATTTATAGTCACTGGCACAAGAAAGGTGAAGGCTCCGATCCCACTTCACATGGGAATGTGAGATAGCATTAGGAACTGAACTTCATTCCAGCATCCTAGTGGTATGGCTTATCCACAACATTACTTATCAGTTTAGAGCAATGATTTGGTAGCAGTCTGGATGTAAAACTAATGGATCTTATAAACCTAGACAAACCCACTATTCATAGTTATTGTTATTTAAGAGCCCCAGGGATGAGGACATCTGTTGTGCTAGGCACTGTGGAAGCACAGAACAAAAGGACTGTTCCTGCCCCGAGGAGCTGACAATCTGAGTAAGACATAAGGCAACAGGTGGCTAGGGAGAGACAGCGAGAGGAGACAACACTGGCCAAAATGATATACATTGGTCTCAGCATACCAGTTACCTCACTGTTATCAAATGTTTTGTGGGTATCACAGAAAAGGAGGGTTTTGCAGAGGGGCTCAGAGATGGATAATGCGGTAGTTGTGTGGGTATTTACGAGCTCTTTCCACCGGGGTGGCAAGGGAGAAAGAGCAAAAGGCTTCTTTGAAAGTTCACTTTAGCATATTTGACCATCCTGGCCCTGGCACCTTTAGAATCCCATCTCTTCTGTGAAGTGTTGCTGAATAACACTGAGTTCCTGTGGAAAAGATATTGCTTGTCTGCAGGTGGAATGTTTTTGTTGTCAGAACTGTATCATGGGAATTATTGGCATAGTCTCCTTGTGGGCTAATTGTGAATTAAATAGCAGACTGGAGGTGTGACTGGATGAGTAATGTATGGGAAGGGAGACAGTGCCCTCTGAGCTTTTTTCTCTCTCTTTAATGTGTATCAGCTTCTCCCATTGAATTCAGGACTTATAGCTAAGATGGGAGGTAGGGTGTGCCACCAATGGCATGTTAGGTAAAACCTCATGCACTGGCAAAACTAATCTACCATCTTTCAGGAAGATGAGATGGGCAGATTCTGACCTCCCTTGCACCAGTTTTATGTTGGAGTAACTATTTACTTCACTAGAATAGCTCCTGATTTACACCATTGTGAGAAAGATCAGAGCCAGACCCTTAGACTTTTATTGATCTGACCTTTGTGTCTCAGCAAAATCAAAGTAAAAGGTTGAAGTTTTTCCCAGCTTTTGAAGGGGAAGAAATGTGAATCCATTTATGTTTCTCTTCTGTCAGTTGCACTCTTAATTACTAGATTTCTGTCCTTCCCCACTAGTCATTTGGGAGAACTTTGCTATGTTTAGCCCTTGAGCCTGACCTTGCATCCTTAAAAAGACCAGAGGAGAGGAAAGAGGTTTAATGGGATTTAATTGGGGACATCTTTGCCCATCAGCCTCTTCCCATGGGTAACCTGGCAATGGGGAGGTTTAGCTGGGCCCCCCACTAGTAAGTCAGGTTTGGAAGGGTGGAGGGGAGAGAAGGAGATGTGGCTGCCTCATAGTCATGCAGCTGTCATGCCAGGTTACCCAGCAGATGGGAGATGGTGCCTGCAGGAAACTGAGATGATTCCCACCTGTCCTGACCTAATGAGGATGTTTCCGATGTCAATAAATATTTCCTGATCACAGCATAGTGGCAGTAATGTCAGCAGCCTGCCCGTCATGAGGAAGAGAGGACAAAGAATTGGGGGATGACGGAGATTAGTTCGGATGGAGGCAAGAGAAGAGAACTTGAATAAGAAGACTGGAAAGAGTTTGTCTGAACAGGAGATTAAGAGAAGTGGTGGGGTGGAGGGAAAAGAACAGCAGGAAGAGAGGGGAAAAGAGGATAAGGGAGAAAAAGGAGGAAAAAGTAGATGGGGAGAAAAGAATCAGAGTAACAGAGGGACAAACTGGGTGAAGAGAGAAATGCTATGAAGAAGGATCAAGAAGGAGGGAAAAGACAGAAGGTGGCCGGTTTGGACAGGGCCCACGGAAAGTAAAACAGCAACAGAAGTGACACTCTGCTCTCCTAGAGGCTGGAGGGGAATGGGGTAAAATACTGAAGGCCAGGATGGTGCTGTATGAGCAGAACAGAATGGGGGAAGCTTGAACAAAGCAAATGCCGTCTCTGGCTCCTAGGCAGTATCTGTTAGTATCTAGGCCAGAGGTCTGAAAGCACCTTGCTACGGTGGATAGTAACAGAGAGATAGCTGTGCTAGTCTATATATTATCAAAACAAAAACGCAGTCCAGTAGCACTTTAAAGACTAACAAAATAATTTATTAGGTGATGAGCTTTTGTGGGACAGACCCACATCTGAAAAAGTGGGTCTGTCCCATGAAAGCTCATCACCTAATAAATTATTTTGTTAGTCTTTAAAGTGCTACTGGACTGCTTTTTTGTTTTGCTATGGTGGGTTTGTATTGCTGTCACCTTCATTTAAAATTGGGGAAGCAAAAGCACAAAGAGAGGAAGTGACTTTACCAAGGAAGGTTATAACAGCAGGGCCAGGACTAGAACCTGATCCCAAGCCCAGTGCACTAGTCATATATTTATTGTGTCTCCTATATTCCCCACAACTTTTTGGTAATTGGTCAGATGGTCAAGAGCTCCCTATAAAGGCTGCACATTGTTCATTAAAACTCTTCTGAAAATTTGGCCTTAAGTATCATAAAGGAAGCCTGTAAGGAGGTGAGTGCTTTAGAAAATCTGACACCAGTTGTGTGTGCTTGGTGCTTGACAGACTGGCTCTGAGAAGTTTAAATAACCAGGTCCTGGACATGCAGGTGGGTATATGCTTCTATTGCTGGACCCAATAATTGTGCTGTTTTGTTACACACTTGGATAACAGATGCATTTACCTCAACACTTAACCAACACATTTTCCATTGCTGGATTTTTTTTTTTTTTTTTTTTTTTTTTAAGATTCTCTTGTTCAGTCAGGAAATAACTCAGGGAAATCCTCTGCCTTGTCTTATGCAGGTCAAACTAGAACAGAAGTTACTGAACTGTGGACCCCAAAACAGTCTCCAGGACAGAAAGCCCCAGCCTGGAGCTCTGCATCTAGCAGCAGGCTGCAGCTGCAGCTAGGAGCATTGAGCAGGGCTGAAGCCCACAATCCTGAACTCTGTGCCTAGTGGGGCTGAAGGCCCCTGCTCTGAATGAGGCAGTAGCTCTGGTACCCACAGGGCTGAAGGCAGGGGGCTGCAACTTTTTGAAGTGTGTATGTGGGTGTGGGGGAGGTCATGATATTTTTAAGTTCAAATGGGGTTGGGAGCACAAAAAGTTTGAGAAATGCTGGATTAGATGATCATAAAGGTTCCTTGTGGCTGTATATTCTATGAATTCAATGTGAATTGTGAATTGTACAATGGAATGCGCTATTCAAAATTCATTCTGTGCACAAATAAGAAATTGAAAATAACTTGTCTTACTGTATGTGATGAAGCAACAGTAAATGAGTTGTATATTCAAACAATCTACAAATCCAAGTACTTTTCAACCTTAAGTTGGTCTCCTTGTGTTTGTGCCTTAAAAAGCCTCTTTGATTCCAAACTATTTCTTTTATGACTGTATGGCTACGTCTACACGTGCAGCCAACATCGAAATAGTCTATTTCGATGAATAACGTCTACACGTCCTCCAGGGCCGGCAACGTCGATGTTCAACTTCGACGTTGCTCAGCCCAACATCGAAATAGGCGCAGCGAGGGAACGTCTACACGTCAAAGTAGCACACATCGAAATAGGGATGCCAGGCACAGCTGCAGACAGGGTCACAGGGCGGACTCAACAGCCAGCCGCTCCCTTAAAGGGCCCCTCCCAGACACAGTTGCACTAAACAACACAAGATACACAGAGCTGACAACTGGTTGCAGACCCTGTGCCTGCAGCATAGATCCCCAGCTGCTGCAGAAGCAGCCAGAAGCCCTGGGCTAAGGGCTGCTGCCCACGGTGACCATAGAGCCCCGCAGGGGCTGGAGAGAGAGCATCTCTCAGCCCCCCAGCTGATGGCCACCATGGAGGACCCAGCAATTTCGACGTTGCGGGACGCGGATCGTCTACACGGTCCCTACTTCGACGTTGAACGTCGAAGTAGGGCACTATTCCTATCTCCTCATGAGGTTAGCGACTTCGACGTCTTGCTGCCTAACGTCGAAGTTGGTGCCACTACTTCGAAGTAGCGTGCACGTGTAGACGCAGCTTATATAACATAGTACAAAATGGTATTTCCTCTTCTATCTTATGTACAGCCTGGTATGGTACATGTAATGTTCAAGGTTGGCTGGATTTATTTTTAGTTTCGATAAAATCTACCAAACAAGTCTAGCTCAAAGAAAGGTTGCTCTCACTCTTCATGCTGTGACTATATGGAGACCACTAACCCATCCTCTCCAGCAGAGCCTCATGTCTGTTGCTACCTGTGCAAGTTTTCACACTTTTTTTCACAATTTTTTTTCAATTGGCTTTGGTGGGCAGAAAAATTATGCTCCTTTGGGCCCCAGTTTATAGTATGTAGCTTGAAAATCTCCTACTCTTCCCAGGCTTGGTGGAAGGCAATTGGACATTGTTCTTTGTTGTTTTCTTCTGTTCCTCCAGGCAGAGAATAATAATAATACTTACTCAGAAGTTTTAAGACCAGGGGGGCCACTGTGTTCATTTAGTCTGACCTGTGTAATAGAGGCCAGAGAACCTCACCCAGTAGTTTTTGCTTCAAGTCTGTAAAATCCCTTAGACCACCAACATCTTTTTCAGGGCCCGTCTGCCCTGCAGTTGGGCAGGTGCTTCCCAGTGCAGGTAGACAGACACAATCTAGCTCTGCATCAGGGAGTATGCTATAACTAGCCCTGTGGCCCCAGTGGCACAGGCTGTGATTCAGGCTAGCCATCCCAAGGACTTACCTGTGGCCAAGGCAGGATTGTACTCTGGGGGCTAGCATAAGCAGCTGTGGCTACACTATTATTTCTAGCATGCTAGCTCAAGCAAAGCTAATGCACCTGCCTGCCTGCACAGGGGAGTGCCTTCTCAGCTGTGCTTTAGACATACCTGAAAGGGATCCAGGGTTGGCTTAGACACTGCAAGTGGTTGACTCCACTTGTAGTGTTGCGTAGTACAAGCAACAAACATTGACTAAGAAGCTGTCATAGCTTCCTGTCCTGTAGGCTGCTCTTGTGACCCCTGATTTACTCGTAGGGAAACAAAGATACCCAAGAGGATAAAAGACTCAACCAAGATCATGCAGTAATTCTGTGGCAGATCCAGGAGTAGAATGAAGTTTCATGATGCTTAATGCACTATGTCAGCATATCTCCCAGGCGCGTCTATCCAGTCCTGCGGCTCATCCTTTTTCCATGAGAGAGCTGCATGCAGCCAACTGGCTGTACAGGTTGAACCTGTCTAGTCCAGCACCCTTGCGACCTGACTGGTGCTGAGCCATAGAATTTGCCAAACCACAGGAAGTCAATATTGTCTGGCAGCATCACCAACACTTCCACTGCTTACTGGGCTGTTAGAAGACATCTAGGAGTCAAGTAGACCTAAGTAAGAGCACGGAACACTGATGGTCAAGACTTGTAGCTCTAAAGAAATGTTATGGGACTGTTGGAAACTTGGCCGCACTCAGTGTAAGTGGACATCCAGCTAACTAAAATCATACCACACCATGGATGTTGCTGGATTAGAGAGGTGCAACCTGTATTACCTACAGCCACAAATCGAGGTTAGGGACTAGACATGTTAGTCATTGATCACCCAACGGTTCCCCCAGCTTGTGCATCAAATGACAGATGGCCATGTGCTCACTACGTTATCTTGCTTGGTGCAGCTACTATTCCAAACCCACTTCTCCATATTTCCTCACTAGAGTTTGAGCCAGTAAAACACTTACACATATGAAGTCCTGCTGATTTCAGCAGGATGACTTATGAGCTCAAAGTAGAGCACATGTTTGACTGCTGCGTTGGCCCCTTGATATGTGTGACATAATGTTAGTCATCTTGGCGTGCGTGCCAGGTGCCCATGTGGCATGAATTATCTCTGAGTTACTATGCCAACAACTGACAATGTCAGAAAATAATGCCTGTTTGTGTTAAGCCAGCATCATTCGCCCCTGTGAAGTAAACACTACCCCATTTTACAAATGGGGAAAATCTGAGACCTGTTAAGTAATGTTTCTGGGGGCATTGTGGTCTAGCGGAGAAGGATTGATTCCCACTCCCAAAATATCTGAGTGCTAATTCTGGTGCCAGCTCGCTCTGTGATCTTCAACAAATCACTGTGCCTTAGTTTCTCTAGCTGCACAATGGGGGCAGTGACATCTATTGCATGGGGCTGATGGGAGGTCTAAACAAATACAGTTTAGCTTGATTTATTTCTTAGAACTCACTAGAAGTCCTGTGGCACCTTAAAGACTAACAGATTTTTTGGAGCATAAGCTTTTGTGAGCAAAGACCCGCTTTGTCAGATGCATGTAGTGGAAATGACAGAGGCGGGTCTAAAGACACAGGCTCATGAAAACAAGAGAGTCTCACTCAAGCTGAAGGCCAGCGCTGACGAGGTCAATTCAGTCAGGGAGGATGTGGCCCTCTTCCAGCAGCTGAGGTGGAGGTGTGAACACCAAAAGAAGAGAAACTGCTTCCGTGGTTGGCCAGCTACTCCCAGTCTTTGTTCAGTCCAGAACTGATGGTGTTAAACTTGCAAATGAATTGTAGTGCTGCAGTTTCTCTTTGGAGTCTGTTTTTGCCAAAGTGGGTCCACAAAAGCTTATGCCCAAAAAAATCTGTTAGTCTATAAGGAGCTACAGGACTTCTCATTGTTTCTGCAGACACAGACTGACATGACTACCCCGATACTTACACCTCATGAAATCTTCAAGGCAAGCTAAGTTTGAACCTTGGGAGCAGTAGCATTTTTTACACACAGTGCTCAAAAATGGTTTGTTAAAACCTGTTTTAAAAGATGGTAACATCTGGGCAAAGTCCAAGCATGGATCCCTTCAGCCCAAAAGGAATTTGTTCGAGAGCATTAAGAGCAGTGGAAAAGGTATATTTCAACTGCAGACTTGTTGTTCCTGCCAGAGTTATACCCATGAGTTCAAGTAAACTGAAGTGAACTTTCCTTTTTATCTACCTCTGCGCTTTGTGGATGTTCTTGCTGTTTCTATCCCAGACAGGAGGAGGAATACTGGGAGTCTCTCACTGAAATGTTTGAATGAGATTTTCCACCCCTGTTTGGATAATGTACAAAGATAGAAATGCTCATCTGAATGAAACCTCAGAGCTTTTTGAGGTTTGCTCACTGTTAGAATTAATGGCATAGTTAACCTACCCCAAGGTAGACTGAAGCCTATGCCTGCCCAACCCCTGCCACCTGGGCAGTGGTGTGCCCAGGTTGGAGGGCTGTAACCTGAGCCCTGCCATCCTGCACTGAAGCCCTTGGGCACTGGCTCTTGCCTCAGGAGATGGGGCTTGGACATTAGCTCCAGACTGGCCTCAGCAAGTCCAAAGCCAGCCCTAGTGACCCCGTTAAAATGAGGTCACAATCCACTTTGGGGTCCCAACCCACAGTTTGAGAATCACTAAGGAGCTAATATCTCCTTCCATTCCCAGCTGGTACTAATCCCTAATTAACTTCATCAGCACTGAGCCCCAGGATGGGGCTGGGCAGGCCCTCCATGTGGCCATGCATGTAGGTTGGATTCAGGCACTGTTTAGAAGGTTCTGGGTCTGTAGCTAAAGATAACTTCAGCATCCAGTCAGGTGTCTCAAATATCTTTGTCTCTGCCTGGTAGCTGCTGCAGGAGCAGCATGGGAAGTCAGTAACTCATTTCAGATCTAATAGTAACAGAAAGATAGCTGTGCTAAACAAAAAAGCAGTCCAGTAGCACTTTAAAGACTAACAAAATACTTTATTAGGTGATGAGCTTTCATGGGACAGACCCACTTCTTCAGATCATAGCCATACCAGAACAGACTCAATATTTAAGGCACAGAGAACCAAAAATAGTAATCAAGGTTGAGAAACCAGAAAAATTATTATCAAGGTGAGCAAATCAGAGAGCAGAAGGGTGGGAGGAATCAAGAATTAGATAAAGCAAAATATGCAAAAGAGCCCCTGTAATTCCCATCCCAGTTCAAACCACATGTTAATGTTTTTAATTTGAATATAAAAGAGAGTTCAGCAGCCTCTCTTTCCAAATGGGTGTGAAAGTTCCTTTTCAGTAAAACACAGACTTTCAGGTCATTAACAGAATGGCCCACCCCATTAAAGTGCTGGCTGACAGGTCTGTGAATCAGGAGTGTTTTTAGATCTAAGATTTTCGATTTTCGATTTCAGATCTAAGTCTTTTTTTGTGAGTCAAAGTTGAAACCGGGGGTGACAGTCACTTAAATTTCGTACAGGTGCTGTCCTATTGCAATTTCCAACCCCCTCACTCCCTGGGTAGGGGGTTGCGATGGGACAGGACTTGTAAGAAATTGAAGGGTGGGGTGGAAGGCAGGGTGGTGGGAACAGCTCAGGACAGGCGTTGGTGTGTGTGTGGGGAGCTGAGTACAGGGGGCTGAGGATGTGTGGGAACTGAGGGTAAGGAGGAGTGGGTGCAGGATCCAAGGTAGTGGGATTGGGTGGTTGGGGGGCTGAGAGCATGTGTGTTGGGTGCAGGAATCAGGGCAGGTGGTGGGGTGTGAGGGCCTTAGGACTGGTGGTAGGGAAGCTGGACCGCATTGCCTGAGTACTGGGACTGTCCAGGGACAAGGACTGTGACTGTTGGTCTCTTACTGGTGCGCTGCACTGGGATGCCCCGGCTTTCTTTCACCTTTGCTAAACACTCTGTGTTTTACTCAGAGGAAGCCAGCTCCTCTCCTGCAAATTCCAAAGGAGCTGATCGTGGGCCAGGCTTTTGACAGGAATTCTCCTGCTCTGACCCAGTGAGAAGCTGGGATGTGGGGGAGAGTTGGAGCAAGACAGTGGAGCTCTGAGGGGGTCAAATAAACTCGGCCCTAGCAGCTCAAAGCCTTGTTTAGAACTTCAAGACTTGGGTCTTTCTCCCCTCCCACCTCCACCCCCATCTCTTCCCTTTGAAGAAGCGTGTGTTGATGTAAACGGACAAGGCAGGGAGTCAATAAAGAGGGTATCAGAGAGCCTAGGAGGAGTTTGCCTGCAGCAACAGAGAAGACACAATTACTGCAACAACTGTCCAACCAACCGCAGCTAGGAGACTCCACTTAATCTAATTGAGTGTGAAGGCAGGCTGGAGACACAAGACCCACTCCTCTCTCTCCCCCCTCCCATAATATAGACACTATTGGCTGCTAATTGGCGCCAGTGGGCTGGTGCTAATTGTACTAATGCTCTTGGTCTGAGGGAGAGGCATGTGAAGGAGGAAGGGGTATGCTGGGGAAAGGGAGGGGGGAAGAGAGAGAGAGTGATCATAAAAGTTGGAACAGGGCTTTAATTTCATATCAAATATTTAAGTAAATGAGTGGAGGATCTGTGAATTCTCTTTGTGGTAACCCTCAAAAGGCCTTAGAGAATAGGCCCTTTGTGCTGGCAATGGCTTTGTTCCCCCAGCCCCAGCTTTGTTTAATTAATTGTGTGAATTGCTAATGCCCCTTTATCCCTTTTCCCCTTGTGTTTTCTGCCATTGCTGCTCCTCGATTCCTTATTTCAGAGATGGAACGTTTATTTTCTATTATTTTAATGGCTCCTAAGAGCCACTAGTCATGGACCAGCTCCTTTGGGGTAGTTGTATGACAGAGAGGGAGTTGCATTTGCCCCAGCTACAGAATGGACCTGGGTAAGAGAGAAAGCGAGAAACGGCAAAAAGAGGTGCTGGTGATTCTGGCTGTGGAATGGTAGAAGGCCCAATCCATCTCCCACGGACTTCAGTAGCTTATGAATCATACTTGCCTCCATGAGAAAATGTTGCAAATTTAACTCTACTAGTGTAGCTAAAGCAGGGGTGGGCAACAATTTCTGATGGGGGCAGGGACTCCAAGAAGTGGCTGAGGGCCACATATTTCTATGGAGAGGGTGTTGGGTATGGGCTGGAGGTTTGGTGCAGAAGGGAGCTCGGGGTAGGGGATAGTAGTGTAGGAGAGGGTGTGGGGTCAGAGAGGGCATTTGGGTGAAGGAGGGGTCATGAATTGGGGCAGGGAGTTGGGGTGCAAGGTCCTGGAGGGGTTATGGGTATAGGAGAGATTTCTGGCCTGAGGGAGGGGTATAGGAGGGAATACAGGGTCTGGGAAGAAGTTGTGAACTGGAGCAGAACTGCTTCAGTACCTCACTTTGTGCTGGGGACCACTGTGTTGGGACAGGGCCATCTTTCAAAGAAGATGTCGAACTGAGGCCTTTGACCCAGATTTTCAGTGCTGGCCTTTGTGCGTTAGAAACCTACAGTTCTATCTGCCCGGAAAGGTCATTAACACTGGTGCCTAAATTTGAATGCAGTTGATTATCTATCATATAGATAGATAAATTTCCCCTGCTGGGTGTTCACAAGCTTCACCCCCAGAGAACCCCTTTGTTCTCCTGTGAATCCTTCTGCCAGAAACCTTTGTTCTTTTCACAAGCTTTTGTTCTTGGTTTATAACAAAAGGACACCCGAGCATATTATTAGTGTAAAACCTCTATTTTGACTAAGACTGGCAGAAGCAGGAAATCATGTTTAACAGGCCATAGGATACATAAATTAAACAATTGCACATTTTAAAAGATAGACATTTAAAGGTAAGTAGGCCAAATTCTAACCTTAGTTACCTAGAGTAAAATGCCATTTACTCTACTGAATTTGGCATCTGTGTTTTCTTGGATCTGCACTGAAATAATGGCTTATCTTAGAAGCCCGCTTGAGGACAGGATTTTTGATTTTTTTCAGGCATAAAAGGCTGCCGACAAAGTGGGGGTTTGCCAGCAGAACCACATTTACGCAGCTTTTTTTGTGCTGGTGGCAGGGTCTCTGGTGAGCGAATATGCAAATGAGTGGCCATTTGCATTTTCAAGACCGCCCATTTGCATACTGCTGCTGGTGGTTCACGTCAGTGCAGCCATAACCTGTATCTATATCTATGAAGAGAGTGTCCCTGATGCAGCATATCTTGTGTAAGAGTCATTGCAATTTTGTAATGTTTGTATTGATGATGTGATAAATGGTCACCCCTGTTCCATACCATGTCACAGGAACAATGGGACAATATTGGAAGGCATGAAGGCAGTAGTCTCTTGACAGTGGTGGCATACTTCTTTGTGGAACTGTGATCTGAATCCAGAATGACTCAGTTTATTAAATTGTTATCGGTCTGATCCTGCGCTGACTTACGTTAACTGCAGCACTCACACTGCCTCCAGTAGGTGAAGGGTCAAAACGTATATAACTCTGGAATGTGATGAGTAGGCAGATGCTGAGTTGTTGTTGGGGCATGTATACACTAGGAAACTATTCCAAGCTAACCAAAATCGAGTTAACTTACAAAATAACTAAATTGAAATAGCACGTCCACACTTCAGGGAAGCATTGAGATAGGGCAGAACTATTCCAGAATAGCATGTCCACACTGAATGGAGCCTGCCTCGGACTTAGAGCCCCCAGAAGCACTCTGGGGAGGGCACTAGCAGGCCAGATACTTCCTGCGGCTGCTGGGTTGGGCAAGCCAGGATGCGTGCTTCCAGGTGTTCCTGACCACGGCCTCATCTCATAAGCCACTCTGCCACTGCCTCCCCATGGAGGACATCAAAGGGACCAGTGGGCACATGCCTTCTTCTGCTCTGCTACATGCCCTTGCAGGTACCACAGCAAGTGCAACATGGAGCCAGAGCTCCTCATGGGCCACGTACTGTGCTTCATGGCGCAGTCCTGCCAAGCTCAGCATGGTCTGCAGGCTCTGCTCATCGAGGTTCTGGTGCTCATGCTGCAGAGAGCATGGTCCCCAGTCTCCTGGACATGCCACTTCTGGCAGCACAAGATGAGCTCAGGCTGGTGAGTCTGCATCAGCAGTGGCTGCGGAACTCCTGGATGCAGGAGGCCACCGTCCTGGAGCTCCGTGAGTGGCTCACCATTACCCTCAGGCAACAGGAACCCCACATGAGATCCTCCATGCCTTTGCAGAAGTATGTGTAATCACCCTGCAGAAACTCAGCACACTGGATAGCTCCCACTCTGTCAGGAAACGGTTCAGCGTGGGGAAATCCACAATCAGGATCATGCTCCTGCAGGTGGCCGAGGCCCATCAACCATCTGTTACAGCAGAGGGTTGTTACTCTGGGAACCATGGATGCCCTCGCTTCACTGCCACAGGCTTCCCCAGCTGCAGTGGGACCAGAGATGGCAGTCACATCCTCATCCTAACTCCCAACCACTGGGCCATGGACTACATCAATAGGAAGCAGTGACTTCTCCATGGTGCTGCAGGCCCTCATGGATCACAAGGGACGTTTCACTGACATCAGTGTTGGATGGCGGTAAGAGGCATGATACCCTCACCTTGGCTGTTCTAAACGATGCCTGCTAGCACCTTGTTCACAGACTGGGCCATCGGAGTCAGGGAGGTGGACATGCCCGTCTTTGTCCTGAGTGATGCAGCCAGCCCCTTGCTGTTCTGGCTCATGAAGCCCTATACGGGCCTCCTGGTCCCCAGCCAGGAGTCGTCAACATGAGGGATCTGCAGGCAGACCATCTGCTCCCTCACAAGGTCATCCTGGGTGCATTTCTGCCTGCGGATCCCTCACAGTCAGGTAGATGGCGTGGGAGGTGGAGGACGTGCCAAGGTCGCAGCTGGCCCAGCTGTGAGGAAAGGTTGCAGTAGTAGTCATACGCAGGAGTTGGTGTATGATACCCAGCCCTGATCTTGAGCTGACACCGAAGGCCTTGGTTCATACAACGGCAATATGCTTTGAGCAAGGCCATATGTTTCCTAGACAGAGGACACTTGCCTGTGGGGGCATAGACATCCCAAGGGAGCATTACAACACCCACAGCCTGGGGGCAGGTAGGTATGGGAAGGTGCTGGCCAGGCCAGCCCAGGAGCCTGTGGGTGGGAGTGGGGGATGGGAAGGGGCAGCTTGGCATCCTTCTGCGTCCCATGAGTGCCGGACCTGGCTCTTGTGACATCCCATCCCAGCCTGCTGGGGGGAGGGATTAGCGGAGGTGTGTGTAAGCAGAAGCTGCTGCTTGCTAGAGAGAGGGCTAATAGATATCCTCCTCCTTCTCCCACCCCCACCCCAGCAGATTCCCATGCACAAGATCAGTTGCCTCTACATCACTGCGCTTGAGTGGGAGTGAACACGGCCTGAGCACCGTACATTGCTGTGCGGTTCCCTGGCCCCAGACTACTCACTGTCGGCTTGTCGTGGGATGGTGTCCTATCTTGGAGACTGGAATGGGGCATGCCTTTCCCGGAACCCCATGGGAAGGGCTGAGGGATTCCTGTGTGAGAGCATCAGGGAACTGAGTGCTCCAGACTGTTACTCTGCGCGTGGACGGGTGGATGAGCTGTTACGTGACCCCCAGGCCACATGGGCTGCAAGGGCAGGCCTCCATGTGCTCTCGCTTGCGGATAGGAAAAGTTATAGAACTCAGCTGAGGTGCCCTCCCTTGGTTCTGAGGCTGAGGAAGGCTGGAAGACATCCTCAGAGTGGGGGACCAGCTCCAGGATCAGAAGCAGCACCTGACTGGCAGGTGTGGTCGCCTGGCTGGCCTCCTCATTAACAGACAAGTTCTCCCATAGCTCACCCAGGAAGACTCATAGCTTACTGCCACACAGAGAACCTGGGATATGCCCCAGAGGTCCTTGTGGCCTGTGCAAAAAATCACAGCAGAAGTAAGCGCACTGTAACTCAGGTATGTCTTTGCAGAGTGGGTACTCACATGAGTCTAGGATAACCTAGGTGCTTGGACCCAGTGCTGGTCAGCATGGCCAGCTCCACAGAGAAGACATTCACTTCGGAGTAAAGGACTGTTACTCCTTTTTGAGCGTGCAGCACCTAGCACAACAGAGTCCTGACGTGCTTGGCCTCTGTGCGTCACTGCAGTATAAATGTGAATGAAAAATAATTTAATAGCTTCTCATGCTAGGTACTTTGAATATACACTGAAGATGCTTGAGTTCAGACACATTATTTTCTGAAATCTATTTTTGGAGTAATTTTATACTTTTCCTTAATTCTCCCAGTGAGCAGATTCCTGGGTGGGAGGATATGAATCCAAAGTTCTCTAGATACGTCGTCTTCTCAAAACATAATCACAGAGGTGATGTGCAAAGCCTTTAAATTCATTTGACCGCCTGCCACATTCGCTAAAAAATGTCTGATATACGAGTGAAAGCACAAGCGTGATTTGTTTTTGAGACCCGAGTTTTAAATCCTGAGTTTATGAGCAACTACTTCTGTCTCACAATCAAAGATACGTGTCTTCCCCACACAGAGACCAACTCATGGAATAAGGCAGCCTCAAAATAGTTGTAAGTTCAGCAGCAAAGCAAACTATGGTAGATGGAAGATATATAGGGCCAGACTTGCGTCACACTCAAGAAATTATTGTACATGACTTTCCTTCCTCCAGTCAAACAAACAGAGTAAAAATTTTTCCATATGGAAACCATCTGTACTTACGCGCAATACAGTACAATCTTTCTTTAATGGCTTTTATGACTTGCTGAGAGTCATCAAATCCTTTTCCTCCAATAACCAGGCAGTTATTCCGCAGCCAACATTTCATGGGGGATTATACAAAGTGTCCTTTGGCACCATAGCCTTCATGCTGTTTATCAATCCATTCCATTTCCCAGTCATTCCATGACAACTTCTGATCCATATCTGATCAGCTAGCTGAGCCATGCTGTTTGGTGAATTGTTTTAACACAGATTTAGACAGGTTAAAATTCGCTGGCATCCTTTTTTTTTTAAAATTTGCTAGTGTTTAAGGACGTCACTTTGTGACTTCCCATGAAATTAAGGAATGTTCTTCATGCTAAACTTGACTTCTGAATATCGCGTCAGGTCAAATAAAGCAGACCCCACCACCCCTGTGATGGGGTGTGTACACTGGGCATGAGAACTGAAGAGATTAAAGAAGTCTGGGCCCTGAGGATGTCACCTAGCCCTGCCTGCAGAATATGGGCCAGATGGAGGTGTAGCTTAACAAGGACCCTGACAGTTCAAACGGGGGCTGAAAACATAAGGAGAAGGACCTTTCCTGGGAATTCCTGAGCAGCAATGCTGCCAAAACCCTCTCCAGGAGGAGAGGACCCCGCCTGCTGAGCTCAGATGTATGGAAGGTTTACACGGTCTCTTTCTCTGTCACTATCTGGGTACAGATTGCCAGACTTGGATAACAATGTGGGTCAACAGTGAGCCCTTGTAGCCAAGAACTCTAATGGCATATTGGGGTGCATTAGGAGAAGCATTTCCAGCAGATCTAGAGAAGTTATTATTCCCCTCTATTTGGCACTGGGGTGGCCACGTCTGGAGCAGTGCATCCAGTTGTGGGCCCCCCAGTACAGAAGGTATGTGGATGTATTGGAGCGGGTTCAATGGAGGACAATGCAAATGATTAGGGGGCTGGAGCACATCACCTATGAGGAGAGGCAGAGGGATTTGGGGTTATTTAGTTCACAAAAGAGAAGAGTGACAGGAGCCTTCAACTTCCTGAAGGGGAACTCTAAAGAGGATGGAGAGGAGCTGTTCTCAGCGGTGACGGGTGGCAGATCAGGGAACAAAGGTCTCAAGTGACAGAGTGGGAGGTGTAGGTTGAATGTTAGGAAAAACTATTTCCCTAGGAGGGTGGTGAAACACCAGAATGCGTTACCTAAAGAGGTGGTGGAATCTCCATTCCTACAAGTTTTTAAGTCCTGGCTTGACAAAGTCCTGGCTGGAATGATTTTGTTAGGGTTGATCCTGCTTTAGGCAGGGGGCTGGACTCAATGACCTCCTGAGGTCCCTTCCAGCCCTAGGATTCTGTGATCCTATGGTAGGAAGTGACCCAGGAGGCAGCCTTAAAGAGCTTCTGTGTGCTGGACATGTAGTAATTCTTGCAGGGTTCTGAGTCAGAGAACAATGAGTGGGAGGACCTGAGCCCTGCCCCGCCAGCCTCATTAAGGTTACCATAAAAATATTTGCATTCTAAATTTCTCCCTGCTTGGAAAGAGGGGAAGGACAAAATTTTGAATCCCCTGACTGGGGTTCAGCATTTAGGGGCTTGGTCATTACTACCCCACATCTATTCACTGATAGCCTGCTGTGCTGGAGAAAGAGAGAGAACAATGTGGATAACCCAACCAGAGGATTCACTCCACCCCAAACAAAGAAAAAGACAGATAGAGAAAGCTGTGCTAGTCTATATACTATCAAAACAAAAAAGCAGTCCAGTAGCACTGGTTTCTTTATAGACTGTGAAAAGGTCACAAGGGTTTCACCACTTACGATGCTCACAACCACGACCGGAGTTTGTTCTAACACCCGTTTGCTGTGTCTACACTACAAAAATAACTTTGAAGTTGCTTACTTTGAAGTAGAGCGTATACACACACCTCAAAGTTAACTTCCAAGTAGGGCACTACTCCATTCCTGGGAATGGAGGAAGGACTTCGAAGTTGGGCTCCCTACTTCAAAGTTAACTTCAAAATAAGGAGGGATGGGGAAGGGTGTGGGGGTGTAGATTCTCTGCTGGCTACTTGGATGTACTGCTTAACTCCGAAGTTAGTTCCTAGGGTAGATGCACTCATTGACTAATAAGCTTGCAGCTGAGTTCCCCTTCCATGTTGATGCCTGTGCCTAGAGGGAGGATTCTTCCAGGTGCCTAATGTAGCCTTTTGTTGCCTACTCTCTTGCCTAGCTGTGTGATGTGCTTCTGGCAAAATTTAAATGGTTCCTGCTATACTTTTGAATGTTCCTTCTGCAGACTTTTGAATGTTTCATCACGGCTGATTCCTCTCTGGTTACGGAGAAGCAAGATTGGACTTCTTTTGTAGTGCTTCAACGCTGCACCTTAAATGGCAGAAGGGGCCGCAGCTGAGTGATGAAGAGTGAAGTCCTCCCTGTCTTTACCATCAGAGTCCTGATTCAGCAACACACTTGAAATCGATAATGTGACATTGAGAGGGTACGCACATGCCTGAATGCTTTGAAGACTCAAGGTCTTGGACCTTCTTGCCAGCACTTGTGTGTATGGAGGGAGAGAGAGGCCAGGCCTGGAGATCAAGTCCAAGTCTACTGAACGGCAGTCCACCTCACTAACCATGTGCTTGTCATCAACCCTGTTGATCCTCGTTGCTTTCAGGTTTCAGACTTGTCCACGCAGTGTCAAGCCAGGATCTAAATCCACAATGCACTCACTTGCTGTGCGCTGAGTCACTGTATAGACCAGCACTCAGCAACCCCCAGCAGGAGTTCCAAGAGCAGCACGAGCCAATTTTCATTGGCATGCAAAGTGGGAGCTCAGACACGCCCCTCCTCTCCCATGCAGCCAGGGGATCTCAAAGCCACACCACCGGTGGATTAACAAAAGGCCAGCTAATGCTACCAATTACCACCTAGCCAGTGAAGCTCTGCATCTTAATTCATTTGTTGATGAAGCTGTTGTAAGTAGGACTATGAGTGACTTTAAAAAGTGCATAGAAGTCAAAAGGTCATATTTCGGTGTTCTGCCTCGGAGGGATTGCTGATCCCTGGTGTGGACTCTGCCACCTTGCAATTAAAAATTCTTTTTTCCCCCTCCACAATGCATGTTGTTGATCAGGGCTTTAATGCTGCAGATGCTGCTATGTCATCTATGTACTTATTCCAGCTGTTTAGACCCATAACCAGAGATTTGAAGAACTGATTCCCTCTGTCATCATACATTTTGTATTTCTTCCTTCATGAGATTTTTGCATGCCAGTGCTTGGAAAGGTAGCCATAACAATGAGAGCAAAGGGTGGAAGATAATTTTTCAGTCTTCAAGTGTTGAACAATTTTTCACAAAATCTGACGTAAGGCCTCATCTCTCTCTCTCACACACACACACGCGCGTGCACGCAAAAGTGGAAAAACAATAGCAAATGTCATAGCATACCAAGTCGAATGACTTATAGAAGTCCAAGTATATTGTATTAACATTAGCACCATAGATCAAACTTGTAAGCCTATAAAAATTAAGTTAGTTTGAAAGGATCTGTTTTCCATTAAATCATGTTGCTTGACATTAATTGTTACCTTTCTTTAATTTCATATTAATTGAGTCCCCTATCAGCCTGGGATCAATGTCAAACCGTCAGGTCCATAATTACCTGAATCATCCTATTAACTTCTTTAAATACTGGCACAACACAAGCTTTTTTTTCCCTGTGTTCTGGAACTTTTCCAGTATTCGAAGACTTATTGAATATCAGCTTTAGTGTTCCAGTGAACTCCTCAGCCAGGTCTTTTAGAATTCTTAGATGAAGATGTCTGGAGCTGCTGACTGAAAAATTTAACAGCTGCTATTTCACATCCGGCTGAGATTCTAGCGGAGCGGAAAAAGGATTAGTATATGGTAAGACTATATTTTGACATTGTAGCCCGCCCCCTGTATTCTTTATGGAAACGTGCTTGTGAATGTGACATAACTCAAGTATGTTTGAATGCAAAATACTTCACATTATATGTCCATGGATAGGTTGTTACTCTTGTAGGGAATTGCTGAGGGAGGCAACGGGTGGACTCAGGTCAGAAGAAAATCTTTTCATATCCCTTTGTGGGACAAGTATGTGAGGTGTGGACACAGGTACACTGCAGAAGCAACCAGTTTAATGCAGAGAAGTGGCTATGCCAGGGCCAAACAGCATATGCTCCAGCCCTGAGATCCTTCCCAAGTCTCCCTTTGGGGCCTGCTCAGTGTATCTTATGAGAGTTGCTGAGCATTCTAAAATCTAAATGGTACCAACAGGCATGGAGGGAAAACCTCCCACTAGCCAGAAAGGACAGTGATTTTTTTTTCGGCATTAATGTATCAAACATTTCCTGTTTGCCCCTAAAGTAGCAAGAAACTGTTTCCCAAGATCAAGGGAGAAGCATTGAGCATTGGACTGCTAAACCACCAGCTATGAGCTCAGTCCTTGACGGGGACATTTGGGGTTCTGGGGCAAATAGATTAAAAAAGGGACGGTGCTTGGTCTTGCCAAGAGGGCAGGGGACTGGAGTCAATGACCTCTTGAGGTTCTTTTCAGTTCTATGCAATGTATATCTCCATATTTTTAAAAAAATTAGTCTAAATGCCATTTTATTTGACAAATGCAGCCAACTAGCAAGGAGAGAATGATTTCTTGCTTTCTTTCCTGTTAGGACATATTAATTGCACTATCTCTGATGTTTCAAGGCTAACCAACAGGAAAGAAGTCATTTTGTTTGGCTTTCTGGTGACACTTCTCCACCTTGGGGTGCTGGACCATTTGTCTCCAGGGGCAGAGGTAGCTCATGCGACATTACGTTGCTCTGAGGCCTGTGATCAGACAGGCTGAATGCTGGTCAGCCTGGAGGAGGGAAGCAGACTCTAAATAAGCAAGAGGACAAGAGGCAGCCTTGATGTCCAAGGAACCCTGGAGTCTCAGTTAGTTAAAATCCAAAGAATTAGAGGTGAGTCGACAGCTTGGCCTACCAAGCTGGCTAGGGAGCTTCAGTTCAATGTCCCTTTTCTCTTATTCCAGGACAGGCAGCAGTCAATGTGTTTGTCAGTTTCCCTGAGCACAGCTACTCCAGTTGCAGGGTAATTTGTCTCTTCTCATGGGACATTTCCATTACTGGAGGTTTGCAACCTTGGTAGCCCTTTCTGTACAGTCATCTGTTAAGTTCTTCATGGATGAATCATCCAAATTGTTCTAATGTGTTTTACATGATATCCAAAACTTCTGAAGAGTTTGATAAGCCTTCTACTCTAACAGGAGGGGAAGTGTCTCTGTCTGGATTAGGTGGCTTTGTGGTTTATCCATGAGATAGTCCTGTACAAAATGAGAGGTTTTTAAAAGTCTGTTAATTTTTCTTTCAACTGTGCTTAGCAGCACTTTAGGAAGTAGCTTCACTGTTCTGAGAGAGGACACAGAACAGAGTGGATCCCTTTGGTCAGGAAAGGACATGACTATATGGCCAATAAGGGAAATAAAACCAACACTATGACCCATAGACTAGATTTTCAAGAGTGCTCAACATCCATTTTGGTAACAAATGGCATAGACATTTCTCACACTGCCCCCACACAATAGTTTAGCAGTTTTAAGGGTGTCAGAATCTGGCTTTATCTCATTTGCCTAAAGGTTTTGGTACTGAAGTGAATTACACCGTGTCTGCATGTGCGGTTGGGTGAAGATCCAGCTGGGGAAGGCAAGTCCCAGCCCAGCCACTTCTGCCCCAGGCCCTGCCCCTTCCGCTGCCACCATGCCTGGCACCAAGCCCAGCCGTCACCACAGGTTATTGCCCCCAGCCCTTAACCCCTTAGTTCCATGTTCCAAGGGCTGGTGTGGCACTGCCTTTCCTGACCATCCACAGCACCTGGTTGTTGGAGGGCTATACAGCCTCAGTCCAGCCACATCCTCAACCCTGGCCCTATCCCTTACCCTCCAGGGACAGCAGGACAGCCATGGACCTGTCCTTCCCTAGGCAACCGGGCTGCTGCCGTGGTCCTGAGCAGGTGTACTGCAGCTCTTACCTTCCCAGGGTGGCTGGTGACGACCAGGCTGCAGCACTGCAGCCCAAGCTCTCCCTGGGCAGCTGGGGACCATAGGCAGTTCTGGGAAGGCAGTGCCTCCATTACTTGCCATCCATGCCCACGGTCATGAACCCAAGTTCATTCCACACGGCACCGAGATCCTGTTCTGCTCCTCCTGGGGACTGTCCTGCCAGTCTATTCTAACTTGCCACAGGCAGCCAGTTCAGGTTCCCATCCTTATTCCAAACGTGTTCGCAGACCTCATTCTTTCTGCCTGGCCGTAAGCAAAAAAGGATTTCTTGGCATTTGTAATATCTGTCCTAAAATATGCTGTGAAGACATGTCTTTAAAATATATGAGGCGATAGAGCAAATATATTGAAAAATAGCACATACTTGGTGAGTTTTACTGATATATAAAGTATATGGGACTGTACATGACACAACATATACTGAATGTGTTGAAATATATTGAAAACACATGGACTGGGCCAAATATATTTTAAAGTACCATGAAACCTGGCCAATTCTGTAATATTTTAAGGCTGGTTTATATGTATGTAAACATGACTTTTAAAATGCGTTGCTTGGAGAGATAGTACAAAGCTGTGGGACATGATCATTAACATATATTATTTTTCCTGAAGAGGGCAAGAATGAGAGTATGATTGTGCTAGATTATTATAGGCATCATGCAGGTAGTAGAGTTAGGTTGTGTATACGGTGCTTAACACAAGGTATCCTTGAGCCTCTAGATGCCACTGGAATATAATGGCTCCCAGAGCTCACCTCTGTTAACTGAACTATAGTTTTTCTTCTTTCTTTTGTGGGGCTTGGGCCCATTGCCGCACCAGAGGGCAGTGGCTCCTGCTTTCCTGGGCTGTGATTTTCAGAGAGACGCTCTGAATCTCCAGGCAAAGGGTCTCTGAGCAGAGACTCGAGACCACCCTTAAGAGACCTACACCTTTGCATACAAACTGGAATCATCAGCCACTGTTAGTTCCTGCTGGCACCATTAAGTATGGAGATAAAGCGGGATTCTCTAGGCCCTCTGGGAAATGGCCTTTTGCAGTATGACATACACCCTGGCAGGGTTAGTTGTGCTTAGATTACAGCTGTAAGGCACAATGCAACCAGGAACAGATTCTAATGACCTTATTATTTGTTCAGTTCAATGCATAGATTGCTTTGAATCTGTCCCATATTTTGAATAGTAACAGAGAAGGAGCCGTGCTAGTCTATACACTATCAACACAAAAAGCACTCAAGTAGCACTTTAAAGACTAGCAAAATAGTTTGGCTATGGCCTGAAGAAGTGGGTCTGTCCCACAAAAGCTCACCTGATAAACTATTTTGCTAGTCTTTAAAGTGCTACTTAATTGCTTTTTGTTTTGTCCCATATTTTATGATAGTTGTGAGTGTGGACTATAACTTTCCATGTTGGTATGATCACAGAAGATAGCAATTGTCCTTACTCTGGTTGCTTAGATTGTCAGGAATATGGTCTTACATCAGGCATGGAGTGAGTAAATGGACAAACTCTTGTCTGTGTGGACAGGAACTGCAGATATTTTTATTCCATCTTTATATTCTGGCAGGATAGGGCATTGTGTCTTGTCTCTGAGTGATTACTGAACACCCATTGTACCAGGCACAGGGTAGCAGATGGGCAGAGAGGTGTGCCCTGTTTTTCTGAAGGCACCAGAACCCTGCTGATGCACCCATTATAGACACCTATTTCACACCAGCCATATCCTCCAGTGTTTCACCCCTTGGAAGATGTTCCCTTTTCATGTATTATTCTTTTGGGTCTACACATAAGTGAAGGTTTCATCTTTTTCCCCACAGTGACCTCTGAGAGCACCCACTCTGTTGGTTCTTCTACTTAGAATCATGGAATCATAGGGTTGGAAGAGACCTCCGGAGGGCATTGAGTCCAACCCATGCTAAAAGCAGGACCAATCCCAATTAAATCATCCCAGTCAGGACTATATCAAGCCGGGACTTAAAAACCTCTAGGGATGGAGATTCCACCAACTGTCTAAGTAATGCATTCCAGTCCTTCACCACCCTCCTGGTGAAATAGTTTTTCCCAATATCCAGCTTATGATAACCTGGTCAGTAATCCATCCAGCTTCTTTTTTAGCTTCTGCCTTAGGGCAAGGGGAATTTCCCAAGTCGCAAGAAAAGTGGTATGGCTGGGCTCTTTCATTTCTATTGTGTTCTCTGTTGACAGCTTCCATGGAAGTTGCCCTCAAACTCTTCTTCAATAGTTCTGGTCCACTCCCTTGCCCCTCCAGTGAGTGAACCCTCTTGATAAGACCAATGGCTTGACACTTTTCCAACTGAATAATATGTACTTGTTTCAGGTATCTAAAAGGGAGTCAGAAGGAGGAGGGAAAAAACTTGTTCTTCTTGGCCTCTGAGGATAGAACAAGAAGCAATGGGCTTAAACTGCAGCAAGGAAGGTTTAGATTGGGCATTAAGAAAAAGTTGCTAACTGTCAGGGTGGTCAAACACTGGAATAAATTGCCTAGGGAGGTTGTGGAATCTCCATCTCTGGAGATATTTAAGACACCTATCAGGGATGGTCTAGACAGCACTTGGTCCTGCCATGAGGGCAGGGGGCTGGATTCGATGACCTCTCAAGGTTCCTTCCAGTCCTAGTATTCTATGATTCTATGCTACTATTCGATGAATCTGGTGCTATTACAGTTTGCATCCTTTCCACATTGCTATTTATCCACACATCTTGTTCCCATGTTCCTTTAGCAGGAATGAGCCCACCACTGTAAACACTGAGAGATATTCAAGAAAGAGCATCCCATGCGGTACCTAGGGACCCTGATCAGGACTGGTCCTCTATTGTGGGAGGTTCTGTACAGACACCTATAAAGATACAGTGCCTGCATATGCTGTACTGTTCCTATTCAGGATGGAAAATTACTTATTATAATCCAGGAAAATATTGATCCTGTATTCATTTGGTTCCCCTCCTGCCCCAATAAAACTCTCCTTATTCAATGGATTTCGAGAGAGTTGATCCTGTTACCTTATTTTTGCTTATTTTATTTATACTCATAAGAAGTTTATTAAATACCACTATTGGATTAAAGGAAAAAGGGGAACTAGCTTTCAACCACCGCCCCCTCCCACACACACGCATTCATACCCTCCTGCACTCATACACTTACACAGGTGAACTCACGCAGGTGAGGAGCTGCATAGGGACAGCCAAGGAAGCCAAGACATGGTGGGTCTAGTGAGCCTGTCTGCAGTTATGAATCTGGGGAGCTGATTGTATCACCCCGCATCAGCTTGTTCTCTTGTCAGTGTAGTACTCAGGAGCAGTCAATACTTCCATCCTGGGGGGAGGGGCTCAGGGCCAGGGCCCTGGGCCGCCTCCTACCTCCCCAGCCAGGAGAGTAACTCTTACACAGTGATGATGGCAAGAAGTACTCACCTATGGTTTTGCACCCATCTTTTTATGTTTCAGCCCATAGCTCTTGTCCTGTCCCACTGCCCCAGGATACTGTATGACCATGAGTCATCAGCTAACAGAAGATGGGACTTTGATTTTCTTTTGATGGGGCATCTTTCTCTTCCTTGGGTGCATCTTTTGCAGGGCTCAGCTCCTGTTATTTTCTGGCCATCAAGGTGTTGTCCAGCTAGGCTGGCTTCAGGGACTGATTGCATTGCACGTACATACACACATTCATACTTCTAAATGAAAGTGCAGACACACCTAACTTTATAACACACAGGATTTCTTACAAACTTATGATATCTATAAAAATTGCTTACTAACTTATAATATTTATTATAGACCTAGCAACCGCTACAAAACAAAGCTTATGAAACAAAATATAGCTATATAAAACACAGCTAAATCTATAAAACAAAGCTACTGTTACAAAGCTTACAGAAAATTACAGGACTTAACCAGCGCTGAGTGAAAGTTACAGAACTGACAGCTGCATTGTACTGGACTGAGCGGAGGCTTTATACAACAGATTCAACGCTGCTTGGATGTGGTGCGTATACTAAATAATAATGATGAGGTGGATGTATTGCAGTCATGCCTGTAGCCCCAATCTTAGACCAAGGACCTGTTGTCCAAGGCTCTGTGCAAACACAGCAAAAAGGGACAAGGACAAAGAACTACTGTACTAGGTTACACCAATAGTTTATCTAGCTCAGTATCCTCTCTGTGACCTCACCAGACCAGGCAGTGTACAGGGCCATATCAGGGACACTTTACCAGACTGAGAACAACAAGAAGTCCTGTGGCATCTTATAGACTAACAGATATTTTGGAGCATTCTGGAACATCCTCTTGTTGTTCTCAAAGATACAGACTAACACGGCTAACTCTCTGATACTTATACCAGATTGGGCCATTTTGGAGTGATCCACCCCTGTGTTTCACTCCTGTCTTGCTGTCCTGCGGTTTCTGATTGCCTTGAGCATGGAGTTTTATCCAAGACCACCTTGGCTGATAGCCAAGGATGACTTTTGAACTTAAGACAAGAGAGAACTGAAGGACCTGGACAGAAAACTGGGGTGCACAAAGAATGAGACACTAGTTGCCTAACCATTGTTGAGCTGTTGGTAGGCATTACGGAAGAGAGAGCACTTGTGCTATGCTGTTTCTGGTTGGGAAAAATCTAGTGTGTTGATTGATCTATAATTAGTCTGTCAGTGCCTGTTAAGTTTTCATTGTTGTTTTTAATGTGGCATGGATAATTTATGGTAATTAAAAAAAAACGGAACAAGCAAGAGCAAATTGGAGAGTTTAGGAGTTACAGTGATGAGATCCCTAGGCATCCTTTTGATCTAATGATAAGTAGATTCCCAGATATTAAGTTATGAAAATAAGGATGCTAAGTGCATGGACACAGCAGTTATTAGAGTAGCAAGAGTGGCCTGGCAGACAAAGCAAAGAATCTACAGAGGATCCTAAGTGGAGTGAGAGGTAGAGGTGTCAACACTCCCAGCTAATTGCTTTCTTAGTTCCACTATATGCCAGAGACAGGCTACTTTGTCAGATAAAATAGTATATAGGCCTGGAACAATGACAGTTATTCTTCTCTTGCCGTCGCCCATCAGCAGGCACTGAGCCTGGAACTGTTCAGGATCTCAGGGCTTTAATGAAAACAAGGAATTCATCAGAATTCTTCTGAAAAATAAATAAATCCGCTCTCTTGACCTCCTCTTGACCTCCCGATGAGGTGCTAATTACTAGAGGATTAGCACCTCTTCTCTATCACCATGGACACAGCTAAGGAGCAAGAGGTGACAACACAACCTCACAATGTAAAGCCAGAGGAATTAGGAGTTAGGGAAAGGGAATTCTGAATTTCAGGCCTGCATTGTGAAAAAGTTGGGCTAACCTCGCCGCATTGCTGGGGGCTGTGAAAAATTTCATGGCCTGTGTAGTTGACCTAGGTTGACCTAAACCCCTAGACACAGCAATCTAGCTATGGTCTCTTCCAGGTGGATTTACTACTGTAACAGAAGGACAGCCTTGTTAGTCTGCATCTTCAAAAACAAGAAGTCCTGTGGCACCTTACAGATTAACAGGTATTTTGGAACATAAGCTTTCGAAGCGGGTCTTTGCCCATGAAAGCTGATGCTCCAAAATATCTGTTAGTTTATAAGGCGCTACAGGACTTCTTGTTTTTTTTTTTGTTGTAACAGAAGAAATTCTTGCCCTGTTGTAATGTCTGTGCCGCAGCCTCGGCAGAAAACATCAAGTCATTACTAAATCATCAATCACCAAGCAGGAGCAGCACTGGAGTGTCATTATTTGTGTTCCAGTAGCACTTACAGGCCTCACCTGAGCTCTGGGCCCCATTGAATCAGGCACTAAACCTTAAACTAGTGTGAGACAGTCCCTGCCCTGAAGGGCTTAGATGCTATATAAACAAGACAGGAAAAGGATGGGAGAAAGGAGAAAATATTGTCCCCATTTTACAGGTGGGGAAGCTAAGAAGCAGAGCAATGAGTGACTTCAGAGTCACACAGGTCCTGAGTCCCAGTCCAATACCTTAACCAAAAGATCATCATGCCTATCCTAATAGGAACAATTTTATTTTGTATCCAGGGATTAAATTAAGAGGGAGTGGGTAGGAGTGGGGAATGCTGCTCCCCTTCTCTAGTAAAGCAGGTGAGAGTTCCCCCACCCCCATCCCCATGGCTTGGGTAAGAAGCGGGGCTTTATCTGTGGTGCCGCATGCCCCTCCTGTACACTAGCACCTTCTTGCCAGGGTTCCTGTGGCTGGGGCTGCCTGGGGGGGGAGGGGCTCAGTGCCCCGGCTGTCTCCCAGCAGGGGCTTGGAGGCTGCCACGGGGCTGGAAGTCAAAGCCCCCACAGCCCCTCTGAGAGCTCCAGCTGCAGGAACCTGGTAGGAGGTGGGGTAGGGTGGGATGTTGGGGGAGAGGCACGCAGCATTACCAGCTCCTCTCTTTTTACAAAAAAAGCACTGGTAAGCAGTGACCCGCCACAGCTCTCTGTCCTGGTACAGTGTCAATCAGCTGTAACTGCTGATTGTAGCTTTGCCAACCAGGATCTCTCCTGATTTATTCCTCCCTCTTGAGGGAGCTCTCTTTGAGAGTAACCAATTATTTCAATTTCCATCTCTGTCCCAGGTATTTCTGTTCTCTAACAAAAGCCTTAGGCCTGCTGCAGGAGAAATAGGTCACCAACTGGGGACAGCAGTTCATAAATTGGCAACAAAGGGCTACCCTTCTATTCTTTCCCTGGTCTCTTTTGCCTAGGCCACTGGATTTGTGTCAGAGAAAGCTGAGTGGAAGAGGCCTCCATGCTGACCTCACTCACGAAGGCAATTTTAGAGCCACGTAGGTTGTCAAACTACAAACTGCCCTTTAAAATATGTTCTGTCTGCCAAGCACTGTGGCAATATGTCACAGCATGCTGGAGAGGGGCATAGACCCAAGAGGGCACAACGAGGGGTGGCCCAAGAGCAGCTGAACAATGTATGAGATTCTTGGCCTATTGATATTTTGTGGCTCACCTTTTCATATACAAAGAAGGGAATCACCTGGTTTGAAGTTAGATCCACAGCTTGGGGTTAATGCTTGATAAGCTCCAGCTGCCACTGAATAATAATAATATAAACCACTTTCACCACTTGATCTCAAAGCTGACCAGTGTCATTAACCCCATTTTACAGACTGTGAAACTGAGGCACGGGAATGACTTTCTTGCAATCAGCCAGAAGGCTGATAGCAGACCAGGGGCTAGAACCAAGATCATGTAAAGCCTAATCAAGTAGGCTATCAATTGGACCACCCTGCTTTCTAATGAATGAATAACATGTTACACACGAAACTGGGGGAGGGCATGAAACACTCAAAACCTGCCCCACCGCCAAAAAAAAAGATACAGAGGTAACCAGAGGGAACTAATTTGCTATAGGTCTGCATTTTCACTGCAGGTATTTGGGAATTGTTTTTATATCTCTTGATCCACCTACACTAATCACTAGCACTGTTCTTAGGGGACGCAGGGCCCGGAACAATCCCTTCCCTCCATCTCAGGCCCCATTCCACCTCTTCCCATCCCTGCTCTGTGCCCTCCTGTCCCCAGTGCACCCTTTTCTCCAAGCCTCCTCCCCCAAACAATGCAAGCCAGGGGATTACCCTCGGGCCTAACCCCAGCGTCAGGGGCCAGACTCCTCCCTGCATGCACCACGGTAGCCAAAGGTGGAGTGACCTGGCTCCCTGCGGCTATCACAAAATGTCCAGTCGACAGGACGGTTCTGCTAATCACAGGCAATTAGCTAAGGGCCGGATTTTGTCACATAACATGCAGTTGCCCAGCAGTGAGGTGCCCTGGTAATCGTGCCTCAAAAGGTTCTGATCTCTGTGGCCAACATCCGATGTTGTCTCAGAGCGCTTCAAAAGGGCTCAGCACCACGACTGGACAGCTGCACGCTGCAGAAAGTCTGAGGCATTCGGTGTCTGGCTCTGTGTTCTCCTGACAATAGCTGTGATGACGCAGGCAGCGCGGGAAATGGCCCAGCATAAATCCATCCTTGCAACAATGCAAGTAACAGAGATTGTTAACGGTGCCGACGTGTTTAGGACAAATTGAAGATTGTAATCTGGTTAGTATTTAGAAGGCCTAATCAGACACCATACCGAGGGGATTCTTATTGTGTCACCTGACACGTATGTTCTGCAGAAGGACAATGTAGGCAAGGGCCATCCTGAACCATAAAACCTTGAAAGTTTTCTCAAAATGGGAAATTGCATAATGTCCTGTGCCTGCCCTACCCACCATCATTTGTAGCACTGCCTCATGCAGCAAAGAAGCCGCAAACAATACACTACTTCCTCAGCTGGTGCAAATTGACACTGCTCCATTGAAGTCCATCAAGCTATGGCCGCTTGGCAGTGTGTTAACTGAGGAGCTGGCCACAAAAAATGCAAACTGGCCTAGAAAAAGGAGCTGTGGTTTGCACCACTCTGAAAGTGAACAGAGACTGGCAGCAAGCTGGTGAACTGTAACTCCGTATTCCAAACCAGTGAAGAGAGGGAATAAATGTGATCCCGGGCTGAAGGATTTCACTTACTGAAATGTCCCATAGAGAACACCCCCCGGCAGGGAAGTCACCAGAGCAGCATTACAGCGATGCGAAATGGGTGTTAAACGCAACCAGTTTAATACTACAGGAGGTTACCCAAACAGGGATTTAATGCACTTTCACGCCTGTAGTTAACACTCATTAATTTTCCAGGAGTCTCTGTGTAGAGAAGCTCTGCGATAGGGCACGAAAGCTGTGTGTAGTCCAGCTCTAAGAGCAGAAGATGCGTCATTTCAATTCTTCCCATGTCCCTCAGTGTCCATTAGTCAGTCGCTCTCTCCTTGGCTATATTGTGGAGTCTGATGCTGATGGAAGGGAGTAATCTGTTCCTAAGACCAGCAGTGGCCTGTTCTTAATTTTCGGCTTGATTGTGCAGATTGTACATAGCTTTCTGCAAAGGGTGGGGAAGCTGTGCCCCATCCCTGGGCTGAACTCCAGGAGAGATCAGAACTCGGAAAGCATCACAATTCTTCCTGGCTGGTGTTCGGACAAAAGACGTCTGATACCCTGCTGCTCCACCCTGCCTATGTCTACACTAGAGTGATCTATCGACAGGAGTTCCTGTTGAAACTTCTGACAAAACTTCCTCCGACAGATCACGGTCACGCACAAAAGCTCATCGATCCATCGATTTGCTCTGTCAACAGACAGCGACCGGCCCATCTGGCCGCTTTCTCGACAGAACGGTCAACCAGACAGGGCTGCCTGGTGAGGTGGAAGTCTTGCCTGTCAACAGAGCCCCCTGCCCCCTCCAGCATCCACATGGCTTTTTTGTTGACGGAGTCTGTTGAGAAAGGGGTTCTGCCTCGTGGACAGTGTGAACAGTCCATGTGTTTTGATGACAAAACCAGGGTTTTGTCGACAAAACTCTCTAGTGTAGATGTAGACGTGGCTAGAGCTACCTGTGCCCTTAGTGCCAGCAGCCTGATGCAAATGAGCGGTCTCGAAAACGCAAAATGGCCGCTCACTGGAAAAAATCATGGATAAGTGACTGCCGACAAAAGGGGCTTTTGCCAGTAGAACCACATCTTCACTGCTTGTTTTCTGTGGTGAATATGCAAATGAGCTGCTCGAATATTCAAATGAACAGCCATTTTTCATTTTCAGGACTGCTCATTGGCATCAAGCTGCCACCACTAGGGGTGAGCGTAGCACTAGCTAGCCAGATCTGCTGCCCTGAGAGAAGGCAGACAAAGTCACAGCTCTACCTCTTCCTCGTGACCCACCTCCCAGAGGGGCTAGGAGAGGGGTGTCACTACACAGAGATGGTATGTGCATAGACTTTACTAAGGGTGTATCTACTTTGAGGCTGGGAGATGTAATTCCCGGCTTAGGTGGGTGTACATACACTAGTGTTGCTGGAGTTAACATGGAAAAAATAGGAACTGCTGCTTGGGCTTCCATCCGAATAAGTATCGGGGAGTTAGTCCATCCCACTGTTAGCCCAGCCAAGACCACGTTTCTGTTTTTAGATACTAGCCTGATCAGAGAGTGTGTGTGGATGTGAGCTGGGAATTTCAGCTCCCGCTCCCAGCTGCTGTGTAGACATAGCTGTACCCTGAGAAGTTCAGCGCTGGGAGAGCAGACTTGTTGCTTCTTCCCTCTTCTGTGCACTCATGCATAGGTCAGGCACTCACTGGCCCTGAGTGCTTATCACCACATTTTGCTGTTTATGACATCATCACCCACTGCTTCTTACTGTTCGGTAGAGCTGAACAGATGATTCCAGCATATTATCTGAATATATATCAACCCCCAGCCCTCCACCAATGACTGTTCTCCAGCTCTGGCAATCTTGTCCCTTGCTTCCAGCCTGGGAGCATAGTCAGGATTTTGGCTTAATGGTGCTTTCTGATCTTAAAATTTCTCCAATCTCTTGGCCTTCCATGCCAGTGTCTAATATTTAATGTCTTATGTCCCCGGCAGAGTCTCCCTGTCTCTCTTTTGGGTGAATAGTTACAAATTCAGAGTTGTTTTTCAAAACCTAAATTATTTCACCCTTTGCAAATTTTCCCCTTTCAATTGAAAACCATACGTTTGTTTAGACTCAGCAGGGCTCTTGGCTGATGGCTCTGGCATGTAGGAAACTGCATGGTTATCAACACACTCCCCATCTTCCAGCTCCCTTCCTAATTCCAAATCGTATTTTTTTTCAGCAGCACAGTATGTTTAGCTAATTGGGTGAAGGAGCCTTAGAAGTTCCTTCGCTCTCTGCAAAATGTTTCTTTTCTAGCCATGCCAATTTCTTTAACAAACTTATTTTATTGTGTGACCTATCTGATCCACCTAGCTGGAACTGCATGTGAATCCTGAACCACTCAGCAGGTTTCTTTGGACGATGGCGGGGCGGGTGTGTGTGTGTGTGTGTGTGTGTGTGTGTGTGTGTGTGTGTGTGTGTGTGTGTGTGTGTGTGTGTGTGTGTGTGTGTGTATAGCTGGGGAGGAAGGGAAGAAACAGCAAAAGCTTTTCTTCACTTTGGAGAAGCACCTGAAAGTCCAAATGGCTATTCTTAACAAAAGTTGGGGGGGAAAGGGGAACATAAATGAGTCAAATAAAGGTACTTTCTTCAAAGCCATGTATCTGTGGTACCAATGAAGCTGCTAATTCCACAGAATGTATAGTCCAGAGACAGGATCTATACAGGGGTTTTTCAAAACGTGGTCTGCTTAGCCCCTGGTGGTGGTCTGGGAAGTCCTGTTCTGTTACATAGGCTCAGGAGAGATCAGGGCCAAATTTGCAAGTGCTCAGTATTCACAAGTCCACCTAGATTTTTGGAAGATTATTGTGGATTCTTAAAAGCCCATTTCTTTAGCTGCTTTCCTGGGAACCGAGCTGGTCCTCTGTCTTCATCCCTTGGCACAGACAGCAGAAGTTATGGTGAATAATGATATTAACTTGGCTATTTTTTTACTGTAAAGGTAGTTTGTGTCTGAGAGTCTGATTCCAGGACAGATTCCACTTCATGCTACAGCCCATCTATAGGGAGTACAAAGTGACTTTACAATTTGTCACCAACAAAAGTTGGCCCAGTTGAAGATATTCTGTCATCTGCCTTATCTGTCTAACTTTCTGGGACTGGTATAGCTACAAAAACACTGGCTGTGTAATTTACTGCCAAAGGGTTATAAAGGGCCTTTGCATAAATAAAAATCAAGCCTTCAGTCTTTACTGTTGCAGTAAATTGTGTAGATATCGTAATGATACCCAGTGGTTTTCTTACATTATGAAGAGGCGTATTGCTCGTTATTAGTGCATATCTATGTAATTTCAGCCATGAGTCCGCTGCTAGTGCCTCTGAAATAATAAATAAAGTAACAATAATAAAGACAAGAGCACATGTACTGCTCTTTTAATTGTCACACTTCTCCTTGAGATAGCTAAGTTATTATCCCTTTTTAAGTGATGGAGAAACTGAGGCACACAGAGAGGAAGTGATTTGCCCACATAGTATGCCGTGCTAGCCAGCGCTGAGGTCACTACTTGGGACTTCCCAGAGTTGATTAATGCAGACCCTGCTGCATCCCCTACTTTGTCGTTATTACAGAGAAACATGGTCCACGAGACTGGAAAAATAAGGAAGAGATCCAAATAGAATCAATACTTTAGGATATTTATTTTAAGGGCTACAGGATGGCAGCTTTCTTGTGATAACTGATAACAATTATGGCTGCATATTTTAACACATTGTTATTTTGAGCCATAAGTCAAATGGAAACAGGCATGGCCTGTGGAGTTTTCTTGTGGATTATGATGTGATTGGAATAAAATATTAAATATACTTCACAAGTACTCCATTGCCATAAACATAGGCGTCAACTCCATGGATGCTCCGGGGTTCAGGCATCCACTGATCAAAAATAGGGTGTGTTCAGCAGCCACAAGTCACCAGTAGGTGGCAGGAGCAAACACATGGCTCCGGTGAAAACACTGGCAAAAACAAAAGTCATGGTAAATGTTCAGCATGCCAGCTGCAGCCCAAACCAATCATTTCCAGCCTGGGCATGCAGCATCAGAACTTGTTATCAATACTGCATGCATGTAAAGAGTTTCCATCTGCAGCCTCATCATACAGCTAACACAGACCTCCAAGCAGTCAGTGGGCCAGCTTGCCATCTTAAGTATTGGAAACCTCAACCATACAAAAAACATCTCAGTCTGCCCCCCTGCGTATGCAAAATCATGAGGCTTAAAAATGATGTGATTTTAACAAAATAAATACATTGGATTCTTTTTATTTTCCTCCTGATTTTTGAGCCATTAGGATCAATGTTTTTGAAGCTTTCTGCTGGAAACTGGAGGGTTAGAAACTTATTTTATGAAAGCTAAAATTCTTATGTAATCACTTGACTCCAAGAGCTGAGGCTTTAAGGGGAAAAAGGATAAAATCACAAGTGCTGAAGTCATGGGATATGATTGCACCTATATAAATAAACCTGAGCTAACTTTACTCTATCTAACTCAGATATTAAAACAGTGAAGTGGCAGCTGCATGGATTTCCCAGCTTGACAATGTCCTAGCTGGGATAATTTAGATAGGATTGATTTTGATTTAGGCAGGGGGCTGGACTCCATGACCTCCTGAGGTCCCTTCTAGGCCTAGGATTCCGTGATTTCTGTACAAGTCCATCTGGAGCCCTAGGTAATTTCTTGGGCTGCTAGCCACAGCTTCACTGCTCCAGTACCTAAACTACCTAGACTGAAGCTAGCATATGTAAGCTGTCATCATGCGCTGTTGTTGCAGTGTAGATAGCACTAGGTGAGGGATTCAAGCACAGAGTCTTGATTTTTGTGGCAGTTTGTGAACAAAATATTTAAGGAAATACAGGGAAGGTTGAAATTTGCAGTGGTTGGCATATATCTTTAATGACCTGATCCTGCTGAAATCAGCAGAGTTCTTCAGTGGGAGCAGACCTGAAAAGACTTCATCTGCACATGGTGCAAGGCCTGTTTTGCTTGACTCGAGTTAGTAAGGCTTTTTGGAACAAGGAAACATATTTTGGTTTGTTATCAGGATCTGGGTCTTTCAGGCTTATGGGTTCTCTTCACTGCAAAGTTTGCCTGAGTAATAACCTGAGCGTGGCCTCTAAAATGAGTGATGTCCACACACAAAAATCCTTATCCTGTGTGTGGTGGTGCGTTGAAGTTACCTGGCCCCTTTTTTGAAGATCGGCTAACAATCAAATGAACACAATTCATCATCTACTGACACAACCACTCTGTAGTATAGACACAGGCTAGCACTGTTCATATACTTCTAGTCCTCCACTGCCTTCCCACAATTCCTCCTGGGTGCCCCAGGAAGGACAAAGTTGTTCTCCAACAATTGAATGGGAAAAGAATTCATCGAGCAGCTCACCTGATCTTTACTGCTGTGCAAAGAACCATGGAATGTGGTCCACAACTCCTGATACCACACACAAATGCACAGCAGTTCATGTCTTGTTGCTCAACACAGCTGTTCTCCTGATAGCCAGGCTAGCTTGAGGGTAAATAACTCCAGTGAACTCTGCTGTGAAAACATACCCTAAAAGTCTCCCAAGACCTGCAGAAGGCATTCTGCTGAACTCTGAGTTCCTTTTTGAAAAGCACATTCCCATCCTGCAGGGACAAATGGAATTATGGCCCCAAGGCTGTATATGGTGTTAGTTGTAGGGGTAGGTGGCAAAAGGCCCAAGGTATAAATGGTGTGGTAACAGCAAAGGGGGTAAACGCTTTTGATCACATGGAATCATTGTGAGGAACTTATTCAAAATCTACTTGTGGATTGGAGTTAAACTGGATGACAGCACAATTAGGTTAATGTGACAATCAGATGGGAAATGCTGGGAGTGGACAAGGCAGAGGGTGGTCAGGATGCCGCTAACACCCAACAATAAGCGGTTCCCCTATTTGGCAACCCATTTTGTGGTTTAGGTACATGGAAATGACTTCATTATTTGTTTGTCCCTTGTCCCAATGCCTTTTATTTTTAATCCTGCATAACGCAAGTGGCATCCCTTGGGGAACTTAACGAGGGTCTATGTGGCACCAATGCTCCCCTGTTAACAATGGGCTTTTGTTGTTCACACTTTCCCCATCAGAGTGTCTCAGGAGGGACAGACTATATTGTGATGTTATGACCTCAGAAAGGGGTGGGGAGAGGAAGGGAGGGGTCAGGTGTATGTTTAACTCACTTGAATAGCCCTTCTTCTAGTTCTGTTTTCTTCCAACCAGGATCCTTAATAACTCCTCTGAGGAGTGCTGGCTCTCTGTGCTATAAATATAGCCACATTAGCACTTGGCCAGTTGTTGTTTGAGTGTTAATTTTCTGTGCTGTGTCTGCATTTGTTGACTTCTGCAGACAGCGTCAGGAAGTGTTGGGTGGGAAAAGGATTAAAGGGGCTATTGATATGACTTGGAATCCTGGCCAGGAAGATGGGATCTAGCCTATGAGCTCAGAAGTAAGAGCTTTGGTCTTGATGTCCAGCTTTGGCTTTTCTTCAAGAGGTGCTTTGGTCAAATCTCCTCCCCCTACTCCCTGCCCAGCACACTGACTCCTGCACTCTAGGCTGGAGTCTCCAAGGAGGAAGTAGGCCGCGTAGTCGAGTTTCCTGGTATTATGCCATTTTAACAACCCCTCTCTTGATTTAGGTGTTGCAGGCTGGCTAAGAATATTCTTTGACACTTGAAAGGGACCTTTATTGTTTTCTTAATTTGTGAAGAATTGCTTTTAATTTTTTTTTCTCCTCAACCTTTTCTTTGTAGGGTCAGACTGGAGCCATGTTATTGTTGTTAAATTTAGATCTGAGACTATATTAAGTCCTCTGGCAGTCTGCCCCAGCGCTTTCACTTCTTAAAACAGGAAGCGAGGCCTTGGCCTAGCTGCATTTGTGTGTTTAAAATGGGTGAGAAGCTGGCTTTTTTACACCGCTGGGAAAGAAATATAAACCAGCACAGTGTATGTACGATGTGCATCCTGCAGAGATGAAGGGGGAGAATTTCAAAGGCACAAGCCAGAATTAGACGCCTGACTCCTGTGCCAATTCAACAAGCGTTAGGTGCCGAAGTGCCTGCAGCATCTGTGAAAATCTCACCCAGCCTAAAATGTCTCTCAGCTTTGAACCAAAGATTCTCCTGTTACTCAACAAAACACTAAAAAAGTGAGATGCTGAATTGGCAATGGAGGTTTGTGGTGGCAAAGCTCGAAGGGTAGTAATTCATACATCAGGCTGACCGTCGTAATGGTCTGACTGATTCATATTGTAGAGCATGTTTGGAAGGGAAATAAGTCCCGTCACAAAGCTCCATGCTCATTTGGAAGTAGGGATTTCTCTTTTAAAATTCTATGGAGGGTCTGATTAAGGACTTGTATATGTAAGTACAGAAAGGGAGGGAACTTGGGAGAAGGATGGTCTTGCAGAGGTTTTGAAGTCAGAAGCTGTGGGGTCTAGTCCGGCTTTGCTACTCCTCTGTGGCCTTGGACAAGTCATTTAAGGCCTGATTTTTCAGACATGCTGGGCACCTTCTGTTGACTTAGCTGCATGAACGTTGGAAGTCTGTGCTCTTACTGAAATGGCTGCAGGGCTTTCCTGGGTGGGCAGAGGAATCCAGTTGAGATTCCCTGTCTCTCCCAGTTCCCTGGGCTGAAGTGCAGACTCCTTGAAAGCTTCATGGACTGTGTGGCTGACTGGCTGCCGATTTAAACCTGGAATCTTTGTCTCTGAACAACCTCCCTTTGTACAGCTGTGTGGGTATGTGTGTTTGTGGGAAAAGGGGTAACCCCCATGAGCAGAGGAGGGAAAAGATGGGAAAAGGTTTGGCTGAAGAGCAAATGGATCTTTGCATGCAGCATCACTTTTAACACTAGTATAACTTGTATTCGAGTTACTTCTGACACACCACTGGAAGTGAAGTCAGAAATCAGACCCCATAAAGTCCAGGAAGGGGTGCTGTCTTTTTATCTCTGGAGCATACCCCCTATTGGGCAGCCTAGCTACATTCTTGAAATCAGTGCAACATTTCCTATTCTCCCCATTGGTGTATTACATCACACTGCTGGCTTTTGTGCACCTTCTTTCCAATGCATTTATTTGCATTCCTAGATACCACTGTGTTTCATCATGGGAGTCCTCTGCTAGGTAAAGAGTCATTAAAATCATGCCTGGGAGCATTTTTGAAGGTGCAAAACAACTGTTAATGTGCTTATGCATTTGCTTATTATGGGTGAGTTCAGTAGAGGATTATAGTTTACCCATTTCTTTTAGGAAGGAAACCCAATATAAAAGGGCTGATTCATGCAGCAGAGGTAAGAGAGGAAAGTGAAGGACTGGATACCATAGGAAAGTTTGATCGTGTATGAGGGACTATAGCAGTGCTGTCAGTTGGAGATACGTATCTCATAGATCTGGAAGGGACCTCAGGAGGTCATCAAGTCCAGTCCCCTATCCACTTGGCAGGACCAAGCACCCTCCTTTTTTTTTTTTCTTTTTTAACTTATTTGCCTCAGATCACTAAATGGCCCCCTCTGGATTTAACTCACAACCCTGGGTTTAGCAGGCCAATCCTCAAACCATGATTGCATGGTAACAGAGAGAGAAAGCCGTGCTAATCTATATACTATCAAAACAAAAAAGCAGTCCAGTAGCGCTTTAAAGACTAACAAAATAATTTGTTAGGGGATGAGCTTTCATGGGACAGATCCACTTCTTCAGATCACAGCCATACCAGAACAGACTCAATATTTATTTTTGGTTTTCTGTGACTTAAATATTGAGTCTGTTCTGGTATGGCTATGATCTGCAGAAGTGGGTGTGTCCCACGAAAGCTCATCCCCTAATAAATTATTTTGTTAGTCTTTAAAGTGCTATTGGACTGCTTTTTTGTCATGATTGCATGGTGAATCTTCAGTATGTGGTGTGTTTTTGCCAAAGCCCCAGCTTCTGGTGTCATGTGAATTTATGTGAGTCCTCTAACTAAAATGTTCAAAGCTGGGTACCTAAATCTAAGCTGGTAAATTCATATTTAGGCACTGCTGTGGAAGTAGCTTTTCAATGCGGAAGCTTAGAGCACAGAGCTTGACTTTAGGCCCCTCATTTTGAAAACTTCTCAGCATTCCTCTTTTGTAAAAAATGTGAGTTTCTAGCTTTACGTATATGAAGAAACAGTTGAAAATTAAGATCTGAACAGACTCAAAAACCAGAGTGGAAAGAGAAATAAAGTGAATGTATTACTTTGAAAGATCTTATGATTCTGAAGCCAGTCTCATGATTTTTTAGGGGGCTGACTCATGATTTTTGAATACTTAGGCTGGTCGTGCTGCTGTGATGAAAAAGACAATTCCCCCTTGCAGAAAAAGAGGCTGTGTTCAAGCAGTTTGCTGGGATGGATGGGGACTACACTCCCCTTTAATGTTGACCCCTCCCTTCCCTTCTCCATGCCATCTCAGGATCTTAGCTAATCCTTTACATCAGCAGACATCTAGGAGCCAGCAACCCATTGAAAGGGGAACCAAGCTGAGGACAGGCTGCTGAGAGGAGCAGAAAAATTGTTCCTTCGAGGACTCTATAGATTTTTTTCCTGTGTAAAAGCATTCCTGCTCCAACACAGGGGTGGGGAGGTGGGGGGTGGAGGTAGGATGGAGTGAGAAGATAAATATATCCACCAATGCTCTCTCTGCCTTTTCATAATTCAGGAGTCTGTCAATCACAGCCAGCAGAGATAGTCAGGTTTACAAGTAGGGGGCCTGTGTGCACAGAAATGTGTGTGTAGGCACAGATAGCAAAAAAACAACTGTCAGCTTGATTACTGACTGTCCTAAGACTCGGGGGAGCACAGCTAGCTGCCAGACAGACGGTGAGTGAGCCCATTTTGTGGGCTGGCACTGAAAACACAAACACATTATTTCATTAGTGTCAGTAGCAGCTGCAGCTGGCCCTTGAAAGGTTCGGCATTTGGGTTCTGTTTGGAGATGCAGCACGCACCTGGGTTCCAAGTCTAAACTGTTGGAGCCTTCATGATGCAGGGACTGCTGCACCTAATGTCCATCTAGTCCAGTAGCTGGTCTCTGACATTGGGAAGTACCAGCTGCTGCTGAGGAAGGTGCATAATTAGGGATTGGAATAACCTGCATTTCATTCTAAGCCCATTGAGGTTGGTTTATGCAAAGGCTGAGTAGAAATCTGGCAGCATGGGCCCCTGAAAGAGGTTTCTTGGCTCAGAGCAGGTTTGTTAGACAAACACCTGTTGGGGATTCTCTAGATAATACTTCATCCTACCTCCGTGCAAGGAATTGGACTAGATGACCAGCTGAGGGCCCTCTAGTCCTATGCTTATCCTGAACTGATGCTGGTAACTTAGAGACAGAGTGGCCCAGTGGCTAGGGCACTGAACTAGGATTCAGGACACGGGGACTCTGATCAGCTTTTGCCCCTGACCTTCTGTGTGGTGTTGAGCAAGCAGCTTATCTTCTCTCTGCCTGTTTCCTTGCCTGCTCTTTGCCTGTCATGTCCGTTTAGAACAGGGGTGGGAAACCTTCAGCCCATGGGCTGGCTCTGGGCGCTGGCTTAATTTCACTTGCTCCCCAGCAAGTCTCCCTGTCGTGGTCTGGAAGTCCTCAGGCTCAGCACCCCCCCGTGGGGCTGGAGCTGCAAGTGCCCGTTCATGGCAATCTGGGAGGTTCTGCATATTACTCTCACCCGTAGGTGCTGCCACCACAGCTCTTATTGGCTGGGAACAATAGGCAATGAGAGCTGTAGGGGGTGGCAATTGAAGCTGAGGGCAGAATGCAGAGGTAGACCCCCCAACCCCCGAGGAACATACCAGCCTCTTCCAAATTCAGGAGCTGCCAGAGGTAAGCACCCCACACCTGCTCCTGTTCCCCACCCCAGCCTCGAGCCCTCTCCTGCCCTGTAACTCCCTCCCATTCACTGCACCTCCAACACAACCTCCTGCCTTGAATCCCCTCCCACAGTCCAAACCGCTTGGGCTCCAATCCAGAGCCCCTTCCTGCCCCTCAAGCCCCTCACACTAAGCTCCACCACAGAGCCCACACCCCCCAGCTGGAGACCTCACTCCCCTCCCACACCCCAACCCCAGACTGGAGCCCCCCTCCTCCAAAGCCTAGGGGAAGTCCAGAGCCTCAGCACCCTTTTCACCCCTTGAGGCTGTGTGTGGCTGTGACTGATTTTTTTCTGAGGGTCAGTGGTGCCCCACCCCCCCATAGGAAAAAGATTCCCTACCCCTTATTTAGACAGTAAACATTTCACAGCAGGGACTGCCTGTTACTAATATGTACCTAGCACCACAGAGCCGTTAGGTGCTCCTCTAATACAAGGAATAGCAATCAGGCCTTTTCCAGTTCACTGGTCAGTACTATACCCTCTCCTGAGCGGCTATCAACAAACAGCTGTAACACACTACGTTGCGCATTCCGATTTCACCACAATGTCAACTTTTTTATTTGTACGCGCCTGTTCTTGGTCTCCAAACAGACCGTGTGTGCGTTCAATCACTTTAGCGCCTGGCGTCAGTCAGTCAGCAGCACACCTGTCTCCTCCAGCGCCCAGGCTTGCTTTCTCTGGTGCTGCCGGTCTCTTATCTGTGTCTTTCTCAGGACAGACAGGTGTCTTCTGGCTGCAAGGCCTTTTTACACATCCTTCCCCCTCTGTCCTCTCTCAGGCTCCTTATCAAACTTCTGGCGCTGACTGGATCATTAAGCAGGGGTGTGGCTGATACTGAGACACTTCTGAAAAGCCCAGATCAGTGGACAAGATGTCTGAGGCATATGATGCTTATCTGCTGGTGTGGGTGGAGGAGGAAAGGGCACCCTTTATCTCTTCTCCAGTTCCATCTCAGTTTGATTGCTTAAGGAGGATTGCTGGAGTCTTCCCACATTCCTGTGCTTTCGGGTTCCTGCTAGACAGGAAACGGCTGCTGCTCCAACACCCATTACACCTCAGCTGGTAGTGTCATTTCAAGTCAGATTCCCAGATTTCCCTTGGGTGTGAGGGGGCTGGTGAAGGCTCTGCTGTAGATTTGCCTTGCTCACTGACCCCTGCGCAGAGAAGCTTCTCCGCAAGAAGAACAAAAACACTTAAACCCAGCTAATTTCTTGAACAGTTGGTGAACCTGGTCTGAGTTGTTTGGGCGCATGAGGAAAGACAATGGACCCTTCAGAAAGATGAAAGCGTTGTGAAAGTCTCATGATGTAAGCCTGTATCTAGCCGGATGCTTTTAAAATTAGCCTGTAATTATATTAACAGCCAGCTGTTTGCAGATCTCACTGAGCCAAATTGGGCTTGGCCTGATCCATATTTGTTTGGGGGACCTGATCACAGGAAATGGTGCTTCTTGGCATTCGGTTGGTGGCTTGCTTCCTTGGTCAGTCCTGGCCTGGAGTCCCAGCCAGGCACCAGTGGGTACTAGGCGGATGTGCCACTTCTTTAATAAGCATAAAGATGAAGTTCTGACCACTTATGGGTGTTAGGCATTCTGTTGCTATTGTCACAAAAATTAGGAAGCCCATCCTTGAGTCCAGCCCAAATGGTATTAACCCTTCTGCAATTAGAGCTGAATAGCAGGCCATTGTTCACTTCCTGTCTTAAGCTGCTGTGTATTTGTAATATGGTTATACATTATTAAACAAATGCTGCTATTTACACACCAGATAAAACTTCATTTTAGTGGTGGGTGAAATTATTTTCTCTTTCTCATATAAGGTACTTTAGGAAGAAAATCACTATATATAACAAATAATGACAACGTAGGGCTATGATTACACTACAGAACTCTGTCAACAGAAGTCACTGTTGGAGGAGATTTCCCATAAAAACTTCTGTCGACTAAGTATGAGCACGCACAAAAGCCAGCTGGGAGAGAGCTTCACTCTGTTGACAAAGCTACCAGACTGCCCTGGCTGCTTTTTTGACAAAACTGGCACCCAGAAGCACAGCAGAGAGGGCTGCCCGTTGTCCTGGGTGCCCTATCTGTTGAGAGACATCCCCGTTCCGGAGTGGCCGCACAGGTTTTTTAGTCAACAGAATCTGTCAACTGCTGCATTATGTCTTGTGGCTTTGAGGCAGAACGCTGCTGGTGAAAGTGCTGAGTTTTGTGTGTGGATGCTCCATGAGTTTTGTCAACAAAACTGGGGTTTCTTAGCCTTTTATTGCAAAGGGTAAAGTTAGAGCACAGGAACATTTTGTCTTTCTGTTTGGCCCTGGGGTGACTGCTGCTTGAATATCGGACAAATTCTGGTGTCCAAAGTTCAAGAAGGATGTTGATAAATTGGAAGGGCTCAGAGAAGAGTCAGGAGAATGATTAAAGGCTTAGGAGAAATGCCTTATAGGGATAATATCAAGTAGCTCAACCTGTTTATCTTCAGAACGAGAAGGATAAGGGGTAACTTGAGGACTTTCTAGAAATACCTACATAGAAAACAAAAATTGTGTACCTTATTTCCAGCCTGAATTTGTGTAGCTTCAACTTCCAGCCATTCTACCTTTCACTGCATTATTAAAGATTCCAGTATTTAACAGGGACAGAAATTAACCATAGGCACAATTTACCCAGGTCTTGATGGATTCTTCATCACTGGCCATTTTAAATTCAAGATTGGATGTTCTTCTAAAGAATCTGCTGTAGAAATCATTTTCGGGACTTTCTGTGGCCTATGTTACACAGGGGATCAGATTAGATGATTACAATGGTCCCTTCTGGCCTTGTAATCTATGAATATGAACCTATGAATTATTTTTCTTAAGGAAACTCACTAGACTGCTAACAATTTCCCATTATCAACCAAATGAACTTGGTAGTACAGCGCCTATCGGCTACACTCTGGTTGTCCCAGACACTTTTGGCTGTTCTGTAGCGTTCGTTTGGTTCACAAGGTGGGAAGGTGCTTGGGGCCTAAAGTGTACATGAAAATTAACCTAAAACCAGGCACCTCACTCGCCAAAAACACACCTCAATTACTTTATGTTTACCTGTTCTGTTCATTCCCTTTGGGATAGTTCACGTTGGCCACTGTCAGAAGGCAGGATATTGGGCTAGGTGTAGTCTTTGGCCTGTGCCAGTATGGGTGTTCTGATGTTTTAACATTGTTCCTTTAGGCATCATGCCCTGGCACAATGTAGGCTGCTGCACTGCACAGAGCAGTACCACAGAGATCCTGGGAATGTTTTATAAATGTAGACCTTGGTGTTTTGCCTGGCACTCAGCCTGGCATTCTTCCCAGTGTTGGTGGGGCATTTGCTGCACATGGTAACTTGGGAAGACACAATCTTTTGTTGTTGTTGTTAACACACGGTTGGTAAGAACATTGGTATTTATTGCTGCTGAAAATTTAAAATGTTGGTTAAATAACAAGGGGGAAAAATTCTCCAGAGCTCCGCTGCTGCCCCATTTTAACCCCAGGCCTATCGCCCCCAGCAGCACCTTCCATTCGCTTTCTGGTCAGCTGGTGATACTTCCCAGAAGGTGCACATTTAACTTGATGGAATATGTTCAACACGAACAGTCTGGTAATCATGGAAGGGAAAATCTTGGAAAAGTCACAGGATAGGTTCAGATAAGCACTGAATAGTCTGGATTCTTGTTTGAACCCCCATCTCCTCCATTTACCCCACTGCAGTTCCATGTAGTTCAGTGAGGTTAGTTGTGCCATTACATTGGTATAGCAAAGCAGAGAATCAGGTTCTTTCTTACCTGAATGTCTTGTGCCTACAGAATCGAGTTGAAAATCATGCAGGATGCAAAGTTCTCAAAAGACTCAGTCTATTAATGGAACTGGAACCAAAGAATGTGATTTCTTGAAGCCCGTTGGTGTAAAAAACAGGCCCTCGGGGACACTGCTGACAGTATCAAGTCAGAATGAGCTGGTTAGAGCCACGGTATCCAATATGCTCCCCATTCACCACATGTGGCAAACAGGGCAAGGCAGTGTGGTGCAATGTGGCTGTTAAGGAGCTGCATGCATGGGGTGCCCCTCTGGCTGCTCCACGCACACACCCCACCACAGGGTGGGACAAGTTTGTGGTGGCAGAGGCAGCTCGTCCAGCCCTGGCTGGCTCCAGCTGCAGCACAGGCTTCAGCATGGGGAAGCTTGTGAGGCAGCATCTCCAGCATAGCGTGGGATCCAGGCTTGAGGGGCTCCAGTGAGTAATCTGGGGTGGCGGTCTGGCCTGGGGGTGCTGGTGCCTGGCTGTTTGAGTGGAGTTTCCAGAGCACACCTGAGCGAGGGAGGTTCATGCAGTCCTTTGTTTAGAGTCACGGTGTCCAATGCGCTCCCTGTTTGCCACATGAATCACATGAACCCACGGAGATATCAATGGCTGAATGGATGTGGACAAAAAGTGCTCAGCATGATATTAGGGTTGGGGCACAGAACTAGGTTCTATTCCTGGCTTTGCAAGATGCTTCCCTGCTCTGCATCTCTGTTTCTCTTCCAAGTTCTTTGGAAACGGTGTGTGTATCTCACCTGTACCAAGAACTAGGACTCTGATCTCTGCTGAGGACTGGGGGTGGTACAATAATACAAATAAATATTGACAATAATTTCCACAGCAGCAAGTCCCTGAGAAAACAGGATGGCAATTTATTGATTAGGACATTTGCATAGCTATTTCCTGTGTTGTACTATTTCCATGGATACACAAGAGACCTCAGTCAAACCGGAACAAAGTGAAAATGTGTTGGCGTCTTTGAGATTATACTTTGTGAGATAGGGTGTGTGGGGCTGTAGTATCCAGGGCCTTTTTAGTACTTGCCCAACTAACTGGCGGGCTCCAGTGTCTTTACTCTGTCACTTGCAACAAATTCAGGCACACTGACTCTTCATGACAAGCGGAGAAGAACTAGAAGTTATAATATGAAGTGCCACCTCTGTCCCTCACCACGGCAGATAACGTACAGCAAAAGCATGTTAAAGGCGTAACTGTAGGGCTCTAAAGTTGTAGTCTCCTACACATATACCGTATTTCTCTGCCAGGCACCGCTGAAGAGCTCAGTCACTTCAAAGGACAGTCCAAATGGAGTAAATTGTGTGGAGTGTGCACAAATGTATTCTTTTAACAGATCCACTTTCTCTTTCATGTTACCTTCTGGTGCACTGCAGTTTTATTCTTCGAACAAATTAATTCCTTTACCAGCGCCTGAATTTTAAGAGTTCCACTGTCTGGTTCATTGCCCAGAAAATGTGATTCTTTTAACAGGTCTTATTCCTGTAGGAAGGAATCTTTGAAATTGGTTACACTGTCTCTTTTAATCCATGTCTGGCAGTTCTCTCCATCCTCCTGGCCTTCTGATTCCACATTCTAACATGAATTTCCGATGAATTTTATTGTGCCTTTTGACCAAAGGGCTGAGCAATATAGTTGTATATCTTTAGCAGCCTCTCGAGGGCTTAACTTCTTAGCTGATTTGGAGTCAGTTTAGATGATGTTAGAAATTGCCCTTTGCATGCAAATAGACATCACACCTGGATTATAAGGCCTCATTTGTCTTTAGAAACTCAGAGGCTACATTTGTGTTACATTTATGATCCTTATTACACTGAAAAAAAATCAGTTTATTAATTATTTGCCTTCATCAAGGCCTCTCTACCCTTGCCCTAGGGTGACCATCCATCCCGTGTTAGACAGGACAGTCCCGTATTTCGGATTCCAAAAAGGCGTCCCTACTTACTTTTTAAAAGGGACTCTCTTCCATATCTGGGCCCTCTCCCCCAGCTGACCTTTTCTGCCAGCAGGTGTTCAGGCACAACTGCTGGCAGGAGTCACTTCTCCAAGCCTTGGGGAAGTGGGGGGAGCATGGGCAGCTGCCGCATCCCGGCCACTTCCCCAGGGCTTAGGGAGCACTGGGGGCTGCTGCTTCCCTGGGGCTGCCATGGAGCGCTGGCATCTGCAGCTTCCCCGGGCCTCCAGGGGAGCACCAGTGGCTGCCGCCTCCTTCCTTCCTGGCTCCCCAGAGCTTGGTGGAGCCAGGAGGAGCAGCCCCTCCCCACATATCTCCTGTCCTCTACTTGGGACAGGAAGATATGGTCGTCCTACCTTGCCCTCATGGAAACAAAGTTGGTGTATCCTGGCTTTCACTGAACCACTGGAAGGGGTGTCTTCACAACACACTATTGGCTTGGTTTTTGTTTTTGTTTTTGTTTTTGTTTTTCAAACTCCTAGAAATCAAAGATGAGTCAGATATCTCATTGGCCATTTCCGTGGACAAATACACAATTCATGCACGCAGTCACGTGCACAAATGGAACATGCAATTGCATGCAGTCCTGGGTTTCTGTGGATTTGAAAATCTGGAATAAAAGAGTTACATTACTTGGGAAATCTTAGGGCTAAAAGGTTTTGCATATTATTTCAAGTTATGCATGGAGCATTAAATGACTCTAGGATCTGAACCAGGCCTTGCACTCTGGATCTGCTCTGAATCCAAATACTCCTGGTGTCATTCTGAATACCAACAGATTAAAGTTGTGGATGGGTGTGCCTGAGAAATCTTGAATATTGGGAATTTTGTATTGGGGTCACTGTCCTTTCTATGTGGCGAGTCCTAACAAAAAGCCTTTCTTAACTATATGCATGAGTGAATAAGACTGACAGCAATGCCTTGTGTGTCCAGCACCTTTCCATGACTGACATCACAATGCACTCTGTCCTCTGTCTGACATTGGTGTGTACCCAACTAGAGAGTAATGACTCATTGGCTAACACCATGACTCATCTCTGTTCTGACTTCCTGACACAACAAGCAAATTATCTAGGCTGGGTCTGTGGCTGCCTCTGCTGTTCTAGCTGGTGCCTTGGTCTGCATAGGAACCCAGAACTGATTTTAGATTCCCATGTTTATGGGCCATCTTTTCCCCCCACCCTATTACTGGATATATTTTAATTGCCAATCTCTTTCTCATCTTCCTCTCATAAAACTCAAGGGGTTGGAACTGCTTTGAAGAATAGGACTAAAATTCAAAATGATTTGGACAAATTGGAGAAATGGTTGAAGAAAATAGCATGAAATTAAACTATCAACGTCTTTCTGAATGACCTGGATGAGGGGATGGTTGGCACTCTCATCAAATTTGTGGATGACACTATCTGACAGGGGGACAGGTAAATACTTTGGAAGGTAGGGATAGGTCCAGAGTGACCTATATGTGGAGGATTGAGCCAAAATAAATCAGACGAGGTTTAACGAGGACAAGTGCGGAGTTCTCCACTTGGGATGGAAAAATCCCAAGCATTGTTACAGGCTGGGGACTGTCTGGCTACGTAGCAGTGCAGCAGAAAAGGACCTGGGGATTACAGTAGGTGAGAGGCTGGATATGAGTCAACACTGTGCCCTTGTAGCCCAGAAGGCTAACGGCAAAATTGGGGTACATTAGGAGGAGCATTTCCAACAGATCTAGAGAAGTTATTATTCCCCTCTATTTCGCACTGGTGAGGCTACATCTGGAGTATTGCGTCCACTTCTCCCCCCACACCTGATGAGGGGAACTGGAGGATGGGGGCTCCACAACCTCCCAGCAAGGGGCACCAGGGAATGAAGAGGTCATCCCATGGTAGAGCTCATCAGCAGTGGGGGCTGCTTCCATGGGGTGCCAGTGAATGGGGCAGCCACCCACCGGAGGCGCTCCCTGGCAGAGGGGGCTGCTGCCTTGAGGCACCAGGTGTCAAGGAACAGGATCCCCACAAAATATGGGACAAATTGCCCATTTTCTTAATAAAGGTGGGATGCCTGTGAGACAACTTAAATAAGGGACTGTCCCAAGAAAAGGGATGGATGGTCACCTTACCTCCTAAGGTCCCTTTCAGCTCTACGATTCTAGGATTCTAAATGCAAAATATTCCACTTATGAAGGAACAATCAGTTGTGCACATGCAAAATGGGAAATAATAGCCTAGGAAGGATACTGAGGAATGGGATTTGACATCCTAATGAATCACAAGCTAAATATGAGTCAACAGGGTAACACCCCTGGGGGAAAAATCAAACATCTCTTGGGGATGTACTAACAAGAAAAGTAATTCTGTTCCACTATTCTGCAATCAGCTAGACTCAGCTGGAGTATTGCGTCCAGTTTTGCGCACCATATTTTAGGGGAGATGTGGAAAAATTGGAGAAAGTCTAGAGAAGAGCAACAATGATGATTTAAGATCTAGAAAACATGACCTATGAGGGAAGATTGAAAAGCCTGAGTTTGTCCGGTTTGGAGAAGAGAAGACTCAGGGGTTCATGACAAGAGTTTTCAAGCATGTGAACATTTGTTACAAGGAGGAGGGAGAAAAAGTGTTCTCTTTTATTCCTCAGGATAGGACTGCAGGCAATGGGCTTAAATTGCAGCAAGGGCAGATAGCTGTCAGGGTAGTTAAGCACTAGGTTAAATTGCCACAGGCAGATTGTGGAATCTTCATCACTGAAGATTTTTAAGAGCAGGTTTCACAAACAGCTGTCCAGGATGGCCTAGATAATACTCCTTCCATGAGTGCAGGGGACTGGACTACCTGACCTCTCAGGGTCCCTTCCAGTCCTATGATTCATGCCTTTATGAGAACATGATTTGACAGCAGTCACGCTTCTCCTCCATGAATGCTGGGTAACCCTAGATCTTGTTCTTTATAAAACATGGAGAGTTCAAAAGTGTTTCAAGAGCAGGCTCCAAGTAAATAAACCTGGTCTTTGCAGTTGCCAGCCAACCGGGTTCATACATGCCCCTTGACAGAGATCATTCGGTTTTAATGGTGTCTCTTTTTCTTTTTAAGCAAGGAGGTATCTTCTCCAAAATCTAAACACAGGACTAAAGTCTGCCCTCTGTTGCACCCAGGCACTGAAGTAAATGTAGTTTCATGGGTCAGAATTCTTCCCTGGGTGATATTTATAAATTGACCCGTAACATGTCACACCAAGTTAAGCGTGTCCTGCAGCTCCATAGAAAAAGTAGGGCTAGTTGAGAGTTTTCCTTCTCAACATTTTCTGTGGAAAATGGAGTTGAGTCAATGGAAATGTTCACAGAAAGTGGCTGTTTTCCTTGAAAACCTTTGATTTTTCATCAGATGATCAGAAACCAAACTATTTCAGGCTTTTGTTTTATTGTGAAAACAAATTTTCCATGGACTTTTTATTTCCTGCTGTGCATTTCCTTTTCTGGCCTATGGTGTTAATGGCCTATGGTATTTACTCCAAACCGTACTTCCCAGCCTGGAATACTTTGCCTAATTTTCCTGCCTGAATCATTGATCGTGCATTTCTGTACATCCTTTTGTCCCCCTTGAACCTTTGGAATCTACCTGTTTTGTGGTATAGTATTTGTGTAACTGCACTGCGCTATGGATGTCTCTGTCTTGCTTTCATAGGAATGGCATTGTGTAAAATAACTGGTCTTGTAACTTTAGATCAGTTTGAATCTCATATCTCTTGGCTAATCTGTGAATTCACTTCTCAATTGTTAATGATACAGGGAATTGAACAGTGAAAGCGGAGGATAACTTAGCACTTGGTCCATTCAAAAGACACTTTTTTTTTCTATAATACCAGGTCCTTCCTGAGCCTTTCACCATTGCTGAACCCATTCCCCTGACCTTTTTAAGGTGGGTTTTTTTTCCCCTTCATTTGAAAGGCAGGGTGTTTTGCTCTGGCTGACAAAACCACAATGAATTGCTTCTTCAGATTTAACCAGAAGCAAAGTGCATGAAACAGTGAAAATATAGCACACTCTGGAGATCATTCATGTATCAGAGGGTTTGGCTATCAACCATCTGGAATTAATACAATATTCACCATATATTTCCTTTGAAAAACATTTGTTCTAATACATCACAAATATTTTAAAACCTGCCAATCTGCATAGAATTTAAAATACCATTTGCCATGATAGCTAAAATGTTATGGAAATCGGTCAGTTTTCAGAATTATTTTAAATATCTTTAATGTATTGTCATGTATGCATGTGATATTATGTCTAATATGTGCAATACATTTAATGAAATATATACCTACGCCTGAGTGCGTTGTATATTATGTATAGATATATGAGTGGAATATATATTAGTTTTTACATGGGCTATTATATTTATTCACTGATGCAGACAGCAGCCAATGAATTCCTGCCAGATATGCAGGGCTGCTTACCTCAATAATAATTTTGTTAATAGTCCAGGTAAAACAAACTGAATTTTAAAATCAAAGTCAGCTTGGTTGCAAAACATCAGGGGCCCCAGGTTCAGGGTAGTTTGAATAAGCGTCTCAATTTTTGGCTGCTTTTCCAAACCAGCCTCGAGTCCTTTGAAGACTCTCCTGTGGCTTGTACTTGTATGTCGTTTTGCAATGTTGCAGCTGGTTTATGTTCTTCTGAGGCTTTTTTCTAGAAGAGGAGGCAAAGGAACCCCCTAGCACATCAAAGAATACTAACAGTATTAGAATACAATTGCCTAAATTAAGGGCATATCCTAACTTGGAACTGAAGGCTCAGTCTGCACAATGCTGCTGGAAAGCTGAGGGAGTCCAGGCATATGTGTCATATGAAAAGAAGACTGGAGAAATATACAAAAGACAGCGTGTTAAACAGACGTGGTGGGTGAGAAAGGGTCAGTAGACCCAAAACTAGATGGGTGGATGTCATACAAAAGGATCTTTCAGGTCACTGTTTCTGAGGAATTGCCTTAAGACAGACTGGAAAGGAGAAGGCCTTGATAGTTAATTCCATATAGATAGGACTCGGGCTAGAACATGAGGCTACAGAACATTGTCTGGCTGTATTGCTAGTACAGGTTGAACGTCTCTCATCCAACACCTTTGGGACCTGACTGGTGCTGGATGAGAGAATTTGCCAGACCACAGGAGGTCAAAATTGTCTAGCAGCATTCCCAACACTTCCACTTCCACTGCTCACATGGTGTGGAGAAAGTGAATATAGAAAAATTATTTACCTTTTCCCATAATACAAGAACTAGGGGACACCAAATGAAATTGATGGGTAGTAGGTTCAAAACTAATGAAAGGAAATTTTTCTTCACGCAGCGCACAGTCAACCTGTGGAACTCCTTGCCGGAGGATGCTGTGAAGGCCAGGATTCTATTAGGGTTTAAAAAAGAGCTCGATAAATTTTTGCAAGTTAGGTCCATAAATGGCTATTAGCCAGGGGTAAAGTAAGGTGCCCTAGCCTTCAGTACAAGGGCAGGAGGTGGATGGCAGGAGATAAATCACTTAATCATTGTCTTCTGTTCTCCTTCTCTGGGGCACCTGGCATTGGCCACTGTCGGCAGACGGGATACTGGGCTGGATGGACCTTTGGTCTGACCCAGTATGGCCATTCTTATGTTCTTAGCTCTTAGAAGACATTTAGGGGTAAATTACAGCTAAATAACAGCACAGAACACTGAAAGCCAGGACTGGTGGCTGGAAACAAACTTTATGTGACCACAGGAAACTTGGCCACATCCATGAATATGGTCATCCAGCTAACTAAAATCGTGCTGGATTATGGATGTTGCCAGAGTAGAATTTCAGATTACAGAAGTTTAACCTGTATTATTATTTATTTAGATTAGAGTAAATCTAGAGGCCTCCACCAAGTCAGGGTCTCACTGTGGCAGGGTCTGTTCAAACACTCTGGGAGATGCAGGCTGTGCCTGAAGAGCTTCTGATCTAAACAGGCCAGACAGACAAAGGGTGACAGGAGAAACTGAAGCATAGAGATGGGAAGTGCCCAGGGTCACCCACTCAACCAGTGGCAGAGCTGTGACTAAAAGGTAGATCTCCTGACGCCCAGTCTACTACTGTACCCATCAGATCACTCTACCTGCCCAGCACAAAGTGGCTGTGAAGTTGCCCTAATGGGGAAATGGTGGATTCCACCTCTTTCAAGTGTAAAATTAGCTTCTGACTGTATTCCACTTGGTTTCCATCCAGGGGCTGTTTGGAGGTGGGCTTTGGTGTAAGAAGCAGGGTGAATGCCCAGAGCTCTGCCCAGTCCTTAGAACACAGTGATCTTTTAATGATCAGACTTTTGTCTGCTAACTATACAATTTAGGTCAGGCTCTACCAATTTCATAGCCGTGAAAAATGATGACTCCTTATTCCTAGGAGCGCCCCATCAAACGGGACTTCCTACCTCTGACTGGGTAGGGGAAAGACAGCATCCTGCAAATTGTTCTGGCAGAGGGAGGGAGGAACCAGACCAGACCCACCTCCGGCTACCTTCCCTTGCTGCAGGATGCTGTCTGAGAGATCAGAAGCAGCCTGAGGTTCCTGCAGCTGAATGTGGAGCAAGGGGTGCAGAGCTTTCTGTAGCCATGCATAGAGAGAGAGCAAGTATTGTCCCCTTCAAACTAGTAAGGACTAGCGGCGAGAAGCCCTGGGCTAGGGTGCTCCCAGCAGCACAGGGGAGATCAGACCCACTTCTACCTCCTGCAGTTGCAGGAAGCTCTGCATAACAGAAGTGAGGGTGATAATCCTACAACCTCCCCACAATGGGAAGTTTCAGGTTTAAATAACTGAACGTGTGACATTCACCAATTTTCAAATCCTATGGCCGTTGGCTGCAATGGACCATGAATTTGGTGGGGCCCTAAACAGTGGAAAGGTCTGTCACAGGGGTCAGTAACCAACAGAGCAAGAAGAGCTGTTTTTTCTGAATTCAGTAAAAAACTTGATAATGCGAGAGCTGCAATGCATGTGAATACGAGACAGTACTTAATAAATACCATCAAATCGTACTTTGTGTCACTCCTATTTTAAGAACAGTGCACGCACATATCACACAATGCACTGCATGTGTTAAAGGGGGAGCTATCCAACACTTCCAGATCATATGTCCTTTGCAATTTAGATACGTGTTGTTCATTGTTGGGCTTCTGGACGTTTACCCAAATATTAAAAGTAATCAAGAGTAATTTGTTTTGTTTTTAACTTTGAACTTATAGCATGGAGAGCCACGAAGAAGTCCTTAAAGAGCTGCATGTGGCTTTGGAGCCACAGGTTGCAGACCCCTGGCCTATCATAAGGGGAGAGGACTCGGAAGGTAGCACATCGTTCCTGAGAGAGGGGTTTGGCGTGTGTGTACGAGACAGTTATCAAAGTTGACGTACAACCCTCCTGTGCGTGGGGAACTGCCACTGACCTCAGTAGCAGCTCCAAGCACGGGTCAAAGGCAACACAAGGCCTTAAATTGTACACGATCCTTCGTTCCTCACCTGATCCCTTTTGGCTCATTAATCAACAGTAATTTTAGATTTATGCCCTGAGATTTTGGGGTGAAGTTTTGCCATTATCCTCAAGTCCCCTTTAAATCTGGCTATGCGAAATATCCCAGCCTCATCTCATTATGTGACTAGGTTGGTGGAATGAACCCTATCTTCCCTTGTTTTCCCTCCAGGTTAGCACTAGTTTAGATACATCCAGTTCACTAGCCCAGGCTGCAGCAGGGTTCCCCATTTTTCCTCCCCTCTCGTAGTAGCCAGGATGTCCCATTCCCTGGCATTGCTCTGTTAGCATGCTGGCAGGCATACCAAGCAGATTCTTCTATCACCCTTAACGCTGACGACGAGATTTATTATCTCCATTGCTCTCAGGCAAATTAGCCCTGAGAATTAATTTATGGTGCTTTGAAATGTGGCTGTCTTATCAAGTGATTGCTCGCTTATAGTCAGCCTCCCTTTTACCTTTGGTCACAGGGATTGCCGTGTTTAAATGTGTGCTTTATAGGATGCAATTAAAAGGGCACAAGTGAATGCAGTCACACTCTGGCTTGTTTATTGCATGTGATCCTTGTACAGCAGGGAACTCTCCCCACCCAGCTCACTCCCTCTTCCGATGCCATATCTGAGGAGGGACATAAATTCACAGTTAATAAAGATAAGGTTGGGAAAACTCCCTTCATGAAGGCATGAAAAGTCTACAAATTGCAGTTAAGTTTCCAACAGCAGGATGCAGCAGCATCCTGTGTTTACGTGAACCAGGAGAAGCAACTGTTAGGGAAATGAGATTCCAGGGAGCAAAGGATCTGGACTGACCTAATCGTATGGGAAGGTATAGTTTTCAGGATTAAAGCCTTCTACATTTGTGCAATAACAGTCAACTGATGGAGCCCTTATGCTTCCCATGCACCTTATTGCATTTGTGATCCGTATGATTTGCCTGCATTTCTGCTTGTTGTGGTGCCTATCAGTGTGGAAAGAGAGGGGGAATTATAGTCCTTATGGATGTGTCACTTTTCTCACCTCCACGAAAACAAAAGTGATAGGGTTGTTACAGGAGGAGGTGTGGTATTATTACTGTTGTGTTGAGGCGTTCTCTCAAGCCAAATATTCTTTGTATGCAGGCCCTGATGAGGCTTGTTTGTTCCTTCCATATTATTATGTACGACTCTTCTCTTCCTCCTATCCACCCATGAGGTCCATTTCCTCCCACTTCCTCTTGAAGTTCTAATCATAATCCATGGATGAGGGGATATGTTTAATGTTTCTGTCTTCCTTTTGAAAGGTTTTATGTTCCCCTTATTGCTGACAAAATTATAAAGACTAAAATATTGTGGCAGAAAGTAGAATTAGACTGAACCACTGTCTTTTTTAATTTATTATATTTTGGGGAGCTGCGGGGACCAGGTGGCCACTTTACCTCCTGTTTTGGAGGTGGTCAAAAAGTTTTGTTTAAAACTTTTAAGCATAAAACCTTTAGGCCAGCTTTATTATAATCCTACCAATGTACCTGCATCTGTACCTATATCTCCCTCTATCATTCAACCAGCACTGAAGCATTTTTTGTAGCTTGTGGCATTCAGACCAGGTTCACTGGCAATGGATTATCTCACACTGTAGCCATACGATACAGGTTTAACTTCATGCTCATAAAACCACATCCACCAGGGACCTCATCAACACAAACGCACTCAAGAGCGGCTAATGAGGATTTTAATTTAACTTTAAATGCCTCTGGTGCTGGGAAGGTCTTTATGGCACCAGGCAGGGAGTTCTCCTAAGCTCTGGCGGCTTTGACCATAAATGTCACTGCACTATATTTATTATTTGTTTTTAGCTGCATTTCTAATGACCGAAAAGCTCTTTTCTCAGATTACACTGGCACTGTGTGTTACTTACCAACACTGTGTTTTGTTTAAAGTACGGTGCGCCGTGCTGGGCTTGGCCAGGACTAATTTCCTTTGTGAGACTCAAGATAGATGCATGTGGGAATTGATCAGAATCTTCAGAGACTCTAGGAGAGGGTGTGGCAGACACAGAGGAGTAAAATATACTCAGTGATACTCTATCACAGATGATCCCTGGGAGAACCTTCTCTGGTACATTTGATAAACCACATTTTGTTGGGTGGACCCAAGCCAGGCTTGTAAGGTTAGGAAGGATGTGGACTGCCAATGTTTTATAACTGCACAAATTTATGTAATTACTTATTAATGCTGATGTTACAGCAAGTGTCACCTTTCACTCAAATTCTCTCAGTCCTGAGTGAGTCATTAGATGCTTCAGTGCTGACTTCAACCTTTCTCTTAACCGGAGCTTTCCAGGCCCCGTCAATAGTAGACTTGTAGTCCAGCCAACCCTCCTGCAGAGTTTGTTTCCTTTATGACACAGCCAGGGTGGACCCTTTGTAGTACCGCAGCCCCGGTTCTTACTCAGTCCTTACACCACTTTGCAGCCACTGACCTCCCTCCCCCATTATAATGTAATCCTGGTGCTCTTTTTCACTTGTCCTCCCCATTTCTCCATCATCCATTTGTATCATCTCCTCTGCTTTGCCATTGCCCTGAAATTCTACTTTCTTTTTTCTTTGCCCTTCTCTATCTACAGTCACATTCTTGCCTACCTCCTATCACTGGACCATTCTTCCGTTCCCAAGTTTCTGTAACCTTGTTCATCCCATATGGAAAAACAATATATTTGTCATACATGGGGACCAGTGGGGAAAAAAAAGCACTACAAAGTCATCAGAGGGTTGTAATTCAAAACTCTAGTACCATATATATGAAATATGACTTCTTTGAAGCCGAGGGATAAAAACAAGATAACTTTAACAGCCTTTTATCCAGATGTTTGGATGTTTATCTGAACCGAGCCAAAAATTCAGAGGTGAGCTCGGCAGCAATAATACGTGATGGGATGTGCAGTGAAGCCATATACATTCATGTCTCAGGTGCATAATGAAGCAAGTGGAGAAGTCCTTTGCTTTGTTTTTCCTGACTGGCGTAGGTGTTACAGCTTGAGCAGCCACTTAGGAGTTATTTTTACAGCTGGAAGCTTCATTAGCCAATTGGATTCCTCTGTTCAGAATGACCAACTGACATGGACATGCTGGACTTGTGAGGTGTGTTTCATAGGCTTTGTCCTATTTCCAGTCTTCCCTTTGAGTCAGGCTGCACATGTGGGCAAAGTGGGGTGGCCATTGCTTCCCTGAGTTTTCTGAATGCAACTTGCAGCAACTGCCTTCTTCAGGTGACAAGGTTAAATTTGAAGTTTTCTAAATATAGAGATATTTCTTATGTGTATCCTCTCAAACACTGGGTAATGAGAGACACTGCTTGAAACTGCTGCTTTTTTGTCTGGTGGCCTTATTAAAAACTGGTGAATGAGGGGTAGAGGAAGGCGGGGGGCAGGAAAATATAATGAGCATGAGAATTTCCATATAGTAATAGACCTATTGTCCAGCTAATCACGTGTCCTTATCGTAGCTGTGATATTTGCTAAATGCTTCAGTGAAAGGTGTGAGAGTGTGCTGGGTGAACAGATGACGCACAAAACATGGCAAAGTTGCAGTATGATAGCATAAGGGGATCTTCCTGGCCCTAGCTGATGATTAATACCCTGCTGCAACATAATGCCTGATAATTCTCTTTGTTACTCTACAACATACTGCAAATACAGTTATTCTACGTATAACTTTGTAATCCATTTTTAATCTTGCAGGACTGTGTGTTTCAATAATATGTTGCAACAGTGAGTTCCATAAGTTAATGTAATGGGGCAGTGTGTATGCGCATTGTTGATTTCTACTGGGTGGGATCATAATTACTCGTGTGAGTGTCATATGCCTTATATGGCTAATGCTAGTGGTGAATCGCCATCAGCTTGTGCATTTGGACCCTAAGGATTTAAGTTTTATCCCCAGACTTTCCCTGAAGATGCAAATGTCAAGGAGTTCCAATAGCAGAGCTCAGGTGGTTGGAGACAATGTGAGGTGTTTTTGCTATAAGCATACATGCAATTGAGCAAGAATTCACTCTCAGGGCCAGATTTTTAAAAGTACCTAGGCATATGCAAGTGGATGTTCAAATATACATACCTAAATAAACTGGCCGTATTTTTAAGAGGCATTAGGGCTCAGAAGCTCCCGGTAGGAACAATGGGGAATCTCTTACTTTTCCTTCCTGAATAGTAACAGAGAGGTAGCCTTGTGAGTCTGTATTCTAACACAATAAAACAAAACAGCAGTCATGTAGATACTTCAAAGGGTATACTAGGTGAAGAGCTTTTGTGGGACAGATCCACTTCAGATCTGTAGAATTACCAGTCCAGACTCAGTTATATAACACAGAGATTCAAAAAAAATTGCACTAAAAACTGACCAATCAAAAACATAGAACTGAAGGAGGGGGCTGTTAAGTCTCTTGCCTTAGATAATTACAAATATCAGAGGAAGGGAAGCAGTCCTTGTCATGTGTGAGATAATTGCTGTCCTTGTTTTTACCAAGTGTTAATGTGTCAAATTTGAGTGTGAAGCCCAGTACACAAATCTCCCCATGTAGTCCACTTTTAAAGTCTCTTTGTTGTAGGACACACGTTCTCAGGTCATGAGGTGTGGGGGGCAAAGCTTTTATCTGGGTAGCCAAAACACTCTGCTGCATAGCTGAAGAAAACTCTTTATTTTTCAAAACTGTCGACCAGCATCTTTCCCCAAAATGTGAAGAAATCCTCTCTCTGTCCCCAGTTACGTTGAATAATTCTGTCCCAAGCACCTGTTTTAGCCTAACATCGATATCTCCATATGTCAACCAGTTCAGACACACACAATAGACTTGCAAAGGCCATCTCCCAACTCCTCGGCAATTAGCACCTCAGGACCCACCCAAAGCAGATGTTTTGCTCAGTGGCTCATAAAACCTTGAACAAACTTTTACACGTTGACGCTGACAGCAAAGGGGACAGCTATTCCTTATCCACTTCTCTGCCACTCTGCAGCACACCCCAGCAATTATGGCCGAGTCTATCGTTATCAGGTGAGCAATAAGGAGGAACGTGAAGGGAGATAGGTGACGGGATGGGCCCTGGCAGCACTGTGGCAACGAGCAAGTTATTGCAGGTTTGCTGGCGCCGTCAAGTCTGTATCGGCTTGTTTCAATGGCAGTGCTGGAGCAAAGGGAGGCAGGCACCAGGCTGCTACCGGGGAAAGCGGCTGTGTGCTGAAGTCAGATGGGTCTCTCATTTGCACGCAGAGACGAGTAAACAACATACAGCGTGCGCATTGATTTCCAGCCCTCACTGTCGCCTGCTCTCATTTATGGTCAGGAGATGAACCTTCACCTTTTGTTTGTTTGACGTGTGCTGTTTCTGTGTTATTCCCATCAAAATAAAACATAAAGCAAGAGCCATTAAGCTAAGGGATTTTGCTGTGGTCTCCTTGGTGTTTTCCTTTGGGCCATCTCCAAAGCCTTCCATCTTTGGCTCTCAAAGTACTTTAGGAACATTGGCTTGCAGTTTTACTCTGAAAAGTGACAATACAGAAGCAGCCCCACCAACTTTGTGCTCAGTCAGATTAAAAGTCAGACCAGCTGGCTGACTTCTACTGTTTTTAACTCCTTTTACCCCTGCACAACCTACACAGCTCTGAAAGGTTGAGCTGAATTCTCCTTCATCTACACTGCCAGCAGATAATTGTTAGCCAAGTTCCAGTCAGTCCTACCTGTGCAGTGGGGGGTAGTGGGGTAGGTAAGGTGTCATGGAGGGCAGCAGCTGTCCTTCTGAACCTTTATTATTATTATTTATTATGTGAGAAGGAAATAACTGAGCTTGAGTTCCAGATCCTCAGCTGTTTTGGTACAGTGAGTTGTTGTTGGGGGGTGGGGGGGGTGGGGAAACCTTCTGATTTGTGGCCTAACATTAATAAAAATGGAACCCTCACAAGGCCACATATTTCTCTAGTCACCATTTGCAACAGGGCTGCACTTAAAGCTTCTGAACCCTCTTTGAGGCAGATTGTATTATTCCCTTTTCATGGAGACAGACTGCAGTAGGCTGGGGCAAAGTGGTTTGCCTAAGATTACATGGGATATAAATGGCTGGACTGGAAACAGAACCCTGTTGTGTTTGATAAAGGTTGTCAAAGGCACAAGGGGCCAGTTGGACTTGGGTGCCAAACTCTCCATTATGGCATTCAAAACTCTAACCTTGTTGCCAAGTAAAGTACTACTCTCCCCGTCAACCCTCCTGCGTATCTTGCCTTTTGTCTTATTCATCTGCGGCTGAAAGCAATCATAAAATGCTAGACTCCATGATTTTAAGGAGACGAGGGAGTGAGACTAATAGAATAAGGCCAGTCAGCTTCAAAAGGGCACAATTTAGCCCCCTCCAAACCGATGGTCCTGTGGGAAGGAAATCTGAGAGAAATGTTGTGATGTACACATGCTCCATCCTGTATAGTTGCGGGTAGGAGGGTTGCACAGAAATCACATTTAACTCTGTGGGGTGGCTTCTAGGGCCTCACAACCCTCAGAGTCCAAAGCCTAAAGTGAAGGCATTGCCCTGGTATCTCAGAGCAACATGGCCCAATAGTCAGTCAGTACAGCACTGTCAACAAAGGGCTGACATTCAAGGCAGGGTTTCCCAACTCCAGGCCCAGGCAGTGGCAGAGTGATCTGCCACTAGCACAGCAGAGAATCCCACTGAAACTTGCTGAGCTCAGCTGGGTGGCAGGTACCACTCATTCTTCCTCCCCAGGTTGCTTTCTACCATGGTCGGTGGTGTCAGTATATGAAGCTTCGGGATCTCCAGGTTCCTGAGTGAAAGCAGTTCCCTGGTGCTCCATGAGCAGTGGAAGCTTAATCAGGCATTCTGGGGCCCCAGTTCCTGCTGAGAGGATCTGCCGCTGGTTCCGAGCAGGAGCTGAACTGCTTCCTTTTATACTGACCCAGCACTTTGAGCATGCTCAGTACCAAAGAATCATAGAATGCTAGGACTGAAAGGGACCTCGAGAGGTCATCGAATCCAACCCCCTGCCCTCATGGCAGGACCAAGTGCTGTCTAGACCATCCCTGATAGACATTTTTCCAACCTGTTCTTAAATATCTCCAGAGATGGAGATTCCACAACCTCCCTAGGCAATTTATTCCAGTGTTTGACCATCCTGACAGTTAGGTACTTTTTCCCAATGTCCAACCTAAACCTCCCTTGCTGCAGTTCAAGCCCATTGCCTCTTGTACTATCCTCAGAGGCCAAGAAGAACAAGTTTTCTCCCTCCTCCTTATGACACCCTTTTAGATACCTGAAAACCACTATCATGCTTCCCCCCCATCTTCTTTTTTTGAAACTGAACAAGCCCAATTCTTTCAGCCTTTTTTCATAGGTCATGTTCTCTAGACCTTTGATCATTCTTGTTGTTCTTTTCTGGACTCTTTCCAATTTTTACACATCTTTCTTGAAATGCAGTGCCCAGAACTGGACAAAGTACTCCAACTGAGGCCTAACCAGCACAGAGTAGAGTGGAAGAATGACATCTTGTGTCTTGTGACTTCCTCTGCCCACTGTGTGGGGTATGATCATCTCATCACAGTAACATTCAAGAGAACTGGCACTTTCCCAAAAAGGTAATATTAAAGGCAAATTATCATGATGTGAAGGACAGACAGGGAAAAAATGAGAGGCCAATATGGCTAATCAGAAGCTCTAATGTCCGGACAATCACGGAAGAATCCTACTCAAAGTGGAAAGATGGATGAATTGCTAAGTAGTGGTACAAGAGAACAGCACAAGAACAGAAAGACTGAGGCACAAAATGAGCTGCACCCAGCAGGGACAATAAAACAAGGTGCTTTGAATACATTAGGAACAAGGAGATGAAGGAAAGTATATGCCTTCTACCCTAGTGGAGAAGGAAAGCTACAAAAGAGATCAAGAAGGCTGATGTATAATTCCTGTTTTGCTTTGGTTTTCATTAAAAAGGCTAACAGGAACCAGATGTTCAACATAAGTAATATACTCAACAAGGAATGCAAGTAAAAATAGGGAAAAAACAGGTTAAAAATTTAGATAAGTTTGAGAGGCAGGACCAGATGAAATTAATCTTATGCATTCTCATAAGCAAGCTAGGGAAATGTGCTGAGATTATCATAAATGGGTTGCATAACTGGTTGAAAGAGCACATTCAGGCTACGTCTACACGTGAAGCCAACATCGAAGTAGCTTATTTCGATGTAGCAACATCGAAATAGGCTATTTCGATGAATAACGTCTACACGTCCTCCAGGGCTGGCAACGTCGATGTTCAACTTCGACGTTGCGCGGCACCACATCGAAATAGGCGCTGCGAGGGTACGTCTACACGCCAAAGTAGCACACATCGAAATAAGGGTGCCAGGCACAGCTGCAGACAAGGTCACAGTGCGGACTCAACAGCAAGCCGCTCCCTTAAAGGGCCCCTCCCAGACACAGTTGCACTAAACAACACAAGATACACAGAGCCGACGACTGGTTGCAGACCCTGTGCCTGCAGCATGGACCCCTAGCTGCCGCAGCAGCAGCCAGAAGCCCTGGGCTAAGGGCTGCTGCCCACGGTGACCATAGAGCCCCACAGGGGCTGGAGAGAGAGCATCTCTCAACCCCCCAGCTGATGGCCGCCATGGAGGACCCGGCAATTTCGACGTTGCGGGACGCGGATCGTCTACACGGTCCCTACTTCGACGTTGAACGTCGAAGTAGGGCGCTATTCCGATCCCCTCATGAGGTTAGCGACTTCGACATCTCGCTGCCTAACATCGAAGTTAACTTCGAAATAGCGCCCGGCGCGTGTAGCCGCGACGGGCGCTATTTCGAAGTTAGTGCCGCTACTTCGAAGTAGCGTGCACATGTAGACACAGCTTCAGAGAGTCCTTACCAGTGGCTTGCTATCAGAATGAGAAGTGTCTGGTGAATCCTTTGAGGATCAGTCTGCGGTTTGGTATTCTTCAAAATTTTCATTAGTAATTTGGATATGTAGTGGAGAGTATGTAAAATTTGCAGATGACACCAAGCTGGGAGGGGATGCAAGAGCTTTGGAGGATGGGATCAGAATTCACAACAACCTTGATAAATTAGAGAATTAGTCTGAAATCAGCTAGATGAAATCCAAGAAAGGAAAGTGCAAAGTACTACACTTAGGAAGGTAAAATGCAATGCACAACTTCAAAATGGCACCTGACTGGTTTATCTGGTAGTACTGCTGATGAGGATCTGGGGAATAAAGAGGGTCACAAATTGAATATGATCAGAGAGGTAGCTGTGTCAGTCTGTAGCTTCACAAAAAGCCAAGCAATCCTTTAGCACCTTAAAGACTAACAATTTTGTTCGGAAATGAGCTTTTGTGGGCAAGACTTACTCATGAAAGCTCATTACCTAATACATAAAATGGTCAGTCTTCAAGGTGCTGCAGGACAGCTTGTTTCAAATTGAATATGAGACAGTAATGTGATGCAGTTGTGAAAAAGGCTAATATTACACAGGCGGGGATTGTATTGTTCTATTCCATACTGGAGAGGCCTCAGTGGGGGATTTTGTCCAAGTCTGGGGTGCCACACTTTAGGAAAGATGTGGATAATTTGGAGAGAGTCCACAGGAGAGCAACAAAAATGAGAAAAGGTCTACAAAAACCTGTGAGGAAGGGCTGAAAAATGGGGATCTCTGTGTCCGCTAAAGTTAGGATGCACAGTAACTGGCTTAATCTGCAGCAAGGAAAATCTAGGCTAGATATTAGGAAAATCATTCTAAATATAAGGTGGTTAATGTTCTGGAGCAGGCTTCCAAGGAGATTGTGGAATTCCCTTAAGTGGACATTTTTTAAGGACAGATTGGACAAACCTCTCCTGGAGGGTGGTCTAATTTTACTTGCTCCTGGACTTGATAACCTCTCAAAGTCCCTTCCAGTCCTGCATTTCTGTGATTTTCTGAATGGTGTTGGCTCACTTAATTGAAATCATGTTAGTCCAAGGCGGCTAAAGAAAGAAACAGAAATTCTCTTTAAGCAAACGAAGGAGAACTTCCCATGCTAAGGAGGTGATGGGAACCAAGCCTACAACCTTTGAGACTGAAATATATGGGCCTGGTCCGAACTCTAGATCCAAACCTCTCTGGGAAAGTTTGTATCTTGATTGGAACTGTGGGGATATGGACCCAACCCTCCTAGTTAGAGCATGTTTTCATCCTACTAGGACCACAGTTCCATCTAAAGATGTAAATGTGAAAGACTTAGATGGTGAGTTAAAACTGTACCATCCAATATAAGAAGAACTGATTGTTTAAAAGCTCATTGTATTCTGAGTCTGACTTACAGGAAGCTTTTAATCCTGCATTCTCTTTCCTGTGTAGATACTCTTTGTTTTCGGGCACTCTGAAGTGAGGGGATGGCAGAGTTCTGACAATCTTCAGTAATTTGAAATGGTCCATTAGTTAATTGCTCAACGATGGTGACCTTTCTGTGGAAGTCCACGTGACAGCTGCATTAATGCCACCTTAATACATTGTGATTAACTTAATATGCCATTTGCTCTTCCTTATAACTCTGTTTGTTGAGGAGCAGCACCTTTGGAATTCACATGGCTGTGAAGGATGTAGATGACTCAGAAGCTGGAGACAGTTCTTATTGGGTTAATAGAAAAAAAATAGAGTCCCAATGTTTTCCCACATATACAAAATAACACAAAACAAAACTAAAAAATAACCTATAAAATGAAAAACTTGCCCTACAGCAGCAGCTCCTAAGGCTCCTATCTTGCAGGGCTGGGCCTGGGTACCCACTCTGAACATTATTTCTTGCATGGGGGTGCAGTGCCACTTAGGCTTGGCCTGCCCACCCACTCCATCAATGTTGATTGTTGATGGTCCACTGGAGAAACTCTAAATAATGGTATGACCCCCATGACTCAGGCCACAGCTGCCAGAGGAGGGAGGTGAGCCTCGTCCCATGGGACAGCAGCCACCACTGTGGGGTGAGTCCGATGCAGGATTACTTGTCGACTTCCCACACAGTACCTCCCACTTCACCGCACCACTGCTGGAGCAGAACCACACCTCTCCACTGGGCCTCTCAGGAGAAAATAAAATGGTTTTACCAAAAAATAAAAAGAATTGCACCAGGCTTCAATCATAGCCCTTACAGTGGCACAGTTAGCTGCACGTCTAGCCATGTCCCCAAAATCTTTTCCGATGGCTGGAAAGGGGCAGTGTTGATGGGGCTTTCACCCTAACATGGGGTAGAAGCCCTCAGAGCTTGATCTTGCAATAGAAAGGAGTGTTATCCTTAGCAGGGCAAGGTAAGAAGTGATAAGACATAGAAACACAAGACAGCCTGACCCTGTGCTGGTGAGAAACTTGTGGCATGGTTGTCAAATGACCCCCTACCTCAGAGCAGGAGAAAAGGGTAGCGCATATTTAAGCAAGCAGCCCTATTATGAACATTGTGCTTAAGTGTGCCACTGTTCAGTCTATACTGTGCCCAACCCCTGCTTTCACCCCACATTTGAAAGCAAGGCAGTCGATGTACAGTTGGCATGAGACATCTATCCACTCAGTGCAGAGGAATACAGCTTTGCACACAGTGACCCTACATTGTGCATAATTCCATTGTGTTAGGTGCTGTATGCACATATAGCTGGAAAATAATATTGGTTGGACATGGGGGCTGACCCTTCTAACCCTCTTGGGATTTGCCTCTCCACCTTAAGAGGTTGAATTTACCTTTTAATGGCATCCAGAATATTTTTTCTTTTCTTGTCTCACTTTTTTCCTCTATTTTGGATGCCTCGCTCGAGTTTATGGCCAAATGATTTATCCATAGGCCAAGGAGCTAAGCTGAGGAGCAAGAGACCTCCAAAGGTCAGTGCCCTTCTCTCCTAGCCTAGTTAAAGACCTGAAGCAATGTTTTGGAGTCATGAATTAATCCACCAGTGAGTTGAGGATGGGTGGGTGGGAATTTAAGCCTTTTTTAGTCCCCAACCCTTTGCTGCTGATCTGAAGATAGCCAGGAGGGAGCTCTGGAGCCAACTAGATAGAGATCAGAGCTGCGACTTGTTTGGGGAAGGTCTGGGCATGGCCCATAAACCTTTATGACAAAGCTTAGATGTTGTTTAGAGCTCTATGTCTATCTTATCTTGGATCTTCAAGGATTCACCTTTTGGAAGGTGGGGGGAGGGAGAGTGATAATTACAGGTAGCAATGTTGCTACGAGCCTTGTAATCCTCAGCTTTATCCAGAGGATTTATGCTGGCTGTGGTCTTTGCCCTTTCATCCCTGGAGGTTTTCCTTGCAGGCAGTTGTACAAAAACAGACCTGGAAGTGGTAGAATGTTACTAGAAACTCTCTAGCATCTGACTATGCTGGTCACCACAGACTGTTCACCACCTTCCTCATCACCGATGTCAGATCCGAGCACCTCACCTCTTTAAGTGACACAGAGAAAAACACAAAGATGTAAAACCCAGTGAAGACAATGGCAAGAATTCTATTCTACTTGCATTCAAACAACTGAACTTCTCAACGAACTGGCATTCTGCCCCATTTGTGTATGGCCAGTGGCTCCTCTGTTCCCCTTCCCAGATCAGCACCCCACCCAGTGCGGATCCTCACACAGCTGGCTCAGCCAGTGGGGATTATTTCCCACAGGATAAAGCAAATTCTCTCTTGCCTGGTATGAGCATTACCAGTGCCTGAGCTGGCTGAAGCTCTGCGGCGGATCAATGGAGCAGTGGTGGCTGTGCCCTCCGTCCAGCTGTCTGCTTTAATTGAAGTCTGTTTGAGCAGGAACCGCTGGAGTGCAGCTCGCAAGCCAAATATTTGGTTGCTGCAATTGGCTTCCCGATCAATTCCTCTGCTGGGCTGGGATTTACATCGGAAAAGTTCACCTCTGCTCATTCCACCCTTGCAGGCTGGTGTCTGTCAGGAAATTTTCCTCTCTGCAGGGCTGACAAGCTGCTAGGAAAAAATCCAGCATATTTGAATATCCAGGAACTTCCTGGTCCCAGGGCTGCCGGATATCAAAGAGTTTACTGTACTTCAATGGGCTTTTGACTAGGCCAAGGGAGAATAAATGGGAAGAAAGGCAACTCTCACTGAGCTTCTGTTTAGGGAAGGGCGAGGGAAGGGGGAAGTTTAGTATAATCAGTTCTCCTCTCTTCTCAGCCCTCCTTTTTGGGTCTAGCCACCAATCCTGATTTTCAGCCTTGTTTCCCCCGACCACTCCACCAGTCTAGTCTTGTTACTATTGCGTTCCATAAGCAACACATCTGGTTGTGTCCTCCAGATCCAGCACACTGATTGTTTATACCCTGAAAATCAGATTTTTTTAGTTAGCTGTTTTCTTCTCCAGGGCAAAGCCAGTTCCTGCTGTCATCCTAAAGCCTAAATATGGTTCAAATTGTGAATTTTGGCTGCTTCCCCGACAAGGGCTATATTGTGATTACTGCACTTTCTCTCAAAACTGAACAGGAGCCATGTAGCACTTTAAAGATGAACAAAATAATTTATTAGGTGATGAGCTTTCGTGGGACAGATCCACTTCTTCAGATCTATAGCATTTCCAGTCTAGACTCAGTTATATACCACAGAGGTCCAAAAAAAAATTGCAATAAAAACTGACAAATCAAATACATGGAACTGTCTAACATCTACTTTGGGTCTGTCATGGGGCGCAGTTTGCATTAATAGTCATAAACGTTCAGTATTGTTTCCTGGTCAGTTGCTGTGCAGTTTTGCTGTGCCTTGTCCATGCAGCAGTGACTGCCTTTCATTTATGATGGCAGCGTTCCGCTGGTTTAAACAAGAGCAAGGTGAGGCTCTGGGATCATTGATATGATGCTGCTTCCTCCGTAGTCACTAGCAAAATGGAGCGGATGCATCAGCTGTCGAATGGGATGCTGCCACTATTACATGGTCGCTTTTCAGAGTACGGGGTCCTTTGGCAAAATTCCCACTGACTTCAATGGGAGAAGAATTGACCTGAATCTGTTCCATTTTTCCCTTTCCTTTCACTCAGCCATCTCTCTATCTGCTCAGAATTAGAGCAGTTCGGATGATAGGACGTTTTATATCTTTGTAGCTGTACTAAGGGCTTGCTCCTGCTGTCTGTTGAAGCCACTGTCTCGTTATCTGAGTTTGATCAGGTGTGGAGGGTTGAGTGGTGCTAGAGGGGAATATTCTAATACGTGGAGACAGTGGCAATTGGTTCCAGGGTTCCAGGAAGGGCACTGGAAGGGAGCCCCTGGTGCACCCCTTTCTCCCCACCTGTGCCCTACCCATATCCTTTCCCCACCCTTTGCCCCTGCCCTGTCCTTGCCGGTCTCTTCCTGCAGAAGTGCCACATTGCTTTCGGTGAGTGGGGTGGGACCCTGTGGCCCCTGGAGAGGGGCAGAACCACACCCACGCTCACCAGAAGCAGCACAGTGCTGGCAGTGAGTAAGGAAGGGCACAAAACCTGGGGGTGCAGGTGACCCCCTGTGCCCTCCCATGTGTCACCTTTGCATGGAGATAAGTTTTCGGTACAGCAGCGTGGTTAGACACCTAAGCACAGGCTGTATGTCTAAAGCACTCTGCACCATGTCACTCTCTTTCTGACACTCCTGGTCAAATACTGCAAATATTCAGAACCCAACAGGGTCTGAGCTCTTTTGAAAATCTGGCCCTGAATGCATGTGCTGAGCACTTGGCTGTCAGACTCAAAGCTCCTTTGGAAGTCTGGCCCTCGAGTCTTGCCTTTTGCTGCTGGTGACCTGGTTTCTAATCTTGCCGATGGTAACAAGTGAGAACGAGTCTTGTTGTGCTGCCCTGTGGATGTTTACTACATTGCACAAAAGAACTGCCTGGCTCAGGGGTCGGTAAAGGGTTATGAAGCCTTTCGTTCCAAGTGGTTTGGGCATTGGATACGCTACAGCTTGGGTCTCCTGTTCTATTGCTTTTGCCTTGGGCTCTCAACTCTCAGCCATTTGACTGTGTAAGACTAGCAATGTGTATTAAATCACTGGACAGCACTTGCAAGGCAAACTTCAGTCTCACGTTCATTGAGCAGAGACTTCCTTGGACAAGGTGTGCTGCCTAACCTGGCAGGCTCGGGCTGTCCTGGTCCTGGGACAGAAAGGAACCAAATTCTTTGTTTCACGTCAGAGGCTGGGTGGAACAGCCTTGAATCTAGCAATGCTTGATTACAACATCTTGTCAAAGCCAGCAGCCATGTCCCAAGGATGGAGAACATCAGAATGTTCACTCCTGGGTTCTGAATGATGCACCAGATTCTTAGCCAGAATAAAGTGCATAGCTCCACTAACTTCAGAGGGGCTACATCAGTTTATCCCAGCTGAGGATCTGATCCGGCATTTAGGGAAGATACTCCTGGATTCAGCCTTTTGGAAAAGTCCCATACAGTTTAATGGGGATAAAATACAATGAGACATTATGGAAATGTAATGGGTAACCACAGAAATTACTCTAAAAACCTATAGCTATCCATACAGTATGATTTCCTTTTGCTCAGTTTTTATGAATCCTCCTATAGAATGCTATAGCAGGTGTGTGTGTGTGTGTGTGTGTGTGTGTGTGTAAGCCTATAAATTAGTTTATAAAAAAATTATCATATTCTGTTATGCCCGATAGGACGTTTCCATTAAGGTGGGCTCAGTAGCACTAATTTGAATAGGACTGTGAAACAGTGGCCAACAGATAATACAGAAGTTTCTCCCATTATTTTCCCTGTCTTTAGGTTACAACTGGCAGTACTGAGTCATCTGTGAAGTTTCGTATCAGAGAGGTAGCCGTGTTAATCTGTATCCTCAAAAACAACAAGAAGTCTCGTGGCACCTTTTAGACTAACAGATACTTTGGAGCATAAGCTTTCATGGGAAGTGGGTCTTTGCCCACAAAAGCTTATGCTCCAAAATATCTGTTAGTTTATCAGGTGCAACAGGACTTGTTGTTGTTCTCAATCAAGTTTAGATGTTCTGTATGTATTTGCAAAATTATACCCCTGAAAGGTCACTGTGGGTAGGAGCCATCAGCTTTATGTCCTGTCAGCTATTGGTTAAGCTTAAGTAAATGTCCAGTCATTGCTTTCAAGTCACTCCACAGTCTATATTACAGCAGAAATTAGAAACCCAAACTAAGACCAAGAGTCCATTGCGCTAGGTGCTGTACATACATAGTAAGAGACAGTCTCTGAAATAAATTTTTTACATGCTGAGCAGACAAATGAATTGTTATGCCCATTTTACAGATGGGGAGATTGAGGTACAGCTAGTGTAAGTGACTTACCAAAGATCACACAGGGACTCAGTGGTAGATCTATGAACTTATTGAACCTCTCCAGGCCAGGACCTTAACAACAGGGCCAAATTTTGCCTTTTGCAGCTTTCCCCTCTAGAGACATTGCTGTTGCCTCTATTGTTGTTGCATGGTGTGGGATCTGTCTCTCATTTCATTATTTCCTATGTATGTTTGCATGATAAGTGCTACTTTGTAAGAGTCCTGGGGCCATAAAACCACACCTGCCTTGCAGGAAGGGGTAACAGCTGCACAGGAACTCACCAGAGTAGATTAAGAGGTCATGTGTAAACTGGGTGTAACAGAATTGAAGGGGATGTCAGATGGAGTAATTTTCAAGTTGCGGGGGCCAGTTAATTTAACTTTTGTCATCTTTTCAGTGACCTTTCTTGCTATACCCCTTTCTTATGGCCCTTTTACATGTTAATTATACTATCTCATACTCTGTAAAATGTAGCTGACATGTGATGTACACATAGCTTTGTTAAGGAATTCTCCCCAAAATCAAGAGATCTGCTTTAGGATAGGTGGACCTGGGACTGCAAACAAAGTCCATTTGAGTAATGGTAAGACAGAAATCACGTTTGAGAAAGTGAACCATCTGCAATGGGAGGTTCTTTATATGCTGTGTGAAGCTGGAAAATTTCCCAGCAGATTGTGACAGACATAGTGACATTGAGTTGTATGCGCCTTTATATTCATATTCCAAAAATAAACCATGCCCAAGTCATTCAGTGTCTTGCTGACGATTTGGAAAAAGCCAGGGTGACAACAGCTACTGGTCAGGATTGTCAGAATCAAGCCTCATTATCACAGCTTGCAGTACTTGACCCAGAGACCTGGCCAGAAGGGGACATTCAATAGGGTGCCAAAGTCTGTTTGAATTAAATCCTTGCATCAAGGATTTGTGCTTCCTGGAAAGATGCTGTTCTTGGTCTTACAGATGATTGTTATTGCTCCTTGGGGGAGTGCCCACAATGTGTGAGGTGCTTTCCGAAAGTGTAGGTAATAAGGATTACTCTAGAAAAGAGACCACAGAGGATCATCCTGATGGCTCTGAGCATGCAGTCGATGGTGATTGAAATCTCAGTCCTGTGAGCACCAGGACTCTTGCTGTCCTCCGCAGACCAGAACATTTATTGCTAACTGTTGCTGCTCCCTGCTTCTCTCTCTATCTGTTTTTGTACTGGGAGCCCGGATGACGGTGTCATTTGGAAGGACGCAGGTTAGCAATGGAGCTAGTTCCTTCTGTGTATGTGGAAGAGACACTATGGCTGTGTCTACACTAGCTCCCAACTTCAAAGGAACATGGTAAATCGGGTGTTGGGAGATTACCAGTGAAGTGCTGTGGTGCATATGCAGCATTTCATTAAGCTAATTCTCCCCCACAGCATCTTGGAAGCGGCAAACTTTGAAGTGCCGGCTTGTGTGTAGCTTCAGCTAACCTGCCGGTACTTCAAGTGCCAGGGCACCTTCGAAGTCTTATTACTCCTCAAAATTTTGCCACTTCGAAGTTGCCACAGGTGAGTATTAGCTTAATGAAGTGCTGCATGTGGACCATGGCACTTCATTAGTAATCTCCCGACACCCTGCTTACCAGGCTCCCTTCGAAGTCGGGAGCCAGGGTACAAACAGCCTATGTGAGTCTTTGGTTGTATTTTCAAGTGCTGAGCTTCCACACTTGGCATCAGACTTGCAAAAGTGCCCAGGCACCACTTAGATACCTAAAAGTGGGACAAGTTTTCAAAAGGGCACCCAGAAGCTCCCGTGGGGATATCTACAGCTAGAGCTCAGCACACAAGGTGCTGAAAAATTGGGTTTTTTTTTTTTGTCATGCCAAAATAGGAGTTGAGCTCTTTTGAAAATTCTGATGTTCTGTGTCCACCTTGATGTAGAGAATGAGAGTCGCTGGGTAAAAGTAAACAGCAGAACTGTTTGAAAACCGGATTTAAATGAAGAGGGAAGTAAATGTCTCAGGATACCTTTTTTGGAAAACGCATTGCTGACTGAGGCTAAGCCCTATTTTCAATTGTGAATTAGACATTTAGGGTCAGATTTTCAAAGGTATTGACATCCTAAAGATGCAGTTAGAGACGGGGATTTGTCTAAGTCCCTAACTCCCTTTGAAATCAGTGGGAACTAGGCACCTACGTGCTTCTGCGAATTCCATTCGGCGCTAATCTGCATATTTTGGTATCTAATACCTTTGAAAATCTGTCTGTAAGTGCTCAAGTGATCTTTGAAAATGGGACTTAGGCTCCTAAGCCACTTAGGTGCTTTTGAAAATTTTAGCTCCGCCCAAGCGGTTTATATTGTAAAACCACTCCCAGAGAAAGAAAACTATCTGTGCACATGTGCATACGCACAGTAAGAAACCTCAACAGTACACACACACACACAGAGAAAGAAAATGATGCACAGCATTTAGCCTTAATCAGGGGCTTGCTCTGGCAAGCACTAGTTAGCAAACACTTTGGGAGTCAAGAGCATTTTTGTGGTGGGGGAAGGTAAGGTAAGTCTTACTGATTTCTATCCAAAGCAGGATTTCATTTAAGCAAAAAGAATTTATTTTTTTAAAAAAAAAACCGCTCAAATTAAAAAAAAATAGTGAGGTTGTTAATTTTTTATAAAGTCTATATTATAAACATTCAGGCAAGTTATGGTCTTTGGCACAAAAATTATGTGTTGGGGAGAGAAATCCTTTATCAGTACAGAGCCTATATAAAATTCATGTTATTTTTAGCTAAACCCACAAATACATTCCTTTCTGTTTGTTTAGGCTTTTTTTTGAACATCAGAAAATAAACTATCAACAGGGCATGGGAAGCAATAAATTTAGATGAGTCATTAGTAACTGCAGTAACAAGTTCACATTTCACAGAGGTACAATATTCCTGTGGGAGCATATATTTTTGTGTGTGTGTCAAAGTTCTAAAAATAGGTTATTATAATCTTTGGGGGTTTAAAAACAGAATAAAATGCTGGAGCATTTTATATGGTTGATTTTTTTTTCCCATGCAAATCTTAGATGCTGGGGAAGAAAAAGATATCCCATGTACTGTACAAATTATAAGTCTGATCCAACTTAGTAAAATTAAAGGAAGGATTGGATAATCGTAAGAATAATGAGAGCATTGTCAGATTATTTTATATTTTCCTATTGTAAGACTGCTTGCATCTTGATCTGCATCTGCTCTAGCTGCTTCTGAGCCAGGATACTGCACTGGATGAATGAAGGTCTGATCTGGTAATTTTTGTTGCCCGGAAGTCAGAGTACCCAGATTTCTACTAAATTTCACAATGGTTGCATTAAGACTAATCTGAATCAGGTTTGCTTCCCATCCATGTAAATCAGAAATATGTTGGAAGGGATGCAGAGACGCTGAGATGGAACTGAGGGAAATGACAGACCCTGTGCTTCCAAACTGTCCTGCATTGCAGAACTGGTAGCAGTGTTTTATCAATGTCCTATCTATATTACACTGTCAATTTGTCGTTGAGAGTTAAAGGAGGGCTCAAGTTTGTGGTAGAATAACAATGAAAGTGAAGAATTTTCATCTAAAGGCACCAATGCAAGCAACAAATCTTTGGATAGTATTACTTTAAGTTCCACGTTAGAGGTGACAAAACTGGGCTGGAGGTAAGCTAAGAATGTCACACAGCTGCAAAGATGAGGCTGAACATCACATAGAGAGTTAGTGGCTGAGCTGGGATTGTAACTCAGGTTTCTTGACCCCAATTACATAGCTAGCCATTGGGCCCAGGAAATAGAGCACTCTCTTCTATCTTTATGATCTGTCTCAGTTTAGCTAAACTAGGTTGTCAAATATCGGCATTTCAGTGGAGGCTTCTTTCTTCTTCTGCACCTCAGATAACAAGAAGCCTGTTTATCATTTTCAGGGGATAGCCATGGTATTCTGTGTCAACAAAAATGAGGAGTCTTGTGCTTCAAAAACAGACTGAAGCATGAAACTTCAGAGCAGGTATTCTTATGCAAATTTAGCATAACCAGACTGGGTCTGACTATAGACCAGGGCTGTGGCCACCCTACCCACTGCTTTTGGAGGGGGCATGGTAATAAGCCACTTCAGCAGTTGCTAATGAGGCGCAGCTATGAATATGCAGCACCTCATTACCATAATGGCAGCAGTGCGTGCTTCCAAAGTGCCGAAAGTTCAAAACACACACTGCCTGTGTAGCCAGGGGCCTTTGAGAATGATCCCCCCACCCATATTTCAAAAGCCCCGTCTCCCAAAACCAAATGGGTCATCTTAGCCTGGGATATATATACCTGCCAAACAGAAATTTCTGCTCTATCCACCTGATGAAGTGGGTTCCAGTCAACAAAAGTTTATGCCAAATAAATTTGTTAGCCTATAAGGTGCCACAGGATACCTTGTTTCAATTTAACAGAGATTTTGAGGGTTTGCAATTTGTTTTGCTCCATTGTGGAATAAAAATAAGATGTTTCAAAACATATTGTGAATAAACGTGAGTGAGT